>NW_027423752.1:1317500-2635000 GCF_013202065.1 Cotesia typhae
CAGAAATTTCTACATCGAACCCTTCATCAAAATCTACTGAACTTCCTTTAACACCAAGAAGTTCTACTGAACTTCCTTCAACATCAGGAACTTCTACATCGAACTCTTCATCAAAATCTACTGATCTTCCTTCAACATCAGAAAGTTCTACAACAACTTCGATTTCTTCTATTTCAACAACAGTTTCTCCTGTTTCATCAACAACAATAAGTCCTTGTCAAGGCCTGTATGGCACAACAGCCAACACAACTGACCCAACATGTCAAGCGTACATGATCTGCATACCACTAAAATCTGGTTACAAAATCTACAGGATGAAATGTCCCAACAAACTTGTCTTCAGGCCATCCACGCGGACATGTGTCACAACTGCAATGTATACTTGCACCCAAACAGGATTTTTATGAAAGGATAATCAGCAAACAAGTTACCAATTGTAGTATTAAATGATTTATTGACAAAATGTACAATAAAGGTTAACCATTAAAATTCTTAAAAAGAGTAAGTTCAGTTGTTCTATGAAGCTGCTTACCCGACCCCAATTTCATGAACCTTTCATTAGACCAGCTCCCTAATTTTTCAATCCCTTCGTTAATCGACCGCTTATTTCTGGCTCTGCGTCCTTCCTTGTGCTGTCCAATTGCCTCGGAAACATCGCCGATTAACTTATTAAAGTCCTGCTCTGACTCCTTGCGATAGATCGTCTTTTCCGTGCTGGTGATGTTCTTGGAAAACCTGTCCAGTAGAGAACAATTCAAGATTTCTTTGATCGCTTCCAAACTGTCGCCGGATCTGTTCAACGCGTCTAGCTGCTGCAGAAGACTGTTGTCCCCATGATCAGAAAGAGGTTCTTCTAAAGTAAGGTTCCTTTCAATATCTGCGATCTTGTGGGGATTTTCACTGTTGATCTGTTCAAGAGAAACTTTTATCTTCAAGGCGAGTTGGTGCTTTTCGCCTTTTTCGTCGATTATAGAAGAATTAATCGGCAACGTGCTCTTTCGGGTTTCAGAGGTGGTTCTCAATTTGTGCGATCTTCGCTCCACGTCAATGGTATTCGGCTCAGTGACGTGTATCACCAGCGGGACCTTGACGATATCAAAGTCCGCTTTGTTGATTCTAGCATGGTCGTCGTTTGGTTCCACAGGGATCTCTCCGTCAGTTATTGCCTCTTCGGAACAATCTCCAGAGCCGGTTTCTGAGTAATCTGAGTACAAATAATCAGGAGAAGTCGTTTGCAAGTCTTCTTTCAGATCCTCACTCTCTAAAGTCTCTGGAGAGACCTCCAAAGATTTGGTTACAGGTTCCGTAGGTTCCAGTAAAGTAGAAGGTTCCGTTGAACTACTAGCTTCATAATTTTCGGCTAATGAAGTCTTGATTGTTTCAGTAGAGTCTAAAATTGTCGTCAAATCTAAAATTTTAGTTTCCGGTGAGTTATATTCTTCAAGCTTTGGAGTGCTGGAGAGAATTATTGATGATGCACCAGTAGACAACGCTTTATCATCTTCGATATCATCGTAATGCTTCACACTGCAGACTCCTTCAGAACACGTTTTCAAAAACAAATTCGGTTTTTCTTTAATTTCTTCACAATCTTCAGGCTTCTTAGTCAGTGGACTGACTTTAATTTCAATCCTCTTGCTTTCATTCTTTCCTATTTTGAAGACTTCTCTAGTCACGAGCGAGCCTACACCACATTTAATCACCTTAATCTGCGTAACATCGAGATCTCCTTCACGGCTTTTAGTGGTCGTGTTTATTAATCTGCTCTTTCTGGTGTCTTGATCGATAGTCGAAGGGAATTTAGAGTCGCAGATACGGCTGTCATCTGAAATTTCTCCTTCCATTTTAGAGCACTCTATGTATTCATCAGGAATAGTCGCTGAATTCTCAAACGAAATCGCGTACTCGCGAATTACCTGCCGATTTGGTGATGCTAATAAGCTGTTTTCTTTTATTGTCGTTATCTCCGTCCAACAGACAGTCACGTCTTCACCTACATAAACTTTGGTTGATTTACTCGAATCTGGATCAAACCTGCCTTTCAAATCATCTTCTAAAGGAAGCGACGAAATGTTTCGTGCAAAAATCTTGGTAATGTGATTTTTGTTTTTTGAATTTGGACAATTTACGGTTTTTTCTTCTTCTTCATTTGTTTTATGATCCAAACGGCTTTTTTCGGGTGAATTTGAATCGTTTTGATGATCAAATTGTAAAAAGTTTTCAAAATTGAATTTCGAAGGCGTTAAATTTTGTTCTGATGCTAGATCAACAGTTTTACTGTCAATAGATTCATTTTCTTGAACAATGCTTTTAGAAATTGCACCATCTTTCTCTTCGACTTTCAAAAGTGTGTTTTTCACCAAATCAGATGAAGTTTTAGGCTCTGGAGTTTGATAAGGCGTTACTATAGCGTCACCAATGTGTTGATAATCACTCTTACCTTCCAAACTCAGTCCATGCAAACTCAGTGCTTCATTTTCATTATTTTCAGGCTTTTCTGTACCAACACCTTCATTTTCGATTTCTAATCCTTTATCCAGTAAGCTTGAAGATTGAATATCAATGTTTTCACTCCCCAAATTTGGTCCTTCGAAAATAGGCACATGGTTGTTAACAATTTTATCATCTATTATTATATTATCTGATTCATTGTTCAAACTTGATTCATGAAATTTTAGTAAGTGTCGATTACCAACATTCTTATAATATTCTTCATTTTCTGAGTGCACTCCTTCATTGTAGAGACTAGGAAGATTATTTTCAACACTTATATGGTGATTTGCTCGATTTTTAATGTTCAAATGCTGAAAATTATGTCTTCGAACTGCATCAATTGGCAATACCGTGAAGAAGTCTTCCTCTGTCAAATGTTTCGGTTCAGTATCATGATTGTCGGCTGCGTTATTAAAACTATCTGAATCATCTATAGAAATCACTCCAGGGACGTCTTCAGGTTCAGTGCGATGCTAAAAAAATTCAGAATTATGAATTGTTAGCTTAAGAATAAGAACAATTGTATTAAAGAAGACCTACAGGGAGAGAATTTTATGTTAACAGTAACCATCCCGATTTTGTACACTGATAAAAAATTTATGTTGACTCAAGAGATATTTCCTTGATCTAAGAATTTATTTTGGAAGACAAATGATTATTTTGCTTTAAGAATTCATATATTTTATATATTTATATATTTCACAAATACCATATATATAAAATATATATAAAAAGTGCCATGTGGGTACTTAAATGAAAGGTCTCGATGAGTATAACGTCGGGATGAGCTTATATCTTTAAAAATGTCAATAATTAAGAAATGACCTTGTATCCTGTGAACTATTAACATTTTTAAAGATATAAGCTCATCCTGATGTTACACTCATCGAGACCTTTCATTTGAGTACCCACATCAATTTATATATATATATATATATATATATATATATATATATATATATATATATATATATATATATATATATATATATATGTATATATGAAAAATATATCAAAAATGCATGTGGGTACTCAAATGAAAGGTCTTGATGAGTGTAACATCGAGATGAGCTTATATCTTTAAAAACGTCAATATTTAAGAAAATACAGTGCAATTTAACAAAAATCATTTTTTAATAAAGCAAAATTATGTTTATTTATAGTTCAAAAGTCACCCTAGTCACATAGTGACTGTAAAATTGCTAGTATATACATGTATTGGATAGAAATAAGACTGCAGCACTCGACATTAAAAAAAAAAAAAGTGTATCATATTACTAGCTACGATGGTAGTAGTTACCATCATGATTGTAGAATTTATATCAACATGATTTTAGCGGTTAATATATACTATAATTAAGTTAACGATCTTTGAGTTACCAGCCAGATTATAATGATTATTATTCAGATGGTAAATGTAACTATCTATGTGATACAGTTAACAATCTGAATAGTCCCTGATTTAGAAATCTGATTCGAAATGATTTGAAATCATCGGATTTGAATACTACACGCAGAAAAAAATGTTGTTAAGATAATCTAAGATATGTTGTGGTAACAAATGAATTTGTTAACATAGGGATAACAAATCATATGTTAAAATAACAAAATTTAGGATATAACAAGTTATTGATATGTTATAACAACAAAACAGTTTTGTTAGTATGGCAAAATCTTTTTTAGTTGATTCGACAAAATACTATAGTTGGTGTGACAAATTTTTTTGTTGAAACAGCAAAATTGTTCTATTAAAATAATAAAGAAAATTTGTTGTAGTAATGAAGAGAATTTGTAAGAATAACAATGAGAATTTGTGGAAATAACCCATTGAGTATCATTATACACAATCATTTTCGTGATAAGATTTTGAGGATTTGGAAAATATTTTGGTAACAAATTAATTTTGTTACTGTAATAAAATCACTTTATTACAGCAACAAAGTCATTTTGTGACAGCAACAAAATGATATTATTAGAGAAACAAATTGATTTTGTAATTGAACAAACTGGTTTGTTAGTACAACTTGAAACATTTTGTTAATGCAACTAATGGATTTGTTGCTATAACTATACTCATTTGTTACCACAACATATTTTTCATTTATCCCGTCTTTTGTTATTTCAACAAAATCATTTTTATGCGTGTATATAGATATGTAATTAACATGAAGGTAAATTAGTAATTTAAAATCATCTTTCTGAATCAGGGGTTCTTGCAACTATTCATAGGAAGTCTTAGGAAGTATTTTACAATACTTGGATAGTAGTATTTACCATAAAATTCTCTCTGTGTATTGTAAATATTTACCTGCCAATTAGCCAACCGTTGGTCGTATGGAACGGCGCTAATGCATCCAATAGTCTAAAATAAATAATAAAATTGAAAATAATTGTAAAGCGTTTTAAGTTAGTATTAAAAACAAAATTCTTGTGATTGTCGAGTTAACGATCGCAAGCCTGGGCAAATCGAATTAATTTCACGATGATAAGCCAGTAAGAAATAATAATAAAAACAGACTAGAGCGAGGTATTTACTGTATGTTGTTGAGAGAATAATGACTTTAAAAATTTTATTGTGTGCGATATAATAACGGTAAAATAACCTTATCAATTTTCTTTTTAATAATAAAAAAATCAATTAAGTATACCATAGATTGTTACTTTTAATTTAAATAGTTTGAGCTTGAGTTATTTTATTAAAGTATAATTTAATTTATTTAGAAGAAAAAAAATTTAAATTACAATGAAACTCACCACAATAATTAAGTATAAATATTT
This sequence comes from Cotesia typhae, assembly GCF_013202065.1. Taxonomy (NCBI): domain Eukaryota; kingdom Metazoa; phylum Arthropoda; class Insecta; order Hymenoptera; family Braconidae; genus Cotesia; species Cotesia typhae. The sequence goes on from NW_027423752.1 coordinate 1,322,772, forward strand.
AGGTGACATTGCGTAGCTGTTTCTTTGCAATTATTTATCTAATTTCTTGGATATTTTCTCACGAATTTATTTCTGGAAATTTTTTAACAATTAATTATTGAGAGTAATAATAAATTATTTTTTTTTAATTAAAAAAACTTACGATAAAAAATTTATAATGACATTTTAGTCCAAGGCAATTTTGAAACAATTATTTGGAACTTTAGCTGAAAAAAAAAAAAAAAAAAAATTTATGAATTCGTAAAAATAATAAAATAATTTTGATGAATTTGAAGAAAAATTTAAACCTACAGTAATTAATGAAGTTAATATTGATATTAAAATAAATATTTTGTATCCACGTCCAAACAGGCGGATGACCGTTGAGCCAGAAGGAATAACTGCGATTCCTCGAGCTCGCGACCTCTTTATCATTTCAGTGAGTTTTCAGCGCCGACTGTGGAACAACTATTAATAACGATAACCAAAATTGCCGGTGTTGTTCCAACGGCGTTTAATGCCGACATTAATAAACCCATTATAGATTAGCCTTGATGCGGAAAAAATGATTATTTGTATTTTATATCCCGTAGATTGTTAGTCTAGTATGTATATTGCATCACAGGCAATTTGTTAATATTTTAATAAAATTCATCACGAGATTGGTTATTAAAATTATTTTATGCCGTGTTACTATTATTTTATTTATTTATTACGATTTAGGTTTGATGGTTTATTTTTTTTTTCTTTAGTTATAGTTATATTAGAGTCACGGGAAAATTTGATAAGATATTAACTACATCTTTTTTAACTTTTATTGCTGCTTAAACAAGGCTCTATAAAATTTTAATTCTGAAAATAGTTTATTACCGTTCCAAATGATGATAATAAATTTACAACTAAATTAATAGGATCAATTTTGATGTAAATGATATTTTCTTTGCTAAAATCCTTTACAATTTTTCCGTACCTTCAATATTCTTCTCAAAATACGGATCTAAACTTTTCATGTAAAACTTTCTTCACAAAAATTTGTCTTCGCCCTTATATTCTCCTCTATATTTATTTAATCAAGAGGTTACTATTCCAGTAGGTTTATTTTTAAGTTAAATATTTGACATTTTTATATATGTAAACTAACTGTTACCCGCCCACACCGTTGGGCACTTTATTTTAGATCTAGACTTGAAATTCAATTGGAGTATTATTTTGACTTGCACAGGTTCCATATTCCATCGAATCGGAAGTAGAATTTATTGAAATCCGTATTGAGATGATCTCTAGAAGAAAAATAAAAGATCCTTACCAAATTTGCAGCTTTTTAAAGCTATATTTTAAAAATTAAAATTTTTTATTGTTAACACCCACCTCCGCGATCTTTATTGGGGGTGATTCGGTGTAAAATCCGTTCTTAGATCATTTTTGTATCACATGTAGACGACTCCTATTAAATTTGGAGTCTATAGGAGCTATAGCTTGGAAATTAAAAATTTTCATTATTAATACCTACCCCCGCAACCCTCTGTGGGGTGAGATATCGTAAAATTCATTGATAGATTATTTCTACATCTCTTACAGAAGATTCCTACCAAATTTGAAGTCGATAGGAGCTATAGTTTGAAAACGGGAATTTTTCATTGTTAACGCCCCCGCAACCCCCCTTGTGGGTGGAATTTCGTAAAATCCGTTATTAGCTGACCTCTACTCGGCGAAAGGAATATTCCTGCCAAATTTCAAGTCTCTAGGTCTTATAGTTTCAAAGATATTGTGATGAGTGACTATATCTATAAAAAGTCTCCTATATATATGTATAAAAAAGTAGTTAAATATTTAACACAAAATTTTTTTGACCCAAAATTTTATACTGTGTAGGTAAAATTCGCAAGAAATTAATTTTTTTGCATTTTTGAAATGTATTTATATTTGAGTAGGTAATTGGAAAAAATAGACCCGGAAAAAATCTTTAATTTATAAAAAATTCATATTATTTCATTAAAATTATTATAAAATATCACACCCACTTGTTTCCTGAAAAATAAGCACCTCCAGAATGATCACTCCATTTTTTTTTTTTTTTTATTTTCTCGTTACAAAAGATTTCTATAGAGATTTCTATTTTTGTTAAAAATAAAAAAAAAAAAAAAAAAAAAAAATTCGGGGTCTATTTTTTCCGGGATTTATTTAATTGTATTCTCTGAAAACTTCAAATTGATCCGACAAATATTCTTGAAGATAAATCCATATTTGTAAACGAAGCGTAGAGAAATGCGCTTTTCCTAAAAAGGTCTGTTTTAAGCCAGTAAACATAATTTTTCCAAAAAAGCTTGACCGATCGGTTTAAAAATTTTACTCGACATTAAAAAAGGATGATTTCTGACCAATATTTACATTTTTTAGAGCAATTAAAGTTGCAAATTCAAGTAAATAAATGTAATCAAGTTTAAAGTCCAAGAATGCAAATGAAATTACAATTTTAACGAAACCTGAAAATTTTTTTGATACAGAAAATTAAAAAAATAAAATCTTAATTTTTGAAGCTGAAAAAAAAATTCTTGAAAAAATTTTATTTTCATCAGAAAAAAAAATCTAAAGTATTACCTAACTTTCACATGATGGCAAAGGAAATAAAACTTATTGCGTCAAATTATTTCAAAGCAAGTATTCATTTCTTTTTTTCTTCTAAACAACCTGACAACCACGAGTACAGCTGTGATTAAATCGCAATCTGCAGCCTAAGTGAAAGGTTGTCTTTTTCTTCCCGCAAATTTCTCGTCTTCGCATCGCATAAATTAGTTTTTACACGACACGCTTCAGTTTAGATTCTACACGCTAAGATAAATCATCCTGAAAAATTATTCTAAATATATCATGTGGTTAATACTCTTAACAATAGTAATCATCACAGTGATATTAAGCTCAAAAATTTTTGTGGACTGGTCGCGCCCTCCATTATTTCCTCCAGGTAAAATAATTTTATTATTAGTTAAGATTAAGATTTACTTTCAAAACTTTAAAATAATATCGTTGTCAGATACTTTCAGGACCCCCAGGATTGCCGTTTCTATACAACATCTACGATTTGAAGCTGCTGGTCAGAAAAACAGGTTCTCATGGTAAAGCATGGTGCGAGTTGGCCAAGGAATACGGCGCTGTTGTCGGTCTAAGACTGGGTCTAGCTGATCCGATGATTATCGTTTCTGGTCGCGAAGCTGTCATGGAAATGCTGGGAAGGTCGGAATTCGACGGACGGCCTAATGGCTTTATTTTTACTCACCGAACTATGGGAGAAAAACGCGGGATTTTGTTCACTGATGGCAAAGTTTGGGCTGACCAGAGAAGGTAGGTTGCATTTTTATGACATTGTAGTTAACAGACATTAGAAACTTTTATAGCAATTAAATTACTACGAAAAAAATTCCACAAGTAAAAATAAAAAAAACTGATCATAGAAATTTTCTAAAACATTTTTATTATTGTAATTGATTTGGTATAAGAAGTAAAAAAAAATGACATTCATCAGACTGAAGTTGAAAGACTCTGATAGTATATTAGACAACGAGGGAAGTAAAGTAAGAAACAATTACATGTGATCTGAGACATTTCTGACATTCCTTCCCTCCGTGCGTAATATACTATTTAACTTTTTAGCAATGAAATTATAATGAAAAAAATTCCATTTGTGAAAATAAAAATCTGGAAATCGGTTTTTTGATTAATAATTGAGCTTTTCAGCAAATTCCAAGCACCGTTTTTCACATTCGAGTTTGTTCAAAAATGCATTCGACGCAATTTTTCAAGTACAAAAACGTATACATGGTTTTATTATGATTTTTCGGCATGCTTTAAAATTATTTCAAAAAACATAACAATTCAAATTTTTTTTTTTTTTTAATTTCTTCGGGATGGCTCGATGGAATAACTCTCAAATTTAATCAAATCTAAGTTTTGATTGACTCGTTATAACGTCATTATAATGCGTGTCAAAGATATTTATTTTTCCAAAATTTTCCATAAAAAATCTAAAAAATACCAAAAACTCTGCTTTAAGATAATTGTTTGAGCTGGAAACAGTCATAGCGAGAGAGGTCAATTGATAACTTCAAAATAAAATTTTCTGAAGGATCAGGAACTCAGCACTAAGACGTTTTTTTCCATAAGCTTTACTTAAACGATTAAATCAAAGGAGGTTTACTCAAATTTCACAAAAAAATTGTACAACGATTCGGGAACACTGCGCCAAAATATTTTTTCTTGACCTTGAAACACTGAAATTTGAGCTAAATTAATTTATTAATTAATAATTATTATATCGTCTTGAATTTTTATAATAACTGTTTATTGAAAAACAAGAACAAGAACTCAAACCTAATTATCTTAACACAAAGTTTTTGGTATTTTTGATATTTTTGATGGGAAGATTCGGAAAAATAAATATTTTTGATACGCATTATAATAACATTACAATATTTTTCCACCTGGGTAGTCCCAGCTTAACATTGATCACTACGGTAACTTCCCTTTAGTGGAAAACTTTCAATTTTCTTAGCGGAGAGTTAAAAAAAAATAAAAATTGGAAATTTTTAAAAGCATTTTATTATTGTGATTGATTTGTTATAAAAATTCAAATTTTCGATCGTAAAGCACTCTCTGATGCTTCGCATCATGAGTCGTGCAAAAACTTACAAGTATTTTTAGATAAAAATGTAGTACTTTTTAATGATACTTAAATTAAGTGACACTTGATGATTTCTAGGATTTTATTTAACAAATTAAATAAGTAAATGATAAAAAACTATTTTTTTCCAAAAAATTCAACTTGTAAAAATTTCAAAAAGTTACTGATATACTTTTTTAAAAAATATTTTTTTATAGTAATTGTTGTAAAAACCCAAAAAATGATAAAAGTCTCCTAAATTTAGTTCTATTATTTTTTTTATTGTTGAAGGTTTTCGTTGATCAGTTTGAAAAGTTTTGGATGGGCAGGACAAACTATGGAAGAACTTATTCTTGAAGATGCTGAAAATTTAGGAAAGATAATAGAAAAAGTATCTCAAGAACACGAAGGAATTGTTCAAAATTTAAAAGAACTAACAGCGCTAGCTGTTCTTAATAGTCTTTGGTCATTGTTCGGTGGTTCAAGGTATATTTTAAACTTATATGTATTTTTATTCTCTAAAAAAAAAAAAAAAAAAAAACAATTATTTCTATATTTGTTTGTTTTTATAAATTAAAGGTATGATATAGGAAAGTGTGAGCCAAAATTACTAGAAACTCTAAGGATGTTGAACGATTCTGTAAAAGAGTCGAATGTTTCGGGAGGACTGTTGAACTATTTGCCGTTTTTGAGACTTTTGGCTCCAAAATCATCAGGCTATGAAGCTATTCATGATCGATTGTTAAGAATGTGGGCGTTTTTTGCAGTAAGATTATTTTTAATCATTAATAATTACAATAATTTATTTATTATATTAATAGATTTTTGATAAATTGCAGAAAAAAATTGTTATTCTTTTCAGGAAGAAGTTAAGTCGCATAAAAAAACGAGGAAGGAAGGCATTAATCGGGATTTAATAGACGCGTATTTAGAAGAAATAGAAACACGCAGAAATAATCCAGATTCAACTTTCAACGGTAATTGTTTTGGATCAATGGTCGTTAATCGTTATTTTTAATTAACGCAAAAAATTTAACAATTACTTGTAGAAATGCAGTTGATTGCCTTATTGAAAGATTTTTTTGCCGCTGGAGTCGATACTACCAATAACAGCATTGGCTTTACTATCGGGTACTTGACATTAGTGCCAGAAGTTCAAGATAAAGTACAAGAAGAACTCGATAGAGTAATTGGTAAAGATAATTTACCTTCATTGAGCACCCGAAATTCGTAAGTTTTTACACATTTTTTATTCGCTTCATCATTTGTATATATGTTTGTAACCGATGACATTAAAGTTAGCTGTCACTTGACAATTTTTTAATTTTCTTCAACAAAAAAAATTTGTTCTAAAAATTTAATTTTAAGAAATTGCATTTTTAATTTATTAAAATTTCTACATGTCCATTTTTTTAATAATTTTTTTTGCTATAATTTATTTGTTAAAAAAAATTAAAACAATTTTGAAGTGACTAGCTTCACTAGTATTCAAGTTCGATGGATCCCTAACTGTTGACATTTTTAAAGATATAAGCTCACCCTGACATTACGATCATCGAGACATTTCATTTGAGTACCCGCATCAATTTTTCATATATTTATATATATTATATGTATGTATATATGAAAAATATATGAAAATTCATGTGGGTACTCAAATGAAAGGTTTTGATGAGTGTAACATCAAGATGAGCTTATATTTTTAAAAATGTCAATAGTTGACAAGATACAAGGTCATTTCTTAATTATTGACATTTTTTAAAATATAAGCTCATCCTGATGTTACACTCATCAAGAGCTTTCATTTGAGTACTAACATGGCAATTTTCATATATTTTATATATATGGTATTTGTGTAATATATAAATATATAAAATATATGAAAAATTGATGTGGGTACTCAAATGAAAGCTCTTGATGAGGGTAACATCAGGATGAGCTTATATCTTTAAAAACGTCAATAGTTAAGAAAATACTGTGCAATTTTACAAAATTCATTATTTTATAAAGCAAAATTTTATTTATTTATAGTTCACAAGTTATGGCAGTCACATAGTGACTGCAAGGTTGCTAGTTTATATTTATTAAAATATTTTACTTTTATTCTTAATTCAAATTTATTGTCTATTTTATAGTTTAGTTTTCTAAAAAAAGCGTGTTTTTTAGTTTTTTTAAACTATTATTTTTATTATTAAAATGTTTTCACTATTAATTTTTTAACTATTCATCGAAAATTTAATGATAAAAATTGATTACTGTTTTGTATAGTAAAATAATGACTCAATTAAGTCGTAAAAATATTTATTAATGTACTTTCAAATTGCGATGCTTGTCATAAAAAATTGTGCGTCATAAATAAATGCCATAAAAGCACAATTATCAGTTGTCGTTATTTTATAACTCATTGAAAGATAAATTAAAATAAAATTTGTGAGAGAAAATAAAATATACAGCTATTTTGTTAAATTTCAGGTTGCCATATTTAAATGCGACACTTGCAGAAGTTTTGAGACTTGCTAATATTGGCCCGACGACGATTCCTCACCGAGCGACGAAAGACACACTATTAAATGGGTACGTTATTAAAAAAAATTATACGATTCTCGCGAACTTGATGAGTGTTCACCAGGACGTTGATCATTGGGGCGATCCGGAAGTATTTCGGCCAGAAAGATTTATTGATGCTAGTGGGCAATTTATTCCCGATGCATGGGTCATACCTTTTGGATCAGGTTTTTAATTTATTTCATTCATTTACTGGTAATTAATTTTTTATCATTTATTTATTCCGGTGATTTTTATCTTTGTTCGGTAGGAAGAAGAAAATGTATCGGAGAAACTTTGGCTAAGAACAGTCATTTTCTTTTCATCGCATACTTACTTCAGAAATTTAAATTTGCACTAGCTCCGGGACAATCTCGACCTTCGATGACTGGAATGGATGGATTTGCTCTTGCACCGCCGATTTTTAAAATTTTAATAACTAAGCGATAACAATTCAATACAGGAATTTCATATAAAAATTATATTTTTGAGCTACCCGTGTAAAAAAAAATTGTCCCAAAAGAGTCATAAGCTTAGGATCCTAAACGTGACACAATTTAGGACATTTTTATGACAAATTTATGACACCAAACCGAAATGAAATTTCGATTTTAGAAAAATATTGTCGCAATTACTCAGAGAAAAAATATTGTAAAAAGTACTTTTATGAAAATTTTAAAACAATTTTATGACTACTTTAGGATACTTTTGTGATAATTTTAAGATACTTTTATGACAATTTGAGGACAATTTTATGACACTTATGACAATTGTTTTAAAAATGTAAAAAAACACAAAAAAATAAAATAAAATAGAAATCTTATCTAAAAACATGAAAGCCAATTTTTTTTGCAACTTTTAAACGCAAAAAAGATATCAAAATCTATATTTTTCTTTTCACGACATTTTTTATTACAAATACTCCGTAAAAACAAGCGGAATAAAAAAAAAAATCTGAAAATGTTAATTTTTCACCTAGTTAAGGCCCAAAATGGGGTTGACCCATATTGCCCCACTTGTAAATAATAACCGTAATTTTGATTATAGAAGTAGTTAATATTGTTAGTTAGTAAGTATCCAATTAATACAATAATTAAATTTTTTTCCAAATGCAAATTTTTCATTGCCATCAAAATTTTTTTTTTTTTTTTTTTTTTTATAAAAAATGATGATTTAAAAATTTTGAATAGTTGTTCTCTACAATTTTTTGACCCAATCATTAAGCAAAAACGACTAAATAACGACTTTGTTCATTAACAATTAACTCGACAGCTAGGGCAGTCGGCTGCTAGTGTTTTGGAGAAAAGATAACTGTGTGTTAGCCGTGTGTGCCCTTTTCGAAGTCTTGTTATGATACATTGATGTTTTCTGTTGTTAATTTCTGGTTGATTTTCCCAGACATTCTGTCTCACATTTAGGAGTGTGGTCTATTTTGAGTTCCAGATACCGTTCCATTTTGCCCATGTGTATTGGTCGATGGTTTTTTTGAAGTCTTTTATTGACAGTGAATCGCTATTTTGGTTCTGAATAATTAATTAATTTACATAATTCAAAATATTAATTATAATCTATTTCTTCATCATAGATTCGGACAATATTTCGGCATTTAATTAAATATGAAAACTAAAATGTTAAAACAATTAACAAAAAATTTTAATAACCCATATTTTATTAAAACATGGATAAAATATATTTATATAATTTGTACAATTCCCAATTTAAAAATTCTATAAAATTATTTCGACAAAATGAATTATTAAAAATAAAGTATATGTACAAAATGCGAGTTAAGCTTGAATTTTCTCCTGCAAAAGTTGCTCAAGTTTCCGCATGTCGACGGCAAACTTGCGGATTCCATCGCTGAGTTTGTCAGTGGCCATTTGGTCCTCGTTCAACATCCAGCGGAATTGAGCTTCGCTAAGAGAAATTTTCTTGAGATCGGCTTTCTTGGCAATCTCAGGAGCCAACATCTTGCGTACTGGCTCGTGACTTTTCTCCAACTCTTCAAGTAGTTTTGGGCTGATTGTAAGAAGATCACAACCCGCAATTTCTTTAATTTCACCGACGTTACGGAATGAAGCGCCCATCACTACTGTCTTGTAGCCGAATTTTTTGTAGTAGTTGTAGATTTTAGTGACGGAAATTACTCCTGGATCTTCTTTTGCTTCGAATGATTTTTTGTCTGTATTGGCTACGTACCTACGCAAAGATATCAACAATTATTTAAGAGAAAAATTACTTTTTACACATATTTAGAAACCATTATAATTCTAAGTAAATTTCTTTTGTTAAAATAAAATTTAATAAAAAAAAAAAAAAAAATTAAAGAAATGAAAAAAAAACAAAAAAATCTTCTAAATAAAGAAATTAAAAAAAAAATATTTTTCTTACGAATTATTATTAAAGAAGTAAATTTTTTTTTTCTTGAATAAAAATATTTAATAAAAAAAAATTAAAGAAGAAATATCAACGAAAAAATTTTTTAAGAACATGAATGTTTAATTAAAGAAAAATTGAAGAAGAATAGAAACAAACAAACCTTTTAAATCAAAAAATAAAAATAAATTTTCTTCTTACTAATTAAGAATTCGAGTAAAATTTTTTTTATGAAAAGACATATTCAATTGAAGAAAAATTAAAGAAGAAATCGCGACCCAAATGCCAAAAGGGCGTATAAAAAAACTCAATCTTGCTCTGAAATATAAAATTTTACTCTAAAAAATAAATCCAGATCATTTAATAGGTTAATATGAAATAGTGAAAAAATTACTAAACAATAAATAGTACACAGAAAAAAAAAATGAACTTGATTCAAAAGAAGAATTCTTGAACCAAGAAAAAAATTTGGCAGAGTTTCGTTGTTTTAAATAAAGACGAAAAATGTTTGAATCAAGTAAAATTCACTTAAATCAAGAAGAATTTCTTAGTTTACGAATTTTTCTGTTTAAATTAAGAAGATAAAGTTCTTCAAAATTATTTACTTGATTCAAGTAAATTTTTTTTTCTGTTTATAGTTCAATAATGTAAAGTTAATGTTGTAATAATATCTGTACATTATTAAATTGCACCTTGATAAACTTTTTTCATTTCAGCTGGTGTTATTTTTTTCTTTTTCAATTAAAATTATAAATGGAATTTGTATTAAAATTGTAATAATAGCCGCTATAAATATCTATTTATAATTTAATAATCGATGTTGGAAATTTATTTTTTTTTATTTTTAGGCTTAAAAAGTGTTAATGAAGCGATTAGTAAAAAAAAAAAAAATAAAAAAAAAAAATTTACACGTCTTTTTGACACTGCAAAGCCTATAATAAGGCAAATTAATAGAAACAAATTTTTTTAAGAGTTGTTGCAAGAAACAGTACTATCCTTGTTGCACTAATAGTCAAACTAATTTTTGTATATAACTGTTTTTTTTTTTTAATTTTCAAAATTTCAATAATTAATGCCTTATATACTATTTATTTTTTAATTTCGGAATTTTTATGGGTTTTTTATTTTAATTTATCGAATATTGACTACTACAGTTGTTGTGACTCAACTGGAGCGAAAGGACTTGCTTAAAGAAAAATTTAAGAAGAAATAGCCTAAAACAAAACCTTGAAATTAAAAAAAAATATCGTTCTTACCAATCAAGTATTCTTCCAACAAATGGTGAAATTAAAGTGACACCAGCTTCAGCACAAGCAACTGCCTGAGCAAAGTTAAACAACAAAGTTAAATTGCAATGAATTCCATACTTTTCTTCTAATTCCCTGAAATAAAATTTCTCAATAAATAAATCCAATTAATTAAAAAAAAAATTTTAATAAAAAACATACTTAGCAGCCTGAATTCCCTCCCAAGTAGAAGCAAGCTTGATCAAAATGCGCTCTTTGCTAATACCAGCTTCTTCATACAGTGTAATAAGCTTCTTAGCCTTCTCAATGCTAGCTTCTTTGTCGAAGGACAATCTTGCGTCGACTTCCGTAGACACACGACCGGGAATGATGTTCAGAATCTCCTGGCCGAACAAAACACAGGTCATGTCAATAGCTGCTTCTGTTTGTTCTTCCAAAGTGCTGAAGAATCATCAACAATAAATTAAAAAATTAACTTAGCAGATAGTTGATAATTTTAAGAATTTTTGTAACAAATAAATTATGGCAAAAAAAAATTTATAAAAAAAATTGACATCTAGAAATTTAAAAAAAATTACAAATGCAATTTTTTAAAAATAAGTTTTTGGAGCAAATTTATTTGTTAAAAAAAATAAAAAAATTGTCAAGTGACTGCTAACTTTAATGTCATCTAACTTTAGTGTTATAAAAAAATTTCACATGTATAAATTGAAAAAAATTTTAAGAGCAAATTAAAAAAAAAAATTAATGACATTAAATTTAGCTGTCACTTCACAATTGTTTCAATTTTTTTTTAACAAATTAATTATCGCAAAAAAAAATTATTAAAAAAATGGACTTGTAGAAATTTTAATAAATTAAAAATGCAATTTTTTTAAAATAATTTTTTAGAACAAATTTTTTTGTTAAAAAAAATTAAAAAATTGTCAAGTGACAGCTAACTTAAATGAAATCACAAAATTAGTACTTGAGTAATTTTTAAATTTCTCTATTTTGAAATTTAAATTATTTAAAATTACCTGCCACTTTTTTTTCCATATTGCACAGCTTTGTCCAACAGATGAGCGTATTTCTTCTGGTTGGCTGCAGCCAGGATCAATGATGGATTAGTAGTCGCATCAGTTGGCTTGAACTGCTCCATTGCTGGAACAAAAATAAATTTTTTAATTCGCGGGTAAATTAGAATTTGCCGGCATCACGTGCTCTAACCTCCTGGTAATTTTATTTAATCTTAAGACATTGTTGGAATTATAAAAATACATTTTTATTTTTTTAATGACTAGATAAAGAGATTATTAAATAATTAGTTGAGAATAAAAACAGCTGATAATTATTTTTATGGTGAGAATTACAACGAAATAAAATAAATAAGTGATTTCTGAAGGTCATTCCCACTCCTCAGCGTTTACCTTCCCCTATGACCTGATGTTATAACATACATATTGTAAATTATAAAATTATCATATCATGTCATACGTAGGTGAATAAAATAATTGTTACCTTGAAAATCTCCCGTATCAGCTACAACGGTGGTGAAAGTTTTTAATTGCTCGAGAGAGCTCACCATTTTTTGCTTTTTGCCGGCTGGAGATCCACTCATTTTTTTTTATTTATTTATATGAAGTGATACAAGTTAAAATATCATACAAAATCAACTGATCAGTGATCACTGGTGACGAATCTGACGAAAATCCCCTCTATGTGAAATTAAAAAATGGAAAGTTAAGTGAGACGCCAAGCGAGTGTAAAAGAAACTAATAGTTTCGCGGGAAAATTTTAAATTTAAATTAATTTAGCAGATGCTTGATAATTTTTTAGAATTTTTTATGTCATTAAAGTTAGCCTACGTTTTTAATTTTTTTTTAACAATTAAATTAAAACAAAAAAATATTTTTAAAAAATTGTACGTATAGTTTTTTAAATTTTTTGCATGTGAAATTTTTTCTTTTGTTTTTTTTTTGAATAATTTTTCAAGATAAAAAATTTTAAAAGTTTTTAAATTTCGGCTAACTTAATTTTCATAATTTTTTTAACAAATAAATTATGGAAAAAAAAATAAGAAAAAAATATTGACATGTAGAAGTTTTAAAAAATTATGAATGCAATTTTTGAAAAATAAATTTTCAGAAAAAATTTTTTTGTTGAATAAAATTAAAAAATCATTAAGTAACTGTTAATTTTAATGTAATGACAAAAAAAAATGAAAGAAAAAATTGATATCTAGAAATTAAAAAAAAAAAATATAAAATACAATTTTTGTAAAATAATTTTTTTTTTTAATTTAATTTGTTAGATAAAATAAAAAAATAATAAAATTAAATAAATACGAGAAAGTTTTAATAAAAAAATTCCATATTTAGAAATAAAAAAAAAAAAATACCATGCAAATTTTTTAAGAATATTTTTTTACATAATTAATTTTTTATAACAATCAATAAAATTGTCAGATGTCCGCCGATTTCAATGACATTAATTATTTATTTTGTAATTATTATGATAAGAAAAATATTTACTTTATTTTTATTTTTTTATAAAAAAAAATTCTGAAAATATGGAAGAAGTAATGATAAAATTTCAATACATAATTGAATATTTTGAAATTAATTAAAAAAATATTAAAATAAGAATTTACAACTAACAAAAAATTTTTATTTTATTAAACAACAAAATTATTAAAATGATTAATTATAATATTTTCGACGTTCGGTAAAAAAAGAAGATTTTATATTACAAATGAATTTATTTAATTAAAATACATCACAATTTTAAAGTAATACAAATAAATGCCATCATATATTTTAATTAAACATTAAAACAATAATTATTTGATTTAAAGTATAAATACGTTTTAATTATTTGTATAAAAATACTCAATCTTGTCAGATAAATTTGATTACCATAATATTAATATAAATAATGAAATATCCATTAAAATACTTACAATTCGGTGATTGATATTAATTCTCTTTTTTTCTTATCTAATTAATTCTCTTATTATTCAAACAACAACAATTATACTTTCATCAACGCTCTTAAAATTTAATAAATCACAAATTAAATTTTCTCAAGTATAGTATGCTTGTCGACATTTCTGTTCTCTACTTTAGGCTGGTGGCCGTACATAAAAATCGAGCATATTACAAAAACTACACCCAGAGTGAACTGGAAAGTCATTTTGAAGTCAAACAAATAAATAGACGCGATGCAGGACAAAATAATGGCCAAGGAAGTCGCGAACCCTTTCAGGATGTTGTCTGCGTGTTTGACCACCAGCGCGACAATCAAACCGCCTCCAGCTTGCAGTAATACCAGGTAACAGATGAACCAGTCGTATCCAAAGAAGAATCCCTGCTTGTTTATCAGCTGGCCGTCGGTCGCGTAGCAACTCATCAAGCCAAACGGCACTGAAAGCAAACTCAGCTGGACGTTTCTCATCCACACAGAGATATCCGAGCCCTTGAGAATTTTTTCAAAGTATATTCCTGCAAAACCCGACAGGAAACAGGAACCCAAGGCAGCTGCGAATCCTAGAAGATGATTTTGCTCTCTTCCTGATGGCACGTTGCTCGTTCCGTCTTGGGCTAATTGCACTAAGACTACTCCAATTAAAAGGAGGATTAATGCTCCCCATTGTACTTTTAATAATGAACGACGGAGAATTACTACAGCGAAGAATGCTGTTGTCAGGATTTTTAGTTGATAAGTTACCTGGAAATTTTTTATAAGATTAGATTTCATATCAGTATTTTTCAATATTCAAGAAAAAAATTATGACGTAGTTAAATTCTAATTATTCATGATGATACTAAAATTAGGAGACGTCTAACAATTCTTGGAATTTTTATGTCAAATTAATTCACGTTACTATTGCCAAAAGAGCGTATAAAAAAACTTTTTTTCCTCAAACCAACCTTCAAATGTTTATAACATTCAGATCTAAAAGAAAAGTAAATAAAAAAATTTTTTTTGTATCCGCCTTTTTGGTTTTAAGACAAAAAAAATTTTAAAGCCAAAGGGGCACATCATTTTTTTTTTCATCATAATTAATTATTATACTTAAAAAAAAAAAGTTATAACACCCGTAAAAATAATGACTTCAACTCATTTTATTTAAAAAGAATATGGGTTTGAATTAAAAAGACCAAAATAACAGTAACATTCTATTTGAAGAAAAATGTATTTGACTAAATTACAAAATTTTAATTTCTATTCACCCAATAATTATGTCTCCACTGATAAATTGTAATGAATAATATTTAATTGTACAAATTACAAAATCATATCAGATTAAAGTATTCCTTCAAAGTTTAGATGTACAAGCAATATATATTTATTATTTTTCTACTTTCAGAAGCAAAAGATAAAGTGCCTAGCTAAATTGATATTTTAGTTTCTTTTTTAATAAAATACATATTCTTTTCAAATAAAATTATTAGAAGAGTCATTATTTTTACCAGAGTTATTTCGTTGTTTTTTTTTTTTTTTTTAAAGCTAATAATTAATTATGATTAAAAAAAAAATGATACGTCCTTTTGGTTTTGGAATTTTTTTGTCTTCGAACCAAAAGGGCGTAAATGTTAAGATTAGCCTTTTTGGAATTAGTGACGCGAATTATTATAAAAAAATTAAAATGTAAAATTTTTTTTAATTTCTACATGTGGAATTTTTTTAGTAAATTTTTTATATTAAAATTTGATTATTATAAAAATCTAAAAAATTGTTAGATGGTTGTTAGATTCAATATTATTATTTATGATACAAAAATTAGCAGACAATTGACAATTTTTTGATTTTTTTTTTTTTTTTTTTTTAATATTCTAGGTCTAGAAAATTAATTCTAAAAAATTGCATTTATAATTTTTTAGAGCTTCTATTGAATTTTTAAGATAAATTATTCTAGTTATAATTAGTTTATTAAAAAAATTATTAGATGTCTCTCAATTTAAGGTAGTACCTCCGCGAAAAGCATATTTCAAGAAACTTATGGAATTTTTTCTATCGAAAGATAAATATATTAATAATTCATCAAAATTTTAGATCTACGTGTAAAAGATGCAATTTCGAAAATTAATTACTTAAAAACGGTGCGGTAAATTGATTTGAACTTTTAATGGTGAATTATTAATATATTTATCTTTAAATGAAAAAAAATTTCATAAGTTTCTTGAAATATGCTACCTTAAGTATCATGATTATTTTTAAATATTTAAAAAATTTTTTCATCTTCAGTTTCAAACAAAAAATATAAAATATTAAAAACCATCTTTTAAAAAATTCAATAAACTTCTACAATTATTTCAAATAAATTAAAATAATTATTTTAATAATTCAGATTATTAAATTAATAGAAAATAAATATTAAATAGGTAGAAGAATAGTAGTTTTTGAGTAAGTATTATCAAGATAAAACTAAATTATCGTTTAATATAGATAAAGAAAAATTACCTGATAAGTAGCGGCGTCCAAATTAGACGCTGACACATACAATAAATTATTTTGTACTAAATAAACAATAGACGGAACACATACTTTAAGCGTATCTACGGGTTGCTTAATAATAGTCGTATGCAACGAATGGGTAAATTTAGCAAAACTACCCTCTTCTAAGTACACCAGCACCAAACATGTGGCACATTTAACGACCTCGGCCATCACGACAGCTAAAAAAAATTTAATTTATTATTCCGCGATTCATGATTTAATTAACCGCTTTAATTTCAATAATGAATTGAATATTACCAGTTGTCGAGAGAAACATGTCACCGGGTCGAATGCGTGCGTAACGCATGCTGAGACCCACCAATGCATTTTGCAACGTCAGAGTTATTAAACTTACATATTTCAGCGTCTGATTGCTGTCTAGAAAAATAAAAAAAAAAAATGATTATAAAAATTGAAAAAAAAAAAAAAATAAATTTAATTAATTTGACTTACTTTGCTGAGGTTTATTCATTTTCATTTTGAAATTATTAAGCGATGCGCTAAACTACTTGATGAGGTTTTAATTTTTTACTCCATAATCTAAAATGTTCAATAAAATTAATTAGTATTAATTTATTTAAATATTTAGAATTTTTTTTATTTTTATTTTAAAACTGACATTTAAATTCTAGTTTGACGTGAAGATAAAATTTGTTTGTAAACACTTACTCAATTATTGAAGTTGATTACTTTAATAAAAAAAAAAAATAATAATTGTTGTCAACAAATTAGCCTCCAATATGTCAATTGTCACGTGTACACCGCAACAAATTAGAGTTGAGTAACCTATAAAATTTTACTAACCCTAAAAAATGTATGATACTGAAGACAGCTGATAGCTGTCAATTTTTATAATTTTTATAAAAAAATTATTTACAAAAAAAATGCTTTGAAAAATTTTTACTAAGAAATTTTTTTTTTAATTTTCACACGTGGAATTTATTTATTAAATTTTTTTCTTGGTAATTTCATTGCTATAAGATTACAAAAAAATTTCTGTCAGTTAACTTCAGTGTCTTCAAAATGGTACTTGATTTCTAGTAATTTCTTACTAGATTCTAGTGACAGAAATATTTAAAAATTTTTAAATTAAGATAGTTCGGTCAGATGTAAATGCAAAATTTTAATGACATTAAAGTTAGCTGTTACTTGATAATTTTTTAATTTTCTTTAGAAAAAAAATTTATTGTAAAAAATTATTTAAAAAAAATTGCATTTTTTATTTATTGAAACTAGGAATTCAAATTTCGCGCATGCGCGCGCGTTTTAATCCTAACCAATAAGGAATCAGTAACCATTTTTTAAATATTTTTTTTTTATAGCACTGAAGTTGACAGATATTAAAAATTTTTTAAGAATTTTACAGCAATTAAATATGTTATTAAAGTTATCCGACGTTCTAAATTTTTTTATTTTATTTTTAATAATTTAATTAAAAGAAAAAAATATTTTAAAAAAATTACACTTACAGTTTCTGAAGTTTTTTATACGTGCAAATTTAAAAAAAATTTTTTTGTAATAATTTTTTCAATAAAAAAAAATTCTAAAAATTTTTAGATTTTTCTAGAGTTTTGATAATTCGAAATGTCGATCTGACTGGTTGACCGCAACCCACAATTTTATAAAAACTACAGTGTTGCCAAATTAATAACAAAAATTAAATGTTTTGCTCCGAGTTTCGCACAAAAATTTTAACAAAATTTTTCAATTAATTTAGTATCAATGTTAAATAAAATATCTAGTTCTTCTATGAACCTCAAACAAGTAAGCTTTTTTAATTATTTTACGATTATACACAACAATAAATTTTTTTTTGTTTAATAAAATTATAATATTTACTTAAGTTTTTAGTCCGACAGCAAGTAATAACACTTTACAGGAATATTTTAAGGACTATCAGAAAAATACCCGGAAAAGAGGATCAAAATTATTTCCTCGACTGGGCCAGATCCGAGTTTAAAGCTAACAAAAGTATAACTGATGAGGTAAATTACTTAAAATATAATTACAATAATGCAATAACCTATGCAATAATTAAAAAATAATTTTTTTAGTTTGCAATAAAGTCTCTGATAGTCCATGGAGAAAATTCGCTGAAGGAGCTGGAAAAAAATTTAAACTACTCGAAGTAATTTAAAATTTCTATAAAGAATGTATATATTTACATGTATCTGTCATTAAAAAAATAATTATATGACTCAGTACATTTTGGTTAAAGCGACAATCAAATTAATTATGAAAACAACACTTCCAGAGCACGTTATAATCAAAGCGATTGAATTTCGTACACTCTTTTGTCTGACTATCGACCTGAGAGTGCTTTGAACAAGAGACTCGATTATGTATTGACCGTCGAAAAAAAAACAAGGAATTATGTTTATCACAGCGAGGCCTAAGGACAGTACGGTCACGTACTTGCAGAGTGTTTCTAGCCCTTCAGGGAGACTGGGACTGAACAGCTGGTACTTTGGAGTCCAATTCGATGTCTCGACAGTACGATAAATTTCTGCCGCGTGGCCTAGAAACAAGACATTTCCTTTATGCGTTGATAATTTTACAATCTGTAAAATAATTCAAAAATACTGTCATTATCATAAAATGTTAAATTATAATTTTATTATTCAAAATAAGTAGACTTACTTTAGTTACATTGTCAACAGAAGGTTTGATACAATGAACGTCTGATCCTGAACAGTCGGAAAATAATTGACACATTTTTTCAGATTTTTCAATTATTTTTCTAGCTGGTAAACAAAAATATGGTGGCAATTCTAAAGGATCTTGCGAATTTTCAACATACTCAAAACATAAATTTCCATCGTTTTTATTTTTACAGCAATTTGTTACTCCATTTTCGGACATCCATAATGGAATTGATTCATCGTTTTCCTAAAAAATAATAAAATAAATAATAATGTTTTAAATATATTTCGAAGATCAAATTTAAAGTCTCTACGCCTTATAGTTCCAGAGATATCGTGATGAGTCACTATATACCTAAAAATCTCTTATATGTGTATAAATTAAAAAAAAAAAAAAAAATTCAAAATGTATTACTTCGATAATATTTTGTTTGACACAATATCCAGGTGTTGGTTCTTTAATTGTCTGCAGTAAACAATGATACCAGTCATCATTATTTTTAACTTCACAATTATTTATTTTAAAAATAATATCCCGAGTTTCTAAGCCTTTTGCTCCCAGTAGCGGTGAATTCTAAAAAAAAAAAAAATTAATAATAAATACAAATTCCTCAATTGCAAAAAAATTAAATCATTATTAGACTCACCATCGCAATCGATGTTACAAAAACTCCAGTATTTGAAACAAACAGAGGGATCCAAATCCACGAGTTCAAGTAAAAAATAACAGCCGCTACAGCAGCCAGGACAATATTGTGCCACACTCCAGCACAAAGAATCCTCAACTGACCTGGTATTTTAAGCGATTTCAATTGCTCTTGGTTTATTGAGACATACGCAATTGGCAGAACCAGCGCCAAGATAAAACCAACTCCGTAGATCTGGACGTTTTCGCGAGATGCTGCGACAGCGTGACCTAGCTCATGGAACAGGCTGCAAATTCCTAGGGTTATTATGTAGTACTGGATGTCAGACACTGGTACATTAATTCCTGGGATCTAAAATTAATCAATGGATTAATTGGTTGTAGTAGAAAATTAAAGATGGTGAAAATTACCATGAGTTCTAATTGCCAGTTGACATCAGCTGTATCTCCAGTTGATTTATTCACAAAATTAGACAATGTCATCTTGATCAAAACTCCCAAGGCGATTGGTAGCAAAATTATACTGACAATCACGCCTAAATTGAACCACAGAGATAACAAATTTGTTTTTTCTATTGACCATTTTATTATTTTTCTGTTAAAAAAAGAAGTGAACCAAACTACTCTGAAGGGCTTTATTTCAAGCCCGGTATTTTCCATGAATAAAAAATATGGGTAGTGCAGACATGACTGAAAAATAAAATTTTTTTATTACTTTATTTTATATTACATTAAAGGTAACAGGCATTTGTCACTTTGTAAAAATTATTCTGAAAAAAAAAATTTTTTTAATTAATTTAACTGACACCTAAAAATTTTTAGAATTTTTTATGACATTAAAGTTAGCTGTCACTTGACAATTTTTTAATTTTCTTTAACAAAAAAATTTATTTAAAAAAATTGCATTTTTGATTTATTAAAATTACTACAAGTCTATTTTTTTAATAAGTTTTTTTTGCTATAATTTGTTAAAAAAAAAATTAAAACAATTGTAAAGTGACAGCTAAATTGAATGCCATAAAAATTTCACATGTATAAATTGAAGAAAATTTTAAGAGCAAATTAAAAAAAAAAAAAAAAATTGATTTGTTATAAAAATCTAAAAAATTGTCAGATATTTGATAATTTTAAAAAAATTATTTTATAGTACTTATAACCATAACAAGAATAATAAATAATAAAATTACCCGAAATAGTATGTTGATAAAAAATAAAGAACAATGAATAAATCCGATAACTATCAAGAAGTCAACTGCACTCATTATTAATTTTTTTATTTTCTATTATTTATTATTAAGTTTATTTATCCTTTAATAATAATTGCGATTTGTTTACATTCAGATTCTATTTGTTTACAAACATAGAACATGTGATCGCCATGTTTGAATCCTGAAATCTGTTGAAAATTGCACTTTGTTCTAAGTTTTTTAAATTTTCGCTCCATTTTTTGCGCTTGCGCAAACACGTGACAGAAGTTCGATGAAAACTCGCTTTGGTGATTTAAAAATTGGCATCATCATTGTGAAGATTATAATAGTGAAATAATAATTGTCATTCCCTGCATTTACACAGAGTTTTAAACAAATATACCACTAATTTATCAATAATTTTTTATTTTAAATAAACAAAAATGGTAAGTTAGCTTACAAACTATTTAATTGACGTCAAAATATTCTTCTATTAAGCGGAAGTTTTTTTTACACTGAGTAAATAATTTTTTAGGTTAGGATATTGATATTATTTTCACAGGAAAATAATAATGATTTTTAATTTTATTTTTGTTACTCAGAGTTTCAATTTAGGATCTTCTCACGAGCAGACAGAGAGTTTTGACATGCCAACTGGTGCTTATGGTGCTCCAGATCCAATGATTCATGGGTATAAATTTATTATTCAATTTATATTATAATAGTTAGCCGACGTTTTTAATTTTTTGATTTTTTTTTTAATAATTAAATTGGAACAAAAAAAAATATTTTTAAAAAATTGCATACGTAATTTTTAAAATTTTCTACATGTGAAATTTTTTCTTTTATTTTTTTTTTTAAATTAAAAAAAAAATTCATAATTTTTTAAATGTCAGCTAACTTAATTTTCATCAATTTATTCAAATTGTATGACGATGAAGTTACCAGACATAATTTTTTTATTTTTCTTGAAAATTAAATTAGGTTTAAAAAATTATTTTAAAAAAATTGCATTTATAATTTTTTAGAGATTCTAAAAGTGAAATTTTCCAAATAAATTTTTTTTGCTATAATTTATTTATTAAAAAAAATTATAAAACTCATCAAATGTCTCTCAGTTTCGATTTTATCAATTTATTGGTCATTTAATATTTATTTTAAATTAATTTTCTTTTCTCTTTTTCTTGATTTGTAGATTGGCAAACCCACGTCAAAATCTTGGAGTCAGTCATCCCCTTGAAACTTCAGAACGCAATGTAAGATTAATTTTTTTCTCTCAAATCTGTGTTAAAAATATAATACTTAAGTTAGCCGACGTTTTTAATTAAAAAATTTTTTTTTTATTTATCAAACTAAAACTAAAAAATATTTATTAAAAATTGCATAAATAGTTTTTTAAGTTTTTTACAAATTAAATTTTTTTAATTATTTACAAGTGGTGTCAACCCCATTTTGAGCCATAATTAGGTGAAGAAAAAAAAAAAAAAAATTCGATAGCTTTATGCCTTCGAAAGTTGGAAAAAATTTTGACTGATGTTTTCTGATAAAATTTCTATTTCATCTTTTTTAATGTTTTAGATAAATTTTTTTTTTTTTTTGAAAAGTAAAAAAAAAGAACAATTTAAAAAAAAAAGTTGAATATCACTATTTTCTAAAAAATTGATAAATTTTTTTTTTTAATTTATAAAATTTGTTAAAATTGTGACAATTAAATTTTTTTTTAATCGTTCATTTTTTTCATGTATTTTTCAACAAAAAATATATAAATAAAATCAAATAAAAATTTTGTTCAAAATAATGAAAATTACCGAAATTTTTTTGTAAAAATTTTTTCAACAAAAAAAATTCTAAAAATTTTTAGATGACGGCTAATTTAATTTTCATCTTAAAAATTGACAAATCATTATAAAAAAAAAAAAAAAAAAAAAAAAAATCTTATTAATTACAATTAATAACAAAACTTTAAATTAAAAATAGTTCCATCAAAATCGTTTACAACGTGAAATGGTCTTAATGAGAAACATCCAGGGTCTTCATGCTCCAATCCGCTTAGCAATGGAACTGAAAGCCGCTGACCAGGTTGGCCGACACCCATTCTTGCCATCGTCAAACGTCATGCGTGATGTTTTGCTGGCACATGACGAAGAAATTGGGTAAAATATTTAACATTATACATTTTTAAACAATTAATAATTTCTCAAACTATTATCATTATAATTTTATTAATCAATCAATTTTGATTACAGATTTGAAGATATACTGAACCCAGTTGAGTTCAGAGAGCAAATGCTCCAGCCTCACGCAGTTGTGGAGAAAAAATTGAGATTGTTATAACTTACTATTAATAATTAATTGATAACTTGGTAATGTAGCCCTTATATATCACACATTACATCAAAATAAAATTTTTTTTAATTGATAATTAATCAAGAGTAGTCAACCAGATCTTTCAAGCGCAGCTTGCTTATTTTTTTGACTTCTTCTATTGCAATACCCAACTCGACATTTCGCGGATTGTTCAACCGCGATTCAACAGATGTAATTATCGAAGCTATAGAGTTTTCGCGTACACAGATAACAAATGGGTACGAAAATTTATTTTTGTACCTTAAAAAAAAAAAAAATAGTATTTTTTAATGATGCTGAAATCAGCTGACATTTAAAAATTTTTTTTATTTTTATGAAAAATCAATTGTAAAGAATAATTATTTTTTAAAAGTTTACACTTGTAATTTTTTATTTCTAGACGTGGAATTAAAAAAAAATTTTTTTTGATTGTAATTTAATTGATATAAAAATTAAAAAAAAAATGAACAGATGTCTGTTAACTTCAGGATCATCTATTCTATTAAAAGAATAAGAAAAATTTTGTTTCCAGGATAGTCATATGATAAAATCGGTTTTTTTTAAAGATATAAGCTCACCCCGACATTGCACTAATCGAGACCTTTCATTTGAGTACCCACATCAATTTTTCATATATTTTATATATTTATAAATTTCACAAATACCATATATATAAAATATATAAAAATTGCCATGTGGGTACTCAAATGAAAGGTCTCGATTAGTGCAATGTCGGGGTGAGCTTATATTATTAAAAACGTCGATAGTTAAGAAAATACAATGCAATTTAACAAAAGTCATTATTTAATAAAACAAAATTTTATTTATTTATAATTCACGAGTCACAGCAGTCACATAGTGACTGCAAGGTTGCTAGTTATATTTTATTACTCAAGTAGATTTTTTTTTTACTTACAATTTATTGAAGTTATTAAAAACTTTTTTTTCTTCCGTAGTCATCCGATTAATCCTCGCGATCTTTTGCTCATTTTGAGACTCTGTTGTCAAAATTTTTTCATTGTAAATTTCTCCCGTCAACTCTGGATGATTTTTCAAAATAATTTTTTTTTCTATCAGAAAATCAATGATAAAAAAATTAAAAATGATAAAATTAATTTACGAATTAAATTAATTACCAGAGACATCAAGCTGTTCAATAAAATTACAAAATAAATTTTCCAACTGGCTGACATGCTCAAAAGGCCTCAACTCTTCAATTTCTTCAGTCGCTTTTGTTAAATGTTCTACAATATTTCCAAATATTTTACAAAATTCAATTTTTGACATTGAATTTATTTCTTCAATAGTTAGTTTAGTTCCACTCATTTTGAAGTTAAAACCCGACTGATTATCATTTACTAAAGCAACAGAGGTCAAGTCACTTATCTTTTATCTCGATAAAAAAATACAATGGGACAAACAAATGGATAAAACAATTATATTTATAATTAAAATTGTATTTTTATTTTAGAATATGACTAGACATCAGGTATTAAAAATTTCATATTAAATATCACGAATATATATTATATATATAGTTATCTTTGTTTAGTAAAATGTATTAATCAATCCCAACGTATTGTGCATATACTTTGTATAAATTTCTTTTTTAAACTGTTCAAACTGTCGTCTGTTGATAATGTTCTGTCTTTCACGCCAAACTGACCGACTTTTTCTCGTCTGCAAGCCCCAATGTATTGTGTATACTGGTGAGAGGACTTTGAATTGATAACCAGCTATAAACATTTCATAAACCTGAAACAATAATTAATTTAGTACTAATTTTATTTAATAATAATTAAATTTAGGATTTTATATACCAAATTATGTTTTTTTTTTTTTTTAATCAATTTTATTCAAGATATTTTTTAACTTTAACGGGGTATTCTGGTCCAGAAGCATGAAATTTCAGGTAATTTTTAAAGTGCCGTAAAAAAAAGGCGGAAAATTAAAAATAAAAAAAATGAAATAAAAAAAAGTTCAAAATTAAAAATAAAAAAAAGTTGAAAATTAAAAAAATTAGCAGCTGATGAAGTGGGGGATGGTCTTAAAAAATTGGCACGTAACTATACCCATGATTTCAACCCTCCTATCAATCGGAAACAAAAAAATTAAAAAGATTATTAATCGAGAATAATGTCGCTATGATTAGAATTCCAGTCATCCCCAAATTTCAATTTTTACTATTTTTTAAAAATTTGAAAAAGTCGCAAAAAAAAGGTTTAGTTCGGTTTTCTATAAAAAGTGTTTTTTTTTTTTTTTTTTTTTTCCAAACTATTATTTATTTTCTGCTTTTTAGTTTGGTTTATTTATAAAAGTGTGCTTTTTTAGTTTTTTTAAACTATTTATTTGTTTTGTTGAATTGAAAATTTTCTTTGGTATTGGAAAATTTAATAATACTGGAATATAAGATAAATCGGCGAAAGATAATGACTAGAATTGAAAATTACGACCAATCCTTGTCTTATCGACTAGAGATGAAAAAAATATATAAATTAACAAAAATCTTATTTTGCAAATTGAAAAATGGAATAATTTTGTCAAAATAGTGTATTGTCATCGGTCCTCAATATATCTAGAGTTTGAACGAAATCTAGTCGTTTAAAGTGGGTCAAAATCGCGCCCAAAGAAGTCGGTTACAAACATACAAACAAACAAACATACAGGTGAAGCTAATAATAAAATTAAAAAAAAAAATAAAATAAAATAAAAGCGTGTAAAAACTCCTCCTAGCTCTTAGAGCTAACCACCAAAGTTCTTTATAGTACCGTGCAACGTGCACAAATTTAGATATTTTAAATATATACCTAACATAAATCTTAATTTTGGAATTACAGCAAAAATATTGATTTTTTTAAAAAATCATCAGAGACATTTTTTTTATAAAATTAAACTTTGAACAACTTTTGTGTCATACATTTTTTTTAGGACCAATATCTTCGCCGTAATATTAAACATTTGAAAGATTTATTTAAAAATTTTGGCCCTATTAATGACTTTTATTTAATTACCGATTTATGATCTTTGTTTTTGGATTTATTGATCATAATCTGATCATTAATAAAACTATCAATATTGTATCTTACTTGAGTATTGCGCGTGTATCCATACCCCATAAATCTTTCATCATGTGGAGGTACAATATCTTTAGCAATATAAAAAGGCTCGTAAAGAAATTCAAAGTCTGTAACATTATGACTTATGTACGCTTTTCCAGTAATTATATTTTTGTAGTTCTTAGACTCTGGTGCTACATCTAAAACCCATCTAAAAAATTTATTAAATTAAATAAAAATTATCAAATTTAAAAAATAATAATAATTAATAAAAAAAAAAAAAAAAAAATTACCTTGTAAAATTAGTAGCGTATTGATTGTGAATAAAAACCTTCCAATGAAAAGGTCTAGCCAAACCCTTGCGAGCTAATCTAACCAACTCAGTTTTATTTCCAGGAAATCTGACCCTGGTATCTATTTCATAAGTAGGAATAACGTAAGCACACTTATCACAGCGTTCAGTATCACGTAAAAATAAATTTATCGAATTGGCAAGCCCGAGACTGGGAATAATATCAATATCCGTAAGAAAAACCCAGTCAGTTTGGCAATTTTTCCTGGCGAGGTTTCTCATATGATTCTGCGGATAAACATTCCTCACTCGCCAGTTGGTGTGTTCCTTGGAGATCTTATTCACCAGATCATTCAAAGTCGCCTCGGGTCTGGAGCACCCGAAGTCCATGGGAGGCTCGAAACTGCGAGGCTGCTTCGAGGGGAGTTTGCTCCTGGGCATCGCTAGAGAAAAATTAATACGCTCGAGAACCGGCGTGTAGCACTTCCTCAGGAACACGATGTACTTCTGGAGAGCTTCGAACTCCTCGTCGCCAGCGGAGTAGAGGGCGACGGAAATCGAGCCGGTCCAGTGGTGGGCAACCTGGACCAGCGAGTGCAGCTTCTCCAAGGAAGTCTGGGTCGCCAGACAGACCAAGCTTGTCGACGACAATTCCGCAAATCTGGTACCGATCAGCACCGTGTCGAAGGTCTTGAACAATCGCCGGTTATCATACCTTCCCAAGCGGATGTCCAGATTGAGGATGTTCTCTCTGGAGTGGGAGCTGTTGATTAGATTCATGCTGGGGTTCAAGTACGTGTGAGGGGGTAGGCACTGGGTTGACTTGTTGTCTTCCGGCTGCGACTCGACGTCCCATGTTGTCACAGCCTCGTATTTTAATTCCTCGGGGATCTCGCTCGGGTCGCAGGTCCGGGGTTGAAGTAGAAAAAAGGTCAAAGTTATGTTTATTATACATAAGGCTATCACACTTAATAAACTTACAGTTCGTGAATGATTACTCATCTGAAATTTTAAATTGTTTTAATTAATTGTTGAATTAATTAAAGGATCATTCTGGTTTGTAACTTTTGAAAAAATTATTTTTTTTTTTTTTTTACATTTTTTGAAAATACAAATAAGAGATCTAAAATTATTGTGTTAAAATTTCTAAGTGATCAGACCACTGTAACAATATTATAATACATAGCAATATATTTCTTTAAATTAACCCGTGTAAAAAAATTGCGGAATTCCACAGGTGATCCGCTGAATATCATGTGGAAGTCATATTTTGACACAAATATCAATTCTGGGTAAATATTTATTTATTTATTTATTGATAATTAAACCCAACAGCCAGAGCCATTAACAGGGTTAATAATGTATATACAGTAGGGTGTGCCAAAATTCAATTTCCATGAAGAACCGTTTAAAATTAGAATTTTGAGTTACGCTTTTAGCAGGAGCTGTATTTGGGCATTTCCGAAGATATTTTGGGGTGAGACGATTTATTTGATTTTCATAGAATTTTTTTACAAGAATTTAGTTTGGGCATTTCCGTTGAAATTTTAAATTTTGGCCAGAAGTTCCCAACTAAATTGACTTTAAGTATGAATCACTGATTCGATCTTAATTAAATTTAAACTACATACTCCACATAATAGTAGCTATTGCATCAACTACAATCAAATCAAAATTTTAATTTTCACTATTTTTTTAGGACTAAAAACTGTGAAAAAAGGCCTCATTTTTCATTTTTCCTTTTTTTAACTTCCGCTATTTTATTTATCAATAAATATTAATCACCGTAGCTGATACAGTAGCTACGTATATATTAAAGGTAAATACTTTTGTTTTTGTATTTTAGATGAGCTGTTATCAAGTTATCATGTACGTCAGCCACGTATAAACTTTTAAAAAATATAAAAAAAAATAAAATTAGTTATTTTTTGTGTTATTCAAGAGTGTCTGTGTTGAGCTGAATAAATTTTATATTAATAACTACAATAGTTTCTGTGTAAAAAAATAATGAATATTTGCTTTTTTTCGAGCGCCGGAACCAGAATGATCTCTCAAGAGAAAATTTTTTTAAAAAACACAAAAAAATTGATCAAAAATTCTTACCTGAACTTTTTAGAAATTCCGTCTATCTTTTACTAAAATTATTGAATTTCTTCACACAAGTTCTAGGTCTAGACACTGGATAACTATTACAATCCAATGCTAATAAATGACATGCTGGTGTCATTATTCCAAGTGATAAATTATTATTTATTTCGTGTCAGACAACTCGAACTGTCTTTCATTCCGTACGTGATAAATATTTACTCACGTGCTTCAAAATCAACTGTCATCTTTAGTTATCTCTGACTGTTAAACTGTGACTAGAGGTCCACGGGATTTAGAATTTAAGTTTCTTTAGTCTAACCTAAGGTTGTACAAAAAAGTGTGATTTATAAAAAATACGGTTTTTTACAAGCTACAGTTATAGTTAGTGAAGAATATCCTTCTATTGGGTTTCTATCAATACTTACTGAATATTATTCCACCCATATCTTGGACATGGCGCGCGCATCCTGGAGCGATCGATTACTTCAGATATAGCAATCCATGCAATGCCAAGTAATATAATGAAGGAATGCCAGCAATTACATTATTTATTCGCCATTTAATCTAGGACATGTCATATTTTTCTTCAGCGGATTTATTATAAATTTATATGCATTAAATTTTCGATAATTTGTCATCCAAATCCTAAAATGTTTATTATTTTTCGAACCTGAAAATATTTATTAAAATTAATTTAGCAGATATTTGATAATTTAAAAAATTTTTTTAATAAATAAAATGAGAAAAAATTTTGACATTAAAGTTAGCCGTTAATTGACAATTTTTTAATTTTTTTTTAACAAATAAATTTGCTCCAAAAAATTATTTTTAAAAAATTGCATTTGTAGTTTTTAAAAATTTTTAAATGTCAACTGTTTTTATAAATTTTTTTTGCCATAATTTATTTGTTACAAAAATTTTTAAAATTATCAACTATCTGCTAAGTTAATTTTCATAAAAATATTTTGACATGAAGAAATTTTAATAAATTAAAAATGGAATTTTTTAAAAATCATTTTTCAGAACAAATTTATTTGTTAAATAAAAT
Organism: Cotesia typhae; assembly: GCF_013202065.1. NCBI lineage: Eukaryota > Metazoa > Arthropoda > Insecta > Hymenoptera > Braconidae > Cotesia > Cotesia typhae. Next base: position 1,352,358 of record NW_027423752.1, read on the forward strand.
TAAAAAATGGTTAAGTTACTGCTAGCTTTAATGTCATAAATACTTTGAATTAATTTTTGAATAAAAAATTACATGAAAATTAATTTAGCAGATATTTGATAATTTTAAGAATTTTTTCAACAAATAAAAAGTAGGAAAGTTAGCCAACATTTTTAATTTTTTTATTTTTTTTGAATAATTAAAATAGAACAAAAAAATTATTTTTTTAAAATTGCACACAATTTTTCAAGGTTTTTACAAATGAAATTGTTTTTATTTTTTTGTAATAATTTTTTCAATAAAAAAAAAAATCTAAAAATTTTTAGATGTCGGCTAATTTAATTTTCATGATTCACTTATGAATATATAATGACATTTAATTTAGCTGTCACTTTAATTGACAATTTTTTAATTTTCTTTAAGAAAAAAATTTGTTGTAAAAAATTATTTTTAAAAAATTGCAATTTTTATTTATTAAAATTCCTACAAATCCACTTTTAAATAATATTTTTTTTTGCCATAATTTATTTATTAAAGAAAATTTAAAAAATTGTCAAGTGACAGCTAAATTTAATGTCATGAATAAATATTGATTTTATTAACTGTCAAATGAATAAAAAAAATAAAAAGTAGAAGAAAAAATTGACTTTAAAAAACATGACGTTAAAAATAATAAACACACAGAAGAAAGTAATGGCGCGAAAATTCAAATCCAGCCAATCAGTAAAATTTATAAAGTCAACAAAAAAAGACTAGAAACTCGGGCCTAAACTTTCACCCGACGTTTCAATTTCTATTATCCATTACTGACATCAGTTACAATATTATGCTCTACCATGTAGATGCTTGCGTGAAGTAACTTTATTTAATTTTTTGTTTATTTTTTTTATTTTGTCCGTCTAAAAATTAAAAAAATAGTCACTGACAATATACTCATTAAAAATAAAATCTAAATATGTATCTGAAGATACTCGTACTGTTTTTGTGTCTAAAACTGGGTATAACCTTCAACCAAACTTCTGAAACAGTAATTAATTGTATTTACATTGTATTTATATTTACTTGCAATAAATAAATAAAAATAATAAAATTTTTCTAGCCGAAAAAACTCTCGAAAAGCAACGTGACCGTAGCAGAAGGAATCACCTTGACCAACGCATCCTACAGTAGCTTAGACACCAGCAATAAGTCGCTAATTGAACAGCGCAATGTTAAGCCACGGAAAGGAGTAATTAGCAAAACAATTGTTGCGCGAAAGGGAGTTGAAACAGCTGAAAATAGTTCGCACTTAAATTCTTCACATTCTTTAAGTGAAATCTCAGACAAACATGACAATATTAAAAATTTAAAGCCAAAACCAACTGTGACAACTGTTGACGATCTTGAAGAAGAGGAAAAAGACGTTAAAAAACCCCTTAAATCCTCGGATACTTCTAATAAATTAAATTATATATTACCTGTTGTTGCAACGATATTTTTATTACCAATTGTTATTGTTTTTATAATGTTTATTTATAACAATTACTGTGACTGCTGGGAAAAGCGGCATTATCGTCGCATGGACTTCCTCGTTGATGGAATGTATAATGAATAATAACTAAATTTAATTATTAAATTACAATTATTATGATTTTTATTATCTATATAATTAAGATAATAAGGGAAATTTTGTCACCGGCGTGACAATGATTTATAAGATGAAATTAATTTTTTTTTTTTTTTATTTAATTGACCTGAATTTGTGCCTTTTCAAGTTTTCATATTACTCTCACCAATAGTCAATTAATTATGATGAGTACTTAGGCTGCATTCAAAAATGCTCTATCTTTGGATACATAATTAAGAAATGAACTTGTATCTTGTGAACTATTGACATTTTTCAAGATATAAGCTCACCCCGACATTACACTCATCGAGACCTTTCATTTGAGTACCCACATCAATTTTTCATATATTTTATATATATTCATATATTTCACAAATACCATATATATAAAATATATAAAAATTACCATGTGGGTACTTAAATAAAAGATCTCGATTAGTATAACATTGGGATGAGCTTATATCTTTAAAAATGTCAATAATTAAGAAATTATCTTGTATCTTGTGAACTATTGACATTTTTCAAGATATAAGCTCACCCCGACATTACACTCATCGAGACCTTTCATTTGAGTACCCACATCAATTTTTCATATATTTATATATATTATATATATGTATATATGAAAAATATATCAAAATGCATGTGGGTACTCAAATGAAAGCTCTTGATGAGTGTAACATCGGGATGAGCTTATATCTTAAAAAACGTCAATAGTTAAGAAAGTACAGTGCAATTTAACAAAAGTCATTCTTTAATAAAGCAAAATTTTATTTATTAATAATTCACAAGTCACGGCAGTCACACAGTGACTGCAAGGCTGCTAGTTGTAAAATATTTCTATAAACGTAAGGCTACTAATTCATAAACTCTATAAAAATTCTGCTTGAATAATTAAATTTTTTAAAAATTCACTAAAATATCAAGTGGCCAAAAATGGTTCTAAGATGGACAAAACCTGTACTTCTACCCTAGTATCATTAGAAATATCAAAAAAATTATCAAGCTAAAGTTTTCTTAATTATAAACCGTAAATTTCGGTAGTCACATCGTGACTGGAGGTCGCTACTTATTATTACTTTAATTATTGATAAATATTATATTTATTTTGTACTTTGTATTAAACATCACAAAATCAATGCAATAGCATCATTATATTTTAAAATAATTGACTTTAAGTTGAGGTAACTATTTTTATTATTATTGATGAGGATATTTAACTTTTTAATTTTTTTTTTAAGCATGGAAGCAAATCAGCTATTGAATTTATGTAGTAAGTGGGTACTAGCTCGAGCTCACTTGGGTCGCTCGATTTCTTCCACTTCTCCAAATGCTCGACGGTACTTACGCCAGTCCATACTAACAACGTTTTATAATTGCAGCGTTTACCGAGCAAAATATCGGTGTTAGCGCGGTCCCCGATCATCAGAGTACGTTCAGGATTTATCTGATAATTTTTTGATAACATTTCGGAGACGTAAGTCGAAGGCTTTCCCATCACTGTTGGTTTGCGCTCTGAACAGGTTTCTACACATCTTACGAGACTTCCAGTACCTGATTAATAGATTAGATAAGATAATTATTAATGCTTTAATTTTTATTAGGTATTAAAATTTTGAAATTAAAAAATAAAATCTTTACCCGGTATAATAATATTATTGGTACCAGGAAACTGTTCATCGGTATTAGTAGCAATAAATTCAACATCTTTGTTCTTTAAGTACGTAGCAGCTTTTAATACTTTGAGGTAATTAAAGTGTAAGTCGAATCCAACAACAACCGCTCCGATATCGGATTCAGGCTTGAAATATTTGAATGATAAATCGTCTGACGTTATCGGGTCTTTGCCAAGGCCAACGTGAGCAATACCGACTTTATCAAGTTCTTTTGCAATTCCTAGAAATATTTATTATTATTATTTTTATTTAAACATTTGGAGTTAGTCTAATATTTTACAAATTTATGATCATTTTATTATCATAGAAATTTTTATTAATTTATTCATATTAAAAAAAAAAAAAAAAAAAAAAAAAAACCGCTCATAAATTTTAATACTACAGAAATTCAGACATCTAATAATTTTTTTGATTTTATTTATTAAACAAATTAGTTGTAAAAAATTATTTTTTAAAAAATTGCATAGTTGTTTACAATTTGTTTATCTATGTTTGATACAAATAATTAAATGTCATGAAAATAAAATTAGCAGAGATCTGAACATTTTTAGAATTTTTTTTTTACTGAATAAATTATTGCGAAAAAATTGAAATGAAAATTCAAATCTAAAGTTGAGAGCTATCTGATTATTACTGAAATTTGATAACTAAAAAATTATAATAAGAAAAATTTATTTAAAAAATTCGATAATTATTTACAAGTGGGGTCAAACCTATTTTTGGCCATATCTATGTTAAAAATTGACATTTTTTAATTTTTTTTATTCTGCTTGTTTTTAGGACCGATTTATGGCGGTCATATCGAAAGTATCAAAAAATGTATATTTCGATTGCTTTTTTGCCTTCAAAAGTTAGAAAAAATTTTGGCTCTCATTTCTATTTTATCTTTTTTTGATATATTTTTTTTTTTAAAAGTACATAAAAAAAAATGAACGATTAAAAAAAAAAAAAGTTAAACATCACAAGTTTCTGAAAAATTTATAAATTTTTTCGGAGATTTGTAAAATTTGTTAAAATTGAGGTAATCACTTTTTTTTTTAATTGTTCATTTTTTTATGTATTTAAAAAAAAAATATATCAAAATTAAAAAAAAAATTTCGTTTAAAAAATGAAAATGGAAATGGTAGACCCCACTTGTAAATAATTACCAAAAATTCCATCTTTAAAAACTCTAAAAAATTAATAACACTGAAGTTGACAGATATTAAAAATCTTTTTGGAATTTTATAGCAATTAAATTATTAAAAAAAAAAATTTAATTAAAAAGTTTCACAAGTAAAAATTAATAAAAATTACGTGAAAATTTGTTAGCAGCATTTTTTTATTATAATTAATTTTTTAAAAAAATTTTTTAAATTGACAGCTGACCGCTAACTTCAGTACTATAAAAATTATACATGCAATTTTTTTAAAATATTTTTTTATTTTCAATTAAATTATTAAAAAAAAAACTAAAAGTATTTTATATGTCTGCTAACTGAGGTAGTATCAAGTCTTTAATTTTATAACTTAAAAAAATTACCTGCAGATCCAATCATATAAACTTTCTTCTGAAAATTTTTATTCTTAAGATACTTGGCAACTAAGTATGAAGTGCACAAAATATTATCTTCATTTGCAGGAAATTTTAAATTGTTAAATTTATCAAGGAATTCTTCGCATGACTTGGTGCTGTTGTTTGTGATGTAGAAAACTTTTTTTCCTAGATTTACAAAAGAGTTCATAACCTCGGCAGCTCCAGCTATTGGGTTGTTATGATGCCAAAGTACCCCTGTAAAATTTTTTCAACGACAAATAATAATTTTTTTTTTTCATAATAAATTTATTGAGTTGAGAAAATTATATGAAAAATAATTAGCAACTCACCGTCACAATCAGTAAGAATGTAATCGAATGAGTCCATTATTTTACTCAGTTCATCGTTGTTTAATTTATTTAAATTAATAGGATTCATCTTGAATTTTTATTTTCAGAGTTATTAATTAATAATTTGTGAATAATTAATATCAGCGTTGTAAAAACTCCATAAACTTGCGCTGTTGTTTGACAAATGTCAATTTACTGTTCAGAAGGTCAAGCTTGCGATACAGAAAATAGATGCTAGTGCAAAAAAATTCCGCTAGGCTTAATAGTTAAATTTTATATATAATAACAACGAAGTTAGCGTAAAGTTACTATTTTTGTGATAAATAAATTTTGTAAAAAATTTATAAAATTTTTGTTTACAAAAATTTAACAAGTTTTTAAAATACTTTTTTTGTGGTAATTTATTTGATTAAAAAATTACATCAGGAAAAATTTTATTTTTTTAATTATTTTAAGTTTTAATTGTGCAAATAAAAAAAATTTTTTTTCTACAAAAATAATATTAAAGAAAATTAAATATGCAAATAATTTTAAACTATTTAAAATTTTTTTAAAACTAACTGAAAAATTATTAAAATTAACCGGTGGCTCGCTCAATGGCAAAACTCAGCATTAAAATATATAAATGACTATATTCTTTGTATATCGAAACACAAACAATTCAAGAATTTTTAATTCAACGAATGTCATTGTTCAAATACTTCTAATTTTTTAGAATATTTATGAAATTTTTAAAACAAAATTTGTCTACCTTATCAGTAAGTAATCATTTTTTATTGAAATAAATCAATTAATCACTCAAATTTATAAATATCAAACTAAATTTATAGAAAAATTATTTATTTAAGGTTAAAAAAATTTTCTAATGACAATTTATAATTTGTTATATAGGTATGACAACAATTAAAGTACACGGAGGTATTGACATACTGCGGTTACCTGTCAACCAAGAGGAGCATATCTTTCCTCCCTGGCAGATAAAGTACACTCAGTCCCATATATTGCACTCCAAGTGCTCCAAACATGAAGAATCTTGTCCTGCTGACAGTGATCCTTGTCAATTTTGCGAGTGAGTCCACAAAATTTTATGACATTAAAGTTATCTGTCACTATTATAATTTTTTTATTTCTTTTAATATGACACTGAAGTTGACGGACATTAAAAATTATTTTAAAATTTTATAATAATTAAATTATTATAAAAAAATGTAATCAAAAAATTCCTCATGTGAAAATTATTAAAAATTAGAAGTGAAAATTTTTAAAAGCATTTTTTTATTGTAATTGATTTGTTGAAAAAATTTTTAAAATTAACAGCTGACGGCTAACTTCAGTATCATCTTTTAATAAATAAATTTGCTCCGAAAAATTGCATTTTTTAATTTTTTAATTTTCTAAATATCAATTTTTTGGTCTCATTTTTTTTGCCATAATTTATTTGTTAAAAAAAATTTCTAAAATTAATTGTCTGTTGAATTGATTCTCATAAAATTTTATGAATTTCAATTATAATTCTTTTACTCGTTGAAATAAATTTTATCTTGACTGTCAATGATTTTTGCAGGTACAATAGAGCGTTAGAGATGCCTCACATGCCGGACATGGTATTCCCCAACAATATTTTGACTTTGAAGCATCAAGGAAAAGCCGAGTTTAACTTCAATGCGCTTGATGCGCTAAAACTTGTCGCCAATGGGAAAATTAATGTACAATTGGCTTGCGCTGATGCTTGGCAAGAATCACGGTATTTATATTTATAAAAATTAAATAATCGATAGATCAACTGATTTTAAATCAGTGATTTATTTGACCTTAGAGCCTAGGCTCTCTCAAGTCCATAAAAATAATATATCGTATATATTATTATTTATAAGTTTATAATAATCATCATCTTAGCACATAAATTACTAATTGTAATAAAAACATCTTTTTCAAGAAGAAATGCAAATAAGCGATTCTGAAATTCGGTCAAATTATCTACAGTTGTAAGCCCAGCCGGCAATTGAGAAACATCTTATAAATTTTAGATTTTCTTTAAATAAATAAATTATAGCAAGAAAAATTTATTTAAAAAATTTCATTTTTAGAAGCTTAAAAAAAATTATAAATGCAATTTTTTAAAAATAATTTTCTAGATCTAGTTCAATTTTCAAGAAAAATAAAAAATTGTCAAGAGTCTGCTAATTTCAGTGTCATATCGTATTACAGATGCCACAAGGGTTTATACCGGCAAAAGATCCCGGTGAAAAGCTATAAGAGCTTATAAAAAATTTTTTTTCGGGAACCGACGTATTTTTATATAAAACATGCAGAAATGCAAAAAAAAAATTTTTTCTCCAAACTAAAAATTTTCTTTGGACTTAAAAAAAATAGAATTTTTATTATACGCCTTTATGACATGTATGGTCTGTAACCCGATATAATTAAATTAACAGACCTTTGACAATGTTTAGGATTTTTTTATCGAAAAAATTACTAAAAAAAAAAAAAAATAAAACAAAAAATTCTACATATAGATGATTTGAAAAATTTTAAGTAATTTTTTTTTTTTTTTTTTTTTTTTAATTTAATTAATAAAAAAATTGTCAGATGATTTCATTTTTTATATGTATAAGTAGAGTTTTATTTTAATTATTCATATGTTTAAACCTACTAGATCAAATTGCAAAGAATATCTTCAGGAAAAGGTAAAACCATTTGACTGGACTTTTACCACCGATTACATGGGCACGTGTAAAGGTTTTCAAATTGAGGAAACTGATGAGAGAATTGATTTGGAAAAGCTCAAGAGGAAGGATAAAATTTTGTTTTATCATGAGCTTACACTTTTTGAAGATGAGCTTCATGACAATGGAATAGCTTCTTTGACAGTAAAAATTGTAAGATCAATAACGAATAATACAAACAGTATTATCTAATTAAATAATTATTTAAATATTTATTTTGCAGAGAGTAATGCCTGGAAGTTTGTTCATTTTATTAAGATATTTCCTTAGAATTGACAATGTAATGCTGAAAGTTAATGATACCAGAATATACCATGAATTCCATAAAAAATATTTAATACGTGAATATACGAGCAGAGAAGCGAAAGTGCAAGAGTTGAAGGTAAAATAAATAATAATAATATTTTAATATTAACATAATTATATTGCATGCCAAAAGGTAAAAGGGCGCATAATTTTTTTTTTTTTTTATTACCAATCGACTGGTTGACATAATATTATTCTTCGCCTAAAAATGAAGCATTGATTTTCTAAAGCTAAAAGGGCGTATGTCTCTAATTATGCGCCCTTTTAGCTTTAAAAATTAAAAAATTTTATAAAAGGGCTTATAAATTTTTTTTTTCTAAACAATTTATTAAAATACTTATTTTTAGCCAAAAAATTAAAAAAAAAAAATGGTAGAGTCAAAAAAGCATATTCAAACTATTTATTTTATTTTATTTACTTAATTCAATCGATCCAAAAATAAGTGTTCCCTAAGGACCGTAAAGTGCAGAGTATTACATTAATAGTGATGAAAATGAAGTTAGCCGACATTTAAAAATTTTTGGAAATTTTTTATTGAAAAAATTTCAATTAAACAATTAAAAAAAAAATTGTCACTTGTAAAAAACTTAAAAAACTATAAGTGCAATTTTTTAAAAATATCTTTTATTTGTAATTTAATTAATAAAAAAAAATTAAAAATTTTTAGACGCCTGCTAAGCTAACTTCAGTGTCAATAATGAGCAATTTTATAAATTTTTTTTTTTTTTTTTTTTTTTTTTAAATAAATTAAAGTAAAACTATATATATTTATTTATTTATTAGATTTAAATGCCAAGGCACAAAGCCGAATGGCAAAAATAATATACATAAAATTATAATACACTCTTTTAAAATTATAATTAAAAATATTTTTAAAAAATTGCAAAATATGCGTGATTATATTAATTTATTTTTATTTGAAAATTATTTTAATCCCATTAGTTTTTGATTAATTTATTTACCCATTGCTTGTATAAAAATATTTTAAAATTATTATTTTTTCAATATTGTTTAAGTACTTAACAGCCGATTCTCTCTTTTTCTCGCGTCTCGCGTTTTTTTTCAAAATTCTTCTTTGTCTAGGAGAGAAATATAAAGCTGCAATCGTAGGGTTAAGAACTGTTTCTTGTTTAGGGAAAGAAATTTTTTTTTTTATTAAAATTTTTTTATTTCATGTCTTGTGAAGCTATTTATCAAAATTTTTTATAAGAAATTTTTTTATGTGCCTTTTTAGCTTCAGGATGCTTGAATTGTTTTTTACAAACCTTCGTGTTTTGAGTGATTTTAAGAAGAATGACAAAAAAAAATTTTTTTATGCATCTTTTTAGTATAAATCCCTATTAACTTGTACTTACATGCCCTTTTTGCATTAAGCACGCGATATTTTTAATTTAATTAAACTATTTCTTAATTAAAAAATTTTTTTTCAGGTTCCTCACTCATTATTTGTCGATCCAAGTCAAATAGCGCCTCATCTACCTCTGAAAACTTCGTTATACCACAAACTAACGATTTCTGAGGCCGATTCTTCGTCTCAATCAAACTCATCCAGTGAACCAGAGCCTAAGCAATCAAACGAAGCCGTTCATGAGATTTGAAGTAGAACAAAAATAATTTCTTCGCAATGAAATGTCTTCAAAATTTTTGTATAAAACGCCCAATTGTAACAAATGTCTGGGTGAATAAATAATTTTATGCGTTTTTTATAAATTAGTTTATTTTAAAAAATAATTTACATTCTTGAAATCGGAGTTATGCTTAAAATTTCTAGAGCGTTAGTGAAAACTATTTGGAGGGCTTTTAATAAATATATGCGTCTCATCATTTCTTGTAGCAACTGTGAACGTCCATCCTATGATGAAAATTCATTTAAATAATAATTAAATAAATTATTTAATTTTTATAATTTAGTAATTAAAATTAACAAAATAATTACCGTTAATATTCTACATCTTCGGTAATAGTTGCTGAATTTTTGGCAGAGGTTTAATAAAAACGCGATGAGAAGTTGTGGATGTATTTTACAGTGACCATTAGCTTCTATTTCTATTATCCGTTTTAATATAAATGGATAATCATAAATATAATTATAGATGAGATTCCATTCTTCCTGAAAGTTTAATTAATTTTTTAATATTTAGCTCTGCAGAGCCAAAAGGGCGTATAAAATAATTTTTTTTTTTTTTTTACATTCGAGTGTAAAATTTTTTTTCAATTTCTACATGTGGAATTTTTTATTTTAAAATTTGAATATTATAAAAATCTAAAAAATTGTTTTAGATGGCTGTTCAATTCAATATCATTATTTATGACCCAAAAATTAGCAAACATTCGACAATTTTGATTTTTTTTTTAAATATACTGTCTAGAAAATTATTTTTAAAAAATTGCATTTATAATTTTCTAGAGCTTCTATGGAATTAAGATAAATTATTCTTACTATAATTAGTTTATTAAAAAAATTATTAGATGTCTGAAAAAATACTTCAATCTGATATAATTTTGTAATTTGTACAATTGAACATAATTCATTATACTTTATCGTCGGAGACATGATTATTGGGTCAATAAAAATTAAAATTTTGTAATGGAGTCAAATACATTTTTCTTCAAATAGAATGTTATTTTTTTTTTTTTTTAAATTCAAATCAATATTTTTAAATAAAATGAATTGAAAAGTCATTATTTTTACCAGTGTTATAATTTTTTTTTAAAGCTAATAATTAATTACGATTAAAAAAAAAAATTATATGCCTTTTTGGCTTTAGAATTTTTTTGTCTTACAAAAAAAATTTTTTTATTTACTTCTCTCACAGATCTAAATGTTATAAACATTTTTAGGTAAATTGGAGTAAAAAAAAATTATTTTATACGCCCTTTTGGCATTAGTAACGCAAGTTATTATAAAAAAATTAAAATGTAAAATTTTTTTTAATTTCTACATGTGGAATTTTTTTGGTAAATTTTTTACATTAAAATTTGATTATTATAAAAATCTAAAAAATTGTTAAATGGCTGTTCAATTCAATATCATTATTTATGACACAAAAAATAAGCAGGCAATAATTGACAATTTTTTGATATTTTTTTTTTTTTTTTTTTTTTTTTTTTTAATATTCTAGGTCTAGAAAATTAATTCTAAAAAATTGCATTTATAATTTTTTAGAGCTTCTATTGAATTTTTAAGATAAATTATTCTTGTTATAATTAGTTTATTAAAAAAATTATTAGATGTCTCTCAATTTAAGGTAGTACCTCCGTGTAAAGCATATTTCAAGAAACTTATAGAATTTTTTCTATCGAAAGATAAATATATTAATAATTCATCAAAATTTTAGATCTACGTGTAAAAGATGCAATTTCGAAAATTAATTACTCAAAAACGGTGCGGTGAATTGATTTGAAATTTTGATGGTGAATTATTAATATATTTATCTTTAAATGAAAAAAATTCTATAAGTTTCTTGAAATATGCTACCTTAAGTATCATGATTATTTTTAAATATTTAAAAAATTTTTTCATCTTCAGTTTCAAACAAAAAATATAAATTATTAAAAATCATCTTTTAAAAAATTCAATGAACTTCTATAATTATTTCAAAAAAATTAAAAGAATTATTTTAATAATTCAGATTATTAAATTAATAGAAAGTAAATATTAAATTTAAAATTGCATTTATAATTTTCTAGAGCGGAATTTTTTTTCTTAATTCTAATTATGTTATGCAATTTTTCAAACTGTAATTTTCTTTTGCTGTATAAATAAAAATATACCTCCGAATCCAATAAATGTAAATCAACTTTATCAATATCCCACAACTTAGGATACTTCCCAGCGTCAACTTGATACTGAAACTTATCCAGAATTTTAGTGATCCTCGCCAAGTTATACAAAACAAAAGTCCCTCCACGGTTGCAAGTACCAGCCTTATCAGCATCCGAGTCGACTTTGATGAAACAAGGATGACTAGGTTTGACACTAATGAACTCAAAAGTTATGACAGCTTGGGCGATCATCTCCAACTGCTGGTCCTCGATTTCATCAACCGGCCGAGAATCGTTGGCTTCTCTAACAAGCTTCATCTTTTGCTCTAAATACTGAAAGTAACTCAGCCCAGTTTCTTTTGCATTACTGACAGGATTCTTGACAACTCCACACAGAATTCTGTCAAACCCATTTTCAATTTTTCCTTGTGACTTGCTCGTCAAAAACAACTTACGCCCCGCGTTCTCTTCTACCGCGTATCCAAGAGCCTTCAGAACATTTTCGCACGTATTTTTCAGCAGCCACAATCGTCTTGTGGTCAAACTTGATTCTGTGTCTTCATTTATCTTGATGAAAAAATTACCACCGTCGGTTCTTTTTCCATATAACTCGTTTAATTTGATTGGATCTCTGATTACGCTGTTAATTAAACAGCTTTTGTTTAGTTTGACATAAATTTCCCTATTACCCAGGGTGAAATTTTCTATTTTGACTCTCCATTTTTCAGTTTTGATCCATTTTAGCGCCTTTAAATTTAAATGATATTTAAATTAGCAGTCAATCGACAATTCTTTTATATTACTTTATGAAAGTTAATTTAGCAGATATTTATTAAATTTTAGTAATTTTTTTAACAATTAAATTATCACAAAAAAAATTGATGTGTAGAAATTTACAAAAATGAAAAATGCAATTTTTTTTAAATAATTTTTCAGAATAAATTCGTTTGTTAAGAAAAAATAAAAAATTATTAAGTGCACAGAAAGAACAAGATGACACTGGATATTATCCCAGACTATACTGAGTGAAAAAAAATTTCAAATAGTATCTAGTATAATCTAGATTACAGTGAGTATAATCTAAATTATAATGAGTATAATCTAAATTATAATGAGTATAATTTAGATTATAATGAGTGTAATCTAGATTATAATGAGTATAATCTAGATTATAATGAATATAATCCAGATATCACTGAGTATAATCTGGAATGATATCCAGTGTCATCTTATTCTTTCCGTGTGACTGGTAACTTTAATGTCATTTTTATTTAACAAATAAATTTGTTCCAAAAAAATTATTTTTTAAAAATTGCATTTTTAGTTTTTTTTAAATTTCTATATATAAATCTTTTTTATATGTGATAATGAAATTAACAGAACGTCAATTTTTTATGTTTTATATTGACTAAATTAATGGTATAAAATTTTTTTCTAGATATTTACAGCAATTTAATTATTATAAAAAAATTTTAATTAACAAGTTTCACATGTAAAAATTAATAAAAATTACAAGTGAAAATTTTTAAAAGCATTTTTTTATTGCAATTGATTTATTAAAAAAATTTTTAAAATTAACAGCTGACTGCTGACTTCAGTATTATTTAAATTAATTTGAAGGAATTTTAATAAAAAAATCGCAAGTGCAAAATGTTTAAAAAATTTTTTTTTATCATTAATTTGTAAAAAAAATAAAAATAAAATATCAGATGTTTTTTAATTTTTTTGACGTTATTTATTTGTTAAAAAAATTCTGAAAATAGTCAAATATTTGCTGAATCAATTTTTATAAAATTAATATGACAGAAATTAGCAGACACTTAAAAATTTTTTGGTTTATCTTAAAAAATGAACTACCTGAGTATAATCTATTTCAAAAAATTCTAAAAATTATCAAATGTCTCTTCATTTTGAAATCATAATTTCAAGGTTAATTTTTTTTATTGAATAAAATTAATTGCAATAAAAAAATTTAATTATCTTGAATTCAGCAGACATGTTTGATGCATCTGACCATTGTATTGGTTTTTATTAAAAATTAATTACAAAAAAAAAAAGATTCTTGAAAAATTTGCACTTTTAATTTTTTTTTTTTTTTAGTTTCTAGATGTGGAATTTTTTTATTTAAATTTTTTCATAATAATTAAGTTTTAAAAATCTGAAAAATTAACAGATGTCTTTTAATTTCAATAAAAAAATTAAACTTACCTCAATGTACTGATTTTCCAAACCAGAAATATTTAACGACTGTTTTTTTAAATAATAATCCAAGATATTAGTACTTTTATCCAACAACTTATCATCACTGTCAATCAACGATCTCCATGCAAGAGGATTTAAATTAACAACAATATCTTTATTTTTAAAATTACTTGTTTGCTCTACTATTTTCACAGCTTTTGTTTTAATTGACGTATTTTTATTGTTTATTAACTCTTCTATTAAATACTCCGCGATGTGTTTGTCATTCATTTTGACACGTGTTTATTATTTACTTTCTATATTCAACATGGCTGACTTAAATACTGACAGAGTCGGTAAGAAATTTTTGAAATTGATAATTTTATATAATACTGAAGTAAGCGGTCGGCTGTCAATTAAAAAAATTTTTTTTAACAAATTAATAACAATAAAAAAATGCTTCTAAAAATTTTCAATTGTAATTTTTATTAATTTTTACATCTGAAGTTTTTTAATTAACTTTTTTTTTAATAATTTAATTGCTATAAAATTTTAAAAAAATTTTTAATTTCTGACAACTTCAGTGTCATAATTTTATTCATCATGACAATAGTAATTAGTGATTTAAAAAAAATTTACCCTCTGTTATTCTTCAATTTAAATAAATTATTTATTAAAATTTTCTAAATTTTATTTAAAAAAAAAAAAAAAAAAACTTAATATATTAATTAATTAAATAACAATTTTTATTATTACAATGTTATTTTTTTGACTAGTATAAAGTATTAAATATTAATAAGCTTATAATTGTGCATTAAGATATTTTAAAATAGTTATAAACTATTTAATTAATTATTTATAATAATAAAGGTACATAATTATGGACAAATTCACATGGAATGTTGATACTTGACATAAGCTATTGCTGCTAATTCTTTACAAAATTCTTCTGTTATTATAATACTCTCGTACAAAATATTATCTTTTATTCTGCAACAAAAAAAAAAATTATTAATTAATTATGAGTTATTGTATAATTTAGGATTAATTATTTATTTATTTATTTATTAAAGAAATAAATAATTATCAATTAATTCTTATTACACTAGTCATAAAAATTAAAGCATACAAAAAAAATTCTAAATTTTTGTACGCTGTGTGTGTAAAAAACGTAAATCCGACCGAGCTACCTCCACGCGCTACGCTTTGTTTCATTATTTTTTTGTTGGGCTTAATTTCTTAAAAAATTAATCTTTTTGTTCGAAAAAATAAAGATTTTTAAGAAAAAAAATTTTTTTAATTGAAAAAATTAAATAAAAATAAAAAAAATTTCTCATAATGGTGATTTTTGCGAAAACAAAGAATTTGAAGTTTTGGAGCACTATGAAAAAAAATCGCAGCGCTTTGAATTTTTCAGAGATTTTAGGGGACACTTTAAAATTGAGAAATTACTGACGACATCCTTCGTTCATCCACTTTATCCAAAGTTATACCAAGCTATCCAAATATCCATAATTATGCGAATTTTTGTCTTTTTTTCAATTCAAATTTTCAATTAAAAAAAATTTTTTCGTGAATAGCCATTCACGTTATCTTATAGAGAATATTGTATTGTTTTCAAAACTCTCCTATGATTTCCTATACGATCATTATTATTAAAGTTATTGATTATCAAAGTTAAAAAGAACTTTTTTGCTTTGATTGACGATAACTCCGCGGTAAATCATCGTACAGGCTTTTTAATTACGTCAAATTGAAGGACATTAAATTTTCTAAAAGCGCTTTTGAGTAAAATAGTGGAAAAAAATTTTTTAAAGCCTGTAGACTTTATTGTAGACAAGAAACAATTTGGAAAATTTTTTTTTGGTAGTTTTCTCAAGATTTCTTCAGACCTAAACATAATAAAAAATTTTTAAGGTCGTGTCTGGAAACTAGACACTTGGAGTTACAATTTGCCTTTTGTTTTTTTTTTTTTGCTTTATGATAATTTTCCTCGGAGTTACAGCTCGTTGAAAATCACCCAAGATTTAGAATTTTTTTTATACCCTTTAATTTTTGTGACTGGTGTAATAATAATAATTATCATTTTTTTTTAAATAAATAAAAGAATAAAAATGAACTTACAAATCTTGTGAAGATTCCTGTAATAATTTTTTTCTCGTTTCTCTTAAAGCATCTTTATACTTTGGCATTTTAATAATATCACTGACTAATTGTTTAATGACTTTTTGTAAACAATTAAAGAGACTCTTGGTACCAGGAGTCAGAGGTACTAATGGATTGAGTAAAAACTCATGTAAGTACGGATGAGGTAACAGAGCAAGCTTAGAAATCACAACAGTCAACTGTAAGTTTATTTCGTACTTTTGATTAGGAATGTTTGAGACTTTGTCAAGAAGCATGGCAATAAAAGGGCCCATGTAGAATCTAGATGAGCAATGATCAGCTTCAGGTCTCGAGTCATAACTGCCAGAGTCATCAACTGAGACAGCCTCCAAAGGCCAAGCAAACAATGAACATTCTGCTTTAGCGCGCTGGTACTGCTTCTCCCAGTCAGCCATATAACGTCCGTAGTCGTCTTCACCGGGATCACTCTGCAGTTGTCGCGGTACCAGAGACAAAAAGCAGTTTATTATCCGGTGAATATTGCTGGGCGCCAGGGTCCGACTGTGAGTTTGTTCCTGGCAGAAATCAAGCGAGCCTTTTTTCTCCCGCTCTCGCTCATCTTCTTCGTCGCTCCAGGAAGCTATTGCGCTGTCTGCTGCTGATGTGTCGTAGTAACCCCGAGATGTTAAGTATGAGAGGATCATACAATGAAACACGTGCTCGTTTCGCGCTTCCAGGATCGCTTCAAATAGTTTAAGTGTTTCTAGGGTTAAGTCATCGCTGTCTGAGTAACAATTTTCTATCAGGCGTTCTATCAGTGTAGTTTCACAGACATCTGCTACTGCAACTCGTTCAATGCCAACTAACCAGTATCCAAGCTCTGAAATAAATTGTGTTATTAATAATTTATAATTAAAATTAATAGTTAAAATTTATTTAGCAGGTAAGGTAAAGTACCCAGTACTTGAACAGATTTTTCGAATTGTTGGAATACAAAATCCGTAAATTTATTGAGTAATATATGCATGTTTTATAATTGACTGCATGCGCCGCCAAGTCAAGCGAGTTACTCAATAAATACAATAACTTTGATCACTTTTTTTTTTATTTAATACAAATTACAACGGGATATTATTGTTTTAATAAAAACTTTCAATATTCTTCTTTACGATCATGTAAATAAAATCTAGTATTACGTAATTTATTTATATGTAATTAATCATCAAAGTTTGTGAAAATCGAGAATTTTTAATTTTTAAAAATTCATAACTTAGAAATTATCAACTTTAGGAAAATTTTATGAGTAACTTTCGTTTTCAAATTGCCCAAAATATTAAAAAAAAAAAACCAATTCTCAAAAAATTATTTTTTAAAGAATTGATTGCCCGGGATTTCGAAAAAATAACTGCGATATTCAAAACAAAAATAATTTTATGTTGTACACCGACTTCAAAAATTTACGAAAAGGTAATACAGCGTCTAGACTATAAATTGTAAACCGAAAAATCAGTAAAAAAACGGTATATCATCATTTTAAATAAAAAAAATTGTACTACCCAATAAATACATATTTTTTGCAAAGAAATAAACTATAATTTTTATATTACATTTTAGCGTCTAACTATATACTTCCAAATTTTAAAAGCGGTACCTAGAACTTGAACAAGCTGATTTATAGACTAGTGATCAGCATTGTGATTTGTATTAATTACTGAAAATTAGATAAGTTTTGTAGCTAACAATTAGTGTGGTTAAAAATTATTGAATTTAGAAATTAAAAAAAATTAAAAATTCAATTTAAAAAAAAAAAATTTTCGGAACAAATTTGTTTGTTAAAAAAAATTGAATAATTGTCTAATGTTATCTTTAATTTTATTAATTAATTAATTAATTAATTGATATTATGCAAAAATTTCTTAATATCAAGAAAAAATGTTAATTAAAAAAAAATTTACCATTATTAAAAACACTTCCAGTAATTTTCTTAAGCGTTTCAGTCACCAAAGCAGTGATTAACACAACATGATGATCACCCAGCGCCGGTGTCAGAACTTTTTCAAAAAACAGCAGCCTGATAGCCTTGGCAAAAGCAGCGGCAACTTCTGGATGTGCTTCTTTGATTAACTGGTCACAGTAATCCAGCCACATAAAATAAGCAGCGACTTGTCTACATCCTGGAAACTTTTTCTCATTAGTCCAGAGCGGCGAGTCGAGCCCCCACGTGAAGTCTATCTCGTCTATCTCCGCAGGATCTACATGAGCTGGTATACAATTGAATAAATTCTCTAATCTAGCACTAAGCACCCTTGATAAGTCACTTTGTGCCATCGTACGGGCAAAGGCTGGTTCTTCGAGCGTCGCTAGTACCATTATTCCTTCACAGGCTCTTACTCTTACTGTATTGTCCTAAAAAATATATTTATTAATGAATAATAAATAATTATTAATTTTAAATGATACTGAAATTAACATGTGAAAATTTTTTAGATTTTTATAAGAATTAAATTATTATGAAAAAAAATATTGTTGTAATTCTTAGTTATAATTTTTTTCAATTTCTGTGTGGAATTTTGTAACTAAATTTTCTTCATATTTAGGACCAAAATTTTTGTCATAATTTTAAAATAAATCGTTCAAATGTTTAATATTATGGTGAAAATATTGGTACTATAAAAAAATTTATGAAGTGAAAATTGTTCAAAATTTAATTAAAAAAAAAAAGTCTCATGATTTAAAAAAAAAAAACAATATTTTCGCTATTATTAAAAAATTAAAATTTATATTGAAAGGTTCGGATTGTGTAATAATTATGAATCTTACTTTTAAAATTACGGTGAAATTAATAATCCTACCCGTGCAAAAAAATTCTGATTAAAAATTAATTTAAGATTGAAATTCATATTTTAACACAAATATGAAATAGTTTTGAGATCAATCTAAATTTCAAATTGATTTGTAAAAAGAAATTAACACGCTTGTAAAACTTTTGATCCTGCTTTAGAATTTTAATAAAGACAAAAATATTTAGGAAACTTTATATATAAAATATTCTTGTCTTAATTAAAATTCTGAAGCAGGATCGAAAGTTCTACAGACATGCAAATTTCTATCTACAAATCAATTTCAAAATATGAATTTTAATCTTAAATTAATTTTGAATCCAAATTTTTGTTGCACGGGTAAGAAAAGAACATAAGGAACATTTTTTTTATAAAATTAATTTTTGAACAACTTTTGTTTAAAAAAAATTTTCATATAACCAATAGTTTTGTCATCATACTATAAAAAATTCATACGACAAAAATCTTGGCGCTACTTCATAATTATTTGTGATAAAAATTTTTAAAATTGTCAAATATCTGCTAGTTTCAGTATTATAATTTTAAAATACTTACAGCACTGTTTAAATAACTTATCAAAGCATCCAACAGTAGATTTGAATTTTCTGGATCAGGTGAAATAGACTCTGCTAAACTCTGGCTTTTCTCATCAGCATCATTGTTATCATTTAGCAATCCGTTTCCACGATAATTATCTAGTCGCAACTCTTCAAGGTCCTGGAGTTTTGCGTCAATATCAAATACCGAAGAAGAAACACGGTCAGACTCTCTATCACAATTCTCGTAATCACAGTGATCAACGATAGTCTCCAAAGCAGCATCTTGGATCTTCTCAACCGGACTAGAACACCTTGAAGAATTTTCCGTGTCTCTTGACGACGTCGACTCATTGGACCTACCAGAGATTTTTCTCCGGGTCTTATCACAGAACTTGGCGGACTTTTTGAACCTCTCGGTGCAAATCGAGCGTCTCTGGTGGTGATCGCAAGCAAAGAGGTTCGGATTCACCAGAGTTATCGCTTGGGTGTTTAGTGGCTCGAACAAAGGATTGATCGAGTGGTTCGTCCTCTGTCTGTTGGGAATGTACGTCACTGAGTGGACATCCAGTCGCTCAGAACCTTTGACCACACAGTGCTCCAGGCGAACGCTGCTACAGTCATTGACGATGTTCGTCAGGTGAGGGTATCTGCATATCAGGAAGCAGAGCGTCAGAAGGAATTTTACTTCTTCACCCTCGATTGGCGACGGAATGCTCCCGCTGCAGAGCCCGATCAATCGCATCACTGGGCCATATACCGCGGCTTGATGAAGAAGTGGGAACTTTGTTCGCGCCAGGAATTTTTTGAAGAATATCAGACAGACTAGTCGCATTCCTGGAGGTGTTTCTGCGCTGGCCAACGTTGCCAGCCAATCCAGCAGCTTGTGCTGGAGCAAATATTCCAAACATAACCCGGGGTTGTCACTTTCTTTTTCTTCTGCAAGAAGAATTTCTAGCAAGCGGTTCAGGTGCTGGGGAATGCCTGTGTTTTCTATCGAGACCTTGCAATTTGTTTTATGACTGGAGTAAAATTTCATCAACTGCTTCCAGTGGTAGATGAAGTCTTGGATTGGTGTTGCTGGTGGAGCTATCTAAAATTCAGATACGTAAAAGATTATTTTTTTTTTGACATTAGTTAGCAATTACTTGACCATTTTTTTACATTATTTAATTATAAGAAACGAATTTGTTTAGAAAAATCAATTTTAAAAAATTGTATTTTTTATTTTCAAATTTCCATTTTTTTTTTGCAATAATTTATATGATACTGAGGTTAACTGTCAATTTTTTTAATTTTAGAGACAAATCAATTAAATAAAAAAAAAAAATTCTAAAAATTTATGACACTGAAGTTGACAGATATTAAAAATTTTTTTTAGAATTTTATAGCAATTAAATTATTAAAAAAAGTTTTAATTAAAAAGTTCTACATGTAAAAATTAATAAAAATTTTTAGAAGCATTCTTTTATTGTAATTGATTTGTTATTAAAATTAAAAAAATTTTTTTAATTGATTTAAAATTTTTATTTAACAAATAAATTTGCTATTTTATTATTTTTATTATTTTTAAATTTCTATATATAAATCTTTTTAGTGATAATAAAATTAACAGACATCTATCAATTTTTTAGATTTTATATTGACACTGGAGTTGACAGATAAAAATTTTTTTAGATATTTACAACAATTAAATTATTATAAAAAAAAATTAAATTAAAAAGTTTCACATGTAAAAATTAATAAAAATTACAAGTGAAAATTTTTAGCAACATTTTTTTATTGTAATTTATTTGTTATTAAAATTTTTAAAATTGACAGCTGACGGCTAACTTTAGTAGCATAAAAAAATTATAAAAATTTCCACTAATAATTTATTTAATTTTTAAATGCGGAATTTTCTTACAATAATTTTGTTGTTATAAAATTCTAAAAAAAAATTTCTAATGTCTGTCAATTTCAGAGTCATTAATTTATTTAAAAAAAAATTCTTAAAATTATCAAATATCTGCTAAATTAATTTTTATAATTTTTTAGGCTAATTTTGGTGGTACTAAAATTGATGATTTTTAAACAAATAAATTGTGACAAAAAAAATTGAATATTGTTAATTAAATAAAAATGACAAATAATCAGGTGTCTGCTGATTCAAGTGTCATTAATCGTAAACATATTATGATATAAATTACTTACAACGTCAATGGTATTCTTCAAGGCTATTTGAAATCCACTGATCATTTTTTATTTTTTTCCAGCACTAAATTTGCCACAAAAAAATGTAAGAAATTGGAGTGAAAATCAAGTGGTGATTGCAAACTCAATTTTTAATTTTTTCTTTACATTATATTACAGTTGAAAGGTGTTACAGCACACCTGATTGCTTTCAAAGTATCACGACGTAATCATTACAATGACAGTGATAGTGATAACACGTAAGTATGTATACTATACATTGTGTAGCACTATACTATAAGTGGAAGGTGTTCGACTAAGTGAAGCAGATAGTGTATCGTTCTCTCTCGCTTCCGAGTGCTTCAGTCAGTTCTGCGCATCTTTTGTGCGCACGAGGCAAAACACAGAAAAATTCAAACGAGTAAATGTGTTTTGCTAAATTTAATGAATAAAAAATTTATTATTTAAGATTTATCTTCTAAATTAAAATACATGAAAGTTTTGAAGTTAGTCATAGGTCAAAGCTCGCAAAAAACGAGCCACGATTCATTATTGGTTAAAATTAAAGCGCGCGCGTAGCGCGCTATTTAAATTTCTAGTTACTAGAATTTGAAATTGCGCGCGCAGGCGCGCGCCTGAATATAGAGCTTGCATATATTTTTATGCTTATGATATATTCGACCAATCACATCACGAATAAATTGATGCCACATACATTTTATATTAAGGATCATAATAATTTATAATAAAATCTTTTACTTTTAGAATATTTATCAAACTGAAAAAAAAACTTTTTAGATATAAAATTTTGAAATTATTGATAAGTTAAATCAAATGAATTTCGTAAATAAATTTTATTTGTATTTGTTATTAACAATTTAGCATGACACTTTACGTTATTTCAATTTTTTAACTCTGGGTAAAGATTTAAACAAGATATTTCCATTCTTTTTACTCAATTGAATTTTATTAACAATTAAAAGTTAAACGAAAATTATTTGAAATATTTACTTTAATGGATGGATTTAAGCATAAAAAAGTTAAAACTAATTTCCATAAAAATATATTTCATTTATTTATTATTTCCAGATATGCAGTTTTGTAACTGAGGAGTTGAGTTTCAAAGGAGTATCTTTTCATTTTTGATAAATCGAGACAAAAAACTGGTTATCTTTAATTATAAATATTTTTATTGAACTTTTTTAATTTAGCTGTGGAGTGTTATCGGTTATGAAGCTACAATTCGATTCTCATTTAGAAATCTTTATAATTTTCGAAGTGATTAATATTTGAAAGTTAAAAAAAAAAAAAAAAACTGCTCTTTTAAAATATGAAAAGATAGCCTTTTGAACATCAGCTCCTCAGCTACGATAGATTCCCATCTCATTTAGCATTTCCTTCTTAGTTTTTGTATTTAGTATTTATTATTTAATATTTAATGTTGTACTATATGTTAATGTATTTATTGCACTGTCTAATTGCATCCTGCGCATTTGTCGTTTTTGTTGTCATTAAATTCCGGGTTATTAATTTTTTTTTTCAACTGCTCTGAATAGCACGCAGACTATGAAGACTATACAATCCGTGTATAGTTTCCATAACGCAGACGAAATGGGTATTTAAAAATTTTTTTAATTTGAAAATTTTATATTCTCACTACATCTTCTTCAAATAAATTCTAAACGCGTCAAGAAATTCAATTCCTGTAAAATGCACCTGAAAGCCGAGAAGTCAAGCTTCAATTTACATGTTTAAATTTTTTTCAAATTAAAAAATATCAATGTCAGGATCATTTGTAAGAAATTGTATTTGTGCAGTCGTTTTAGCCACGGTAATAAAATAAAATAAAATGAAATTTATTTTAATTTCGGCTGCCGATAGAACTTTGAATTTTTTATAATTTATTTATTATTATTTCAAAATTATGTACACTTTATTGTTCATAAGAAGGAGTAGGTTTGCGAACATCTCCCCAGAATGAAATTAAACCTGAAGGTTCATGTCTAATGAGTAATAAAAATGGACGGTTACATTTAACAAAAACTGGCGTATATTGGTTGGAACGGTAGCTTACAACCATGTGAGCAACTGCAGCAGCTTCAGTATCTCTTTCACTGATATCTATTTCAACTTTATGATCTGCACGGGTCACATGCAAGCTAGGATTATCAAAGTTTTTGCTTTCACGCAGTTCATCTAAACCGTAAGAAGAAAAATTTTTAGTTTTGACATATTCTTGGAAGTTTGCGGGACTTGAAAGATCCTCTTCATTATTAAGATTTTCAGTTCTTATTTTTGAAATATTTAGAGGCTCGTCTGTAAATGATTTTGATCGACCAGTTGACATCAACCCTAGATTAGCCGACTTCGGATTAAACATTGAAGTGAACCCGAGTGACTGTAAAGTATCACGCAAATTAAGTGTACTTGATAGTTTCATTTTCGGTAATTCTACCGTACAATCATAAAATATCATGGTATAATCTAGATAATACTCGATGTTATGTCTGGTAAAACGTGATAAAATTTCGCTCAAAGGAACATCCGGATGTGGCAATACGATGAACATTGTTACCTCGGACTTTGATCCATCAACAGTTTGAACCTGCAAAATCGAAATATGAGTCAGATCATCAAAAAAAAAAAATCGGAAATAAAAAATAAAACTACTCACTTTATAAGGTAAACCGACTATATCAGCTCCTAACGCTGGAGTTCCTCGAAAATGTCTAGTACTATGGCGTGGGAAGCTGCCATATAAAAATTGGTTGTTGATTTTCATCATATCAACTTCAACGGTTTTTCCTGACTCGAGATAAAATGGTTGCCTACAGGAAAAAAAAAATTAAACATTAGCCAGTGAAAAACTTCATTTGGCTTTTTGCAACGTTATTGAGACACAGAAAGAAAAATTTCTTGACTGCAGAACAAAATTCTTGGCTCAAGAAAATTTTCGGATGCCTGAAGGAATACTGAAGTTGTGTTGGCCGAAGTAAAAATTTTTATTGAAATTCTATTCTTGGTGGAAGTAATTTTTTCTTGATTCAAATTATCATAAATAGTTGATACAATAAATTTTTTTTTATCAAGATTTTTAGATATTTCAGGGAAGCAGCGCCACCTACTTCAGCTAAGAAAAAAATTTTTTCACTCTAAGAAAATTTTTCTCTTGAATATTTGATACCCATTTTATATTATTTTAGCGTGCAATTATACATATTGAATGAAAAAAAAAATGATTCAATATTATTTGATCTTCTCATTTGACATGTTAATCAATAAAAATATTAATGAAAATTTACTTCTATCTTTATATTTAATTTTTTGGAGCAAGAGACAAATTTTCTCAAGACAAGAAAATGTACTTCTATCAAGAACAAAATTTTTTGGAGCAAGAGGCTGAATTTTCACAAAATAAAAAAATTTTCTTGAACCTTAAAAGCAAAAGAATAAATTTTGTAGGAATAAGTGAAATTTCTTGTATCAAAAAAAATTTTTTTTTCGCTCAAAATAATAATTAGGAAAAAAAATATTTTCTTGGCTGAAATGAACCTTTTTTTCTGTTTAGAATTAATTTTTATTTTTTAATAAAAATATTAATGAAAATTTAATTCCATGGAGTTATTTAATGTTTTGGAGCAAGAGAGAAATTTTCTAAAACAAGATTTTTTTGACTTAAATAAATTTTCTTGGACCAAGATGCGTATTTCTTAAAGGAAGAGAATTAATTTTGTTGGAATAAGTGAAATTTTTTGTGTCAAAAAAAAATTTTTTTTCGCTCACGAAAATAATTAAGAAGAAAAATATTTTCTTGGCTCAAGTGAACCTTGTTTTCTGTGTAGATTTAAATCATGTATATCATGTTCTATCAGACTTTTGAGTTCAAAGAGCTCAAAAGAATGGAAAAACTATCTCTTTGAGCTCTTCGAGCTCAAAAACATCATAAGTGCAATTTTAAGCGCTTAGGTATAGAATTAGCGGGAAGTTGTAGGGATAGCCGTCAGGGTCAACCGTTTTCCTAATTTTTTGTAACGTTATTGATAGATTTAAATAATGTACATACCTTTTAGTTTCTTCTTCCGAAAACGGGTACTTCCATTGGCCTTTAAAGTGCAATGTAGACGCAATTAAGATTTCTGTCAAATCGCTAGGTGGTTCTTGCAAAAGATTATTTATTTTACCACGTGACGCTGATTTGATCCAATTATTGATCGTGTCTTTGGTTACGAAAGAATCATGAAAATCGACTTGGGTGACATTATAATTGTAAACATCACGAATAAAAGCGGCATAATTTGGTCGAATCGAGTATCCGTTTTGCACGAAGATTCTGTTAGCAGACACTAGTTCTGGAATTTTCACGCGGCTTGCTTCGTTTCCCGATTGTATTGAATTTATGAGATTACCAAACATATGATGTAAAAACTCTGAATCCTTTGATATAACTTGATCGTTATTGAAACCAAAAGAGCAAAGTGTTTCATTACTTTTACCCTCAGAACCAAGAAGCATAACTGCCAGCAGTCCTACTACATTCAATGGTGAGAATACAACATTTTTATTATCGTCTTTTATTCTATTAGCATCAATAGCTTTATTTAGAGCGGCCGCAAACTTTTCTACCCCTCTAGATAGATGTCTGTTTACCTAAAAAGGATAATTCATTGTTCCATCAATTTTATTCAATTTATCAAAAATTTATTTTTTTTTCTCAATAGGTTCACTTCAGAATTTAAAAGTTATTATACTAATAATAACAACAATTACAGTTATAATTCTAACAATAATGAGCTTACGTGATCATTCCAAGACTTGATGGATTGTCGATGTTCTGAGTTTATGGATACTGTACATAACAGTAAAATCACCACTAAATTTATTTTCACCATTTCTGAAAATAGAAAACAAATAAATTAACAATTAAAAATTTTTTTCAGAATTAATATTTTATGTTAAACTAGGCTGGCAATAGCCTAATCAATTCGGTGCCTTCATTTTGAAAGAGTGGGACCAGGGTTCGATTCCGGCACGCACCAATATTTTTCAGTGATTATAAACAGAAAATATGTGCGTTACATTGACAGCCTTCTGTATCAGCCGGGTTTTCTGTAGTTTTCCCACATAGTTATGGAGGTAAAATGTCATTATAAAAATATATGCGGAGAATAAAAAAAAGGGGAATGATTTGAAAGAAATAAGGTGAAGTATAATGAAAGATTGTGATAATACTGTTATGTCGGACTCAATGTTCGACATTTTTATTTAATATTGAATAGGCTTTAATTATTTTAGTAATAATTTTATAATTTTGTAGTTACATACATTTACTTTGTTATCTTAAATTTTTGTTATCTTCAAATTTATCAATAGTATTTTCAAAAGAAACTTATTTTAAAAATTTAGTTTTTAGTTGGGCCTGACCACACTAAGAGATTTAAGCCTGAACAAATACCCTAATGGAATTTTAAACTTTGTCGAGATCCGAAATAGAAGTTTTCGATAACAAAATAAATGTATATATAAACAATAGTTTAAATAAAATAAAAGTAAATAATGATAAAAGAAAAAAATAAAAAGGAATGTTATGATAATTCTAGTATCAACAGAAAAAAAAAAATATATGTTGATAATTTAAGGAACAAAATTTAATAACTATAATTTAAGTTTAAACAAAAAAAAAATAAATAAATGTTTTCTTTTATTTCCGAATAAAATAACGAATTTAATAAAAAGAAAAATTTAGATCTAAGAAACTAATGATAATTTGTAATTTATGCACAAATTAATTTTTTTTCTAACTAATTTAATGATACGTCACGAATAGAATAACAAGATATGATCGTCGAAAATTATATTTTAATTAATAATTTAAAATAGTGAAAAGGGTAAAAATTTAATAATAATTCCTTTTCTAATTATTAAATATAGAATTTAAGAGAAGGGGGTCAACAGGCCCTTGAGACAACGTGGAAGGAGTAGTGCGCTACCCGAAGCGATGGGCTCCTTGAGAAAGGGAAACTCGGACCACTGAGTGTTATTGTAATTGGCCTAGAGTTTTCCCGGAATTTAGGAAAATGTCACCGCCCACAAGGTCTTGTCGATTTCAGTTTTCCAAGTTTTTCAAATCAGTGCAGTTCTAGTTTTTACCACCTCAACACGAGGTCAAGTTTTGGAGTAGTCCCAAGTTTCATCAATTCATTATACAATTTAAAATTTTTCATTTCGTACAAGTTGTTTAAAATAGATTCGATTTAATTCCTTTTTTAAAGTTACTGAAGCAGACAAGAAACGGTGACACAGATATTGAGTAAGTGTAAAATTATAAGTGTAAAAATAGCTGTCTTTTTAAATAACTCGTAACGTTTTTTTGGTTGGGTAAAAAAATTTGAAAAAATTCTGAAAATTGTCTTCAATAGGGTAGAGAAAGATACCAAAATTTCAGAAAAATCGATAAGGGTCGGAGTCAAAAATGGCCGATTTTTGGCATGGAATGCCCGAAATATATCAATCAAATTGTTCTGACTGAATAACATAAATTTCAATTTTTCATTAATCCAATTAAATTTCAGATCTCAAATATAGATTCGCAACGAAAGCTTTTACAGTTTTTATGTACTTTAGGACATAGTTTATATTTTAAAATGAACATTCAATCTTAGTTGTATCACCAATATGCCGGAAACTCTTGAGATTAAATTTATTGAGAATGATCGGTTATATTGTTAAATAATGAGTAAAATGTTAAGCTTAGTACACATTTTGTTATAAATTCAAAGATAAAATGTTCAAAAAAACATTCTATTGTACAAAATTAGAGCTTTAAGGTAGTACCCTCACCAGAGGCGTTTTCTTAGGAATTTTTTTAAATTTTGGCAGATTAATATTCATATAATTCTGCTTCGATTGACGCAAATTGAAATTTTTTGACCATCTAGTTTCAGAGATATTTAATTTCAAAGTTCGAATTTTCAGAGGAGGTTATGCACTGTGATATACGGGATATCGAAAATTTTACTCGTATATTTTATTATAACTAAGAAACTTTTTTTAAGATTTTCATAAAAAACTAAACTACTATTAAAAAACAGCTATTATTTGTTTTTTTTTCGAACTTTCATTGATTTTTACCATCTACATTTTTAAATATTATTCAAAAATAACTGTATTATTCAAAAATAACCATGAGTAGAAGTGAGTAAGGAATAGCAAGTGAGAAAGACAAAAATATCCTAAACTATACCCAAATTTACTCGCACTATATGTCGCGAGGGTACTACCTTAAAATTTTAATTTCTTAGAATACTCTTTAAAATAGATAAAATAATTCACAAATATTTATAACAATGAAGGTTATACCTGGTTTCTTGTTATTTTTCGTTGGTTGGTTTAAAATTTAAATTCACTTCAATACCTAACAATATATTTTAATTCTTACATGTGGTTTCAGTGAAACTTAAAAAAACTTGAAAACGATGTTAATACTCGGAAGTTTAGGACATGAGAGAGATTTTTGGTGAAAAGCGTAAGGGTATAAAATTTTTTGGGCGTTTCCAATTTTTAGTAATTGGGGGAATACAATGTCCAATTATTCGCTTGTTTCCTTGGGCCCTTACCCCCTCTTTTAAGTTTGTCTGAAAAAGTCGCATGAGTCCTCTTACTTGGGTCGGAGTGCAGTATAATTTTCTCACTCTTATGGTCGAATATATCATAAATATGAAAATATATGCAAAGTCTATAGTCAGGTGTGCGCTTGCGCGCGCAAATTTAAATTCTAGTATTAATTAAAAGTATTTATTCTAATATTTTTTTTTTCTGATAATGCTAACTATCACGATGATTATAAAAATTTAATTGTATTTACGACGTGTAAGATTTATAAAATATATTTGCTTGAAATTCATATTTATAATTTTATTTGGAAGTCATTGATTTAAAAAATAATTTATCAAAATTGATAAATTTAAGAAAATTTTAATTATTTTTAAGGAATATAATTATAAATACTTTTATCCATACAATAAAAATACATGAGAGTGTAAAGTTAGTCAATAGTCGAAATTTGCAAAAAATGGGACCTGATTCCTTATTGGTCGAAATTAAGGCCCGCGCTTAACGCGCTATTTAAATTTCTAGTAAGGTATAAAATAATGAACAATAGAATTCTGTGTATTAAATGATTTTATTATAACTACAAAATACCTCTCAACGTGTTTAATTTAAATTATTTGTAAATGACTAGACTAGTATTTTTTTATCCTGCCTAGGCCCAAAATTCGGATTCTATCCATTCTATCTGAGACCCAAGTGATACATTCTATCCTCGGTTTACCTTTCTATCCTCGGTTTATCCATTAGTGCGCATGTGCGACACTATGCGCGTCAGTACTCACACGCATCAAGCTTCAGAATAGCTGTCACGACGCCATTAGTGCAATATCTTGGCAATAATAACACATCAATTGTGATATAATTTACGTGATTTAGTTAATAATTTAACAAGTTAAATAGTTATGAAATAATTAAAAACACTAAGATTTCAAATGCTTTTAATTTGATGTCCCCTGCTGTAAGATTTGAGAACTGCACTATTAACAGCATTAATATTTATACCAAGAATAATGATGATCTTTCGTAATTATGAAATGCGATCGAAACAAATAATTATTTTCTTATCGAGTGAATAATTGTATTTCGTTGTTTCCAAAGAAAGCTAATTTTGAACTTGTGATTATTAAAGTTAATATATAGTTATTTAAGTCACTGAGGTTTAAATAAACAAAGAATTTATGTACGTGTTACTTTAAGAGCTATCAGATGATATAATTTAAAAAATTATATAATTTAAAATAATGATAAAGTTAATAATGTTATTTAAATATAAAATGTAATTTTCTAATAAACTTTTCGAACTTTTGATAAGAAAAATAATTGTATTTTGTTTTTTTCAACGAAAATATCAAGATTATAAAACAATATAATATAATTTAAAATGAGTATTTTTGAGGTGGCCCCCCCCCACCCCCCGCCGGGGCTTCGCCCCTGGACCCCACCGAGGCTTCGCCCGTGCACGGATCACTGAGTTTAACCATTAAACTTTTTTACGAATTTTAGGCCTGGCAGGATAAAAAGTAGTATGTGCAACATCGGACCAAAGTACTACATTTCTGTCCCGGGTATTTGCCACCCTCGCCTTCGGCTCGGGACAGAAAGTAGTACTTTGGTCCCATGTTACGCAATATACTATATCATTATTATTCTATAATTAAGTAAGCATTGTGAGTCGTGTTTTTTTTTTTTTTTTTTTTTTTTCAGAAACAGTTCTCTGTATTTTCATCAGATCCATCCCGACAATCTTGAATACAATTACAAACATCCTTCCGCGAAATATATTTACCTTCAGTGCATTGCATATCATTAACATCACATTGGGGACTTGGAAGTTTAACGTGAATTTTATCTAAAAAATATTTATAATTATTGAAGTAATTTTAATATCAACAAAATGATAATACTTGATTATTGATTTACTCATGATGTCACTAAAAAAAGGAAATGCCATGTCAATTCCAATAAATGTTTCCGAGTCCGTTATTTTACAAAAGATATCTTTTTCATGGAAAATGGCTGCTACATACCATCCATTAGAATTATAACATGACACAAATCCGCTCCAATTTTCGGTAGAGCCATTGTCCTGATTTGAACAAAAAAATTAAAAAATTGAAAAAGTTTTTCATTATATCCAAAAAAATTTTTAACTTCCCGCTAAGAAAATTGAAAATTTTTAAAAATCGGGAAGTTATTGGTTTTACCCCGTTTTGCAAAAATCGAGTTTTCATCAGATCTCGACGTTTGAAGGTCACAGGAAGCTTTTCTAACTATCCAAACTTAGAAATTCTTCATGAGGCATAAAAAAACTGCGTTGAATGCCGCCAACCGCTTGAAAATCGGTTCATTCATTCAAAAGTTATTGCAGTTTGAAAATTGAAAATAAAGTTTGGAAAATCCAAAAATGCACGCCTCATAATCTCATTTTTCACAATAAAATTGATTAAAATGAAATATAAAAAGCAAAATAATAAAAAACAGAAAACTCTGCTAGGTATGATTTAGCGGCGCCATAATTCCAAAGTGAGAAAAAAAATACTACAATAAAAAAAATATATAGTGGCGCCATAACTCTAAGATGAGGAAAAAATATACTAAAAAATAAATGTATTTATAGATATACAAATACACAGTCGTATTTTAGTTTTTTACAAATTATAATTAAACGACAGTACTTAGAACGCTAATATTAACTAGGAATCAGCCCAAGGTATAACTTTATATAATAAGAAAAAAAGTATTCTGGTACGATAAATTTTTCGACCAATTTCTCTGCCACATACATGGATCCATAAACACAGACTGACGGACGTCCAAGAATGATTGATTTTAATGTTATTATTTACTATGTTAAACAAAATAATTGTTCATAAAAAATACCATGTGTGCTTGATAGATTATTTAACTCGATTTTAGTGCACTCATATTATCCTGTAAATGTTATATTAGTGAGAAAAAAGTCATTCAAGTTTCGAAAGACTGGGTTTTTTGACATGTCGAGAGTAGAGCACTGCCTCCGCTCCGCTAATGAGGCGTGCAAAATAGTGTTTTATCAAAATTCTATCAGACTTTTGAGCTCGGAGAGTTCAAAATAACACACAAATTATATATTTGAGCTCGAAGAGCTCAAAAACGTCATAAAAGTGCAATTTTAAGCACTTAGATATGGAATTAGCGGGAAGTTGCAGGGATGGCTTTCAGGGTCACCCGTTTTCCAGATTTTTTTTTTTTAATGATGATCACCATAAAAATATAGTTTTATACTTACAGAGCACCAATTTTCGATTGAGTTTTTGAAGCATATTTGCCTATTTTTAGGACAATCAACTAGATTGACAACCAATTGTGTAGATTTTTTTTCCAATTTCTGATTGACTCCTGTTGCTTGACAATAATCTCTTTCAACAGAATATGGTCTGAAAAAAATTTAACCAACATTCTAATTAAATTACTTGTGAGTATGACAATATTTATTAAATCTAACACAAAGCTTACCTGGTATGATTTAAAAATATTGGTTTTATATAACGAGTTATAGGTAGTTTATTGAAGTGTAATAACGCAGTGTGAAGTTTACCGACGTTTTCAATGTGATCGACCATTCGGATTTCTTCATGAGGACCGTTTACATGTTGATAAGGTATTGATAAACCGGCTACAACAGCTGTGATATTTTTTTCGAAGCTATATCAACACCAATAACAATAAAAATGTTTATTTTAAATTATTCGTCATTCGAATTAATGCATTGAAAAATTTTGAACTCACTTAATGTTCTTGGTACAACGTGTAGAAATCAAAGCCCATGTAGTATCCAATAACAAGGCAGGACAATGGTATTTACCGTCAATAAAAATTGTTGACTCCCATGGAAGCAAGTATGTTTCCTCATTAGTCCAGTTACTTTCATACAAATATTCGCCTAAAGAACTCTTGAAATTCATCTGACATTCGACGAAAAGAGCGAAGCAGCCCCCAAAACGGCGACTTCTTTGTGAAATATATTTGATAACTTCATCGCGATTAAAAGTTATTGAACTATTTTTTGAGCTTGTGTATACCTTCAATATTCTTCCATCAATGTAATGAGGGCTGAAGGAGTTGTGATTGCTAATAACAGTTAAGATAAAATGTTGCAAGTAAATTTTTAAGATAATTTAATAATAATTTTGTAACTTACCCGAAACCAAGGATGTTACAATATTTGTTGGCCTCATCTTCCCATTTTGTTGTGTTTCGAAAACACTTAATGGTCCAAGTATTGTTCCTGTTTACTGACACAATCCCATTAGTCTTTAATACCGTTGATCCTTCTAAGTCTAATTCAATGTGGCTTCCATTTGTCAATGCATCTGAAATTTAACCATAAACAAGCGATTTTTGAATTTTTGAAAATAAATTGTTTGTTATACTCGTAAGATTGAATTTAATGTAAAATATAAAGTAAAAAATTTTTAAAATTTTGCTTGTGTTTATTTAATTTTATTTTTTTTTTTCAACAATAACTTGTCTGTTTTATTATAAATAAAAAAAATCTCGAAAACGGTTGACCCTCAAGGCCATCTCCGCAACTTCCCGCTAATTCCATATCTAAACTCTTAAAATTGCACTTGTAACATTTTTGAGCTCTTTGAGCTCAAAAATATAATTTATATGTGATTTCGAGCTTTCGAGATCAAAAGTCTAATAAAGCACTTTTTTTTTTTTTTAATTTCAAACTGTCATAACTTTGGAATGAATTAACCGATTTTTACACAATTTTTGAAAAACTTCAATTTTCTGAGCGGAAAGTTAAAAAGAAATTAATTACGCTGATAAAGATTTTCAATAATTATTAATGAAAAGTCTATTATTATTTATGAGTGTAGAGTTTACCTGTATAATAAATATATGATAAATGATGATATCGCATTATAAATATCTTTAAAAACTTATTAAATTAATCTTAATATATATAAATCTCCTGTCACGATGTTTGTCCGCGATGGACTCCTAAACTACTTAACCGTTTTTAGTTATTTTTTCTTTTAAATGTGTGTTTTGTTCCAACTTGAGAGATAGGATAGTTTTCATTTCAATTCATGGTCGCAATATTTATTAATTAACAATAAAATGATTATTTATGTTGATCATTGTTATTAATTGTAAGTTTCATAAGTCTGAAACAGATGGCGTCTTTTAGTTAACTGTAGTACAGCCTGAAACACTCAGCCACAGCAACGCGTGGCCGGGTCGCTAGTTAAGTTGATGTTTAATACCTTAAAACTTTTTCTGCGTAATGTAATTTTTTAGTTAATTTAAAATTGTAAATAAATTATTACATAAATGATATCACTTACAGCAATCTATCTCGTCGTCACTTAACTGACAATCGCGTATTCCATTACATCTCTTCTCCACAGGAATAATAACAGCACTTCGAGCACATAGATAAGTATTATTTTTATTACGTCCGTCATCTAAAAGTGAGAATAAATTTAAATATTTTACAATTTTAACGTAGAAAAAAAAATTTTTTTTTTTCTTACGGCAATTGAGTTCGTCACTTTTATCCGCACAATCGATACGTCCGTTACAAATCGATAGAGGATGTTTAATGTACAAAATATCAGTACACCTACAATTGAGTTCATCTGATCCATCTTGACAATCGATTTTTTTGTCACATCTTAAAGATCTCGGGATAGTTTGCGTTACACTGAAAACCAAAACCAAATAAGTAAATTTTCTTTAATTTTTCTAATTTCAAAAACTCACTTTGTGCAAATAAAATAATCAACATTTTCTTTTGAATTCCATTTTATGATCGAATATTTATTATCTCTATTAACAAATTTAACGGTTAAATTTTTAGAACAGTTTTTGAATTCATCTATTCCTGTCCAGCAATGAATAATACCATCACACAGTGTATTTGATTTATAACAAATTCCATTTTCTCCGTAACACTGATACCCAGGACAATGCTCCAAAAGTTTATACCCTAAGGATCTAGAATCAAGATCTAGAAGATTCAATTTAGACAATAAATGAATAAATATAATTATTTCTGAAAATATCCGAAGCAAAATAAAATTAAAATTTACTAATAGTTCTTGTGATCCATGGATAATTAAAGCTTACTCTAGCGTAAACCCCAACTGCGTTAAAATCTCCACAAGGATTATGGTCTTGTTCACGGTTAACAATCCCCGCAACGTACAGACGATTGGAATCGGGAATTCGGCACATCAGAGGACCCCCACTGTCACCCTGACAGGCGTCCTTTCCTTTCGAATAAGTACAAATGTGGCTATCATTACATTTACCAAAAATCTGCAATTCTACCTCCTGTAATTCTTTTGCTGTAATATAAATAGAGTCGATTCATGAACCAAGATTATTTACTCTTGCGTAGTCGGAAAAAAGATTAATAGTTCAGTTACCATATCCTCCGTTTTGTGTCGAAATGCCCCATCCGATGACGGTACAAATTTCATTAGCTGCTGGAATAGTTCTCCATGTAGGTAAAGGAAGGCAAAGCTTCCGAACGTACCTATTAAATTTCAGGGGTTCATCCAATTTCATTAATGCGATATCATTGGCGCCCGTCAAGAAGTTGAAATTTGGGTGACGAATTACAAACTCCACTCGACGCGTTTGAGTCATTGGCGACCATGTAAGATGCCTGAAGATTCCCGCATAAATTCTGTAGTAATTTCCAGGATGGCTGCAGAAAACAACGAGTACACAGTAAAAAATTTTGCGTTAATGTGTCAAAAAATTTTGTGTTGAATATTGCACGCCTCATTAGCGGAGCGGAGGCAGTGCTCTACTCTCGATATGTCAAAAAACCCAGTCTTTCGAAACTTGAATGACTTTTTTCTCACTAATATAACACTTACAGGATAATATGAGTGCACTAAAATCGAGTTAAATAATCTATCAAGCACATATGGTATTTTTTATGAACAATTATTTTGTTTAACATAGTAAATAATAACATTAAAATCAATCATTCTTGGACGTCCGTCAGTCTGTGTTTATGGCTCTATGTATGTAGCAGAGAAATTGGTCGAAAAATTTATCGTACCAGAATACTTTTTGTCATATTATATAAAGTTATACCTTGGGCTGATTCCTAGTTAATATTAGCGTTCTAAGTACTGTCGTTTAATTATAATTTGTAAAAAACTAAAATACGACTGTGTATTTGTATATCTATATATACATTTATTTTTTAGTATATTTTTTCCTCACCTTAGAGTTATGGCGTCACTATATATTTTTTTTATTGTAGTATTTTTTTTCTCACTTTGGAATTATGGCGCAGCTAAATCATACCTAGCAGAGTTTTCTGTTTTTTATTATTTTGCTTTTTATATTTTATTTTAATCAATTTTATTGTGAAAAATGAGATTATGAGGCGTGCACTTTTGGATTTTCCAAACTATTTAATACTTCTTGTGTTAATTAAACACAATAAATGTTAAATTTACACATAAAAGTGTATTTAACACGAATATTTAACACGAAATTTTTTGACGCAATAGTATATTAAACCCCTTGGGAAAGAAAACAAGAAAAGCCTCAGATCACATGTAATTGTTGACCGAGGCGAAGCCGAGCTTTTCTTATTTTCCTTCCCAAGAGATGTAATATACTATTACTGCACTGATAGAAAAACAATCTTGATTCAAGAAACTTTTTTCCTTCAAAATTTGAACTCTTGAAACTAGATATAGATATATTTCTTTCAAGAATTTTTGTCTCTTGGTTCAAGATAGGCGATAACATTGATTCAAGATGTTACCGACTTGTGTTAAGAATGGCTTTTTTTTGAGTCATTAATTTACTTATTTCCAAGAAATAATTTTTTTTTCGGTAAAACAATTAAAGACTATTTAGTTTTTGAAATATACTTTGATGAATTATTTTAAGTTTTTTAAACGATAATGTTATTTTGGTTGAAAAACTAAATGTATCGATTGAAGATAATATAGCTCTTAAGCCAAGAAAATCTAAATCAAGACAAGAAATTCTTAAAGCAAAATAATCATTTGTCTTCCAAAATAAATTCTCAGATCAAGAAATATATCTTTTGAATCAACATAAATTTTCCATCAGCGTGTGTATTAGGATGATTTAATCAAACTATTTTTTACTTTAACATATCGCTTAAATTCATATAACTATATGCTTCACAATGCTCTATTATTTCATCAGTATAAGAAAAAAACAGTTTTTTCTTTTAATTACTATTCTTTGTAATTATTATTTCATCATTTATTGAGCAAAAGCATAGGCAAATTTTCATCTTCAAAGTCAATTTGTTTTTTTAATTTGTACCTTTCCGCGCAGTGAGCAGCTGTTAGAATCCATTCCTCATCTATAATGGTCCCACTGCAACCTATGAATAAAAAATAGTATGTATAGATGGCGACATTGAAAGGCCAAGCGTGCGGCTTGCTCTTTTTTCCACCAGAAATTCTACTGGTCGCGAAAATTTCGAATGTCGGAGCTTTTGGAGCAATTAATCCACAAAGAATTTCTGGGCATTTAACAAAAATTGCTTGACCGCCACAGTCTTGCTGTAGTTGAATTTTTCCAGTTTTCGTTTGCGAAATAAATAATCCTAGTCCACGTCGTACTGGTACTATGTTTATTGTTGGATGGCTTGTTAGTAGTCCGACTTCACTACTACAAGCTGAGTGAGCCCACACCTTAACGGCCTTGGTCCAAGTGGATGAACAAACTGGATACCATTTTCCGTACCAATTCTTAAACAGATACCCCGAAGAGTATCCGACTGATACTATCTATAATATATCAAAAATATACTTAGGAGAGAATGGGACACCACGGCCCCCTTAAGCCGGTTATTTCTTTTTGTGGTTTTTTAACTATAAAATCCGTTTATTTTTTTGTCTATTTCGAATAAATCAGTCGAAATTTTGTAGAAAATCGAATAAAAAACTTTTTTCTTATTTTCTGGGGCACGATACCCCCCTCCCTCCCAAGCATATAGAAATATTGTAACTTCTCGTTGAGAAAATCAAAGATTTTTGAAATTTGGGAAGTTATTTTTTTTAGTTCGTTTTGCGGAAATTGAGTTTTCATCAGATGAAAAAAGGCCTAAAATAATGAATTCTTTAAATTTATCACAATTCGAAAAAAAAAATTTTTTTTCCGTTGCAATTTTTGTTTCTAGTGGTCCATTATGTCCCAAGTATCACATATTGCCTTAAAATATCATAAAAACATGATAGAGATCATAACTATTATTTATATAGAGATGATAATTTTTATCTCATTTTTGAGAGGGGACTGTTGTGCCCCAATCTTCCCTAACGAGATAATTATAAATTATATCACAATTGAGATAATTTAATGGGAAAGTACTTACATCGTCATTGTACATATAGGATTCTTTTAATAAATGACAATCTTGTTCATCTCGCCCGTTCTCACATTGCCATATGCCGTCGCATCTCTGCGATAGTGTGACACATTGCTGTTCGGAATAATCATCAGTTTCCTCAAAACAGCTAAATGAATTATTATTGCATCCTACCAAAATAATATTGACTTATACACACAGAGAAATTTATTTTATTATTGCTAAATATACTGTAAAAAATTAGTGTAAATGACTCGGTGTCAAAATTTTGGTATCATAATTACCCTGAATTCCGTGTAAAATTTAGGTGGTGTGCATTCAAAATTTCTACACCGTTTAAACTTTTAAAAGTATAATTCATGATAACTTTTTTAAAAGAACTTTTAAAACAGAAGAAAAAGGCACCAGCGAGGATGAGAAAAAGGAAATTCAAGCAATGATGCACACTGATGGAAAATTTATGTTGACTCAAGAGATATTTTCTTGATCTAAGAATTTATTTTGGAAGACAAATTATTATTTTGTTTTAAGAATTTTTTGTCTTGATTTAGATTTTCTTGGCTTAAGAGCTATATTACCTTCAATCGATACATTTACTTTTTCAACCAAAATAACATTATCGTTTAAAAAACTTAAAATAATTCATCAAAGTATATTTCAAAAACTAAATAGTCTTTAATTGTTATGCCGAAAAAAAATTATTTCTTGGAAATAAGTAAATTAATGACTCAAAAAAAAAGCCATTCTTAACACAAGTCGGTAACATCTTGAATCAATGTTATCGCCTATCTTGAACCAAGAGACAAAAATTCTTGAAAGTAATATATCTATATCTAGTTTCAAGAGTTCAAATTTTGAAGAAAAAAAGTTTCTTGAATCAAGATTGTTTTTCTATCAATGCAGAGGATAAACGAAATCATTCAAGATATAAATCTATAGACTAATATAAAAAAAAAAAAAAAATTACCAAAACACTCCATTTCGTCTTCGCCATTCGGACAATCGTAAATGCCGTCGCAGCGATATTCAACAGAAATTCGATCCTTGCACGTACAATAAAATTCATCACTAGCGTCTGGACAATCAATTGTACCATCACACAAAAACGTACTATCAATACACTTGTTATTATTATTACATTTAATCTGATTTGGTGGACATTCCTTTATTCCTAAATAAAACAAAATCAAGCATATGAGTATTAGACGGCAATAATAAGACTGAAGATGAATTATATAGATTTGATCAATGACGAATGCTGTACAATAAAAAATTTTGTATTAAAAATTTTGGTGCAATATATATAATACTTTTACGTATAAATTAAAAATTTTTTTTGTGTTAATACTCTTAAATCAACTGAAAAAAGCGTTAAATATTTAATGCAATTTTTTTTTAACATTATATAAAAAAATTTATTGAATTGATAAATATTCCTTACCGTCAGAGGATTTGTATTCTGAACATGCAGGTAATATTAAAACTAATGCTACCAGTATATTCACTATTGAGAAGGAAACTTTCATCGTTACTACAAGTTGACGTTACTGTGGAATCTCGATAGATAATGAAATTAAAATATTAATAAAATGAGTTCAGTTTTAGCAAAGACTAATGAAACGTCAGCAAATTTTTTAAATGAGTGGAATAAAAATTATATTGTTAATTTTTTTTTTTTTTTTACCTATGCATTTATGTAAATGGTATCTGCAAACGTAGATATTTTGCAATGAGCGGTGAATGTCGAAAAATACTCAAAAAGTACACTTTTTTTTTCAACAATCTTTTTAGCTGATTCGTTGACTTTTTTATAAGAATTGTACTTTATGAAATGTTTAAACGTTACGAATTACAAAATATTTTGTAACAAAAATAAAATTTTTAACTTTCCGCTATGATAATGATTTACAAAAAATCGGAAAGTTATTGGTTTCACTAAGGTTTTCGAAAATCGAGTTCATGTTATAACTACCATTGTCGGAGGTTGAAGTATAAGAGAGAGTTTCACTCTAATGGCTACCGAACCTTTTTTCGGAAGAGAACTACCCTGGTAGCCACAGTTTTTGTTCAAGACGTGGAACATTTGTGATTATAGTGAAATGGAAAGTTTACGACAAGTCTTGCTGTTTCGGGTATTGTCGAGATGATGCTGTAAAATTGTACAGTAAGTAACAGAAAGCTGGTGCCCTTTTTAGAGTGAAAGAAATCTGAAAAGTTTGCTCTACAATAAGTTTCTGTAAAGATACTGCTATATTTCTTTGAAAAGTTATGGATAATTTTACTTTAAGTTTTTTTGGGTAAACTCACGACTGTAACTTATATGAAAACTAGCTGTACCCGCTCGCTCCGCTGGGCACTTTATAGAATTGTAGTTTTAGATCTAGACTTGAAATTCAATTGGAGTATTATTTTGACTTGTACAGGTTCCACATTCCATCGAATCGGAAGTAGAATTTATTGAAATCCGTATTGAGATGATCTCTAGAAGAAAAATAAAAGATCCTTACCAAATTTGCAGCTTTTTGAAGCTATATTTTAAAAATTAAGATTTTTTATTGTTAACACCCACCTCCGCGATCTTTATTGGGGGTGATTCGGTGTAAAATCCGTTC
This sequence comes from Cotesia typhae, assembly GCF_013202065.1. NCBI lineage: Eukaryota > Metazoa > Arthropoda > Insecta > Hymenoptera > Braconidae > Cotesia > Cotesia typhae. The sequence continues at coordinate 1,393,716 of NW_027423752.1, forward strand.
TTAGATCATTTTTGTATCACATGTAGACGACTCCTATTAAATTTGGAGTCTATAGGAGTTATAGCTTGGAAATTAAAAATTTTCATTGTTAATACCTACCCCCGCAACTCTCTGTGGAGGTGAGATATCGTAAAATTCATTGATAGATTATTTCTACATCTCTTACAGAAAATTCCTACCAAATTTGAAGTCGATAGGAGCTATAGTTTAAAAACGGGAATTTTTCATTGTTAACGCCCCCGCAACCCCCCTTGTGGGTGGAATTTCGTAAAATCCGTTCTTAGCTGACTTCTACTCGGCAAAAGGAATATTCCTGCCAAATTTCAAGTCTCTAGGTTTTATAGTTCCAGAGATATCGTGATGAGTGACTATATCTATAGAAAGTCTCCTATATATATATACAATCGTGGTCATTAATTTAAGTATGGTTTTAAGTTTACTGGAAAATAGCCATTTGTAAACTCGAACGTTTATAAACTATAAATTTGAAAATTAGTTGATAATGTCATTTATAAAATTAGTCGCAAATAAAAAATGATATTAATGAAATTAGCGAAATGTAAATTTCACCAAATATAAGTTCAGTAATTTATAAAATAGCGAAAAACAAAAGTCTGTGGCTACGTGAATTTAGTAAATTCTTACTGCAGAAACTTATAAAATTAGCCGATTGTAAACTTTACGAATTGTAAAATTAACCGTTTTTAAACTTCTCATAACTTTTGAATGAGTGAGTCGAATCTACTCTAATTTTCAGAAAAACTAAATTTATGGAAGTCCTTTTAGATGCCTCAAATAATTTTTTGATCCGTCGATCCGTTAACGAATTACGAGAGATTTAGAAACGGTTAATTTTACATTTCACAAAGTTTACAATCGGCTAATTTTACAAGTTTCAGCAGTAAGAATTGGCTAAATTCACGTAGCTACAAATTTTTATTTTTCGCTATTTTTTAAATGACTGAATTAATATTTGGTGAAATTTAAATTTCACTAATTTCATTAATATCATTTTTTATTTGCGATTATTAATATTTAGATTACCATCACGTTTATTAGCGAAGCACGATATTCGTGATAAGAGCATTGCACTGATCTTCAATGTGCTAAACACGAACTTGAAGATTTTCACTGGTTCAAACAGATCTGAAAATTCGTTGATTGAGCACTTGTGATCTCATGAAAGCAATGGATAAGAAAAATTCAAACTGCTATCTGAATTTTCATTGAAATTGACCAGTATATCTTTTGTGTAGGAATTTAGCTGACTGGAATAAATTAACTACAGTTGATTCAGACGTAAGCTGCGGGTTAGTTTGTTTTGTTTTTGAAAACGTTGTTTTGTCTGAAGATACATATCGATAGTCAGTAACTCATCGTACGTGATAATTTACCAAAGCACGTAAGGTTATCGACTGTTATCGATTTTAATTTTTACAGAAGACTATCGCTATTGCATAAATTTTATAAATTTTTACAAACTGCGGTCCATCACTATTGTCGACTTGTACTAATGTTATTGACTAAAAAATATTGTTAAAAAAATAACGTAATTCATTTAAGCAAAAATATTGTTTATAAATTATTTAATTTTATAATTTACTCTAATTTTCATCTGCAATATTATAAATCCGAAAAAATCTAGTTGCTTGCTTTTAGATAATTTTTCTGAACCATTAATATTTAGTTATTGCAGCTTAATTTTATGCTATTAAGGCTACATGTTGCTGCCACATTATTTTCTCATGCTACCACAACATGATTGTCATGTAGCCGAAACATGAAAAATCATGTGGCTGCAACATGATTTCATCATGTTTATTTTTCAAGACTGCATCATGTTGCATTTGCTATTTATTTTTTTCCGTGTAAATTTTTTTATGATTTTATCAGGTACCAATAAAATTTTTATTAAATTTTTTGGATTCTCTGAGCAGAAATAAATCCCTGTTACAAAAACTTTTAGTTTTATATTTTAGATATTTTGTTTTTAGAAATATTTATTTTAGAAAAATAACGTATTTTCTTTTATCTTAATATTAAAATAGAGATGAAATGTATGTGAAACCAATTTATTCGTGATGTGATTGGTTAAATGTATCGTAAGCATGAAAATATATGCAAACTCTATAGTCAAGGCGAGCGCCTGCGCGTGCAAATTTGAATTCTAGTTTCCTATAATAAAATTAAGATGAAAAATATGTGTTGCAAACTATTCGTAACGTGATTGGTCAAATATATCATAAGCATGAAAATATATGCAAAGTCTATAGTCAGGCGCGCGCAAATTAAATTCTAGTTCAATTCAATCTTATAATTTAGATAAAAAATATGAAAATATATCATGTAAGCAAACTATTCGTCACGTGATTGGTTGAATATATCATAAGCATAAAAATATATGCAAATCCTATTGTCAGGCGCGCGCAAATTTAAATTCTAGTCCTAGTATTGAAATAGAGATGAAATGTATGTGAAACCAATTTATTCGTGATATGATTGGTTGAAAATAACTATTCTCATTCTGATTGATTGAAAGTAAATATACTATACATAAACTACATGTAAATATAACATGACAATAAATATGAGGCACGCGCTTGCGCGCGCAAATTAAATTCTAGTTAGTTTTTAAATGTGAAAAACAAATTTAAAGCACATCAAGCTAGAATAAGAAAATATTTTTCTTCCTAATTATTTTCTTGAGAGGAAAAAAATTTATATTTGACACAAGAATTTTCACTTATTTCAACAAAATTAATTCTCTTGCTTTAAGAAATACGCATCTTGATCCAAGAAAATTTATTTAAGTCAAAATAATCTCTTTGTTTTAAGAAAATTCTGCCTCTTGCTCCAAAAAATTTTGTTCTTGATAGAAGTAAATTTTCTTGCCTTGAGAAAATTTCTCTCTTGCTCCAAAAAATTACATATTTCAATAGAAGTAAATTTTCATTAATATTTTTATTGATTAAAACGTCAAATGGAAAGATCAAACGAAATTGAATCATTTTTTTCATTCAATATGATTAATTGCACGCTAAAATCATATAAAATGGATGAAAATTTTCTTGAGCCAAGAATTTTGTTGTCCAGTCAAGAAATTTTTCTTTCTGTGCAGTCATTAAAATCTTTAACTTACATCAGAAATATTGATCTTACTTTTTATTTGTATCAAATAAATTCCATTCAGAAACAATTAATGACATACAATGATAATTAAAACTATAATTATGCTTTATGATTATTTAACACTCGATTAAAACAAAAAATATAATAATAACTATCAGTGGCTGACGTGACGAATCGATTGATAGTACCGTTATGCAAGATATACTTCTTCCTCTCTTACTTTCTCTTGCAGACGTTAGAGAGGTTAGCTGCTCGGTATAGTCAGCGATCGAAAGTGTCGGTTAGTGGTCACATCGGTCGGCAACCTCACTTCTTTCGACTGTAAAAAAATTCTAAGATAAAATTCTTAAATATCTTAATTTTTAATTCTTACAATAATGTCAAGTTACTTTGTGAATTATCAATCATGAAGAAGAAAAAGAGGAAGAAATCGGGCTAAAATCGATCAAATTCTTTCGGGACCGACGACTAAACAAAAAATTGAGTTACCAAAAATAATACTCAATTAACAATGGTTAAAATATGTCAAAAATTAAACTTAATGTGAGTTCCTGCGAACAAATGGGATACATGAAATCGGTAACAACTCAGCGGAATGCGACTTACGAAATATGCTAGCATTGAGCGTGCATTTAACTCAAGGAGAACGAGAGTCTCCTTTTTTTAAATGTATTTTATTAAAATTTTAAATGATAAAATATTTTTTAAACTTGTTAACCTGATTTTTAAATAAATGTTAAAGTGACTTTTTACAAAAAGAAAAAAAATCTGTAAAAAAACTTTTGTTTAAACAACTGGGACAATTTTAAAGATAATTTCTTGATGATTGACTTAAATTACAGCTTTAAATTTAAAATTACTTGTCCAGTGTTAAAAATTGAATAATTGTGACCACGTGGGTCGTCGTGACCGGCGAGAATAATTCAAAAGAAAGAATGTAATAAAAAAAATAATGCTAAAAAAAATATATAGAGCAATTTAAAAATGAAAACAAAAGTGAATTCAATTGATGGTTCATAAAATAAAATAAATGAAATTAATCAGCTTGCATCTCGAGTATACCCGTCAAATGCAGAGTGAGAGAGCGATAAAAAAAAAGAATAAGAACAAACGATATGTCATAACTCAGTAGAAGGAGAAACTGTAAGAATTATCCAGTTTCTCGTGTTGATCTGGACTAACATCATCTGTTTATTTTTAAAATTCTCCGGTGACTTTTTATTGTGTCTTCAAATTATCTTTCAATTTTTAAGTTATTTTTACTTGTAAATTTTTTTTAATTAAAATAATTGTAGAAAAATAAAATTAATATTTTTCAATGGAAAAATAACTGGCCGTGAACAAAAAGTAAAAAGTTGGAGTTAAATTGTTACTAGTTATAAATTAAATTTGCTGGTGTCTTTGTTCGTACATTATACACACGAGTGTTTATTCACTGCACGATCATATCAGTTGACTTATTACATTAGTCATAATCAGTGAATATATATTGTGAACATTATCGCTCGTGTTTTAGCGTAAGGTCTTTGGACTATTTTTGTTTTTTTTTTTTCGAATTTTAATTTAGAATAATTTTGGTTTAAAACTGAAGACTATTCGAAGTATTGTATAATAGTTTTAATATAATACAAGCTAGTGTGACATCTGATAAGATTATTTCATTGTTCATCACAGGAAAACAGGTGGCTGTTATCGCTGTGAACTTTCATTGTTATTGTTATTGTGATAAGGAAATTTGATAATAATGATTGAATAATAATCTTCAGTGGTCAAGGGCGTACTTTTCGTTTTATTTAATGATACATTTTAATTAAGTGAAGAGTACTTTGAAGGTAATGATTATTTTGCATCGATATTACTTATTATTATGAAATTAATTAATATAATTAAATCAGTGATGTGATTTTAGAATCATAATAATTAATGATTGAATTTAAATTAGTAGAAATAGTTCGTAAGTATTATATGCATATTGTAAATAATTTTTTTTTGTTAAGTAATTAATTATAAAGCTAAAAATTTTTTTTTATAGAAATTCAGAATTTTGAAGAAAATTTTTAAAAGTTAAATTGAAAAAAAAAAAAAAAAATTTCAGTCGTTAATTTTAAGCAGCTTTAACAGAAAAATTTTTTTTAAGTATACGGAAAGAACAAGATGACATTGGATATCATCCCAGATTATACTCAGTAATATCTGTGGTGAAAAAAAATTTCAGATAGTAGCTAAAAAAAATCCAGATTATAATGCGTAATATCTAGATTATACTCATTGTAATCTGGATTGTACTGAGTAATATCTGGATTATACTCATTGTAATCTGGATTGTACTGAGTGATATCTGGATTATACTCATTGTAATCTGGATTATAATCATTGTAATCTGGATTATACTGAGTGATATCTGGATTATACTCATTATAATCTGGATTATACTAGCTACTATCTGAAAATTTTTTTCACTACATATATCGCTGAGTATAATCTGGGATGATATCCAGTATCATCTTGTTCTTTCCGTATACTTTGAACAAAAATTTTCTGTCAAAACAGCTTAAAATTAACGACTGAAACTTTTTTTTTTAATATAACTTTTCAAAATTTTCTTCAAAATTCTGAACTTCTATAAAAAACAAATTTTTAGCGTTATAATTCATGAATAATTAGATGGTCAAAAAAATTTTTTTATGTTTTTTTAAACTCACAAGAAATACATGAAAAGGCTGATAGTTTTTTGAAAGTTTCTGACAGTAAGTTTTTTTTTTTTATAACTAACAAACTGGTACAGAACTACAGAGAACGTATACAATCAATGTTAAGTATCCAATTTTTAATTGAATTTATCTTGGGTTCATTTTTTTTTATGAAAATATTGATTTAAAAAAAATCAACCATTAGTCACAAGAATCCTTTAAAAATTTTCTCTCAAGAATTTTACCTATACTAGTTTTTACAATAAATTAAAGAATAAAATTTCTTAATGTAATCTACCATTTAATTTTTCTTTTATATTTAAATTTTCAAATGCTTTCGTAGTGTGGTACTAATGTAAATTCCTTGTTTACTCGTAACGACAAAAAAACTACGTTTACGTTATCTTTTATAAACACTATCCATTATCGTCATTTACATACGTAAGTATATCAAGTATATCTTTAATTAGGCAGATGCACTATTAAAATATTTTAAAAAATTCTTCAAAAGTCGACAATCAATATAATTATTATAATTATTCCCGGAAAAATTTATTTACAAATTGACCATATAAAACTACAACAAAACTCTAATTAGTCATTGTGTTTACGGTATTTTATTAGTCACGATTCTACGCCTTAGCTGCGTATATGGTTTATATATATATTTTTTATCTTACTAGACTTAACACGTTCGCTTCGCTCGCCTTCAATCATTTAAAAATCCCGCCACTATCTCAGTCGACAAATCAACAACCGAATAAAATAGTCACAGAAGTGACGTAAAACGATACGACATCCGGCCATCAACTTTTTAGATTAGGACTAGAATTTGAATTTGCGCGCGCAAGCGCGCGCCTTGACTATAGAGTTTGCATATATTTTCATGCTTATGATATATTCAACCAATCACATCACGAATAAATTGGTTTCACATACATTTCATCTCTGTTTTAATATTAAGACTAGAATTTGAATTTGCGCGCGCAAGCGCGCGCCTCATATATATTGTCATGATATATTTACGTGTCGTTTATATATACTATATTCATTTTCAACCAATCAGAATAAGAATAATTATTTTCGACCAATCACATCACGAATACATTGGTTTCACATACATTTCATCTCTATTTTAATATTTAGATTGTTTTCTTTGGAAGTAACAAAAACGCAGTAGATTTAAATGCTTTAAAGTTATTATTATAAGTCAGTACTAATTAATATTTTGTGATCAGAATATCTTTAATTTTATAAAATTATTGTTAATATACGGAAAGAACAAGATGACACTGGATATTATCCCAGATTATACAGAATGAAAAAAAGTTTCAGATAGTAGCTAGTATAATCCAGATTACAAAGAGTATAATCTAGATATCACTCAGTATAATCTAGATTACAAAGAGTATAATCCAGATATCACTCAGTATAATTCGGATTATACTAGTTACTATAAATTTTTTTTTCACCCCAGATATCACTGAGTTTAATCTGGGATGATATTCAGTGTCATCTTGTTTTTTTCCGTGTTTAACAAACAAATATTTATTTAAATTTAAAAATAAGCAACAAATAATTTTTATATCAGGTATTTTTCTTGTTTACATTTTTTTTTCCGATGTATTTTTTTCATTTAAAAAAAATCAATAATTTAGCGGCATTCATAATTTAATTCGCTAATATAACTGAGAACCTATGCTATTATTGTAGCAATGATATTTAACCTTGGAAAACAAAAAATTAAAATTAAAATCAATAAATAAATTATCTTGTGTCATATTATGTAGATGCGAAGAAAGAATTTATTTTGCGTATATAATAGTAGTATTTATAATCATGAAGTAGCTCTACACGTTTTAACGATCTCGCGAAAAATAAGTTTTGCGTTGTGACCCTGGATAACGATTACAGTCATAAGTGGCCCCCTTATAAGCCTCTTCTCCTCACTCGGTCGTCAGTAAGTAAACAAAACTTTCCCCACTTGACCATTCTTTTGCGTTTTGTGCCAGAGCACCCCGAATAAGTCTCCGTTAGAACTGTCAAATTGATAACTAAGTTTATTATCAATTAAATAAACTACTCATTTAGTAATTGATAATTACAAAAAAAAAAAAAAAAAAAAAAATTAAAAAATAAGCATATGACGACGCGTTTAAAATGATAAAATGAAACAGACTTGTAATAAGGAATGTTAGGACGATAAAATTAATCGCGTAGTAGTAGGGATACTGAAATTTCGAGAAAAAGTTCTCCTACATCCCCTAAACTAGGCTCATAACGACAACTCGGTTGTAAGACTAAACATCAATCAGACGGTCCGTGCTGTAAAAAATTTGTGTATTAATTGATAATATTTTAATTAATTGGATGTAATTTCAGATAAGAGTGGTGATTGAATGGATTTACGATTGTCAACGGGGCCCAGAGCCCTTCTCAGTCTTGTAATTTTGATCATTGTGAAACTTCCGACCGTACGAATGGCTTACAACATTGGAACTGGAATCGCTGATACAACTGGTCCGATCGCGGAAATTGTTTTTGTAATTATTAATTTATTTAATTAAAATTAGTAATTTTTTTATACCTTTTATGATTTATTTATTTACTAAAACGATTAATTTTTCTAGATGGGGTATGCAAAAATTGATCAGAAAGGAGCAGGACTTCATCTTCGGACTTTTGCTCGCAGTTATATTATTGACGACAGCGAAGAAAGATTCGTTTTTGTCAGTGTTGAGAGTGCGATGATTGGACATGACGTCCGCGCTATGGTAATTTTATTTTTTATTTAAAAAGGGAAAAATGCACTTGATAATTTTTAAGTAGTTATTTTTTTTTTGACGTAAATTGCGGTAATTTTACTCTTTATAATTTATGATATTTTAATATTACACGCTTCGATAACGAAAGTGTAGGATGCGCATTACTGTCGAAAAGCCGTCAGCCTTGCACTCACGTTAAACTGTTCCTGCCATTTATGCAAAGTAATCACTTTTTTAACCTCAGCTCAGCAGAAAATTTATAGAAAGCACATTTAAATAATATTTCTATTATGAATATTTTTTATCGACGGAAATTTTTCAAGTTTTGTCCATTTCAACTGCGTGAAATTTTTTATAGTATTATTATATTTTTAGGTTTTTAATTAGATAATTTTTAATTATTTTTAGGTTTAAAGTTAACAAAAATTATTTTGTTAAAGTTAACAAAACACACATTTTTAAATATAATAATTTTATTGATCAATTAAAAAAAATTTTTTTTCATTAAAAATTTGATATTTTTCACTTATCCGATTTTTGAGAAATTTAAAGAAAAAAAAATATGCGGTCGTCTAAAAAAAAAAAAAATTTTAAATACGATTGAATGCACAGAAAAAAAAATTACGTAAAAATTACAATAGCAACATCGTAATTCAGAAATAGAATTTCTTGATTTTTATAATTTTGTAAATTAAAAATTACTATTTGCTTATGAAATTTTGCGATGCGAACATCGTAATTCTAAAAAATAATATAAGTAATAAATAACATAAAAATTCTTACGATGCTGCTGTCTACACGGAAAGAACAAAGTGACACTGGATATCATCTTCGATTATACTCAGTGATATCTGCGGTGAAAAAAAAAATTCAGATAATAGCTAAAAAAATCCAGATTATACTGCGTGATACCTGAATTATACTGATAGTAATCCAGATTATACTGTGTGATATCTAGATTATACTCATTATAATCTGGATTATACTCATTATAATCTGGATTATACTCATTATAATCTGGACTATACCAGCTACTGTCTGAAAAAATTTTTCACTCAGTATAATCTAGGATGATATCCAGTGTAGTCTTGTTCTTACCGTGTACAGAATACAATTTGAATTATTGCAAATTACGATGTTATTCAGTAAATTTTTTTTTCCCTAAGAGCAAGTGAATAAAACAACAATTTGCACACTGTGTTTCCTTCGTATAATTATTCAGATGATAATAATTTCAAAAATTAATTTGTAAAAGTTCAAAACCTTTAGAAGGAACACTCTGAATTAAAAAAAAAAAAAATATTTAAAAGTTTATTGAGTCGTAAATATTCTTCCGGATCAAAGAGTCACGTTCCAATGACGTTGGATTAGTGACTATTTTATTTTTATAATAAAGTCTTCTTTTAAAGCGCTCATGTCCCATATCTTGTATGCGAACTTTTTCACTACATCAAAGTAACGTTTCCTTAAAAAGCTCAATACCACGTGTCGCTCTACTAAACGTCATTCATTTTATCTATTCGTTGAAACCTTCTGCATAGCGGATACCAAAATCTAAATCCTTGAAACTGTAAAAACTAATGAACAGAAAAAAAGTATTTTTTCGTGTTTTCAAATCGAACAATAAATGTGGATAAAAATGAGTTTGAATGCATATTGTTCGATGCGTAAAAGTTGAGATGAAAAGTTTTTTGTAAAAATAACAACAATGCATTTAAAAAAGGAACTATATAATAGGTGTTGGTATATTTTTTTAATTTGCAAAAAAATTTCTAGTCCATTGTCTAGTTTTAATAGAAATTTATAATGTAAATAATGATGCACCCAACATGTATTTCAATGCACTGCAGTCATGCATTTGTTAAATGTTTTTTGTTACTACATACTTCAATTAAATTTATGCATCAATAAAATTTACACTAGTTAATTGCTAGATAAATATACTTTATTCAACGAAATAAATATTTTGTTTTAGTTTAGTGAGTTAATTTTTCTAATTGCACGTGTTATGATGCGAATTGTGATCGAAAAATTTTTTTCGCCTCACTTCGACAACTATTTTTACTGTTATTTACCATTACTAGACATAACACGCTCGCTTCGCTCGCCTTCAATCATTTAAAAATCCCGCCACTATCTCAGTCGACCAATCAACAACCGAATAAAATGGTCACAGAAGTGACGTAAAACGATACGACATCCGGCCATCAACTTTTTAGAAGAGGATAAATTATGAAAAAAATTTTTTTTTGTAGTTTTCTTAGGATTTCTCCAGATCCGAACATGATAAAAACGTGACTAGTGTAGAAACGGAAAAAAAAATTTTTCTCCCCTCCGGACGTAAATCGTCAACTTTAGCCCCGCTGCACTGAACGAAGTTGCTACTTTCCGCCTCCTTAGAGGAGAAAAATGGTATATATACCATGGGCAGTAAATAAGAATGCCTCAGATCACATGTTTATTGACCTCGGCTTCGCTTCGGACAACAATTACATGTAATCTGAGACATTTCTTACTTTACTGCCTTAGGCATGTAATATACTATCCCCTTCTGTCAAGTATGAAACCCGTAAACACTGCAACTTGCGAAAAAATCCATTAACTGAGTCAAACTTTTTTTTTTTTAATTCTTCGAAAGAATGGTAGGTCCCCTATCGCGAATGGCTACGTAATTCAGAGTCGTTTAAATGTAATTAATTAAATAAAAAAAGTCCAAAAACTTTAACTACATATAGTATATAAATTTATCTAACTAGATGTAGTGCACTTTTGAATTTTCCGAATTTTTTTCAAAATTTAACACTTCAATGAAATTGATGTTCTAAATAAATATTAAATTTTTTATTTTCTAATCATGTTTTATACTTCTCCAGGTAATCCGCAAACTGCAAGAAAAGTACGGTGATTTGTATTCTGAGAAGAACGTGATGATTAGCGCTACACACACTCATTCAAGTCCTGGTGGATATAACTTATACATGCTCTTTGATCTCACAACATTTGGATTTATCAAGCAAAGCTTTAATGCTCTAGTCAATGGAATTTTTGTGGTAAGAATCTTTGGAATAGTTTTATCTAATTACGGATCTCATTATACTTGTGAAATTTTCACTATTTAATTTAAAGACTAACTTTTCAATATTATTTTTTTTTTCTTATCAACACGATTGTGAATGTTAATCTTAAATTACTCTAATGCAAAATTAATTACTCTATTGTCAAAATTATTATTTAAGAATTTAATATTGTTTGACTTTTTTTTTTTTTTTTTTTTTTAAGAAAGTAATAATTAATTTGCATAAAAATAGTTATCTTTAAATTGAAATTTACAAAGCATAACTAGAAAAAAAAAATATTTTTTTAATTGCATGTTTTATTACACTTGTGAAAGTCAGAATATTTAAAGATTAACTTTAGAAAATTAAAAAAACAATTATTGTTGTTCTTTATTAATGCTCTACAGTAAATTTCAATTTAAAAATATTTTTTTTTGCATATTATTTATAATTAAAAAAATTTTATTTAAAAACAATATTAAATTTTGAATCAATAATTTATGATTAAAAAATATTTACTATTAATTTGCACACAAAAAAAATTACTTGAATCAAATAAATAATTTTGAAGGATTTTATCTTCTTGATTTTGGTAAAAAAATTCTTAAACTAAAAAATTTTTTTTGATTTAAGTAAATTTTACTTCATTCAAGAATTTTCCGTCTTGATCCAAGACAATTAAACTTTTCAAAATTACTTTCTTGGTTTAAGAATTTTTCTCTTGATTCAAATTTATTTTTTTTTTCTGTGCAGAAATAAAATTTATTTTTTTCTAATTTTTATTGATGACTTAAAATTTTTTTAATTTATAAGAATAACAATAATTAACTGATATTTATTTTCAGAGTATTGTACGAGCTCACGATTCCGTAGTACCAGGAAAGTTATTTGTCGGTCATGGAGAAGTATTAGACGCAAATATAAACCGCAGCCCAATGGCATATTTGAACAACCCCCAGTTCGAGAGAGACAAGTAAATTAATTAATCTTATCGATTAGACAATTACTTCAAACTATTTGCAACTAAAAAAAAAAAAAAAAAAAAAAAAAAAAAATATCAAATACGGGTAAATCTAATTACTTTGCTTTTCTATTCATCTAATTATTTTTTTTTATTCAGATACAATTACGATGTCGATAAAAGCATGACCCAATTGCAATTTATTGCAGCTAACGGTCATCCCATGGGTGTTATCAATTGGTTTGCAGTCCATCCTACTAGTATGAATAACACTAATAGACTTGTTTCAAGTGATAATGTCGGCTATGCTGCTGTACTGTTTGAGAAATATATTAATAAAGATACTCCTATTGGGAAGGTACTATTTTATTGTTAAATTATTTATTACAAAATATATTTAAAAAATATTCTAGAAATTTTAAAAAAAATTTTCAAGTAATTAATAAACGAGATTTTAATAAATTAAAAATATGTACTTGAACTCAGATTATCTTTTGTAACAGAAGCTCCAGTTAAATCATTTTGTTCAAAGAGAGCAATTTTTAACAAAATTAATAATTTTGTTAACGATAGACCTTGTATCTTGTGAACTATTGATATTTTTGAAAATATAAGCTCATCCCGATGTTACACTCATCAAGACCTTTCATTTAAGTACCCACATCATTTTTTCATATATTTTTCATATATAATATATATAAATATATGAAAAATTGATGTGGGTACTCAAGTGAAAGCTCTTGATGATGGCAACATCGGGATGAGCTTATATCTTTAAATATACCAATAATTAAGAAATAACATTGTATCTTGTGAACTATTGACATTTTTAAAGATATAAGCTCATACTGATAATGCATTCATCGAGACCTTTCATTTGAGTACCCACATCAATTTTTCATATATTTATATATTTATATATATTAAATATATGTATATATGAAAAATATATAAAAAATGCATGTGGGTACTCAAATGAAAGCTCTTGACGAGTGTAATATCGGGATGAGCTTATATCTTTAAAAACATCAACAGTTAAAAAAATACAGCGCAATTTAACAAAAGTCATCATTTACTAAAGCAAAATTTTATTTATTCACAGTTCACAATTCAAACCAAAAGTAAAATTTTAAAGATATAACATTTTCATGATGTAAATAATTTTTTTCATCGTCAAAATTTGTTCTGAATGAATTTCTCTTATTTCTACTTTTACGGTGTACTTTTGCAAACAGCCTAATCTAAAATAATGACATGATATTTAAATGAATTGTTTTAAAAAAATATGTGTATATATTTTAGGGTGACTTTGTAGCAGCTTTTGCGTCGAGTAACCTGGGAGATGTTTCCCCCAATACCCGAGGTCCCAAGTGCGAGTTTTCGGGCGATGAGTGCTCGTCTTCGTACACTTGTCCTGGGAAGAATGAAATGTGTTTTGCATCCGGTCCCGGGAAGAATATGTTTGAGAGTACGAGTATCATTGCGCACAAACTCTTCGACGGATCAATGGTAAATCTATTCATTTTTAATTTTATATTTCATCTGTATATAAAAAATTTTGTTTCCAGCGTGTTTGTATGATAAAATTACTTTTTAAATTACATTGAGTATTATTGGGAAAATCTTGATTTGAGTTTGTGCCTTTTCAATGTTTCATATGCTTTTCAGCAATAGTTAATTTATTATGACAAGTCTTGGAAGTACACGGAAAGAACAAGATGACACTGGATATAATCCCAGATTATACTCAGTGATATCTACGATGAAAAAAAAATTTCAGATAATAGCTAGAAAAATCCAGATTATACTCAGTGACATCTGGATTATACTCATTGTAATCTAGATTATATTCATTGTAATCTGGATTATACTCATTGTAATCTGGATTTTTCCCATGAGGGAAAAAAAATTTCAGATAGTAGCTAGTATGATGCGGATTACAATAAGTATAATCTTGATTATAGTGAGTATAATCCAGATATCCCGCAGTGTAATCTGGATTTTTCTAGCTATTATCTCAAATTTTTTTTTACCACAGATATCACTGAGTATAATCAGGGATGATATCCAGTATCATCTTGTTCTTTCCGTGTAGTTATAGGTATGGATCTAAACTTTATGATAAGCTTAATTTATTTATTAATTTGCTCTATTTTGTTCATGTGAATACGGTTGTAGGTCAAAAACTAATTTACATAATTATGAGACTAAGAAAAATTTTGAAATTTTGTAATGGATATATCTTTATCATAAATTGGATTTGATATTTTTTAGCGATAGTCATTTATGATTCAAATAATTGAGAGAGTATGGAAAATTTTGTGACGAGCATATTATTATTTTTAAAGGAATTTTTACAATTCAATTTGGTATCATCAGAAAGGTTTTGATAGGAATTTGTGCCTTTTCACGGTTCTATATATTTTTCAGTGATAGTAAATTTTTTATATTAAGTTTTGAATAGTTTGTTGGTTCTATAAATTTGTTCCGTCGGAATTTTCTATTAAAGTATATGTAATTGATCCTGTCATGGAACTATTATTTTTAAAATCTATCTAAAAAGCCCCCAAACTATGTAGAGAAGAGCAATTAAAAACTGGATATTTAACATTGATTGTGTACGCTCTCTGCAGTTCTCTATCAGTTTCTTATAAAAAAAAAACTAACTGTCAGAAACTTTCAAAAGTCTTTTAATGTATTTGTTGTGAGTTAAAAAAAAATTTTTTTTGACCGTCTAATTATTTATCAATAACGAATTAAAGTTCGACAATTTATGAAAAAGTATATATCTACGGAGTTGGACAGTAATAACATTTATAAGGGTTGCGTCTCCACGAGTACAATCTTGCGTTAAAAGTGATGGATTACTTAGCTACAAGCTCATCTACTTTTGCGGCGCGTATAATCTCGAATTTTTTGACAATATTGTACCGTGACAACTGCCTCAAGCCAAAGTTTTCTTATCCATAATCTGTCAATTTCGGCAGTCACATACACAGACAAAAAAATTTATTTGAATCAAGTAAATAATTTTAAAGAACTTTATTTTCTTTATTTTAGTAGAAAAATTCTTAAACTAAAAAATTTTTCTTGATTCAAGAATTTTTCGTCTTGATTAAAGACAAAGAAACTCTTCAAAATAATTTTTTTGGTTCAAGAATTTTTTTTTTTATTCAAGTTAAATTTTTTTTTCAGTGTAGAAATTTCAAGTTTCTAGTTTGTTTATTTATTTTTTTTATTCAGTCGATAATACTGTTACCTCAACGTGAATTTAAATTATTTTCATTGTTATAGTTATTTTTCAACGCAGGATTGAAAACTGTTAAGTACTTTTAGGTGTAAGTTATCGATTACATGAAAATATTAAAAGTTTTTTTTACTTGCGCTTACTACATATAATTTAAATAAAAATAAGATGTAAAAAATTAAGAAATTAGGTAAGAAATAAAGTAATTGTTTATTTAAGTAAAATAATTTATTCAGTGATAACTTTAATTGATATAAATTTAAAAGTGAGTGTATTTTTTAATAATTGGATGAACACATCTGGGCGAGTCGAAATTATGCAGACGAGCTGATGTAATTTTTTTACTTAATCAAGTTAATTAAATTTAATTAAATGTATCCTAGTATCCGTGGTGAGGATACGCGGGGGCTACGTATTTTACTACGGGAACTGGGGCACGGTGGACAGCGTGTCCGATCTTTTTTACTACTGCGTTGAATCCATTGTGAGGATCCGCGGTGTACTCGACAACGCGGATGGTACCGTCGGGTTCGTTCAGGCGATATGACCCTTTAACTACGTCACCCTCACGCACTTCTTCTTGGCTTTTTACGTCACCGGTGTGGGGGTCGTTTACTCCGTAGTTGAAAGCGTACTTCGCTGGTGCCTGTTTTTATCAACAGAATAATTTAATTTCAACATTTTTTTTTTAATTAATTACAGAGTTTAGATTTAATTTGATATTGATCAATTAATTTATCAATCTTTAATAAATGGATGATTATTAAAAGTAATTAAATTTTTTTTTATTTTACGGAATATATTAAAATGATGTTGAAAATTATTTTAATTTGAAGTAATGATATTTTTTTATGGAAAAACAAATATTGAAAAAAGTTCATCTGAAAAATTATTAATTTTGTGTAATTTTCAGTATCAGAAATTCCTTTAAATATTTAATAAAATATTATTTCAAAAATCTATTATTTAAAAAATGTTTTATCTAAATTAATTAATTATTGTCAGTAATATTTTCTAGCTAAAAAAATGGAGATTTATTAAAAAATTAATTTAAATAAAATTTTGATATTTTTTATCTTTAAATTTCATAAAATTAAAAAAAAAAAATTGATTATTAATTAAAATAAACTGACAAAAAAAATTTTTAAGGCTCAAAATTTTTTTTTCTGATTATTATTATTTTCATTATTATTAATATGGGAAAAATCAGGTATTGAAATTAATTAAATGAAAAAGAATCAGGTGAAAAGACCAAATTATACATATCAACTTATTATTTGTTGTACGACGAAACGTGTTCACGTTATGTTTTCACTTTATTCTTTTTTATTTAATTATTATTATTATTGTGACATTAATATGACAAAAAATTGTCGAATTAAAAAATTTTATAATTGAAAAAAAATTTTTAAAAGTCCATATTTAAAAATTGATTTTTTTTTTATCATTTAAATAAAATTGTCGAATAAAAAAATTTGGTAATTATTTACAAGTGGGATCAACCCATGTTAAACTTTTTTTTTTTTTTTTTTTTAAATTAAATTGATCAATTTTTTTTTTGATTTATTTTTTTTATGCACTTTTCAAAAAAATAAAAAAGTATATCAAAAACATAAAAAAAAATAAAATATAATTTTTATCCAAAAACATGAAAGCCAAAATTTTTTCCACTTTTTAAAGGCAAAAAATCTTCGAAATTTTTATTTTTTTCTTTCACATCATTTTTTATTATAAATGTGCCCTAAAAACAAGCAGATTAAAAAAAAATTTGAAAAAGTTTATTTTTTACCTAGTTATGGCCCAAAATGGGATTGACCCCACTTGTAAAAAATTTGATAAATCAATGATTAAATATTTATTAAAAAATTAACTTAAAATTTTCTCACTCGAATTAACAAAAAAAAAAAAAAAAAAGTCATAAATATTACTATTTCAAAATTTTGAATTATATAAATAAAAATATTATAAATAATTACCAAAAATTTGATAAATTAATAATTAAACATTTATTAAAAAATTAACTTAAAATTTTCTCACTCGAATTAACAAAAAAAAAAAAAAGTCATAAATTTTATTATTTGAAAGTTTTGAATTATATAAATAAAAATATTAATCAAAAAGAGCTGACAGTAAAAAATGAAATAGTAGAACTAGAAACTCACATAAGTATCATGATGGTTCAATCCATGATCATAAACATTGTGTCCCTCGTAATCGTGTCCATCGTAACCGTGTCCATAAACTCCGTGTTGGTAGTGAGCATCAGCGACTACTGGTGCAACAAATGTCTGATAAGATCCATCGTGTCCATATCCAAGTCCATAATACGATCCATATCCAACATTGGCGTTAACATAGCCGTCGTAATTCACGTAGGAAGCCTCACTGGCAACAGCCAAAGCAGCCAAAACGAAAAGCTGCGCAAAGCAAAAAATATAAAAATTTCAAAATTTTAAAAATGAAAACCAAAAACTCAACAATAAAAATTAATAATTAATTATTATCATACACTTTGAATTGAAAAATTACCTTAAACATTTTAAAGTTAATGTATGATCTCAGTAGCGAGAAGTAACTGATACTTTAGCACAAAGTTACCTGGTCTTTTATACTCCCTCAGAAAGAACTTGTAGATGGTAGTAGCAGGTAAAGTTACTCCTAGAAACTCCCAATAAAATGCGTAATCTCAAGCTTACCCCCAATAAGTGTCCATCGGTTGTGTAATTCAAGGTCTCCGTCATAATCATAAGTAATTTCATTTATGTTTTTTCCCACCAAGCTAGAGCTAGTGCTCATTACCGAATTAAATGTGGCAGCGGGAGTGTCCGGCTCTCGAAGGCCGGTTTGGTTACACACAACAATATCGCGGACAATAGTAAAAAAGATTTTCTGAGAGGGAGTATTTTCACTTTTAATATTTCGGTTTAAATTTAGAGCACGCAGGAGTTTTTTCCCGGTCTTTTATTTGAAGTAAAAACTCCGATCTAGAGATGACGTAAAAGTAAAAATACATGAACCCGGTAACGTATCGGTAATAGTAAGAGTGATGGTGAAAAAAATTCATAACAAAGCCGGTGGCCTAATGGATCAGCTGATGACGTAGACCTACTGCCACTGTTTTAGAAAAATTAGTTGTAAGGATCTTGTTACGGGCGATGGGCGGCTCCAAGGTGATCATCAATGGAATGTTGATTAATCTCTGAGTCATTTAAACTATGGTGACCAGTATCCTCAATCAATAAACACGTAAATAGAGTATGAATGATAATTATTTATAATTATTTTTTTTACTTCACTGAACACACTGACTCTTGCTTTAGGTCTTCTGTGTATCTATTGTGTACTTCGTGGAAAGTTAATAAATTAGTTTTCTTTTTGAAATACGTTGAAAGAAAAAATTTATTTTGAGGATAATGGAAATTGTGGTAGGACATTAATTTGTTGAAAATTTTTTTAAATTTTATTTTTTAGTTGAAGAAATAAAATAACGTTCTTGTTGAAAAAAAAAATTTTTTTGATTTGGAAAAAAAAAATTTTAGATACACGGCGAAAAAAAAATAGGGATTTTCCCTATTTTTGCATAGGAAAAATTCCTATGTTGACATAGGAATTTTTCCAATACTAACATGGAAATTGTTTTTTTATTAATATGATAGAAATATCCATTTGACATGGGAAAAATTCATTTATGACATGAAAAAAAATTTTTTTTCAATTGAAAACAAATAGAAATCAAAAAAACACCATTCTGAAATTTTCAGGATATTTGTAGAAAATGTCAAAGTTTCATATGAAAGAAAGAAAAAATAAATTAAAAATGTTTATCATCGAGAAATTCGGAGTTTTTTTCGGAAAATCTAAAAAATAACGATGAAGATAGATTTGAATAATTTTTTTCTATTTTTTCCCAAAAAGAACATTTAATAAAAAAAATTTTGAAAAATAAAACGTCCCGATAAGTCAATTTTTGAAAAAGTTATGGCAATTTAAGCCACACCTTTCATAATATGTTGGATTTTTGATTTTTTCGAAATGTAAAGCAAAATTTGAAAAAAATTTCCTCGAATTTTTTTTTATCACAAACCGACTGTTTATCACTGGTTTACTTTTTAATTATCAGAAATTGCTCGAATGAGAAAATTCTTAAATTAAGATACATAAATTTTAGTGATAAATGAATTTTTTCTATGTCACATGGATATTTCTATCATGTTAATAAAGAAAAAATTCCCATGTTAACATAGGAAAAATTCCTATATTTTTTTCGCCGTGTAGATAACTAGCGAATTTTCATCCAAAATTGTCTTTTCCCAAAACTAGAAAAATTTTTCTCCACAGAAAGTTACTGTTAAAAAAATCAAATGTACTGTTAAAAAAGGTCAAATGTTCGGAGAAAAAAACATTAACACTCAAAATTGCTATTTTTATTTTACAAATTTTTTTTTGATTTATTAATTGACATTCTGTCTGTAGATATGATTCAATATTTGTAAAAATTTCCCTGAATTTAAGTCACAGAAAAAAAAATTTTTTTTGAACCAAGAAAATTGTAAGGAAGACCGAAATTATTTTGGGGCAAGAAGAAATTTTCTTAGCTTAAAAAAATTTAACTTCGTTCAAGAAATTTTCAATTTTCCTTAAGATTTCCTTGATTTAAGAAAATTTATGCTTGACTCAAGACTTTCTTTCTTTCTGTGTATTTTTTTAGTACATTACAAAAAATTTCATCTCAATTGGAAGGGTAATTAATTAGTTGTGACGAAACGAAGATGAAAAACTCTACAGATTTATATATTAGTATAAATACAGATATACTTGCGTTAAAGTAATAGTTGTCATAAATAATCATTCCGGACAAAGTATTGTTATATCAAATAGTCACTTTCGTAATGTGAGAGTGTCGCAATATATTCGAGGGCAATACTTCAGTAAGGGCAAAAAATAGGAAAAGTTTTACAATATAGGATTGTGGGACACGTCTGGTCTGATAAATATTTGTTTGGTTATTAGTACGAGAGCAGATTGTTTTCGTTGATTAGAAATCTTATGTTTGAACAATTCAATTTTGTTTGAAAGAAATTTCTTTCCTTTTAGTTTTATTTAATGCCTGTGTGCAATCGACGCAATGACAAATGACAAATGACAAATGATATGATCTAGTTGAAATATTTTATTGACAACTGGGTTTGTAATGTATGTTTATTGATATTGAATGAAAGTTTTTTAATAAATTAATGCTGATTGATTATTAATATTCGTCGATGTGGAAATTGATCGATCTATATTTGAAAGAATGATAGCTTGTTTATTATTTATGATATGGAACAATTATACAATCGTTACTGTGGATTTTTGTTAGTTTAGAAATTTGTCACGTTTCAAAGGGATTAATTTAAATTGGGTAGCCCTTTATGTAAGTGACCGTAGATAGAGAGACTTTGTTTGTAATGATTGCGGTGAAAATAAATGTTTTTTGAGACCCTTTTAATATTAATGGTCGGATTTTAATGTATTATAATATTTTATAATGGATTTATAGTTTAACGTTGTAAATCTTAATCCAATAAAAAATTTTTGAAGTTTTTAAAAATAATCAAATTCAAATTAAAAAAAAAATACAAATCCATTATTTTTTTTTTTTTTTTTTTTTTTTTGAAAAAAAACTGATAATCAAAGAAAATATTTAAAAAATTGATTACAGAAAATTATGAAAACGGTTGACCCTAAATGCCATCCCTGCAACTTCCCGCTAATTCCATATCTAAGCGCTTAAAATTGCACTTATGATGTTTTTGAGCTCTTCGAGCTGAAAAAATATAATTGACAAGCTGTTACCCGTCCGCTCCGCTGGGCACTTTATAGAATTGTAGTTTTAGATCTAGACTTGAAATTCAATTGGAGTATTATTTTGACTTGCACAGGTTCCACATTCCATCGAATCGGAAGTAGAATTTATTGATATCCGTATTGAGATGATCTCTACAAGACAAATAAAAGATCCTTACCAAATTTGCAGCTTTTTGAAGCTATATTTTAAAAATTAAGATTTTTTATTGTTAACACCCACCTCCGCGATCTTTATTGGGGGTGATTCGGTGTAAAATCCGTTCTTAGATCATTTTTGTATCACATGTAGACGACTCCTATTAAATTTGGAGTCTATAGGAGCTATAGCTTGGAAATTAAAAATTTTCATTGTTAATACCTACCCCCGCAACCCTCTGTGGGGTGAGATATCGTAAAATTCATTGATAGATTATTTCTACATCTCTTACAGAAAATTCCTACCAAATTTGAAGTCGATAGGAGCTATAGTTTGAAAACGGGAATTTTTCATTATTAACGTCCCCGCAACCCCCTTTGTGGGTGGAATTTCGTAAAATCTGTTCTTAGCTGACCTCTACTCGGCGAAAGGAATATTCCTGCCGAATTTCAAGTCTCTAGGTCTTATAGTTCCAGAGATATCGTGATGAGTGACTATATCTATCGAAAGTCTCCTTTCTATATATAGATAAGTTTTTTAAATGAAAAAAAAAAATTTATTTAAGTCAATCAGCGATGCTGCTGCCATATAAAATCCCTTCAGTTTTTTTAGAAATTTAATTTCTTTGTACTTGAATGTACGCATAAATATCCTAAAATAATATGACAAAAGTGGTTAGATCACTTAGAAATTTTAACACAACATTTATTGATGTAGGTATATCTACTTTTGAAAAATGTAAAGAAAAAAATTTTATTTTTTTGCCCTCCGGGCGGAAAGTGGCAACTTTCGTCCCGCTACGCTAAACAAAGTTGCCGCTTTCCGCCTTCGTCGGACAAAAAAATAGTATACAGCCCTTGGAAAGTAAAAAAGAAAACCTCAGATCACATGTTTGTCGACCTCGGCTTCGCCTCGGCCAACAATTACATGTGATCTGAGGCTTTTCTTATTTTCCTTCCCAAGGGGTGTAATATACTATTTGAAAGTTACTAATCAAAATGCCCCTCAAAAAATCAATTGAAAGAAAATATGAAAAAACATGCAGTCTAAATTTAATTTTGGTATATGATAAAAAAATTTATTGTTAAAGGTATTTTTTTTAACTATTATAATAATTTATTAATAATAATTAATAATTGAAAGTATTATAATTTAAAAAATAATTAATCAAAACATTTTTAAGTAATTTAATTTAATAAAAATAAAATTGAAGAATATTAATTGATAAATTAATTGAGGTATTAAACATAAAGTTAAACGTGTTAATTAAGCTTATAAATTGTTGAGAAATGATATAAATCTCGTGGAGTGTATATCGTAACATCATAACTAATTGGTATAAAAAGTCAACATGTTAATGGTTCGGTAATTAGTATTTAATTTTAAATAAGCAATCTGTCGCGGTAATTGAATAATTATTATCAGAGTATAATGATTGCGTAATTTTAAAACAATTATCCACTACTGAAAAATTGGATAATTATTTTCTCAAAATTTATTTTTTATGTTAATTAAGGATGAAATAGGCAGACAACATGATTAATTGAGCAAGTTCTTCAGAAGAGAGGCGCAAGATATTAAATTGAATTTTTAATTTCGAGATATTATTAAAAATAGATCACATTAAGTGGTGAGTTGATGACACTGATTAATATTTTCACTTTTTAATGAGTTAAAATAATGAAAACAAGCACTTGTCTGGTATATTATTTTTGGTTTAAAAATTCGTGAGATGAAAAATTCGATACGGTAATAGAATGTTATGCTGAAGAACGTTCATTAAATTTCTATTAAAGAAAAATTTTTAAATAATAAGAAAAACAAAAAATTTGTCATTTTAAGAACGTGTTAGAATAATAATTATACCAATAGTGACGTAATTTTCATTTCAAATGATTTTCACTTTCCCTGCTCAGATGATAAATACACGGAGAGAATTTTATGTTAACGGTAACCATCCCTATATTGTAGCTTCTACTATCTAGTTTAGTTACTAACTTTTCTAAAGTTAAAATGATAAATACAGCTATCTGGCGATTGCAATTAGCACAATTATTATATAATAATTCTCACAATTATGATTATACTGTTTATTATCTAGATGGTAACTTTTAATATCGGAGAAAGTTAAAATCATCATGATTGCAATCATATCAAAACTACACAGGAAATATGGTACTACCAC
The DNA here is from genome assembly GCF_013202065.1 of Cotesia typhae. Taxonomy (NCBI): domain Eukaryota; kingdom Metazoa; phylum Arthropoda; class Insecta; order Hymenoptera; family Braconidae; genus Cotesia; species Cotesia typhae. Next base: position 1,417,732 of record NW_027423752.1, read on the forward strand.
GAAATCTCCCCGGACAAAATCTCACTGAGAAAATCTCTCTTAACTAATTTTAAAAATTTATTATAATTTAAATACTTTATAATTATTTTATTACCTTTGCTTGTGACCGTGTTGCGCCCTTTTAACAAGGTTTTTGTGTGTGTTTATTCGACATTAGACTAACTCAAACGCGGATAACTATATTATAATTATTTTATTTATTTCTATTATAAATGTCGAATATTGAAATACAAAAATTTATATATAATTTGTGGGGAGATTTTGTCGTGTCACCGGAAATATAAAAAACCAAACTTTTTCGATAATATAACAAATTTAAGAGCAATGATACTCATTTAGTGATGAGCAAAATCTGTCTTGGTCTTGCAGTCTTGGTTTTGGTTTTGCGATTTTGCAAGACCAAGACCAAGACTAAAAGTATTTAAGCAAGACGATAATGGACGTTAAGAACGTATGTTAAACGTACCCAACGTCTTATAAATGTAAAGAGAACCAATAATGGCTGAAAATAGTAATATTATAACTCCATATATGGCCATTTAAAAAAAATTGGATTAGTCCATGTATGACCTGATATGGTCATAATATGTCCATACACAATTTTTCGACCAAAATAGTGTTGACAATTCCCGACAGGTGGCGCATGATCGTTGAATTATCTCTTTCGAAGAAAGTTTGAAGATTGAAAAAAAAGTTTGTAGTTTGAAAATTCAAAAAATAGTGTTTTATAAAACTATCAGACTTTTGAGCTTGAAGAGCTCAAAACCATAGAACAGCTACTTCTTTGAGCTCAGGGAGCTCATATTGACACGAAAATTATATTTTTGAACTCGAAGAGCTCGAAACCGTAATAAGGGTAATTTTGAGCGCTTAAGTATGGAATTAGCGGGAAGTTGTCAGAATGGCCTGTAGGATTAACCGCTTTCTAAATTTTTCTTTTATAAACATTCTTTACACTAGGAGGGTACTTGGATCTTCTTAAATGGCCAAATTAGAAAATTTTTTCACGGGTCGATTTAAGAAAAATTGCTTAAACTTTGATAATTTTTGATAAATATAATCTTTAATTTTGTATACAATTAACATTAATTTCAGTACATGAAGATATAAATAATGAATTTTTTCCTTAACATTAAATCGAACTAATTAACAAGATAAATTTCTTGTGTTAGATAATTATAATTATTAATTAATAAAGATGACGATGATAGTTGAATGGGAGCTGAATAGGAACAATGGGTTGGTATTTAGCAACAGAAGAAATGGGATGTACAGCATGTCCAATTTTCTTGACAACAGCGTTGAATCCGTTGTGATTATCAGCAGTATACTCGACAATCCTGATCGTTCCATCCGGTTCATTTATACGGTAAGATCCTTTGACAACATCACCATCCCGCACTTCCTCCTGGCTCTTTACGTCCCCCGTGTACGGATCATTCACTCCGTAATTAAAAGCGTACCGAGGATGAGCCTAGCGGGGAATCAAAGTCCTATATTAGGTCACAATTAAGAATTAAAAAATTAGTTGCGTATTAGTTTATATTATAATGTGCTCGCTTTTGCTTAATAAAAACTCAAGCTCGTAAAATATATTTAATTAGACTGCACTTACGTAGTTATCGTGTGAATCATATTCATAGCCGGAGTATCCTTCATCTGGGTATGATTCTTCTTCGTAACTATTCTCAGAGTCTTGATTGTATGAATCGTAGTCGTCATAATTTTCATACTCAACTGGTGTTGCTTTACTTTTTATAATGAATATAAAAAGGATAACCATTAAGAGCTGTAATGTTCATTTTTATTAATTTAATTAATAATAAAACAACAAAATAATATTTTTTTTTATCAATATTTTAAATTTAGTTTAATTCATTAATATTGAATTTAAAAAAATTTATAAAGTATTTGATTCTGCTAAGGAAAAATATTTTCTTTTGATTGAAACAAAAAAATCAATTTATCTTTTTTTTAATAAAAGTTTTATAAAGAATAAGATAAGAAGTTTTAGCTCATCTGAGCGCAAAACTTCTTATTCCGTCTACGCTCGTTCTTTCCGATAAGGAATAGTTTTAAAAACAATATTTTTATTATAATTATTAATTATTGAAAAAATAGTAAGATTTTCTTGTTCAGAGGCCAGAATTTCAAGTTTTAAAGTAGAAGTTAATAATTCAATGATAAATCGTGAAAATTGTGAAACATAGCCAAAAAAATATTTCAAGCAAAATAATAAAGCTAAAATATGTTCTATAGGTTATTTTTTTTTTTTTTTAAGTTAATGAAATTTAATTTTGCCGACAAAAATTGAGAGAAAATGATTATTTTACTAATTTTTAATGTTGTAATGATTTAATGATTTAATCCAAATCATTTTTTTTTCCTTAAATCAAATTGATACTTCAATAAAAATTAAAAAATTGTAAAGATCTTTTTTGATTTAAAAAAATAGTTTTTGGGTTCTAAGGGATAAAAATTTTCTTAATTTTTTATGGGAATTTTTTTTTTTTTATTAACATGATAGAAATATCCATTTGACATATGAAAAATTCATTTATGACAAAAAAATTTTTTTTTTTAATTGAAAAAAAACAGAAATCGAAAAAAAAACCATTCTGAAATTTTCAGGATATTTGTAGAAAATGTCAAAGTTTCATGTGAAAGAAAAAAAAAAAGAAATTAAAAATGTTTATCATTGATAAATTCGGAGTTTTTTCGGAAAATCTAAAAAATAACGATGAAGATAAGTTCGAATAATTTTTTTCTATTTTTCTCCAAAAAGAACATTAATAAAAAAAATTTTGAAAAAAAAAAACGTCCCGATAAGTCAATTTTTGAAAAAGTTATGGCAATTTAAGCCACACCGTCCATAATCTGCTGGATTTTTAATTTTTTCGAAATGTAAAGCAAAATTTGAAAAAAATTTCTTCGAATTTTTTTATCACAAACCGACTGTATATCACTGTTTTACTTTTAAATTATTTGAAATTGCTCTAATGAAAAAATTGTTATGTAAATTTGTAATTATTAAATTAAGTTACATAAATTTTAGTGATAAATGAATTTTTTCTATGTCACATTGATATTTCTATCATGTTAACAAAGAAAAAATTCCCATGTTAACATTGTAAAAATAGGAAAAATCTCTGTTCATTTCGCCGTGTAAATCCTGAATTTAAAACGCAGGGAGCCACCAAATTTGGTTTCTGGCCCGAGTAAAAAAAAAATAATATTAAATTGTTACCATTATTAATTTTGAGTTTTACTCATAAAATTAATAAGTAATCGACAAAATTGTTTGAAAAGAAGGTAAACTATGTTATTTTTAAAAAAAACTTTCGATTTGTTTATCTTACCTTAAGTGCGTACATGTTGATAGAGTTAATAGATCAATTAGACTGATAACTTCAGCTTAGATTCCATCCATATTTCTAGGGTATTTATACTAAATAAAAATGGTCATACTAGAGTGATTATCGGTGCTTCGACATTGAAGTGTTTCTAAATTGCAAGGACACGATACGAACTTTTTTTTTTTCTGGAAACATAAATATTTACACTTTTAATGAAACACATTATACGCAAGAGGTTGATGTATCACGAGTTTAAAAGTTAAGAAATATGGAATAGAAGTAAATGTTCGTTCATACAATCAGATTTCTTTTGTCTAGACTCTCTAATAGTTGTTAAATGTTCTACTCATCGTTCTAAAGAGTTTCACACTAGCGAAGATTTTTTTTACATTTTTTTTTTTTTTTTTTTAAGAAGTCTTCTATACTTGCAATAAATCGCTCGTGAAAATGGCTTTATACTGATGCAAAAAAAAAAAAAAACGTCGACAAAGCCATAATGAACAAAGGCGTTATAAATATGTAACGACTTTTTCTTCCTCTTAAGTTTCATTTCTTCTTGTAAATGTGTTTTTTTTCTCTTTTATATTTTAAACGTCGCATTTACTTATTAATTACTGTATTTAAGTGTATTGAATTTTATTTTTCGTATTTATTAGAGAAAAGTCAAGGCGAAAGGCTTTAACTCTTTCACTATTTTTATTTTTTTTGAAACTTTAAATATTAAATTTAAAATTATATGTGATAATACGCTGATACAACTCTTTTGAACTACTTTCGTAATTATTACTTAAATATATCATTTACTTTTTATGTACATTGGATTTTATCTTGTCATAAGGTTAAAACTTTCTTGTTTTTGTATTTTGTATGTTCATATAGCGGAAAAGAATGTTTACGAAAAAATATGCGTTGTCATTTGTTTTTATTATTTTCACCATTAAACGAAACTGACTTACAATCAGCAGGGTTTAAAAAGTTTTAATTATATTTGAGTTATTGTTACTAAAATAATTAAAATTTTTGATCGTTTTTTATTAATTTTGAAAAAAAAAAAAAAAAATTACTAGATTGGCAAGTGGCAATTATGAATAGAGTAATAATTACTCAATATATTCTTACAATTGAAAATTTTTCGTCTTGTTTTTTTTTTTTTTTTTTTTTTTATAAATTTAATATTATTTTTTTAAATCTTGAGATAGAAAGTAAATTGTAAAATTGTAAAGTATAAAATAATTTGTTCAGTTGGAATTACAGACACTTTTAAGAATATTACAATAGCATTCGAAAATTTTTATAAATCTCTCAATCTTAACATTTTTATTATTTATTTTTTGCACTTGTTCTACAGTGACAAAAAAAATTCTTGACTAGAGAGTGTAAATTTTTTTTGGCTTAAGAAAATATTAAGGAAGATTGAAAATTTCTTGAATAAAGTCAAAGGTTCTTGAGTCAAAAAAATTTCTTCTTGTTCCAAAATAACTTTTGGTTTCTTTAAAATTTTCTTGGCGCAAGAAATTTTTTTTTTTTTTTTTTTTTTTTTTGCATGTATCTGTGTATACGCACTTGGTTGTGCCAAAATTCAATTTTCGTGAAGAACCTTTTAAAATTGGAATTTTGAGTTCCGGTTTTAACAGGAGCTTTGTTTAGGAGCATTTTCACTGAAATTTTCGCATTTGGTCCGGATGTGCCCTGAAAAAAAAATTAACTTGAATCAAGAGTAAAATTCTTGAACCAAGAAAATAATTTTGGAGAAGCTCATTGTCTTGAATCAAGACAAAAAATTATTAAATCAAATAAAATGTACTTAAACCAAGTGAAATTTCTTAATTTAAGAATTTTTTAACTCAAACCAAGAAGATGAAATTCTTCAAAATTATTTACTTGATTCAAGTAAATTTTTTTTTCTGTGTGTTAAGAAAGGAACTCAAAATTCCAATTTTAAATAGATCTTTTCGGAAATTGAATTTTAGCACACCTTACCGTCTATACTCTGAATAATTTTACGATTTGGCTGTTGAACCTTGCTATCCCTACAATAAAAATACATGAGAGTGTGAAGTTAGTCAATAGTTGAAACTCGCAAAAAAATGGGATTTGATTCCTTATTGGTCAAAATTAAGGCGCGATATTCAAATTTCTAGTTCAAATTAAATAAATTAATAAAAAAAAAAAAAAAAATAAATGGTAGAAGTCTAAATATTTTACTGTAAAAAGTGAAAACATCAACAGAATTGAATTTTTTTTGAACCATCATAAATTTTTTTTGGTTCGAGTATATCAAAAATAGAATGATTAAATGAAAACAATTTTTTTAAAATTAATTTATCGGTCAATAAAAAAATTTTTTTTTTTTCAGTTATAAAATCGAAACATTGAAATTAAAAAACAAAAGTAAATATAATCAAAATTTTGAGCAATAACATAAAAAATAAGTATTTTTGAATTGTATAAATGAAATTGAGTACAAGAATTTTTATTTTTGATACATTTATCAATTTACATTCTATAATTTTATGGCCAAATTGAAGTATAAATATTTTTAAAAGAGATTTGAATTTTCTAATGAAATAATTCCTTCAAAAATCATTCACGATTAAAGTTTAATTTACAATAAACTTTTTCTTGTATCGAGATCTTGTGAGTGTTAATAACTACTAATTAAGACAAAACACCAATTTAATGAATGGTAATAAACATCTGTCTCAAATAAATTTCTCAGTGTTTTAATAAATAGTTTATTGCATTTAAATAAATCCCATCAGTGAAAATTGTCCTTGCTTGTTAATTTTCTTACTGATTTTGATAATCAATTATTGTCACTGTAAATAATAATTTATACGCAAAAAATATCATACTTCTTTTTATTAATACAACATACATGAAAAAGTAAAAAATAATACGAATATACAATAAAAAAAAATACTTTTCTATAAAAAAATATTGGAACACATTTTGGAAGTAGCCTAAAAATAAAATAAAAAAGAAATACTATTAATTAGTAAATTCTCAAAACAAACTTTTCATTGGCATTGAGTCGTATAATAAGATTGCACATGTTCTTCATCTCCGGAAGTACATTAGTTATCTCATTTTAAAAATTTTTTACATTAGTTAATAATTAAGCTCTAAAAAATACTTAAATAATATAATATTTATAAACATATAAAAAAAATATGTTTACAATAATCATATTAAGTGATGTTTATCAAATTCATAGCCGTAGTAATCGGGACCCGCGGATACGTATTTTCCGACATGAACTGGCGCAGGAGCTGGATGATGATGAGCGACAGTATGATGATGAGGTGCCGGGTGCAAAGAAGGCTCAACTTTCTTAACAACAGCGTTGAAACCGTTGTGATCATCCGCTGTGTACTCGACGATCCTTACACTGCCATCGGGTTCGTTAACGCTGTAAGATCCGTGTACAACATCGCCGTCACGTATTTCATGTTGCGTTTTAACGTCTCCGGTATGTGGATCATGTACTCCGTAGTTGAAAGTATATTTTGGGTGTGACTTAATTAAAAAAAAAAAAATTCAATTTTAATAATAATAATAATAATAATTTAATAAATTGTTATTGCAGCTTTATGTTTTTCTTTTAAACAAATAAAAATTTCGAAAAAAAAAGGCTTTGGCACACTGATAAAAAAATTGACTTGACTCCAGAGCCAAACTCTTGAAGCAAGAATATCATTTTGAAAATGAAGAAAATGATTTTTTTGAGTCAAGAGAATAAATTCTTGAAGTAAGAAATTATTCTTGGCCTAAGAAAATTTTCTTGTTTCAAGAATTTATTCTCTTGACTCAAGAAAATCATTTTCTTCATTTTCAAAATGGTATTCTTGCTTCAAGAGTTTGGTTCTTGAGTCAAATCAATTTTTTTATCATTGTACGAAGTAGAATTAAAAAATTAAAAAATCTATTACGTAGCAGAGCGTTTTTTTCAAAATTCTTCTTTATCTAGGAGAGAAATATAAAACTGCAATCGTAGGGACTGGATATTAAATCCAATGATATACTTTACTTTTCTTCTAAAGACTGGTCTATAATACTTTTAGATTTTTCAGTTAATTGGCTGCCCAGTCTAATACAACAATTTTTTTTTCTCTAATTTTTAGACAACAATTTAGCCACAATTCATATCTAAATCTGTCATTAAAGATAAATTTGATTGTAAAATAATTCGGATGGCCTAGACCAAGACTCGAATCTGGATCTTTGGGTTACGTGCCAAAGGCTCTACTTGTTAAGCTATCTATGATTACTATTCAGTCATCTATCAATGACATACTCAGCCATGAATTATAGCTCGAATATAGTAATCCTCTAAATTAAAATACATGATAGTCTTGAAGTTAGTCAAAGGTCGAAACTCGCAAAAAACGGGCCACGATTCGTAATTAGTTAAAATTTAGGCGCGCGCGTAGCGCGCTATTTAAATTTCTAGTGATGTTAATTTTTTATCTACATATTTTTTCTTTAACCTGCTTCCAATACATTTTTAAAGCCGACGGTATACTTCAATACATTTTTTTTAAAGCCAATGATATACTTTATTTTTCTCTTAAATAGTGGCTAAATTTTTTATGCCTGGAGGGAAATACAGGCTAAAAATATTACGAATAATTGGAGAAAAAAAATTGTTGTATAAGACTGGATAGCCAATTAACTTAAAAATCTAAAATTAATAATAATAAACTTTACACATTCTCTAACAAAAATTGTCAAAATAAAATTTTAGTTGGAGTATTTTCACTTAAAATTTTTTCTGATGGTATGAGACCTCATACCCATAAAATATTATGGCGAAGGAATAATAATTATCTCTTTATTAAATAATAATGATAATTTAAAAATAATGAAATTAATTCACAAGGAAAAGAGTAACTTTTTCTTTAATGTAATTTTAATTATAAAGACTTACATAGTAGTCATGATCCTCGCTATGATCGTGATGCTCACTAGGAGCGTGATGTGGGTGGAGATCGTGGTGATGAATATCGTGATGATTGACGGCGTGGAACGGAGCTGCTGAAACGGCGTGAATTGGGACTGAAACTGTCGGTAGAACGTGATGTCCTTCGTAATCGTTGCTTACTCCTTCGTAACCAGAGTAGTCAGGATAGAAATTACCATGCCCGCCGTTGTGTCCTATCAGCACCGCGCTACACATCCCTGACGCTAGTAATAAACTCAGTATCTGCAATTATCAGATTTTTATTATTTTAATTATCAGCGATTTATTGGGTAATTTTATTCTTAATGGGATAAGAATAAATGTCACAGTTTGTATAAGCTGAGATTTATTTATGTTATTGAAAAGTCCGTAGTAAGATTGACGCGGAAATGAGTAAATGGGAAAGTATATGTGTTGAGACGCACTTCCTTGTCATTTATAATAGTAATAGTATATTTGTACTTTCTTTGTCAAGTTATTTTAGTTTCAAAGAGTTATACTTATGTATTAATACTTTTTTTTATGTAAAGAGTCTCGCGAGTGTTTTTAAATACTCATCACTTTCTCAGATAAATTACAAAATAATCGATAGTGTGATTAATGATTATTATTTTGGTCTATTCAGGAATTTTTTTTTAACGAGTAATCATTTTTTATTGATTGTTGAATTATGAGAGGAAATTTTGAATGATTTTTAAAATTTTTTCATTAAAAATTTTGGGATTTAAAAAAGAGAAATTAATTCAATTTCAATATAAAATTTTTTTAATTTTTTGTACATTGAAAAAAAAAATTCTTGACTGGAGGGTAAATTTTTTTGGCTCAAGAAAATATTAATAATTTCTTGAAAAAAGGAAAAAAAGAGAAATTAATTCAATTTTAACATAAAATTTTTAAAATTTTTTCTACACTGAAAAAAAAAAATTCTTGACTAGAGGGTAAATTTTTTTGACTCAAAAAAATATTAAAAATTTCTTGAATAAAGTCAAAAAAGAGAAATTAATTCAATCTTTTTTAATTTTTTGTACACTAAAAATGCATTTTTGACTGGAGAGTAAATTTTCTTGGCCCAAGAAAATATTGAAAATTTCTTAAATAAATTCAAAATTTCTTGAGCCAAAAAAATTTCTCCTTGCGCCGAAATGACTTTTGTCTTCCTTAAAATTTTCTTGGTGCAAGAAGTTTTTTTTTTCTGTGTACTAAAATAATTTGTTTAATAGCAAGCAGTAAAAATTTTGAAAAATTAAAAGTTGAGTTACTTTTTTTTATACTTAAATATTTCCATTTTTTATCTGACTAAAATTCTTCGAGAAAATTTCATTTTACAATATAAGTAAAGGAATTACGTTAAAGCATTATGCAAAATCCGCGTGCTTGCCCGTGATAAAATTTAATTTCCTGATATAAACGCAATTAAAATTTTTCTAACTGACATAATTTAATAAATTTTTCTTAAAAAATTTTGATCAATTTAATGTCAATAAATAAGTTCAGTAATTTTTAAAATTCAAAAATAATAAATTGCATTCCTTCGATTTTTTTATTTTTTTTCCTTTTTAAACTTATGAATTTTTTAATTAAAAAATTTTTTTAATTTACATAAACAATCCTTGCAATTGTTTTAAAATAAAAAATTTTTAAATTGCATTTTTAATAAAAAATTTTGACTACCAATTCCAACATAATATTTTTTGAATTTCTTAAAAATTAATATTAAAATATAAATCATTAAGTACAAGAAATAAAAATTTTCACATGAAAAATAAAAAATCACTTCAATAAAAAAAAGCACTCGCGTACCTTAATCATGATTTACAAAACCTCTATAACTTGATTACAGAAAAAAAAAATATTAAAAAAATAAAAAAACAAGAGTTGTTTCTATTTCACTGACGTACGAGGCGCAAGAAGACACTGATAGTCATCATCCCTGTCTGATGGTCTTATATCCATCTCCCACCGTAACTATTCGTTCCGGCTTGAAGACACACTATACCAGGTGGATACCCTCCTCCGTACCAGTACTTAGCAATGGACTAAGTACACACGACATAACATCCCGCGATTCTTCAGTAAACTCTTGTGTTGCTTCAAGCTTCAAGGTTTACACTCTTTCTCCTCGTCCTCTCACGAGAAGATACATACGTAAATTTAATTCATTAATAAACCGGAGCACCTAAGCCCAAAAAGTAACACATTAGTCACGGATTTAAGTAACATTCGAAAATTATTACTTATTTATTTTGAATAAGTTATATTTTATCATGATTTCTTCTTCTTCATTACTTACTAGTTTTATTTTTTAATATCACATTCAATTATTTTTATCTAATTTACAAAATTAAGTCATTTATTTGAGTGGAGTTATATAAGAGTCTTTACTTTTTATTACCCTATTCAATTTATTTTTATCGATTTAGTAAATTATTTTTAACCGATTTAGTAAAATAAAAATTTATTGCCTCACGCAAGTGTTTTTTTTTTTAATTTTAGTTTTTAATTAAACCATATGCATTATTAATGATGACAACAATTAAATAACAAATACTAAAAATTTTGTTATACACAAAAAAAAAATAAATTTGAATCAAGTAAATAATTTTGAAGAATTTCATCTTCTTAATTTGAGTAAAAAAATTCTTAAACGAAGAAATTTTTCTCGGTTTAAGTAAATTATACTTGATTTAAAAATTTTTCGTCTTGATTCAAGACAATGAAACTTTTCAAAATTATTTTCTTGGTTCAAGAATTATTCTCTTGATTTAAGTTAATTTTTTTTTCTGTGCATGATTTTGTATTACAGTAGTGAATGTCCAACTGATATTGCAACTAGCAGAATTTTTATCTAATTTTGAATAAATATTACAAGGTGTGTTTTTTTGAGATGAAAAAAAATTTTTTTTTTTAATTTTACTGCTCGAGCAATTTCGAAAAAATATTGACAGTGCAATTAAAAATAAAAAGATCAGATTATAAAAATTGTGTCATAAAAAGGTAAAATAAAAATTTAAATAGTTTTATTACCATTGATCGATTAAAGAATTTGTACGATCGTGTGTTTTTTGACAAAGAGTTTCGACTATTATATTCAATTTCAAGCAATGCAAATAACGGGATTAATTAATTAAAGAATCGTCATTTTACTCATTGATTGTCGTAACGATGCAATGCACGCATCATAATTACAAAATAAATTTTTAGCTCATTAATTTCTTAAAATGTTTATTTTAATTTAAAGTTTATACTTTTTTTTTATTGCATTGCAAAATTTTCAAGTATTTGTTCATTTTTTCAATGATCTAAAGAATTTGCATAACCATGAAATAGTTAATAAAACATTTACATTGTGTAAAATTATTTAAAAAAAAAATTTTATTTCTAGCTGAATTTTTATAAAATTTATGGTACAAAATTTTATTAAATTTATTGAATTTTATACAATTTTAATTTTTTCATTGTTACTGTCGGAAAAAAAATCTTCTCATATGGTCTGATAGGTATTTAATTTTTCTCACTATGTCCGTACTTGGGTTGATATGAAAAGTGGCTATACTAGGATATATATGGCTGAATGTATTTAAATATGACTCGATACTCCCATGTTGATTCATATATGGTATAAGTATTATTCCGATCGGTTCATTAGTTTTTGCATCATCCCGTGTAAAAAAAAAGTCGTCTTAAAATTGTCGTTTGTTTAAGATTTTAAACGAGACACAAACCAAGACTTTTTTAAGACGTCAAAAAAAAATTCCGAGAGCAGATTTTTAAAATTATTATAGAGAGTCTTAAAATAGTCTTAAAAATTTTTTTAAATATTTAAAAAAAAATCTTAAAATTGTCCGAAAATAACCTTTCAATAATTTCAAAAGAATGTACTCAAAAATGTAGCGGTTAGAAAGTCGTAAAATTGTCTAAAAATTAATTTTCAAATTTGAGAACCAAATTAAAAAAATCTGCTCTCGGAATTTTTTTTTTTTTTTTTTTGGCGTCTCAAAAAAGTCTTCAAATAGTTTTGGTTTGTGTTACATTTAAGATCTTAAACAAATGATAATTTTGAAACTACTTTTTTTTACACGGGATAAACGACCAAAAAAACCGACTCTCCATTCATTAGTATAGATAGATTGATAGATATGGCCATATATGATCAGATCAGACCATATATGGTAAGATATTAAAATTGGCCACATATGACCATATCAAAACATTTTATTACGAAATTTAGATTTCAGGACAAAATTTTGTTAATTTAATGAATATTATTAACTTGGATACTGTCTTTTTTTTTTTTTTTTTTTTTTTTGTCGAGAGTCATTTATTACAAGACGTAATAATTTTCTCTTAAGTAAGTAACTTCTTTAATGAAAATAAAAAATTTCTTTGTAAAAATTCAGTTTTGTCATAAGTGAAATGTCCACATTATAAGGACAACAGGCATGACATCCTAATATGTAATGTAACATTTGCACCGATATATCGGCGGAACTACGGAGTTGAATATGAACATACATTTATTACCAAGTCCCAGGATTCATACATATAATGTGAATGCTATACGCTTAAACACATATATTTATATTTATATTTATATTTAAGTGTGGTAATAATGTTTCGTAAAAGTTGTTAAACATTTTACTAATGTAACGTCAACGACATAATACTAGACAGCCAGCATATTATAATAATCATAATACCAACGAAATCTCGAAATATGTAAAGTGAGCTAATTAAAATAAAAAATTATATTTGATAAATAGTCCTAGAGTAAAACAATAAAATAAGACCGTTTTAACAGATATATTATTTTAAGCAAAATAAGAAGTTATTTAATTAAATGAAATTATATTCAGGCGATAATTTAGATTGAATAATTTAATAAAATAAAATTATTTACGGTAAAATATTTCGTAAGATCCGTGGGATTTGTACATCTGCCATTTAAAATCGAAGTGCACGGTCGGTATCTAGAGCATTCACTTTTATTTTGTTCCTAAGTATTAGTATTGAAGAGCCGATATTATTATATATTCTCTGGATATGGATCAAGCAAATGAAAGCATTTCGATAAAGGGTTACGGTGTAGGTTTTCTTTACCATAATACACTTGGATAATTTCTTATATTTATAAGTTTGTGTAATGGCTAACGATTGTAATCTAAAGGTTCCGACCATCTCGCGGAGAAAAGTCATGTCATAATATTTTCTTATGTTGGATAACAATGTATATCTATGGAACTGTAACCGCACACGTGGTTTAATGATTTATTTTATTGCTGATGGAATTATTATTTAATAAATCTCACTTTTTATGTAATTTATCGCGGTACGGAAATCGGTTGCTTCAATAGTTGTATTAGTTATTATTAAAATACATTTATTGGTTTGATAGACAATTAAATTTTTGACAAAATTTTAGTATTAGAAATATTTTACTTAAAGTTTACAGTATTAAAAAAAAATTTAGTAATTTGTATAGAGTGCTTTACTATCATACACAGAAAATAAGGTTCTTTTGAGCCAAGAAAATATTTTTCTTCCTAATTATTTTCTTGAACGAAAAAAAATTTTTTTGACACAAAAATTTCACTTATTCCAACAAAATTAATTTTCTTGCTTTAAGAAATATGTATCTTGATCCAAGAAAATTTATTTAAGTCAAGAAAATCTTCTTGTTTTGAGAAAATTCAGCATATCATGAAAAGTTATAAAAAAATTAGACCAATTTCTAATGTCCTTAGATAGTTATCGCGCTTACAACAATTCCAACAGTCAATTGACGGCACTGATTACTCGGGATAAATATCTTGTTTTCTATTTTGTTTATAGATAAAATTATTGAAAATTACGCTATAAATTGTTAATAAATCATTTATAATTACATATTAATTTTTCAATTTCTCTCGAAAAAGCGTAGTCATGTTTTTATGTCAGAAAGTTATAATATTAAATAATGGTACACAGAAAGAAAAATTTCTTGACTGGAGAGCAAAATTCTTGGCTAAAGAAAATTTTCGGATGCCTGAAAGAAGACCGAAGTTGTGTTGGCCGAAGTAAAAATTTTTCTTGAAATTCTATTTTTGGTGGAAGTATTTTTTTCTTAATTCAAATTATCATAAACTAGAAATTTGAATTTCGCGCTACGCGCGCGCCTAAATTTAAACCAATAATGACTCGTGGCCCGTTTTTTGCGAGTTTAGACCTTTAACTAACTTCAAGACTATCATGTATTTTAATTTAGAGGATACTTGATACAATAAATTTTTATATTTGATCAAGATTTTTAGATACTTTAGAAAAGCAGCGCCACCTACTTCTGCTAAGAAAAAAATTTTCTCACCTTGAGAAAATTTTTCTCTTGAATATTTGATATCCATTTTATATTATTTTAGCGTGCAATTATACATATTGAATGAAAAAAAATGATTCAATATTATTTGATCTTTCCATTTGACATGTTAATCAATAAAAATATTAATGAAAATTTACTTCTATCTTTATATTTAATTTTTTGGAGCAAGAGAAAAATTTTTTCAAGACAAGAAAATGCACTTCTATCAAGAACTAAATTTTTTGAAGCAAGAGGCTGAATTTTCTCAAAACAAGAAGACTTTTTTGACTTAAATAAATTTTTTTGGATCAAGATACCTATTTCTTAAAGCAAGAGAATTAATTTTTTGGAATAAGTAAAATTTCTTGTGTCAAAAAAAATTTTTCTTTCGCTCAATAAATTAATTAGGAAGAAAAATATTTTCTTGGCTCAAGTGAACCTTTTTTTCTGTGTACGAAATTTTAATACCCTAAATTTATTAATTTTCCGAAAATTTTTAGTTAAATGTCACCAATCCAACAGAAATTCATCATTATATAAATTTAATACTCATCATAAAATTATTAATTCAATTATGAATAGTAATTAGTTAAAAATAAATCAATGTCATTTATAAATAGAATATTGTTTGCTTTTATTTATTTTCACTACCATAAAACTTTTATAATTTTTATCACTGAGAACAAATAAAATGAAATTCATTCTTTAATTGAATTTAAACAATCTCAACATTTGTATTCCAAACTTTCTTTGTAATCTTACAGTATATTTTAACTTGTATTCACCTTAGAAACCAACAATTAAAAAATAGTAAGACATTAAAGTAATTATAAAAAGTGCGATAACATTAAGTATTACATGACAATAAATTAAATAAAAATAAGAAATGTAATTAATTAAACAATAATCACGCATACGAAAGAACAAAAAGAAAATAAGAGAAAAGGAAAATGCTATTTATAAAAAGACAATAATGTATTGCAATTGCATATTGTCGCGGGTGTGGAAAGACTCGTTAAACTCTCACGCTCAACTTATATTATACATGACATGGTGAGTATGAGGTGAGCTCCATGAGAGTAAGTTTTGTACAAGAGATACAGAGGATCACAGCTAAACACGAATGTCTCTTTCTTATCCTCGATAGTCTTCAGTTTAGTTCTTAAGTAGGGGAAGTGTGCTGCAACAATTACAGAAAGTAAACTTAACGCCTTGCTAAAAACTACCAACCATTAAAAAAATTTTCTAAATTTATTTAATACATAAATTAATAATTAATAATTCACCAAAAATTCTAGCTTTTAATTATAATTAAATAATTCATTAAGATTTTGACATATTTGATTAAATTTTTTAATTTTCATTGAATTATATAAATTTAATAAGCTTGGACATAATTTTTTCAATAATAAATCCAAATTAATTGATGAAAAAAATTTTGATGGTTTGTGCGGGGATCGAACCGAAGACCCGGTTATATGTACCCGTAGAGATATTCTGCAAATAATTTGACAGTTGTATGAAGTTAATATTTAATCATTTATAATGTTTTTAATTAAACAACAGTAAAAACATTTTTTTATATTAATGAAGTTTAAATTAATAATTAATAAATTAAAAGAATTTTCATGAAAAATAATTCTCTTGTTTGACTATAGATTTGTAATCTTCGTTATCTGTCATTTTGATTTTTTTGTTGCGTAAATAATTTACGCACGGAGGCTAGATATAAGGAGGACGATCGTAATGTATTACAAGCGTCCGAAAATTGGAGGACAGATCTTTCACCACTAGAGTGCGCAAGTGTCTCTAATGTCAGGTTTTTAAATAAATGACGCGGAATGCAATGTACAATCACATTTATCAAAAGAAAACATTAAAATTTCATTTTTAGTTGCGAATTGGGATAATAATAATAGTAATAGTAATAATAATAATAATAATAATAATAATAATAATAATAATAATAATAATAATAATAATAAAGTATTCAAATAGTTTAGGTAATTTTATTCTTAATTAATAAGCGTATATATGTTGAAAGTAGAATATTACTGAAGAGTTTAATAAGTTAAGCTAGTTTAGAAATTTTACGATGTTTCTTGGCCATCATCTTTCGTTCGTTAAGAGTTCGGTTGATAAGATTAGCTAAAAATTACCTCTCATAATTACAAAATTATTCAATATTTTAGCCGTAAGCTCCTTTTTGTGTTCATCACATCCTAGGATGGGGAGGCATTTAGCTTTTGCTATTTTCTCTAGCACTTGGTGCATAGTATTTATTTTAACAGTTTTAGTACCAACTACGGTTAAAACTATTTGTTCCAATTTTTTAATTAGTCTGAATAAATTTTCACTGGGAAAAATTAATCCACCATTGCTCATTAATTATATGACCCGATCACGTTCAGAGGAATTCGCAGAGCGTAATGTTTCAATACATTCACAGCAAGAAGTCATTCGCTGAAATTTTCTCGCAACATATCCAGCAATATAAGCAACTATACCATCACTGGTGGAAACAACATCATAATCATGATGGTAATGCTGGTCATCACGAAAACTATTACTTCCTTCCCAATCATTTTCACTTTGTAAAAAGTTTTCATTTGAATCAATATTAATTTTATTTTGATTATGATGATTAATGTTGTTTTCAGTAGAAGAATCGTCAACCTCAGTTAAATTTTCGAACGGATAATGATTATCGTGATACAAATCATCATCGTCCTCTATATCATCCTCACTATCTTCGTCTAATAAACTTTCGAATGGTTTTCTAATAAATGACGGTATAGTATCATCATTATCGTCATCACTATCTTCGTCTAACAAGCTTTCAAAGGGTTTTTTAGCCACAGAGGTATTTGGATGAGAAAATGTATTATTATTATCATCACTAGACGAATAATTATTACTAGAAATACCATTTTCAACAATAGCGTCAATTTCATTCAGCCAATTTTTTTAATGCATTAGCTGTAGCCAGAGAATCTTTGGACTGCATTAAAGATTGTAGTAATTCACCAGCTGTGACATTGGACCCTTTCGGCGGCGTGACTAATGAATATGAACACAATAATCGAAAAACTTGCCCGAAAAGGATTGTATCCGGATGATCGTTGCAACGACAAACACTCCGCATTATACCGAAGAACTTCTATAAATTAAATAAGATTCAAATATTAAAAAAAAAGAATATTTACTATAACAATTTTTAATTATTCATTTGATAAAAATCCAACGATTAATACATACTTCTAATTGATCTTGATTAAGCCGCGATGTCATCAAGTACTCAAAATTACATTCTTTTTGCAAAAATTCACTTAGCTCTAAAGTAGCCTGTAACGTAATTTTTAATCCAGTAAGAGTACTAGGAGTAATTGCGAAAAAAATTTATCATCAACTTCATTTTCATTTTTTGATTTTTGTTTTTTGCCTTTCTTCTTCTTTTTATAAAGTTCTCTTTCTTCATTAGCTTTGGCTTCCCAAATCTTCAGATAATCAATAAAATCACTTATTACCTAGCAAAAATAAATAGCATTACTTATTTATCCTCTATCTTATGGTAGTAGAAATTACTCTAGAAAAATGCATGTTTCAGAAAATAGGATACATAGTCCAAGAGAATATCAGCTATGATAAAGATTAGGAACTTCCGCAACTAATAAACTCAAATTCATTGAATTTGACTATCATTTGAAGTTTCGTTTAATAAGTTTCATATTGAAAATGTAAGTAAACTTGCGAGACTGGATTATGTGCAAACATTAGTAGGAATAATGTCATGATAAGATTGGAGTGTCTTAAATTATTTTTATAGTTATATACTTACATATATATACTTTATAAATATTTTCCAATATTGGTTATAATATGTGATCATGTACACATGGTATAATGATGGTTTTATGTTGACAATGGTTCTCCGTTTAGAACTATAATTTTCGCTTTATTATTGCGAAAAAATTGTATGAAGCTATCAAAAGACCTAATGTATATATTAAAAATTACCTTTTTCGGGGACAATTATCATTTAAACGTAAAGCATTCAAAGGAGTACGTGAACTCATGGCTTCAATTAAATCATTTACTCTTTTAATAAAAACCACTGTTGGATCGCAATCACTGAGCTCAGGAGTAGCGTTCTTATAAGTCGCCATTGCAACTTGTATATTTTTCGAAAAAAGCTAAAAACAAAAAGTTTTAATTTTTCTCATTAAAATTAGATAAGCAGTTGTTATGATTGAAAATTTATAAAAATTAATTTTTTATCAAAATAAGAATAAATACATCTTATTATTTATTTTAACTGAATCAGCTATTTATAATATGAATTGTTAGAAATTAAAGATAAATATTAGGCCAGTTACCTCGATGTTAATGATAATCTTAAATTCATTTTAACTTACTCTCGCAGCTTTATAATTATAATTACCTGATAAGCCAACGGGACATTCATCTTTTGATATCCTTCTGGATTTAAATGCTGGGGAGTTAGTTGATAAGCTATTTTTAGATTGGCTTTCAGATAAATTTCATGCAATAATAAAGCTTCCTAATGACTTTTTCTTACAAAACCATCTGGAGTCTAAAAATAAATAACATTTTCATAAATAATTAAATACAATCATTGAAAAATTTGATAGTTGTAAAATTAAATAGGTCACTTATGAATATATTCATTCCAATGCTAACTAAATTGAAAATTCAATCGTGAATAACAGTACACTGGTGTTAAAAATCATATTATAAGAGAAGCTTACCCAAAAAAACAATCGTTTCATAATTTTGTTCCTGAAACATTTTATTAAGTGTGGAAAATCCGAAATAAACCAAAGTCTGCGGTCAAAATTGCATGGATGATCACAGCTACATTGTCCATCTTTGACACCGAAAAGTGTCCATGCTCCTCTGTTCCATTGAGCTGCATCAGAAGTAACGACATCAACATAAAACCCAGCATTCTCCAGTAATACGATGCATTCAATGAGTAATTTGTGAAGAATGGCACTCGTGACAGAATTTCTGCTCAGGAAGCTACCAACTACTTGCACCCAGTTACCCTGAAAAGGTTGGTACATGAAGACTAAGGCATGATCAGCCCGACTGTTGATTAAATTTTCCGGAGTATGTGCCCCCAAGTCTACAAAACCATCAAGCTGCATAGTTCTCCGATTTAGCTTCACGGCTTCACTTAAAGCTACTTCATCTATTAAAAGGGTACCTAGGAGAAAAAATAAAAAATTGTTAGAATGAAATAAATGTGAATCAGATGTAGTCTAACAATAATAGCCAGCTACTGTTAAAGGTTAATGAAGCTTTTAAAGAGTTATTTAAAAATATCAAATACGAATTACTTTTTCAGCTAAAAACTTATGCGCTCGGATTTGTTAATATAATCATACTCGATAGCTAAGTAGAGTTGTTAGATATAGTTAAAATGGTTGCGTTTTTAAGATTTGCATTTTTAAGATTTGCAGTTAGTAGTAAAGTGTGACAGGAATGGTGCATGGATACCCCGTTTTTCATGTGGTTCCATACGTGAACTTTTAATACGAAGAGTGTCGAATATGGCTTTAGGGAAACCAAAAGCGCTATCCAACTTCTGGATATATTTGTTAAGGGTGTCTTTGCAGGGAAGAGGGAGGATTTGACGTTCTCTGAGTCGTTCATATACCGCAGCATTTTTTATACCAAGTAGCAAACATTCATAAACCCACTCAACCGTATATCTTCGTTGTTTGGCATTTTTAGCTTTTACTGCATTAAAACAAGCACGAATTGCTAGTTGTTGCACGGGAGGCAAAATAGAAATTTCCGCTCTTAGAGCTTCATCTTTAATTGCCATAATTAAGTCGTTGCGTTTCTATAATTTTGATGAGTGATTCATTCTGTAAAGGGTTAAATAGTTAAATAGGCATTTACAGGTGATTTAATTTAAGTTCTCAGATTGTAGTTGATTAAATTTGTATTCACAAACTAAACCGTATTGACGAAATGATAATGTAATGTAACGAGCATTGTATCAAACTTTTAAGTTTATTGAAAAAAATAAAAGAATATTGATCTTAAACACTCACAACCTGTAAATAATCAAGTATACATGAAGAAACGATAAATAAGTAAATACCTACTTTACGTTTGAGGCGCTGAATTTGTTTAGTTTTCAGGCTCTCCTGGTACTTCAAGTCAGTGTACGAACTTTTAATGTCGGGTTTGACTTTGTACGATCGATTTTGCAATTTCCGTCTCAATTGCCGACAAGCAAAGCATCGAAAAAGATTCATTTGTTTCTTATATTGTTCGTCAGGCAATGACACACCAGAACACGCCGATGAACATCTATTATTAATGAGAAATGATACTAGTAAAGTTCATTTAACAAGTAATAAAAAACCTTAGAATTATCATTTTTAGGCAATTGTAGAGTATACTAATGTGCTCCGTACTTAAGATACACAATAATTATTAAGTTTGGTAATCGATTTTTTAAACATGGAAAATCGATAGCAAATTTTTTAAATTTATTAATAACAAAAATTAATGTCCGTAGCCAAAAATGGAAAAGTAATCCAGTCCCTTCACATAACTCACAGTTTTCCAATTCCTTCAAAAACTCCCAAAAATCAGATATTTGGGAAAAATTGGTATTGAATTCTACCGACTCTTGCGTTTTCAAGTTAAGTAACTAATCAAAAGTATAATGTTAACATTACCACAAAAAAAAAAACTGACGTTCGAACATTAGATTCTTATGAATTTTCAAAATTCTTGAAAGCTATTCTATCAAAATCTTCAAAAATACGCGAAAAAATCGAGAAAATAACTTTGAGAACTGATATATTTCTGTGTAATGTTCGCTTCGAAGAAATTTGAACATTCGTTAGCAACCAACGTTCGGAACTTTATGTTTATACTGTGAAAAATAAATTACAAGATCTAAAAATTCTTACTGATATATTGAAGTCTTCACTTATTTTTATACGAAATTTTAAATTCATGGATACTTTATCTAAATGACATAAAACTATATTTTTGGATTAACTAAATCTATTGTCCAACTCCAATTTTGTGGCAAAGCATTGAATTTCAACACGTTGATAATTGTTAATAAAGAACATTTCTCAAGACGTAATTCAGGAGTAGATAACTCACGTGGCTTGAAATGATTAAATAAACAAAAATTAATGATTATTTTTTTGTAATAATAGTTCTAAATTTATAGGAGACGATATAAGAGACATGTCTAAAGACTTAACTTTTTTAACATATTCATAATTCAGATTGTTTGACTTATTGAAATATCTTATAACATGATTCTTTAATTATTTCATTTACTTTTGTTTTAAAGAATTGAATAGAGAAAAGAACGTGAATATGAAAAAAAAATAATTAATAATTTCTTTTCGAAAGACTATTTGTTTTATAACAATATTTTTCAAATTTAACTCTCATACACTGCTATAATAAATTCGAGTAAACTTGATAATTTTTATAGTGAATGTTTCTTATTATTTATAATAGTATATTACACACCTACGGAAGAAAAGTAAGAAATGTCTCAGATCACATGTAATTGTCGGCCGAGGCGAAGCCGAGGTTGACAAATATGTGATCTGAGGCTTTATTTACTTCCCGTAGAGTGTATACTATTTTTTTGCTCCACGAAGGCAGGGAGCTTCACTTTCTCAATATCTCAAGTACTTAAATAAATATTCTAACAAACAAGAGTAATTAGGCCTCCTAATTGTTTGTGCTTTTATCTTAAGTTGCAGAGTAATAATTCGAAATTTTAATTTTTCTTACCTGCATTTCGTTCTCACAATTATCATTTTTCTTCAAAATTTTCAAATACGTCAATGCGTTTTGGTGACTCACAATTAATTATGTTTATGAGATCATTACTAATTATTGGTTCTTGGTTTTGTGGTGAGTTAGTTTTATGGTCATTTGTAATTAATAAATGGCATTGCATATACTGAGCTTCGTTATTTTCATTGTTGCAAGCTTTGTTTACACGGTTCGGATTCAACGTCGGAATAGCATCAGGCTTTAGCGAGTATCTTTTTCGAGGTAATTCTTCATAAATTCCAGTAGTCAATAATATTTTATCAGTTTTAATAATATCTTGATCATTAAAATGTAATTCACAGACATAATCTTTTTTTTGGGGTGAGATCTTGCTTTAATCCACAGTACCACAATTTTAACAAGTCTGGACACTTGAATAAACAAACAAAAAATTGACATGAAGTTATATTTGGAAATAATTTTGATAAGTTACTTTGAGTAAAACGTTAGCTCCAAAAAAATGGTAACGATGCAATTTTTTTAAAACTAATTCTAAGAAGAAAAAAATTACGTTATACCTTTTTACAATTTCTTTTTTAATTTGATCAAAAATGATACTAAAATCTACTGATATAAAAATTTTTGGGACTCTTGTAACATAAATTATTTAAAAAAAATATTTTGAAAAAGAGCACTTATAATTTCCTTTAATTTCTATAGGTAAAATTTTTTTATAATCATTTAATTAATATAAATTTAATTAGTATAAAAATTATTTCTTACAAAAATACTAAGTTAGGTTATATTACCTGTGGCACAATAAATAAAGACGTGTTTCGACTATTTAATTTTAATTTTTATTACGATCTTTTATCCGGCCACTCAAACACCCATCAACTATACATTTATTTACCATTTTAAACTATTATCACTTTGATTATTAATTAAAAAACTAATTAACTAACTGAATGTCAATTTGGTGTTATTAATAAACAATAACAAACGGACGCCATGATCCGGACATTAGCGAACGTAGTGACGCCCTAGCGGCTTCTTTTTGAAAATGATCTATCCTCAGTTTTCCGGACGCACTAACTGTACATTTACCTATGTCGATCGTCCTCCTTATATCTAGCCTCCGTGAATTTACGAATGAAAAAACTGATAACTGAAAAATAATTCGTATCGCTTATTTGTAAGATAGCGTACTAGCACTTTTTGCAAATGCGCTTTGCCCTTAGACTAGTGGTGCGACTTTAAGGTAGTCCCTCTATGCTATAGTGAGGTCAGAGAACATTTACTACTGTCGTAAGATAATCACAATTTTTGAAATTTTTAAAGATATTTTACAATTTTTTTAGAATTAAAAAAATTTATGATTAAAGCACGATCAAAATTAGTATTTAATAGATCAAAATACATGAAAATTATGCTTGCCTTGGATCTCAAAATTTTTTTCTTGCCAAAACATCGAATTTTCGCTATTTTTTTGGGTTTTTTTGCAATTTACTCGAAATTGAAGGTTGGACGGCCTAAACTGACTTGAAATTCGTATTCAGTGGGTCGAAAAACATGCCCGTAGATAGGTGGCGCCCGGTGTACAGACAATTTTTTTTTTTGTGTGCCGGTGTAATTATTTACTATAGAAATACCAAATAAAATAAAATGTCTAAATTATTATGTCTCGTCAAAAAAAAAAAAAAAAAAAAAAAAAAAAAAAAAAACGATAAAGTGCTACTTTTTTTTTATGAATTATTTTATTTATTCAATTTCTATGCTAATGCAAATAGCCGAATGGCAAAAGTATTATACATAAGTTTTATAATAAAATACACGTGTATCAATATTGAATATAAAAGACCGACAGGATCAAGTTTAAGAAACTTTTTAATTAGAGATGAATTTAATGATATAGATAATGATATAAACTCTGTGATATACTAATGATGTAAAGAGAACAATGTCTAATAATTGAATTAATCAAAAAAACATTCTTTTTTATTTTGCTACTTTTTTTTTCTAATTCTGTCGAGGAAATCTTTTAATATAACAGAGAATATTTGGGTAGTCAGTCAGAGAGTTTTGCATGTTTGAAATGAGAAGTAAGCTTGAAAATCCCGTGAATTTTGTTAATTAATCTTTTTCTTCCTAAATGGCAAAAAATTCTAAAACTTCGAGATTTAATAGTAAACGTTATTTTTAAACCGTAAACAAAAAAAAAATGAAGAAAATCTATCGAAAAGTAGTTTTACGGAGGAAATACTACTCAGAAAAAAAAAAATTTCTTGAACCAAGAAAATTATAAGACCGAAGTTATTTTGGAGCAAGAAGAAATTTTCTTGGCTTAAAAAAATTTAACTTCGTTCAAGAAATTTTCAATCTTCCTTAAGATTTTCTTGATTTAAGAAAATTTACGCTTGTCTCAAGACTTTCTTTCTTTCTGTGTATTTTCGTTTCTATTGCAGCGCTTCCTTTCTACGACATAATTTACAATTCTCAAACTTAACTTCATCTTATCTCTATCCACGTTAAATGAATGATTATTTATCATTTATTTATATACAAACCACCCGGTGAGATTGTAAAAATATAGCACTGTAGCATGTCGCACTCGTGTCAATCTCGAGTTGCCATACTCCACTGCCCGAGTTATGCAATGTATTGTTTATGAGATGCCATTTCAATACAATCATGTGAAACGAAACACAGACTGCCGTACTATACCGAGTAATAGTAATAGTAAGTACAGTAGGTATTTCAGCGGACAAACTTAAGAGATGATATGAGAAATAAGAAGCAATAGAACTTCTCCATGTTCCCGCGTCTTTATTTTTTTGCCATTATTATTATTATTATTATTATTATTATTTTTATATTCTTAAGAAAAATCTCATTTCATCGTGTGCAGTACATAGTATACATAGTAAGAAGAGAGTAGATTAAATAAAACTGGGATGTTATGTACTCACTACGTACTTGTATGATATGTAAGCATACGCGGTTAATGATGGTTAATGTTAGTGGTTGAGGATAACATTAATAAAGGAGAAATGTCTTAATGTGTATAATGTACCCTTGGCACGTACGTGCAGATATGATCACTTTTATTTCGGATCTACTTGACTTTTAATAAGACATTAACTGGACTGCATAATTTCTTTTCGTCAGAATTTTTGTTCCTCTGAGAATTTTAATAAGATTTAAAAAATACTTAAGACAAAATTTATTTAAGTTTTAGATAATTACTGCTTTAATTTGAATGGATAATTAATGAGGGTATATTACAGTGGACTGACATTACTTAGTGTCATTGCCGGATAATGGAGCCTAGCTTTTGAATGGATTACTGCGGACATAGTAATTAGCACTTGGCGTGAATTTTTAATCGAGTGTAGTCTAGCGTGGGAACATATTGTATATGCAAGCTGAGAGGAAGCAGGAGAGATTGATTGAGATGAAGACGAGTTAGAGGAAGAAGATTGACGGTAAATAAAAGTGAGAGTGAGGAGGAAAATAACGTTCTAGTTTTGCAGCTATGGTGTACTTATTTTTACTACTATTACATTATATGCTGAAGTTGAAGTTGGGTGTGTGGGTAACTACGGTGTTTATGTAGTACGTAGTGTAATCCTTAGAGACGTTCAGCCTTACCTTAACTTACCTTACCTCTTGGTTGCATAATATACCAAGTTATAATATCCTGCTCAATGTAGAGTTCTGTGGCAAATTAGCATCCTAATTAGCTCAACTATATTCTGTCGTGATTCGTAAGCCATTTGCTGTTCAATGTCTTTGTAATATTCAATATTTAATATCGAGGATAATTGTGTAAAGTATTAGAAAATTTTGTTATTGAATTATGGAGTTTAGCTAAAGGGTACGAGTTGTAGAGAGAAGGTGCAATTCTTTTAAGAATTAATCAATATAATCATTTTATGATTGGTTGTATAGATATCATGTGATTTATAATAGGTACGAGAATATTTATGCCCAGAAAAGAAGTTCTTGTTTTTTTTTCTTTTACTCAAGAACTTTAAAGAAAATCTCTATTGGCAGGACACTTTTTTTTTTTTTTTTTTTTTTTTTTAAGCAAAAACATAATTAATTTTTTTGTGAAGATCTTTGTGGTAGTTTTATCCTACAGCATACTCATTTATTAACATGAAAGTACGCTTTTTTTAAGGTCACAGAGTTTATAATACATGTATTACATCAGGCAACCTATTAGTAAAATTAATTTTGCATCGCAAATCTACGACAAAGAAATGTTTTTTATTCTGTGAAAATGACACACAAGACTGTTGAACATTTAATATTCAAATTTTAATCCTGTTTGCAACATCTTTTTAATTTTGAATTTAATTTGAGCAATTTTAATCAAATTTTCAGTATTCTTCGTAATCTTTAAGCATAAAAATTTAAGTGTAAAAAATCACCGTTTAAAATTTACAACTTACATCACGTACAAAAAAAATTTTGATTCAACATGAATTTAATATTGAAATTCATATTTTGACACAAATATGAATTAATTTTAAAATCAATCTAAATTTTAAATTGGTTTGTAAATAGAAATTAGCATGCCTATGGAACTTCCGATCCTGCTTCAGAATTTTAATAAAAACTTAAGAATACTTTACGTAGGGGAGAGTGGGGCAAGACGGCCCACCTAAGCCAGTTTTTATTTTTTGTGGCTTTCTATTATCAAGTGGATTTACACTCGTCTAACTTTGACTCAATTCACCAGAATTTTTCGAAAGTTCCAAAAAAAAATTTTTTTTTGGGGGCAAGATGGTCCATCTCCAAAATATGATGCAAAAATATTAGAAAAATAAATTTTTGGTCAATTTTTGAGGTGGGCCTTCTTGCCCCAGGTGGACCGTCTTGCCCCACCCTCCTCTATAAAATTTATCCTAAATATTAATAAATCTTTATTAAAATTCTGAATCAGGATTGCAGGTTCCACAGGCGTGCTAATTTCTATCTACAAATCAATTTCAAATTTAGATTCATCTCAAAACTAATTCATATTTGTGTCGAAATATGAATTTCAATTTTAAACTCATTCTGAATCAGAATTTTTATACCCCTCTGGAAATAACTCTCTGAAAAAATTTTTGAAAAGTCTTTAAAACTCTGAATAAGACTTTTGGAAAGTCTTCACATCCCTAACTATGTAAAGAAAATACTTAATAAGTATTCAAAACTTTTCAAAACTCTTCAAAAGTCAAATTTTCCCTGGAATTTGGGACTTTCGCTAAGAGTTATTTAGAGCTGATAAGACTTATTCAGTTTTACAGGAAAAGAAGAGAATATTTTTTTTCAAAAAATTTACTTATCATAATTGGAGAAAATTGAAAATAAAACTTTAATTAAAAATTAATGTACGTTTTATAAAAAAAATTTTTTTAAATATTATTTTCATTACGAAAATACTTCGATGCGTATCAAATAACTCATAGTTGAGCAAGTCAAACATGAACAGCAAATAAAGTGCACTTGCTGTTGGAAACGGATACTATTTAGAAAGTAAATCAAATCGGTATTTAATTTGGACTATTAAATATTTAAGTTAACTTCCTAGGTAGGAAAGAATTTTTTAACCATACGCCATCTATTAGAAACTAAGAATATTCAAAGATTTTAACGGTAAATTTGTGGACTAAAATATGTTTAGAATCAATTAATTTTAGCAGATGGCGTGATACACTTTTCTTAAAATTTTTTGATCACGACATCTCGGCTGTCCTATTTCAAAACTGTCAAATTTTTAGTCCTACTTTTTTTCGATATTGTTGCATCCTTTAGTATACTGATAGAAAAGTTAACTTGATTTAAGAACAAAAAGTTTGATCCAAGAAATGTTCTTCAAAATTGTGTTCTTGGCTCAAGATTTTTGTTTTTTCAATCAAGTTAATTTTTTTATCAATGTCCTTTAAATAAATAATTTTATTTTTTTTTCATTGACATACTTTCCATGTCTGAATAAAATTTTTTATCAATTTAGCGGGTAAACTTATCTTCTAAACTGCAGCAAATTAAAAAAAATCTAAGAAATGTCTGTAACTGTGTGTTGAAATAAAAGAGTCGATCTCTCGAATAAATCAACCGATCTTGATTTGGATTACAACATTTGTCGCAGTTTGTGGCGAAATTAATCTAAACAGATTTTGGAATTATTTGATTTTTTTTTGTTTTCTCCAAATCTATTAGATCAATACGGCTCAAAATACAGTGCTATCCCAAACTTAAAAATAAAATTGAAATTTAATTTTTTCTTCGCAAAAATGTCAAATAACTTTTAAACTTTCTTTCGTTATCATCTCATAATTTATCACTTATAATTGTCACCATCAAATCACTAGAGCTGATAATTATCTTCCATTACTAAAATTTATAATAAATGATTTGAATAAAACACTCAAAATACACATTAATTTTTCCAATTAAAATAATACCTTCATAATAAACATTCTGACGTAAAAAACCGTATGACGCAAGTTTACGACTTCACGTCATTATACGAGATTACCAAGTCTTTTAGGATTTACATAAGGGTTAGGACAGACGTATATAATACGATGTACGATAAATAAATATAATATCCGGAATGATCTGAAAAGTTGTTACGAACTTTCTAAAGCACCGATCGGATTAATTTGCAAAGGATTTTTATACTCTCGAGTCTTTCAAGATTATAAGTTCATTAAGCGATTGTATATTCCGCATACAAATGGATATATATCGTGAAAGAATATCCCGCTGCTTTTATAATAATAATAACAAAAAAAATAATAATAATAATATAATAATAATAATAATAATGTAATAATGCGGCAATAAAGAGCTTAGATGAGTGCAGAGTATAAAGATAATAGTAATAGCAATAACGGCAAAAAAATTTATATAAAAATGGAGTGTCTTAAAACCTCAAGGACGTACTTTCTTGCAATAAGTAAAGTGTTTCCGGTGACTCCTGTTCGACAATTTTGTGGGTCTTTCGCACACAGCACACACACGATAAAGATCCAATTGTTTTGTTAAGACAAAGAGGTACAACGTCCTCGTGATATAAAAACATTTTCATTAATTCTCTCATTCACTTGGCATTGAGTTTTTAAATTGTTTTGTTTTCTTTTATTTATTCATTTGTTTTGTTTACGAGCCTACTCTACGATTTATTCTTGATACGAGTCGAGGTTTTTTAATACTTCACTAGCTGTTACCCGCCCGCTCCGCTAGGCACCTTATAGAATTGTAGTTTTAGATCTAGACTTGAAATTCAATTGGAGTATTATTTTGACTTGCACAGGTTCCACATTCCATCGAATCGGAAGTAGAATTTATTGATATCCGTATTGAGATGATCTCTACATGACAAATAAAAGATCCTTACCAAATTTGCGGCTTTTTGAAGCTATATTTTAAAAATTAAGATTTTTTATTGTTAACACCCACCCCCGCGATCTTTATTGGAGGTGATTCGGTGTAAAATCCATTCTTAGATCATTTTTGTATCACATGTAGACGACTCCTATTAAATTTGGAGTTTATAGGAGCCATATCTTGGAAATTAAAAATTTTCATTGTTAATACCTACCCCCGCAACCCTCTGTGGGGTGAGATATCGTAAAATTCATTGATAGATTATTTCTACATCTCTTACAGAAAATTCCTACCAAATTTGAAGACGATAGGAGCTATAGTTTGAAAACGGGAATTTTTCATTGTTAACGCCCTTGCAACCCCCCTTGTGGGTGGAATTTCGTATAATCCGTTCTTAGCTGACCTCTACTTGGCGAAAGAAATATTTTTGCCAAATTTCAAGTCTCTATAGGTCTTATAGTTCCAGAGATAACGTGATGAGTGACTATATCTATAGAAAGTCTCCTATATATGTATAGAGATTTAATTTAACGAAAATGTAAACGATTTTTTTATTTAATTAACAAAATTCAATATAATTAAACTGTTAATAGGTCAATAATTTTTGGCCGTTTGGTTTCACTTGATATAATTATCAAGCGATAAGAAAACTGAGTACTGTAATTTTATTTTATATAGAATTGTGTTGTGTGTTTCATGATCATTGCGTCATAGACAAATGGATCGAGGTTGGTTACAGGAGAACAGAAGAAGAGTAAATAACCATTTCTCCTGCATTAGCTATACTACCAGTTCTGTTATGTTGTAGCTTGCTATCTGCTTTCGTTTGGTTTCAACTATTATCTACTTTGAAACTTTTACAAACGTATATATCTATATTTATATACATGTAGGAGCAGGAAAAATATTTTGTTGTAAATATTTTCTATGCTTCTACTTTAGTAAAAGTATTCGGTGTTTAAGTATTTTTATTTTAGTTTCAAGGATAAGTGGTTGTAAATTTAAGGATTAGATGAGTAACTAGTATTTCTAACATGCTGTCGCCAGATGTCAAAATATAGTTACTCTGTAAGATGTTTAAATATATTGTAGCTTGAGTGCGAGTGAGAGAATAAGTAAGGGTGTATGAAGTATGTAAGTATACTGTTTAGAGATGGGGGTGAGAAGGGACCAAGAGGCCCAAGTAATTTTAAAGGATAGTTTTGTAAGTTAGTCTAATACCACCCAGGCTAGTGAGCAGTTGTATGTTATTTTCCCTTATCAATAAATCTATTATTATACTTTTAAAAAAATATCGTCTCGTGCTGTAATTTCTTTTAATTAATATAATCTAAAAATCTATATTCTACATACATTTAGATATAAAAGTTTCCGCAGTGTTCTTGATGATACAAACATCCTGAAGTAAATGTGCAACTTAAACTGGAAATAAGATATAAAACATTGCAATGAAATTTACTCAATATTAATTTGTAATTGCCGTGTGAAATTAAGCTACCATTTTATTATTATATTGATTTGATAATTCTATAATTAAAGTATTTTTTAGTTTTGATTTTTTTTTTATTTAAAATTAATAATAGTTATTAAAAGTATTTGCAATCGAAATTACTTCAGTTTAAAATTTAGAAAATTAAAGAGAGTCATTACGTTATAAAAATTCAATGTGATTAATAAGGAAATGTTTTATATAATACAGAAAGGAATAACTTTTTTTTTAAGTTGAGATGAAACAGTTTTTAAATTTGCCGCCTTTCATCTAGCGTCGCTAATGGTAGCGTTTGACAATAATAATTACCGGTTTGGCGTCGTAACAAAATAACCGCGACAAAATAACCGCGGACAAAATAACCGCGACAAAATAACCATGGACAAAATATCCTCACGACAAAATATCCAGAACATGAGATTTTATAATTAATCTCTGAAAATAATTTTTAAATTTACAAGTATAAAAATGATATTAAATAATAATACAATGTCAGATTTCATAATGAATGTTGCGCCCTTTTAACATGGTTTTTGTGTTTGTTTATTCGAAAATAGGCCATTAAACGAAGCTTGTTATTTAGATGTGCCCTGGATTGTGTGTGTGTGTCGATGCGAAAATATTTTGATTATAATATTTTGTCGTTCGGTTATTTTATTATTTGGTTATTTCGTTACATGTTTTCGGTTATTTTGTCCGCGGTTATCTAGTCGCAACACCTACTGGTTTTAATATGCTTGTTGTAATTATCTGAGTGATTTTAGGATTCATTTTTTGTAAAGTTATTTTTGGCATCATTTTGAAACGGATAAAAAATTGATTGCATTAATTTGCAAAGTATCATTAAAATCAGTCTGCTGAGGGCATTAAAAATCCATGAAATTCCCTTAATTACGCAAATTTACCCCATACAAGTGCGCACACTTACCTCTAATAAGGGGTAAGTGTGCGCATTTTGAATCATTCGGATTGACCCATTTTTTCCCGGAATGTTAAGGTTTTAAACTTCATTTCTTAATTTAATTATGACCTAAATAAATCCTCTATCAAAAACGTATTTTTAATTTCTTTTAATGCTTATCATTTGAACGGAATAAATTAATTAATTTTGACACTAGTTTAAATACTTAAGGTAGTTGTTATGGTACAATATTTTCAAAAAATGAGAGATTATACTCATCGCAAAGATATATAAGCTTGTAGCGAAGTATTTCATAATTTTTGTAAAAAGATTGTACCCGTGGAGACGCAACCCATACAATTGTTTCTGTCCGACTCTGTAGATATATAATTTTTTATAAATTGTTGAACTTCAATCCGTTATTTACAAATAATTAGACGGTCAAAAATGTTTAAAAAAAATTTTTTTTTAACTCACAACAAATACATTAATTTATTGTACATTTTTGATAATCGTTGATTGATTTGTATAAAATACGACTTACTTTTGAAATTATAACTTATTGCAATCTTATAAATAATGAACTATTATTTCGTCATTCATTTGTGGTTTAATAAACATAAAAAAATTTAACCACCATTTAATCCAATTTAATTTGAATAATTCATAAATCTAATGGATTATAAAGATACCAAACTCTGGCATAAACAAGCAATTAATTAATAATTTTGTTTTACAATAGTTATATCATTGATTCCGACTGTTCAATTAATCACGCCAGCTTATTACATGAATATTATATTTAAATGAATTAATTATAGAACTAATAATAAAAAAAATGAATTAGTTCTTGATCTATTTATAATCCGCCGATTCGAAAGTTTAATTTTCTCCCAAAATAGATTTTTTGTTTTTAACCATCTGAAACGTCGCTAAATTGAATAAATATTTTTTTTCTGTTAAGAGCGCTTAGAATAGTAAGTATTTAAATCATCAAGTACCAGTGTTTGAACAATAATTAAAATACTCCAGATAACAGATGAAACACCTGAATTCGTGGTGAATAGTTTACTATTTTATCCTTTTTGACACGGTAAATATTAGGCCAAACAATTTTTTTTTAGAACGAAGTTATGTAATTTATTATGTGTGATAGCTATTAATAATTTTTATATTACAAAAAATATAATAATCTGTGATATATTGCTAAAAAATTAAATATGAACGTTTTATATTTTTAACTTATAACAATTGGTGGTTAATTTTTTGTTGTCTAGCAATTTCAAGATGAGTAAAATTGTATTGCAATTTTGATAGAACCGAAAAATTTTCAATTTCAATTCTTCAACTTTGTTAAAACATTCCAAGCTTATTATACGCACAAAAAAAAAGTTCACATGAGCCAAGAAAATATTTTTCTTCCTAATTAATTTATTGAGCGAAAAAAAAAATTTTTTTTGACACAAGAAATTTCACTTATTCCAAAAAATTAATTCTCTTGCTTTAAGAAATACGTATGTTGATCCAAGAAAATTTATTGAAGTCAAAAAAAACCTTCTTGTTTTGAGAAAATTCAGTCTCTTGCTTCAAAAAATTTAGTTCTTGATAAAAGTACATTTTCTTGTCTTGAGAAAATTTTTCTCTTGCTCCAAAAAATTAAATATCTCGATAGAAGTAAATTTTCATTAATATTTTTAGTGATTAAAATGTCAAATTGGAAGATTAAATAACATTGAATCATTTTTTTAATTCAATATGTATCATTGCACATTAAAATAATATAAAATGGGTATCAAATATTCAAGAGAAAAATTTTCTCAAGGTGAAAAATTTTTTTCTTTTATTAGCTTTACTTGTAGGTATGTTTGTAACCGACTCCTTTGGATTTGATTTTGACCAACTTTAAACGGTCAGATTTCATTTAAACTTCGTAGACTTATCGAAGATCGATGACAAAAAGAAAAAAAATATATTTTATTTTAAAAACCTCACTTTGAGGTATTTTTGAAGATCTTATCGAAATGATAAGTCTTCTACTCATATCTGTCAATAAAATATTTATAACTATTGATACCATACACTCCACGCTTTTTTTTACAATGAAATACATTTTTTTCTTATTTACACTATTATTAATTTATATCTAATAAAATTTCCTATACTATTTTTAATTCAAATTTATTTTTCTATCTTTTAGTTTGGTTTTCTATAAAAAGCGTGTTTATTATTTTTTTTAACTATTATTTATTTATTCGACAAAATTTACAACTTCTTCCGCATTCTTCAAGAAGCATATTCACTTATTCATTGAAAATGAGTGATACTATACATAACTCAGTCCTAGTATTGTTCTAAAGAAAATGACGATTTTTCTCAACACTTAAATTTCTATAATCTAAGAATATGAGTGCAAAAAATTTGCATATTACTCAGCTGTTTGAAAAAACTTTTTTCATCTGGATACGCTTCGTACTTTAGTCATTCTTTAATTTTCTCGTAAAACCTTCAATGCGGAATAAACTGAAGGAAAAAGATCATTCTTCTCATAAAAATGCAACGATTTAACTGCCATTGTAAAACTATGGACTAGATTATTATATTATATTATGTTATGAAGAATAAGTTTTCAATGTCGATCATTACCATGAAAAATTGATGACAACACAAATGTGACGCGTGTGAACGTAGTAAGACGTTTGCTCCCATAATAGGCCACCGACTTAGTCATGAATACATCTTATAGATTAATCGGCTATCGATTCAAATACCATCCGATATACTTTCGTAACAGCCCTTAGTGAAGATTTACTTGTATTCTCTTTATAACAATATTTTTAATTTAAAACATTATTTATTAGAGTGATTATTTAATTTGATTTCATTTTAATTTAAACATTTTAATTAATCGATTTGAAGTGTATTGAATGTGTTTATTAAATGCACTTGAAATTTAAAAAAAATCAGTATTATGTACACTGAAACAGAAAAAAAAATAAACTAAAAAAAGGAAAAATTTTTAATTAATAAAATCATTTTGAAGATCATTTATAGTCAAAATTTATATCGCAATTCGAACGTATTGAACGTTGAAATCGTAAATCGAACGCATTGGCTTTGAAAGACTAAATTCAACTATTGAAAATTAAAAACATGTTTTATATATTGAACGTAAAAATATAACTTTAAAATAAAAAAAAAATTTTTTTCTTCAATTTATTTTTTCAGTCAATTGAAAACGTTAAATTTACGTTTTCAACGTTCAATACGTCCGACGATTCATCGTCTTATTTAAAACTACTCTAGACGCCCAACAGATGGCGTATGTACGCGAAATTGTTCGTGTTTAGAAAAGTGTCTCAGATGTGATATGGTTGAAAATTGGTTCCTATCTATAACATATTAATGATGTGCCAAAACACCCACAGTTCCACAATTTGTTCCAAAAAATTGGATTTTTTATTCCATAAAATTCCTCCATGTCAATTTAAAAAAAAATTTTTTTTTGTCATAATTTATGTGTTATAAAAATTATTAAAATCATCAAATTTCTGCTAAATTAATTTTCATTACAATTAAATAGCTCAATATTAATCAATTATTTTTACTTTCGTTAAAAATATGAACTTTGTAATGTCAACCTCACTTCTTTAATATTGGCAGTTAAATTGTGTTTTTTTTTTTTTTTGTTATTTATTTTAATATTAGCAGTTTTCAAAGTCAATTGCGTGTGACAAAGATAGTTTGAGTGTACTAAGAATAATTTTTATGCGACAAATAAACTTGTCGCACTCAAATAACAGTTTCATTTATGAAAAAACTCACGCGTAATTTTAAAATTGGCAAACAGCTCTTTTTCAACCGCGAGCGCCAAAATATTACTTTTTGCGCATGATTGACAAAAAAAGATTTTTAAAGAAAAAAAAATCCTATCTATAACCTATGTATTTTAATACGACTTCTCGGTATTAGAAGAAAAAAACCAAATCTAACAATGATTGAAATTTTGTTTCCTTCATTTACTTTTTTGTGCTGGATTCTGCGTTTTAAAAAAATATTGAAAATAATTGATTATTTCAAAAATAAATAATTAATTAAAAAGATTGAAAATAATTAAAAAAATGAAATTCGAATTTTTTTCAATAATTTCAATTCTTTTGTTTGTACATATAGATTTACAGTTTGCATGGAGTGACTGCTTCTCAATTCTTTTTAATCAGTATTTTAACCAGGAATATATAATTGATTGATTTTCTAGCTACGATCAAAAATTTTTTAATTATTATTAAAGATTGAAAAATAAAATTAATCTTTAGAATTCATTTTTTTAGAGTTACCTAAAGTTTGTGATAACAATTAATCTGGAATACAAAACTTACTTTTCTTCAGTGAAATCGATTTCATATTAATTCTATAACAAATTTAATTTAAAAACAATTTCACTTTCTAGCGACCATAAATTTAATTAAATCTTTTCAATAACTAAATTAATTTTACCAATGCATTTTAATTGAAAATTATCGATACTTGAACTGATTAAATAATTCCAATAAATAATTACATTTATCGTTTGTAAAACGTAATACCACTAATATAATGGTACATTAATATTGAATCATTGAGGATAAATTGAAATATATTGATTAATCATCGACACAAATAATAGTCAATAATAAAATGATAAAAAACACTAGAATTATTAACAGACGTTAATACGTGTCTGTAGCCAACCATGACATTTGCACGTGGATTTCTTTTATGTCTGACAAGGATACTAAAATATTAAGCTTGGTAATAGAATAAAAAACCATTGCTAAAGTTATAACATTGGCGAGTCCTTAGTCTCATTGAAAATTCACGTAACTAGTTACAACCTATAGACATCATGAATGAATGTACTTTATGAAGCAAACATCCAACATCGTTTTCTAGCTTATTTCCATTTAACATCAAAGCCTCTCAGCGTGAGTCTAATTTTCTCTCCAATACCACATAAACAAACCCACATTTATGGACACACGCTTATAAATTTACACAGTCATACACACTGCCTCCCAGCACGTGGAACCGTAATAATCGAACTAGCTTTTATACAACTTTCCAAGTTACGTAGTCTAAATTAATTGTCACTTTTTTTAATTACTTAATAAACTTTATGCGCAGTTAATTGTTCTGTGCGATAACAATGTCATTTTATGATTTAATTACCTAGCAAAATTAGTAATATACGGACTTTAAAACTTTATCTATGCACTTTCAGTCAATTTAAATCTTGTTAAGTATAAAAAATTACAATTATGTAAATATTTGTCACTACTGTAATTATAGTCACTAAAGTTGTGGAAATAAATAAAATTTTTTCCAATAATCTTCAATTTACAAATTTATAAAAAATTTTTTATTCTTTTTTTTTTTTTTTTCAGCAATTTTCTTGCCAAAAATTTAATCTGTTTGTTCGATTTTTTTAAATGAAAAATTGGTGGAGGATTTATGAAGCTTTATTACTTGGCAATGTTGCAAGGGCACAATTGTATTAATTGATTTTCAAAATTGATAATTTAATTTATTCCACTGACAACTTGAATGATTATAGAATAAAAGTTGTAGTAAGAGTATTTTTATTTTTTTATGAATTAATTTTGCAATATAAATTAAAAGTGAGCTTAAATACTATTAGTTTTGGAATAAATTAAATTAACGTTTGATTTTTCATAAGAAACTTATTTAATTATATTACATTACGTGTATGAAGCTTGACATGCACGCTAGTTATGCGATGAAAGTAAAAAAATGTAAAAGAAATTTTATAATCTGTATACGAAGGTGTAATGCGAAAATTTGTTGCTTTTTTGTTACTGATTGGTTTCTCCAATTAGAATTTTATTTTGTTACTTGATTAGATTCTGAGCCATCATTAATAAAGTCGGTCAATGTTGGATTGAGTCAATGCTAACTTTACGGATTTAGAAATTTTACAGGAATTAATAAAAAAAAAATATTAGCACACTTTTGTCCTTTCTTCAGTGTTTTAAAGATCGATAAAAAGTATTGTAAACTTTAAAATATCTATTCTAAATTTTAATAAGAACTCTAAAAATTAAAAATAAAAAAAATCAATGACTACTAAAATAATCTTTTTCTCAGTAAGTAATTTTTAGTCTAGACTGATGGTGAGCTATGCAAATTAAAGTTTATTTAATAAGCTTTCAGATGCAATTTACAAGAATTTTATGAGTTGTCGCATTAATCAGTTATTTCGCAAAGAAACAGTACAATAAGGACCAATTTTTAAGGATTTTGAAGAATTCAAATTTCTGTCATTCCTAATTATTTAATTTAAAAAAATATATAAGTATTCAAATTAAAGCTTACTTAATAAGCTTTCAGATGCAATTTATAAAAACTTGATAGGATATCGCGTTTAATTTTTATTGCATGGAAATACGGTAAAAGTAAAAATTTTTGCGATTTAAAAAATTTTTTTCAATTGCTGTCATTTCTAAACTACTCGACAGATTTGGCTTATCTTAGAACTTAAGTTTAGAAACCTTAAAAAAAAATGAGTATATTACACAATAAACAAATTTCTTGCACCAAGAAAATTAAAAAAAAAAAAACAAAAGTTATTTTGGAGCAAGAAGAAAATTTCTTAGCTCAAGAAACTTTGACTTCATTCAAGAAATTTTCAATCTTTCTTAATATTTTCTTGAGCCAAGAAAATTTACACTTCAGTCAATAAATTTTTTTCAGTGTAACGTATACGTTTCTTTGGATGAAAATTAACTAAGCAGATATTTGATAATCTTAAGAATTTTTGTAACAAATAAATGATGGCAAAAAAAAAATTTAAACAAAAATTGACATCTAGAAATTTAAAAAAACTGCAAATGCAATTTTTTAAAAATCATTTTTTGGAGCATAAATATATAAATATATAAATAAAAATCAGAGAATCAGTAGAAATTGTATAAGCATGAATATAACAAAATTTTGATATAAATAGTTCTCCAAATCTAAAAAAAAAAAAAAACAAAAATCGACACTCCTATATTAGGAAATAAAGATCAGTCATAGTCACAATTCACGACTCATGACCAATAATAGATAATAGATAGTCCATAATAAATATTAACTGAAGTTCCTTCTTGAATAAAGACATTTAAATAACTATATACAATTAGCAATATTAAAAACCCTCACTTTTACGCACAATTCCGGCGCTTTCCCTGTCTACAGTATGTCTTAATGCATAACAACCATAACACGTGCAGTAAATAAGTGAATAACTATTACACATACATCTTCATCATATATAATATATAGTACACAGTTCATATATGCATTACGTAGCATGCTGTGTACAACACAATACCACACTACAGATATAGTATGCATGATACAACCCACTCTTTTGCTGGGCTATTATAATGCTAATACCATACATTTATCTGCATATAAGGATTTCTGCACACACCGGAATATAAAGATCCACCATATACATCAAGTATGTAAGCGAGATATAGATGAGACTTTGGGTCCTGGCCACGTGAACGTCTTGATCTTGTCTTTATTTGATAGAACCAGAAGCCAGTCTTCCGGTTAATTGATGTGATGGATCAAAGAGAGTTTTTATTGCAACAAAAATTTTTTATCAAAATTTCATTCCAGTGTTTTAATTTTCATTTTTTTCTTAGAAAATTTTGCTAATGAGAAATTGTTGACATTGTTGCAGAATATTTGGAATAATCAATCAGTGTTGACGGAATTGAGAGGTCCTGTACGAGTGGTTCATCAATTTTTGAAAATTCCGGGGCAAATGGCGGAATTCTTCAATTATTCCACAAATCGAATGGAAACGGTATGTATACTTAAACCTTTTTTTTTTTTTTTTTTGAAAAATCATTATTATTATTATCTATATAATTAAGACAGTAAAGAAAATTCAGTCTCTGGCGTATTTATATGATAAAATGAATTTTTTTAATTAATTTTCATATCATTGGAAAAGTCTTGACCTAATTTGGTGCCTTTACAATGTTTCATATGCTTTTCATAAATAGTTAATTTGTTGTGATAAGTTTTTGAAGTAGTTATAAATAGATTCGAATTTCAAGCAAAATAAAATATGTTCGTTAATTTATTGTGTTTGATACATACAGTGAAAAAAAAATTAACTTGAAATCTTGTTTGGGCATTTCCGCTGAAATTTCAAAATTTTGCCGGAAGTATCCAAACAAAGCTCCTGTAAAAAATTCTTTGAAAATCAAATAAATCCTTTTACGCTAAAAATATGTCAGGAAATGACCAACCCAACTCCTATCAAAAGTGGAACTCAAAATTCCAATTTTAATAGGTCTATCACAGAAGTTACATTTTTACACACCCTATTGACCACCTATAGCCCGAGATGAATCCTTATCCTTACAATAAAAATACATGAGAGTTTGAAGTTAGCCAATAGTCGAAACTCGCAAAAAATGGGACCTGATTCCTTATTGGTCAAAATTAAGGCGCGCGCGTAGCGCGCTATTCAAATTTCTAGTTCAATTAAAAATTGGATATTCAATATTGATTGCATACGCTCTCTGCAGTTCTGTACCAGTTTTTTAGTTATAAAAAAAAAACCAACCGTTAGAAATTTAAAAAAAACTGACAGTCTTTTGATGTAATTGTGATGAGTTTAAAAATGAAATAAAAAAAAATTTTGACCGTCTAATTATTCATAAATAACGGATTAAAGTTAAACAATTTATGAAAAAGTATATTTATCTGCGGAGTCGGACAAAAACAATTCTATGGGTTGCGTCTCCATGGGTACAGTCTTGCGTAAAAATTGTGGATTACTTAGCTACAATTTCATACACTTTTGCAGCGCGTATAATCTCTAATTTTTTAACAATATTGTACCATGACAACTACCTTAAAAAAATAAAAAAAAATTTTGTGATGTGCAATTTTTTTTTAAATAAATTTTTGGAGTTCAATTTAATATTTAATTTTTTTAAAATAAAAATTAATTAAAAATAAATAAAGTACACCTCTCATTTTTTCCGATAAATTATCAATAGGTAACGGCATGTTATCCAGCAATGGGTTACAGTTTCGCAGCAGGAACAACCGACGGTCCAGGTTCATTTTCTTTCGCCCAAGGCACGACAACATCAAATCCCATGTGGAACGCCGTACGTAATTTCGTAGCTGCACCTACGGACGAGGATATAAAGTGTCATGGTGCTAAGCCAATACTTCTTGCAACTGGGAGGGTAAGTTTAAGAGTTTGGTTCAGTAGTTTAATGTCAACCAAAAGGTCTTGTGTTCCCATACTCTCGACACAATAAAGGTCAATTCTCAAACCTAGATTACAATATTATGCACATATCAACACATGATATATTATATCCCATATCTCATACTCTACACTAGCAATCGGCACTCCTCTTCTCGTTACGATGTTCCCTTTTCACGTTATTTATCATTTTCATTTTAATTGCATCCTCACATCGATCTTGAATATTGGATAGATGCGATTACCGTATCAGTGGCAGCCACAGACTGTTTCCACTCACCTGGCGATGATAGGCGACTTGGTAATAGCTGGTGTTCCAGGCGAGTTTACTACCATGTCCGGCAGGAGAATGAGAGAAACTATAGCATCTACCGTAGAAGAGATCACTAAGGCGCAGCCAACTGTTGTCATCGCTGGACTTTGTAATACTTACAGCGATTACGTCGCAACTCCCGAAGAATATGAGGTATTTTTTTTTTTATTACGTACTAGAGTAAAACAAAAAAAAATTTACATTTACAAATATAGTGACCACTTTTGAACCCGACCCCTTTAGATTTTTCTGAAACTTTTTGATCCTTTTCTACACAGAAAGAACAAGATGACACTGAATATCATCCCAGATTATACTCAGTGATATCTGTGGTGAAAAAAAAATTTCAGATAGTAGCTAAAAAAATCCAGATTATACTCAGTGACATCTGGATTATACTCATTGTAATCTAGATTATACTGAATGATGTCTGGATTATACTCATTATAATCTGGATTATACTAGCTACTATCTGAAATTTTTTTTACTCAGCATAATCTAGGATGATATCCAGTGTAATCTTGTTCTTACCGTGTACCTTTTGAAAAACAATTTTGAGAATTTTTTCCAATTTTTTTGTCCAACTTCAAAAAAGATATGAATTAAAAAAAAAAATGACTTTTTTAATTTCAAATAGCCATAACTTTTTGAGAAATTGACTTTTGGGTACCTTTTTTATAAAAAATTTTTGTTTTTGAATGAACTTTTTGAAAAAATACACGAAAAAAATTTAACATAATCAATTATATAAAATAATCGGTTTTTTTTTAGTAAAATCGTCATTTTTCCAAAGTTTGCTGTTTTCTTTTTTTTTTTTCTCAAAAAAAAACTTCAATTAATTTGACAACTA
This sequence comes from Cotesia typhae, assembly GCF_013202065.1. Taxonomy (NCBI): domain Eukaryota; kingdom Metazoa; phylum Arthropoda; class Insecta; order Hymenoptera; family Braconidae; genus Cotesia; species Cotesia typhae. Next base: position 1,460,401 of record NW_027423752.1, read on the forward strand.
TCCCCGCTAATCCCAAAGTGGGCTGATTTTTATTTATATTTTTTTTATTTATTTAAAAAAAAATTGTCAAATTTTCAAAAATGGAAAAAAATTTTTTTTTTCCGTAAACTTTATTTCTATCATAAAATAAACTACTCACAAAATCATCCTAGATGATTGGAGTTTTAAATTTAGAATAATAAACCCGATCATTTAATTTTCTCCGTGTTTAAGTTATATCTTAAATTAATTTTGTTTTATTACTTAACATAAAGATACAAAGATATGAAGGAGCTTCAACAATTTTCGGACCTCATACTTTGACTGTTTATTTACAACAATACAAAAAACTCATTACCGCTGCTGTCCATGTGAGTATTCATCTTCTTTATAAATGAAAATTCAGCTTTCATATATTTGTATAGTCAAAACTCTAGAACTAGTTGATGGATTAACTTGGAATTTTTCCACAACGTTGCATTTTAATAGAAGAGTGTTTTTATGAGCTTTTTATTTATAGTAAATTTTATACACTATTTATAATAAATAATATTTTTAAAATGAAAAATACGATTTAATAGCAAGCCAAACAAAAAAAGTAGAAAAAAATTCATTTTATCGCAATGAAATTCACGTTGTCTATTCAAACGTGTTTGGTTTTTTAAAGTACGATCTATTTTCAAGCTTTTTTTAATTTAATTAAAGATTAGAAGCGGTAGAATGTGGAATAGAAATAAAATTATCATGTCCGACTAGATAATAAATATAAATTCAATATTAGAACCTAGTTATTATACGTAAAATGAGTAACATCATTAAAAGCGTTTTTTTCTGACCCAAATAAGATTCATAAATCATGCAAATTGTTAAATATTATAAATGTTCCTAAAATTTCTTTCATAACACTAAACTTCTAACTGATTTTTTAAAAATTAATTATTAAAATTTCATTGATTTATTTCAATTTTTTTGAAACATTTTCTAGAATTAGAAAATTTCATTTTTTCATAATGCAGTTGAAATTATTATGACATTAAAGTTAGCTGTCACTTGACAATTTTTTAATTTTCTTTAACAAAAAAATTTGTTCTAAAAAATTATTTAAAAAAAATTGCATTTTTAATTTATCAAAATTTCTACAAGTCTATTTTTTTAATAATTATTTTTTTGCTATAATTTATTTATTAAAAAATCTTGAAAAAATTGTGAAGTGACAGCTAAATTCAATGTCATGAAATTATTTTAATTACAATGAAATCTTAAAAATTGAAAAAGTATTAAATTTGTTTTCATTTTCATTTTCAAAGAAAAAAAAAGTAGATCCTGGTCCATTTCCGAGAGATCTCACCTCGGAAAATCTTATAACCCTGCAAACTCCAGTGGTGTATGATACAGCAAAATGGAGAAAACACTACGGCGATTGTATCAAACAGCCGGATAAAATAGTTAATCCCGGTGAAACTGTGTCTGCCATTTTTGTAAGTATATTTTTTATCTTTCTGTTTTATTCAATTTAATCGTCATTCCGGTGGTCGAATTCGTTTAGTTACGGACTTGAGATTGAGATAATTGGCAATAAATGTTTGAAAATCGATACTGCAACTAATTGTCGCCGCAATATGAGAAATTCCAAAGTTAAATTAACATTCAACAGTTAAATAAATTAAAAAACTCTCAACAGTTTCATATATAAATTCCTTTCAATACTTGAAAAATCAAAATGCTAACAATAATCTTGTGTGCTCAACTACTTCCCAATAATTAAATATTATTAAACAATAGTGAGACTAGAAAAAAAAAAAAAACTAGGAACAAATGATCAAATAATTGGAGAATTGCATAAGAATAATACTGTAATACACATAAATTTAGTTGCATATAATTTAGTTGCACAATCGTTTTCCGAGCAATTTCATTCAACGCGTGATAATAATGTTACACATTACTGTGTATCATATCTGTATAAAGTATACATTTAAACGCACTCTGGTGAATTACTTTTATAGATATTACCAAATATGATTATGATTATTAAAATTTACTATCTCAGTTCATATAAATTTAATAACAATATATAAATGTATATACATTTGCTTGAATTACAAACGAGACTATCAATCTTGCTCGCTTCGCTGGGCACCAATTTGAGAATTTATTCGTTACTAGCTTTCACGTTTACTTTTAAAAGCTGTTTTTTAAAAATTAAATTTTTGTCATCGTCATTTGAGGAAACTTTTTTTGATATGGCTATATATGTACATAAGGGTGTGCCAAAATTCAATTTCCGTGAAGAACCTTTTAAAATTAGAATTTTGAGTTCCGCTTTTAACAAGAGCTGTGTTTTGGCATTTCCTAAGATATTTTGGGGTGAAACGATTTATTTAATTTTCATAGAATTTTTAACAGAAGATTTAGTTGGGCACTTCCGGCCAAAATTTGAAATTTTAGCGGAAATATACAAATGCCTAGATTGGCTAATATATGGCCATATTAGGCTACATATGGCAATAAAAACAAATCGACTTATTTATGCCAAAAGGGCGCATCTCAACATCTATGCCCTTTTGGCTCTGCAGATCCAAAAGGATAAATAAAAAAATTTTTTCACTCCAACCAACCTAAAAATATTTATAACATTTAGATCACTAAAAGTGAATAAAAAATTTTTTTTTGTCCACGTCCTTTTGGTTTTAAGACAAAAAAATTCTAAAGCCAAAAGGGCGTATCATTTTTTTAATCATAATTAATTATTAGCCTTAAAAAAAAAAAAAAAAAAAAAAAAGGAATGTTATAACACTAGTAAAAATAATGACTCTTCTGCTCATTTTATTTGAAGAGAATATACATTTGATTAAAGAAGAAACTAAAATATCAATTTAGCTAGGCAATAATTCGGTGCCGTCTCCATTATCATTATCTTTTGCTTCTGAAAGTAAAAAATAATAAATATATATTGCTTGTAAATTTAAATTTTGAAAAAATACTTTAAACTGATATGATTTTGTAATTTGTACGATTAATCATGAAGCTTTTTTTGGATACTTCCGGCCAAATTTTGAAATTTCAGCGGAAATGCTCAAAGTTCTTGTTATAAAATTTTCTGAGTATCAAATAAATTCTTTACGTTCAAAATATGTCAGGAAATTCCCAAACACAACTCCTATTAAAAGCGGAACCCAAAATTCCAATTTTGAGAGGTCCATCATCGAAGTTACATTTTAGAACACCCTAGTATGCAATCAATGTTAAATATCCAATTTTTAATTAAATTCATCTCGGGTTATAGATGGTCAATCGACTTCAAATTTTTAGGGTAGTTGTATCATCATATCTTTAATAAGTATACAAAAATTTAGAATTTTCTGGCGGTATGCCTTAACCCCGACAAGTACCTTAATCTAAATTGTGTTAATAAATTGAACAACTCATATGTTTGAATCCACCAAAACATGAAATGAACAAAACTGTTTAGGCTTTTATAGAACTTGTGAAAATTTGTTTTATAAAACATTTAAGAAAATTGAATGTTCTGTGTGTCGATAAAATAATCCTCGACCTAGATCTTAAGAAGACTACGTCCTACAATTACATGAAATTTTTTGTTAAGTGCAAAAAAAAAAAAACGAAGAAAAAAATAGATAAAAAATCTAGAATTGATGCAGTCCATTAGACATGCTGGAAAGTACCTACCGCGACCCCATAAACTCGGATTATCGTCATTTTATCCTTGGAGGATTCATATAATACTACATAGTTATTGGATTTATCTCAAAGTTCACTATCTACTAGGGTGGGTCAAAAAAATCGAATAATTTATTTTTGACTTTATACTCTGAAAAATAGGTTCGTAGACACCTAAAAAGAATTCTCTCCAAGTATAAGCTCTTAATTATAACGGGAAGGTCCTCCGCTTTGCGGGTTTCTATTTTTTCGAATAATCAGATAAAAAAATTTATATCTCGCTTCCAACTGCTTGGAAAAATATTCCGTGGCATAGATTTTGTGAGAAATTGAATGCTTTACAAAAAGGTCTCTTATGACTTTTTCAAAAACTCAACCGATTAAAAGATATTCATAGTTGAAGTTTGGCTATTTTAAGGAAAATATTCGTTTTTATTATGAATTTTATAAGTCGATGAAAAAAATTATTTCGGATTGCGGAACTCATGATTTTGTAGGAAATTTACTGCTCTACAAAAATGGTCTCTTATGATTTTTTGATTAAGTGAAGCCGTTACGAGATATTCATCGTCAAACATTAACGAATATCAATATTTCCAGTTTTTGATCAATAATTCGATAAATTTTAATTTAAACTATGAGTTTCAGGAAAATTTACATAAATTTGAGTTTCGATCGATAAAGAAATGTTATAATAAGTTAGATAAAGAATTATTGGAATTATCATTGATTTTCCTTGGAGAAATGCCTCAAGAAAAGATTTCTTTCAAACGTCCTGGTGCTGTTCATCATGCTAGATGGATGGCTAAGGCCATTTATAGTTTGAAAATGTATCTATTCAGAGATGAATTCAAACTCTCTCAGAAAGAATTGCATGGTCTTCGTCATTTCTGTATTTTTATAGTCACATTGTATTTAAAAGCTTGGTTTTCATCAACTTCTGCAACAACTGCTGCTTATCATGACTTGCAGTTTATGAAAAATTTATTGGAGTACAAACATATCAATCCTTTGATTTCTTCAGCTACGTGTGAAAAAATGATTTCGCACTTATGGTATTTGAGCGATGAACTTGCCATTTTATCACTGTTTGACGATGGCGTTCCATTAGAAGTAAAAAAACGTATTGTTGAAGCTGTTAATACTCGTTAAGGTACAGATTCTAAAGCTAAAAGATTTGTAATTGCTAAAAAGATTTGAATTCATTGGCGCAGAGAACTCTGAGTGACTTTGTGTCTAAAAGTCATTAAATCTTTTCAAAATCTTCGATCTACCGTATGACTTTCTTGATGTCGATGTTGAATTATGGCCTACTAATGAGAGTTATCTCGAAAATAAAGAATACTTTCAACAACTAAAAGTTGTCAATGATTCAGCAGAGCGAGCTGTTGCATTAGTCAGTGAATATAATCAATGCTTGACAAAAATGAAGAACAATTCCAGTACTTATTGCAAGTTGTCAAAGAACATCAAAAACATTCCCAAATTGTAATAAAAGAAATTATTTATAGTAATAGCGTACTGTTATGTTAAAAATATAGACAATTATATTGCAATTGATAATTCAATAAAAAATTTATCTATAAAAAAGTTAAATACTGGTTGTTTCTCACTTGATTCAATACTTTTCATATTAAATTTGACAAAGAAATATGTCATTCACTTTAAATTAAACTAATCATTGGCTATATGTCGAAAAAAATGCTCTAATTTCTTGTTTTAATGCAATCAAACAAGCTCAAGACTGAAAACAATATTAAAAAAATTGTTTATAACATTTCTTTATCGATCGAAACTCAAATTTATGTAAATTTTCCTGAAACTCATAGTTTAAATTAAAATTTATCGAATTATTGATCAAAAACTGGAAATATTGATATTCGTTAATGTTTGACGATGAATATCTCGTAACGGCTTCACTTAATCAAAAATCATAAGAGACCATTTTTGTAGAGCAGTAAATTTCCTACAAAATCATGAGTTCCGCAATCCGAAATAATTTTTTTCATCGACTTATAAAATTCATAATAAAAACGAATATTTTCCTTAAAATAGCCAAACTTCAACTATGAATATCTTTTAATCGGTTGAGTTTTTGAAAAAGTCATAAGAGACCTTTTTTGTAAAGCATTCAATTTCTCACAAAATCTATGCCACGGAATATTTTTCCAAGCAGTTGGAAGCGAGATATAAATTTTTTTATCTGATTATTCGAAAAAAATAGAAACCCGCAAAGCGGAGGACCTTCCCGTTATAATTAAGAGCTTATACTTGGAGAGAATTCTTTTTAGGTGTCTACGAACCTATTTTTCAGAGTATAAAGTCAAAAATAAATTATTCGATTTTTTTGACCCACCCTACTATCTACTAAAATATTCTTTTTTATGTAATAAGTTACAATATCATAATCTCCTTAGATATAATGATATAGTCACATGTTAGTCCTTAAAAAATTTCTTAAAGTAATCGATTTTTTAAATTTCATTAAAATATTAAAAATAAATGACCGACTTTTTAACAATAAAAAAAACTTTTAGGTTTCAGGACATCCAAGGAACAATTTAATGACTGGTCGCACTTTTTTGACCGTTGAGAGACTGGAGAACAATACTTGGATTGAAGTTGCGACGGATGCTGATTGGGAAACGAAGTAATTTTTATTTCTTATGATTTTAAGGACGTTCATGCGCTACGCAAGAGTAATAACTTTTTATGAAATTTATTGAGGTCTTAAAAAAAACTTTATAACTTATCAATAATCTTATAATGATTAATATATATTTTTTTTTATTTTTTGGAAACACATTTTAAACAGATTTATATTTAAAAAAAATTATTAATGTATAAAGACTTATAAAGAAATTATACCAAAAATAGCCTCATAAATCTGTATATAAAATGGTAACTTTTTGTACAATTTTATAAAATTTTGTACCACTGGATTTTTACAAAAAAAAAAAAAAAAAAAAAAAAAAAAAAAAATTAAGTTCTCGCTAAAAAAAATTAAAAATATGTACCCAAGCGTCACAAAAATAAATATGTTGACTTTTTGGGAGATTTTATTTACCAATAAGTTAGAAATTTATAATTGTCAACTCAAATTTATCAAAGCATTAACAAAAAAAATTTGTCCCTCTTGGGTAGTTATTTGAGTAGTTTTAATATCACTATTTTCACCCATTATTGATTCTCTTCACATTTATAATACGTTGGGTACGTTGAACATACGTTTTTAAAGTCCATTACGTTCAAATTACGATTTAAACGTTCAATAAATTGATCCTACGTTTTCAACGTCTAATACGCTCAACCTACGATTTGAACGTTCAATACGTTAAATCTTCGATTGAAATTTCGACTCGGGCTATTACTAAAAAGCATATGAAACATTGGGAAGGTATAAATTAAGGTCAAGACAATTCCAATGTTACTAAAATTAATTAAAATAACTCATTTTATCAAATACATACGCAGTAAAAAATTTTGCGTCATTGCGTCAAAAAATTTTGTGTTGAACATTTAACACTTTCATGTGTAAATTTAACATTCTTTGTGTTAAATTAACACAAAAAAGTGTTAAATATCTAACATAAAAATTTTTAACACAAAATTTTTTGACGCATTGACGCAAAATTTTTTACTGTGTACGCCGAAGATCAAATTTTCCGTATTTTTTTAATTATAGAGAAAACTTTTCGAAATGATCGATAAAGGGTTTTAAATTTTTGAGAGAAGATATGTGTACGATTAAACTTGTCAAAACTTAAGAACATAAATTATTATCTACTTTCAAGTCTCATCCATGAACGTCCTCAATATAAATTGAAATGAATAACTCATCGTTTAATGAAATTTAATTTTTTTTTATTGAAGATTGTACTGGGTTAGGACGTCAGTAGTATTAGGAACAAGTCAAGTTGAAATCACGTGGGAAATACCATCTGACACGAAACCTGGAAAATATCGAATCGGACATTATGGATCGTACCAATATATATTTGGTGGCAGATATCCTTATGAGGGTTTCTCGAATTTATTCGAAGTAAGTATCTTTCCTTTTTTCTTTCTTTATTAAAGTAAGGCTAAAGCGATGTCATTTGAGAAAAGTATTATTTGTTTTTTTTTATACATGAATTTTAGGACAAACACTAATTTACAAAAAATTTTCATAGTCAGTAAATTTACATTTGGTGTAAAATAAATAAGAAAATTTTGGAAACTCAGCACTATTTCATTTGTGGCATCTGTTTCGCCTTAAATTTACTATTTATTATTTTCCTCGCATATATTACACCTAATTAATGATTAATTATTTGTCTAGGTTAAATCACAAGGGAGTGCGTAAAGTAATTATTCGGCTTTCTCAGTTCTCCTATTCTAATGTTATATCTAATAATATGTATATGTATAGTATGAAATCCAATACTCATGAAGAGAATATACGATAAGTTTGTAAAATTAATTAATTATGTATAATAATTTAATTTATTAGTACAGTACAGTGTTATATCTTAAGAAAATTTGTCTGTTTTAGATTAATTTATTATAGATTAATAAATACTAGAAGTTCAAATCATGTGTTTTAGTTTTAACCACTCATAGACGACGGAAAAATCATAGGGATTTTTCCTATTTTTCCAATGTTAACATAGGAATTTCAAGCAAAATTTGAAAAAAATTTTCTCGAATTTTTTTATCACAAACCGACTGTATATCATTGTTTTACTCTCTAAACATGAATTAGTGGTTTTTCACTAATTGTAAGTGAATATTCACTATTTGTAAAAGTGCGAATCGTACCACGCAGAATTAGTGACTATTCACTGTATGAATATGTGAATATTAAAATCCACTGATTTGATTAGTTAATATGAGAATTCACTGAATTAATAGATAAAAATGAGAATCCACTGATTTGATCATTGAAGATGAGAATCCACTGAAGTAATAAATGCAAATGAGAATCCACTAATTCGATCATTAAATATGAGAATCCACTGAATTAATAAATAAAAATGAAAATCCACTAATTTGATTGATGGACATAAAATCCACTGAATTAAAAAATGAAAATAAAAATCCACTAATTTGATTGGTGGACATAAAAATCCACTGAATTATAAAATAAAAATGAAAATCCACTAATTTGATTGGTGAACATAAAAATCCACTGATGTAATTAGTGAATATAAAAATCCACTGAATTTATCGAATATCATTATTCACTCTGAGACTAATCAAGTGATTGATTACTGAGGTAATTTATAATTATAAGAACCATGAGTAATAATACAAGAATAATAACAATAACTTGTCATGAAAATGAAATCATTATATATTAAATTATGTATATATATTAAATACATACAAAATACTTTAAAATTAAAACATACTTTTTTTATTTTTTTTATGCCAATTATTGCATAATTGGCATAAAATGATTATAAACTAAATTTTGATTATAAAATACATTTGACTGAGCCATTCTCAACACCCTTAACATACTGACTTGAATCAATTTTTTTAAACTTAGCAACTGATAATTTAAAGCTTCAATATGAATTATAATTATAATCATTACAACTAATAATGCACATTTAATATTTGGTAATTACAACATAATAATAATAACTTTTTTTTATAAAGTGCGCTGCACTGGAACATTTTTTAAAGTACCTGAAATTTTTACTTGAATCGTTTTATAAAACTTATCGAATAATAAATTTTTCAAATGACTTATAATTATTAAAATTATACTTTTTTTATGAATATACCAAAAGTAATTGATAATAAAAACGTGAATATAAATTAAGCTATAATTATAACTGTAAAATAAAAACGATGGCATACTAAAATATTTTTTTAAACAGTGAACATAGTGCCTTTAACTTTTTCCAAACTAATCAGAGGATGAATCATCCGCAGTATCATTTAATGGAGTATGGTTAAAAACGACATGTAACGCTGATACACTGGATCTTGGTTGCACATCTTTCATTGCAAAAATATAACAATCAATGAAGTTATAAAAATTTTGCAAATTATCTGGGTACTTCAGATTTAAAACATAAAAAAGTTTGTACAGCAAGTTGAAAGCTGCAATCGGTGTACTGTTTTGTTTAACATTCATAAGCCAATTGTCGCCTTCGATAAAGAAAGTTTCAGTATCTTGTCCTTTAACTAAAATTAAATACGGTTGGATGTTGGTCACTTGGCGTTTTTTTACCTCTTTTACATAATTAATTAAATTTGTTCCATCCTGTGTTTAAGATAAAAAATTAGGTTTAATGAATATAATAATTATAATTTATTAAATCCAACTTACGGCAACTATTTTCAACAAATCTCTGTTAGGAAATGCATTGGTTTTCAGAGGCTCAGAATCATCATCATTTTCATCACGTTTCTATAAAATAAAAAATAAAATAAAAAATCAATTATTTAGATCAAAATCATAAAAATAAGAACAATTACTTAGGTATTAAATTTTCAATTTAAGTCTACACGTACCCTTTTTTTTCCTTTTTCTTTCCCTTTACCTTTTTTGGTAATTATTGAATTTGATACAGGCAGTAAGGTTGACAATATCATCAGAGCCCTCAAATTTTCTAGAGCAATATATAATTTTCTAGAGCATATATATATATATATATATATATATATATATATATATATATATATATATATATATATATATATATATATATATATATACAGATATTTCACGTTATATCAGCACGGACAACATCAGTAGAAGTATGACATAGGAAATAAAATATATTAAACATGATATTAATTAAAGCAACAACTTAGCAACTAGTTAATTTTATCAAGTACATACGTAAAATGTTTACTAACCATCTGAAATAATAGCCGATTCGGTATACAAAGCTGGTTTGCATTGTTTAACGTAATGATAAATCCGGGAGCATAGAACGTAGAAAACTTTTCCAGAAAGTTGTCTGCTGACTTAGGATACAGAGAGTCAAATTCTTGTTCAATCTGTAATTTAATACAATCATAAAATTTCGGTTTTTAGTAAGAAATAAAAAAAAGGTAATAAAGGTAAAAAAGGAAATTAAAAATTTTTCTGAAAGACCTTACCATTTCTCCATCATAATCTAGAAAACGTGGATAATGACTAAAAATTTCCGAAATTGTTGGACCTGACTGCTCAATCCACTGTCGCCTAAAGTCTCTTGTATCTTCAAGAAGCGTGACAATTTTTCCTTATTCTGATCAGTTGGATTACAATTATTCATTACAGAGATCTAAAATAATATCAAAATAAATAATAAAAAGATTACAACAAATCAATTAAGTTTTTACTAATTAACAACCAACTTTTTGTTTTATTTCTGTTTCTATAAATCCAGAAACGAATTGAGATGACGAGGAAGACGTTTTTTTTTCTTGTCGTTTCAAAGCTGCCTTAGAATACATTTTTTCGAAGGGCTTAAATTGCTTCGCATCGTATACAAACGATACTCCAAAAATCCGGTCTTTGAGTTTTTGTCATAGTAAGGTTCCTAAAAATATAATTTATTGATCACATAGTTCATAAACGTAAATCTTATAATATAATTTTCAATTAGTAAATTCACGGAAAAAAATTTATAACGACACGTCAAAATAACCGAATTTTGATTTGTGTAGTATTTTCTTAGAGATTATTTGATTTATTTTTCTACTGCAAATTATTTTCATTAGTTTAAACGTGTTGACTAACAATTCCTCACATTCACCTATGATATCTGTCAATGTTGAAGTTGTCATAGACGGCTTACACTGGAATCGACCAATCATTCGAACAATGTGATAATGCATGTCAAACATCCGATTATTATTATTATTATTTTCACCATCATTATTAGGATGAAAATGATCATTATTATCAATATTATTATCATTTCTGTTGTCATTTTCATTGTCGTTATTATCTACATTCATTTCGTCATCGTCGTTATGATTTAGTTGATTATGCAAATGAATTTTTTTAATATGGCGTCTCAAAGATGAAAAGTTCAAAAATCTTCGACAACACCCACCTTGATCACATTTGAATCCCTGATCGCCGACCCCTGACTTACAGTAAGCCCATGAACGTTTATAAAATGATTTTTTAATCCGCTCAATTCCCCACTTACTAATCGATGACAGATAAAACAATTCAACCGTTCCATGGCAAATAAAATATTCAAAAAATAAATGATTAAACAAGTCACTTACGCCTCAATTTTTCAAGAGTGTCACAATCATGAACAATTTCACCCAACTTAACCACTAGCTCCTCAACTGACAAGTTCTTAAACTCCTCCATCTCGATTATTCTGAAGTAAAAAAAAAAAAATGATCAAATTAAAATAGTTGAAGATAAGAAAAGAAAATATTCTGCAATGTCAGAATTTGATACATTTTTGGCAATATTATTCTTATTAAACTTTATTTTTTCTCTTAAATAACAATCGATTCGAACAAAAAAAAATTGTAATTGATTTTACTCCAAAAAATGGACACAAATAATTTATTTGTAAATTGTAAAATACTTTGTTAGTTAATAATACTCTTATATACAACCCAGGAGTAATTTTTAACGCGAAACATTAGGTTCTTGGTGCTACTAAATAAATTGCATTATCAATAGTACGCTCTTAAAATGAATCAGTGAACAAAATATCGAAGCAAAATGGATTTCACTGATTCGATTCGTGCGTTTACTCACGCGCATGTGCTTGAATATTCATTTCACTGATTTAAACAGCGAATTTTTCATCCACTGGTTGAATCAGCTAGAATCTGCGTGTTTATTTTAAGAGAGTACATTTGACTTCCGAAAAAGTGGATAAAAATATAACCAATAATTAATTCAGTAAAAATTTCATTAAAAAACATACAATTCATAGATTTAGGAATGACTCAATGTAAAAGTCAAAATAAGACTTTCGATAAAACATAACCTCAAAAATTTATTACATTAGAATTTACTTACAGAATCCGATACGAATGTTTGGTGCAATAGAATTTTAATTAAGTTTTCTTTTAATAATTACGACTGACGTAATTAATAATTGTTGTAAACTCAAGTAGTTTATTATACTCTGATATGAAATCCTTGAGCTACACTCTGCACGAAACACAACGTTCTCCGTATTACTAAATAAATTATTTTATAAATACTATAGTGAGATAATATGTTGAAAGAAAGAGCAGTATAGTATCATGCGTGGCTAGATGGCGTCGCTGGGGTTCATATTCTACTTGTCAAACAGTGAATAAATCCGAAACTTTAAATCAGTTCAGTGAAATTTTTAATTTGAAAAAATAATAAAAAAAATAATAAAAGAAGTTTTTATCGTCAGCGTTGAATTAAATGTTGCACTAAGCATACAATCCATGCATTAAAGCATGACTCAAGTTTAGAATCTAAATTATATTTCGACAAAATTTAACCTCAAAAATTAATTAAATTAGAGTGTACTTACAGAATCTAACAGAAATATTCGGTGCGATTAAATTGTAATTAATTTTACTCCAAAAAAATGGACACAAACAATTTATTTAATAATTTGAAAAAACTTTTTAGTTAATAATACTCTTATATAAAACCCTGGAGTAATTTTTAACGCGAAACATTAGGTGCTTGGTGCTACTAAATAAATTTCATTATCAATAGTACGCTCTTAAAATGAATCAGTGAACAGAATATCTAAACGCATGCGCGTAAATATGTGCACGGTTTGAATCAGTGAATTTCACTGATTTAATTGGTATACAAACTCATGCGCATATGCTTAGATATTCTGTTCACTTGTTGAATAGGCGAAATTTCACCAGTACATTGTAAGAGAGTATATTTGACTTCCATAAAAGTGAATAAAAGTAAAACCATTAATCAGTTTAGTGACGTTTTTAATTTTAACAAATGATGAAAAAAAAAAATGTGAGAATTAGTTATATGATTACACGTATAGTTGAATTAGTTAGACCGAAACAATTTATCAAAAAAGTATATAATTACCTGTATATCATGTTCAGTCCAAAAATGTTGTAAATCACTGAAGCAATCATTCCACAATGCTGTCACTTATTAATCACTAAATTATACCATCATCACAAAATTTACACATTACAACCGTAAATATTCCAAAATTTTCACTTTAAACTCTTGTTTAAGCACATGCACTTATGTACAATTTTCACTGACTCAACCAGTGCATTTTTCGTTCACTGGTTATATCAGCAAAAAATCGCTGGTTCTATTTAAGACAGTAGTAAAATTGTGAAATTCACAAATTCAGAAGTGAGTTTGAGCTCCACTTATAGAAATAATGAAAATATCGCTAGTTCATTAGTAAAAATCACTAATTTGCTGGTAAAAATTATGTTGCTAAACTTATTGGTGAATATTCACTAACTTTTTAGTGAAATTCACTGATTGTGCAGTGAATACAGCTTCACTGACGTAATTAGTGAAAATTTCACTGATTCATGTTTAGAGAGTACTTTTAAATTATCTGAAATTGCTCGAATGAGATATTGTCATGTAAATTTGTAATTATTAAATTAAGTTACATAAATTTTATGGATATTTCTATCATGTTAATAAAAAAAAAATCCCATGTTACCATTGGAAAAATTCCTATGTCAATATAGGAATTTTTTCTATGCAAAATAGGAAAAATTCCTATTTTTTTTTGCCGAGTAAAAAAATTTTCCGATAGCTTTGTATGGCTGTATGTAACCAAATTAAGTCCTATCTCTCTCCCTCCCTAAAATTTCTCTTAAAAAAAATCGGGTGTCAATTTTTACAATAGTTGAATTGTAAAGTTTACTAACACATATTGTATAATTTGCTCTGTATTATTCGACTTTTTAAGTTTCTTTCTAGCTTTGTTATTTGGATAAAATTTACAATAGTAGATCGTAAAAATTACTAAATGAGTATAGGCCACCGTTACTATTTAATTGAATAAAAATTTCGATAGTGAAATTGTAAAAATTTCTTCAATTTTCTTTCCGAGTAGATGAATGAAAAATAAAAATATAATTTACGCGTTAAGTTAATTAAATGGGAAATTTTAAAATTCATTCAGCAAGTACTTAAAATTGAAATTAAATGCCTATCTGTTGTAAGAAAATTTTTTAACATGTTTGCAACAATATCCCCGACAAAATATCCCTGGATAAAATATCCCCGGACGAAATATCCCCGTGACAAAATATCCTCGACAATTGATACCAAACAGACAGAATTTATTAATAAAACCATATTGTAATCGTGTTGCGCCCTTTTAACATGGTTTTTGTGTGTGTTTATTCGATATTAGACAAACACATATGCTTTTAACCATGCTGTGCCCTTGAATTTTTTTTTTTAATTTTCGAAAATTATAACGAATCCGAAGGATAACTTATCGGGGATATTTTTTTTTGGGGATATTTTGTCCAACGATATTTTGTTGGGAATATTTTGTCCAGGGATCAATAAGCCTGATACCATTAAAACTTCATATTGATTTATTAATTTTATATAAAAGGATACTTAGAATTTTTTTAAACATTATATTGTTAATTTAAATAATAATTTATTATATTGTATAATGTCAATTAATTTCTTACGCTTGGGAAGACCAGGATTACTGAGTAATCACGCGATTGAAGGGAAGACCTTACGAAACTAATGTCGATCGCTACTTTTCACATTCGCACGGTTTCACTCTCATCATTAATGTGAATAAGAGAAAAGAGAAGTACGTTGATGTTCGTTCAACATCGCAATCATTGCTTATAGGTGCATATAAAACATGGAACATGGAACATAGAACATGGAGGTATATTTACATCTTGAGAGTAATCAACTACTTCTAGTGTCTTCAGATTTATCTGGTTAAATTAATTGTCTGTACTTGTTTTATTGCGCTGACATTACGTTCAATTATCAGTAATTAAAATAATTTGAATTTTAACGAAGTAATGCAATTTACAAAAATAGTGGTTATTTAAAAAAGCATAGGAGAATTAGAAATTACAGTTTTATTGTTTTTGTTAATCATCACTGTAAAGGTTTTATCAATCAATATTTATTTTTCAGAGATTATTGTCGTTATTAATTTAGCATAAAACTTTGCACTATTTGTAAATTCCCTTGTAAAATTTCTGAGGGAGTTTATAAATAAATAAAAAAATAAATTAAAAGTCAGAGCTAAAATTCACAGATTCGGTAGAATCTGGCGCCAAGGTCCGTTCAAAAATCCCGTTGTAAACGGAGCGCCAGACTACCGACTGTTACTGTAAGCAGAACGGTTTTTTGAGGTTGCGAAATTTTATTTAATTCTACGGTACTTTTTTTCCACTAATTTTTTATTATAACAGTTGTTCATTATTTATTTTACCGTATTAATTTATTTATTTCACTTATCACAATTTATTTACTTGAAATTATTAAATTTTATCAGCACATACTATAGCGCGCTCACGAATTTCGATCCTGACTTTTTTTTTATGTAAAAAGTGACATGCCACAGACTAGATAAAATAAAAATGTGTAGTAATCCTCCTCCCTGTTTAAAATTTCCAATAGGATCCCATCAAAAGCGACAAAAGCCACTTAGAAACCCATAAATTTTATTGGTTTCTAAGTGGTTTTTGTCGCTTTTGATGGGATCTTATTGGAGTTTTTCAACAGGGCTATAGATACGAAACTACAGTTAAAAAAAGTAAATCACAGCTTACATTTACGGCCGCCAGAATGCACTGGAATTATATCTACATAAACTGTAGCTTCAAGGGGATAGTTTGCGGTAAAAAATGCAGCCAACGCGAGATTTGTTAGTACCGTAGAAAAATAAATCCAATCTTAAAGGTGCTCACACACATGTTAATAAACTAAGGTAAATTGCTTGTAGTTATCCTTTTATTTATTTACTTTGAGATCTCTACGAGAAAGTATTGCAAATAATTCTATATAATAAACTAACGATGTGACTAAGGTACAGCAAGCAAACGATACGACTCCGCTCACAAACACCACCGTATACATACGGAGTGTTACAAATCCCGGGAAATTCAAATTTCATACGTAATACATGCTTGTAGAATGGCACATGTACGAATAAGTCGTACACATACTACAGAATAAATTAAGTAATAATAATAATAATAATAATTATTATTATTATTATTATTAAACCCCAAATTTTTTTCTTTTAATTTTTGATTTTTTTTTCTATCACGTTTTCAGTTTTTCGTTTGTTCTTTATTATTCACTCTCAACATTTGATCGTTCTCCATTTATTTATTTTAAAAAGAATTTATTAATAATGTACCTTTAAGTTAGCCCCCCCTGTCGCATTTCTTAATATTTTGGTAGCAATTTGGGTCATCAAGCCTCTATTTTTGATTGTTCATGTATATTTAACATTTGTTCCTACTTCACATTTTTTATTTGTTGTTTAATTAACATTTTTAATTAGCTTTATGTATGCATTCTAAATATTTGCACTGCGCATGCGTCAACTTTACGTATATAGACTTTTAGCGCGGTCTTTTGAAAATTATAGTGACAAGCACATCTCATGTGTAAAAAATTAAAAAATTTACGAGTGTAATTTTTTAGGAATTACTATTTAATTAATTCAAATAATTAAAAATGGCCATTCGGCAGGCGAAATGGAAGTAGATTTCATGAAAACACTATAGATCTGAAATTGAATGTAGATACTAATAATAATAATAATAAATAATAATAATTTCGAAAATACTCATCCGATTAAGCTCATATTCGAACTTGACCTTTGTTTTGAGCCAATCAATGAATATGTAAAGTTTTATAACGATCGGTTAAAAATTGTAGACGTCATCGTGCCGACAAGCCCGCGTTATATCCCATATATATATATATATATATATATATATATATATATATATATATATATATATATATATATATACAAATATACATACATATATAAACTTTTGAACTGTATATATTTTCTGATTCAGCTCGTCGAGCTGAGTACGGAGGTAGCAAAATTTTTCGAAAGTTCCGACATGATGACAAATACAATAGTTAGATTTCTATGAAATCTACTAAAAAAAAATTGTTAGACGTCAGCCAATATCAATGTCATTAAGTAAATAAATAAATAACTAATAAATATTCATTTCATTCTAAATGTTTTTAAAATATCGAGAGAATTGTTAATCAATGCATGTACATTTTTTTTTTTTATTTTCATCAATTCTATTTTCATGAATACTACGAACTATTAAAAAAAAAAAAACCCATAACAATTAACAAAAATTTCAATACTTTATTAAAATAAAACTTATTATAAAATTATTAAAAACTACACGTTGCCCTTTTGTCCTGTGACCTCTATAATTGAAATTACAAGAAAAATACACTTACTCTAATCACTGTGCTGGTCAATATAATTTTCAAAAGTCCGCGCTGAAAGTCTAAACGTAAAGTTGACGCATGCGCAGTGCAAATATTTAGAATACAAATATTCAGCTTATTAAAAATGTTAATTAAACAAGAAATAAACAATTTGAAGTTGGAACAAAGGTTTTTGTACATGAACAATCATAATCAGAGGTTATTCCCATTGGATAGTGTACCATTCTATGATTTTGTGGTCGTTGCCGATAGGTTGCATTGTTATCCAATCAAGTGGATTTCAAATAATTGTAATCTTTAGGTGAAAAGTCTTACAATTATGCGCATGGTGTATTGTGTCATTTACTTACAACAGTGTCATAATAACAATAACACTAATAATAAAAATTATGAGACTGAAATTAATTATATCGGTAATACCAAATTGAGGTTAAAAATATCATTATCATTATTATTACGGAATGAATTATTGTTATTATTAAATTAATGTGTATTAGAGTATTAAATCCAAATCAACAACTTTTTTAATTAAAAAAATGTTAAAATTTTTACTGTATATAAATAAAAATGTAAAATCCCTATTAATAAGATAGTTAATCGCTTTTAACCGCGGAGTTTACGCGGATCAGTCACGTTAAGTTTTTTAATGCTACTAGCTACTATGAGAGAAACAGAATTTCAATTTTTTTATTAGGATTTGATTATCAAAATTAACGAATAAACAACCTATCATATTAGAATAGCTTTGCCTGCATTAATTTATTCATTTATGAATTTTCAATTTTGCGCGGGAAAAATTTAATTTTGAAATTAAGAATGTTAAAATACTTTATAAATACAAAATTTCTAGAACAAACTATCAAACAACTTCATATGTGGATGGTTTTCAAACCTATTCTTTCTATTGAATTTCATTTATTAACTAGACTAAATACACAACAGGCTAAAGATTGTTCGAGTTTTACTTTCTTCCTTCAGGCCAGCAGTTCAAGATTTAGGCAATTCTCATTGGATAGTGTACACATTCTACGACTTTGTATTCGTTGCCTGTAGGTGGCATTGTCATTCAATCGAGCGGATTTCAAATAATTGTAATTTTTAGGACATAGGTATTACAATTATGCGTATGATGCATTGTCCCCTTTATTAACAATAATGTCATTGTAACAATAACAATAATAATCATTATAAAAATGAAATTTATTATATCGGTAATGATAAATTGATGTTAAAAGTATCATTATCATTGTTTATCTCATTACCAAAATAATTATTGTTATTGTTAAATTAATGTGTAGTAGAGCATTAAATCTAGATTAACAACTTTTTTAATTCAAAAAAATGTTAAACTTTAACTATATATACATAAAAAATTTAAAATCCCCATTGATAAGCTAGTTAATTGATTGAAACCGAAGAGTTTACACGGGTCAGTCACGTCAAGTTTTTTAATGCTACTAGCTACTATGAGAGAAACAGAATTTTAATTTTTTTGTGAGAATTTGATTTTCAAAATTAACGAACAAATAACCTTTTATATGATAATAGCTTTACCTGCATTAATTAATTTATTTACATATTTCTAATTTTGCGCGGGAAAAGTTCAATTTTAAAATTAAGAATGTATTAAGAGGCGAGCAAAAAATTACACTTAACAAAAAGATATGAAATCCGAACAAAAACAGTTTCACTGTTAAAAATTGCGCCAAGTCCACGTTCATAAAACTCATCTCAATAACATCTGCACTTTGCAAAAAAAATAAGACTCGTTACAATAATTTTCATTCTACACAAAAAAAAGTTAAATACAAAAAAATACCAAGAAACCGTCATAATGTTGAAAAAATTGAAAAAAATTTGTTGAAAATTTAAAAATTAAGAAAAAATTTTTTTATCGTACTTGGCGCGCGTCATTGAGTACCCCAAATTTTTTCGAACGAATTTCAACCCGAGAAAAAACGATTTCGCTTGAATTTATGTAATGTAAATATGTGTAATTATATAATATATGATTTCATACATTGTTATGTTTATAGATTCACATCATTGAAGTATACTCAACGAATTAAAAACACTGCTTACTGGATTAATATCAGTTTCAGTGAAAAAATCCGTTTCGAAAATTTTTTTCAGATTTTTAGTGAAAATAACTGTCAATATGGTAGTCTGGTGAAGATATCTGAAACAACACAATCTGGTGAAGATATCTGAAACAACACAAAATTTTTTAATTCAATTTTTTTCAGTTCCGTCATTAAGCTTTCATGAAGAAACTTGATCATGCTTCGTTTAATTGTAATCAACACATTTTGATTGGCAATCACACCGCATTTTCTCAATTTAGTCGGCCATACGTTTTATTTTTTAATCAACTCAATTTTCGCAATGATTCCATGACAGAGTCAACGTATGCAGGCGTATTCACTTGTAAGCAAATTGCATAACCGAACAGGAGAGGGCGTTTTATTGAAATCATAAACGATGTGCGGAGAATTTAAAAATTTCAAATAAAATACGTATGCCATGTTGATTTTACCTAACTTTTGTTAAACGTATCATAAAATAATATTTCATTAATTACATTTATGCATTTTATAGGTTGACTTACTTATAAATGTTGAAACATTAAAAGGATGTTCATATATCCTGAAAAAATTTGGGGTACTCAATGACGCACGCCAAGTACGATAAAAAAAATTTGTCTTAATTTTTAAATTTTCAACAAATTTTTTTCAATTTTTTCAACATTATGACGGTTTCTTGGTATTTTTTTGTATAGAATGAAAATTATTGTAACGAGTCTTATTTTTTTTGCAAAGTGCAGATGTTATTGAGATGAGTTTTATGAACGTGGACTTGGCGCAATTTTTAACAGTGAAACTGTTTTTGTTCGGATTGTTGGTTACAGCATGCAGGTTAGATAGAATAATTAACACCGTACTAATGAAATCAACAAATAAAAGTTATTATTACTTACCAGGAAATATTTCTTGCAGATCAGTTAATCCCCATGAGTCTAGCAAATCATCCATGATATTTTTATAAATTTAAACAAACAAACAATCACTATCGATAATAAAAGACGCCAATTCGCGCGGTCTTCTTGTTAAGGGGGATAGCCACTGTAAAATTTCGGAAAAAAAATTTTTTTTTTTTTTTCATTAAACTGAAGTTTATATATTCAAAATTATGTATTTCAAATTTTATAGAAAAATTCCGAATAGTTTTCGAGTTATAGTCATTTTTATAAGAGCGCGTCGATTGACCGTTTTACGCGCGGCGCTTCGACGAAAACGTCGCCTGCTCGCTCCGTCTTTGATTCGTACGGGTTGGCGATTGTTTTCCCTCACGATTGTCAACCGTTACAATTATTTGACTTTTAACGTATATTTTTTCTTATTGTTGAGATACTGTACCTCATAGTTTAGTTGTTTTGTATGAATACACACTCGTTCTTTAATTTATTGAGTTTCTTAGTGTACTCGTTATTGTTTACTTACTTATTTTTTTAAATCTTCTGATCTTTTTTTTTTTGTTTATTTAACAAAAAAATTTGTTAAATAATGGATCGTAAACAAAGTAAAGTTATTAAAAACGAAAGAAAACTGCCAAACGACAGGAAAAATTTAATCGACCGCTCAACAGATATGAAACTGAAAAAATACTGGCTCTCAACGACGTGATAGTGCTTCCAAGAGGAAATTATCACAAAAATCTGATTGTACAATTGATTCGAGTATTAGCTACAAAATTATAAATTTTTTTCGATATTTAATTTACTAAGTGGCTGTGTATCGTGTAAAAAGTGTGGTGGTGATGTAAACTTTACTGAGACAAGTATTCGAGGATTAGGTTTTAAACTAGTTGTGAATTGCAAAAATGTGATCCAGTTTTGATAAATTCATGTCCACTCATCAAGAATGCGTATGAAATTAATCGCCGTTTCATCTTTGCAATGCGGATAATTGGTATTGGGTTATCTGGAGCTGAAAGATTTTGTGCTTTCATGGATTTACCACGACCAATGTTCCATAGCTTTTACGATCGTCTGGTCACACAAATCAGAAATGCAGCTAGAAACTGTTGTGATTTAGTGTTGAAAAAAGCTGCTAAAGAAGAAATCCAAGAAACCTGCAAGCATTTAAAATCCAATGACATTCCTGGAATTTCTGTCTCCGGTGACGGTAGTTGGAAGAAAAGAGGGTTTAAATCTTCATTTGGTATATCTTCTCTAATTGGTTACTTCACTGGCAAAATCGTAGATGTAAGTATGAAATCCAGTTATTGTAAGATGTGTGCGCTAATGAGCTCAAAAAAGGAACAGCTGAATACGATCAATTTATGCAAGACCATGCTCTAGACTGTCCAATAAACCATGAAAATTCTTCTGGACAAATGGAGGTAGATGGAATAAAAGAGATGTTTATGCGATCAGAGTTATTACATAACGTTAAGTATGTAAACTATATAGGTGATGGTGACACTAAAACGTATAAAAATATTTGTGATGCTAAACCGTATGGGGACATGGTGAAGATAAAAAAAAGGAATGTATTAATCACGTGCAAAAACGAATGGGCAGTCGACTAAGGGCTTTGAAGAAGCAACGAACTAACAAGAAGACAAAAACAGGAAAAGAAGAAAATACACAGAAAAGTTTAGGTGGGAAAGGTCGATTAACGGACAAAGCAATTAATGAATTTACAAAGTATTATGGTTTAGCAATCAGACGTCATTCTAATGATGTTGATGAGATGTATAATGCTATTTGGCAAACATTTTATCACAAGTTTTCATCACCCGAAGATCCGCAGCATTTTCTTTGTCCTGAAGGTGCAAATTCGTGGTGTCAATTTCAAAAAGCTGTGGCAACAAATACTTTGGACTCATTAGTTGAAAAACCACCACTTCCTGCAGATATTGCGGAAGCTTTAATACCGATTTATGAAGATCTATCGAATCCAGAGTTATTGGAACGATGTGTCGGTGGGTTTACACAAAATAATAATGAAAGCTTCAATGCATTAGTGTGGCAGCTCGCCCCAAAAACAAATTCTTCTTATTCCCTTATTGTTGAAATAGCTTTATATATTTCAACAATAACATTCAATGATGGGGCTCTAGCAACTCTGAAGATATTAGAGAATCTCGATGTTAAAGTAGGACCAACACTCTACTCATACTGCGCTGAGCGCGACACGCTACTCGGGTTAAAACTGCTGAAAGCCGCATGGAAACGGCCAGTAAAAAAATAAAAAAGTCAAGGTCAATACTAAAGATAAGGAGGAAGAACCCTCATATGGCCCAGGACTTGATAGTTTGATGTGAGTATGAATATTTTGTGAAAGACTAGATTTTAAAGTTGCGAGAATCTTCTTAAAACTTTACTCGCGTTTTTCTCAAAACGACTTTTTTCAAACTTTCCGGTACTGTAATTTTCGTAAATATGAACCGATTCTCAATTTTTTTGTTTCCCCGTATTCGTCTACTTAGTGGCTATCGTCGCACGTAGGGGATTTTGAAAATTTTAATTTTTAAGATTTTTTAAGGCTGTTTGAGTCCAAAAAATGAGGAAAAAGACGAAAAAATTTTCAATATGGCGCCATTTTTTCTCAAATCAAAATTTTCAAAATCCCCTACGTGCGACGATAGCGACATTCCTATAGATTAAAATGCCGTTTGGTTTTTTTGTTTCAGATAATCCGTTTTTGAGTTACAGTACCGGCAATGGAGGGGGAAATTTTTTTGGTGCTCTAC
This sequence comes from Cotesia typhae, assembly GCF_013202065.1. Lineage (NCBI taxonomy): Eukaryota > Metazoa > Arthropoda > Insecta > Hymenoptera > Braconidae > Cotesia > Cotesia typhae. Next base: position 1,484,219 of record NW_027423752.1, read on the forward strand.
AAAAATGTTTATAACTTTGTGATAACAAAATATTTTTGAATAAAAATTTAGGAGAATTATCCTCAACATATACTTTATAAAACAAAAAAAACCCGATCCCCAAATTCCTTTATTATCCTAGTAAAAAAAATTCCCGAAAATTGCCTATTTTTTCCAGCGTCACAGTGGCTATCCCCCTTAATAAGAAAGCTTCCTTTTAGCGTTAATTAATTCAAGTATTCTCCGCTTAGCGCAAGTGGCGTACGGTTATAATAAGTATTGGTATCTTAACTATTAAGATATCGATATTTGTGGGAAATTTTCATAGTTTGATTATAAAGAAACATTCGATTTGAATAAACTACTACTCAAATTAAAAAAATAAGTACAATTTTTATTTAATATAAGAAGATATTTAATTAAATAGAATAAATTACTCAAGCATGCGATATATTTAAATGAAATACTCTAGAATTTAGTCACTCTTATAGTAATGACTACATGTATTTATTGTTAACAGAAATTCTTTAATAGAAATAAGGTCTTCTTAAAAGACCTCAACTCTATCAATATCTTAATAATAAAGATATTGTTTTTTCAGTGTCGCTATTTCATTTTTGTTGCGAATTAAAATGAGATGGCGATAGCACCCCGGAGCGCTGGTGCCGGTTAATCTGAACTCAACATAATAAAAAAAACGTATGAATATTTGAAAGTTATAGAACAATATATCCCAAAAGATTTCACAGCTTCCTGGAGCATCGGTCACAAGAACTGATGGAAGTTATCGGTCCCCGAAAGTATTTAATACCAGTATCGGGAGACAAATCTTTATATTTTTAAAAAATCCAGGACACAACGTCGCAAATAATTGCACAACTTCCTGGAGCAGCGGTCACAGGAAAATATATCTCCTCTATGTTATATTGTGTATTTTAAATTCCTTCGCGCTCAATTCGTATGATGACTACATTTACAATTGTCTTTCTTATAAATTATCAGAATTTATATTTATCCGTATTTACAGATTTCCATATTTTACGTTTACGAATGTTAATGATTGTCTATTTTTTTATGTTTCTAAATTTATAATTGTCTTTTTTTCGACTTGTCTGAATTTATACTTTTCTTTTGTTTTTTAAATATCAGTCATTTTAGTTGTTTATATTCTAAAGCATCTAATTTCAAGGAAATCTTTTTTTTTTTTGATTTTATAATTTTACGCTTATCTTTTTTAAAATAATTCTAATTATTTTGATTACTACATTTTTTCATTGCTATTTTTTAACTAATCGATATTGAAAAGTATCCTCAATAAGACACATCATTTTTTTTATTATTTCTGAAATCTTATTTTTCCATATTTTTCATTTATTGATTTCCTTACTCGTAGATTTCCAAAATTTGATGTTTCCATTTTCTGTAAAATTTCCGACCGTAAAGAATTAATGAAACGCATTGTATATAATTTTCGGAAATTAAAAAACATTTTTTTGTAAATTTAAAAATTAAAGATATAATTTTGGAACGTACTTGGTGTGCGTCATTGTGTATGTCAAATTTTTTTAAGTCCTAGTCGATAGATTTTACGAATTTCATAAAAAGTAAAATATTTTGCAACCACGCACACCAAATACGCTACGATTAACAGTTTAAAGCACAGGAAAAACATTTTGTCTTAACCTATACGCAAGATGCTAGTTACTGCCACTGTTTTATCAATCATTGACTATTGCTCCATTGTCTTACTGGATTCTTCAAAAAGGCTTGATAACAAACTGCAGCGTCTAATGAATATCTCTATTAGATTCATATACAATATCAAACGTGATGAACACATCACACACCATATCGGCGTTCATTAAAGTGGTTGCATATAAAGTCACGAAGACTGTACTACTTGGCTTGTTATTTCTATAAGTTACTTGACTCAGGACAGCCGAAATACTTAAGGGAGATGTTCATCGAAGAAGACCCAAGCATTAGACGATCTGATAGAATAGCTGAAAGGCAAAATAGGGTCACCTTCAAGACACCAAATTACGTCACAGCCAGCTATGAAAACTCCTTTATTGTTTCAACTATCCGCCTGTGGAAGGATCTACCAACTGAAGTTGTAAATTCTCAGAGTCTAGAAATCTTTAAAAACAAAATGTTTAATTATTTGCTAGAATCTGAACTGAAAGATCATTAAGTTCTCATCATCTTTTAAAAATTTCTCTCAAGCTGTGATGGTTATGACAAATTAAATCTCAAACGTATCAGGCTGTTTATGTATGTCGTTACATTATCAAATTGCTGTGTCTCAAATTATATATTAAACTTTATTTGCTCATTAAAAATTTTCAAAAATTTAAATAGTTCTTATGTGATACTATGTTACTATGTTATTATGTTATATAAAAAATTTTTTGTATACATCTTGCCATTTGCCTTGGCATATTTTTCTCAAATAAATAAAAAAAAAAAAAAATAAAATAAAAAAATACGTTCCAAAATTATTTCTTGAATTTTTAAATTTACAACAAAATGTTTTTTAATTTCCGAAAATTATATACAATCATATCATTTACTTGAATTTTTTTATTTTACATCTTTTTGTTAAGAAAAAAAAATTATTTTTTTTCTTAATAGTCTTATGAACGTGGACTTGGCGCGATTTTTTTACAGTGAAACTGTTTTTGTTCGGATCTATATATACGATACAATCGTTCATAAGGAGTAAACTCCAGTTGTGCGTCGGAGCTAACACACACAATTTTTTTTATACTATCTAGAAAAATAGTGTTTTTTAAAGTATCTACTGTCAGAAAAAAAATATTGTTGATATTTGTCAACTCATTTAATACTCAAAGTGCAAAAAAAATGCGGATAGAAAAAATGCGAAGTAGAAGGATAATCATTTCGATAATATCTCAAAAAGCACCCCACACTTTTTTTTCAAAATAAAATACATTTTTTTCTTATTTACACTACTATTAATTTATATTTGTTAAAAATTTTTATACGATTCTTAATTAAAATTTATTTTCTATTTTTAGTTTGGTTTTCTATATAAAGCGTGTTTTTTAGTTTTTTTCAGCTATGATTTTTAACATTACTTTAAGATGTGTCTCCCATACCTCGATAAAAAAGTTTCACTTCACAAAACAAAAAAAAAATTGCGCCAACAACACGTGGTGTTCCCAAGCGGTCACCCATCCAAGTACTAACCACGCTCAATGCTGCTTAACTTCAGTGATCGGACGAGAACTAGTGTTTTGACTCAGCATGATATGGTCGTTGACGAATAAAAATAAAATATCTCTGTACTTAAATTAATTGAAAATGAATGATAATTTAAAAAAATTAAATAACATGCTTTTTATAGAAAACCAAACTAAAGAATAGAAAATAAATTTTAATTAATTTAAAATAAAGATAGTGTAAAGAATTAATAATAATAGTGTAAATAAGAAAAAATTGATTTTTTATTGTAAAAAAAAGAATGGGGTACATGGTATCAATAGTTATAAATCTTTTATTGACAGATATGAGTAAAAGGATTATAATTTCGATAATATTTTAAAGAGTACCCCACGCTTTTTTTAAATAAAATACATTTTTCTTCTATTTACATCATTATTAATTTATATTTATTAAAAATTTTTACACTAACCTTAATTAAAATTTATTTTCTATTCATAAGTTTGGTTTTCTATAAAAAGCGGATTTTTTAGTTTTTTAAACTATTATTTATTTGTTCACATTTTTTATTTGATTATATCTTAAATTATCGGGGATTATAAATTATGCACTTGTGGATTTTCCAAAATTTCTATTATTATTCTCACTTTACTAGAAGTCAATTTATTAATAATTGTCTTAAATTTTTTTTTTTCATAATCCTAACATAAGTATGATCCGAACAAAAACAGTTTCACTGTTAAAAATTGCGCCAAGTCCACGTTCATAAAACTCATCTTAATAACATCTACACTTTGCAAAAAAAATAAGACTCGTTACAATAATTTTCATTCTATACAAAAAAAAGTTAAATACAAAAAAATACCAAGAAACCGTCATAATGTTGAAAAAATTGAAAAAAATTTGTTGAAAATTTAAAAATTAAGACAAATTTTTTTTATCGTACTTGGCGTGCGTCATTGAGTACCGCAAATTTTTCAGGATACATGAACATCCTTTTAATGTTTCAATATTTATAAGTAAGTCAACCTATAAAATGCATCAATGTAATTAATGAAATATTATTTTATGATACGTTTAACAAAAGTTAGGTAAAATCAACATGGCATAGGTATTTTATTTGAAATTTTTAAATTCTCCGCACATCATTTATGATTTCAATAAAACGCCCTCTCTTGTTCGGTTATGCAATTTGCTTACAAGTGAATACGCCTGCATACGTTGACTCTGTCGTGGAATCACTGCGAAAATTGAGTTGACTAAAAAATAAAACATATGGCCGACTAAATTGAGAAAATGCGGTGTGATTGCCAATCAAAATGTGTTAATTACAATTAAACGAAGCATGACCAAGTTTCTTCATGAAAGCTTAATGACGGAACTGAAAAAAATTGAATTAAAAAATTTTGTGTTATTTCAGAAATCTTCACCAGACTACCATATTGACAGTTATTTTCACTAAAAATCTGAAAAAAATTTTCGAAACGGGTTTTTTCACTGAAACTGATATTAATCCAGTAAGCAGTGTTTTTAATTCGTTGAGGATACTTCACTGATGTGAATCTAGAAACATAACAATGTATGAAATCATATATTATATAATTAGAGCTGATAAGATATAATATATATATATATATATATATATATATATATATATATATATATATATATATATATATATATATATTTACATTACATAAATTCAAGTGAAATCGTTTTTTCTCGGGTTGAAATTCGTTCGAAAAAATTTGGGGTACTCAATGACGCACGCCAAGTACGATAAAAAAGTTTTTTCTTAATTTTTAAATTTTCAACAAATTTTTTTCAATTTTTTTATCATTATGACGGTTTCTTGGTATTTTTTTGTATTTAACTTTTTTTTGTATAGAATGAAAATTATTGTAACGATTCTTATTTTTTTTGCAAAGTGCAGATGTTATTAAGATGAGTTTTATGAACGTGGACTTGGCGCAATTTTTAACAGTGAAACTGTTTTTGTTCGGATTATATATACGTAGGTACATACGCTTATAAGAGCATTCCTTTAATACCGCAAAGCAAATATAAATGCGGTAGAAAAATAATTGACGTTATTAATCTAGATTTTACTCCTACTATTTTGCAGTGACAACGCATGCGGCTGTATTTTATCCTCTGCGCAACTTACGGTAGAGACACAAAGCTTAAAAATATAAAAATGCATTAATTCACATAAATTTTTTCATACATATATAACGAGCAAATGTCAAGATTTTTTTTTTTTTTTCACGCAAAACGAAAATAATTTAAATGTCAAGTAGCGACTTTTTTTGCTCGGTAATAAATCACGATATTAGATTTTTTTAATGCAATTTAAAAAATTCATGATTTTGCGTACAACCACGTAAAAAGTATTTTTGATAATTACTTGAAAAAAAAAAAGAAGATTTGAATAATTTAAAAACCTCGGAAGCGAAAAAAAGATGTTTGCTTAAAAGATGCTGGATGTGTGTTATTGACTGCTCATGCAACATTTAACATCCACTTTCATTAGTCAATTTTATGTATCGTTAAATTTTATAGTTCCTTAAAAATAAAGTTATTAGATGAGTGATAAAAAAATCAAGTTAAAGTATTCAAGGATAATATTGTTTGCTAAGAAAAACATTGATAGTTTTATTTCCTGCAGCTTAGAAGCGCGGTTAATCGAAGTTTTAAAACCATAATAAAGAAAAAACGACTAACTATAAACTTTACTCATTACATAAGTAATTATCTTTATGTAATTAAATTTTGTTTTTATCTAAGTGAAAAATTAAATAAATTAAATTTATTTTATTTTTTTATTTCATACTCAAATTTAGATTTATTATAATTTTAAACATTTATTAAAAATAAATAAATTAATTAAATTAAATTAAGCTCTAGTGATGCCTAAGAATCAAGTTTCTTATCTCGTCAAGAGAAATTGTATTTTTAATCCTCGTACAAATGTTTAAAAAAATACACTGGTGCATCAGTTCTCATTATTTTGTAAAGGAAACTTCGTACACAGAAAAAAAAAATTTCTTGACTGGAGAACAAAATTCTTGGTTCAATAAAATTTTCGGGTGCCTGAAGGAATACCGAAGTTGTGTTGGCCAAAATAAAAATTTTTCTTGAAATTCTATTCTTGGTGGAAGTCATTTTTTCTTAATTCAAATTATCGTAAATACTTGATACAATAAATTTTTATATTTGATCAAGATTTTTAGATACTTTAGGGAAGCAGCGCCACCTACTTCAGCCGAGAAAAAAATTTTCTCACCTTGAGAAAATTTTTCTCTCGAATATTTGATACTCATTTTAGATTATTTTAGCGTGCAATTTTACATATTAAATGAAAAAAAAAAATGATTCCATATTATTTGATCTTCCCATTTGACATGTTAATCAATAAAAACATTGATGAAAATTTACTTCTATCGAGATATTTAATTTTTTGGAGGAAGGACTAAATTTTCTCAAAACAAGAAAATTTTCTTGACTTAAATAAATTTTCTTGGATCAAGATACGTATTTCTTTAAGCAAGGGAATTAATTTGTTCGAATAAGTGAAATTTCTTGGGTCAAAAAAAAAATTGTTTTCGCTCAATTATTTTTTTTAATGATTATTTTTTAATGTTTTGAAGTAGTAAACAGTGAAAAGTTCTAGAGTCTACCTTTTTCCAAATTTATTTATATTTTCTTAAAAAAAAAAAAAAAAAAAAAAAAGCTGTAAATTTTTAATAATGCTTACTGACATGTTTTGTATAAAAAAAAAAATTCTCAAGCTCAAAAGTATACAATTAAAGTTTCTGACGTTAATTTTGTTATTACAATCGATTCCTTGTTTATTATTGCCTAATGAGGAGAAAAAGAAATTGACTAATCGATTAAATTCACAAGACTACAATCTTCCTTTTCGTATCATATTTCAATTAAGGTACCAAATTTCACTGAAAAAATTGTAAAATTTATTTGAAATATTTTTCAGTTTCGCACTCAAAGATTTTACATTTATTAAAGTTAGAATTTCTTATTTTTGATCCAAACAGCAGTAAGTTATTACTTAAACAAATCTCATATGTAATTACTAATTACTGAGCATAGTTGGTATATTCGTCTGCGTAACGGGTCTATTAACAACATTTCTATTCAGGGTGAGTAGTTACATTTCTACTCAGCTTCACCTCTATCTGACAACGACTCGAGTCGGTCCTGTTTAATGTACCTATTGCTTAATAATTTGCTCAGGAGGTAATTAATTAATTCTTGGTGGTATTAAAGCTCAGTAGTGCATTCTCTACTTCCCTTGTGAAGTGGAGAAGATCTTTGAAGTAAGCTTCCAGTATACTCAAGTAGAGAAGTATTTGAGAGTTATAAACAAGTAAAGATGTAAAGTGTAGATAATAATGATTAAGTAATCTACGAATTTTCATAAGATTTGATATTTTTACTGCAGTTGGTTTATTATTAAATTTTCATCCCTTATTTTATTTTGTTTAATTTAATATTTTAATATTGTATTATTTTTCGATTTTTGAAAATTAAATATTGCATAAATAATTACATCAATTACAATGAAAATATCTTTTTGAATTTGAATGTGGGTTATGACATTTAATAATGAAGCCGTATCAATAAAACATTTTTTTTTATTGTTAAAAACTTATTTACTTTCAAGTATAAAATAAATTCTCACAAAAAGACAACTCATTTTATGAAAAGCTCATTGATATTGAATTTACCCGTATAAATTACGTAGAAAAAAGCGTTCTATTTTATTCCCTTCAGGCGTTACAAGCACAAAAACGGAATTTTCTTCACTAATTATATTACTTTATAAAAGTAAGTATGTGCTATAAAGTAAGTATGTGTTATAAAGTAAGTATGTGTAAGGTCATGCTTATTGAATGAGCGTTTGTAATGAAATTTATCTCTAAAATAGAAATACATGAAAGTTTGAAGTTGATCCGTAGTCGAAACTCAATAAAAACAGGATGCAAATCATCATCATCATCATCATTGATTATAAGTAAGGCGCGTGCATATATAGCGCGCTATTCGCCCGTGCAAAACAAATTCTGATTCAAAATGAATTTAAGATTGAAATTCATATTTTGACACAAACATGAATCAGTTTTGAGATCATTCCAAATTTGAAATTGATTTGTAAATAGAAATTAGCACGCTTGTAGAAATCGATCCTGCTTTAGAATTTTAATAAAGACTTAAGAATATTTTATAAATAAAATTTATCCTAAATATTTTCAATCTTAATTTTCAATTTTAAATTCATTTTGAATCAAATTTTTTTTGCACGGGCGAGTTTCTATTAAATTATAAATTTGATGGATAAAATGTACATCGCTTAACCATACAGAAAAAAATTAGGAAAGCGGTTGACCTTAGAGACCATCTCTGCAACTTCTCGCTAATTCCATACTTAAGCGCTCAAAATTGCACTTATTACATTTTTCGGATCTTCGAGCTCAACAAATTAATATTATATTAAAGTTAGCTGTCACTTGACCATTTTTTAATTTTATTTAACAAAAATATTTGTTCCGAAAAATTATTTTTAAAAAATTGCACTTTTAATTTACTAAAATTTCTAAATTTTCATTTTTGTCTTTTTTTTTTATACAGCAATTTATTTATTAGAAAAATAATTTCAATTATTATAAATCGGTTTAAAGGGAAAGGGGGGCAAAATGGGCCCCTTAAGAAAAAAATATTGAAATCTCTAGTGTTTTTCTCTGACTTTACTTTTTTTTAAATCTTTTGCCAAGTATTTGACCTTAATTTACTCTGTTCATTGAAAATAAAAAATTGAAAATGTGGGGCAAAATCGACCACCTTCAGAAAATTTTTATAATATGAATTTTTCAGCTTGTTTTACCTTTTTTGGTCTTTTACTGAGTTTATGGTATTATTTTTTTTGTATTGAAATTAAAAAATTGAGAAAAATGGGGTAAAACGGGCTCCCAAAAAAACTCGATATGTTTCTGACTTGTTTTATGTTTTGAATCTTTTTATTATGTATTCAGAATAAAAAAGAGTTGATAGTGAAAATTTTGACTTTATAACAGCTAAATTCAAAATTTTTTGTTGAATAACTCATTCGATGAAACTCTTTCATTCAGCGAAGAGAATCTTAAATTTCAAATCAAGAATTTTTAGACCATTTAAATTTCATTATCAGTCATGAACATTATTCAGTAGTTTTTAAATGATTGTGTAATAATCTAATAACAATTGTTGCCATATTATAGCATTGAGAAGAAGATATTCAATTTTCCACGATGATTGCAAGCGAAAAGATGTCATAATTTAAAATAAATGAAACTATTTAAAATATTATATTATAACGCTATCAAATATCATAAATAAAATACCTCACAATTTTCAATCAATAATTGACTCAATAAAAATATTAACAGCAATATAACTACCACATATTTGTAAACTGTAAAATATAGAAATAAAATTATTTACGGATCCGAATTTATTGAAAACTTAATATGTAATATTTATAGTATTAAAAAGTATTAAGTGAACCATTTGTCAATAAAAATAGATAAAATGAATATGACAATATCAATAACTCAACATTACATCGACATGTTTACACAATCGAGCAAGCATACTCGAAAATTCGACGATATCCAATAACAATAACAATTATATTTCCATGATAATCTAAAATATACTCATAAATTATTGATAAACTGAAAGTTCCAGTAGATAAAGCTTGAAAATAATTGTGTTGACAATAAAAACATCGTATGATTTTATACCATCTTTCCGTCTCAATTACAATCATGGTTCATGATTAATTGATCCACGGTAAGTTCTGATATTCAGACTGCAAATTTTGTCCCAAGGGACCTAACTTGCTGATTAGGCTAATGTTCGCGTACTATCTAAGATCCTCTTCTTACTTTAGCAGTATATCTGCAACTATAGTGAACTTTGTTGTCATAGTCGCTAGCAACCAGAGGACGTAACTTAAAAGTCAATTAACTATAATTGAAAAACAACATGTTGATCAGAAAACGCAGATCTGAACAAACATTTGAGCGATAGATGAAGATTATCATTATTTCAAAGTAAAAAACATGTTTCTCTGTTCTTCCCTTGAAATATTCGTCATTAAATTATAATGAGTTATGTAGGTCTCTTTAGTTAAAAGGAAGAAAAAATTGTCAGCAAATAGTTTATTTACAAGCGCCTTTTGTTATACCTATTCTTCCCAAATCATCACTTCTGAATCGATTGTAAAAAATAAATTAGTTATTTCAGGTCTGTGCCTTCGGCTTGACCTTTCGGAGATTACCTACCGTTACCTTTCATGTATACTCGCCCAAGTTTTACCAAAATTTACCACTAGAGGGCCCTTAAGAGGGGAAATTACCCTTCTCCTCAGTCCCCTAGAGGTTGTGACGGCTAGTGCGATCGGTTTACCGGCTCGATCCTTAGTACGCTGTCGTTTCTTGAGTAGTGCATATGAGCCCATAACGTTGTGAACGTTCGTAAATAAAACTAAATTTTTGTTTTATTCAATTGTGACGTGCTAGATTGAGTAAAAGAGAGGTAAGATTTTTTGCAATAATGTTTTATGTTTCAGTAAAAGCTAGGCATGTTTAGTGACGAGCGGTATTAGTTTCGGCTCATGAGCCGCAACGGCAGCCGTTAAGGCTGTGGAGACGCAGCCGTCGGCTCGTCTATTAATGGAGATAGCTCCTTCGAAGCCTCTGTCCACTCGGGACGTAGCAGCAGGCTCGATTTGAGCCGAGACGCAGCCGCAGTCGTAACCCGAAACGGCTCATTTTACTTTGTGCTTAGCACATGCAGCTCTACATACCGACTTTATTTCTTCGCCTCATCAGGCGCAAGTATGATTGAAGGCTCGCAGACATTCTATCTCGAGCTAAACATCCAAAAAATGGATGAAGGATATTTTTTTTTTTTTTTAATATCCTGGGCTGTTTCAGATGAGTGAGGAGCTAGAGTGGACGACGATGGAGGAGTTAATGGAGGTAGCAGCTGACACAGAAGCAGAGGACAGGATTTTGGATAGAGTCAAGCTGGTCGCGCAGGAGAGCTTGCCTGAAGGATGGTTGAATTGGAAAACACTGGATTTTTCCAAAGAAGCTCTGTTTGGAACGGAGTTGACTGTGGACCCGCAGATTTTAAACAAATTGCGTTTCGCTTTGCCTACAGTGGCTTTGGCGCGTGCCTTTAATCCTTCGGCTGCAGATTTGCCAGAGAAGCAGTATAGAGACCTTAAAGTGTCCATGTTGAATTGGTCTTTTTCTAGAGCGCTTATTATGAGTCCTCCAGCTTTGGTAAATAAACTCAAAGGCTCGGTTGGACGGGCAGAAATTTTTTTGCACGCGATAGAATCTGTAAAGCCACTGTGTATTTCACGCAAGCGGGCGGCGGAGTTGTTGAGACCGCAAGGAGTTGGCTCAGACTCTGATGAGGAGAACGATTCTTCTCGGGCATTGAAAAGACCGGGAGAGCATCTGAGTCAGGATGCTCCAGGTTCAAAAAGATCTAAAGTAACGGAACTGCAGGATGAGATGCGTCACATGTTTGGAATAGTCATGGAAAAGATCCAAAACATGGAACAGCGTGGCCACAGAAGGAGTGAGGACGATGATTATTCCGACAATGACTCAGAACATTCTGGTGACAGTAGTGAGTCTGTTTTACCAGGACAAGACTGGACCCCACCAGCCTTTGAAGAACCTTCAGTAGTATCAGGAATGCCGGTTACACCGGTAAATGATCTTGAGGCTTTGTCTTTTACACCTCAGGTAAAAGAAAAAGAACCAACTATTCCCCCACCGGCAGAGAATATTAAAGCGCAGGGAATTCAGTGTCAGAAGTTTGGTTCTTCAGGGTGGAGCAGAATAAGGTACAAAGAAGTTCAGAAAAAGCTCCAAGCTTCACCAGTGTTTGATTCATTGAAAGTAAATACACAGCTGGAGGGGGTAGTGTCAAAGTCTTATTACCAAACGCTTTTGGAGCGTGTAGATGAATTGACAGGCACGTTAAGTCATGGCTTATTAAAGCAGAGACAGAAACTCATGGAGGGCATGAAATCCTTGGCAGCTAAGTATCCGGGAGCGTATGAAGACATTAAAGCCACTTTTGTGGGAGAATCGGAGTTCAAAGAAGTCTCAGACGATCTGCTCCAGTTTACATGCGCTAGGAGAGCGGAAGTAATTGAGATGCGGAGAAAGGCTTTTAAGCCCAAGGAGCAGCATCATGCAGCGAAGCTGGCAGAAATCCCACCGTCAGAGTCTCATCTGTATGATGAAGAATTGCTGTTTAAGTTCTTAGATCAGCGAGGTGGTTTGAGCAAAGTTTTCCCGCCAGCTCAAAAACCGTTTAAGGAAAGATTTTCCAATCACGGAACTACAAAGGACAAACCTGCTCAGAAGTCTTCTGGTTTTGGACACTCTTCCTACCAGAAACAGAGGTCTCAGCTTGCATCACGTGCTCCATTTCGCAGATCTGATTCAAAAGAATCGAGAAAAGATTACAGAAAGACTGATTACAGAAAGAGTGACTCCGGTAAAGGAAATCGGAAGTCGACTTCACAAAGAGCATGACTACGAGTTCCAGGCGGGCCAGCTTCAGTTTTATATTCCCCAATGGCGCAAGCTGGGCGCTCCAGAGCACATCATAAAAACGATTGGGGGGTATTCAATACCATTTGTGAAGAAGCCACCAGCAATTCCATTCTCAGAGAGGAATATTCAAAGATTCGGTACCAAAATATCTCATCAAATGTCGCAGGAGGTGGAGGAACTGCTAAAGCTGGGAGTGCTAGAAGAGTCAAGGTGGCCTTCAGGCTTCCTCTCAACGATGTTCCTGATCCCAAAATCGGATGGCAGCTTCCGACAAATCTTCAATTTACACCGCCTGAATCAGTATTTACAGACCAAAAAATTTCGGCTAGCCAATCAATTGAAGGTACCAAGTTTCTTACAGAGGAACGATTTCATGGTCAAACTAGACATATCCAAAGCGTATCTTCACATTCTGATGAAGGAAAGTCATCGGAGATTTCTGAGTTTGGCATACAAGGGTCGAATCTACAATTTTACTTGTCTCCCGTTTGGTCTCGCTACAGCGCCACAGGAGTTTTCCAAAATAAGCAACTGGATAGCGAGCCTTTTCCGTCAGCTGGGCGTAAGGGTACTGGTCTATTTAGACGACTTTTTGTTCGCCCATCAAGACAAGGAGGTTCTTCAAGAACAGATCAAAGAAGCAATCCGTTATCTCCGATATCTTGGTTGGCGGCTAAATCTAGAAAAGTCAGTAACAACGCCGACGAAAGAGTTAGAGTTCTTGGGAATTCGATGAAATACAGAGTCAAACAGAATGTGGTTACCGGACAGCAAGAAAGTGCGTATCCTCGAAGTCATGAATCAGATAACATTGTCGAGACAGTGGAACTGGAAAATGGGAGTATCGTTGCTGGGTCAGCTGAACTTTGCGGCCTTGGTAACCCCGCTGGGCCATCTGTACTCTCGCGGTTTGCAGAGGGCATTCAAAAAACTACCAGGACATCGGCCAAAGAAGAGCTTGAGTCTCTTTATTACCACGAGAGGTAAAGTAAAGGAAGCATCACGAACAATCATTGCTGGTTGGTTGAAATCGATTTTTGTAGCTTCAAATACTAAGGCGAATCCAGGTTCATTGCGGTCGGCAGTAGCGTCATACAATTTTGATAAGAAGGTAGATTTAAAAGAAATTTTAGATCGTGGTAACTGGAGAGGTCCAAAAAACTTCTTTAAATTTTATTATAAAGCTGTGGAGAAACCAAAGGTTAAATCTAAGAATGTTATGTTCAGTACTTTTAAACCGGTATGAGAAATTATTTATAATTATTTAATAATATTTAATTATTTATTGGCCTATGATAAGGTTTGTTTAACTATAAAGAGAATGATTTACTTTAAATAATAAGATTTGATTGCATTTCAAGCTAGTCAATAGCTGTATAAAAAAAAAAAAAAAAAAAAAAAAAAAAGTTTATTGATAAGTTATGGAATTTATTAATGCATTAAAAAAAAAAAAAAAAAAATTTAATTAAAAATTATTTCATTTAAGTCCTAGTTTCTTTTCTATGTTGTCTTTGCAAGCAAGTTTAAGTATTCAGGTCACAGTACGCTGCAGGTTGTGAGCCGGCAGATTCCAAACACCTCTCCGAAAGGTCAAGCCGAAGGCACAGACCTGAAATATAAACCGTTTTCCACCCCGAAGGGAAGAAAACGATTATTTCGGGTCTTGCCAAAGGCTTGACCTGAGTAAGGCCTTGCCGGCTTCTTTTCGGAGCTGTACTGAGGATCGAGCCGGTAAACCGATCGCACTAGCCGTCACAACCTCTAGGGGACTGAGGAGAAGGGTAATTTCCCCTCTTAAGGGCCCTCTAGTGGTAAATTTTGGTAAAACTTGGGCGAGTATACATGAAAGGTAACGGTAGGTAATCTCCGAAAGGTCAAGCCTTTGGCAAGACCCGAAATAATCGTTTTCTTCCCTTCGGGGTGGAAAACGGTTTATATTACAGCTGCTTGTCAAAATTCATAAAATTCAAACATTCTGGTATTAAGAGTCAAGATTATTTTATTTTATGGAATTATTTTAATATTAGATCGAACATGTCTTTTGTGCTCTAATTTTTCGTTATTCTAACCAAAAAAATGTAGTTAATATAACTATTATTAAATACTACTTATATTATTAAATACTATTTATTATTGAGTTGCTGCTATTATTATATTTATTACAACTTATAATTTTTATTATAACGTGAAAATAAACAATCTTAAATGGCTCAAAACTAAAAAATATTGAGCTTTTTAAATTTTAAGATTAAACATTAAGTCTTATGAGAAATGGCAGTTTTCATTTTATTTTACAAAAAGTAACGTTCAGATTTTAATAAAAATTAAAGTGATGACAAGAAATAGCATATTGAATACTTTGCGTAATTAAAAGTACAGATTCAGAGCATGTGATAATAATAATTAATAAAAAAACTTTCAAAAATTATCTCTCTTTCTCTAATGCGACTTTGCATAGGAAAATCAACTATGAAATCATACAAGGCTTTCTATCGAACGTTTGACACTTGTGGCATTTGTGGTAATGTCACCTTTAATGGGAGAATAATTTATTTGCGTGGATTGTTTGTACGTCTTGAGCATGTGTCTTCAACACCAGAGGTCGAGCGTCCGAGATCTTCGTCTGACAAAAAAAATTAAAAATTCTTACTTTGACAACGATGATGTAATGCAAGATTTAAAGTTTATTATAAGTACACGGAAAGAAATTTTCATAAAAAATAGAGTAATTTAAGAAGTTACAGAATTTTTAATTTAGTTACAATTCTTTTAATAATTATATAATTAGCAACTAAATATTATATAACTAAATAAATAAATTTGTGCTTTCGTAAATAATGAATTTTGTTAAATTGCACTGTAATTTTTTAACTATTGACATTTTTAAAGATATAAGCTCATCCCGATGTTACACTCACCAAGAGCTTTCATTTGAGTACCCACATGCATTTTGATATATTTTTCATATATACATATATATGACATATATAAATATATAAAAAAATTGATGTGGGTACTCAAATGAAAGGTCTTAATGAGTGTAACATCGAGATAAGCTTATATCGTTAAAAATGTCAATTGTTCGCGGGATACAGGATCATTTCTTAATTATGTATCTAGTGATAGAGCATTTTCGGATGCAGCCTAAATACTTATGATAATAAATTGACTATTGGTGAAAATGATATGAAACCATAAAAAGGCACAACTCTAGGTCAAGACTTTTCCAACGATACCAAATTTAACCATAAAAACCCATTTTATCATATAAATACATTGGCCACAAAATTTTGCTTGTTCTCTTAACAATATAGATTATTTAAAAATATACTGTAAAAAATATAGACAATTCTTAAATTAGTGTGGAATTGTAATTTGTAAATTTAAGAATTTCTTAAAAAAAAATTATAATGGGTAATTTTTAAATCAAAATTAAAAATCAATGAAATCCTAAAATTAGGTTGACATATTGTTTTATACATAATATTCACTACATCTGGACAAATAATGTAATTTTTGAAGTTTTGAAATCAAGGAAGTTTTTCTACTATCTGAAATTGTAATAAATACTCAGTATGAGTTTACTTAATCGACTACTTTTTTTTTTTTTCGTGCTGTTGACGTTCTTTCGATTAATGTATAACACAATGTACATCGAAAAAGTATGATGTGTTTAAATGAAATATTAAAAACTCTAAAATAACTTGAGGTAATTTTTTACACTGTCTCCATAAATCATTAAGAAAAAAAAAAGTTATTGAACTACTTGCTCATCAATCATTCACAAACTATCGAATCTGTGAGAAAGTTATTTATCTATTTATATTAAACAAAAACAGTTCAATGCCCGATAAAACAATTTCAGGCTCCAGCAAATCACATCCCAAAGTATTTTTTCAGAGCTTTAGTTACAGTTTCCAAAGTCAAAGTGTGGTAACACAATAACGTGAAGAAAGAAGTGCGCAGAAAACTCTACCGACGCAAACTTTGGTCCCTAAATTCAGAATTACATATTACGAGCTGAGCATACTTCCCGGATATTCGATCGTCTTACAGTTATTTGATTGCTTTTATTCTTTTTTTATCTCTACTTAATCTAACTATCTTGAAACTCTCTTCCAAATAACAAATCTTTTTTTTTTTTTTTTTTTTTTCAGAATGCATTGAAAACTGCAAATCAAATTATGCTGCTAAATCCATTTGTAATGGACAATTTAATTTTAATTTAAAAGTCTTATAATAAGAAACTTTTCTTCGTCTGCAAAGCGATTAAAGATGGAGTTTTTCTTTAATTCATAATTTCCATCATTTATTTATGGAGTATTTTTTATATAATATTGTTTTTCGAGTTACTGTTGTAAATAAATAGCGAGAAGAGTTAAAGTTTAAGGTGGGAGTGGTGTACAAGGGGCAGAAAGAAACTTAAATTTTAGATGGGATGCATAAAAAAAATTGAAGGTCTAAAAGATAAAAAAAAATGAGAACATGTTAAGAAATGGAGGAAATCTAAACTTGAATGCCCGAAAGTCGAGGCATTCGGAAGATGATATTAAAGATAATGTTACGGGTACTTGCCGGAAAAAGGCTTTGTCGGGTTGACGATGGACAAGAAACTGGAAAAAAAAGAACATTTTGATAAGATAAACATTTTATGATGGAAAATAAAGTATAAAGAGTATAAACTGGCTCTTTGTTTATGTGAGTATTGGCATTTAGAGTTTAAATATATGGTATTAGATTTATTTCGAGGTATTAATTCAGGTGCATAGACAGCGTCGTTTACCCATATAGCTTTTGATTGAATACTATTCCTACTCTCTTAACATGAATCAGTGGAAATCCATGAATAGTTAATTTTTACATTTTTAGGTAAATTTTATTGAAATCTATCTATTGCATCTATTACATCAATTAAGTCGAAATTTTGCTTTTTGATATTTCTAATGACCCTTTTTGATATTTCTGAAATTTTGGTATCTTTCTCTACCCTGTTGAAAACAATTTTCGGAATTTTTTCAAATTTTTATACCCAACCAAAAAAAAATTACGAGTTATTTAGAAAGACAGCTTTTTTTTTGTTAAATAACCATAACTTTTTTGAAAATTAACTTATTGGGATGTTTTTTTTTTTTTTGAAATTTTTATTTTAAATGTACTTTTTAGAAAAAAAATAAAAATAATAATTCGGATTTATATTTAACGTTTTTTTTTTAATTTTGGATAAAAAAAAGAAAATTTCGAGGTGATTGACATTTTTGATTTTCAATTACTTTTTTTTTAAAAAAAACTTCAGTATTTTCTAAAATTTTCAGTGACATTTTTTTTTTTTTTTTTTTTTTTTTAGAAATGAAAAAAAAATTTTTTTTTTAAATGTTTGGTTTTCGTTATACCACTCTGAAAATTTTTCAGCAGATTTTGAAAACTTGAAAATCCCAGAAAAAAAATTAAAAGACAAATACCAAATCTTATTAATTCATTCTATGAAATCTACCTTCCATCTCGGGTGTGTCCGAATGGCATTTTTTATATTTATTTCGATTTTAACAATAAATCGTAATTTTGACACCATTACAGGTGAAAAACGAAAAAATCACTTCATCAGTTTTCAATCAATAGTAGAGATAGAAAATTGATAATTCTGATATTAAAAATTTATAAATTCAATAAATGAAATCAACGACCAAAGATTTATTTACCATTGAAACGACCTCTGGAGTTAAAAATAAAAACAAGTTATTTAACAAGTAATCAATCACTCTTTCCACACGCTGGCAACTGAGGCATACTCTTTTCACACAAAGATACAATCTACTTTAAATTTATCTTCTCCGGTTTTCCCTCGTA
Source organism: Cotesia typhae (assembly GCF_013202065.1). Lineage (NCBI taxonomy): Eukaryota > Metazoa > Arthropoda > Insecta > Hymenoptera > Braconidae > Cotesia > Cotesia typhae. The sequence goes on from NW_027423752.1 coordinate 1,502,875, forward strand.
CTTTACGACCAATTATTATTTTACTCAACTTCTGAATTCATCAGCTGAGCTTCTTTTTGCAGCTTAAAAAAAATTAAAATCAATTCTGCGTTGACGGAATCGTGCAGTTTTTTTTGCACAATGCACAAGAATTTTTCCAGCTTCTCGGAATAAATTATTATGCAAGATAATGAGATTATTCAATTAACATAATTTTACGTTCGTAGTTGAAATGCAATTATTTTGAATAATTACATTCATTGGATCCAGCTAAAAAGGTCAAGCTTAATGAATTAACTACTACTTTAGTGGATTATTTCTATATCTTATAATTCTGTAAGTCATATAATTTAATTGACTGAAATAGTCACAAGACCGAAAATTCACATTAAAAAAAATGTTTAATTTACAGGGAAAAAATGTAAATTTAGAATGAAAAATTTTTTTAATTTTGCATTTGAATGGCGATTCATGAGGAGTCAATTAAAACCCTGGCTCTATGTGAATTGTAATAAAAACAAGTTATTTATGAAAATTAAAAAATATGATTCATTGATAGTTTAATCTTAAATTATTTTGACAATCAGAGGATTACAAAATTAAGTTCTTCTATTGCTCCACGATTTTTTTTTATTTATAGACAATTTCCCGAGTAAAAACAGAATTCCGCCGCACCACCTTGCACTACAGCCGTGACATTTCTGATTATTTTACAAGTAACACATCACCGCCGCTCCCAGAAATGATTAGTTTTTGGAATTGATCGATCGAGCCGTTTAAAAGTTATTAAAAAAAACGATTTGAAAAAATTTTTTTTCGTAGTTTTTTTAAGATTTCTCAAAATCTATCCGTCGGAATCGGTCCAAATTGTATTCAAAATCTAAGTTTGTTCAAGCCCTTTCAAATGACACCAACCGCGATCAAATCGGCCAAGCCGTTTAAAAGTTATGAGAGGTAAAAACAATAACTTCCCGATTTTTGAAAATTTTCAATTTTCTTAGCGGGAAGTTCAAAATTTATATACGGGCTTATCTAACATATTTAGACAGAAAAAAGATTCACTTGGATAGAGAAAATATTAAGAACTGATGTTCCTAAAGTTAAACGGTTACTTTAAAATCAGTCAATCAATAAGCCATTCCTCAACTCTTCTCAAATAAATCAGCGATTATCTAAATGACAGCGTATTATTGAGTCCGCTTGGATGTACTGGAAAATATATGTAAATTTTTTAACAGCAAAAAATTATAAACCGAACGTAAAACCGAGCCCACGCAAAAATCTATTTTTAAACGTAAAATTACATAATCAAATAATTATTTTTGCTTAAGTACATTCTGTTAAAAATAACTCCAACATCCCTTAAAAAAAAAAAAAAAAATAATAATATCATGAATAAACTACACTTATATCAAATTTAATTGAAATATGATCCGTAAGTTTCACGCAAACTTAGTTATGTGTATAAAATTTATTAAAATTCTGACACACTCTTCGTATAGTAAGATACTTAAACCATTTGGCAAATAATTTCAATCGGTCCTAAACAAATAACTTACAATAAAAGCCCACCAGCCTATCTTCGCTCCCATTATCAACCACCTAAACTTCGGGAGCTCCATAACTCATTTTTATCGCCCTAAATTTTTCCACCCATCTCCATAAAAATCTGACGTGTTTTATAACTTAAACCTGCAAACTGAACACCGATTTAAGAATCAATTATCAATTACCTATTGGTAAACATCCACCCCACCATCACCATCCCCTTTGACGTTATCTTTCTCACCATAGCTTTTACGACTCTTTTTTGGCCTCTATTTTCCAATTACACACTGTATGTCTGAATACATTTTATTACTGATAACGCGTGCCGCCGGCGCAGAATGTATTTCCCCACTATCGTGGTGTTTAGCTGCCGAACGCTAACTGACCGTTATTAATACTCAGTCTTGAATTATCTTTTTCTTGTGCAGGTCTTTTCTCATAATAGTATTTTGTAAAATCCCATATTAATTCAATCTTCTTATTCAAATTAATTAATAAAATTATTAATAAAGATATTTAATTTTTTTCTTAAAAAAAAAAAAAAAAAAAAAAAAAATATGGAGCCATCTTATGATGATGAATACAAAGCGGTGTACAAGCAATGGGGTTCACCTCGTGGTTCACTTTTTGTAGTTATACCAATGACACTAATATACATCATGATATTTATCACCGGAATAATCGGCAATGTGACCACGTGCATCATGTTTTTGCGCAACAAGTCGATGCACACCGCAACCAACTACTATCTGTTTAGTTTGGCAATTTCTGACTTGTTGCTGCTGATATTCGGGCTTCCGATTGAACTTTATGTGATTTGGTGGTTCTACCCGTACATTTTCGGGGATTTTTTTTGTACTGCTCGAGCGTATGTTTCTGAAGGCGCGACATACGCAAGCGTGCTCACGATCACAGCTTTCACTGTTGAAAGATATATTGCAATTTGTCACCCGTTTTTGTCCCACACAATTTCCGAGCTGTCGCGAGTTTTCAAGATGATTTTGATGATCTGGGTGATCTCGCTCTGTGTTGCACCACCTGTAGCTCTGCAGTACGGAGTTATCAAGTACCCAGAGATAAGCTCGCTTGCGGTTATTTGCAATTTGAAGAATCCGGACTATGTCAAGTATTCGTTCGAGCTGACGAGTTTGATATTTTTTTTTATACCCATGACTCTTATTCCGATATTGTACTGGCGAATTTGTTTGAAACTGAAGAAGTCGAAGAGGATGAAAAAGAGGAATATCAGGAATCAAGGAATGCGCAGTGAGTTGGAAATCAAGAGGAAAATGTTTGATGATAATACAGGAAAATCTTCGCAGAAAATTGTTAAAATGTTGGGTAAGTTTTTGATAGAAATCAAAATTTATTTAATTTTTGAATAAATTTTAAAAGAGATCGCTATAAATTTTGTAAAATGTATGTTAAAGTTTGAGCTTTTTTTAACTTTGTAGTGTAAGTTTGAAAATTTTTATCAGTTAAAATATGTTTTGGTTTAAATAAATTTTACATGATTTGAAAATTTTCTGCTTGGCTCAAAACAAAAAAATTCGTTGAAATGATTTTCTTGTTTCAAATAATTTTTTTGACTTAAATTGATTTTTTTAACTTTCCACTAAGAAAATTGAAAATTTTCGAAAATCGGGAAGTTATATTGGTTGTGCCCCGTTTTTCGAAAAACGGGCGCGCGCGCGTGTGTGTGTGTGTGTGTGTGTGTTTGTGAAGATCTATGCAAATAGCTTGACCAATTTGATTGCGATTTTCGCCATTCGAAAGAGCTTGACTCAATTTAAATTTTTAATACAATTTGGACCGATAGAATTTGAGAAATCTAAAAAAACCTACAAAAAAATTTTTTTTCAAATATAGTTTTTTTGGAATAACTTTTAAATGGCTTTATCGATCGATTCTAAAAACTAATCAGCTCTTAGCATAAAAAATCACGTCGGTCGCCGTCGGGCCGATGAAAATCGGTTGATTCGTTCGTGAGTTATTGTTAGCGGAAAAAGTGATTTTTTTAAAATTTCTCCAAAATTTTCCGTCTGAATAATTTGCGTTTAAATATAAATCATATAATTCCAAAAACTACGTCGAATACCACCAACCCTGTGATAATCGGTTTATTCATTCAAAAGTAATTGCAGTTTGAAAATTTAAAGAATGGTATTTTATTGGCCTCGCGGGATAATTAATATCACTTGACTCTATCTTTTTATCCAGCATTCTAAACACAAGTTCGAAAATTTTCCAAGGTCGAGTTTTTGATACTGTTGTTATAAATTTACATCCACAATCTTTACTTAAAACTTGATTTTACATAAAAGATTAAATATTTAATGGTCAATAAAAGTTGAATTAAATAGAATATCGATAAGTTAATGATGTAAGCTTTATTTACATCACCCACAGAATAAAGAAAATTCTGTCTCCGGTGTATTTATATGATGAAATAAGTTTTTTAAAGTTAACTTTAGTATAATTAGGAAAGTCTTGACCTCAATTTGTACTGTTTAAAAATTTCGTATGATTTTCAGCAATAGTTGATTTATTATGGTGTTTTTGGAGTAGTTTTAAAAAGATTCAAATTTTGCGCAGGACAAAATTTGTTTATTTATTTCTTCTGTTCAGTACATGTGAATGTATGGTTATATATTTAATATTGATCTCAATAATTAAAAAATATGGAAAATTTTGTGAATGGCATATTTTTATTCTAAAAAATATTTTGATTGCACATCTCATAGCGCGTAGCGGTTGAGGTAGTGTTTTACTCTCGATACGTCAAGGTCAAGCAATTTTGGGGTCTTCAAATGCCTTTATAACAATCATATTGCACTTATGCGATTACATAAGTAGACATATTTCGAGAAAACACTCTAATCGATCAATCATATAGTTTTTAAGAATCTTTTTATAGTGCTACTTTGAAAAAAAATTTACACGGACGTCTAAATGTCTGTGCGCTAATTGCACGCCTCACGCGTAAGCGTGTGGAAGTGCTTTACTCTCGACATGTCACTATGGGACGACTTTGCAGTCTAAAATCGTTGATATGTCCCAATTTAGAGACTAAATCAATAAAAAAAGTATGTTTTGCAAACTAGAAATATTCAATTACCTATTTATTTATTTTTGTTTAGTATATTAACAAAATACTGTAGTTGAAAAATTATTAGTATGGCTGTCAGTTAGTCCTTGCGTTTCTTGTCATCACGTTTTACAAAAATACACGCCATGAAATGAAATAAATCTTCCACCATATGTTTCCATTCACCCTTATGACGATCCCTATTGCAGAACGTTATCAAACTTGCAATCGTTTAAAAGATATTAATGAAAGTTTATGAAATTTTGTACTATTTTTTTTTCTATCTCAATAATTTTTCAAGCAACTTCACGTTAGCAATAGGAATTTCGTAGAGAATTATATTCAATATTGACCGTCGATATAACTGTATAAAGTAGAAAAAAAAAATATTTTTTTCTGTATTTATCTATAGACTTAACGTGTGAGACGTACACTTTTGTATTTTCCAAACTTTTTTGTATTTACTCACGATAGCTCCAGGAAAGATTGATGTATCGAGACTGGGCTTTTTTATCAGTTCCAGAATTCGATGAACTGAGGCCCTATTTCATATCAATAGCATTGATTACGTAGTTTTTTTTTTAATTAATTTTTATTAAGATTCACTATGATACACTTGTACAAAAATGAAAGAGCTTTTCTTATTTCTCTCATGTGAAAACTATAGTGCCAATAATTTAAAAAAAATTATGAAATGCTCTGTAAGAAATTACGTAATTTTTTTTCCTGTTAAGAATCAACTGTACGATTTATTGTTTTCTTAGAAAATAAATCATATTTGAGACATTTATAAAATTTTAAATTAAACAAGTTTTTATTATATCAATAACAGACAAATTAAACAATTTTAACTAAACTCTACTGAGAAATGACATAAAAGTCATTTGGGAGTATGTGTGTTTTTAAAGGTTTGATAGATTTCTCAAAATAGAGCTGAATAAAATAATCTGAGTCAGTGAATAAGTTATGTATAACATTGGAATTAAAACATAGCCATCTACCGACAATACTTACCAAAGAAATATGGTTCTATGATTCTATATCCTCGGACAAAATATCCCCGATAAAATATCCCGGTCAAAATATCCATATAACAAAAAATCCTCCAGCCATAATATCCATGGACGGAAAATCCTTGGACAAAATCTATCTATCTATCTATCTATCTATCTATCTATCTATCTATCTATCTATCTATCTATATATCTATCTATCTATCTATCTATCTATCTATCTATCTATCTATATAAATAAAAATAAAATGCCGCATGTATGTCCATGCATCACTTGAGAACGGCTGGACCGATTGAGCTAAATTTTTTTTTGTTGTTTTTAGAATTTTTAGGAGAAGGTTTGTATGTAAAAAAATTTTTAAAAAATCCTCCCTCAAAGGGGATTGCGTGGGCGTTAACAATGAATAATTCTCGTTTGTAAACTATAAATCCTATAGCTCCCAAATTTGGATGAAATCTTCCGTAAGAGATATATAAATAATCTATGAACGAATTTTACGATAGCTCGCTCCACAAGGGGTTGCGGGAGTGGATATTAAAAATGAAAATTTTTAACTTTCAAATTGTAGATCCTACAGACGGCAAATTTAGGTGGAGTCTTCTATATGTGATGCGGAAATGATCTAAGAGCGGATTTTACAATAACCCACCCCCAATAAGGATTGCGGGGGTGGGTGTTAGAATGTTAAATTACCATTTCCACTCTGTAACTTCTAATACAGACTTGAAATTTGGTAGGAATCTTTTATTTGACGATGAATAATGCAAAATTTATTATTTATGATTTTATTAATTTTAGTTATTGCTCTAGATTAATTATTATTGTATTGAACTTATTGTTCGAACTTAAAAATTAATTGATCATTATAATAAAATAAAAAATTATAACAAAAACTTTAGTCATTTTGACTGAGGCTCAGCGAAGCGGACCGAGTCGCTAGTTTATATACATAATTTAAAGAATTAAATTGTGTCTGTTTATTCGATATTAGACCAACACAAATACGGGTAATCGTGTTGTTTCCTTTTAACATGGTTTTTGTGTATTTTTTTTTTGACATTATAATATTTTGATTTTTAAACTTCTTTTTTAATGAATTTTAAGATATTTTGTCCACAGATATTCTGACAAAAGATATTTTATCCTGAAGATATTTTGTCTTACGGAGATTTTGTTCGAGGATATTTTTACAAGGATATTTTGTCGGGAATATTTTGCCCGAGAATATAGACTAAATATTATTTTGTGGAAACAAATATTTATTCCTATGTAATGAGGCCTTCTTTATATTAATATAATTTATTTAAAGTAAAAAAATCATTTATAAAATTGTAAGAAATAATATTGATGGGTAAAAAATTTTTTTTTTCTCCCAAATAAATGATTAAAAATTTTGTTACTAAATCAGTTTAGTACTCCGTACTAAATTCTTCGATCAGAGCGAAATTTATCAGATAGTAAATATCTCCATAATTAGATACTCCAAAAATTATACAAAACAATTTTAAATGATCCCAACTAAATAAATTATAATTTAAAAAAAATCCCAGCCTGTCTTTCACTCCGTCTATTATCAAGCACCGAAAATTCGGGGTATTCATAACTGATTTCTACCATCTAAATTTTATCATAAATTTCCATAAAAATATGAGTTGTCTCTCAAAATAATCCAACCGTTTCTATAGCAACGTGCGAAATAAAGTACCAATCAATTACTTTTAAATTATAAAAATTAAACCCATTTCGTCCTTCACCTTCAAACGTATTTCCTTCATCAGAACTTGCAGAACCAGCAGCTCTGTGTATATTTACCGATTCTGTAAATTCTCTTCCTTCCTTTTTTCCTGTATCATACGTTATGTATCATACAATATACATATATTCGGCTGATAATATTCTCCGCCGGCGCAGAATGCTATTCCCCACTATCGTAACTTAGCCGTCGACGCTGACTGACCGTTAGTAATCATCCTCAGTCTTGGTTTGTCTTCTTTTCGCGCAGGTCTTCTTCTTAATCGGCGTCCTGAAAAATCGCAAATTTAATCAGTGATTAAAAAACATTTCAATTTTCAATAAATTATTTTTGCTCCCTAAAATCTTTAAAAAAAAAAAAAACAACACAAATGAAAATGCTTCTGTACAAAATAAAGAAAAGACTTGTATCAGAAAATTTCAATCCTTACGAATAAAAATTAAGTGACAAAAAGAAAAATAAAAGAATGGAGACGACAACGGAATCGTTTTTTCACAATTTGACCGAAGAAGTATCTTCAACATTTCCACCGATTTCGACGACAGACGCGGTATCTCAAACTTTGGTATCACGCCGCGATTCACTTTATATCGTAGTACCAGTAACGATAATATATTTGGTGATATTCATCGCGGGAATCATTGGAAATGTGAGCACATGTATTGTGATTTATCGGATCAAGTCTATGCACACTGCGACTAATTATTACTTGTTCAGTTTGGCAGTTTCGGATCTTGTGTTTCTGATTTTTGGATTGCCTCCCGAAATTTACCTAGTGTGGTCCAAGTACCCTTACATTTTCGGGGAATGGTTTTGCATTGTTCGCGGTCTGGTTGCAGAATGTTCAACATACGCGAGTGTCTTAACAATCACGGCTTTCACTGTCGAACGATACATAGCAATTTGCCACCCCTTTTTATCTCATACGATGTCCAAGTTGTCGCGTGTTGTCAAAATGATCCTGATAATTTGGTTAGTTGCAATTTGCTTTGCGTTGCCTTTAGCTCTACAGTACGGAGTTATCGAAGCTACGCATATCAGTCCTGATATGGTTCTTTGCACACTGAAAAACCCTTACCTTCAGCACTCGTTTGAGCTTGCGACTCTGCTGTTCTTCATCATACCAATGATTCTTATCACCATTCTTTACTCGATGATTGGGCTCAAGCTCAGGAAATCGAGGATGATGAAGAAGAGGAACATTAGAAATCAGGGAACTCGCAGTGCTCAGGAGAGCAGAAAGTCTAAGTGGGATAATCGCAATACTGGAAAATCTTCTAGGCGGGTTGTTAAAATGCTTGGTGAGTTAATTTTTGAGTTTTTAAAAAGTCCAATTGTTTGAATTTTTAAAAATCCAATTAAGAAAACCCATTTATTATTTGATACAGGAATAAATTTTTTTTTTTTCATTAAAAAAAATTTTTTTTTTTAGAGGAAAACTTAAACTAACTTAAAATAATTTTTTTTTCTCCGAAAGAATTTTTTTTAAAATAATAAAAAAATTTTTGTTAAAGTAATAAAATTTCATAAAGTATACAAAAAAAAAAAATCGCTTACTTGACCCAAGAAATTTTTCAAGGAGTCTTGGTTCAAAAAAACTTCACTTCAGTCAAAAGAATTTTCATTCTTCTTAATAATTCCTTGAGTTAAGAAAATTAGTCCTCCAATGAACAATTTTTCTCTCTGTGTCCGAAAAGTCATTTCTTTTTAACAAAATAAGCCTGTGCAAAAATTTTAAAACCAGTCGGATCGCAAAGGACATTTCTACTATATTTCAGTCTTCTAATTTCATAAAATTGGCTCATTTATTTTATTAAGAATAAGCAAAATTTTGTGGCCAGTGTATTTATATGATAGAATGGGTTTTTATGGTTAAATTTGGTATCGTTGAAAAAGTCTTGACCTGGAGTTGTGCTTTTTCATGGTTTCATATCATTCTTACCAATAGTCAATGTATGATGATAAGTATTTAAGCTGCATTCGAAAATACTCTATCTCTAGATATATAATTAAGAAATGAACGTGTATCTTGTGAACTATTGACATTTTTAAAAATATAAGCTCATCCCGATGTTACACTCATCAAGACCTTTCATTTGAGTACCCACATCAATTTTTCATATATTTATATGTATTATATATATGAATATATGAAAAATATATCAAAATACATATGGGTACTCAAATAAAAGCTCCTGATGAGTGTAACATCAGAATGAGCTTATATTTTTAAAAACGTCAATAATTAAGAAACTACAGTGCAATTTAACAAAATTCATTATTTAGTAACGCAAAATTTTATTTATTTATCGTTCATAAGTCACGGCAGTAACATAGTGACTGCAAGGTTGCTAATTTCGTATGATTAATTTTTTTTTATTCTCACCAGTATATGATTGGTAGTTATTTCATTTATTGTAATCCTAGAGTCGCTAGATAAATAAAAAAATTTTTAATTAGGTATGTTATGAGTTACGATATGATAATTTAATTATTTTTCAGCTGGTTTAGTCACTTTGCAATTATAATTATTTAATAAAAATAAAATTTAATTAATTAACAAAGTTTTTTCCAATACTAAGCTTGACTTAGAAAAAAAGTTTAACCACTTTAAAGCATTTTTACATTATAATTTCATAGCACACCTAATTACTCTAAAAAAGAAATAAGTGAAATTTTGTCATTTAAATTTGATTAAGAAATCTTGTGAAAACAAAAAGGTTATTGCACCTAAAAAATTCATAATCTTTTGCGGTTAATTAATTCTTGTATTTTTTTAAACAAATATTTTTCCTTAAAAAGTTTCCAAGGAGTTTGTCATGTCCGGAAAAATTAGTCTTTGCCTTAAATAAAAAGTAGTAGATTTTTTGACATGTCATTAAAAGTTATTAACGTCATTTGGGGTCGCTCAAGCTGAAAAAAAAAATATCTAGCAATTTTTCTCGTCACCCGTAATCAGCAAGCGGTTTAGAGTCTACAGATACTTGATATATTTATTATAAAAAACCGGAACATAATTTCAAAGCTAGGATCAAGTTTCTTGAAAGGGATAGTTACTTTGATTTATAACTTTTTCTACACAGTTAATTTTTATTTTTCTTCAAAATGTTATCTCTAAAATATTTTGTCTTTCAGTTATAAATTATAGGGTAGTTTCACCCGAGTACGTCAATGAACTTGTCAGTAAAACAAGGTTGACGGTGTACTTTCCGTTAGTTAATAGTCAACTCATACTATCTTTACCCATACAATCGGAATTAAAGTGAAGTATAAGGGATGGATATTCTTTATTCGCTAGGTAACTTAGTACTTTGGGGTTGCGGAAATTACAAAAGCTTTAACATCACATCGCGTGTTTGAGTGTTGTTCTTTTTTTTTAATATTTGAAGTGTGTCAATTCACAAGATTTCCGAAACGTATGTATTAATCTTTGGGAAACTTGGATGAATAGCTCTTTATATACTTCCACCGTTGATCTATGACTAAATAAGTTATATTTTTATTGATTATACATTAGTCCAACGTAAGATTCATTTTATTCAAAAACTATTCTAAATATATATATATATATATATATATATATATATATATATATATATATATATATATATATATATATATATAGGAGACTTTCTATAGATATAGACACTCATCATGATATCTCTGGAACTACAAGACCTAGAGACTTGAAATTTGGCAGGAATATTCCTTTCGCCGAGTAGAGGTCAGCTAAGAACGGATTTTACGAAATTCCACCCACAAGGGGGGTTGCGGGGGCGTTAACAATGAAAAATTCCCGTTTTTAAACTATAGCTCCTATCAACTTCAAATTTGGTAGGAATCTTCTATAAGAGATGTAGAAATAACACGACTCTACAAAAAAAATTTCCGTTCTTTGTCCTAAAGTTTATACTATTATTTTCCAGTTAGTTATGCACAAAAACGAAAAGAAAATATCTTTTTTCGGTATAAAGTTTGCTTTTGTGATAGTTATAATAATAATACTCATTTTTCAATTTTTTCATAAATTTTAATTGATTTTAATATTTTTAAAAAGACCGCGCGGTGAGAGTGGGGTATTAACGTTTACACTGTACCGCTAGATGGCATCCGAGTGATAAACAACCATCAGGTGTTATTTACAAGCCCAGAATAACTTAAAATGTCGTCACGAAAGTGCAAATACGATGCTGATGCATTTTGTTTTATATGTGGTCAATTTATTAAAGTTCGAGACGTGAAATATGAACTAAAGACATCTCACGTTCTCTGTGAAGCCTATGAAGCATATTTTGACTGTCCTGTACGGAATCAAGATAAGCCATGGGCTCCACATGTTGCTTGTAGTTATTGTAAAAGGTGTTTGGAAGGTAAGCAATTTTTATTTAATTAAGCGATGAATCCAAAATAATAGACATATTAATTTTTATTTTTATATTTTTAGGTTGGTATCGAGGTGAGAAAAGGTCTATGAAATTTGCAATACCAAGGATTTGGCGAGAACCAAAAGACCATATTACTGACTGCTACTTTTGTATGGTGAATCCGAGTAAAAGACGTAGAGGTAAAAATGCAAAACCTATTGAATATCCTGACCTCGAATCTTCTTCTGCTCCAATTGCTCACGACCTGACACGACCAGTACCTGAGCCACCAAAAAAATTATCGCAGAAAAGTAGCTCATCTTTTAGTTCTTATAAAAGTAATTCCGATAAGGAGTTTTTGCCTACATCTGAACAACCAAAACACTATCTCATTACTTCAGAAAATTTTAACGATCTAATTAGAGATTTAAATTTGCCAAAAAATAAAGCAGAGCTTCTAGGCTCTCGGTTAAAACAGTGGAATTTGCTTGATGATGTTAAGATCACGGATCAGCGGACTAGGCATGAAATGTTTGCAACGTTTTTCACGAAGGAAGATTGACTTTGTTTTTGTAATGACATTAAAGGTATGTTTGAAGCAATTGGCATACCCTGTGTCCCTAGCTAATGGCGTTTATTCATTGACAGCTCTACAAAAAGTTTAAAAGCAGTTCTATTGCACAACGGAAATAAATTTCCGTCTCTTCCAATTGCTCACTCAGTACATCTTAAAGAAAATTATGAAAGTCTCAAAATTTTGCTTGAAAAGTTTGCTTGAATCTGTAAAGTATCGTGAGTATAACTGGGAGCTGATTGGAGATTTTAAAATGGTGGGATTTTTAATGGGGCTACACTGTAGCCCAATTAAAATAATTCCAATAATTCTTTATCTAACTTATTATAACATTTCTTTATCGATCGAAACTCAAATTTATGTAAATTTTCCTGAAACTCATAGTTTAAATTAAAATTTATCGAATTATTGATCAAAAACTGGAAATATTGATATTCGTTAATGTTTGACGATGAATATCTCGTAACGGCTTCACTTAATCAAAAAATCATAAGAGACCATTTTTGTAGAGCAGTAAATTTCCTACAAAATCATGAGTTCCGCAATCCGAAATAATTTTTTTCATCGACTTATAAAATTCATAATAAAAACGAATATTTTCCTTAAAATAGCCAAACTTCAACTATGAATATCTTTTAATCGGTTGAGTTTTTGAAAAAGTCATAAGAGACCTTTTTTGTAAAGCATTCAATTTCTCACAAAATCTATGCCACGGAATATTTTTCCAAGCAGTTGGAAGCGAGATATAAATTTTTTTATCTGATTATTCGAAAAAAATAGAAACCCGCAAAGCGGAGGACCTTCCCGTTATAATTAAGAGCTTATACTTGGAGAGAATTCTTTTTAGGTGTCTACGAACCTATTTTTCAGAGTATAAAGTCAAAAATAAATTATTCGATTTTTTTGACCCACCCTAGGCTACAGGGTGGATATACAAAGTATCCGTGTTATTTGTGCTTGTGGGATAGCAGAGCGGATTCTAAACACTATATTCAACGGTCATGGTCTGTAAGAACAGAATTGTGTGTCGGAACACAGAACGTCAAATTTGAGCCGATTGTTGAAGCGGAAAAGGTGTTAATGCCGCCTTTGCACATTAAGTTAGGGTTGCTGAAACAATTTGTTAAAAAACTGGATGAAACTTCAGAAGCTTTTGGATACTTAAAAAAATTTTTTCCGGAGTTATCGGAAGCAAAGGTTAAAGCTGGGGTTTTTGTTGGTCCGCAAATAAGACAGATTTTCGCCGATGAAAAATTTCCAACGTTGCTGAATCGTCCTCAAAAAGCAAGTTGGAACAGTTTTAAAGCAGTAGTTTCTGGATTTTTAGGAAATAATAAAGCTGAAAACTACGAAAAGTTGGTTGAGGATATGCTTACAGATTTTAAGGCCATGGGCTGCAGGATGTCATTAAAAGTACATATGCTGCATGCTCATTTGGATAAATTTAAAAACAATATGGGAGCCTATTCCGAAGAGCAAGGAGAACGTTTCCATCAGGACATCATGAATTTTGAACAACGCTATCAAGGCCAATGAAAACATGATGGGCTATATTTGGGGTTTATTGAGAGAAAGTAGCTATGAACATAAAAGAAAAAGTAAAAGTGTGCACTTTTAAGTTATTTTCCACTTTTCTGTAAGCTAATTTGATAGTAAAACTTAATAAAAATAATAAACATTTTTATTTCAATAGTTTTATTTTCAATCAAAAATTAAAATCCGAGATTTTTAAAAATTTCGTTCAATCAGTCTTCTAAGCACAAAAGCAAAGTTTTTCATGCCATATATTTTTTTTCCGTCTTATTACGACCTAAACTACCGAAATTTAATGCTTTGCAATCAAAATCAAATTTCATGTTGACCCGTGTAATCTATCAATGAATTTTACGATATCTCACCCCACAGAGGGTTGCGGAGGTAGGTATTAACAATGAAAATTTTTAATTTCCAAGCTATAGCTCCTATAGACTCCAAATTTAATAGGAGTCGTCTACATGTGATACAAAAATGATCTAAGAACGGATTTTACACCGAATCATCTCCAATAAAGATCGCGGGGGTGGGTGTCAACAATAAAAAATCTTAGTTTTTAAAATATAGCTTCAAAAAGCTGCAAATTTGGTAAGGATCTTTTATTTGTCATGTAGAGATCATCTCAATACGGATTTCAATAAATTCTACTTCCGATTCGATGGAATGTGGAACCTGTGCAAGTCAAAATAATACTCCAATTAAATTTCAAGTCTAGATCTAAAACTACAATTCTATAAAGTGCTCAGCGGAGCGGGCGGGTAACAGCTAGTTTATAATAAATTTGAATATAATCAATTTTTTATACAAAATCATTTTTTTTGAGCTAAAAAATTTTTATTTTAAATTTTGCTTTGAAAGTTTTGTTTGTAAGAAACTTTTATATTACCAAAATGTGTTACGTAACAAATGAAAAAAAAAAAATCATTTGATTCTCATTCCTTCATTCTCGTATCTATGAATTTTAGAATAAATTTATTATGAAAATTATGATTTATAATAAATTCAAATTTAATCTAAAATGTATTTTAATTCGCGGTTCAAGAATTTTCTTTTTACTCATAACAATTAACTTATCATGATCAAAGATACAAACGTCGTTCTTGCGGGATATCATTTCTTGAAAATTAACACGCTTAACCTCTTTTTTATGGATGTTTTATGGAACCACTTTATAATTTTTAATTGGAATTTTAATTTGTTGCTTTTTTATTGACCGACTTACATAAAGCTCTTATTAAAAAGTCGCTGATAATAACATAATGGTTATTAAATTAATTTGTTTTATTAGCTTGACCTGCATGTAAGCATACAAGTTATATTTATTTCAATGATACACAATGTATACATTATCCTTCTTTTCATGAAATAGAGTATTATAATTCAATTATTCCAAAAAATTTGGATAAATTAGATTTTAAAAAATAAAAAATGCGCTTTAATATAAAACCTAACTAAATAGTAGAAAGAATTTTGAACGATTTTTAATTAGTTTGAAATAAGACCAGTTATTAAAAATAAAACAATTATTTTATTCAATTATAAAGCACTCTACGCTCTTTCGCAATAAAATAATTTTTTTAATCACTTGATCCTTATTTTTATACTTATAAAAAATCACTAAAAACTATTTTGTATTTTTTAGTTTGGTTTTTTAATCAAACTTGTTTTTTTAGTTTTAATTTATTTTTGCTAGTTCTAGATAGCTTAGTTGACAGCCTTGTAATTGAAATTATCAATTACTGTCAATGCAATTTCTGAAATTTTTAATTTACGAATTTTTTTAAAAATAATACACCCGATTCATTGTTTTAGTGGGTAGTTATCATATTTGCAAAGATTCGGTCAGTTTACGGTTCTGTTTTTTTTCTAGAATAAACTTAATTTCCTTATTTTTATATAATTGAATTTATTGCAGTAAATAATTTGAGCTGTTCCACACAGTAAGACAAAATCAGGGACTAATAAAAAAAATCTAAATTAATACGATATATTATTCAAATAAAGTAGCTAAATTATTATCAATAATAGAGCACGCTCAGAGAGAAAACACTTGAGAAAAATATTCTCGCCATGCCTTGAGTGGTCGACCACTTTATTGTACTTGCACAAGAAATGGAAACTTTTTCCCGACTTTTAAGGAAACAGAACTTTTTACTAAGGGAAAATATACTGAAGGCTAATCCATGCAGCGAGCAGTAAGCTTTATTAGATATGCACAATTTTAAATCTGATAAAACTTGAGGTGAAATTTCGTGAAAACCCAAGTATTTTTTTTTTTTTTCATACGTTTGATATTTTGTAGTTGAGAATTTTATGGATTATACCTTCCACTTATACTAACGAAAAACAAATTTTTTTAATGCCATAAAAATTTTTATCCATTCAGCCGTACTAAGGTTTTCAATAAAAAAATTTTATAGAAATTAGGGTTACATATTTTGCATACAGCTGTAAATAACTGTACAACTTTTTAGATAGATTTCGTAGAAATCAATCTTTTGCATTGGTCCTCATGTCGAAATTTACTCGGAATTTTGTCGTAATATCTCTTAACTACACAGAAAAAAAAAATTTGTTTGAATCAAGTAAATAATTTTGAAGAATTTAATTTTTTTGATTTGAGTAGAAAAATTCTTAAACTAAAAAATTTTACTTGATTTAAGAATTTTTTATCTTGATCCAAGACAATGAAACTCTTTAAAATTATTTTCTTGGTTTAAGAATTTTTCTCTTGCTCCAAGTTAATTTTTTTTTCTGTGGTAGAGTAAAGTTTAAAAATAACGCTAGTTAAAAAATTTATATTTGTAGGTATATTAGGGTGCTTTTTTTTTTCCAACTATTTTTTTTTCAGTCCCATCGTGAAATATTGTTGCAAGTACCTAAAAAAAAAAAAAAAAAAAAAACCCCTGAAAAGTTGGGCCTTCTATGAAATCTACCTTTTATTTCGGGTGTAGCCGAATAGCGTTCTTTTTTTTTTTTATAGAGAATTTTTGACGGAAAAAAATTAATTTAGATGTGCATTAGGAAAAAATGAAAAACAAAATTTATGTGATAGTATGATATTTTAGGTTTTTTTCGACTCTAATATGCATGAGCTCTGACTATACAAATGTAAACACAGACACTCATACACTCTCATATGCCGTCTTCATTGAAAATAATAAATGAGTCATTACTCCAGATGTTAAGATGGAATGCTTTGCAGAATTAACCTGTTTATTCAGCTCGGAGCCCCGAGGAATTAATTATTCCAGCTTCGAGCTTCGATTTGATTGATAAATTTCTATAATTGAATCAATAGTTTGAATATTTTTAATTCTTACTCATAGGTCATTATTATTCCAAAATGACTTTGATTTTGGAATAATATTTTTAGCAAAATAATTTAGAATAGATTTTTAACAAAACAATTCAAATTAATTAGAAATTTAAAAATTTTAAATTAAATACCTGCAAAGGCAATATATTGTTTTATTGATCCATTTTAATGCACAACTTGTATTTATTGCATTTACGTAATGTTAGATTATAAATTACAGGTAACTAGTTTTGTAATTTTATAGAAGGGAGGTCAAAGAAGTGCAAACTACCCTCAATAATTTAATTTACAACTTTTTGTAATGTTATTTCAAAATACCAAAAAGTTTGAATCAAATGTCTTTAACCTTGCGAAAACAATTGGGAAACAGTTCGGTTACAATCGATAGATAGCGAAGGAAAGTTTAATTTTTTCTCGCATAGTGATAGGTCGAGGAAATAAGTATATAATAAGTATACCATCATTTTAATACGTCGTATGCCACAAAAATTGACAAATTTAGGAGAGGGCGGGGGGGGGAGCACAGCGGCCCACCTCAAAAATTTGATAAAAATTTTTTTTTTTTCATTTTCCGTCAAGTTATGACTTCTGTAATGTGGGGTATAATGGACCACTCGAAAAAAAAATTGTAACGAAAAAAATTTTTTTTGAATTGAGAGAAATTTAAAGAATTAATTTTTTTAAGCCTTTTTAGGTCAATTGTATTTATCTCGGGTAAAAAGTATAAAGGAATTAATTATATTATTAATGAATATTTATTTAAAACTAATTAACAGCTTTATCATAAAATTTATAATTTTATAAAAATGTTAAAAAAAATCAAATTTTGAGTAAGACATGAAATATAAGTTTTCGATAATTAAGAAATCACATCGAGATAATTTGATATCGACGGTCTAATTAGAAATTGGTCTAACTCCTTATTTTTTAGAGGGTGACTTTTTTTTAAATTTTGGTGCAGTTATAGTTCGCTTATAAATTATTTGAATGATCCTAGCCAAAATATTATACCTCTATTAGATATTAAATGCTTTATTAAAATTTTTTTGGATTGGTTTTTTTTTTTTTTTAACTGAGGTCCTTTTTTTGTTTCATTTTGACTTTTTTTTCTTTGAGTTCTTGGTAATACTTGAGACTTTTTTTGGAGAGTGGGCCGTCATGCCCCAGAAAAAAAATTTTTTTTTCGATTTTTTGCAAAATTTCAACTGATTTATTTGAAATAGACGAAAAATAAACAAATGTAATGGTTAAAAATCACAAAAAGAAATCACTAGCTTAAGTGAGCCGTTATGCCCCACCATCTCCTATATTTTTATCAAGTTTAACGTTTAATAATAGATTTCCCAAATTTTACTTTTTTCCTTTAATTTAGCTCTCATTACAAATAAATATTAATATAATAAATAAAAATAACACGACGAGAAAAATAACATGACGAGAAAAAAAGAGAGAGAAAGAGAGAAGCGAAAGTATAAACTGAAAATGACGGAGTAATCGTTTTAGCTCAATCTTATAAATGCTTTATTTCATCACGCAATCGTGTCACGAGATTCCGGAGTACACTTTTATCTAAAACCTTCGAGTGACACTAAGACAAATTGGTTTTACAATTTTAAAAAATCTATTTTTCTCTATTCATAAATTGAATTAAGATAAATATTAGAATCTATTGAGATATTCAATTTGTTTTAAAAATTTTCTTACTTTATTTGATGATCATTTATTACAGAAAAACATTTTAAGATTTTATGAAATTACTTTAGAACGTTTAACTTTGATGTCTTTATATCTCAGGATTTCTGTTATGACATCATTAATTCAATTTCGAAATTTTTTTCAACCGATAAGAGGTTGTTTTGCATGTAAAACAAATTTTTTACTATCTTACTGACGCAACAAATTTTATCGAAAATTATTTGATGAATTTTTAGATTTAATTTATTAAAAAAAAATAACATCATTATTGACTTAATAAAAATTAACTTTGTAAGTAAATACAAAGTTTTTTTTAACGAATTATTAATATCCAAGTGCATGTAGATTTCATTTTAATCCATATCTATATACTCTAATCACGTAGGTGTAATCGTTGAATTTAAATGAATTTATATTTACATTTATCTACAACTAATTTTTTTTTTTTTTTGCATAATCATAAGTTTATTTATTTCAGCATCAATATTTGTCGATAACATTTTTATAAATGATTTTTTTTCTTTAAAAAAAAAAAAAAAAAAAAAACTAATTCAAAAGTAAAAGTTTTATTTATTTATTTT
Organism: Cotesia typhae; assembly: GCF_013202065.1. Lineage (NCBI taxonomy): Eukaryota > Metazoa > Arthropoda > Insecta > Hymenoptera > Braconidae > Cotesia > Cotesia typhae. The sequence continues at coordinate 1,522,323 of NW_027423752.1, forward strand.
ATTGGATTACATCATTACTTTTCGAGTTTCGAACTCGCAAATATAAAGAAATGAAACTTCATCTTTTATTGAAGAATAAAGTTAATAGTTGAGATTAGAGGGTTTTGTCAACCAAATGATGCTGAAGATGCAGAAGAAAGCCTTGATGTGATCTTGTTTTTCACAAGCAACATCATCAAATATCATCAGGGAGTTAGGTTTAGCATCTTCAGGCTTGATTACAGCTTCATGTTCACTGAATGTGAAGAATCCAATACCATCAATCTGTTTAAGCAGCGTCTCCAGGAACTGATACTTTGGTTGGTTAAGAGACTTTGAGTAAAGATATATATTCTCAAACCTCAAACCGTTTGGATGTACAATAAGGGATAGTAGAGCGTTGGTCTTTCCACAGTTTGATGGTCCGCAAAACACTGCACGGATACTGTTGGGAAGTAAAGCACCGTGTCGTTTGAGTTTCACACCGGTTCCTTGAACAATTTGATCAAAATTGATAACTGGCAACTGAGCTCTTGGTTTGCTATCCATGACTGTTGATTGTATTCTGAGCTCAAGAGGTATATATACCGGCTTATATAGATAAGCGAGTCAGTCTTTGATGTGACATGTCTGAAAGCAGACGTGGTAAAGGTTTGTTCAACAACATAATCAATAAGCTCCCACTTGAACTCCATATCCGTGGGTACCAGTACTGCGGTCCAGGTACAAAGTTAGCTAAGAGGTTAGCTCGAGGTGATTCAGGTATAAATCCTCTGGACGCTGCGTGTAAGGAACATGATATAGCTTACTCGAAAAATCGTGAAAATTTAGAAGCCCGTCACGAGGCTGATAAAATCCTTGCTGAGAAAGCGTGGCAACGATTTCAAGCAAGAGACGCCGCTATTGGTGAAAAAGCTGCTGCTTGGAGTGTGAATAAAATCATGAAGTTGAAAAGACGTTTCGGTATGGGTCTTAAAAAAGAAAAACCTATTACAAAGCGTAAGACAATTAAAAGAAAAACAATGAAGCGTAAGACAGTCAAAAGAAAGACAACCAAGAAGAAGGATGTTGCTCTGAGACAGATTGTTGATGAAGCTAAAAAGTCCATGCAGCCTGGTGGAGATCCAGTTAAAACAGCTCTTGGAGGTGCCGCAAAGCTGTCAAGAAAGTTGGTGGGAAGAAAAACGTTTGATTGCCTCGTATTCTACCAGTTTCATCAAAGATTGGTGGGGTACTTCCATTCTTGATTCCCCTGTTTGCAGGGTTATCAGCGGTTGGTGCTCTAACAGGTGGAGCTGCAGGTGTTGCAAAAGCTGTGAACGATGCCAGCGCAGCCAAAAATCAATTAGCTGAAAAGAAGCGTCACAACTTGAAGATGGAGGAAATAGCTGTAGGTAGAGGATTATACCTCAAACCTTACCGCAGTGGTATGGGACTTTATCTGAAACAATACCCAGAAGGAGCTGGCTGCAAGAAGTCAAAAAACCAGTAGAGCTACCACATCGAGCACTGACTAACATCGACTTATTAAAATATGTCAAGCTGCTTAAAATTCCAAATTTTCGAGGAGTTTTTATGAGAAATGATTTACCAAAATCTGGACCAAAGACAAACGAATCAGCAATAATAAATTTAGATGATAAACTTGGATCTGGAACTCACTGGGTTGCATACAAGAAGAATCATAATCAAGTAATTTACTTTGACAGTTTTGGTAATCTACAACCCCCACAAGACTTGATGAAATATCTCGATGTAGGTAGCGTAAAGTACAATCATAAAAGATATCAAGACTTTGATACAATCATATGTGGACATTTGTGCTTAAAATTCCTGGCTGGACAACTATAAATTGAAGTGAGTCGGGACAACAAGCGTCAGTCATGGCAGAGTCATTCACCTTGACACTATCCGGAAACTCCTCCATACTGGAGGCAAATTATTTTCCGCCGATTGAGCTATCACCAACAAAAAATTATGTACTTGGACTCGTTAAGCTCCTGACATTTAATTCAATACCAAATATTGATGTTGGTGCTAATAAATTTTATGTGTCATCAAAAAGATCCAAAAGAAGTACAATCAAGAGATTTCAAGAAATAACTATACCAACAGGGAGTTATGAAATTAAATATATTGAAACTTATATAAACAAGACATTACCTGAACTAAGTTTCACTTTAAAAGCAAACAACAATGAGTTGAGAAGTGAAATAAGATGTGATCAATATATAAATTTTGAGCCTGAAGATTCCATTGGATCATTACTTGGATTTACCAACCGCGTGCTTGAACCTAACACAGCACATAAATCTGATTTACCAGTCAAAATATTGAAAATCAATGCTCTGAGAGTCGAGTGCAATATAACTACTGGATCGTACATCAATGGTGAGAAGAATCACACAATCCATGAATTTTTCCCGAGGGTTCCAGCAGGATATAAGATAGTGGAAGTGCCAACAAACATCATTTACCTATCAGTCGCCGTACGAGCAATACACAACTTGAGGCTCCGCATTGTTGATCAGGACGGGAGAATAGCAAATTTCCGTGGCGAGACTATAACGATAAGACTGCATATAAAAAGCCTGTAATGGGTATTGTATATGAGACAAAGACTGGTAACGGGTATAAAAGGATTGCAGGATGTCCAAAGATTATCAGTCATCATCGAGCTCTGAAAGTGTTGACACGTCAAAACGCAGAGTTCCTAAAAAGTCTAGGACTAAAATTACGTGAAAAATTCACAAGATAAAAATAAATTTTTGTTGTCTAGCTTGTGTGATACCATGGCGGAAATCTTAGATATAAAAAAATCAATTATTTTCGATGAGTCTATTGCACACTGTGAAGCTCATTCACACTTACCATATGCATCATCAACATTCAACAACAGTGATGAAATCAGGATTGCTGTTCAACATCAAGATCTGTGCTTGCTCCCAAGCAAGAGCACATTACATTTTTATGGAAGAATGAGGAAAGCTGATGGTACTGCTGTAAGTGCTACTACGAAGATGGTCAACATGGCTGTTTGTCATATGTTTGAAGAGATACGTTATGAACTCAATGGTGTAGAAATCGATAGATGTAAGAATGTTGGTATCACCAGTGTTATGAAAGGATACGCTTCTCTGAGTCCGGGACAACAAAATATTCTGGAAAATGCTGGTTGGATTGTTAATGAAGATGACAACAAGCTGACTGATAATAGCGGTTACTTTGATGTCTCAGTACCGCTGAGTTTCATTCTTGGATTTGCTGAAGATTATCAACGAATTATCGTGAATGCCAAGCATGAATTTATACTGATCAGATCAAATACTGATCAAAATGCTTATGTTGTCACCGTTGAGAATGAAAATGTTTCAATTACGATTCAAAAATTGAGTGGATTGTACCATACATAACAATGTCTGACAAGCAAAAATCGAGGTGTTGAATTACATAACCTCCGATCCAGCTATTCCAATCAGTTTCCGGACTTGGGAATTGTATGAGTATCCACTGCTACCAGCTACCAACAAGCATATTTGGGTAATCAAAACAACAAATCAGCTTGAGAAACCTCGTTTTGTTATCCTTGGATTCCAAACAGCAAGAAAGAATCAATCGAATCAAAACGCAAGCGAGTTTGATCACTGCAGCATAAGAGACATTAAGCTGTTCTTGAACTCTCAGAGTTATCCATATGGAAATTTGAACCTCAACATTGTGCATAATCAGTATGCCTTGATGTATGATATGTACACAAATTTTCAAAGTGCTTACTATGGGAAAGAAGCTGAACCGCTATTGGCTAAGAAAAAATTTCTAAGTACAGCACCTCTGTATATAATTGACTGTTCCAAGCAGAACGAGTCAATCAAGTCTGGACCTGTGGATATACGTCTGGAGTTTGAATCGTCAGCACAGTTTCCAAATCAAACTGCTGCTTACTGCTTAATAATTCACGACCGAATAGTTGAGTACAATCCCATCAGCAGCACTGTGAGAAAACTTACTTAATGGTACAGTTTGACCCCAAGCCCACCATACATTACATGTATGTGTGGGACTTTGCATCCAGACAAGCGAGGAAAGATCCATGGGAACAAGCAGCAAGAGACGGAGAAGGATTTCGCCGACGAATACAAGAATTAAATAAAATTATTGATCCTATACTAATCTAAAAACTTATTATAATTAAAAATAATCAATAAACTTAATGTAATTAAAAATAGCAAATAAAGAAAAAACTTTTTTGTAATTTTGCGTTTTTAACTATAAACCTTACTAGAATCAGTATAAAAAATTATTTAGTATAAAAGTTAAGTATAAAACAATTATTTAGAATAAAAGTTAAGTGCACATATCAAAACACAATTCTCTCACAATTTCTGTAATTGATTTCCCAGAGTGATTAATAAGCTTGAATTTATTATAATTGGCCCCAATGTAGTGTCGATTTAAAGTATTGCATAAGATTAAAAATTTCATTTTAAATATCATATCAGGATTGTTGAGATATTTCTGGTTGGTGGTAGCAGGGAAGAACGTTGAAAAGTGGTTTTCCAGATCGATTTCAACGTTGAGTCCATGACCTGTCATAACCGTTCTAATCCCAGTTAGCTTGTAAGTTTTTCCCACCTCAAGTTCACACATCCTCTTGAACATCAACGGGCTTGGAGTTTTATCTTCAACTTTGACACGCTTGAAAGTTGTTGATCTCTCAATTTCATGCATTGTATCGGTAACAGGATGTTTACGGTACGGTGCCATGATTGAGATTTCTTCAGCAGATTTCAAGTAGCAGATTCCAGCACGAGGTAGCAGATTTCAACAGCTGGTAGCAGGCTTCAGAAAACAGTTTCAGAACAGCAGATTTCAAAAGCTTGATATTTTCTAACACACAACACTATGGTACTTCACTCGTACTTCACTTCGATGAAGTATGCTCGCGGCGCGCTGCTTATATAGCAAGGTAATGACGTCATCTACTGCGCAGTTGGAAAAATTCTAGAATAGTATGACTCATAATCTAAAAATAGAAACTGCGCAGTTATGATAGATGACGCACAAGAAGTTTAACATAACCTGAAATCATAAGTTAAATGGTGGGAAAGCATAAACATAACCTGTAAAAATGAGATGACGTCATCTACTACCCAACAGAAATAGAACAAAGAAAAACTGCACAGCTACGAGACCTTGAACCGGTTCAAACCTGTCTGATGACATCATCTACTACGCAGTTTAAAACTCTACGACGTAGTTTGAATAACCAATCAAATTATTAATTAACCAATAAGATTATCGAGTGGTGGGGGTAAAATCCAGAGATCGGGTTCTAAAAAGGTTGAATTGATTGTAATAGTCATCATTCAGTCACTCTTCGTTGTCAAGAGCAGTAAAAATGGAGATCATTCTAGACGTTCAAGGATTCAGAGGAGCTGATAATCGCTTCATTGTTAAGGAGTTGGCCTCAATAACAATTCAACATGATATTGTTAATATTGAAGAGTTGTCATACACACTATTTCAACCGCCATATCACTGGAAGGTGTTACCAGTCAACTATCAACGTCTGAATACCTGGCTGATCCGAAATTATCATGGAATCGGTTGGAATGCTGGAACAACTTTATATTACAAGCTCAAAGAAGTTCTCAATTATTTAACTTGTAATAAAAAAATTATTTATGTCAAAGGTATCGAGAAAAAGTTATGGGTTCAAAATTTAATTGATTGTAATAATAAAATTGTAATCGATCTCGATAATTTCAAATGTCCCTCTCTAAAAAAGTATGAAAATTTGTAACAATCATTTTTGTAATTATCATGATCGTTTATCTGATTTATGTGCCTTGGAAAATGTAAAAATTTAAAAGATTGGTTTGTAAGCACTCAATAAATCTAAAATAAATGAATTATAATTGTTATTATTATTTCATCCTAACACATTTAATTCAGAATAGAATTAATTATTGTTAGTTATTAAATTCAAATAATTTTCCAAGACTACTACTGATATTAATACTTATCAACAGATGGCGTAATGGTTTTTGATTTTTTAATTATGATAATCAATAATCAGTTTTTGTTTTCTAAAATTTTATAATTAATATTTGTTTAAATTAAAAGTCATGCATTATTTTATATAACCATTTAAAAATAAAAACTGAGTATTGATTTTCAAAATATATCGCTAGAAGATTTTTGGATTTGACGATACAGAGCACATCAACCCCATATTAGTTTATCAAATAATACATAACTTTTAATTTAAATAAATATTAATAATATTAATAACAAAATATTATAAACTAATAATAATTATTTATCTTTTATTTAAATTAAAAGTCATGTATTATTCTATATATGTATATATAACTAGAAAATTTTTTTAATATTTATAAATTGACAGCTTTCACGCTCTAAGAATAAACTGATAGTAGATGGCTCTAGTACAAGAAGCGCGAAATTCAAACTATCATTATGATAAGTAACTTAAAAAATTATGATTAAGTATAACTTATTGAATTTGAATTATAAATATTAATCTTAAATTAAAAATGTGAGGAATTATAAATAAAAACAATGAATTATTTATATTGAAATCCAATATTTTATTGATTAAATAATTCCACTGGTCATTTTTACATCAAGACTAGAATTAATAAATTCAAATTTATTATATTTTCCACCATGGAAACGTAGAAACAGATAGTTTGAATCTATTAATTCATTCAAACTCTTCAGGAAGTTATCATCTTTTAAATGTTGAATAGTTCTAGATGGTAGATAAATGTTAAATTCATCGTTTAGATTGGCAACAATCCTAGTCCCATACTGAGTTGTAATAGCTTTGATACCATTAATCTTATATTCTCGATTAAACTCCAAATGAATCATTTTTTTAACAGGAAGAATCCCAGTAAGACAATTAACCTCATTTATCTTGGTAAGATCCATGATTGATAGCTGTAAAAATTTTTTAATTAATTAAATGATTCTTCATTCAATTCATATTTTAATAAGACAGTAAATGAATACTTACAATTAGTAATACTGATAGGCAGAAGATGTATATCACCAATACTTCACTACTGTCTGTCGACAACTGGTACTTCACTGGAGACGTGTACTTCGTTTTTTATGAAGTACGCTCTCAGCGAGCTGCTTATATAGGCAGAAAATACTGCGTAGTTACCCCCACTCCTCTACCTCGAAACCGGTTTGATGACGTCATCTACTGCGCAGTAAGAAAATTCTAGAACAGAATGAGTCATCTACTGCGCAGTTAGAAAATTCAAGAACAGAATGAGTCATCTGGTTCGTGGAAATTTCCCCCACCCCTTTCACAAAACAAGTCTAAACCTGTCTGATGACGTCATCTACTACGCAGTTAGAAATAGAACAAAGAAAACTACGCAGTTACGCGACCTTGAACAGGTTCAAACCTATCTGATGACGTCATCTACTACGCAGGAGAACAAAGAAAACTGTGTATGACCTTGAACAGGCTTAAACCTAAGGTTGACAAAAACCTCACCAGATGGTGTATCTTCTCGCATGTACTCGTCATACTCGCAGTTTGAATATATAAACCTTTTCAGATTATGAACAATAAAATGCACCTGTGATCTAAGCAACTATAGTTGATGGTTAGATCACAGGTGCATTTTTTAACAAAATGGTGAATTCACAATTCAAAATGGCGGATAGCGGTCACCAGATGGCGGATTTCAGATAGCAAATTCAAAATGGCGGATTCAGAATGGTTGATTTCAGATAGCAGCCACCAGATGGCGGAAATCTGATTCAAAATGGCGGATAGCAGCCACCAGATGGCGGATTCAAATGGCTGATAGCAGCCACCAGATGACGGATTCAAAATGGCGGATTCAAATGACGGATTCACAATTCAAAATGGCGGATAAATTTTAAAAATGGCGGGAAAATGGCGGACAGTAAGATGGCGGCGGAATTCACCACGAGCGCCACCTGCAAAACCTCGACCATATCATCAAGCTGTCGGTAAAACAGGTCACCCATATCGACAAATGGTACTTAGCATGGATATGAATCATATGCCGGTAAAACAGATTACTGTGATGTCGGTATCACCCCCCAGCTTCACTACTAATGTGATTGTAATTTTTTCAATCAAGTGATTGTAAGATTTTTTATTTAGGTATACTTAAAACTATAGTTTTACTCACTACCAAAGGGAATAGTTAAATCTATCTTTCATTAATTAAAAACAATTGAACAATTATAAATCTATATTATTAAAAGAATAATAGAAATTCTTTTTCCAGAATAGCCATATGATAAAATCGATTTTTTTTAGACAAATTTAGTGTCATTTCAAAGGTCTTGACTTGAATTTGTGCCTTGCCGAATCGAAACTGCATGCGCCACCGAGTCAAGCGAGTTACTCAATGAGTACAATAACTTTGATCACTTTTTTTTATTTAATATAAATTACAATGGGATATTATTGTTTTAATAAAAACTTTGAATATTCTTCTTTACGGTCATGTAAATAAAACCTAGTATTACGTAATTTATTTATATGTTATTAATCATCAAAGTTTGTGAAAATCGAGAATTTTCAATTTTCAAAAATTCATAACTTAGAAACTATCGACTTTAGGGAAATTTATGAGAGTAACTTCCGTCTTCAAATTGTCCAAAATATTAAAAGAAAAAATAAACAATCCCAAAAAAATTATTTTTTAAACAATTGTTTAAACAAATGATTATAAACAATCGATGGCCCGGGATTTCGAAAAAATAACTGCGATTTTCATTTTATACACTGACCTCAAAAGTTTACAAAAAGGCAATACAGCATCTAGACTAATATACATCGATGTGAGGATTCTCATTTAAAACGACTAACTTTTATTAAAAATCTCATATATAGGTCAGTAAATTTATAACTACGTTTTTAAAGAATTAAAAATAATATTTAATATATCCTTTTTTTCTTTTTTGACGGTTTTGATGTCTTTATCATTTCTAATTAATTCCTTCTCCCATTGAATTAATTCGTACTCTGTTAAGTTCGTAAAATGATTCAAATACCCTCATAAGCTATTGTCAGAAATGCGAGAACACTCCAAATTACCTAACATATATGCTATTCAAAAAGTACATCTTTGTACTAAAGTAATAATTTGTTTATTTTATTTTTATTTATTTAGTTTTAATACCAAGGCATTGAGCCGAATGGCAAATTTTATATACATAGATAATACTCAAATAAGTACAATAAATTTTAAAGTATTAATAAAATATATAAAACAGATTGCATTTAAAAACAAGAAAATACATCATATTATCGTATACATTACATTATTATATTATTTTCCAGCATACTAATTTTTAATTATTCATTACTTACTAAAAAATCAATGAATTTAACTTTGAAAGTCTCTAAACTAAGAACGTTTACAATTTACATGAAAAATTGTCGATGAAATAGTATATTTATTATTTGATAAAAATAAAGATTAAAAAGTCTACACTTTAATGAGAGTCTAAAATAATACAGTGGGAAATTTAAAAATGAATACATCTTCTACATATTCGGTAAATAACTTCGACATTTAATAAAAATGAAAAAAATTCAATGTACCTATTTCACTCAGTTATCAAGCTCTCAATCAATATTTCTTATGGTTAAATTATCCACTTGCTAAATTGACGTATTTTAGATCCCCTAGAATGCTGTATTAAATTTACGAACATGTACTGCCGAATAGTCTTATACCGCAGGAAATTGGAATACTATAGGATTATACATGATCGATCGCGGTAGCGAAAGTATCCAAGAGTGAATGAAAAATTCTGAGATATAACTTTATAAGACATAAATAACATTTTTCCTATCATATCTCTATTTACGCTACCAGAACATTGCAAGAAAATTTTTTTTTCTGTAAAATCAATCACTTTTTTAAAGTTTTAAATAAACAACTTCTTCTTGGTTTATTAAAAATGTATAAATTTTTATTTTAATAAACGATAAGCCCATATATTAATTCAGAAATTAATAAAATTTAATATCGCCGGACAATATTTCTTTCATCGTCTTATAAGTAAACAGACAATAACGTTCTTTATAACATATAATATTTGATATATTTGTTGATACTTTGGTATATAACACGAGTAAATACTTATAGGATATATATACATTTTTTGCCGTTAATTTTCTTTTCGCTAGTCTGCCTGTCATTCTCATCTTCGTGTGTGATTGACATACATAGGAAAAAAAATACTACCTATACATACTCGTGTTAAGTGATTTTAATCTTGATTATTTTTAGTTTGCTCACGGAGTAAATTTTTTTCTTTTTGGTTATGATAGTCACTTCATTAAAATCAGATTTTTTAAAATTAAAAATACTCAAATTTTATCTGTCTTAATTAAAATTTAATTTTTTTTTCCATGAATTAATGACTATTGCCCACGCACTGTAAAAAATTGTGAATCTAGTTATTAAAAACTAGCCATTAAAAAAAATAATCAAACTTTAGTAGACTAAGCTCTTAAAATTATCGATAAAATTGGAAAATTTTATTATAATTTAAAAAAATTACTGTAATACTGATACATTTCGCATAATTTTATATGATGTATATTTATCATTATTATCTATTGTAATTTGTAAAGTCTAAGAATTTTTTTAATAAATTTATGACCCGCCATTGTATTGAAAAAGTACAATTATCGTCTCAAAAACTTGTTTCGAGTACATTTTAATAAAAAATTGATTATTTTATTTCAATAGTGCACATAAACTACTAATTTGGCATTGAACTTATCGGAAAAATAAATTAGTATTGTATTTAAAATATTTTTGTCGATCTTAAAGCTAATTTATTTAAAAAGTTATCCTTCGATTTTTGCAATTTATTGACTTTTTAACATTTATTAAAGTTGTAATTTTTAAGTCATTTTTTTAACTTTCACTAGTTCTGAAATTTTTTATAGAAAATAAATTTATTCCATATTTTGTCGATAGTAACAAGAATAAGATATAAGTTATAATTTCATTGATCACAATTCACTAACGATTAGTGTTATGATTTTATTTAAGTAAGAAATCTACTTTAATTTCGGCTGCTGAATGGCTATTTTTTTTTAAATATACTTGACTCGTCATTTTTGTGTCGAGTCGTTGACATGACCAAAAATAAATTTATCAAAAATATTTAACAACAATGCTATGATTCACTTATTTATTTGAATAACCGCATCTTAATTAATTTGCAAACAGATGAATTTTAAACATATTTTAGCACTGTAAGAAAATAAAATCATTTTTGTTAAAAATTTTTTTCTTTAAATCTTCAATTTTTTTTTTTTTGCCATTATTATATAAATTTGTTGAATCAATTCAAACTAAATATTTTGAAATAAAAACAAAATTTAGAGGATACTCTTCTTGAATAAAAATTTTTTTTCAGTGTATATTCTTCTTGAAAGAGAAAATATTTTTTTAAGTTTCAACTGATCGATTTGTCTGCGAAAAGACCTGTTGACTTATGTAAAACTTGTTGAACAGGTTACCAAATTTAATTATATATCGTAATATACGTTTAAATCAAAACATTCAAAACGAACTTTTATTATATACATCTTTTGAGTTAACATCCCAAACAGGTTCAGTAAGAAAACCATTCATGTCATCGTTACATATTACGGGCGTATACGTCAATAAAAAGCATATGCATACATATATATGACTTTTGAGAAAAATATCATAAAAGCATAATTTTAATTTTGATTATAGCTTTACTAAAATTTCCCATTAGATTTAATCACTTTGCCTGGTGATGAGCATTTGTTATCATCGTGAGATGTTGTTTATGTTCAACATATATTTTCGGCATATAACATCGTAAATATAAAAATCATCATAAAATTCGACGCCAGTCATCCCGGAAATGATTTGATGTATTTTTTCATACAAACTGTTTAGATTGAGTCTAAATTTAAATTTTTAATTACAAAAAAAAATTAATCAAGTATTTTAAATTAAAATAATAAACAATAATATTTACAGTTACTCTGAGCCGTAAATAGTAAGATTAAAAAAAAAAATAATCAAAGCAGACGTGATGTAATATATTTGAGTCAAGAGTTTTTTTTTTTTTTTTTTTTTTTAAGTAGACATTCATACATTAAATGATAAAATAAAGATCTAGAAATACCGGAAGTTGTTGATGTAAGTAGAATTGGAATAGCGACGAGACGGTGATTTTGATGGCTGGTTAAATATCATTCTACAATCATGGAAAATTTGTAAACATATTCTTTTACTTTGAGTCGGTACAGTATGAGGATACTAGTAAAAAGAATTTTTTTTAGCAATTAATATAATTAGCATGAAAATGAATTCCGTAATTTAGCTCGTGAAATTATTGCGATCTCTAGATGTAACTATATAATAATAACCATTAGAGTAACGGCAATAACGAAATAAAAATAATGAAAATAACGTCCGCGTATTCATTAAATATATAACCTCTATACTCTCCATGTCTATTTATTTGCGGATCCTTGAACGAAAAAAAATAGCAAGCTAACATAGAAGACTCACCATTTTGGTTGAAATAAAATTATACCGTCGCTATCAAGATTAAATTATAGGCGACTGTGGAAAATGTATATATGAGAAAATCAAGAAATTGTAATATATTAAGTATATAAATTGGTCTTTTATTAAATGTTGTTGAAAAATAAAAAAATTTAGCCGTGCAAATAAATTGCCGTGTCTTATAAAATAAAACGGAAAAAGGGAAAATTATTCTTAATAAATAAGAATAAGAAAGAAAAATACTAAAAAAAAATGTGATGTTTTAAGCACTCATGACCGAATAATTGAACAAATAGTGACGTAATTTTAATTTCAAATGCTGTACATTTTTACTGTTCAGATGATAAAAATGAGGCGCGTGCGCTAAAACTATAAATCATGCCCGGGAAAAAATGATCAGACCTAATCATGCCTGTTCATGACTGAAGCGTTAAATACGCTCAAGCCTGATCATATCCATCATATGCCTATTCATGTCTGTTTATGTCTGAACAATTATAAACAGTCTATATATAATTAAATCTGATCAGACTTGCATAGTCAAATGCATCTGTAGAAATTTTATAGAAATTTAAAAGATTCCGTGAAATTATTATTTAATACCAATACAATTTGTATATATATAGAAGACTTTCTATAGATAAAGTCACTCATCACGATATCTCTGGAACTATAAGACCTAGAGACTTGAAATTTGGCAGAAATATTCCTTTCGCCGAGAAAAGGTCAGCTAAGATCGGATTTTACGAAACTCCACCCACAAGGAGGTTTGCGAGGGCGTTAGCAATGAAAAATTCCCGTTTTTAAACTATAGCTTCTATCGACTTCAAATTTAGTAGGAATCTTCTGTAAGAGATGTAGAAATAATCTATCAATGAATTTTACGATATCTCACCCCACAGAGGGTTGCGGAGGTAGGTATTAACAATGAAAATTTTTAATTTCCAAGCTATAGCTCCTATAGACTCCAAATTTAATAGGAGTCGTCTACATGTGATACAAAAATGATCTAAGAACGGATTTTACACCGAATCATCTCCAATAAAGATCGCGGGGGTGGGCGTCAACAATAAAAAATCTTAGTTTTTAAAATATAGCTTCAAAAAGCTGCAAATTTGGTAAGGATCTTTTATTTGTCATGTAGAGATCATCTCAATACGGATTTCAATAAATTCTACTTCCGATTCGATGGAATGTGGAACCTGTGCAAGTCAAAATAATACTCCAATTGAATGTCAAGTCTAGATCTAAAACTACAATTCTATAAAGTGCCCAGCGGAGCGGGCGGGAAACAGCTAGTTACAGTATAAAATCTCATTAAATACTATAAGATTCAGCCTGATGATGCATGACCATGTCTGTTCATGTTTGATCTAGTCAGAAGAATAATAATAGCAGTTTTTTTTTATTTTTTTCAATGTAGTAGTGAAGCTGGGGGGTGATACCGACATTACAGGAATCTGTTTACCGACAGAGGGTTCATGTCCATGCTAAGTACCATTTGTCGATATGAGTGACCTGTTGTACCGACAGTTTGATGATATGGTCGAGGTTTTGCAGGTGGCGCTGGTGGTGAATTCCGCCGCCATCTTACTGTCCGCCAGTTTTAAAATTTATCCGCCATTTTGAATTGTGAATCCGTCATTTGAATCCGCCATTTTGAATCCGTCATCTGGTGGCTGCTATCAGCCATTTGAATCCGCCATCTGGTGGCTGCTATCTGAAATCCGCCATTCTGAATCCGCCATTTTGAATTTGCTATCTGAAATCCGCCATCTGGTGACCGCTATCCGCCATTTTGAATTGTGAATTCACCATTTTGTTAAAAAATGCACCTGTGATCTAACCATCAACTATAGTTGCTTAGATCACAGGTGCATTTTATTGTTCATAATCTGAAAAGGTTTATATATTCAAACTGCGAGTATGACGAGTACATGCGAGAAGATACACCATCTGGTGAGGTTTTTGTCAACCTTAGGTTTAAGCCTGTTCAAGGTCATACACAGTTTTCTTTGTTCTCCTGCCTAGTAGATGACGTCATCAGATAGGTTTGAACCTGTTCAAGGTCGCGTAACTGCGTAGTTTTCTTTGTTCTATTTCTAACTGCGTAGTAGATGACGTCATCAGACAGGTTTAGACTTGTTTTGTGAAAGGGGTGGGGGAAATTTCCACGAACCAGATGACTCATTCTGTTCTAGAATTTTCTAACTGCGCAGTAGATGACTCATTCTGTTCTAGAATTTTCTTACTGCGCAGTAGATGACGTCATTAAACCGGTTTCGAGGTAGAGGAGTGGGGGTAACTACGCAGTATTTTCTGCCTATATAAGCAGCTCGCTGAGAGCGTACTTCATAAAAAACGAAGTACATCTCTCATGATTAAACAGTATTCAGTGTTATATAAAATATAGTGAAGTTTAGTGTTGTGAAGTACGCGAGTATAGTCCAGTGTGCAAAAACTATTGTGTGCATAAACTGTAGTCCAGTGTACCAAAAACTATCGTGTAAATTCAGTGTGTGTATAAACTATTGTGAACATAACCTATAAACAGTGTATATAACCTACAAACAGTGTATATAACCTATAAAAGTGTACATAAGCTATAAACAGTGTATATAACCTATAAACAGTGTGCATAACCTTCAATATTGTGTAAACAGACAGTAGTGAAGTGTGCGTCTTCTCAAGATGGCTCTACCTAACCTCATTGAGGCTCTCAAAAACTTGGTGGACACTATTGCTGTCTCATATGCTGATCTGTTAGGAGAGCAGCTCACTGATAATCATCGTCAAAGGTGTTTAAGGGTGTGCAATGAAACTATCCAGTACTTCAACACTATATTACTCGATCCTGGAACATCAATTCAAGTGAGACGAAGTGTTCAAGCACACATCAACCAACTCAACTGGTTTGCCGATCAGTTCTCCAGACTCGGTAACCTAGTTGTTGGTGGAGATCTTAACCAAGGAGTCAAATGGCGGGACTTGGAAAACGCTTTCGCTGGTAACATCCAGACTGGATGTATTATCAACCAGCATCACAAAGATCCAGCATCATTTCTCCAGGCCTCACGGGACATCGTCATCAACAAGGTGCAGAGTGTCTTGAGAGATCTGGCAGGGTTGAAAGTGAATGTTGAACTCTTTTGCACATTCCGGAAACATCAACAAAACATAGAAGAACGAAAATCTTTTGTCACCAAAAGTCGCGAGATTCTCTCCCTGCCACATCTCTTCAGGATTGGTTTAGTCAACATGTCTACGACAAATTACTACAAAGAATCGAAGATTTTGAACATGAGGGTTCTGGATGGAGTCTGCTTGGACCAAACAGCTTGATGGTGACTATGTCAAGATTCGCACCAACCCAAGTTGGAAACTCCACCTTCGTTAGATTGCCAAAGGATATTGTCAAGAAGAATGCGGTTACAAACATCCAAAATAAGGATGAGTTCTGCTTCCTGTGGTGCGTCAATGCTGCGTTACATCCACCTGTTCTCAATCCAGAACTACCTGAAGAATATCAACACTTTAGCATCAGATTGAACTATGAAGGTATAGAATTTCCAATTAAACTTAATGACATTCCGAAATTTGAAAAAATGAATAATCTTAGCATTAACGTATACAGTATAGAGTCGGAATTTACGAGTAAAAAGTCTGAGAAAAGTGTTATTATTCCATTATATTTAAGTAACTCTGAATCAAAAATACCTGCAATTCATTTATTGATGATTACAAAAGTGTAAATTATACAGATAATTTAGATCATATTGAGTCAGTCTATCACTTTGCATGGATACATAATCTTTCCGGATTAATTACTAAACAAATAACTAAAGGTAAACATAAATTGTACTTTTGCGATCGTTGCTTGAATCATTTTAAGCATCAAAAAAGTTATAAAGAACATATATCTGATTGTTTCAAATCTAATAAAGTCCGCATGGACTTTCCGAACGAAAAAAACCGAGTTTTGAAATTCAAAGATTTCAAATCTAAAGATCCTGTACCGTTTGTAGTCTATGCAGATCTTGAATGCATACTCGAACCCCAGGGAGATGATGTCAAAAAAGTTCACAAGCATGTTCCACACAGTATTGCTTACTATGTACATTGTAGCTATGACAATACATTGTCTAAATTTGAATTGAACCGTTCTCCAGATTGCATCAACTCGTTTGTTAAACAATTAGAATCATTAGCTATTGACTTTGAAAAAATTTTAAAGAATCCCATCAAAATGAAACCTCTTACCAAAGAACAACAAGATAGGCATAATCAGGCAACTGTTTGTCATATCTGTGAAAAACCTATAACATCTCCTAATGATAAAGTTTATGATCATTGTCACTTCACCGGGAACTATAGAAACGCTGCTCATAAATCATGTAACGTTAATTATCAGAAATCTACCATTATCCCCATTGTCTTTCATAATTTATCCGGCTATGACTCACACTTTATAATCCTTAGCTACAGTAATTGAAGGTGAAATTTCATTACTACCGATCAATAAAGAGCGTTACATTTCTTTTACAAAATCAGTTAAAAATACTTCAGTCTCTTTAAGATTTATTGATTCATTTAGATTCATGGCTTCCAGTTTAGAGAAATTAGCTTCATACCTTGATGATAGTGACAAGAGAATTACACAATTACACTACCCAGACCCTGATAAATTCAAATTAGCAACACGTAAGGGTGTATTCCCATATGAGTACATTGATAATATTGATAGACTTGATGAAAAACAGCTGCCTGATCAGGATTCATTTTTTTCAAAATTAACCAACTCTACCATTTCTGATAATGATTATGCATTTGCTCAAGTAGTTTGGAATGAGTTTGATATTAGTACTCTCGGTGAATACTCAGATTTATATTTGAAAACAGATGTACTTCTTTTAGCTGACGTGTTTTAAAATTTTAGATTGAGTTGTTTCAAAACATACAATCTTGATGCCATACATTTTTATACAGCACCAGGTCTTTCAAACTCTGCAATGTTGAAGCATACTGAAGTAGAACTTGAACTGTTAACTGATCCTGAGATACTTCTTTTCATTGAAAAGGGTGTTCGTGGTGGGATATCGATGTGTGCTAATAGACATGCTGAAGCTAACAACCGGTATATGGGCAAAGATTTTGATTCAAACAACCCCGAAACATACCTGATGTACTACGATGTAAATAATTTGTATGGCGCAGCGATGAGTAGTATGTCTTTACCCCAGGGTAAATTTGAATGGGTTGAAAATGTAGATAATGTAGATCAGTTTTTCAATGATGATGAAAGTGTAGGCTACATCCTTGAAGTAGACCTACACTATCCTGAGAAATTACATGATCTACACAAAGATTTGCCTCTCTGCCCTGAACATTTTATACCACCTGGCAGCAAACAACAAAAATTAACAACAACTCTGTATGATAAGACTAATTATGTAATACATTATAAGAATTTAAAACAATGTTTAGATTTAGGCTTAGAACTTAAGAAAATACACAGAGTCTTGAAATTTGAACAATCAGACTGGCTCAAATCATACATTGATAAAAATACTGATTGTCGAAAAATAGCGAAAAATGATTTTGAGAAAAATTTTTACAAGTTGATGAACAACGCGGTTTTCGGAAAGACAATGGAGAATGTTCGTAAATACAAAGAAGTTTGGTTAAGAACAAAGTGGGCGGGGCGTTATCAGGTATCAGACCTGATTTGTAAGCCAACCTTCCACAGCGTAACTGTATTTGATGAGGATATAGTCATAATTGAAATGAAAAAAGCTAGAGTTGTTTTTAACAAGCCAATCTATGTAGGCTTTAGTATCTTAGACTTATCCAAGACTTTTATCTACGATTTCCATTATAATTATGTAATGAAAAATTATGAAACGACATCTAAATTATTGTATACCGATACAGATAGTCTTATTTACCAATTTAATGTACCGAACGTATACGAAGACATCAAACGTGATATCTCAAGGTTTGATACCTCTGACTACCCACCCCAAAATGTCTTCAACATGCCGTTAGCAAACAAAAAGGTCCTGGGGCTTATGAAGGATGAGAACAATGGAAAAATCATGTCCGAGTTTGTGGGTCTCAGAGCCAAGCTCTACGCCTTCGAGATTCACAATCCTGAGAAAGAAAGAGATAGGATCAAGAAACGGGCAAAGGGTATCGGAGGATCAACCTTGAAGACAATCACGTTTGATGACTTCAAACGATGTCTGTTTGAAAACGTATTATTAAGAAAAGAGCAGTACATGATAAAAAGTAAAAATCATCAAGTACACACAATAAAGCAGGAGAAACTTGCTCTCAGTTGGGGTGATGATAAACGTCAACTTATTGAGGCTAGCACTGATACCCTACCATGGGGTTACAAGGGGCCACTAGTTTTTAAGAAAAGAAAGATTGTGCAAGATAATAATAATGATAATAAGAAGCAAAAATTACTGTAAAATTAGTAATATTAAAAAATAATGTAAATATAGTTTTAAGGTTTGTAAATAAAAACAATATATAATTTGTGTTTTACATATCAGATTTATTTATCCAACTATTATGCTTAGTATCAAATCCTAGCCATTTAACATAGTATTTATTTCTACGTTTTCTAATTACTTTTTCAACAAGATATACATCTGGATATTTGACTTTGCTGAGTTCTTCATTGTAAAATCCTCCTTCAATTGGTTGATCCTGATAGTCCACGAGCTTGTACATCGTTGGATTCGTGTTCTGCACCGACTTGATTGTGAAGATTTCTGTTGTCCAGTTTGGTGTGTATCCCTTGTCAAACACATGCTTGTACTTGCTGATTCGGACTTGGTCTCCAACTTTAAACTTCCTCTGTTGTGATTTGACTTGCAGTGGTTGATATATGTTTTCCAATAGTTGTTTCTCCTGAGCATCGGTAACATCAACAGGTTTCATTTTGATAGTGCGATGTTTAGTGTTGTTGTAAGTATTCACCAAGTCATCAAGTATATCGGTCCACTTGTAGCTGCAACGAGCTGTGAATTCTCGCCACATTTTAGTCTTGAGTGTTCTATTGAAACGTTCACATATGGATGCTTTGAGATTGCTGAATGTTGAATACAGATTTATCTTGTGCTGCTTCATCAGATCTTTAAATTCTTTGTTGTAAAACTCTTTACCCTGATCAACATGGAGATTCTTAGGTACACGACCTTGCTGGAGTACAGACTTCATAGCACTAGTGACATCTACACCACCTTTTGATTTAATTGGAACTGCCCAGGCATATTTAAAAAATATATCTATGATTGTAAGCAGATACTTGTGTCCTTTATTGACTGTCGCATATGGAATCATCTCAACCAAGTCAGCTTGCCAAGTCTCGTCGAGACCTCGGATGTCAACATGACGACGTTTATAGTTCCTGCGAGCCGGTTTGTGAAGCTCTTTAGCTATCACTGTCTTTTTGTCGTTCATTGAGTTTCTCAGTGAGATATTTGATATTATTTTGGTGAGAGGAAGGTACTGCTTTAACTTCCTCAATAGATGTCTGCAAATTTCCCACAGCAGCCTTCAGTATTACTATTTCAGAGCGTAAATGTGAAATAATCTCTTTCTGTTCACTGTCTATACTTTTATTCAGTTCAGACATCTGTCTCAGTACAAACTGCACTGTCGCCGCATCATGTTCATTTGAAGGATTACCGAGATTGCACAGCCTTTTATTCTCAATGTTATAGTTTCCATCAGAAGTTACATTGAAACCTCTACCAGCTGGCCCTCGTTGACCTAAGTTATTGTCCAGTGGACGTCCAAATATATCGATGCTCATGGTTGTGAACACTTTAACTGTCAATGTGTGAATGATTTAATTTTTCAGAAGCTTTTAATATATAACTCCAGCCTCCCTAAGCTCTTCAATAATTGACATCATTTCATTCGTGTGACTTGGATTTCCAGCAGCTTGAGATGCCATAAGTAGTCGCAAACGATCAACAAGTTCATTTGGATCATCCCAGTAAACATAGTCCATTGGTAATCTCTGTTTTCTTGCAATCATATATTTTGGTAACCCTTTACCGAACTTGGTGATAAAATCAGCAATGTATTTATTGAACTTGATTGTTGTATCTTCATAAATGGTACGATTTGGATCATAATTTTTCCTATGAGCGTTGGTATGTTGAATTATGTCCAAGTACTTTTTCTTATCATCTGGGGTGATGAGTGCATCCTCTGGTGATTTTCTAAATAATAATTCCAACAACCCAGGAGTTATTGGATAATTTTTTTCTTTGACAGTTATTGTATCATTTGCAAATGAAATAGGTGAATCACCCATATGCATTTCACCGCGTTTTCTGCGTACACCATATCTCATATCATTATCTTTATGTTTTTTACTTAAACGTTGTAGATAATTAGTGAGAAGAGGATTTCTACGAGCTGGAGTACTTGTTGATGGTGGTGGCTGAGTAATAGCAAGTGCTGTATTATCAAATGAACTTTCATCATCTGTTATTAAACTGTTGTATACTTCTGGATCATCATACAGAGATTTTTCAACCTCTTGTTTTTGAACCTGTGGTTTTTCTTCTTTTTTAATATTTTCCCCTTTCAACTTTGAAGATTCAACTATACTCTGGAGTGGTGTCACAATAGGCTTGAACATTTCCTCCATAGCTTTCTCAGCTGTATCTTTACCCAACTTCAACATCTTGTGCTTCCGTCGGATGGCATTGCTGGCTTGAGATATCTGATGCAGAATATCTTTCTGCTTTGATATTTCTTCAGGCTTCATGTTGACAGGTTAACGTCTACAGCATGTATGACTATCACACTCTAAAGTACCTCAATTTATACTAATGAAGCAGTCGAATCCTTTGCGATACCTACCACTGTTCAATTCACTGTCTTTATCTATTACCACAAACCCATATTTATTCCAACATGCCGAGCATAAATCTCTGAATGAGTTGTACGACATGTCTGTATTGACATGATCATTATAAATATGCTTCAGATTCATTTCATCTTGACGGAATAGCACGAGAAAGTTTGCGTTATCTCTAATCAGATGCTTCGGTATTCGTGTATAAGTTTGACAGAGATAGAAGCTGTCTACATCCTTGTGTCGACCCATGCAGAAGAAAGCCTTGATGTGATCTTGTTTTTCACAAGCAACATCATCAAATATCATCAGGGAGTTAGGTTTAGCATCTTCAGGCTTGATTACAGCTTCATGTTCACTGAATGTGAAGAATCCAATACCATCAATCTGTTTAAGCAGCGTCTCCAGGAACTGATACTTTGGTTGGTTAAGAGACTTTGAGTAAAGATATATATTCTCAAACCTCAAACCGTTTGGATGTACAATAAGAGACAGTAGAGCGTTGGTCTTTCCACAGTTTGATGGTCCGCAAAACACTGCACGGATACTGTTGGGAAGTAATGCACCGTGTCGTTTGAGTTTCACACCGGTCCCTTGAACAATTTGATCAAAATTGATAACTGGCAACTGAGCTCTTGGTTTGCTATCCATGACTGCTGATTGTATTCTGAGCTCAAGAGGTATATATACCAGCTTATATAGATTAGCATGTCAGTCTTTGATGTGACATGTCTGAGAGCAGACGTGGTGAAGGTTTATTCAACAACATAATCAATAAGCTTCCACTTGAACTTCACATACCAGGATATCAGTATTGAGGTCCGGGAACAAAGTTAGCCAAAAGGTTAGCTCGAGGTGATCCAGGCATAAATCCTTTGGACTCTGCGTGTAAGGAACATAATATAGCTTACTCTAAAAATCGTGAAAATTTGGAAGCCCGTCACGAGGCTGATAAAATTCTTGCTGAGAAAGCGTGGCAACGATTTCAAGCGAGGGACGCTACTATTGGTGAAAAAGCTGCTGCTTGGAGTGTGAATAAAATCATGAAGTTGAAAAGACGTTTCGGTATGGGTCTTAAAAAAGAAAAACCTATTACAAAGCGTAAGACAATTAAAAGAAAAACAATGAAGCGTAAGACAGTCAAAAGAAAGACAACCAAGAAGAAGGATGTTGCTCTAAGACAGATTGTTGACGAAGCTAAAAAGTCCATGCAGCCTGGTGGAGATCCAGTTAAAACAGCTCTTGGAGGTGCCCGCAAAGCTGTCAAGAAAGTTGGTGGGAAGAAAAACGTTCGATTGCTTCGTATTCTACCAGTTCCATCAAAGATTGGTGGAGTACATCCATTCTTGATTCCCCTGTTTGCAGGGTTATCAGCGGTTGGTGCTCTAACAGGTGGAGCTGCAGGTGTTGCAAAGGCTGTGAACGATGCCAGCGCAGCCAAAAATCAATTAGCTGAAAAGAAACGTCACAACTTGAAGATGGAGGAAATAGCTGTAGGTAGAGGATTATACCTCAAACCTTACCGCAGTGGTATGGGACTTTATCTGAAACCATACCCAGAAGGAGCTGGCTGCAAGAAGTCAAAAAACCAGTAGAGCTACCACATCGAGCACTGACTAACATCGACTTATTAAAGTATGCCAAGCTGCTTAAAATTTCAAATTTTCGTGGAGTTTTCATGAGAAATGATTTACCAAAATCTGGACCAAAGACAAACAAATCAGCAATAATAAATTTAGATGATAAACTTGGACCTGGAACTCACTGGGTTGCATACAAGAAGAATCATAATCAAGTAATTTACTTTGATAGTTTTGGTAATCTACAACCCCCACAAGACTTGATGAAATATCTCGATGTAGGTAGCGTAAAGTACAATCATAAAAGATATCAAGACTTTGATACAATCATATGTGGACATTTGTGCTTAAAATTCCTGGCTGGACAACTATAAATTGAAGTGAGTCGAGACAAAAAGCGTCAGTCATGGCAGAGTCATTCACCTTGACACTATCCGGAAACTCCTCCATACTGGAGGCAAATTATTTTCCGCCGATTGAGCTATCACCAACAAAAAATTATGTACTTGGGCTTGTTAAGCTCCTAACATTTAATTCAATACCAAATATTGATGTTGGTGCTAAAAAATTTTATGTGTCCTCAAAAAGATCCAAAAGAAGTACAATCAAGAGATTTCAAGAAATAACTATACCAACAGGGAGTTATGAAATTAAAGATATTGAAACTTATATAAACAAGACATTACCTGAACTAAGTTTCACTTTAAAAGCAAACAACAATGAGTTGAGAAGTGAAATAAGATGTGATCAATATATAAATTTTGAGCCTGAAGATTCCACTGGATCATTACTTGGATTTACCAACCGCGTGCTTGAACCTAAGACAGCACATAAATCTGATTTACCAGTCAAAATATTGAAAATCAATGCTCTGAGAGTCGAGTGCAATATAACTACTGGATCGTACATCAATGGTGAGAAGAATCACACAATCCATGAATTTTTCCCGAGGGTTCCAGCAGGATATAAGATAGTGGAAGTGCCAACAAACATCATTTACCTACCAGTCGCCATACGAGCAATACACAACTTGAGGCTCCGCATTGTTGATCAGGACGGGAGAATAGCAAATTTCCGTGGCGAGACTATAACGATAAGACTGCATATAAAAAGCCTGTAATGGGTATCGTATATGAGACAAAGACTGGTAACGGGTATAAAAGGATTGCAGGATGTCCAAAGATTATCAGTCATCATCGAGCTCTGTAAGTGTTGACACGTCAAAACGCAGAGTTCCTAAAAAGTCTAGGACTAAAATTACGTGGAAAATTCACAAGATAAAAATAAATTTTTGTTGTCTAGCTTGTGTGATACCGGGGCGGAAATCTTAGATATAAAAAAATCAATTATTTTCGATGAGTCTATTGCACTGTGAAGCTCATTCACACTTACCATATGCATCATCAACATTCAACAACAGTGATGAAATCAGGATTGCTGTTCAACATCAAGATCTGTGCTTGCTCCCAAGCAAGAGCACATTACATTTTTATGGAAGAATGAGGAAGGCTGATGGTACTGCTGTAAGTGCTACTACGAAGATGGTCAACATGGCTGTTTGGCATATGTTTGAAGAGATACGTTATGAGCTCACTGGTGTAGAAATCGATAGATGTAAGAATATTGGTATCACCAGTATTATGAAGGGATACGCTTCTCTGAGTCCGGGACAACAAAATATTCTGGAAAATGCTGGTTGGATTGTTACTGAAGATGACAACAAGCTGACTGATAATAGAGGTTACTTTGATGTCTCAGTACCGCTGAGTTTCATTCTTGGATTTGCTGAAGATTATCAACGAATTATCGTTAATGCCAAGCATGAATTGATACTGATCAGATCAAATACTGATCAAAATGCTTATGTTGTTACCGTTGAGAATGAAAATGTTTCAATTACGATTCAAAAAATTGAGTGGATTGTACCATACATAACAATGTCTGACAAGCAAAAAATTATGGTGCTGAATTACATAACCTCCGATCCAGCTATCCCAATCAGTTTCCGGACTTGGGAATTGTATGAGTATCCACTGCTACCAGCTACCAACAAGCATATTTGGGTAATCAAAACAACAAATCAGCTTGAGAAACCTCATTTTGTTATCCTTGGATTCCAAACAGCAAGAAAGAATCAATCGAATCAAAACGCAAGCGAGTTTGATCACTGCAGCATAAGAGACATTAAGCTGTTCTTGAACTCTCACAGTTATCCATATGGAAATTTGAACCTCAACATTGTGCATAATCAGTATGCCTTGATGTATGATATGTACACAAATTTTCAAAGTGCTTACTATGGGAAAGAAGCTGAACCGCTATTGGCTAAGAAAAAATTTCTAAGTACAGCACCTCTGTATATAATTGACTGTTCCAAGCAGAACGAGTCAATCAAGTCTGGACCTGTGGATATACGTCTGGAGTTTGAATCGTCAGCACAGTTTCCAAATCAAACTGCTGCTTACTGCTTAATAATTCACGACCGAATAGTTGAGTACAATCCCATCAGCAGCACTGTGGGAAAACTTACTTAATGGTACAGTTTGACCCCAAGCCCACCATACATTACATGTATGTGTGGGACTTTGCATCCAGACAAGCGAGGAAAGGTCCATGGGAACAAGCAGCAAGAGACGGAGAACGATTTCGCCGACGAATACAAGAATTAAATAAAATTATTGAACCTGTACTGATTAATAAACTTATTGTAATTAAAAATAATCAATAAA
Source organism: Cotesia typhae (assembly GCF_013202065.1). Taxonomy (NCBI): domain Eukaryota; kingdom Metazoa; phylum Arthropoda; class Insecta; order Hymenoptera; family Braconidae; genus Cotesia; species Cotesia typhae. Next base: position 1,548,100 of record NW_027423752.1, read on the forward strand.
CTTAATGTAATTAAAAATAGCAAATAAAGAAAAAACTTTTTTGTAATTTTGCGTTTCTAACTATAAACCTTACTATAATAAGTATAAAAATATATAAGATAAACATAACCTGTAAAATGAGTTAAATGGCGGGAAAGCATAAACATAACCTGTAAAAATGAGATGACGTCATCTACTACCCAACAGAAATAGAACAAAGAAAAACTGCACAGCTACTAGACCTTGAACCGGTTCAAACCTGTCTGATGACATCATCTACTACGCAGTTTAAAACTCTACGACGTAGTTTGAATAACCAATCAAATTATTAATTAACCAATAAGATTATCGAGTGGTGGGGGTAAAATCGAGAGATCGGGTTATAAAAAGGTTGAATTGATTGTAAGAGTCATCATTCAGTCACTCTTCGTTGTCAAGAGCAGTAAAAATGGAGATCATTCTAGACGTTCAAGGATTCAGAGGAGCTGATAATCGCTTCATTGTTAAGAGTTGGCCTCAATAACAATTCAACATGATATTGTTAATATTGAAGAGTTGTCATACACACTATTTCAACCGCCATATCACTGGAAGGTGTTACCAGTCAACTATCAACGTCTGAATACCTGGCTGATCCGAAATTATCATGGAATTGGTTGGAATGCTGGAACAACTTCATATTACAAGCTCAAAGAAGTTCTCAATTATTTAACTTGTAATAAAAAAATTATTTATGTCAAAGGTATCGAGAAAAAGTAATGGGTTCAAAATTTAATTGATTGTAATAATAAAATTGTAATCGATCTCGATAATTTCAAATGTCCCTCTCTAAAAAGTATGAAAATTTGTAACAATCATTTTTGTAATTATCATGATCGTTTATCTGATTTATGTGCCTTGGAAAATGTAAAAAATTTAAAAGATTGGTTTGTAAGCACTCAATAAATCTAAAATAAATGAATTATAATTGTTATTATTATTTCATCCTAACACATTTAATTCAGAATAGAATTAATTATTGTTAGTTATTAAATTCAAATAATTTTCCAACACTACTACTGATATTAATACTTATCAACAGATGGCATAATGGTTTTTGATTTTTTAATTGAGATAATCAATAATCAGTTTTTGTTATCTAAAATTTTATAATTAATATTTGTTTAAATTAAAAGTCATGCATTATTTTATATAACCATTTAAAAATAAAAACTGAGTATTGATTTTCAAAATATATCGCTAGAAGATTTTTGGATTTGACGATACAGAGCACATCAACCCCATATTAGTTTATCAAATAATACATAACTTTTAATTTAAATAAATATTAATAATATTAATAACAAAATATTATAAACTAATAATAATTATTTATCTTTTATTTAAATTAAAAGTCATGTATTATTCTATATATGTATATATAACTAGAAAATTTTTTTAATATTTATGAATTGACAGCTTTCACGCTCTAAGAATAAACTGATAGTAGATGGCTCTAGTACAAGAAGCGCGAAATTCAAACTATCATTATGATAAGTAACTTAAAAAATTATGATTAAGTATAACTTATTGAATTTGAATTATAAATATTAATCTTAAATTAAAAATGTGAGGAATTATAAATAAAAACAATGAATTATTTATATTGAAATCCAATATTTTATTGATTAAATAATTCCACTGGTCATTTTTACATCAAGACTAGAATTAATAAATTCAAATTTATTATATTTTCCACCATGATAACGCAGAAACAGATAGTTTGAATCTATTAATTCATTCAAACTCTTCATGAAGTTATCATCTTTTAGATGTTGAGTAGTTCTTGATGGTAGATAAATGTTAAATTCATCGTTTATATTAGCAACAATCCTAGTTCCATACTCAGTTGTAATAGCTTTGATACCGTTAATCTTATATTCTCGATTAAACTCCAACTCGTTCATTTTCTTAACAGGAAGAATCCCAGTAAGACAATTAACCTCATTTATCTTGGTTACATCCATGATTGATTGCTGTAAAAATTTTTTAATTAATTGTAATGGTTGATTAAATGATTCTTCATTTAATTCATATTTTGATTAGACAGTAAATGAATACTTACGATTAGTAATACTGATAGGTAGAAGATGTATATCACCAAGAACTTGTACTTCAACTTGTAGTCACCACCAGCTCGTACTTTACTGGAGACGTGTACTTCGTTTTTGTGAAGTACGGCTTGAGCGCGCTGCTTTTATAGCCAGAGGATACTACGCAGTTACCCCCCACTCCTTTACCTCAAAAACGGTTTGATGACGTCATCTGCTACGCAGTTAGAAATAGAACAAAGAAAACTGTGCAGTTACGCAACCTTGAACAGGCTCAGACCTGTATGATGACGTCATCTACTACGCAGTTAGGAATAAAGCAAAGAGAACTACGCAGTTACCGTGACCATGAACAGGTTCAGACCTGTTTAGAAGTAGACAGAAATCTCGACAGATGGCGTATCTTCTCGCATTTACTCCTCATACGTACAGTTTGAATATATTAATCTTTTCAGAATATAAACAATGAAATGCACCTGTGATCTAAGCAACTATTATTGATGCTGAGATCACAGGTGCATTTTTTAACAAAAATGCAGGAAATCAGAATCAAAATTTGAAATGGCGGAAATCAGACTCAAAATGGCGGAGTCAGATAGCAACCACCAGATGGTAAATTTCAGATAGCAGATTTCAGAGAGCAGACTCAAAATGGCGGATGTCAGACTCAGATAGCAGCCACCAGATGGCGGAAATCAGATAGCAGACTCAAAAATTCTAGAACAGACTGAGTCATCTACTGCGCAGTTATATGACCTTGAACAGGTTCAAGCCTGTCTGATGACGTCATCTACTACGCAGTTAGAAAATTCTAGAACAGAATGAGTCATCTACTGCGCGGTTAGAAGTAATGCACGCTGTCACCAGATGGCGTTGCGTGAAATCCTTCTCGCAAGTAGTTGACATAACTTCATTTTAAATATATAGAACATGGATATACCATACTACAAATGCGTAATCCTGAGCTATTGATCTGTTATGGCTGAGCCGAAGGCAGGTTAATAGTTGAGGATGCTTTTTAACCTCAAAATGTTGAACTCAATTTCCAAATGGCGGATAGCAGCCACCAAATGGCGGATTCAAAATGGCGGATAGTAAGATTTAAAAAATGGCGGATAGTAAGATGGCGGCAGAATTCCCCACCAGCGCCACCTATAACCTCGATAAAAATTTCACCCATAACCTCAAAATGACATACATATCTACCACCGGCAACACCTACTGTCGGTAAAAACAGGTCGCCTATATATACAGACGATACTTGTCACGAACCTACAGTCGGTAATGTAGATCCCAGCTTAATGTGGGCACGAACTCACAAATCTGTTTTACCGACTGGATATGCACCCCCTGTTTAACTACTCAATGTTTCGCCAGAAAAGAAATTCTTTTTTAATTACAGAAAATGCAAAATTTATGTGAATAATGATGCTTGAGTAATTATATAAAAACATAATCAATTATATATAAGCAAATAAAGACATGTCAGACCATGTAAAATTTTTTTTTCCAAGGATACTAATCAGAATGATTTTATGAAACATCATGTGTGGTTTTTCTTAATAACATAATCACATATTAATAGTTATAATGTATGTATAATTGCACACATTTTTTATATCATGTAAATACGATATAAATATAATAGATGCGATTGATAATTCATCAAAAAAGTACCTAATCAATTTTCGATTAATGTCACCATCAACATACAGAATATAAACCTAATTAGATGGAATGTAATCACTGATTAATGACACTAGTTGCTTGAATAAAAAAAAATCCGCAAAAAAACGATAATGAAAATGGGATCGGATCAGTAATCACGAGATTAAAATAACAAAGTAGATAGATAGTTTTTTATTATGCAATGGATGATTTAATTTCTCGGCATCGTTGATTTTGATTGACACTGCAAAAATATGTGTACTAATAGTGTCAATTTTTTTGACCCGACTGAAAAAATTCCAAAGAGTGCTGTGCCTTCAAGTTTTGCTCGAGTCATTTATTTTTTATGTGTCTACCAAATGTAATAGTTAATAATATTATATAGGATCAGACAAAAATTTCAGGATGCCAAAGAAGTGTCTTATAAAAAAAAATTGTAATAAAATTAATAACAATTTCATTTATTTAATCCTTATCCCGTAGACTGATGAATTTCTTAGATTTTTTTTATTGTTATTGTTCTACTAAGAGATGGTGAAACTTTAATCGAATGCATCAAGTTAATGATGCTTCACATTAATAATGAGTGCATGGTCATAGTGTCATATGACTGTAATTAATAATTGAGCTAATGTTTGCACGCTGAGAATATTATTCATGAAAATAAAAGTTATATTTACATTTGGAGGAATAAAAAAAGAAATAAAATTATTAAAAAGTTTAATTTAAAAGTCAAAAATTTATTGAGTGACTTTTTTATGGATATTTATCGTGAATTAATAGCAATGAGCAAATTATTTATGTTGTAACCTCGGCCTTGTTGTATTCTTGCAAGTCAACCGAAGCTTCATTTCGGAGTCGAAAAGCCTACATCATGAATAAATTCACTCGAAAAATAGGAACAAAAAAAACTTATCGTTTAACACCAATTAAATTATGATTATTTAAATATATGTCATTGAGTTTTTGTTGAATGGATTATATATGCGAGTGGATCGTTTATCAATGAATGTCGTTTAAAGCCAGTAAAATTCTTTTTTTACATTGATAATGATAATTGTGATGTCAACTGCATGTTATGACATTTTTAATCAACTTTCTTGCGAAAATATTTTGGTATGGCCTGATATTTATTTATTATTACACGCTTTTTATTAGCTTCACTTGTATGTTTGTATGTTTGTTTGTAACCGACTTCTTTGGGCGCGATTTTGACCCACTTTAAACGGCCAGATTTCGTTCAAATTTTGTAGATTTTTCGAGGACCGATGACAATACACTAATTTGATAAAATTATTCCATTTTTCAATTTGCAAAATAAGATTTTTGTTAATTTATATAATTTTCGTCTATAGTCGATAAGGCAGAAATTAAAATTTTCCAACCAATATCTTTAGACGATTTATCTAATATTAACAAAGTGCATGCTGGTAAGTTAGTTGCCAAATAATAGTTTAAAATTAAAAAAACAAGCTATTATAAATAAACCAAACTAAAAAGTAGAAAATAAATAACAGTTTAAAAAACCAAAAAACATGCTTTTTATAGAAAACCGAACTAAAAAAATAGAAAATAAGTTTTAATGAATTTAAATTAAAAATAATATTAAAAATTTCAATACATATAAATTAACAATAGTGTGAATAGAAAAAAATTTATTTTATTTTAAAAAAAGCGTGGGGTGCATGGTGTCAATAGTTATAAATATTTTATTGACAGATATGAGTAGAGTGATTATCATTTTGATAATATCTTAAAAAGCACCCCACGCTGGGCACTTTATAGAATTGTAGTTTTAGATCTAGACTTGAAATTCAATTGGAGTATTAATTTGACTTGCACAGGTTCCACATTCCATCGATTCGGAAGTAGAATTTATTGAAATCCGTATTGAGATGATCTCTACATGACAAACAAAAGATCCTTACCAAATTTGCAGCTTTTTGAAGCTATATTTTAAAAATTAAGATTTTTTATTGTTTAAACACCCACCCCCGCGATCTTTATTGGAGGTGATTCGGTGTAAAATTCGTTCTTAGATCATTTTTGTATCACATGTAGACGACTCCTATTAAATTTGGAGTCTATAGGAGCTATAGCTTGGAAATTAAAAATTTTCATTGTTAATACCTACCTCCGCAACCCTCTGTGGGGTGAGATATCGTAAAATTCATTGTGTGACAGGGAAAATTGAACTTCCCATGGTTGTTATCGACCACTTTATTGACGCCACGATAAATGAGGGTTTTCCCTTACCGTACGATTTTTGACAAGTAGTTCAGACTTGTCACCGGGCGTGCAAATCGAAAGTCCCCACTGCTGTCCCCAAAAACGAAGCGGGGTTGACAATAGGAAAGTTCGAGAACTCGGAGTCAAGGGTTATAAAAGATCCGACAAAAGAAACATCGAGGCTTTTTGAGCCAGGCCCTGGAACAAGTAACGCTTTTTTGAGCCAGCCCTTGGAACAAGTAACACCTTTTGAGCCAGGCTTTTGAGCCAGTGACGCTTTGAGACAGTGAGGCTTTTGGCAAAACAGTGAGTCAGTGTAGTGCTGTGTAGTAAATTCTGTCATCAAGATTTAGGACCATCAAGAAGGAAGTCAATGTACGATCCGGAATTGGGAACCCTTTACTTAGAGTCAGATAGTTCATTGAAGACGAGAGAGAGACCAACCAGCCGCTGATTTCACCAGTTTCCACCAGGACATCACTCAACGTTTGGAGAGTTGTAAAAGTTAAGTCAGGTATTATTATTACAATTATTTCAGGCCAAGCTTGAATTTGAAAATTGAGAGGCCGAATTAACTGTAATAAAATTTGTCAATTAATGATCGCTATTGTCTCAGATGTCACTTTTAATTTAGTAGATTCTTTTATAAGTAAATTATTCATAAACGTCAATTAATTAGTTTGTTACAAGCCTTTTAGTTATGGGAAATTATTTAGTTAAAATTATTTGATTAAGTTGAAATAGTAGAAGCATTTGTGTAATTTAGATAGTCAAGGTCACTTTGGAATATATGTAAGTTGAATATTTAATGAGGCTTGTTAAATTTGTAGAATTTGAAATTTGAAATGTTGAAAAAATTAATTCTAGGCCGTTGGGCTGAATTTAATTAATTTAGTAAATCTAGTAAATTAGTTTATTGAAAATAGTTAATAAATTTAATTGAATAATTTTGATTGATAAAATTTGTAATGAATTAAATTAGTGAATTTGGTAATTGGTATTAAAGAAATGTTAAGCGTAAAATTCAAGGAATTTAGATAATTAGTAATTCGAAGAAAATTGAGTAATTAGAGAAAGTGTGTATTAAGTTAGCGTCCGGTGGACGATTTTTGTATGGAATTTAGTGAGTATTTAGAAACGTTGTATAGACGCCCGAGTCAGGGGTACAACGGATTAAGTTAGGAAACCGCTGCGTAGACGCCCGAGTCGGGGGCGCAGTCGGGAATAGGTTTTAACTGGTATTCCGTCAGGTTGACGAGGTAATTAATTGGTATTTTATGGTATTCCGTCAGGTTGACGAGGGAAAATTTAGGTTTTAAGGTATTCCTTCGGAGTGACGAGGTTTGAATAAATTGGCAAGGGCCAACGTAGGTGAGAGGTTCTCACAATTAAGTTAGTTATAAGAAAATTGTTAAGTTTGTAAATTGATTGAATAAATCACTTTAATTGTTATAAATAATTTTTTTCTCAGTTTTATTTACAGCCTTTCTCGGACTTCTCACGACCCTGTCTTTTCCCTCTCATGCTTCCCCGGTTTCTGGGACACCGTGTCTAAAATCCCAGTGGCGCCCTTTCTAAAGAGGAAAGGGGTAGCTAACTGGACCTGGGCTAAACCCCCCGGTTACAATTGATAGATTATTTCTACATCTCTTACAGAAAATTCCTACCAAATTTGAAGTCGATAGGAGCTATAGTTTAAAAACAGGAATTTTTCATTGTTAACGCCCCCGCAACTCCCCTTGTGGGTGGAATTTCGTAAAATCCGTTATTAGCTGACCTCTACTCGGCGAAAGGAATATTCCTGCCAAATTTCAAGTCTCTATAGGTCTTATAGTTCCAGAAATATCGTAATGAGTGACTGTATCTATAGAAAGTCTCCTATATATATATATAGATTTCATGATAAAAATCGTATACTTTCTCTCTGTAGCAATGCTACTCATTTTTAATTTATAATGTCAATAATAATTAACCATAAAATAAATTATACGATTAAAAAATTTGAGATTAGTGAAAAATTTAGTAGCTTGTTATTTTTAAAATAAATATTATAGTAGGAAAACAGTGTCCTACTATGCGGACCCTAGCGGCTGAAAGTTAACTGACACCTCACGACACTTTCTTCGCCCCTTCTTAAGATCATTTATCCTGTTCGATTTGCTTTTATGTCGTATTTATTGGCTAGCCTTTCTTATATTTATTTATTTTTTGAACATTTTGTCTCTGTTTTAATAATTTTATAACTTTTGCACACTTAGCTATTTCAAAATTTTTTAAATATCACACCAACTTTTCTTGTCCAGTAATTTTTAACGGGCACCGTTTAATACGTTTCGGATTTTTAATAAATTGTGTTAGTTTTCGTTTATATTTAAAAAAAAATTAAACGCATAAGATAATAATTTTTTTACAGTGCAATATTTTTACCTCAATTCTTCAGAAAAAAAGATTGCTTGCTAATATTAATACGAACAACAAGGAAGTATTTGACTCTATTTTAACCCGCTAAAAATAACTTCACGCATTCGATGTTTTGTCACGAGCGCATTCTACTCTTTTTTCTGTCATTCTTTTCTATTTCAGTTAAATTATTAATCCAGTTTTGAAGATCAGACGAAGGATTTTTCGGTTTCTCATTGAGTTTTTCGATAAGTCGAATCGTTAAAAATCCAGTACATAAATTATGTAAATTTTTTCCCTAAACATTGAAATTCTTTTAAAGTTGTTCGCAAAAATAAATTCAACTTTATCGGATTCTTTAATTCAATTTTTAAATTTTAATTTAGAATCTGAAAATTTATAAATTAATCAGAAGACACAATAACGGGCAATGAGTAACAATACTTAAATTACAAGAGATGAAAAAAATTTTAATCGAGATTGATCAAAGACACATGTAAATCTATTTAGAATTCTAAACTAACCAGCACAATAAATTACTGTGTTCACATCTGGCACACAAAATAAAAAAAAAATAAGAATTATAATGCCTTAAAAAAATTCACCGACAAATTATTGATGACTTTATTTTTATATATCTTTTCCACAGATATGTCGGGCAGCTTGACAACTTACCTGGCCCTGACATATGAGTCCACATGCTCATTCATTACGAGTTGACGTAATGATGATATTTGTTTAGGATAGCCATCGCTGAAGAATTATTGCACCTGCATTTACCTTGATACACGATTATTAGTACAAAGCAATTGCTATCTATCACCTTACTAATACATTGTAATTATTCCTAGAAAAAAAAAAAAAAAACTTTGTTATTAATTGTTTTGAGAAATTAGCGTCTGACAATTGGCGATAAATAATATTTTTTAGTTGATTCATTTGCATATTTTATATCATGAATCATGATAAATAATTGTTGGTGATATGAATAGTAAAAAAAAATTATTCGAATAAATCGCGGTAATGATCGATTACTAACAATGTTGTTTGTTAAATGGTAATTTTATCTGAAGCAAAAAAGTATTCAAATTATCCCATAATAAAATTGAGATGAAATGTATGTGGCATTAAACTATTCGTAACGTGATTGGTCGAATATATCATGAGCATGAAAATATATGCAAACGCTATAGTAAGGCGCGTGCTTGCGCGCGCAAATTCAAATTCTAGTTCGTTTAAAAAAGTAGTTATTTTAGTGCAGTGTAATAAAGAAAAAAAAACTTAAGTCGTTAATCATGATTCATAATCAATAGAGTTAAAATTATACATTTTTTATCGGATGAGAAATTTGAATTAAGGGTGTCCTTAACCTAATTTGTTCTCAATTTACACTAAATTAACAAATAACTGATTCTCTTTTTTTTTCCAAAAAATTTGTTGATCCTGTAAGCCATTTCTGAAACATGCTTCGATTTTCGAACCTAAATGCTCAAAAATTCACCAACTAGCTACTTTTTAAGGTCTTCAATTTACAAATTTAATAATTATTGCAGAAAAATTTTTGTGTCATTCTTAAACTGCAAAATCTCTTAAACGTTTCATTTGACTTTGATTTTTTTGGCTGGCATTCGAAGACATTTGTTAAGCAGAAAATATTTATATAAGGTCTTGAATCAGTTGATCAAAGATTTAAAAAGTTATCGTCCATTTAAATTACTTTTATGCATTGTGTAGAGTAAAAAAAAATAGGACATAATTTATAATCATATCATGAGAGAAAATTTTTTGCTAATTTTTTTTTTTAGATAAATCATGAGCTTTAATTTTAGTCGGAAGTTTTTGCAAAAAATAGAAACTATGAGATTTGAAGCAATTTAAAAAACTCACTATTAATTATGTATTGCTCTACGATATTAGATATTACTTAAAATAGAAACTTTTCACAAATTTGTGAAGTCCAAAATAGGTCGTCTACGATATGTACGCATCAAAACTTAGATCTGATTAGATTTGAAAACTAATCCATCGAGACATTCCATAGAAATTAAAAAAAAAAAAATTGAATTTTGATGTTTTTTTAAATGACTTTAAAGTGTGCGGAAAAATCATAATAGAACCATGTTTACATTTTTTGTGCTTAAAAAACTGCGTCGAATTCATTTTCGAAAATAAAAATCGAACGACGCACTCAACAGTTATAGTTTAAAAATTCACAAAATTTTGTTTTTCGGTGTTTTATTAAGATATTTTCAAGATTTCTCAACCAATCAATATGAACCGAATCTCGAAGAACTTGAAAAGCTCAAAATGTGAAAAACGGTGCTTTGAGCTTGACAAGCTCAAATATTAACCAAAAAACACATTTTAAGGCGCTTTAAATTCATACTTAGCGGGAAGTTTTATAGGATTTCCAGATTTTTTTTTTTTTTATTTTTTTACTCGATTGATACAAATCGTAGACGATTTTTGATAAGTTTAGTGATAAGATTTTTTTTCTCTAACGGTGTATTTTTCGTATCATTTATATATACATCCAACGGTTCCATGATAATTGATTCAATATTAGACCATCACATACGCTTTTAACCGTGCTGTACCCTTTAATAATTTTTTTTTTTAATTTTCGAAAACTATAACGAATTTGAAATATAACTAGCCAGGGATATTTTGTACAGGGATATTTTTTTTGGAGATATTTTGTCCAGGGATATTTTGTCGGGGATCAATAAGTCTGATGCCCACCCAATATGACTGTCAGCTACGATTTAATGTAACAAAACATTGAGATCTTTATTTTAGATGATAATAGAACACATTTTCGCGTTCTTGCTCAAGACATGCAATAATCATTCTCTGCTTAGCAAGATTCATTTAAAGCTTTATAACTGCTTGTATTTCAATGCAAACTAATAAAGTTGTGATAAGTTCGTTACTTGAACTTTAAAATCAATGGATATAACTTTGTGTTGCAGAAGAGAACAATAATTGCTATTAAACTATCGAAAAGTAATTATTGATTTGTTGGCACAGGTATTGATGAAAACTTATCCACCGTGATGAAAGTATAATATTACCTAAAAGACAGAAGAAAAATTTTAAAAATATTTTAGTCTTTATTATTAAAAAAAATCTCTATTAAATGTTTTCACGATTTCAAATGTATAAAATAAATGGCGTCAGAATGATTAATCATAAAGCTGTTTAAGTTGCGTGACCAATGCCAGTAAATACTATACACTAAGCAATTTACAATGAACATCAGTACCATCAGTTTATACACAGACTACTGGCCTATTACCACACAATAATATATAATCATAATACATAATAGAAAATTAAAAAAAAAAAGTATACAATTGGATTAAAGTAATGTGTTTAAACAACACTCATTAATTTATTCAAATTAGTATCAAATGAAAGTGTGTATACAGCTGTGTGTCGCATGCATGGCCTTGTAGCTCTTTTAATGAATTATTTAAACCAGTATTATTCACTATGTAGGCTCTATTTCTAGTTTTTTATAGTATTTAGCAGTAAGATTGTTATAAATAACCGGATTTTAAAACTTTACTTGAACAATTTTTAAGTTAAAAATAGCCCGCGATTCATCTTACAAAAAGTTGATTCATGTCTGTTCTCGATATTAGAAATAACGAATTCAAGCCTCGCAATGCCCCTAGCGTTTCATGTTTTATACGAGGATATTGAGTAGATTGCTGGTAAACTTTTGACCTCAGTTTACTTTTATTCCGTTTTCAAAAACATACCAAGGTTGTTTCTGAATTCATTTGTAATTTGTGCATTATTTTGTTATTGGTTTAGTTTTTTAAACAAATTTCATTTAATTATTTACAAAACATTTTAAAGTTATCAAAGAATAGCAATCAATAAGAAATAAACTGTATAAAGAAAATAATTTTCTTTTACGAATATAAAGCAGTAATTTCAATCACGAAACCTTTTAATTGCACGGAAGGAAAATTTATTAGAAGTTAAAGTTAAACACTTTCTTTATAAAAGATTTTATTTCCTTGATTGAAAGTGATTAAAAAAAAAATTTCTTTCCTAAGGTTTACAAAGAGATAAATAAATGATTAAAAAATTTATCAACTGATGTTAATAAGTTCATCTTTTTGGAAACAATTTATTTATTCATTAACTTTCTTTGAAGTTCATATAAAAGCCCATTAAGTGAGCTTTAATCTGTATATATTACTATTAGCATGGGTCTATAATCATAAAATCTATATGGTGATCGAATGAAGTCTTGCTGTTGAATTTATTCTACCATTTTGCTTTTTTTTTAAACATTAATTCTTATTTAAGTTGATAATTGATTTATTATCCATAAATTTAGTGAAAATAAAGTTAGCCGACATTTCAAATTTTTAGAAATTTTTTTTTTGAAGAAATTTCACATAAAAAATTAAAAAAAAAATTGTCATATGTAAAAAACTTAAAAAACTATAAGTGCAATTTTTTATAAATATTTTTTTAGTTGTAATTGAATTAATAAAAAAAAATCAAAAATTTTTAGACGTCTCTTAACATCAGTGTCATTAAATTTATCGTAAAATAATTCAAATTGAAATCTACTTTCATTTCCGTTGCCAAATGGCTTTTTTTTTATTGCGTATATTTTTTATATTTTCTGATTCAATATAAATACTATTGTTGATTCAAGATTTAATTTATAAAAATATTTGATAAATTAACATATAAAAAAGAAAACAACCCAGTGAATCAAGATTAAAGCAACTTATTAAATTTTCTGTTTACAATAGCGTCTGCAACGAATCAAAACAAATATAATAGACTACCAAGTTATGCAATCTAAAAATCTTCTAAGTTTATGAGACTATGATTTATTGCTCTTTAAATAAATGTTTTTCATGACATTTATCATTTCATAAAATTTCAGCACAATTATTACAATATTCACTGCTCTCTAATCAACATATTTATAAATCAAGTAAATGAATAATAATAATTATAATCATACACAAAAATAAAAAAGAACAAAGAATTTTCTGAATCAATACTTTTTAAAAATTTTAATCTTCTGCATTTAGAGATTTTATTATGAAGGAAAAACAGGACGCAATATATCATTCCGATAATTTTATTTTATACTATGAATCTACTGGTTTTCGCTAAAAAATATATCGGGAATATTTCACTTACGTGTTAGGTAATAAATTGAATTTTCTATAATGGAAATAAATTTGAATCTTAAATTTATGTCTTGTTTTTTTTTATATTTTTTATTAAGATTAATTTTTACTTTGAACGTGCCGAAACATTTAGACCGTCAACAAATCAAAAAAATTAATGTTACGTCGGTAAATAATATTCGTGATCTTTGTTATAGAATGTTCAATTTCTATAAAAAAAAAAAAATATCTGTAGGGGAGGGTGGGGCAAGACGGCCCACTTAAGCTAGTTTTTATTTTTTGTGGCTTTCTACTATCAAGTGGATTTACTCTCGTCCAACTTTGACTCAATTCACCGGAATTTTTCGAAAATTCAAAAAAAGATATTTATTTTTTTTGCGGTAAGATGGCCCACCTCCAAAATATGATGAAAACATATTAGAAAAATAAATTTTTGGTCAATTTTTAAGGTGGGCCATCTTGCCCCAGGTGGGCCGTCTTGCCCCACCCTCCCCTATATGTGTATATCATAATTGAAAAAATGACTTTAAAAAAAAAAAAATAATATCGCAGTGTAGTCAGTATAAAAAGTGTAAAGATGTCGCAAAATATATTTAAATTGATTATCTTACGCACAGAATCACGGTTACTAATAAAAGTATAATTTAAATAACCTATTTTAATGTAATTAATTATGTTTTTAATTAAATAAAAAAATTTTGATTCAAAAGTGATAGACGAGGGAGTCCAAAAATGAACTCGCATATTTATTATTCAACCTTTGATCTAAGTACAAAAATTAACTTCTTCATTGTATGACAAAATTTACAATCTTATGAATAATCATTAATCATAACCATGTCACTGAGTTGTGTTCAGTTAATAATTTATAGTAATTTATTTGAAGCAATAAAAATAATTTCACTATTGATACTTAATAAAAAAAACCTGGAATTCAATAATAACGTCCACACGTGGAAGTTTTTAGTTTTTTTGTTACGCAACTAGTGACTGTATCGCAACCAGAAGATAACATAGTTAAAAAGTTATTTAGATCATTTGAAATATAGAATATAGATATTTGTATTGAACATGTTTTTGTATTGAACAGCAGCTGTTTTTGATTTATTGGTATTTAATGAACGTAAATTTTGTAGAGACTTAATTTATTATTTATAAATATTAGCTCGTTAGTAATATCATATTGTAATGAAATTTTATCATCAAACATTGTGTAGTGAACTGTTTACGACATAAATTACCTTTTTTACTGCTAATAAATTCGTTTCGAAGTGAATGTGATATGAAGATGGCCCGTAGCCAAAGAATTAATTTTTTATCGTTTTATGAATGTGAAAGTTAAAATCATGCGAATTGAAATATGTGGAATATTCAAAATTTTAAGAATTTATGACATTATAGTTAGCTGTCACTTGACAATTTTTTAATTTTTTTTAAAGAAAAAATTTGTTCTAAAAAATTGTTTTTTAAAAATTGAATTTTTTATTTATTAAAATTCCTATAAGTCCATTATTTTAATAATTTTTTTGCCATAATCTATCCACTCTTATAATTTAGATGAAAAATATAAAAATATATCATGTAAGCAAACTATTCGTAATGTGATTGGTCAAATATATCATAAGCATGAAAATATATGCAAACTCTAAACTCAGGCGCGCGCTTGCGCGCGCAAATTTGAATTTTAGTATATATATATATATATATAGGAGACTTTCTATAGATAAAGTCACTCATCACAATATCTCTGGAACTATAAGACCTAGAGACTTGAAATTTGGCAGAAATATTTCTTTCGCCGAGTAGAGGTCAGCTAAGAACGGATTTTACGAAATTCCACCCACAAGCGGGGTTGCGGGGGCGTTAATAATGAAAAATTCCCTATTTCAAACTATAGCTCCTATTGACTTCAAATTTGGTAGGATTCTTCTGTAAGAGATGTAGAAATAATCTATCAATGAATTTTACGATATCTCACCCCACAGAGGGTTGCGGGGGTAGGTATTAACAATGAAAATTTTTAATTTCCAAGCTGTAGCTCCTATAAACTCCAAATTTAATAGGAGTCGTCTATTCATGTGATACAAAAATGATCTAAGAACGGATTTTACACCGAATCACCTCCACTAAAGATCGCAGGGGTGGGTGTTAATAATAAAAAATCTTAATTTTTAAAATATAGCTTCAAAAAGCTGCAAATTTGGTAAGGGTCTTTTATTTGTCATGAAGAGATCATCTCAATACGGATTTCAATAAATTCTACTTCCGATTCGATGGAATGTGGAACCTGTGCAAGTCAAAATAATACTCCAATTGAATTTCAAGTCTAGATCTAAAACTACAATTCTATAAAGTGCCCAGCGGAGTGGGCGGGTAACTGCTAGTTGACCATAAATGTATTATGACAATTCAGAATATACCAGGAAATTTTCGACAAAACTTTGTCTTTATATATTCTGTTTCTCTGTAAGTTGATTGTATTTCATGCAAACTTTCTCCCTTAAGAATTATAAATTATTTTTAAGTCTCTTGGCTTCTATCAACTTTTGAAAAACCATAAATAAAAAATTTTTTTTCATCACTAAACTTTCATAAAATTTACTTTTTTCAACGTAAACGTACAATTTATATCTTTTTCTTAGAAATAATTCCAAAGTAAATGATCCGGCGTATTAAATTTTACAAAAGTACTTTATTTTCTCAGTATCCCTATCCTGCCCCTGCTACCCTCATCCTTACCCTATTTAATTGACGAAAACATTATACTACAATTTTATCTACTCGTATTTGACATTTTTCAATAAGAAATGTATAAATAAAATGTATAAATTAAATAGTTTTTTCATGTTATGCAAACTTATCTAATTGATGATTGATATCTCTAACTGTATGAGGATAAATATGAATATTTTATTGTTACAGTAGCTGTAGTCATTGCGTTTTTCATATGCTGGGCACCGTTCCACGTTCAACGTTTGATTGCAATCTACGGCACAGGCAACGATCGAGTCACATCAAAAAGTAAAGCTATGATACTGCTTTACAATGTTTTCACGTATTTATCCGGTGTATTGTACTATGTGTCGACTACCATCAACCCTATTCTCTACAACATTATGTCCAACAAATTTCGCGAAGCTTTCAAGGTCAGTTCACGAAAAACTATTTATTAAATCAATTCAGACTTTTTACTTTCGATAATTAGTTCTGTAATAAATACGGAGAAAAATATAAGAAAATCTTAAGCAAGCTGCCAATTACGGGCGACTAATTGCAATACAAAAAAATTATTATCTCTTCATAACGTGTCAGATATTTTTTATTGATGATTTAAAAATCAGTATATCGATAAAATTAATTTTTTTTAGTGAAACTTAAGAAAATTTTATAGATAAAACTTATCCTAAATATTTTCAAGTCTTTATAAATATTCTAAAGCAGGATCGAAATTTCTACAGGCGTGCTAATTTATATTTACAAATCAATTTCAAATTTGAATTGATCTCAAAACTAATTCATATTTGTGTCAAAATATGAATTTCAATCTTAGATTCATTTTGAATCAGAATTTTTTTTGTACGGGGAGTATAGATCTCAAACTAAATTCAGTATTGCTCTAAGAATTATAGGGTATAAATACTGTTTGTGACCAGTGCACCTTTTTTTCAAATTATTGTATCAATATTTCTATAAGCGCAAGACTTTAGAAATTCAATTCGTATAAATGTACTAGTTCAGAAATTCTATAAAAATTCTCCTTTGATAATTAAATTTTTTTTAAATTCACTAAAATATCGTGGCCAAAAATGGTCTTAAAATGGCCAAAACCGCACTGATAGAAAATTTATGTTGACTCAAGAGATATTTTCTTGATCTAAGAATTTATTTTGAAAGACAAATGATTATTTTGCTTTAAGAATTTCTTGTCTTGATTTAGATTTTCTTGGCTTAAGAGCTATATTATCTTCAATCTATACATTTAGTTTTTCAACCAAAATAACATTATCGTTTAAAAAACTTAAAATAATTCATCAAAGTATATTTCAAAAACTAAATAGTCTTTAATTGTTATACCGAAAAAAAATTATTTCTTGGAAATAAGTAAATTAATGACAAAAAAAAAGCCATTCTTAACACAAGTCGGTAACATCTTGAATCAATGTTATCGCCTATCTTGAACCAAGAGACAAAAATTCTTGAAAGAAATATATCTATATGTAGTTTCAAGAGTTCAAATTTTAAAGAAAAAAAATTTCTTGAATCAAGATTGTTTTTCTATCAGTGCAGTATTTCTACCCTACTGGTATTTTGATAATAACAACACACTGAGAAAACAGTTTGTTTGACTCAATTTGAAATAAATTAAAAATATATATTTAATGTTAAAAAATTTCTTTCATTTAAATATATATTATTTTGAATCAAATAATACGTCGTTTTTATTTAGTTAATTGAATCGACTTATTTATTTCATTTAAATAAAGATTTGTTAACTATTAACAAATCTTATTTTAAGTAAATTACGCCTGGTGCCTAATAAAATTAATAAATTAAAATTAAATTTTTTTTTAATTGCACTTACAGTTTTTCGAATTTTTCACAAATGAAATTTGAAAAAAAATTTTTTGTACTAATTTTTCCAATAGAAAAAATTCTAAATATTTTTAGATGTCAGCTAACTTTATTGTCATTGTTAATTTCAGTGTAATTAATAATTCCAAAAGAAGTGCCCATTTTACCCCAAACGTTTGATATGTCTACTTTTACTACTTTCTGAAGCTTAAACTAAAAACCATTGCTTTGAATATATTCAAACATACCATTTATTTATATTTAACAAATCTGATTTGGTTGAAGTATATTTGTTAGCACTAAAGAAATATTTGTTAACTATGAACAAATTTGGATTTCATTCAAATATACTATAACTTTGTCTCAAATGAATCAATTTATTTGTATCTTATAAATATTTCTGACGATATTTAAATAAGAGATTTATTTACAATTAACGAGCCTCAATTCATTTAAATGAACTGTTTTCTCAGTGCACGTATTTTGACTATTAGAAAACTCGCTCACTAATACTTTGTATACTAATAGGAACAATACTTTTTTTTCTGTATGTTATTCTATGAATAAATTTTCATTGTTATTCTGACATAGAGCCAAATGTTAGAGCCAAATAAAATAAAATATTTTTCTCCGTATTATATTTCTCTCAGCAAAGAAATTACCCCCCCCCCCCTTTTTTTTCCCCTCTCCATTCAAGATCCTAATAAAAACAAAAATAATAATGAAAAATGATAATGATACAGGAAACATTAGCCAAGAGTTGTGGTTCAAGATCGTCAGGTAACTTGGAGCAAAGATCATATTCAAGTTTATCACGTTCGCAGCAGAGAACATTAGGCGGTGGAAATTTTGGCTCACGCACAACTGCCGGTACAGGAATCGGTACTGGAGCCGGTCAAGACAGTTCCGAGGGTTCTGGCAACTCAATACGTGACGAGAATAACCTGAGGATGCAAACAATAATAACGCCGGTGGATAATAAGCCCAGTGATATAATGCCGGTTAATTTACCGTCCCAGCGGCACAGTGATGACAATTACTTGATTTTTAATAAAAAAATTAGCAAGAAGTATTCAACCGAGTCTGGTAACACTGAGTTAACGATTATAGAGAGCAAAAATAATTGCAATGACGATGACTTTGATAGTGAGATTAATGACAAAAACGAAAAAAATACTAGCCGAGTAATTAACGGTGATATGTGTCATCAGCGAAGACTCGCCGATTCTAATGATGATCATGATGTAAGTAAGCGACAAGGGCGCGGTAATAACAAATCAAAGTACTTTGGACTTAGGATAAACAATGACAAAAAGTGGTGGAGGTTTTTTAAGTGGCTACCAGCTAGTGGTGTTTTTAAATTCACTAAGAACTCGAGACAAAATTTTGGTGAATCCGCTGTCAGTGACATTGAGAGTAATCGCGAAGAGTACTCTATGACAACTTGTTATATTGCCGGCGAGCATAGACTTGTTTAGGAAAAAAAAAATTTTTTTTTCTTTGAAGAATTAATCGTAAAAAATTTTGTGTAAATTAGATGTCAGGAACAGTTCATGCAAGAGAGGCGATTTTTTTATTTAGTTCATTTGCTATACTCATTTAAAGTAGTACCACAGATACCACAATTGTCAAATGCTCTACATAAAGCCTTGTTTGATTTACATATGTAATATCGGGTATATATAGTAAGGTTAACAGTAATTCGGTAATATTAAGTTTTATTTAAAAAATAATTGTTACAAGAGATGATTTTCTTCATACAACTATCCGCGCGAGTTAGGACTTAGGAACTATCTTATTTTTCCTTTTTTCAAAGGTCGAGACCCAAACTTGTCCCTTCTGGGACCATCGCCCATCCTTATCTAACTTACACACTAATTGCAAGAGTAATAAAACGACAGATGATGAAGGATTAAACAATTTACAAAAATCTTGAGCGTCAAAAACATGACCTGGGTTTTATTACTCTAGCATCGCAGGGTCTTATTTTCAAAACTCTAAGTCTAAAATAAAATAAAATACTTTAACTAAAAAAAATATAAGGCTGAGAGAAGAAGAGAAAAAAAAACACTTATACACATGCATACCACGACATTCCCGATACTACACATAGTTGATTTTTTCATGCAAAGTCACATTAGAAAAAGAGAGACAGAGATCATTTTTAAAAGTTTTTTAATAATTATTAGTATCACATTCTCTCAATCTGTACTTTTAATAACAGAAATTATTCAAGATGTTATTTCTTTTCATCCCCTTAATTTTTATTGAAATCTGAACGCCACTTTTTGTAAAATGAAATTAAAACTCTCATTACTCCTAAGACTTCAGGTTTAATCCTGATATTTTAAGGAGGTTCGAGCGAATCTTATGTGAAAAATAATTTCCAACTTTGACCTTTGAAATTATCCATATTTTTAAATAAATACGTCATTTCCCGTGTAAAAAAAAAACAAGACAATTTTATTAAATAAGTAAAAATCATCAATTATTAAATTGTTAAAATCATTTTAAATTAAGATAAAGAATTTTGACAAATATTGGGAAGACTGAAGGAAAAAAAAAAATTTCAATATTATTTTGACTCATAAGTTACGCTCGAACCTCCTTAAAAGCTCAAGAACTTTTTACTGGTTCTTTTGAGTTTTTCAAGAATTTAGAGGACTTATTGTCTTGCTACAATTTATTATTATGTCAAATTTCATTAAATTCTGAACAGTAAATCTCTAATCGAGGGTACTACATTAATGCGATAACATTGAAGTTGAAAAAAAATAATTGTCGGGTCTATATAATATTTTATGTCGATGAAAAATTTTTTTACACACTGATAGAAGAATTTATTTTTATTTTTTGTTAAATCTAAAAATAAATAATTGTTAAATTTTGTTGGGAAGAAAATTAAATTTATTAAGTTTTAATAAATTGTACTCAAACGATTTTCGAACTAATCTTTTTTTGTTAACTGTAAGGAAATATTTAAAAAAAATTTTTTAAATATTAAAAATCACAATTTTAGATTGAAAGCATAATTATACTTCTTTTAAATTGATTAAATAAAAAAAATACAGCTAGACTTCATCAGTAACACAAAATTTTTTACAGATTATTTTTGAGACTCTAAGGACTTTAGTTTCTTTTTAAAAAAATTTTCAATGTCCAACTCTAAAGTTCGAAGCTGCGAAATCTTAAATGAAATTTTTTTTTAATAGATTTATGATTAATGATTAATCATATTTTTTTACCTTTATAAAATGTAAGTTTTATTTACATAATTTTTTTATTAATTTTAGATTGTTGGAAACATTTTTGCACGCTACTTTTGAGTGCCAAAATTAATTGTTTTTATTAATTTAGAACTACTAATTATTATAATTAAACACGTTTATCAGTTTACATTAATGTAATTTAAATAATAATTGATGTAATTAGCAAACAAAAATCAGTTTCCATTACCTCAGCATTAGTTATCACAATCAGTACTGATATCATTTGTTAATTGTGTACACAGATAATTAATAGTGATTAAGCTATCAAATATTTAATTACTTTAAATCTTTACAAAGATTACCGATTCTTTGCTACTTTTGTTAAAACACCTGGTGTCAATACAAAACAAATTTTTTTTTTAGAAATATTTGATATTTATTCTTTTTAAAATATTTCTTCTCCAATTTTTTTTAATTTTTATCGAAATTTTTTGATAAATTAAAACATAAAAAGTAGCAAAAAATTATCAAAAATATTTTTATGATTGAATGAGTTTGTAACTTTTAAAAAGAATAGATTAATTTTTCTTAAAAATGTTTTATGGAAAATTTGCCTACTTATTTTCCATATAAGAAATATAATTATAAATTGTAAATATTTGTAAATATTGTATTCCAAAAAAAACCTTTTTTACTGCAAACATATATGTATATGAAAAAATAATTATAAACACAGTGTTTTTAATAATAAATATAAATATTAATCTTTTTTTTTATTGTTCCCTTAATCAAGCATTTATTTAATTTCATGTAACAAAATTTGTCAATTATGTGGTTGTGCAAAAATTGTTGAAATTTATAAATTGTTTTTATGAGAATAGCCACCGTGAGGATCGAAAAATTAGGTGATTTTCGGGAATTTTTTTGACTGGGATAATACAAGAATTTAGGGATCGGATTTTTTTTGTTTTATAAAGTATACATTGAAGATAATTTTCCTAAATTTTCGTTAAAAAATATTATGTAGCTACAAAGTTATAAGCATTATTGTGAAGCACTAAAAAAATTTCCCCCACCACAGTGAGATCTCTAATTCAAAAACGGATTATCTATAAAATAAAAAAACCAAACTGCGTTGTAATCTACATACATGTGGTTATTGTTATACGGAGGGGATTTTGAAAATTTGGATTTAAAAAAAAAAAGGTGACATTAAAAATTTTTTCTCATTTTTTTGGATTCAACCAGCCCTGAGAAATCTTCAAAATCAAAATTTTCAAAATCTCCTACGTACAACTACCCGTGTAAAAAAAATCGTATTGAAATTGTCGTTTGTTTAAGATCTTAAACGTGACACAAACCAAGACTATTTTAAGACTTTTTTAAGACGCAAAAAAAAAATTCTGAAAGCAGATTTTTGAAATTTGGTTTTTCGAATTTGTTATGAAAATAAGACGATATCACAGCGACAGCTCCGGAAAATTATTATAGAGAGTCTTGAAATAGTCTTAAAATAATCTAAAAATTGTCTTAAAAAATCATAAAATAGTTTTTAAAAAATCTTAAAATAGTCTTAAAAAATTTTAAAATAGTCTCCAAAAAATCTTAAAAAAGTTTTAAAAAAATTTTTCGAGGCTATTTTAAGATGAGCTAACTGCGACAGAGCCCCGGAACATTACAACGGAGCGTCTTAAAAAGGTCTTAAAATTATCCGATAAGTTTTCAACAATTTTAAGTTCAATTTAAAAAGAGCGTACTCAAGAATGAGGTGTTTAGAAAGTCGTAAAATCGTCTAAAAATTAATTTTCATAACAAATTCGAGAACCAAATTTCAAAAATCTGCTCTCAGAATTTTTTTTTAGCGTCTTAAAAAAATGTTAAAATATTCTTGATTTGTGTCACGTTTAAGATCTTAAACGAAAATTTTTTTTAAACGTGTATAGCTACTGAATAGACGAATCCGGAAATTAAACGGTGCAAATCGGTTCATATTTATCCAAATTACAGATCCCCTTGCAATGGTCATTTGACACGCTGTTACAAAAATGACTTTAACTCGAAAAATATTCGGAATTTTCATATAAAACTCTAGATACATATTTTTGAATGTATAAACTTTGATTTACAAAAAAAAAAATTTTTTTTTTTGAAATTTCACAGTGGCTATCCCTCTTATGACTCAAATGTTGAAATACTGTGATATTGTTTATGAATAAATTATTTTTGTTAAATAAATAGGTTTCTATTTGTTGAGAAAATTATTTAAAAAATGAAAATTTTAACGATTGAAAAAAATATAGTAATTTTAATGAACTTTATTTTTTTGTATAATATTTACATTGAAGCTTATGAATGTATTGTAAACAACACATTTATAAAATATGTGAATAAAATACCAGAATAAAGTAATGAATGACTAAAAACAATTTACAATAAAAATTTATTTAGGAGCCGGAGAGATTTATTATTATATCAAACGTCAAAATTAATATTATCACATTTAAAGTGATCTATATTTATAATAATCTATATAAAAGATGAATCCTGTGAATAAATAAACTAATTTATTTTTGTGATTATTTTTACAGTTGCTGGGTGAGATAATTATAATAACTGCGGCTATTAATATAATTTCACGTTAGAATAAATTTATTGGTTTGTTTAAATTATAAATATTCAAAATACTTGTGGGAATTTTACTGAATCTTAAGATATTTATTTTTAACTTGGACAATTAAGAGACTTTTAAATAGTTTTTTTTTTTTTTAATTACTCGAACAATCAACCTGAGAACTCGAAACATTTTGATGAAGCAAAGGCTTAATTTTTTTTATTATGCTTCTTACTTATGATGCTTTAGCAAGAATAAAGTTTTGATTAATGGTAAAAGGTCGTGTCTTCATTATAGTTACAGTATCTACGATAAACGTTCTTATAAATCGTGGAGGGATAAAAAAAGTATTGTTATAATTATTACTTACTGTTAATAGACCTATAAAATTTTAATATCAATAAATTTACGATAATAATTTGTCCTAAGACGGTTTTAGGTCAAAAATTTCTGATCAATAATTCAGGATTCGTATTTTTTTTGTATCTTGATAACTTATTTTTTTTTTTTTATTTCTTTGTTTTAAGATTATGACGGATTAAATTTTAATTGAATTAAATTATTTTAATTTATTATACACAGTAAAAAATTTTGCGCCATAGCGTCAAAAAACAGTGTTAAAAACTTATGTGTTGAATATTCAATACTTTTATGTGTAAATTTAACATTTATTATGTTAAATTAACACAAAAAAGTGTTAAATATTTAACATAAAAATTTTTAACACAATGTTTTTGACGCAATGACGCAAAATTTTGTATTGTGTATATATCATATTAAGGGGTTATATCCACTTGTAATTTTGAAAAAATCGAAAATTTTTTTTTTGCAAATTTTGAATGTATATATTCGAGAATGTTGTCTGTAAATTTCAAAGTAATCCGGTAAATAGTTTCGGAGTAATGAGTGTATTTGTAAAGACGTCGCCGAGCGTTTGAAAGTAGGCGGAACCGTAACTTTAAATAATAGCCAAAACTATAAATACGTTTTTCTCGAAACGATGTTTTTAAAGTCGGTGAAGAATATTTCTCCGAAACGGCTTGACCGATTGACTTGAAATTTTCACAGGGTCTTCTTAGATACTTTTATCAGGTAATGATCGAAGAAATAAAGTTTCTGATAAAAATTTCGATTTTTCAAGTAACTTTAAAGTGTAAATTTTCGTGCAAAAAAAGATTTTTTTTTGTTGGGAAGCCGCCATTTTGTCTAAAATCAAAATTTTGACTATTTCTTCGATCATTACCTGTATTTATCTATCCTAAAAGTAATCCTTTTGGTTTTTTTTATTTCAAATAATTTGGATCAGAGATATCTTCCTCACCGCCAGACACCTTTTTGAAATTAACAAAAAAACACATTTTTTCGAACTTACAAGTGGATATAACCCCTTAAATTCTATTCATTCTTCTATTAGAATTATAATTAATTAGTTAATAACAACAAATGTTGTAATAAATTTTAAAAGGTTATTCGGCAGCCGAAATGGAAGTAGATTTCCTAAAGAATGAAAAAAAAATTCTAGGATCATACACAAAAAAAATACGTTTACGTACGGCAGGTACATCGTTAAAATGCCTGAATAAATAGTGTAGATCTTAAGAATCAATAAATACTACAATTTTAATCCGTGTATATTTCATTATGACTTAAATACTAATTTCCAAATTATTAATAAATTAATTATCTACTATAAAACGAATGTAAAAGTAAAATATCATTAGATAGACGGAGAGAGTACACTGATAAAAAAATCGACTTGACTCAAGAGCCAAACTCTTGAACCAAGAATTCCACTTTGAAGAAAATGATTTTCTTAAGTCAAGAGAATAAAATCTTGAAACAATAAAAATTTTCTTAGACCAAGAATAATTTTTTAGCTCAAGAATTTATTCTCTTGACTCAAGAAAATCATTTTCCGTGAATAATTATTTTGCAAAGAAATAGTGAAAGTACCAATTTTTGAATATTTTGAAGGATTCAAATTGCTGATCTATACTATTTAATAAAAAAAAAAAAAAAAATCATAAAAATAAGTATGCAAACTTTAATGTGGAAATTTAACACGAAAAAATGTTAAATATTTAACACAAAATTTTTTGATGCATTGATGCAAAATTTTTTACTGTGTATTTTTGATGTAATTAAAAAAAATTAAGGATTCATACATACCTTTTGAATTTTAAGCAATTTTGGGTATAAATTTCAGAAAAATTTTTATTTAAAAAAAAAAACTTTTGAAATATTTCAAAAAAAATTTACACATTAATTTTTAGGTATATTTTAATCTAATTAAAAAATTTTCGCAATAAACGGTAAGTAACATTAGAAAAATCTCCGCAATAAACTTAACAAATCGTGTGCATTTAACTCGATACACATCTTGACAATATAAAAGCACTCTTGCATGAAAAGTCATTTCCGGAGGTTCATGCTGGAATTTTCCTGGCAGTTAAACCAGCAATTGATTTTCCACGCATAATTTCACATTGACCACCCGTTTAATTGCAACCTACAAAATTAATTAAAAAAAAAAACAACAAATTCAATTTTTAGATTTTTATTTCTAATTAATTTTTGTTTTTATATAAAAATTTGTTCGTTAGATTACCCGGGAGCTTAAGAAATAAATAAATTTTACAAACGTTTAATTATTATAAATCAACACAATTAATCAATAATATTTAACTAATTAATCATGGCAGTTTCTTATATTATTGTTCTTTGATGGTTTCTTAATTATTACACATCTAAACAGTATTTCATAACTTTCATTAAATAGTAATAACAATTAATGATAACCTTTCAAAATAATACCAACAATTAACAAAAAAATTATCGATATATAATCTTATAAATTATAAATTATTTAAAAATATTGTACAGTATATAAATTACGTATATTAAGGAATGTACAATATTTATTTGTTCACTTGGGTGATTTTTTATAATTTTGTTCTTTTTTTTTTTCTTGTGGTTCTACTTAGTTTTGTAATATAGTATATTAGTGACTTTATAATATAATGTTTGTATGACTTTTCAGTTTTTAGGTACGTTAATGACATAAAAGTATTGGTTTTGCTTATTTTTTCTTCTTGTTGTTTTCATTAAGGCATACTTTCTAAACATTGTTTGATATGTTGCCAAGTTTGGAGACCCTGTAACAAAAATTTTTCTTGTTGTCATTTTTTATATAAAAAAAAAATTTTTTAAAATAACATTACAAGTTGAAATTAAAAAAATAAATTGTTATCTGTCGACAAAGCGCTTTTTTTTTTGTAAATTTTTAATATTTCACTTTCAAAGTTTTCATTTATTGCGCAAGTGCGATGAAATACTATAATTTGTCCACTTGCGGGCGACAGAAAAGTGAAAATAAGCTTGAAGTGATCAAAATTTAATTATTTAGTAAGTTAATCTTTAGACAACTTTTATATTCTATTTTTTAATTAATTGTTTGATATTAAAATTCAATGTCTCATAAATGATAGCGTTAATAATACCCTCTGGAGATGAATATTGCAAAAGTGTTATTGTGTAGTTTGTAAAAATGTTGTGTAGTTTGTTAATACCCTTGCAAGGGAACCCTGAGGGCCAGTTTTTTAATCCGGGATAAAATTTTATCCAAGACTAGCTGTTACTCGCCCGCTCCACTGGGCACTTTATAGAATTGTATTTTTAAATCTAGACTTAAATTAAATTGGAGTATTGTCTTGACTTCTTTAGATTCTAAATTCCATCGGATTGGCCTGTACCTTTTATTCATGTGATAATTCTAGCTAATATTCATTGTACACACACGCAGAAAAACTTTTGTTAAGATAACCTAAGATATTTTGTAGTAACAAATGAATTTGTTAACATAGGAATAAGTAACCAATCACATGTTAAAATAACAAAATTTGTGTTATAACAATTTATTGATATGTTATAACAACAAAACAGTTTTTTTACTATAGTAAAATTTTTTAGTTGATTCGACAAAATACTTTAGTTGGTATAACAAATTTTTTTATTGAAACAGCAAAATTATTTTATTAAAATAACAAAGACAAATTGTTGAAGTAATAAAAAGAATTTTTAAGAATAACAATGAAAATTTGTTGGAATAACAAATAAATTTGTTACAGTAAATTTTACAAGAATACATTTGAAAAGCAAAAAATGTTACACTTCGTTACAGCAACAAAATCACTTTATTGCAGCAACAAAGTTATTTTGTGATAGCAATAAAATAATTTTGTTAGTAAAACTTGAAACATTTTGTTCATGCAACTAATGGATTTGTTACTATAACTATACTTATTTGTTACCACAACATATTTTTCATTTATCCGATCTTTTGTTATTTTAACAAAATCGTTTTTATGGGTGCAGAAAAAAAATATTCTTGAATCAAGTATATAATTTTGAAGAGCTAAATATTCTTGATTTGAGTAGAAAAATTTTCGATTTAAGGAAATTTTACTTGATTCAAGAATTTTTTATCTTGATTCAAGACAATTCCCCTCTTCAAAATTATATTCTTGGTTCAAGAATTTTTCTCTTGAATCAAATTAATTTTTTTTTTCTGTGTAACTTTCAATGTGCAATCACTATATCATTTGGATCCTATAGAAGCTAGAGCTTGGAAATTTGAAATTTTCATTCTAAACATCCACCCCCGCAATCCATATTGGGAGTAGGTTGTCATAAAATCCAATATTAAATCATTTCTACATAACATACAGAAGATTCCTATCAAATTTGGAGTCTATGGGAGCTGTAGTTTAAAAATTGGAACTTTTCATTATTAACGCCCCCACAAACCCCTTTGAGGGAAGAATTTCTTAAAATCCGTTCTTAGCAGGCCTCTACATAGCAAAAGTAATGTTTTCTTCACGGCCTTATGACATAAATATCTAGTATTCAGAAAATGATTAGTAGTTCGTAGAAAATGATTTTCATTTTAGAATTCAACACCACAACGCGTTTACAAGTCATATACATCAATTATAAAAAGTACACACATTTATAAACTTTTGAACCATATGTATTTTCTAAATCCGCTTGACGAGCTGGGTCAAAAATTTTATTTATTTTTTTTTTTTTATCATTCAGTTAAATTACAATTTGTTATATAGAACAATAAATAATTTTTATGGCAAGTGAGTATTTATGTGAAAACAATTTTTTTTATAGGCCCTTTTGGCTCTGCAGAGTCATTATAGTAACGTGAAATACACTGATAGAAAATTTATGTTGACTCAAGAGATATTTTCTTGATCTAAGAATTTATTTTGGAAGACAAATAATTATTTTTCTTTAAGAATTTCTTGTCTTGATTTAGATTTTCTTGGCTTGAGAGCTATATTATCTTCAATCGATACATTTAGTTTTTCAATCAAAATAACATTATCGTTTAAAAAACTTAAAATAATTCATCAAAGTATATTTCAAAAAGTAAATAGTCTTTAATTGTTATACCGAAAAAAAATTATTTCTTGGAAATAAGCCCTGATAGCCAAGTTGGTCGCAACGTTCTCGCAATTTGCTGCCGCAACTTGTCACCAAGTTGGCAGCAAGTCTTGAAAATGCACTCGGTTGGTGTCAACTTGTTCACCAAGTTATCAGCAAAAACTACTTCTGAATTTTTTTCACATCAAGTTAACGACAAGTTTTTCAAGAAATTGGGCGACAAATTGCGGTAGTAAATTGGTCTTCTTTTTCTCAGAAACTTGTAGCCAACTTGATGCCAACAATTATAAATTCAGAACTTGACCGCAAGTTGTCACTAAGTTGGTGGCAACTATCTGACACCAACTTTGTTGGTTTTAAACTCTGGCTATCAGGGAGTAAATTAATGACTCAAAAAAAGCCATTCTTAACACAAGTCGGTAACACCTTGAATCAATGTTATCGCCTATCTTGAACCAACCCTGATAGCCAGCGCTTTCTCAGTAAGTGTTGACTTCCAGCAGTTACGGTTAATTTATACATCAAGTTGGCGGTAATTCTTCTTTCAACAACAGTTGTAAGCAAATTGACGGAAATCTACGGCCGCAACTTGAATACAAGTTAACAATCAAACTTGTAGTTAAATTTCCTTTCAACTTTACTACAATTTGACTGAAATACTTGTACAGCAAGTTTTGACGTCTATTTGCAGAGTAAGTTATAGGTAACTAATAGGTAATCGCTCGCTTTGCCAACTCTTTCCGTCAAGTTTGCTTCAAATTGCGGACGTAGATTGACAGTAAGTTATAGGTAAGGTGGCTATCAGGGAAGAGACAAAAATTCTTGAAAGAAATATATCTATATCTAGTTTCAAGAGTTCAAATTTTGAAGAAAAAAAGTTTCTTGAATTAAGATTGTTTTTTATTAGTGTAAAATAGTTAGATTTTTATAAAATCTACTAATACTTCATAATTAATGGAAAAAAATTTTACTAAAAATTAGGGTCACTGATATTTCTGTCGATTTCACTTACAACGGTATATTAAATTTATTTTCGATTTGGGTTTTGGATACAAATTCAGATAAACAGATCGAGTCATTCAATTTTTATTCAACAATGAATAAATTCAATTCCAATAATTTTATATACAATAGAGAAAATAAAAGTAAAGGAAAATTATTCGTTCACTATCCTTGTCTAGTACCACAAATTGATTAATTATTTTTTTTTACTATATTAGCTACTACGAACATTGTTTTATTATTTATTTAAGCATAATTTTGTGTGTGTTCATTCGACAGTAGACCAACACATAAGCTTGTTATCGTACTGTACTTTTTTTTTACGGATTTTGTTTACGATGGATGGTAATGCGCGTTTTCATCCCCCGACCAAATATCCTGCCGACGAAATATCCTGCAGACAAAATACCCCCTGATAAAATATTCTACAGACAAAATATTTACTTCATGAAATTGATTAACGGATTGAGTTGTAATTATTATAATTCCAGTTTACCGTATTTGATATATTTTTATAATAATAATTCATGTTGAACTGTTAAATAAGTAAATTTTGACTGATTTTGTAATTATAATTGAGTTATTATTTTTGGGCAAGCTTATGTGTTGGTCTAATGTCAAGTAAACACACACAAAAACCATAATGAAAGGGCACACAACACGGTAAAAAACTTATATGTTGGTCTACTGTCGAATAAACATACACAAAACCCATGATAAAAGGGCGCAACACGTTTATCCGCGTTTGTGTTGGCCTATTACTGAGTAAACACACACAAAAACCATGTTAAAAAGGCGCAACACGGTAACAATCTTATGTGTTTGGAAGTTTGTATGGCGGGATATTTTATCAAGGAAAATTTATGTGAAGGGGATATATTTGTCTTGAAATTATTTTGCTGGGAATATTTTGTCGGGAGATATTTTGTCTGTAGGATATTTTGTCGGGGGCTGAAAACGCGCAGTATCAATAGCTCTAACCACTTAGAAAAAAATGATAAAATTGTTTGACTTTGACGAATCGTGCAATTTGTTTCATAACAAATATTCGATAATATTAAATAATAAATACCTTTTTAGCGAGTTTGAATTGTAGTAAACAATAATTAGCTAGAGCTTCTTTGATATCGGAATCTTTTTGCCGTTGAAATCTTTCAATGTCTGATAACGCTTTTATTGAAAACGATCTGCAAAACAACCACAATTAATCATTAAAATAATCAACTATAATTGAAAACTATTTATAGTTCACTTACGTTAAATTTTCGTCGACTTCCTTAACAGTATTTTCCATTACAAAAATTTTCTGCTCCAGTTGATTACATTTTTGGCCGCGCATTTCTTCGGAATCTACTGCACCAAATAGCCGTGACATAAGTCCTAGTTTACCTGTTGAAAATCAATTTTTTTATAATCAAAATTTAACAAAAACAGTTTTCCACACTTTGATACTTTATTGTTCATAGCTTGTAGCATTTTTTTTACTTATGACACAACCGTTCTATTTCAACGACTCGTAAAAGCTATTATAGTGCAGATGCACCTCACAACAGATGTGCTAGCACTCAACTAATGACTACAAGTACTATTTGAACAAAACCACTAGAGTTTTAATGAAATAGTTTAATGAGAAATAATCAGCACCTGTAGCTTTTAAATTCATAGTTTGTGAATTCATACAAATATAAGGAATGATATTAAGGAACCATTTTTCAATCGTTTTCCTATTTTTTTTTCTTAATCACAACTAATTTTGAAAAACCAAATTATGGTGCAAATTTGAGCGAAATTTAATTTTTTTTTTTAAATCAACGATAAAGCACATTTTTTACTGGCGTAAGCTCATGTAACTCCTTAATGTTTAATCCTAAAATTTTCGAAGCTCAATACTTTTGTCTAGTTCTCTTGAGTTTTTGAAAAATTCAGAATACTTATCGTCTTGCTATAATTTACTAATATCCATCAAATTTCATCAAATTCTAAACGTTCAATCTCCAACCGAGGATATTACTTCAATTATGAAAATTTTAAATTTACACAGTTGATAATTGAATTCAATGAATTTTTATTCAAAAATAAGTAATAGTTTTGATACCTTGAACAATTTTTTGCCGCTGTTCATACGCATTATTCAAACTATCTGTAGCTTCCTCTTTACTCAACTGTAGAGCTTCACGGCGTCTTATAACAGCTTGCAGTGCACTAGCACCGAATAACCACTCTTTAAGTTGATCTGCAATCAATTCCTCTTCTTCGAGGTGACTATCAATTACAGCTGCTAGCGAGTCTAAGTGATGCCCAGTTTTCTGCAATCCATCACCCAATTCTTTTTCAATGGCACTCCATTCGCTAAACACACGGCCATAATTCGCGTGCAGCTTGAACAAATGGGACTGCTTTTCTGCCAGCCTTGCCCGAAGACGTAAGAAATTGTTCAAATTATTCTGTAAATTATAAAAATTTGATCAATCTCATCAAATCTTGTAAACTTTTTTTATAAATGGACATTAATTGTGTATTGTAGTATTTTTTTGAACAGTCTCAAGAAGTTATTGCCTTATGGTCGAATAAATAAATTACATTCAGAGTTACCAAGCCTATTTTTATCTTACTTACATGAAGTTCCGTCGCATAAGTCTTGTAAGACTCAAATTGTTTGTCAGGATCTTCTGATTTTTCAGGAATGCTTAGAAGATTTGATTTTACATCATAATTTTGTGAGGGACCAATAGCTTTGAGACTTTCTCGCCAGCCATTAGTTTGCTGAAGAAATCCCATGAATTGTTTGTCTTTTGATAATGTTGGGTGTGAAGCTACTCTCAACAAAAAAGTCTATAAAAATAAATAGACATGAATTAGTGGTCATCGAATAAATTGGTTATCATTCAATTCGAGATTAGCTCAGTTTAAACTCACTTCTAACCCAGCTCGTCTTCTATCGACAAAATCTGGGTCGAATGTATCGGTAGTTACTTTCTGCCATGCATAAAGAACTCTTTTTTCGGGCAATGATGGTACCACGATGTAAGGATATGTCGTTTCTAAGTAAGCTCGTAACATTTCAAATTCAGTATATCTGCGCCATAATGAACCGATTGTCCTTATTGCTTCTTCAAAGTCGGGATCTGTTACTCTGAAAGGCCAGAAATCATTCAGAATATCATAGATTTCCTGGTGAAAATTTTTCGGACTTTTCTCTCAAAAACTCTGAAGAAGTCTTTTAGAACTTAAGATATGTCTTTTTAAGAGTTTTTTAGAGAAAAGTCCGAAAAATTTTTACAAGGGTTACCGGAAATGAAAATTTATTTGGACATATCTAAATATCTTATATCTTTGACGTAAATAAATCTTATTTCAAAAAAAAATTTATTTTTTTCTACGTGGTTTGCTCTATGTTCATAATGATTCGAACGAAGATGAATGGTTAAATACTGACCTATAAAGGCATGAGTTAATTTAAAATCTTAATCGGATACTAAACACTCATCAATATGGATTTAGTAATTAGTTATGTTTACTGACCGAATAACTTTGGGTAGATACCCACAAACTTCATTAATATGTTATGGGCATGAGCATCGATTCAAATTAGGTTTGAGTAGCTTCTGTTATTATGGAAATTTCGTAAATAAACTGAGATATGGCAAATTAACTTAATGGATAATTATAACTTTTTTATTCTAGATCAACTTTCTGGTTAGAATTGGTTATTCCAAATTAAATTCAAGTTAAACAATCTTTTAAACGAAAAAAATAACTTCCTAATTTTTTTAATTTTTAATCATCTCAACAAGAAGTTAAAAAATAATTTTCATTGAATTGTTTTTGAGAAATTATACATTTTTAACGTTCACAATGCAATTAGTATATATTAAATCTTGCACGTTATTTATAATAACAATGTCAAAGTCTTTGAATAAGAATAAAGATAAGATAAAAGTAAATGTATCATCTCTTAAATTTTTTATGCTATTTTATGCATTATTATTCAGATCAAAATTTTTTTTGTTAGCATTTCAGAAATGTGGTGAATGCAATATTCTGGACTAATATTACTTCCATTGCTTCAGAATTTACGCAACATCCCAGTTCCATGCAATATTAAAATATTTTTATTAAATTTGAGACATATTCAATGTTAATGTTTCAGGAGGAACCACTTACTTTATGAAGTCGTTCATATACATTATTAATTATTTTAGACTAAACAAAAATAAGTTAATTCCAAAGACACTAATCCTGCATTTTACGTACATAGTTCCATATAATTCTTGAAGTTATATAGTTGATTTCAAAATTATTGTTCCGAATCTTATAAAATTCTAAACATTAAAAAATCTTAATCGAAACGATTTTTTATTTTTGGAAATCTTCACAGAAAAAAAAAAAAAAATATTGTTAAAATGACTATCCAACGTATTCTCAAACGACGTTTCCTTCACAGAAAGAAAATTTTCTCGACTGGAGAACAAAATTCTTGGCTCAAGAAAATTTTCGGGTGCCTGAAGGAAAACCAACGTTATGTTGGTCGAAGTAAAAATTTTTCTTGAAATTCTATTCTTGGTGAAAGTAATTTCTTCTTAATTCAAATTATCATAAGTACTTGAAACAATAAATTTTTATGTTTAATCAAGATTTTTAGATACTTGAGGGAAGCAGCACCAGCTACTTCAGCTGGAAAAAAAATTTTCTCACCTTGAAAAAATTTTTCTCTTGAATATTTGATACCTATTTTATATTATTTTTGCGTGAAATTGTACATATTGAATAAAAAAAAATGATTCAATATTATTTGATCTTCCCATTTGACATGTAAATCAATAAAAATATTAATAAAAATTTACTTCTATTGAGATATTTTATTTTTCGGAGTACGAGAGAAATTTTCTCAAGACAAGAAAATTTACTTCTATCAAGAACTAAATTTCTTGGAGCAAGAGGCTGAATTTTCTCAAAACAAGAAGATTTACTTGACTTAAATAAATTTTCTTGGATCAAGATACGTATTTCTTAAAGCGAGAGAATTAATTTTGTTTGAATAAGTAAGATTTCTTGTGTCAAAAAAAAATTTTTTTTTTCGCTTAAGAAAATGATAAGGAAGAAAAATATTTTTTTGGCTCAAGTAAACCTTTTTTTCTGTGTAGGAAGCGTCCCTGGTTGATCCTAACATTAGTCAAATGCTTGTTTAACCTAAGGATTTTTTTCTGGATTCAAATAACGATCCGGATTTCTACTTACTTTGTATCTATTAAATAAACAGTATAAAATTCTCGTAAATTAAGAGCTCCATTAGCCCGTTTTTCCGATTCGACTATGGAAATTTCCATGTGATCCAATAATGAAAACTGCAAGAAAATTCATATTACAATCTCATCAAATTATGCTTAAATTATAATTTATATCAACAACAATAAAATTACCTCTTTATTAATATCTATTGTTGCCATATCACTCTCGTCAGACATCTGATAATTACCATTTTCGAACATACCTGCAATTATTTATCTCAGTAATACAAATGTAAATTAACAATAAAAAAAAAAGAAAAATACACACCTGACATTTTGTAAAGATGATTTAGGTCACAGTTTAAATTTTTGTTGCTATTATTTTTAATATTTGAGCATTGATAAACCCTGTTATGTTTATTACGATTATTTATAAATTATAATAAAAATAATAAGTATTATTTAAGATACAGTTGGCTGAAATAATTTATTGAACTTTGCACTTGTATTAATTCCGTATCACTTTTAATTCTTTAATATTTATAATAATAATGATTTAGATAATTAAAAAATATTTGAGGGAAGTTATTATAGAATATTTAAAAATTTGAAACACATATTGATTGATCGGTTTATTTACTAACAGACGAAAGGTATTAGAATCTATAGTAAACTTGAGTAAACAGTTCGTAAAATCAATTTTAATTGCACGGGTGAAAGCTTAACTGCTTCCTAATGTGAAACTAAAGTTCTGTCCTAAAATTGACAGCTGATTTTAGTCAACAGTATCGAGTTTTGTGGTAAGAAGTAGTAAAAATTATTTGTAGATGTCATTATTGCTGATGGTTCAATATATATTTGATGTTTTAAAAATTTTCTAGGAAATATTCTTACCGGTTGTAGCTTGATCCGTATTTTTATACGTTACTGTACACGTTTTTATGATACTACTACTACTACTAAAACATATTACTATATGTAATATATTACTATACATATTACTAGGAGAATATAGATCCTAGAATTCAAATTTGCGCGCGCCTCAGTTTAGGGTTTGCGTAATTTTCATGCTCATGATATATTTGACCAATCACGTTACGAATAGTTTACTTGAATGATATATTTTCATATTTTTCATCTAAATTATAAAAGTGGATTAATAAAATTTATATGAAAACATTTTAAAGATTGAAGACAATAATTTGACAAAATATACTGGATTTATTGAGTAAGCAGTACACAATTGAAATAATGTAACATAATTTAATATATGATTTCGACAAATTAAATTTAAAATTGCATATAATTTTATTTAACACATTCAATCGTGGTACATTTGCATTAAGAACTTTACAACTGTATTTACTAAACAAATATCGCATCAAAAAAACGTTAATTCAATTTCTTAAAAAAATTAAACTGAATTATTCCTCAAAACACTGCTACATTATTTCTTAGTCATTAAGTTACAATGCAAACGTTTGGAATAATCCATTGAAAAATTATCCTTGTAAGAAACAAAATTTCAAATAATTCAAAATTACTTGAAACAACTCAAAACTATTTAAGTAGACTACTACATAGATATAAACTTTGCATAGAGTAAGAAATGATTTTAAATTATTTGTCTTAAAAAGGGTGGTTGTAGTTATTTTTATGATTTGACAATGAAGTTCTCTATTTCCCATTCTAGAGCTGAAAATATTTTTTCAAATTTTGAAACTGAAAAAACTTGTCAAAAGTACGCTGCGGAATTGAAAAAAGTCTACCACACACTCGCATCGGGCGGCACTGCGTTGGTTTTTCATTTTCCGTCGTAAAAACTCAATTTCTTATATTTTTTTGTATTGTTTTAAGACATATTTCTTGCACTAAAATTTTCAAAATGGTTCAAGAAAGGAACTAAATTTTTTTCAACAAAACTTTTTAATGTGATATTGATTAAAAAAAAATTAAATGTAGAAATCTAATAGACAATTTTTATTAATAAAATATGAATTCTTAGAATACGTTAAATTCGCTAAATATTCATTTATTTTATGTATATATTCAATAAAAAGCCTCTCCAGAAAAAATTAACAAAAAAACATATTTTTTCGAACTTACAAGTGGATATAACCCCTTAATAATTGAATGTATTTTGAATAATTATTAATTATACTTGCTCATCGATAATACTTCTATGTTCATCTACAAACCGAACTCTGTCTTCTAATTTAAAATTAAGCGGCATCAATAGTCTGGGGAGCCTCAATCTACTAGCGATATTTTCAAGAAAGAATACAGCAACGGAAAAGATAAATATTAGGGCAATAAACATGTACAAAGGTATCAAATCAGTGCCGTCTACCAAATCATATTTTTCAAATTCCGTAGCACTTTCAATAGCTTGCATCTTATTGAGTTTATTCAATATCAATTTTCTATGATTATAATCACCGAATCCAGCTTCAAATGATTGCAACAATTTTTTTCCCACCCGATCCCTTAGCGCCCAATTACGCCGAGCATAGTGAACATAGTAAGTAGGGAATAATATCTCTTTTGATACATGTAATCCGTATTTTTTGGGAGCATGTGTTAGTATAAATTCTGCTGTATCTATACACGCTATTGAACTTTTTTTAGGAGCTAATTCTAAACAGTTAAATGACTTTGTCCAATCATTCTTATGCAGGTATTTCATATCTTTATCTGTGGTCCATAATCCTGTGTCTATAATATCTTGATGAGTATCAATATAATAATGAACTTGATATTTATTATCGTATAAATCCTTTAGGGTTTCTGTATTGCGATAAGTAGGTTTTGCCAATAAGGCAAAGAACTGTCCTTGAAGTACTGGAGAAAATACAAAAGCAAATAAAAATGCTATGAGAAAGACACCGCATGATAAAAGTCTGTTAAGCGGTAAGAGTACTTCCTTATCTAACAACAATAGGTACAGATCTCTAAAAGCTACATAGAATTGATAGTTACTCGTCATCGCAATAACAGTTATGAATGATAATAAAGAAACAATTATAAACACTTCGATGCAATAATCGATTACCGAATCAATAGCAGGTGGTTCAGGATTACTTCGATGTTGAGTAGCTATTAAAAAAAATACCTCATAATAGACTGGCATTTCATGAATTTCAAATAAGGAAATTCTACTCAGAGCTTCGTAACTCGTCCGCATATCCATGCTACCGGATTTAAGGGGGATAGCCACTGTAAAATTTCGGAAAAAAAATTTTTTTTTTTTTTTCATTAAACTGAAGTTTATATATTCAAAATTATGTATTTCAAATTTTATAGAAAAATTCCGAATAGTTTTCGAGTTATAGTCATTTTTATAAGAGCGCGTCGATTGACCGTTTTACGCGCGGCGCTTCGACGAAAACGTCGCCTGCTCGCTCCGTCTTTGATTCGTACGGGTTGGCGATTGTTTTCCCTCACGATTGTCAACCGTTACAATTATTTGACTTTTAACGTATATTTTTTCTTATTGTTGAGATACTGTACCTCATAGTTTAGTTGTTTTGTATGAATACACACTCGTTCTTTAATTTATTGAGTTTCTTAGTGTACTCGTTATTGTTTACTTACTTATTTTTTTTAAATCTTCTGATCTTTTTTTTTGTTTATTTAACAAAAAAATTTGTTAAATAATGGATCGTAAACAAAGTAAAGTTATTAAAAACGAAAGAAAACTGCCAAACGACAGGAAAAAATTTAATCGACCGCTCAACAGATATGAAACTGAAAAAAATACTGGCTCTCAACGACGTGATAGTGCTTCCAAGAGGAAATTATCACAAAAATCTGATTGTACAATTGATTCGAGTATTAGCTACAAAATTATAAATTTTTTTTCGATATTTAATTTACTAAGTGGCTGTGTATCGTGTAAAAAGTGTGGTGGTGATGTAAATTTTACTGAGACAAGTATTCGAGGATTAGGTTTTAAACTAGTTGTGAATTGCAAAAAATGTGATCCAGTTTTGATAAATTCATGTCCACTCATCAAGAATGCGTATGAAATTAATCGCCGTTTCATCTTTGCAATGCGGATAATTGGTATTGGGTTATCTGGAGCTGAAAGATTTTGTGCTTTCATGGATTTACCACGACCAATGTTCCATAGCTTTTACGATCGTCTGGTCACACAAATCAGAAATGCAGCTAGAAACTGTTGTGATTTAGTGTTGAAAAAGCTGCTAAAGAAGAAATCCAAGAAACCTGCAAGCATTTAAAATCCAATGACATTCCTGGAATTTCTGTCTCCGGTGACGGTAGTTGGAAGAAAAGAGGGTTTAAATCTTCATTTGGTATATCTTCTCTAATTGGTTACTTCACTGGCAAAATCGTAGATGTAAGTATGAAATCCAGTTATTGTAAGATGTGTGCGCTAATGAGCTCAAAAAAGGAACAGCTGAATACGATCAATTTATGCAAGACCATGCTCTAGACTGTCCAATAAACCATGAAAATTCTTCTGGACAAATGGAGGTAGATGGAATAAAAGAGATGTTTATGCGATCAGAGTTATTACATAACGTTAAGTATGTAAACTATATAGGTGATGGTGACACTAAAACGTATAAAAATATTTGTGATGCTAAACCGTATGGGGACATGGTGAAGATAAAAAAAAAGGAATGTATTAATCACGTGCAAAAACGAATGGGCAGTCGACTAAGGGCTTTGAAGAAGCAACGAACTAACAAGAAGACAAAAACAGGAAAAGAAGAAAATACACAGAAAAGTTTAGGTGGGAAAGGTCGATTAACGGACAAAGCAATTAATGAATTTACAAAGTATTATGGTTTAGCAATCAGAGTTTCTTAAGTAAAAGGAAATTGTTAATAAATCATATATTTTGAAAGCTATAAAAAAAATTTTTTTTAATTTTTGTGTGTATATGTATGTATGTAACTAAAATTTTTTCATATGATTTTTCATATGATTCAGAATCAACTGATCGAGATAAGTGACACTGCGTTTAATAGTATTAATTGAAACTTCAAACTGATTAGATTTTGGAGTCAATCAATTTCAAAGATATTTAAGAAACTAAAACCAGAATGGATTAAAAAAACTTTGTTTTTTTTTTTTTTTTTTTTTTCATAACTTTTAAAATATTTTCCTCATTAACAATTTTATTTTACATAATGAAGTGCGTCGATTGTCGCCTATTTGAGCTTTCCTTGAGGAAGGAAAGCAATCTCTTTTAACTCGGAGACCTCAAAATAACTCATCAATTGTATTTTGGAGCTTGAAAAGCTCAAAAACATTGTATTATGTTGAATTGAGCGCTTAGGTACAGAAATGGCGGGAAGTTGCAGGGATAGCCTTTGGGGTCAACCGATTTCCGTATTTTTTTTTTTATTTGATTTAGAAATATCAAACTCTACAAAGTCCTTGTCTCAAGAACTTCTCTCTTGAACCAAGTTGATTTTTTTTATCAGTGTAATAAAAGAGAACGTATATATATAATAAATGTTATCTATTTCGTACCATTCGTAAATTGAAGACTATATAGAGTCCATCGTGAATTTGGCTTCTCGGATGCTTCTACTTCTTCTTTCCATGGATGCGGTGCGTAATTTGTAAAGGGGTTGTAAGTATATATCCTGGTGAAATTCCGACTCTGAGGGCACAAATAGAATGATGATAACAAATCATTCCTCCACAAGAACTTGAAAAACTCTATTGCGTATTGGAGACAAAATTTCCCATGAAGACCAACAATGAAAATCTTTGACTTTATGTTCCAAAGCGGCGAAGATTTCAATCCATCGAGAAGGCTCTTGAGTGTTTGTAGTATCACCCGCCAAGAGATACGTAGGATATGAATTGTGCAGAAAAACCGTGTCCTTATCAGCTGTTAAGTTTGGTCCAATCATCATAGTTGAAGTTGTATTGGCTTCGGATGATTTTAGATCAAGTCTGTTAATTAACTCCGGACTTGTAATGATTGGATTCAACCGGTCGGAGAAACATAATTTGAATAGTTCTCTCTGTAAAAATATGATTGATTATAGCAGAAGAAAAATTTAATGTGGAAATGTTTTTAAATTCTTAACCAGAAAATTATGACGAGTCGATAATAATTTTTGAGCAATATTAAAGTTGTTAAATAAATCAATTTTTTAACTATCTTTTGAAGGTCCAATTGGCGCAATGTGAAATCTTATTGAGAATAAAATGAAAAAAAAAATTTTTTTTTAACTATTCTCTGTCACACTTGAATTATTTAATTAACCGGGTTTGTGTCAAAAACAAATTCTTTTCTTTTTACTAATTTTTCAAAAAATATCAGCATAATTACCACATCAATGTACAGCGTTGAAGGATTTTCCGATGGTGATGTCGATGGGGTCGAATCAAAAATGTGATCATTGCACGATACAGTTACAAAAGATAAATACAAAACTAGGTTATTCAACAACTGAAAATTTAAAATGTGTTTTTGATTATTGAACATCAGAAATAATTTGATTTTAAAATGTGAAATTTCGATAGTCGAATTCTATGAGAGTGGAATGAATTTATTGATTTGGTAATGGTGGAACAAATCTATTTTCTTCAAAAGTTGCTAATGAAATGACAACTTCAAATATCAACGCGCCCTCTTATAGTTTTCAAATATCTGCGAGGAGGAGGCTGAACACCAATCACACCTCTGTTGACATTATCGGTTGCTTAGAAACGTCGCAAAATATCGAATAGAATGAAATAGAAGGAATCCCCGTTTTTTTTTTTCCTATATTTCCGAGACTTGTCGCAAAGCTACTAGGTTGAAATAAAAGTAATTTTTTTAGCATTTCCCTTTTTTTGAAATCCATTCTTTTGAAATAACAAAACTCCGTACCAATCGATGTTATTCAAATTGAGAAGTTGCTATGCAATATTCAAGGTTTGATTCAGAAGTTAAGGTTAATTAATACTAATTCAACTGACTTTATTACTTTTTAGATCCTTTCTATTTTTGAAAGTTTTGACTTCAAATATTGACGATAAATATTCGGAAATCTTTGATGAATAATACAGAATTACCTGCAATATAATCTGATATTTAAAGTAAAAAATGCCAAGTAGAAGAATTAAATAATCAATGACCTGATCAAGATTGAATATATTATCAGAACTTCGTAAGATAGAAAATTACACAATGATATGTTTATTGTTTCATTACTTGCTCTCGTAAATATTTTATATCGTTTTAAAAAAAAAAAAATGTATTTGCTGAAATATTTATTTCTCTTTGTCAACTCATCGCTTATTTTGCATATAATTCCGACCTAGAAGCTGCACAATTACTTTCATTAATTTATCAATCCATGAACAAAAAAATTATTTTAACTCTGTAAAAAAATCACAATGATAAGAAAAACTTTTTACTCTTTATCGAATACTCTATCGTACATGCAAACATACGTTGTATTTGTAAATCGATTCGTTACATCTTTACGCTTTTAGTGCCTCATATTTGCACGTTTTTTTTTTTTTTTTTTTTTTTCAGACCATGAACTTCATAAAGCCACAACTTTTATCTAGTTTAATTATTGCTTTTCAATTCATACTCAACAATTATTAATTTTAAAGAAATAATTCGATTTTTATTGACAATTAGCAAAAATAATGCTGAAAATGATTGACGTTTATGTTAATAATTAATTATTTAAGGTATTGTTTTACTTAATTTATATTGTTTAATGATCTTAAAATTTATGAAAAAGTTTGTTGTAATTTAAAATTTTTTTTTTAATATTTTTAAAATGTTTTAAAAGAGTTTAAAAAATTTTTTAAAGGATTTTGTTAGAATTTCTTTTAGAAAGATTTTTGAAGAATTTTAAAAAATAATTTTTTCTTTTGGAAATTTCTAAGTAAGAATATTGAAATAATTTTGAAAGGTTGTCGAAATTTCATGTTATTTAATAATTTTGTAAAATGTATTATATAAAGAAATATTGCCAATATGTAATTATATTTGTATGTAATAGATGCCTGAAGAAGCCATGATCCATGTCGGAACGTCGCTGAATTGAAAATAAAATTAACATAAAAAGAAATTGATCTGTAATAACCTAAATCACCAACTTTCTTATAAATTAAATTTATAACTCGACAAAAATCCAAAAATTTTTCTGATCAAATTTTGTCTATCCTTTTTTCACACAAAACATAAAAAACTTAATAAATATTTCCTTTAGCTGTTTGAAAAAATTCCCGAAAGTACCCTGATAGCCAGCGCTTTCTCAGTAAGTGTTGACTCCCAGCAGTTACGGTTAAGTTATACATCAAGTTGGCGGTAATTCTTCACTCAACAACAGTTGTAAGCAAATTGACAGAAATCTACGGCCGCAACTTGAATACAAGTTAACAATCAAACTTGTAGTTAAATTTCCTTTCAACTTTACTACAATTTGAAGGAAATACTTGTACACCAAGTTTTGACGTCTATTTGCAGAGTAAGTTATAG
Organism: Cotesia typhae; assembly: GCF_013202065.1. Taxonomy (NCBI): domain Eukaryota; kingdom Metazoa; phylum Arthropoda; class Insecta; order Hymenoptera; family Braconidae; genus Cotesia; species Cotesia typhae. The sequence continues at coordinate 1,592,189 of NW_027423752.1, forward strand.
GTAACTAATAGGTAATCGCTCGCTTTGCCAACTCTTTCCGTCAAGTTTGCTTCAAATTGCGGACGTAGATTGACAGTAAGTTATAGGTAAGGTGGCTATCAGGGTATACTAACAGTCAACTACCAACAATCGATAATGAAAATTCCTCGTGAACTAACTTACGCTAAGAGAACAAGAAGACCGGCTGAAAAGAGTGAACCTTTCTATGGCGTGCAGACAGCGTCTTTAATCATCACAAAGTAAAACATAATCGTATCAATCGATTATCGACTCTACAGATAAGAATGTTAATCGTATTCCCACAAGCTTCTCATTTCCGCATTCCGATTGAAGATTACATGGCCATTTTGCATGATACTACTCAATAAATTTACTCTAATATAATTTTCAATACCACACATACTCCCGAGTATTACGCACACATGCACACTGGTGTAATCCGTGTGTGCAAAATACATTGAATACATAATCAGGCTCCCAATTAGCAATTAACAATCAACATAAACAATCAGCAGGGCATTGTCTCAGTGAAATTATTAATAAAAATTCATAACATAATAATAAATACATCAAAACAATATAAATAAATATAATATTTTTCTCCATAATCCGGCAACGTTGCTCTACAGCGTGACGACAACATCCGCGCGGAAATTCTCGCGTATTTCTCGCGGCAAAGTTCACGCGCCCAGAACAACCCATTCACCGTCCCCTTCATCACCTTCATCATTTCTTCCTCTACCTCCGCCACCAACAGCAATATTTATATCTATATAAATATAAAATTCATCATCAGGAGTTCTGTAGCCACCTCCATCACCACAAAAAACATTATCATCCTTTTCTATTCGCGTTGGCTGGTTAAGCCGCCCTCGCGTATCGTTTTCCACGAGGCCACTTCCTTGAGTCTGCTACAAGAATCGCCGTATTCCCTCTGTCTCTTCAGTTTCCCTCATCTACAATTCCATATCTCTCACATTATTTAACCCCCTTCTCTTTTCAATCTCTTTCTTCTTTTTCTTCTTTTCCATCTTCTTCTTCTCTGCCTTCTTCATACCCATTTTATCATTCTCTCACTCTTCTTCCACCGCTCCACACCTCTACATTTATTGTCTACGACGCCAAAAAAGCGGCCCGTTCGAAAAATTAAGTTCAGCTCAAAAGTTTTTCAAATTTTTGAATTGTTAATGAAGTAAATAAAACTTATCAGAGAATAAGTTTAACAACTACAATCATATTTTTATTACAAATTAACTTCTAGAATCTTTTTCGAAAAAATTTAACTTGATTCTTTCTTTTAAAAAACATTAGAAGAAATTTAAACAGTAAAGAAAAATTTTAAACATTCTACTTCAAATTTTTATTGATTTCAAGTAAAAAAATGAAATAAATTAAATTTATTAAGGATTTTTCTATTCTTTCTTAAAATAAATCAGTGGAATTTCACTGACTTAACCAGTAAATATACCAGCGCGCATGTGCGCAGATATTTTTTTCACTGATTTAATCAGTGAATTTCACTGATTCATTTTAAGAGAGTAAATCTATTCTTCTACAAGTTATTTAAAGTCAAAATTTAACTAGTAAGAAATCTTTAGTTTTTTGCAAAATTTCACTCTTGATTGTATTTTTTGAGTCATTTTCAAATTCTTAGTATCTCAACTATAGGTTACCTATAATTGTGTCGAAAAACTCGTTTTAGAAACATCATTAATCTAAAATTAAATTTTTTTCTTTCTACACAGAAAACAAAAAGTTCTTGAATTAAGTATACAATTTTGAAAAACTTCATCTTCTTGATTTGAGTAGAAAAATTCTTGAACTAATGAATTTTTCTTGACTTAAGGAAATTTTTCTTAATTCAAGAATTTTTCGTTTTGATTCAAGACAATTACTCTTTTTAAAATTATTTTCTTTGTTCAAAAATTTCTCTCCCGAATCAAGTTAATTTTTTTTTATTGTACTATTCGTTCGAAATAATTTTTTTGAAAAATAACTTAATTTTTGATATTTAATTTTTTTTTTTCAAAAAATGTTATTTTAATTCTCTACAACTAAACTTGAGAAACTGCTACCAAATATCGCCAGTAACAAAAAAAAATTCAAAAGCTAGACCATCTCACGCTCAATTCCTCCAAAATTTTCAAGGTAATCAAAAAAACATGTTTCCTCAGTGCAAAAATAACAGCATAAAAAACAAGTTGCCTTTGTGCAGTCATAAAAGTACCTAAAATAAAGATTGATCCATCTTGGTCAGTAAAAATCCATTAAATAAAGATTGTTGATGACGACTCGTTCAATACAAGTTGGTACTGTAAGACTGCATCACACGGGACAGAGAATAGAGTGGAAGGGAATACGCCGTGCCGGGTTCGACGCCCGGCTGGTGGCCCAGTGACCGGGACCGGTTTCCTCAACGATTCCTCCTTCCGCCTTCCTTGCAAACGCACAACTGCATCATCTTGGCATCCACCACCACCACCTCCTCCTCTTTTTCTTCTTCTTCCAGCAACCTCTTACTCCTCTTGCGTCCCTCATATCAGCCACGTAATTCTTGTTCTTGTTCTTTTCTTCACTTCACCAGTTTAGTTGCTCGAACCCCTTTACTTGCTTGTACTTTGTCCATGTATTTCCTTGCCTACCTTACGATTCTTTGCCTCACGCTGGTATACTCTGATGGCCTCATGCCAACACCAGCCTCAGGACTGAATATTCAATTTTCAATTTTCGAAATTCAAGTTATTTTTTACACTCATCAATATGGGGGAATTAATTAGTCAAGGGCTTCAACTTCTAATTTTACATCAATCAAATTATTGGTTTTTTCTCCTGGAGGAAGTCAATCCAACGAAAGGAATAAAGAATGAAGTTACTGTGACGTAACATAAGTAAGGTAAAGTGACGTGCATCACCTGGGGAGTAGAGTAGAGTACCTCGCGTTTAGTTTGATGGCGCTTAGACATGGGCATGGTCGGGGGTACCAGTCAAGGGCCTGAAAGGAAAAGTTGAGTCTATGCGACCGAGGGGGAAAGGAAGTGAAAGTCTAAGGAGGCGCGTTAACTTAACTTAAGTCTCTCTTCCCTCTGCATCCAATAGATTTTTCATCTCTTTAATCTCCATACTCTCTTTTATGGCCATATCTACATCCACATCCACCTTTACTTTTTTAGTCTTTATCTCTACCAGACTAAGCGCCATTATTTATCGGCTTTGATCCCACAACTAGCCGCCTAGTTTCGAGTTTGTACCAATAAATTATACTTAAACTTTTAGTTTTTAAAACTTTTTAAAAAAGCATAAAAAAAAGTTTTGTCTTAAAAAGTTAAGTTTTTGAATTTGTTTTTTGGTTTGGCAAACTGACCGCTTCCGCGTATTCGCGTCCTTCTTTTGGCTACAACATGCAATGGGCCTTTTTTCTCTCGCTCAGACCCGTTGAACACTGTTTCGTAGAATTCAGTCATGGCCCAACCTCCGGGCTATTGTGTGCCGCACAAAGAATTAAGAGTATCAAATTTGATGCAAATCGCTTCTGATTACTTCAAGAGTCAACCTGTTGTTTTCTTCTTCATTCTCACTTTTTTATTCATTTTTTTTCTATCTTATTAAATGAAGTCATTTTTGAAATTAAAAATTTTTTATTTTTTTCTTTACAAAACAGCTTTAGCTTCAAAATTAAAAAATGGTTGATTATGTAATAAATTCATACATCGTGTGTTTATTTATAAAATTAATCATCATTTATAAACCTCAACAACCGTGGAAATAATATTTAAGTAATGATAGAAATGAAATAAGTAAAAAAGTAACTATCAAACACTTAAGATGAATTTAAAAAGTATTTGAGAAAGAATCAACGTACAGTGACACCTGGAAACAATTAGCGGCATTGCAATACCAGGGATAACTATTATACGAGTCAGTGGCGCCACTACTCTAGCCGGCGAAATCAAGTACTGGTGTTATGTTTTGTACGTCCGTATCTTGTTTTATTTTAACGAATATTACTTTTATAAACAAACCATACGGATTGGACTAATAATATTCAATAGTTTTCTTAAAATTTTTTTAAATCCCTCTTTTTCATAATAAATACAGGTGATAAAAAGTAACAGAAAAAATTATTTTTGTTAAACTTTATTTTTGAAAAACTTTTTTTGCAGAATCTCTTGTTTTCTATTTCAAACAAATAATATGCAAACAATTTTATCATAACCCATTGTCAAGCACTTTTTTTGCTATTTTAAAGTATCTGGAAAAGAAAATCGACGTTTTCTTATTATCAAGTCGATTATTCAAATGAAGTAGGCGAATAATCATCACTGTAAATTACCGATTGTTTTCATTGTCAAAAATTGAGTTCCTTCGATTGTTGTCACTTATCTAAAGAAATAAACATCAATAAAATCATGACTTTAACCACTTCATTGATAATATTTATAAAAAACATTCCTAATTAATTTTTATTATTTCACTAATTAACCTTCCTTATTTCCATACTACCATTCCAACTATTAAAAATACAAAACCCGAAAGATTTCTTCAACAAAGTTAATTTCTCAAAAATTCACAAAAATAAGTTAACAAAAAAACCCAGGGTCTGCCCCTTCCTCCATTAAGCCCTTGGACCAAAGAGTCCTCCATTATCTCGATGCGAGTATCCATTATTATTTATCTGTATATATCCGTATATAAATACATCTATATAAGCATACTGAGAAACAAAATGAACAGAGAAGAGAGAAGGAATAAAGGAGGAGAGCTAAGAGAGTTTTCAGTGCTCTGAGGAGCTGGTCAGGTCGTTGGCCTTAACTCGCCGTGACCCAGTGCGAACGCTAGGACATTGACTCTGGCATCGCCATCGCCATCCGCGATACCAACTTGCTTGGTTGCTTGCCCGCTGTTTCTACGCGTTCATCTACATCCACATTCACAGTATATTATACCACACACCATCGCTAGCTTCTTATTCTGTCTTTGCCTTCCTACTTCACAACCAAACACCAACACAATAAAACTCACACCAATATTTTAGCATACCCTTTCTCTTATTGCCCCTCTATCCTCTTTGTCGTAACACTCATTATTACCACCACCACCACCACCACCACCAACATCATCATCATCATCACCATCATCATTATCATTGGTCATCATCCATTGCAACAATAATCTAATCATCTTGCGATTCGTTCATTCTATCATTAAAAGTGTGTTGGTGTCTTGCATTTAGTGTCTTGATACCTAGTTACTTGCACATCTAACCTCTTCCTCAAACTTGGATCATGTAGTCCCGGCTGTGCAGACAGTAACACACCAATATATCAATATACCAATGTTAAATGTAATACTCGGTACTCATAGTTATACAATCATGGTCTCAGTAGTTGGTATTGGTTTAAGATCGTAAGTGTAAGTATAAATGTAAGTGTACGTGGACCACGAGAAGTACCTCGTCTCCCGTCTCCCATCTGGTATCTCTGGTCTCTGTTGGTTCTCCATCAGAGCAGCTGGACTTACTCACTCATATGGCATGGTATCTTTCGGTTGGTCTTGAAGCTGGTTGCTCCTCGTCATCGTCGTGGGCCTTTGCATTGCGTCCCACCGACGACCGTCCGACGACCTCCCTGGGCTCCTGTATCGCCTACCGATTCTCTCTCATTTCCTCTCGCTCGCTTTGTCAATCGCCAATTCCATCACATGCTCTTTACTCTTTTACATACATTCCCTCTTTTACATACGTATGAATACATCCACCAGTTTTTGCTTGCTTTTCTTTTTTTTTTGTTTTTTTTTTTTCAATATTATACCTCCAATGTTTACGATCCCTAATTGTAGTGTCTTTTATTTAGTTATCATTATCAATCAGTGGATTTGTTTGGTGCGTAATTTACAATTCAAATCATCAAAATGATTTAGAACGGTTCACATGTGTTTTTATGAGTTCATTGGTTTGTTTCATTTGTTCATTTGGAGTTTAGGATTGTTACTAAGTATCTAGAGCGCGGAGTGAACGCTTGTTAATCAAGAAAAGTAGTAGACTCGCTTAAATTATCATTTGTTGTAGCGAATTGTTGGTTTTTTGATTTTGCACTGCCGGCAAGGTAGGAATTTTGATGAAAACTTGTCAAAAAATTTTATAATATGGTCTGAAATATTCATATGTAATTTTTTGATCAAAATCGTTTCATTAAAAAAAAAAAAAAAAATTGAATTTAAAGCATTAGTAAAAATCTTTGTTTTTTCGAATAAATCTAATTTATTTTTTTTTAATCAAATTTTTTTTTCTAAATTCAATAGAAGAGATAATATCCGTAAAAAAATTTTTTTGATCTGGTTATCTTTCTGAGTACAAGAATAAATTATTGTAATTTTTTATATTTTCTATAATGTCTACATCAATAAACCTATTTAATTCAATAAAAAATGTATTAAATAGTTGATTTAACCAAAAGCCAATCTCATATAAGCTCCTCAAGAGAGTCAAAATAATCATTCATATTTTAGAACTTGACTTTTCTGTTAGGAGACGATTCAGCGATCATACGACATCTGTCGGATATTTTGAACACCAAGTTTTATCAAAGAAGCAAGTGTAGGCATCCATGACCACATCAGGCTAGTTTAAGTCATATCAAAAAATTTTTTCACAGGAAAAAAAGGTTTTTTTCAAAAATTGATTGAATGTAAACTAAATGACTCGGATGAGAATCTATTCTGAAATTGAAAATTTTTCACTAAAGTGTAATTGAAAGTCATTTTGACTATTTCCGCCGAGGTGTCCGGCCGTGTGTGTGTGTGTGTGTGTGTGTGTGTGTGTGTAAATAAAATTTTGTCGTACGGTTTCTCAAAAACGAATGAACCGATTGAATTATACGATACGTCATTCAAAAGGATTTATCAAAACGTAGATCTGATTGGATTTGACAGTTAATCCATTGAGCAATTCCGAAGAAATTGAAAAAAAAAATTTTGAATTTTTATGTTTATTTAAAATAACTTTAAAGTGTGCGGAAAAATCATAATAAAACCATCCATACATTTCATGTGCTTAAAAAACTGCATCGAATGCAATTACGAAAATAAAAATCGAACGACTTATTCAAAAGTTATAGTTGTTTAAAAATTCGCAAAATTTTGTTTTTTGGTATTTTTTTAAGATATCTCCCAGGTTACTCAACCAATCAATATAAATCTGTACATTTTCTTTTTGTGCTTAAAAAAATGCATCGAATATTTAAAAAAAAATCGAACGACGCGTTTAAAAGTTACAGTTGTTCGATAAATAAAGTTTGAAGAGCTAGAAATGTGAAAAACGTTGCTTTGAGCTTGGAAACCTAAGATATTAATCGAAAAACACATTTTAAGACACTTCAAATTCATACTTAGCGGAAAGTTTTAGGGTCGGCCTGCGCGATCAACCGATTTTTTTTGTATGTCAATTCTGTCATTAGGATGAGTCATATTCCCGTTAATTATCAAAAGTTTTGTTGTTTAATCGTAATTAACAAAAATATAACTTGCAATCTTTCTTGCTTTGAAATTTTTCGAGGAATAAATCATTGAATGCCAAAAAAAAAAAAAAAATTAGTACATCATTATTATTTTGATGTCAACATGTTGCAAGACACATGGAAAATTTATAGCGCACGTAATCGCATGTAAAATTGTGTTATGCTTGGAAAGTATATGCTCTGGCTAGCATTTATTCAAAACGAAATGAAAATAAATGAGATTAAGCGTAAGTTTCCCTGAAAAGGTCAATGGAACTTTCTAGTTGTTATATATAGTTTCAGTTGCATAAAATTTATCAATGAGATTACCGAATTCATGAGGACACATCGGTCAAGAGTCTGGTTACCCTGGGTCACATTGTGCGAGAAAATTCTCTTATTTATAATTCTATTTACTTGTAACATATTGAATCTATTTACACTTTCTTTTTTATTCGACCTGCTCTTTAAGTGAAATTTTTTAGCTTCTAGAATTTTCTTCACTTATAACGAATGCAGCTCTGGTATTTTCATTTTGATGATTCGCTTTTTTTTTTTTTGTTCAAATTCAATTTATTTAATGCTCGATTCTTTTATTGCAATTTGTAACATAAAAACGTTTTTATTCACGAACGGAAACAATTTTGTTAAATTTAAACTCTTGAATGTATGAGACACTTTAGCCTCTTTATATTCACGATTACAATGTAATACAATGTTTTCAAACCATGCGTCTTTTGAGCACCTGACAATAAGTCATAAACTCATTGTGCATACTCGCATAACATATTATTTTATTTATTTATAGTGTTATTGTTATTATTAATGGTTTTGTTTTAATGGCTTCTAATACGACCTTATATCTCTTGTTTTTTGTTTTTAATCATTAAAGATTTTATGATTTTATACAGATGTATATTTTATTTAAGTAATTACTCGTCTGAAATGAATTATTGAATAAAAATTTTCACGATGTTCAAGGGTTGGGTAACCCTGAAAAATTAGCTAAACAGTATCATCAATAATCGATTAAAGTTGCTTAGACTCTACCAGTTAATCATTCATTTCTTAGTGATATATTTAATCACTTTAATTGTGATCTCTATATTAATAGTAATTTTGTGAATATATACTGTTTTGCACTTAAAAAAAAATTAAACAAAAAGTTCTGGGTACTTTCAGTTAGGAGATAAAGAAAAATTCTTAATCATATATTTTTTAACATTTAAACTCCGAAATAGAATGTGAATGTACCTGACTTTCGAAATTTGCTACATTTTTTTTTTTTTTTTTTTTTTTTTCAGAAAAAAAAAAATTTATTTGGATCAAGTAAATAATTTTGAAGAATTTAATCTTCTTGATTCGGGTAAAAAATTCTTAAACTAAGAAATGTTTCTTGGTTTAAGTATATTTTACTTAATTCAAGAATTTTTCGCCTTGATTCAAGACAATGAAACTGTTCAAAATTATTTTCTTGGTTCAAGAATTTTTCTCTTAAATCAAGTTAATTTTTTTTTTAGTGTGGCACATCTTTAGTCATAATTTTATCAAAATTTCCTTTTTATACCAGGAAGAAAAGCATGATGTGTCTCGTAGAAAACACCAATATGCAATTATGAAACTTTGAGGCACTATAAAAATTTAATCCGGAATTATATCAAACTCTAATCAAATCGAACAAAAAGTGTTTTGAACACATTTTCATATAGTGTTGTCAGAATTAAAAAGCAAAATAATTTGACTGAGCAATGAAAAGTTTTCATTCGCTGATTAGTGGGAAAAACTACTGCACAGTATAAACAATATTTATTAATCCTGGTCACTAGATGCGAATATAAGAATCTGAGCTGCCGCCTTAGATGTGGAAATCATGCGCGACTGTGTGCTATCTAGCGATAGTAAATTGAACTAAGAAAGAACGACCCAGGATAAGCCAAGTATTCGAATTTTTTTTTTATTTTGTAGAGCGAATTTTTTGGTAGATTTCAAAATTAGATGAATCAAAATTTAATTGGAATGAATAATTTTTTTTTTTTAACGAGAAATTTAAAAAGTTAAAGTTGACCCGCGTTTATTTTTTCTATTTAACGTGTCAGTTGAATCAGTCATCTGACTACCGTGATGGTATTAATAAATTTATGGAGATAACACTTGCAGGATAGAATAATATAATAAGCGGTAAGATAGGAGAGAATAATAAAGAGAAAGAGAGATAAATAGTAAAAAAGTTTTATCAAATAACAACAGCAACGGCAATAGCATCACCATCAACCAAGTTTGCCTCCTGATGCCTTTTCATTTAATTTCCCACGGTTCAATCGCCTCAAGCACACTACACCAGTCAGACGATTGCATCAAAAGGTCGCCGGATTCACTTGTACTCCTCTTTCATATATGTCTCGAGTGGAATTTCAAAATGTACTGACGATTGTTACTTTTATTACATTATAGTATCATCAGGATTTAAATTCATATATTTATTCTTCAATTCTCACCCGTAATTTTTCGATATTTATTATTAGATTCATATCCACGCCGACATCTAATCACAAAACAAAGAAATAACGTTTTGTATTATTTATTAAATGAAAAAAAATTTTTTTTTTTTTTTTTTTCAAATTTTCTTCACCGTATTAATGTCTCTTGTTAAAATTTTTTATCGAGTATGTTAGATTACGTTTATGGTACATTAGTTTCCTATTAATGTGCATGTAAGAAGGTCGATTAAAGGTTATGTCTTATGTCTTATGTCTTACTGTTACGTCGCTCGATGAAATTATAAATTTTAAATAATGACTATTAGCAAGTCATTTGATTCATTGATTTTTTCTATAAACAAATTTATGTCTAAAGAAAAAAAAGATGTTACTCATAGAATATTTATGTAAGCAGTGCAATGACCGGCATCAAATTTTTTAGTTGGTATCGAACAAGAATATTTGATGATAGAAAAAAAGTAAACGGTATTATTTGAAGCATAACGAGTTACTAACAAAATAATCAAACAAGAATACCATTTCAATGCTTACATATTATGTCATGATTATAATGCATGATGATTGATAATTTATAGATCATTTTTCTTTCAAATAGTTCGCCTCCGGTGAATTTTTCAATTTTTGGCTAATGATTGTGTGAAAATTTAGTTAACAAGACGAAGAAAAAAATTCAGTTCACGTTCGCTAGTTTTTCCCTCCGCCTGTCCATGCTCTGTCTCATCGTTTTGGTATGCATCAGTGCGATACCGTTAGACATTTTTAGGCATCAGAATAAGTGCCCACATGTGGTATGTATGTACGTTCAAATGTACGAGTGTCGAGTGTATGCTATGTGGAGATAAAAAATGAGACAAAAAATAGCTGCATCTTTAGAGAGCGTTCACGCTGGTCCATGCATCATTTGTCCAGCCGGCTGTTCAATGTATTCGTCCACGTTTATATTATTTATGATCAAAGGTATCTATGTATTCTATATTCTGTATGTTTTATGTTATGTGCTATATGCTGTATGTATATCCGGTAAAATTTTTTAATCACACCATTCACTGTCTCTCTGATCTGAGATCGAGTCTTTATTTAGTTCTATTGCTTTATATTTATCATTTTTTAGGGTGGATTGGCGAAGAGTATTCGATTACGATGATCAAATTTCATGGGCACGCGTTTTCGTATATTTAGTATTTCAATTCAGTTATGGTCAAAGGTTCTTAAAATAAATATATAAATATATGGACTTTTTTTACATTTTGTTTGCTGTTTTTCTTCTTTAATTTATAAAGTTTTGAAAATATCGTACTGTAGAAAATTGAGATATAAATCTTATCAGGTCATCTTATTTTATGGATAATTATAATTTTATATGATTGCAAACGCATTAATGTCTGAGTATAAATTATAAAGCTGTAAAGTTTAATAATTTAAACTTCAAATCAATTAAAATTTATCCTTAAATTTAATTTATATTGCAATTTTAGTTGAATTAAAAAATTACGTTTTTAAGATACAAGAAAAAAGTTCTGAAAAACTTGAGTAACATTTTAAACGAAACTTAGTATAGATAATACAATAAAAATTAATTAATTCTAAGTAAATTAAACATTGAAAAAAATCAATTTTTTCTAATTGCAGCGATCTAAGTGTAACAGTATTCTTAATTTAATCTATAAGTTATTCAATTTTAAATTATTGAAGTTTCTTTTGACCAATAGTTTCGATACATTCGATAGGTGGCGTCAAGTAGTTGCAAGTTTTCTTACGCAGAGAGGTACATCGAGTGATCAAGTATCTTTAACAATTTAAAAAAATCGTAATAATTAAATTCTAGGTCTCTGGATTTAATATAAATAATTATCGCTTCTTTTTAGGCTCAAAAATTGGCTTGAATAAAGTATTAAAAAAAATTTTATTATATAAGCGAATATATTAAAAATTTGACAAACGCTTGACCCTGTAAACCATTCCTGAAATTTCCAGTTATATTCAAGTTCAGAATGCTTGAAAATTTTTTTTCTTTAATTTGGAGCTTTTCGAGTTCATTAACATAACTTTTCTAAACTTCAAGGTCTTCTTTAAAGGTCTTCTCAACTTCAAATTTAAAAATCTATGGGTAATGTTCGGAAAACAACTTTCTGTAAAATTTAAATTCTAATATCTTCCAAACAAATCAACTGATTTTGATGCAGTGTATGATAATCAATGCATTTTATTAAGCACCAAAATATCATTTGTCACTCTAAAAACAGTCTGACGAAAAATTTCAGAGTTATACCATGAAACCTATACACTAAAAAAAAAAAAAATTAACTTAATTCAAGAGAAAAATTCTTAAACCAAGAAAATAATTTTGAAAAGTTTCATTGTGTTGAATCGAGACGAAAAATTCTTGAATTAAATAAAATTTACTTGAAGCAAGAAAAATTTCTTACTTTTTACTTTAAGAATTTTTCTAGTCAAATTAAAAAGATAAAATTCTTCAAAATTACTTACTTGATTCAAGTAAATTTTTTTTTCTGTGCAGAAAAAACACTTTTTTTTTTTTAGTTTCTTATTTTTTTAGCAGTGATGTCTATTGATTGAGCTCGCCGATTTTGATCCAGTTTGCGGCATTAAACATGGTATTTTTTAGCACGTAGAAATAGTCAGAACTACTTTCTAAAATTTTAAAAGTTCAAAAATTTGGATGAAACCAATATCTTCCCAATTTATATAAATCATTGATTTTCATAGCAGGAAATTAAAAATTAGATTTAAAGCCTATCCAGGATTAACCAATTAAATATAAAAAAATAACAACTCCTCGATTAGTCACATAAGTTAAATGTATAAATTAAATTCACAGCAATCTGTTAATAATTTACGTCATACTTGAAAATATATTATTTTTATCTCCATTATAATTATTGTAATTTTTCGTTACTCTTTAAAAAGCAGTATATATACTCGTTCCTTTCTCTTCACACGAGCGTCTTGAGAGTGAAGACAAAGAAAGAAGTATGAAATGAAATAAAACGAAACTAAGACCAAGACTACCAAGACCAAGACAAGACGAAGAAGAAGAAGAAGAACCAGCAATCCGATAAGTGCAACGACGGTCAAGGTAAAGCCTCGTTGGTCGAGTCGTGACGCCATGATCGGCCGTTAAAGAATTTAGGTCAAAAAGTCATCGCTGTGTGTATAACGTTTGCTATTAGCCTCAAGAGAAGCTTCGAAGATGTATTATATATATTACTTATACACATACGTATTTATGTTTATATTTATATTGCCACTTATTATTTAACAACCAGATGCATCTTTTATTTATTCTTCGTGTATCTAACACTGTACGTGTACGTATAAATTACAAGTGTTTTATCATGCGTATATACCTACTTTACGAAGCGTATCGTCACTGCCTGAAGCTATCGAAACCGTTTAATATCTTTGCTTTACCTCTACTCATCTTGTAGCTATACTCTTTCCGTAAACGAATTATTATATATCCTCTTGTGTTTGTATTCTGCTAAATATATTATCAATATCATTATTATTCTACATATATATATTTATGCATAAAGAAACGCGGATACTTTTTGCGGATGATACCTAATTATTTGAATTGCAAATTTACACCGGATGGTGCTAAAGAGAGTTTACGCTGTTACTGGGGCATTAGGCTCATCTTTTAATTTCAATTTTTTTTTTTTTTTATTTTTAAGTATTCGTTCATCACAGTGGTAATTAATTCCTGATTTTTTTACACTTATTAGTAAATCAACAAGTCAATATTAACTGAAAAGATTTTTGAAAAATTTATGTCAATTTTATGACTTGAATTTTTAATAAAAAATAAATTCCTGGTTTATAGAAAAAAGAAAAAAAAATTCTTTTTGATAACTTATAAGAACAAAGAATCAAAATTCTTTCTTCTAGTTAGGTTAGCATTAATGTCATGCATAAATTGATCGAAGTAAAGCTTAAATATACAAATTTCTAACAACAACCTTAATTCTATTTTCGGTTTTTTTTTTTTAATTATCTTCTACTCATTACAAAAATAAATTAAAAAAATAATTTTAATGATAAATTGATTTCAAGAGTTGATTTTTTTCATTATCCAGTTTTAAAATAGTATTTTTCCATCTAAATTCAATGCCCTCCTTCGTTTCGATGCATGAATCATAAAAAAGAACCAATTAGTAACTTTATTACCGGTGGTCAACTAGTTAAATAATTAGGTATAGTATCAGATGTCTTCAATCTGTATTGACAAACAAATTTTTATCTATGTCTGCTTAAAAAACAGAAAATTTTTCAAACGACCAGCAGACAAAAAATTAATTATAATTAAACAAAACAATACAACACTGCAATGTTCATTGAACAATATTCCATAACACAGACTAGGAAATTAAAAAATTAGTTAAGTTAAAAATTGATTTTTTAAAAAGTTATTGTGTTTACCCCCTTTCCACTAAGAATTTAAAAATCTACACTATAAGTCATTAAAATAACTTTTATGTTGTACTCGCTCCAAAACTTCAACTTTTGAGCGTTGGATGACGTCCATAAAGGGACTCTTTTCTAGAGACTCTACTATACTGTCTTTTTTTTACAATCTAGACCGTGAAGTTTACCTCCCCTTTTTTTTACGGAATTTTCGTGTACACTCAGACGGAACTGAAAGAGATTGTAAAAAAAAAGTCACATTCTAGTGTACCGACCGACGATTTTGAGTAAATTTTGGACTTAGTTACTATTGAGTGGCGCTAGTTATTTCTCTGCTTGCAGTTCATTGTGAAGCGGACCTAATGTTATTAAAATAATAACCATCCACTCTTATAATTTAGATGAAAAATATGAAAATATATCATGTAAGCAAACTATTCGTAACGTGATCGGTCAAATATATCATAAGCATGAAAATATATGCAAATTCCAAAATCAGGCGCGCGCAAATTTGAATTCTAGTGCTATTTCAATATTGAATACACGATACATGTAAATAATAGGGTGTGTCAAAATGTAACTTCCGTGATGGACCTCTTAAAATTGGAATTTTAAGTTCCGCTTTTGACAGGAAACTGGGTTGGTCATTTTCTGACATATTTTGAACGTAAAAGGATTTATTTGATATTCAGAGAATTTTTTAAAAGAAGCTTTGTTTGGGCATTTCCGCTGAAATTTCAAAATTTGGCCGAAAGTATCCAAACAAAGCTCCTGTAAAAAATTCTCTGAAAATCAAATAAATCCTTTTACGTTCAAAATATGTCAGGAAATGACCAACCCAGCTCCTGTCAAAAGCGAAACTTAAAATTCCAATTTTAAGAGGTTCATCACGGAAGTTACATTTTGAAACACCCTAGTAAATAATAAATATTAATTATAATCTCAACATAAATTAACATTAATAAAAATATAATTAATATAAAATAAAGTTATTTTTACCTTGTAAAACTTCATAAAATTTAAATATGTCATATTTATCTCCTACCCCTCAAAATTTAAACTTATAGAGCGATGATGACAAAAAATATTATCATTTGGCCGTTTATAGATAGATATTTATAAAAGTCTTTAGAACTGATAAAAAAAATTGTATCAATACATCAAATGTTTTGATGGCTAGAGTGTTTACAAGCAGGACACATACGCACGGAACATTAACACACACACATTACAATTTTTTTTTGTCAGACTTTTTTATAATAAATGAATTGGAATGTTTTGTTTTGAAGCATTATTCTAAATAAAAATTATTTAATTATGTTCCTATAAAGATATAATTGTAAACGAAATTGTCAGATAACGAGCGTTTAAATTATCATAGTCTAAATGAATTGATATAAAATTAATTTAATACAATGTGAGAGTTTATTACTCATGTAAGTATCCGTTTTGAAATATTATTTATTTAGAAGTGATCAACAAATATAAATATAACTCTTTAATGAAATAAAAACTATAAATCTAAAAAAATAGTGTTGACTAGTTTATCATAAGTTGGGACTTTCAGTTTTTGTAATTTTCACCTTGACCACGAATGAAGAACATTTATATCAAAAATACAGATGGTGAGTTAGCATTTAGCATATTATGAAAATATAATAACATTTATTATTTTTTAACTCGAGATTTTTGCCAACTGCAATGTTATTAAATAACAAAGTAATTCGCTTACGAGTTTCTTATTATTATAAACTCGAAGTAAGCAAAATATAGTCAGTTATTTTGGACTAATTTGTCATTCTTCTACTTTTTCAGAGATAAATTTTCACCGAAAAATTTTTCCATAATTACACGAATCTGTATAATTTTTAAGGATGCTTAAATTATACTCAACTTATTGTTTATTGCTTATAATTTTATTATTGCCTCATAGCTTTTTGTGATGGCTGTAGTAAACCTTGTGGTTGAGTTGGAGATACAGTAAGTAAAAAAAATGCATTAGTTGATTCTTAGGTAATTTTTTATAACTTTGTTGATAATAAATTTTGTGTGCTTCTAATAGTACAAGTAAATTATTACGGAACAATTTTTTTGCCGATAAATCACAAATTTTTTAGACCATGTACAGATAACTACCACAATAATTAATTTTAAAAAATTTTTATTTATTTCTTAGAAATAATTGTGTAAAGTTACTTATTTCTGTTTCAGTGCTTATCAAGAAAAAATTGTTGCATACCACTAAAGTGCGACAACGATTTTTTAGATCGAAACAATTGGGGTACTTGTGTTTAGATAAATAGATAGATACTTTATTTATGCCAAGGCCAGATGGCCGAATGACAATTTTACAATATAGTATACAAAATAAATTACAAAAATTTCAAAGTAAAAATTGTCTATGATTAATTTGTGTAGTAGAAGTTCAGATAAACAAGTTTCAGTATTAGATTAGATAGATAGATAGATAAATAGCTTTATTTGATCTTGAAGCCATGGCTCCCTGAAGACCATTATATATAAATACATATTTGATACAACATACAGTAGTACAATTTTTAAATCTTTTAATTTATAGAAATAATCTTCAAAAACAATAACAAATAATAAATAATAAAGTAATTAGATTTAAATTATTTAATTAATTTGATTTTATTTAAGGGTTAGATTTAACTGTACTGAAAAAAAGAGAGTGAAACATTAAAACTTTAATAACTTTAATAACTTTAATAATTGGACCTGAAAACTCTACAGATTTATCTAATTGAAATCTAATTTGAAAAGGTATTCAAAAATTTTATTTTAGAAAATCTCGATATCACACTGATAGAAGGATTTGTTTATAGTTAAAAATATTTGTTAATATTTAATAAATCATTTATTAGAGACCACTTTTTAATATTAAATAAATATTTCTTAGTATTTAAAAAGATTTATTAATATTTAATAAATGAATATCAGATTTATTAAATACAAATAAATCATTTTAAATATTAAGAAATATTTATTTAATACTAAAAAGTGGTCTCTAATAAATGATTTATTAAATATTAACAAATATTTTTAACTATAAACAAATCCTTCTATCAGTGCAGCCGCACGCAATAAGTCAGCAGGAAGTTCTTCCCATAATCGTATAGCAGTAACAACAAAAGAAGATTCATAATAAGATGTAGAAAAGTTTGGCAATTTAAAGTCAATATTATTCTTTTGAGTAATCTTCAATAAATAATTCACGCAAATAATTAGGTTTTCCAACGCACAACATCTTGAAGAAGTAACAAGACAAATAATAAACACGACGACTTTCAACAGATAACCATCCTAATTTGCGTCGGTGAGGTGTAATACGTTAATCTCGTCTTAGACTGAATCTAAAGCGAATTGCCGCATTTAGAGAACATTGTAATTTTTTATCATTTTCAAAAGTAGAGCTTCTAAGAACTACGGAACAATAGTCTATGATTGGCAATATAGTTGCTGATATTAGTAATTTTCTGATATTAGCAAAATATTTATGCCCAAAATTTGAGATTGAGATCACACTTACATAAAAAAATTTATATCAACAATAAAGATCCACATTCCTAAGTTGAAATAATAATAAAAAAAAAAAAAAAAAGATTCGGACATTCGCCGAAATAACGGTAAAGATGTTCTCATTTTTTGCAAGCTAAATCGTATTTGTATTAGTGTTCATAAAAACTGAATTTCCGGATGACCTAGACTGAATATTTTATCAACATTCTAAAGCAAGTAAAAATAAACAAGCAAGTAATAGTATTGAGAACTTTCTCGCAGGTGAGAAGAATAAAATAAAAGGGAGTGTATTTATTTATTTATATATAGATGGTATGTAATACAAATGCTCAGACATGTATCGAATGTTATTTTCATTTTATTTTCCTCCTTTTTTTTTTTTTTTTTTTTTTCGTTGGATGCATAAGAGAGTACGTGAGACGTTCACGGAATATGCGTTGACTTTTTTTATTCACTTTATTATTCTCACACCGAGTGTGCAGCACGAAGTGGTAGTGGTGGTGTTTGGGTGGATGGATACTGTGATATATATATATAAGTGACGGTGTCTCATGGTGTGGAAATAGATGAGGATGAGTATAGGAGCCTTTGAAAGGAGTCGAAGCAAAGTCGATCCCTATAATTATTCTAGCGGTGCTTCGCGATCGTTTCTTGGCCAATGGGACTCTTAGACTCTTAACTTACTCTGTGTGTCGTTCTATGGGACAGTTGACAGTGTCAGAATATAAGTGCTCAAGCCACGCCTCGTGACCCAGACTTCCACATAACTGTTCTCGAAACATAAAGATTTATTACGAGATTGATTTGTACATTTTTTGTCGCTAATTACTCATTTTAGGGAGACAGGTGATGAAAAAGAAATTTACTGCTGGCGTAGACGAGAGCCGTTAGATTCGAGACTATATTTGAACTAACTTTGAACAAGAAAACTAATCGATTCAAGAGAACTATTGTTGATTTAAGAAACTTTTTTTGAAGAGAGCTGGTTGTCTAGAATTTTTCATCAAGAATTTTTTATCTTAAAATTTATTTCTTCGTCAAAAAAATTTTTGATATGGCCTGATCTGATCATATATGGCCATAATAAAGTATAATGACAATGAAAAAATTTATTATAATTTTTCGATTTATTTTTTTTGATAAAAACTTGTAATTTAATTGACATACTACGCAAAAATTGGTTTGATAATTTAGAAAACTCAAAAATATTTGTCTATTAAGCTCCTTAGTAAAGTAAAAAAATTGCAATTATTTTTTTTTGCAATTAATTATTATCCTTATTGATATATTTTATAGTATACAGATACAAGTTTTTGTATACAATATTGTTTATTTATAATTTCTGCAAATGACTCTACTTATCATAGAATTTATATTATATTTATTTAAATAGAATATAAAATTTTTTACTTTGACATTTATTTTATTTTTAGGAAAGAATTTTTAATAAAACCCTAAATTATTCTCCGTTTTTCGCTTTACTTACTGGTTAACAAATAAATAAACTGTATTTATAAAAAATAATAGCAATTCGGCTTATTTCTTTTTAATTAACATCTGTTGAGGAACTTTGTATTTGTTCCATCTATTATGTTCGATGTGACAAATATTTCTTAGAATTTCTAGTGTGTTGAGTTTATTTTCGTAGAATTTATTAGTGAGTTAAAAAGATTATTCCTATTCTATAACTTAACACCACAAACTTAACTTTGTAATTAAGAGAAGATTTAGAGATCATGCGCCATCTGTCGGAGGTTTTAACACTAAAATATAATTCCTCGACGAATTACATAAATAGGAAGAATTATACATAGATCTATACATACATATACGCAAATTTCCAATACTTACAATAATTTAGTTTTTTTTTTTTTAAGAATTTTATTTTCTTGGTTCAATATCAAGTTTTTGTTTATTTAAAATAGAAAAAGAATTGTGAAAGAAAAAAAAATCAATTTTTTACTTGAACTTATTCTGAGACTCATTTGAAACTTACTCTTTGTGATATATAAAATGATAGCTAGAAACTAGAGGATTGTTGTTATTTCTCGAAAAAATGAATAAGTTCTTGAATTTGTGTTATTGCATGTTTTAATTCTCGAGAAAAAAATTATTGAGTGAAATATAATTATATGCAATTTCACGATAGTGAAGTACATCATTGGTTTCGTAAAATTCTTCAATTGCCAATTTTTTCTCTTCATCTTCAAATTTTTAAGAGAAAATTTTATTTTGGAGTCAAATAATTATTTCTCTTATAGAATAGCAAATTTGGTTTTAGAAAAAAAAATTTCAAATAATTTAGCTCATCTGTTGAACAGATTTAAAGGTATGATTTTAGAAAGTTTTAAAACTAGTTGCTATATTAAACAACATTTTTTCTGTAGATCATAATGCCCAAGAATAAATTGAAATTGAAAACTTATATGCATGTATGTGTATAAAAATCATTCAAGTGAAGTACATACAGTCTACCGGCAGTTTTCGTCAACTATCAAGGTGAAGGTGATGAAAAGTGGACACTCGAAATGTCTATTATTGAAAATGTGAATATTTATAAATATTCCAACACCCGAAGACCGCTGGTCATCTTGAAAGGATCTGACGACAGCTGAGTCACTTGGTGCGACTAATTGCCAATTAAAAAGACATTTTTCTCCATCTGATTTTCTCTTTGCTCCAAAAACTCGAGGACCTTTCAGGATAATTCCAAGCACCCAAGTAAAAGCAAAGGCTTGAGCCTACTGTCGAGTATTAAGTGTCGGGCCTTTTATCCTTAAAACGTCCCACTATTGAACCCTTTACTCTTTTACACTGTCCACTCGAGATGAGATGGACACCTGGGTTTTTTTTTCACCTTTTTTAAAACTAACTGGACACCTTTTCACGCTGAGATTCTTGTAAGTCCACTCTCAGTAGCACAATGCTAATGCCACGCGTGACATCACTCAATTCCTCTTTATATCCTCTTTATAGAAACGAGTTCATATGAATCACACGCATACATATGAGTGTCGATCACCGTGTTATACTATTTTTATGTTCTGTTTTGCATTTCGAATTTTTGTTATGCTTCAGAATTTAAAAATTTTTTGTATGTTAACTAACATACATTTTTTTTTTTCGCAAGTTTCCAAAAAAAAATAACAAATATCTATATGAAAAAAATAAAAAAAAAAATCGTTATTACATTCTATAAAAAAATATATGCATTTTTAACTCATATGAAAATATACAGGTAAACTAATAATAAATTTGACTTAGTCGCCAACACATCAATGGTCTACTCATTTAGCAATCTATCTATCAAATTACTGTACTATTTATAAGTCATCTTGTTATGCATTATAAATTTTTTGTATATTAATTACTGTAACTATTAACCCTGTTAATGGCTTAAGCTGTTGGGTTTGTTTAAATAAATAAATAAATTTGATCTAAATTTCTTTAATTTTTTTATTTTATTCATAACCCAACAGCCAGAAGGCTAATGGCAGAATCTCAAAACGAATAATAACACAGTAAGTGTATTACACCCCTTAAGAGTACAATAATTGCATATCACATATAAATTGTGTATCACAATGTTATTTAATATTAACTCAAATTAGTTTATAATTTATTTAAAAATAATTGAGCGTTATACAAATCAATGCTATTGTCTCATAGATACTAAGAAGGATGCTAGAGCATTAAAAATGTATTTATATTTTGAAAATATAATGTTAATTTTATAGAAGTTTTATTCAAGTAAAACTAATGAAGTAGAATATTTAATGAAATTTTTTAATCAAAACAGATGATTTTGTATCAGCATCTAATTGAGAAATTGATATGTCCGTCAAGTTTTGGATAAATATATAAAATTCTTCTGATAAATCTAGATGAACCTTGAATAATTTGAAATTTAAAAAATAATTGATGAAATTCAGTTTATTGTTCATTTATTTTTAGAAGAAAATAAAAATAATTTTATGCCAAATTCATTATAAAGTCACATAGTAAAAAATGTTGTGTTAAATATGATCCACACAAAATCAGTATTAAAATAACACAAAGTGTGTTGAATTTTAAGACAACAAACTTTTTCAATAGTTATATTTACCCATGTATAGATTTTTGTCAAAAACCTTAATGTACAATTTTTGTAAATATTATAAATGAAAATATTATTTATTTCAATTAGATATATTGGATATGTCCGTTCACTTGAGAAAAAAGACAAAACTATTGCTATCGGATGTATTTAAAATATATAAAAAAAAATGTTACTCATATATGATGAAAATAGAAAACTACTATTCATAAACATTTTCGACAAAATTACATTTTAAATAAATGTATTTGACGATCGATATAAATTTTTTATAATGTTTGCCTACTTGTATAAAATATCCATAGATCGGAGAAAAATTTAACGAAAATTAACAATGCGTACGAACGTAATCAATGAATGAATTGTTACGATGCAACACCTTAAATTTTAAAATATAAAATTACCAAAGTGACTGCTTTGAAAGTTTGATCATGAATTACGATGTTACAATTGTAATTTTTCCTATAATTTTTTCTCGTATAGAAAGAATGAATTCTTGGTCGAATAACTAATTTTTATTCAAAAAAAAAAAAATATGTAAGAAAATTCTGTCTTGGCTTTAGCAAAGTTTTATTAATCGAGCCAAGAAAATTTTGTTGTCCTAAGAATATTTCTTCTTTTTTTAAGTCAACTTAGATCTTTCAAAAAATTTTTGTAGTTCTAGTAAACCTTGTTTTGTGTATACGTATTTTCTCGTGATTTCTTTATTTAACGGGAAAGATTTATTCTTAAGGATAACTCAAGATTAAATTAACCGATTAAGTCAACATTTCTCGAAAATTTGAATACAGCAAATCCTTTTTTGAATAGTGTAATCGGATCTTGAATAGTCAATTCGTTCAAAAGATCCTCACAGCTTATCCTTACCCACGCATGCATACGGATGTTCATATAAAGTTAGTCTAAATAACTTAAAAACATCAAAGAGTGATCAAATTTAATTTAAATTAATCTAACAATAAAAAAATTCTTATTTTCATTGACAGAAGGTGTTTTGAAAATTTCAGGTCTCTATTAAATAAGAATAATCATAAAATTTTAAAATCTATTTATCCTTTTATTTTACATACCGTCAACTCACCAGAAAACAAGTTCTACAAAACAAAATTAAAAACGAAGCATAGTTTATTAAAAAATCTAAATGAAATCGATCAATATCTAATAATACTTTAGAAAGATCTATATTACATCTGCGTATGGTAGCATCAAGGACTTCCGGATTACGCTGTAGTTGGTAAAGAAACATAATAAACGAGAATATATGAATGATTGTCCAGGTTTCCCGGAAGAAATCGATACCTCGGTTAAAAAAACCCTAAACTAAGAATAAAATATGATCGGTACGTTAAAAAAAGGACAATGAAACCGGGCACACGCCACGATGGACTCTACTATTTTTTTACCCGTTTTTTTTTTTACCTCGTGCCCAGACAGATGTAATAGCTCGAGAGGGACGTACGAGTTTTTTAACATATATATATATATAAATTTTTTCCGGAATACGCTCAAGATGGAATCCGAGATAAATAGATGAGAGGATTTATCTCATATTGAAGGACAATTGGGGAATTGGAGGGTTTGTTTGAATTTCATAACACAAGACGCCGATGTTATGGTGATGTTATGCTCGAAGAAAGGATTACGCAGCTGCAGGAAGAGGCGTAAAAGTGTAAGGAAAAGGAAAGGAAGAAAGGGTTACGTGAATCTGCGGGTTTTGTTGAAATTTAACATCATTCAGGAGGATGGTTTCAACGAGTTATCCTTTTGTGTGTTTACTTTTAAATAGATGGGTAGTACTAACACAGACACCGTTTATGGCATTTCTTTCATGTCTCTATACATGTGTAGTAGATGTTGTAGTGTGTGATTTTCTTACCGCTGTGTTGAGACTGAATCACCGAGTCACGTGTCGCGTGCCAGGGCACGTGAACTCGCTTTTATATTTACTAAGTCTTTATACTCGTCTTTAGTATTCTTCGATGTTAGAAAAAAAATCGACTCATATATTCGAGATTTTTATATAAATATCTTTTTTTTTTTTTTGAGATTTATTATTTCGTGTTTGTCGCCGTAATAGTCCATGTAATCGGTTGTCAGATTGTAGGTTCTTTTTTTTTTTAATGTCATGTAGTAGCACGAAATTTATTAACTCTTTAGGCAAATTAAACAATAGTACACTCAAGTCATTCAAATTTGAATCCCGTATCCCTTTATTGAAAGACTGAATTTTTTTTTTTTTTTTTTTTTTTTTTATTTCAAAGGTTGAGTTAAAGAAGAAAGCTAAATTAGACCTTAAATTATGACGTATGACAAAGTAAATAAATAAGACATAAGTATAATTTATTTATTTATTTATACATTAATTAAATTTAGTTCTAGGTGAAAAAATAAAGTAAAAAAAAATTAATAACATTTAAATTAAATTAAATCAATTTTCGTTTACTTTATAAGTTTAAATTATTTGCATTTTAAAAAAATATCTCTAAGAGTATAACAAATAAGTTTTTATAAATATTAACCATTTTTATTCAATATTTTGAATTAATAATAACAATAACTTATAAATAAAATAATAATTTATTTAATTTTATTTATTTGAATGAAACTGCTTGTAAAGCGGCGCTTACAGCAGTGTTGATTTACAACATAAGTCATATGGATGATTTTCCGTAAGGACGTCTTAAATTTGTACAAAATTGTTCAACCAGATTATTTTTGATTTTATAAAAAAAATACCAAGGGCTACAAAATTATTAGCTTAATGATAATTAATACACAGCCAATTGAATTTTTTTTTTTTTTTTTTTTTTTTTCGAGATTTTAGTATTTTTACCGAAACTTATGATAGGGGACTGTTATAAATGGATTAAAACCACATAATACATCATTGTAATAATTTATTTTTATATTCCACACATATATAACATTTTTATTGTAACATTCTTATTATTTTACTGAATTTATTAAATTATTTATTTACACATTTTCATTTAACAGTGAGTTGTTAAAATGTCATCGATGTAATTTGCAGTTAAAATTTTAAATTTAATCGAAGATTAATAATTATATAGTTTATTTTAAACTGTACCCTAATGGGTTGAAATCAAGATAAGATAAGGTGTTGAATTAAATGAAATTTAATGACTTACTTTCAGAAAATCATGAATTGATATTAAACAATAATTTATAAATTAATAACTCGTCAGAGTTTTAATCAAGCGAAAAATGTATGTTCAAATCTTAAACTTCGTTGTAAATTCTCCCGCGAATAGTGTTCATCATTACGCGAGTCGAACGCTCCACTACGTTCCAGAACGCAAAGTAAAATAATGAACTCGGTGTACGATAGTCAAATTTATTGTTAAAAAACAGTCGTGTGGTTAAATAATGACTGTGAAATTTCTTTTTAAAGTTCCTTAGCATTGAACGTTCTTAGGTAGCAAAAATTCAAAAAAAAAAAAAAAAAAAAAATTTGTCTCGTCCACAGAATAAAAAAATTTACTTGTAAGAAGTAAACAATTTTGACAAACTTCATCTTTTTGATTGGAGTAGAAAAATTCAAGAATTTTTCTCTTGATTTAATCTAACTTTTTTTTTTTCAGTGTGTTAATTAAATAGACAATAAAAAAATGCATTAGGACAAATTTTGATTAAAATTTTTAATAGCTCGGATTAAGACCAAAATTTTTATTTTAAGATGTATTGTCAATTTTCAGACACAATTATGAAGAAAAAAAAAATTTGCGTTTTTTATTTTCAAACACCCTAGAGGAAATATTGAAGTGTATCAACCGATTTTTTACGTGATATTATTGAACTTTATTATAAAGTTAAACCAGAAGCGTATATTACGTTCTAAACTGATAAATTTCCGTGCGTCATCGGTTCACACTTATTCAGTGTCCTACTTAAAGTATCTTGTCCAAAACAACCTTACATTCTCAGCCTTCACCATGAGAAACATTACCATCAATTAAACCCTTCCATTTATCCCACTACTCCCCACAAAAAACCTCCATCCCAAAAAAATGTCATTAATCCCTTCTATTCACACAAAACTCTTTATTCTCTATAACGATCGAGCAAAGAGTAGAGCGTGGTTATTTACCTTATATTATAAATTCTAGCACATAACAGCACCAACACGTAATGCTGATGCTGTAACACTTAACATGCATTATGTCTTAGTGCTTCTTACATAAATTTATCCCATAACATCCTCCTCTTTCTTTCTTTCCATGTTAACGTCCTCAGATTCAATCACCGGCTCATTACAATTAACCCGGCATAAATCTCAGGCGTCCCATCAACATCCCATCGAAGAGCACATAAAAAGACTGTTAACAAACCTAAAAAATCCAGGGCTATAAATAAAATAAAAAATAACAAAACATAAATAAAATGTTACATTAGAAGCAAGAACCGAGCACCTTCTTCATTCTTCACTCGATTATTTTCTTCTCGGTCTTCTTCACATTTGTTTTATATCCTTTCGCCTCTCCATCTCCGTCTCCATCTCACTCTCTCCCTATCCCTATGACCTACAGACTCGGTTGGTGGGCACATTACCTAACAGTACCTATACACAACTACATAACACTTGTTTATTCTGCTGCAACCGCTGCTGGATGGACGCAAGCATTAACGGCCGTGCGCTTCTTCTTTTCTTCTTCTTATCCACTGCCTTCACCTTCTTCTTTGTCTTCGTCTTCTTTGCGTGTATACCTTACTTCCTTCTTTCTGTTTTATATAGGTCACTGGTGTGCTCATACTTTTGTATACATTTAATACAGGCACACAATATAATAGTTGAGTAGTAAAATACACACATACTTGCAAACATGTATCTAACACGAGGTATAATAATAACTGAACGTTTTAGCTTATAACGGCACGAGCGGATCTCAATGTACCTTTCAAACATCACAAGTTTTAAGTGCGATGCTTTACACCCTGAAAGACATCGATTGTGCCATTAAATATTTATTATACATTCTCAATTGATATAAATTATAAAAAACAACTTTGTTGATTTTTTCTCCAGGTTATGGGCACCATGATACTACAACGCAAAACGTTTCAGGTCGTGAAATATTTCCAACTAGTCAAGGTCAAGCAATTGCACACCTCATAAGCGAAGCGGAGGTAGTGCTCTACTCTCGCCTTACAAAAATCAAGTGATTTTTTTAACTTAAATTGTCTCTATTTATTTCATTCGATTTTTATGTCAAGGCAAAATAGCCGAATGATAATAATATACATAATTTTTATTTTAAAGTACACGTATTACAATATTAAATATAGAAGACCAACATCATCATATTTTAAGGAAGTTAATAATTTTTAATAATTAAATAGTACAGTTGCAAAATTCAGTAATACAGTACTATTTATGGGAGTAAGAACAATAATAGGATCAAAGAGCAATATTTAAAAGCTAATTATTTCAATGGTAACATGTTATAATACTTTAGTAGTTTAGAATGCAAATTTTTAATTTAAAAATTTTTTAATGGCCTGTTTGACATTTATAGTACATTGTCTCGTTCTAGTTTCACAAAAAATTCAAAAGCTTTATTTTTGAAGGAGTCTAGACTGAGTGATTCTATGACTTCAATGAAGTTCAATTATAATTAGCAATAAACTAAATTCTACTTATCATTTGTATGTCTATATATAAACTGTATAAATAAAGTTTGTTTACAACAGATGCTCAGTACCTTTTTTGTCTGGATGGACAATGGCACAATAGATTTAAAATTATTTTTATTTTATTTTAATCAACCTTAAATCAGCCAAGAAAATTTCTTCTAGCTCTAAAATAACTTCGGTCTTCCTTACAATTTTCTTGGTTCAAGAAATTTTTCTTTTCTGTGTGTTTACTCTCAAGACGCTTATGTGCGTCATTAATCAGCTAAT
The DNA here is from genome assembly GCF_013202065.1 of Cotesia typhae. NCBI lineage: Eukaryota > Metazoa > Arthropoda > Insecta > Hymenoptera > Braconidae > Cotesia > Cotesia typhae. The sequence goes on from NW_027423752.1 coordinate 1,620,160, forward strand.
TAATAGTTTTAGCACACGTGCTTTGTTTTCATCATCTGAGCAGAAAACGCGCGAAATATTTGAAATTAAATTTACGTCACTATTTTTTTATTTATTCAAACACAAGTTTTTACAACAATAGTTTTTTATTGTATTTATTTTCCTATAAGTTATCGAGAGTAATTTTTTTTTGTTCAAACTTATAAGCAAATCAAAAGATAAAAAATTCATTGCATCAATAATTTTTATCATATAAAACAAACGTTTGAGTCATTAAGTGCAATTTCGACAATGAAATTATGTTCTCCGAATGTTCTGATGTGTGCAGCCGGAGATATGTATGTACCAAGAAATCGGACTCACTTGATGGTTTCTTGTGAGGCTCAGTTCTCAGTTCGCCTGTGTAGTATATACTCCCCCTCGATACGACGAGATATCCGTATGCTGGATCCGTTACTCGGGGTGTCGCAGAGCCAGTTACCGTGTTACCGCAATTCAGGCCACAAAGTCAAAATACAGTTAGTCGTGACCGTCCAACAGAAACAGCAACAGGAACAACAACACAACACACGATCAAGACACGATCGGAGGACGAACAAGACGTAGAAGAGCTCTGTATATATACGGCTACAGCTAATACTGTATCGTATATCTATATCTATACCTGTAGCTATACCTCTGCGTCTTTCATTTTATTCGCCGAACAAACGGATGATGAGAATAAAAAAGAAATGCTTTCTTGGTATTGAGAACTGCCGAGTCAAACTTGCCTCAGCATCAACCTACACGAGATTTATTTACTGATCACTTCATACTTTGTTTTGTGAGAATCTTAACTTGAGATCGATTTTATATCCTATGCCTATATCCTAGTATTGCTGAAGATTTATAATTTTAATTGTTGGGATTTATTATTCTCACATACGACAATACTGTGTACTTTATGAATTTTTTATGAGAGTTCTACAAGATTATTCTATTGACAGGACCGCCACTACTTTTGTTCTCTTAGTCTTGATAGTCATGATGATTTGTCCACCGGATGATATTGATGGAAATTAATTCTGTTACTTTTAAAAATGATTTCATGCAATTAAAGTAAAAGAAACAATCTGAATAATTTTAGCAATTTCTTTATTTTATAGTCTGTAATTTTGGAAACTAAGGCAAATTATTGAAAATCATTAATAGGTTATACTCATAAGTCTTTTATTGTCACGGCGGTTGGTCTGGAACTAGTTACCGGAGGAGATTGTCACAATTATTAATTACAATGAATTTCGATCTAAATGCTATAAGTTTTTCCTAGATAATGATAATTAATTACTGTAATGACTATAAATTTAAATTCATATTTTTTCTATTTTTTGTTTTATTAGCTAAAGTCATTAAATGGTAACTTAGATAACTTAGATAGACTTTGCTTGGAGACAACGTTACTTTTCTTTCCTTTATCTGTATTTTATTATCATTTCTATTACTATTATTATTACTATGTATTCATTTATATGTACGGTTCTTAGGGAGCTAAGGTTTCAGGGTCTAAAACTTTTGATAAGTAAATAAATAATTAAAATTAGATTTAGTTAGGTAAGACAAAAAAAAATTATAGAAAATATGGATTCGTATAGCAACCCATCGAAATCCACATAGGAAGTATGGATTCCTATCGTGAATTTATATCAGCGGAATAAACATGATCCTTGGAAGAACTTGACTTAGGCTAGTGAGTAGCGTAGAAGACTGACAATCATAAGGTACCGGGCTCAAGTCCATCAGACGCGAGCAGTTTTTTCATTAGATAAAATTACAAGCCCCGTTTTTCCAAATTAATTTCAATTAATAGCAATTACTTCATGATTATTTTGAATTTTTTAAATAAATTTATTTTCGATTGATTAATATAGAAATCTATGTAGGATCCTAAACTATATAGGAAACCACATGGGAATCGATTCGAAAACACCATGTGATAATCCAGGCTGGTTTTCCACATGGATTTTTTTGATAGGGAACATATTGTTGAGTCGCAAAATTGCTAATTAAAAAAAAAAAAAAAAAAAAAAACTAAAATAAATTTAAAAAATTCTATAAAATTTTCATGATACTTTTATTTTGATAATTTACGAAATAGTTAATTGTTCAGAGAAAGTAGTCTATTAAAATTGAAAAATAATTAAGTGTGTGGGGTTCGTTTCCCCCACTTTCGCCTGCTTGCGTTGAATTTAATTTAGATTAATTATTATTTTTCTCATTATTAATGTCATTAATCATTATAAATTATAATTCAAATAATGATGGAGAAATTTGGTAAATTCTCGTCGGCTCAGAGCAGTCCGCGTCATTAAAAACCTATTTAGGAAAACATTGCAAAAAAACTAAATCCTGCAGCTGGCGAGATTTACAAAATGTGAAATACACTTTAGGATTGAGTCATAAATATTTTTTTATTAATTTGATGATAGGTAGCCCATGAGATTTTTCTCTAAATTTTTCATAACTATTTCCGAATCTTTTCCTCTGTATCTTTAATTTTACTATCTATTCTTCTATTGACCTAATAAAGTTAGTTAATTTGAGTAAAAAGTATACCTTTACTTCCCAAAAGTGTTTTTATTAATTGTTTTTCGAAAAATTGATGACGTTTAATCATAAATAAAAATTTCTTCAGTTATCACTTAACAGTTACTTTTTTCGATACTTACACTTCAAATTCAGTATTTTATAGACTGTTACTGATTACAGAGATATATCTATGGTATTTTAATGGATAATTACTCGTTGAATTATTAATCGGTTATCAGATTGAATAGATTTATAAGTCGTAAGAGTTAAGTAACACCCGTCACTTTCTTTACAGTTAGTTTTTTTTCATTAATATATTAAATTCAAGTTCAAGTTCATGACCGCCTTCGAAAATGACTCTCCATTCGTAAGAGTACCTAAAGAATTTATCATTTATTTTTTAACCGGTACTTTTATTGAATAATTTATACACCCAGTAAATGGTTTATGTAATTTATTTATAGCTGGTTAATTTTAACATTTTTTTATGAATAATTTTCCATTTAAAACACTAAGGGTCCAAATTTTGAGTTTCATTCTGAAAAATTTAAACAACGATCGATATTTTGGGACCAAAAATTTTTCAACAATTAATTAAATAAAAAGATTTATCAATACAGGAATATACACAATGATCCAGCAATAAAAAGGTTATAAAGGTTTGCATAAGTTGAAAGAAGAAGTATAACGGAAGAAGTTTTGTTGAAGAAAGAGCCGATTAGCGGTTCTTTTTTTTTTAAATAAATAATGTTTAAGGCATAAGGCATAAGATATAAAGTAGAAGGGCTTTATTATTACAGAGTCTGTGGTTATTGCAACACTTATCGTGTCTTATAAAATTCGTGGGCTCCTCCACGCACACCACGTGGTCCGTAATATTTTTTGAATCTCACTCCATTATACATCACTGTCTCTCATCTCTCAATACTTACTCTTATACATATAAGATATATATAAATTTTTTATTTTATATTCTTTTTCATTTGATTCTTCTTTATATACCATACCACCATACCATACCTTTCATTTCATTCCCATTCCAATTGTGTCCCGTTTCTTCGCCGTTGTCTTGTACAAAGACATAAAGAGGAAAAAAGAAAGATAGAGGAAGTTGGTTTAAAGTGCATTCGTAAAGTAAAACTAAAAAAAAAAAAAAAAAAAAATGAAATAAAATAAAAAAAAAGCCATAAAATAAAAAAGAGTGACATAAAATTGGTTGAATGACGGGGCCAACGCCCATCAAGAAGTTCACTTCCCAAATTCAATTTCATCTCACGAAATATATATACATACTATACATGTATACATAAGTTTATTTTTATTTTATAACTTTTTTTATGTTCTTTTTACAAGTAAAGATAGAAAAGAAGAGGTGGATAAAGGAGCTTTCAGATGATGGTTTATCTATTACCGGAGATAAATGTGGATATATATACTTTTTTTTTGGCTGGGCTTAGACAACTGGACAATTAATTTCCATCGGCACGAACGCTAGAGAGGTTAATGACACTTGAAACTGTCGAAATACATGCTCAGCAGAATATTACCGGGTTTACTACCTTTCCTCTTGCTCTTTCGTTGCTCTTTACTATATGTATACATATATGATGTATATAGGTATATAGATGGTTTTTTATTGAGTAAAAAGCATGATGGGTGATGGGTAAGAGTATTAGTAAGTTGCCAAAAAATAATTCAAGTACATACCAAGCTAAGAAGAGTGCACCTCATGCATAAAAGGGCTTACGTGCGTGCGCTCGTTTAATAATACTCGAAAGCTTATACATATGTGTGAGTGTATAAGGATTGGAGAAATGCGCACGTGTAAATACCACCTGCGAATGGTAATAAAAAATATGGAGATATATCAAGTTCAAGTTCAAGAAAATTTATATGCAACTTTTTTTGGGTTTGTTTTTATCGAAATATTTTGATTTGCTTTTGGTTTCTTTCGAGATGGGGGATTTATATTAATAACAGAGTATTCAAATTTGTTTTATGATTATTGTGATGTTTATGGTGAAATATAAAGAAAGTTCTTAGAAAGATTTTAAAATTTTTGAAATATGGTTCACGAAAACAATTTTTGAATTAAATTGAACTGATCAATTATTTAATTTTATGCGTCGGAATATTTTTTATTAATTAGAGTTGTTATTGAGAAACTATTCAAATTAAAAAAAACAAATTTGGAAATTGGTTGACCGCGCAGGCCAACCCTAGAAGTTTGAATTTTCAGCGCCTTAAAATGTGTTTTTTGGTTAATATTGGAGCTTGTCCAGCTCAAAGCACCGTTTTTCATATTTTGAGCTCGTCAAAAGCTCTAAATTTATTTCTTGATCAACTATAACTTTTGAATGCTGTGTTCGATTTTCTTTTTTGAAAAAGCATTCGACGCAGTTTTTAAAGTACGAAAAAAAATGTATAGGTTTATATTGATTGGTCGAGAAATCTCGAAGATATCTTAAAAAAATACCGAAGAACAAAATTTTGTGAATTTTTGAACATATGTAACTTTTGAATGTGTCGTTCGATTTTCATTTTCGAAAATGCATTCGACGAAGTTTTTTAAGCACAAAAAATGTATTTATGGTTTTATTGTGATTTTTCCGCACGCTTTAAATTTATTTTAAAAAAACATAAAAATTCAAATTTTTTTTATGCTTTTTTTTTAATTTTTTCGGAATGGCTCAATCAGAGTTCAATCGGTTGATTCGTTTTTGAGAAACTGTACGACAAACATTTATTCACACACACACACGCACACACACACGCGCGCGCGCGTGCGCGGCCTGACACCTCGGCGTACATAATCAGAATGGCGTACTGGGACCTCAAAATAGGGAAATCCGATTAAAACTCGACTTTCGAAAATCGGACCGAAATCAATAACTTTCCTTTAGTGGAAAATTTTTAATTTACTTAGCGGGAAGTTAAAAAAAATTGAGAGTTCACTAAAAATTAAAAAATGCACTCCTTGTTCTAACGATTTGTTACCCAAAAAATACTCTTATTAGAACCCGATTGGTAGTAAGAATAATTCTTATAGAATTTTTAATATTATTTAATATTTTCTTTAATTCGGTGAAATAAATTGTGTTCGTAGAAAGTAGTTTCGCCACATTTGATAGATGGCGAGAGATAGTGAAAAGTTTTCGCGCGCAGAACGGAAGATTGAGATTAATATTAAATGTCATGTTCTGAATTTAATTTGGCTTTAAATTAAAATCAATCTGAATAGAAAAAATAGAACAATAGAGATTTTTGATAGTATTTTCAATGCAGTTTTATTCTTAGTCTTGCCAATCGTTCATTTAAAAATTAATTTGAATATTTATATTCTATCATATTTTCTTCAGTCACATTTCCTAGTAAATATTTTCTAATTTTATAATACATATTATTTTTTGTCATTTATCGATGTCTCCTTATCGAATACTTCTCAATCAGAAACCACTAATTTTTGCACTGGACCCAAAAATAATAACTGTATGAAAAAAAAACTAATCGAATAAATTTTCATTTTTCTAGTAAACTAGTAGTAGGTAATAATAAATATTTTAAGTCGAAAAAGAATGCTCGTAAAAGTCAATCGCGGATTTCCTGAGTAAGTTATGAGCTATCAGTGGTAGATATATCTACACCAAGCAATATGCAGGTACCAGGCTTCTATACACTGCAAGTACAAGTGTATGTATAAGTATGTTGATATAGATAATCTATATTTGAAGTTAGAAAATTATCGTTTTTCCCCATAACATATTTACTCCTGCTTCCGGCCTTTCTCTCCGGATGTACTTACTGTGCAAAACCTTTTTTTGTTCGCAGATACCATACATATATATGTATACTTTAAGTGAAGATTGGGTTTACTATCAACCGATATTCACGACAAGTTTGTCATGTTTTACAAAAATAAATTTATATGTATACGTATAAGTTATATTGCACATTATAGAAACTAGTAATTTAGCATATGGAGAATTTATTAAGTAAAATAATTGCAATAATTATTATTTTTATAATCACAGAGTAACTCATTTTAACATTCAAAATTATTATAATTAACAAGTTCAATTAAATAATTAGATTTTATGTTAAAAAAAATGTAGCAAAACGGTTGACTCTGAAAGCCATCCCTGCAACTTCCCGCTACTTTCGTAATTATACGCTCAAAATTGCGCTTATTATGTTTTTGAACTCCAAAAGCTCAAAAGTCTAATAGAAGTTTAATAATAATAAAATACTATTTTTTGAATTTTCAAACCGCAATAACTTTTGAATGAATGAACTGATTTTCACGCGGTTGGCGGCATACGACGCAGTTTTTCAAATTCGATGATAAATTTTTAATCACAAATTGATAAGACCAGAAGTTTCGGTATAATTAAAAAAAAAACACTTTTATTCGATTTCTTTTGTCAACGTAACTCACGAACGAATCAACCGATTTTGACCGGCTTGGTGGCGATTGATTTTTCGATGTTAAGAGCTGATCAGTTTCTGGAATTGATCGGTCAAGCCGTTTAAAAGTTATTAAAAAAAAACTTGATTTGAAAAAATTTTTTTCGTAGTTTTTTTAAGATTTCTGAAAATCTACCGGTCGGAATCGGTCCAAATTGTATTCAAAATCTAAGTTTGGTCAAGCCCTTTCAAATGACATCAACCGCGATCAAATCGGCCAAGCCGTTCAAAAGTTATGAGAGGTTTACATACATACACACCTACACACATCCATACATACATACAGACATACAGACACCATCGCGGAAATAGTCAGGAAAGTTTCCTAGGACCTCAAAACGTCAAAATCTGATGAAAACTCGATTTTCGGAAAACGAGGTAAAAATAATATCTTTCCTATTTTTAAAAATTTTCAATTTTCTTAGCGGGAAGTTAAAAAAAAAAGAAACAAATATTTAATTTTATCTAATGACATTATGTAGTCATTGATCCCTAAATATTAGCTATGTATACATGGGTGAGTATATATCCTGACCGAAAGAAGAGCTGGAGGGTGAATAGTAAGATAACACAAAGAAACAAAAAAAAAAAAAAAAAAAAAAAAAAAATTCAAAATGAGAATAGAAAAGAAAGGCGTGAAAGTAACCGGTTCGCACGCACAGAATTAGCGTCATCGGCTCCACTATGAGTATAATATAAGCAAGTATGAGTGAACGCTTGAGAGGACACGAGAGGTCACCTTGACACTGTGCCAGTTTAGCCTAGGCCTCAATATACATATATACATATATCCATATTCTTCAATATAGAATATAGATATAATATGTAATACGTCTTGTCTCAGACTCGGGCGTTCTTTTTCATTTTTCTCTATTCTCTTTCTCTTTTTTTCGGCACAACTTGGTTCGCATTGGTTTCTTTTTATTTTTTAAAAAATATATTGCCTTTAACTTGTGCCAATTTCAATGCCAATAGGATTCGCTTTTGCTTAATGGAAAAACTTTCCTTCTCTTTCGCGCTTGCAAAAATCGAGTAATCGCTGGAATACATAAATAGTTGTCTTCTCTACCGGTTTTTATATATATTTCAACAAATTCCTGAATATTATTTTTTTATTGTATTATTATTATTCAACTCTTATGTAAGTTTTATTTTTAACTTCAGTTTTTTTTTGGTAATTTGAATTGTTAATGAATTTTTGTTTTGGTCAGGTTTTTTTGAGAATGGTTTCGATTTATAGTTAATCAATTTTAAATTCGAAGAGCCATTTAAAAAGCAACTTAAATTTGGTATAAAATAGGATTCAACAAATGTTTTTAATTTGAGACGACTTACATAACTACAAAAGAAAAAATTCAGCAATTTTAATGATACAGCTTACGCAAATTGAGAAAAAAAAAGTTACAAGACTATAATTTGATTCCCTAATGAATAGATAGATTTTAAAAAAATTTTTAAAGTTGATTGATACAGATTTTAACAAAAATCATGATTTTGTCAGTTCGAACAATTAACATGCCTGCTTTCTAACAAATTTTTCGGTTTTTCTCAACAAATCATTTGTCTCTCGGTTAATTTATTTGATCAAATTTGAATAACAAGTAAAAGAGACATTCAAAAATGCGCTAAAAGCGAGACAAAAGTTAAAATCTCAAAATTACATAGTTATATTAGAAATAGGAAAATGTGATGAATGCAAAAGTTTATTTTGAATTAATTTTACACAATGACTATTTTGCCTTGCTATAAAATTCAACTACTTTTGTCCGAAAAAACTAATTATTCTAATATTCCTCAAAAGTAAATTTTACAATAATCTTCAATCTGTTTATTATAAAATAAAATGCTCAAAAATGCTCATACAAAAATGAAATTAAAAAAAATTCAGTGATATCAATGTAATTATAATAGCTACACAGAAAAAAAATAAATGTTTGATCGAAATAAGATTTATTAATGTCAAAGATATAAGAAATTTGGATATGGCCGAATAAATGTTTATTTGTGGTAAATATATAATATATTTGAGCGATTTAATTGCGTAAAATAATTAGTTTATTTATAGTAAAGATATGGTTTATTTATGGTAAATAAATAACAGTTGACAAAAATAATGAGCTTTTAAAAGTTATTATGTCAATTTTCAGAAATTATAATGGCTTTAAAATGAAAAAAAAAAAAAAAAAAATTTTTTTTTTTTTTAATTATTAAAAGTCGCAGAAACTACTAAGGTCATGAGCGACTACGGTAGGGGAAAACTTTTCAGATTGGAATTTGTTTTTATTTTTTGAGCTGAGCAGAATAAGACAATTAAATATTATAAATATTCATTGATGTACGCTGGACTCGAACCCGGTCCAATGGTTTATTTGGTATGCAAGGACCGGATCCGATAGGCTACTGCGCGCCTTAAAAAAAAAATTATTTTTTATTCTTTTACTTGAATAACGAAATATTTTCCGTCTCCTATTGAATGAAAGTGCTGATTATAGGTTAAGAATAATTTAGATTTGTTTTCATAAAATATGCTATTTTGAATAACTTACCATATAAGTTAGGTATGACGTTTTTTTTTTTTTAATTCCCAATTAATTAATAGTTTATCCATCGATGAATAAAATTAGTAATTACTATCATGTATGTAAGTAAACTATTTTTTGAAAGGACGCTGTAGCTTTAAGTTGAAATCAAAACAATCAACGCTTGGTAATAATGGCGGTCACTTTTGACGCGGTTCAAGTGACGTCATGAGAGCGTAGTTGAAAGTTTTAATACCAAATATGTCGTTTTCAATAAATTTAGCATCTTTACCACAAATAAATGGTATACTTCTGATGAATAATAAAATAATTCGAATCAACCGTTATATATACTTGTACTAAATCTATATAGTTGTCATACGGAAATATTTAAAAAAACGACTCAAATAAATTGATTTATTTGTGACAAATATTTCTTTTTTTTTTTTTTGTCTATTAACATGTTTTTATTGATCAGAAAAAATATGATTTTGTTAATGAATAAAATAAAATCAATAGTAATTTGCCATCAAATTCAACTTATTTACTCGACTTACTGCTCTGCAAGTGAAAACTTTTTGCTTTTTTTCGTCACCTATCGGTCTTCGTGGAACTATTTTCTCCATAACTTTATAAGATAGAAATTTTCAAGGATGATTTAAGATTCGCTTTTCTCAGAAAATTTCTTTTTTTATTTCTTATTTATTATTGAGAATTAGCTATTATATTATAAAGTTATACAATATACATCGTATTCATACAAAAAATGAATTAACGATTGATTAACCACCGCTCGTAATGAAGAGAAAACAATATTCTCAATTAAAACCATAATTAATTTTTTCTACTAATTATACCTCCATATTATTAATAACTTTTTACAAAAGAGAAAGGTAAAATGAAAGTGCATAGAATCGCATGCGAATAAAAAATAAAATAGAACATTAAACTTTCTCTAAATGGTCCATCCTTTGATTCTGGTTTAATTTTATTTCTTCTATCTTCCGCTCTTATTTTCTCCAAGGAAAGTGAGCTATATCCTTCAACAAGCAACTTTTTTCAAAATGTTTTTAAAATAACAATGAACTCCTAAATAATTCATTGTATAAATATAAATAACTATTATAAATAAATACTCTTAAATATCATAAATTTACAATTCAAAGTGATTTAAATTTATAAATATTATCAATTCGCAATTATTGTGTTAAGATATAAACGATAAATGTAATAGCGAATATTAACTTACAAAGGCCTTGGTTTGGTATTAAATTTATTAATATTGTAGTATTGTTGATTTATAATATTTTTCAAGGCACCGTTTTTAATTTGTTAGATAAAACGGCTTTACTCATAACTAATAACCAAGTCAACAATAATCAATTAATTACAATCCTGTCAGTATTCAACAGCCAACAACTAACTGTTCAAATGTTAATTTAATAAAAATTTTATTCGTTAGAATAAAAAAAAAAAAAAGCAGCAAGAAAAAACCAATTTATTACACTTTAAATATGGTGTATTTGAATTTTTATTCTCGGAATGTAAACTGTAAAAAATTCTGTTGCTTTTTTTTTATTTTTTTTTTTTTTTGGCATATAATAGCGTATACTATTAGATTGTCGTCACCGTCTAACTATATACAATCTATTAGACGTGGTTGAAGATTGCGCCAGGTCAACGTACCTATATAGTCACCTGACGAACGTGACTCTTCTTAGTTTGAACCACGCTAAACATATAAATGTATTTGAATTTGTGTTAGTATTCGTATATGTTTAGGTGTAATAGAAGTACAAATACGAATCCACTATACTCTTTGCAGATACAGAGTAGAGGTTATATTAGACTTGCTTGATGCCTACCTACCTACCTACCCACCTACCTACTTATCACCGCTTATTTACTCATGTCGTTTTAACTATACTGTCCCATTGCTCATCATGGTTTTTTTTTATTCTAGCAGAGGTATCAAACCTAGATATCTAATGATAAAATATATTTCATTGGAAATTATGGTTCTTTTGCCAGCATGCCTGCATGAAAAAACGCGAGATAAAGAATGGAAATAATACTGCACGCCTCAAAGAGATTTGAGTTCATTGTAAAAAAGATTGGACGTCTCTTTGTGTAATAAATGATTGTAAGCCAGATAGCGCCCAATAAACTTATGTTGTCAACCCCATTATTTTTTATCTGCTTAAAAATTACGGAGCGTGAAAGCTTATTGATTATCAAGTTTCAGTTTTGATGATACTTATTATTATTAATTCAAATGAGTTGCAACAATCGAAGGAACTGTTTAATTTTTGACAATGAGAACAATCAATAATCGACGGTGATGATTAATCGCCTACTTCATTTGAATAATCGACTTGATAAAAAGAAAACGTCGATTTTCCTTCTCAGATACTTTTAAATCGCAAAAAAAGTGCTTGACAATGGGTTATGATAGAATTGTTTGCGTAGTATTTGTTTGAAATAGAAAACAAGAGATTCAGCAAAGAAAATTTTTTTTTGTTCCAAGAAAGTTATCAATGGCTCATTGGAATTTAAACTAACAAAAAGAATTTTTTCTGTTAATTTTTATCACACGTGTTTATTGTGAAGAGTCATTGAAAAAAATTTTTCTTGGACGTTAATTAGTCTGTACATGATATTGATCTATGTAAGCCTGACAAAGCCTAATAAACTTATGGTTTCAACCTGATTTTTTTTTTATCAGTTTCAGAATGAAGGTGAGTAGAAGATTATTGAATATCATGAGTCCAATCCGTATGGTTTATTTATAAAAATAATATTTGTTAAAATAAAACACTATACTGATGTACAAAACAAAACAACCGTCCTCGATTTTGCTGGCTAGAGCAGTGACGCCGCTAGCTCGTAAAAATTTACTATTTACTGCCTCTGTGCCTTTCCAATAGAACTATAACAAATTTTACAATAGTTGAATTGGAATGTTTTTCAATTAGTGTGAGAGATAGCCGTGCACAGCGCTAGACTCCAAGTTTACGTAAACGTTAAAGGACATGAGTATTAGTTTACCTCGGATAACGTAGAGGGAGAGTCTGGCTGCCAACAAAAAATTCTGGGTTCGATTCCCGATTTTTACAATAGTTGAATTGTAAATTTTACAAACACTTATTGTATAATTTGTTCTATAATATTCGACTTTTTAAGTTTCATGCTAGCCTTGTTTGTTGGATAAAATTTACAATAGTAGATCGTAAAAATGACTAAATGAAAAGTATAGTCCACTATTTAGTTTAATAAAAATTACGATAGTGAAATAGTAAAAATTCCTTCAATTTTTTTTTCCGTGTACGTTGATTCTTTCTCGAATACTTTTTGAATTCATCTTAAGTGTTTGATAGTTACTTTTTTATTTATTTCATTTCTATCATTAATTAAATATTATTTCTACGGTTGTTGAAGTTTATAAATGATGATTAATTTTATAAATAAATACATTATATCTGAATTTATGACACAATCAACAATTTTTAATTTTGAACCTAATGCTGTATTGTAAAAAAAAAATAGAAATTTAAAACTTCAAAAATAACTTCATTTAAAAAGAAAGAAAAAAAAAGAATAAAAAACTGAGAATGAAGAAGAAAACAAGTTGACTCTTGAAGTAATCAGAAGCGCTTTGCATCAAATTTGATACTCTTAATTCTTTGTGCGGCACACAATATCCCGGAGGTTGGGCCATGACTGTATAATTGACCATTAATTAATTTTGAGTCTAATGCTGTATCATGAAGAAAAAAAAAATTTCAAACTTTTTATATAAATTTATTTCGAAGTAATTGTTTATCACTCTTTAAACATTTTAAATGTATAAATAAAAAGAATATTTTGAAACTGTTGAAAATAGCAACGATACTGTAGATGCAGTGATGCCAGGACACATTATACTTGGATGCAGGGAAGGGTCAATTTTATGACCTGAGGTACCGTCGGTACTTTTTGGGTTGCCAGCGATCAGAGTTAGTGTCAACTGAACTTCCGTGACAATCGATCCACCTTTGTATTATAATATTATCGACTACCTACACTGTATAAAATCTTTAAAGTATTTGTTTGTGTATCTTAGAGTAGTTTATTATTAATAAAGTCAATAAATTGCAACAATATTTTTTCCAAATAAATCCTATATATTATATCATCTCAACCTTCCAACCACAGGTTCCAATAGAAACGAATAGTAGGATAGATGCCAACCGTCTAAAAGATGTTCGGCCGTGAGTTTCTATAGATCTAATAATATGTGTCTAACAACTAAAATATAATATTTAAATATAACAAATATGTAAATGAAGTAAAAAATAAAAAAGATTCAATATTCGGTGGATTTTTTTTTAACCAGTCTCAGATACTGGTATGTACTCGTTTTACTGATCGTTCAGCATCGAGCATTCAGCATCATCACGGAGTCCAAGTAAGTAAAGTAAAGAGTGTAGCGTGGTATGGAATTGTCGACAGGGTGAACGTCCGACCTAGAGGCTACTCTCGTCTTTCAACTCAATTCCGCGTCTGTTGTCTTTCTCTCACAGCAATACCATATACTCTTACATTACGCCGCTTCCACTGCTCACTGACAGTCATCCACAAAAAGTAACCGAGTATTAAATATTTTTTGCTTATCGTTTTTCAGTAATTACTATTCCAATTAATATTTATATTTTGATGAAATATATTACTGTAAACAATTCAATCATCATTATCATTCAACTTTATTAAATTGTAATTAATTGATAGCGATTATTAATTACGTATACATAATACATGTCAGTGCCGCTCTTTCCATGACATTTATTTAATAATAGTTTTAATAATGAAGGTAATATTCAGATCTCAGCCGATAAATAACAATAAATGCTCAGGTTGTTTAAGATCCGTGATTTATTACATGTCTAAATTGTATCAAATTCCGCGACGTTTCGTTGATATTCTCAACTTTATCCGGCGTCTATAAATTAATAGTAAACCATCATTTACACGTCAACAATATACAAATAAAACAATTGTATAATACACATTTTTTAGATCTTAAAATCTTACAATCTTAGAATATTTAAATTCTTAAATTCATTGAAAATTTTTTGTAAAATTTAAATTCTATAAAAATTAATTTTCAACGAATAAATAAAATAATATCTTTGAGTGAATTTATATAGACATCAAAGTTCAAATAAACCTCTAGTCGCATGGAAAACTTGGATCCATATTATTTTATTTATTTGTTGTAAATTAATTTTTATATAATTTAATTTTTATAGAAAATTTTTGACGTATTTAAGAATTTATTTATTCTAAGATTGCAAGATTTTAAGATCTAAAAAATGTGTATTATACAATTGTTTTCACTTGTATACAAAGTAAAAAATTTTGCGACTTTGCGTCAAAAATTTTGTAACAATTTTTGTATTAAATATTTAACACTTTTATGTGTAAATTTAACATTCTTTGTATTAAATTAACAAAAAAAATCGTTAATTCAACACAAAAAAGTGTTAAATATTTAACATAAAAATTTTTAACACAAAATTTTTTGACGCATTGACGGAAAATTTTTTACTGTGTATTGTTGACATGTAAATGACGGTTTATTATTCATTTATAGACGCCTGATGAAGTTGAGATTATCAACGAAACGTTGCGGAATTTGCCCGTGCAAAAAAAAATCGTCTTAAAATTGGCGTTTGTTTAAGATCTTAAACGTGACACAAACCAAAGCTATTTTAAGACTTTTTTAAGACGTCAAAAAAAAAAAATTCCGAGAGCAGATTTTTGAAGTGTGGTTCTCGAATTTTTTATGAAAATAAGACGATATCACAGCGATAGCTCCAGAAAATTATTCTGAGTCTTGAAATAGTCTTAAAATAATCTAAAAATCACCTTAAAAAAATCTTAAAATAGTCTTAAAATCATCTTAAGAAATCTTAAAATAGTCTTAAAAAATCATAAAATAGTCTTAAAAAAATTTTTCGTGACTATTTTAAGATGAGCTAACAGCGACAGAGCCCCGGAACATTAAAACGAAGCGTCTTAAAAAAGTCTTAAAATAGTCTTGGTTTGTGTCACGTTTAAGATTTTGAACAAACGACAATTTTAAGACGATTTTTTTTACACGGTTGATACAATTTAAACTTCAAATAAATCACGGATCTCAAACAACCTGAGCATTTACAGTTAGTTTTAATAATTATTATAAAAACAATAATAATATTGATACTTATAATGATAATAATATTGATACTCATAATGATAATAATAGTGATACTGATAATCATAATGATAACGATAATGATATTGGTATGTATAAAAATACAAAATAAAAAAATATTAATAATAATAATCCTACTAAGATAATAGTAATAAAGAGTCCTTGAATAATAAAGCAACGTAAGTTTTTTAGTTGTAGCCGACCTATCGCAATCATCATGTTTATACGTAACTAAATACCCGATATATTCTTAATTCACTTAGCTCATATATTTGCTCATTCACTCACTCTCATACGTCTTATTCAGTCATTCGTAAAATTTAAATTAATTCAACATGAATAACGAGTTAGTTACATTGGTACTATACATATACCAGCCAGTACGGACAGTATGAGATAAATAGTTAATAAAATAAATAAAAATCGAAGGTGCAAAATCGATAGTAATTCCCATAAATTACAATATAATATCCGCAATGACGGACAAGTTACACGCATGCAGACTACTGGAATATACATGATACGTAAGATGTAAGATGTAAGACAAGACATTAGTTTCATTTTTACTTTATTTTACTTTTTAATTTACTGTCTCATTATGGATTTCAGATCCTCGTAACGATAAGCTTGTGATGAGCTAAAGATCTCACTGTCGATTGTTTAGGTCAAGGTAATTACAATATTATTTTACGTACATGGACGTTATGTATATGTATATTCTAATTTCTATCATTTTTCATGACTCAATTTTATTTCTTTTTTTTTTTTTTTTTTTTTTCATTTTTTACGGACAATTGTCGCGTCACCTTTCATGGTTTATCAGAGAATGGCTCACCCTTTTTCCGCCTCCTCATTTTTGTAGACATTGTCTTTCTTCTAGTCGTGATTTTTTTATTTTTACACAACTTAGTATTATCATCATGATTAATAGATAGATTGATAGATTCAAGTTATGGTAGAAGTAAAATCATATTTCCGTAAAAAAATTTATAGCCAAAAATAAGTACGTCAAAAATTGGTAGCCAAAAATACGTCCGTCAAGTAAACATGTTTTATTGAACAAAAATTAGGAGAGTTAAAAACAATGCTTCAGTTTCAAGAATTTCTTTATTGATTATATTGGTTTGAATCTACATGGTATGATACACATATAAGATTTTAGTTATGTTTTGATACATTCTGGCCGTTAAACTTCAACGTATTTTATATTTTTATTAATTGTATTTATTTAAGATATAGTTTTTAGAATAATATAATGTCTTTGTTATGTGCAGGTAAAAATTTTTGAAAAAACCTCGTTCGTCGTAATTTATAATTTAGCACATTTAAGTAAAAAACAATGATTTTTATTCTAAAACAATACACCTAAAAGTTAACTCTCCAGAAAAAAGACAATATCGCAACCATGCGCCACCTGTCGGAGATTTAGAGAATTAACTTTGGTCAAAAAAGGGCTTAATACAGGCATATATCAGGCCTAATATGATCATATCAAGATATATTAAGCTAGATATGGTATAATATAATTATTCATGGCCTAATATGGCCATTGTTAACTTCCCGCTAAGAAAATAGAAAATTTTAGACAAAAGGGAAGTTGTTAATTTCGGTCCGATTTTCAAAAGTCGAGTTTTCATCGGATCTCTACAATTTGAGGTCCCAGTAAGCCATTCTGACTATTCCCGTCGAGGTGCCTGGCCGTGTGTGTGTAAGTGTGTGTGGATGTATTTGTGTAAATAAATTTTTGTTGTACGGTTTCTCAAAAACGAATCAACCGATTGAATTGAACGACTCGTCACTTGAAAAGGTTTATTAAAACTTCGATCTAATTAGATTTGAGAGTTAAGCTATCCAGCCGTTCCGAAAAAATAAAAAAAAAAATTTTTATTTTTATGTTTTTTTAAAATAACTTTAAAGCGTGTGGAAAAATCATAATAAAACCATCTCTTATTTAAAAAAAAGAATTAAAAATGATCTCATATGTTAAATGCTCATAAGAAATCGTATTAAAAAGGATTTGAAGGATATATCAGAAAGTATTCAAAATTATTAATAATCAAATCATTTTTAATTCTTTTTTTTAATGAGGGATACGTACATATTTTGTGCTAAAAAAAACTGCCTCGAATATATTTTTGAAAATGAAAATCGAACGATGCATTCAAAAATTACAATTATTTAAAAATTCACAAAATTTTGTTTTTCGGTATTTTTTTAAGATATCTTTCAGATTTCTCAACTAATCGTTATAAACTTACACGTTTTCTTTCGTGCTAAAAAAATTCCGTTGAATGCTTTTTTAAAAAAGAAAATTGAACGACGCATACAAAAGTTATAATTGTCTGATAACTGAAGTTTGAAGTGCTCAAAATGTGAAAAACGTTATTTTGAGCTTGAAAAGCTCAAATATTAATCAAAAAACAGATTTTAAGAGGCTTCAATTTAAAACTTAAAGGAAAGTTGGCCTAAGGTTGGCCCGATGCGCGGTCAACCGATTTCCAGATTTTTTTATCTCAGATTATGGCAGCATCTATACCAATAACTATATATTTACATATTAAACCACATCAAAAATTTTTTTCATAGGTTCTCAATAATCTTAAAAATATTTCAATGACACGAATTAAAAGTCATTAAAATTAAAATACTATAAGACGGAACTGATACTCGAATAAAATGAAATAATAATGATTATAATCTAAGTATGATTAGAGGTTTATTAAAACAGTTAAACAGATAATGTTTTAAAAACGTTTTACGGCATTCTTCGGATGTCTTTAATTTTATTTAACTTCTATTGGTAGATATAGGCGCTAGTTTCTATTCTATACATGTATAAAATGTTCATGTGTACATGCTAGCTAGAAACTAGAGACTAGATATCAGCGTTAGAGACTAGACACAAGTCTTAGTTAAATGGATAGACGATGGTGCAAGAGACAAGACGCTCATAGTACTTATGTACAGTCAGTACATACCTATCTAATTTACGTAACAGGCCACGTTTTATATATAATAGGGATTTATTTATCTGTATAGAATCTTTCGATAATAAAATTCATCTACTCATCTACTTTTGTATCTTCACATACATATCTTATTAACGTTACAATATCTTTTGATTATATTATTCTACACTCTGACCATGAATCAAATAAAATTGTCAAAATTTATTTATTTCAATGATTTTACGTACGATCAAAAAATAGTCACGTTTAAATTTTAAGATTAAAGCGACATGGTGTGAAAATTTTTTTATTTTACGACCCAGAATTAAATGTAGATCACAGTACATAAATAATCAAGATTAAAAAACCATAAAAATAAGGCTAAAAACCTTGAAAATAATAAAAGTTTTCCTTGGTATATCTTTCTTTTACAATCTCAAGTTCTACGCTCCCATTTTTCCGGTTTCCGGGGTCCATTTTTAAGATCAAAAGGCCAACCCGATTTCTTTTAACTGAAAATCAATAAAAACTACAATAAAAAATCACAGTGATCTATAGACCACAAGCTTTTCATTTTAACTTACCACATAACTTACAGAAATAAATTTTTTTTATCTTAAATCTCAATAAAACATAATGATTAAAAGTCCCTGAAATAGGAAAATTTATTTTATCACGCGTTTAATTTTTTTTTATCCAAAATAAAGACAAATTTAAAAGTTTCATGGTAGTTAAAATATTATAGAATTTATTTTTTTGGTGACAAAGAAATTATTCCTTGAAATTGTATCGATTTAAAATGAAACAATTTTATGCTAACCAAAATAAAAAATTTCTGTATAAATTAATCGAAATTTAGATAAAAGAAAGTTTTCTTTATGACCAAACCACTTTATTGATTTGATAAAAAATTTTTAACCGAACTAATTTTTGAATGTTGGAAGTTGTGGATATATAATCGTGATTATTAAAATTTGATATTTATAAATAAAATACACAGTTGTTTACGCTTGAGAGTGTCGGTTTGTACTAATTTAAGAACTAATAGGAAACATTTACCATGAGGTATAAGCTTCTCCTTAAGAATCATAAAATTACAGATGTTTTATTAAAATATATGTACAACTCCAAAAAGTAAAAGAGTCCTTTGTATGACACAAGTGTCCGCAAGGGTCACACAGAAAAACAGGTTCACTTGAGCTCAGAAAATATTTTTCTTTCTAGTTATTATCTATGTATTTTTAGAGTGATCTTTAGCTAATTTTATGTAATATCAATTATAATTTTAATTTTGTGATATTAGTTTTTATAACAAATTCTTAATTTATACTTCGTTTATAAGCTGTTATTTAAGGTACCAAATTTAAAAATATAAAAATAGTTGTTAGAAACCCATTATCAAATGAAGTGTAACATTGTCTTTTCAGTATTTCTAATATTCATTTTTGTAATATCAATGATGTATTTTATTAACATGTTATTTTTATCTATATCATAATATTGCCATTTGGCCGATAGGTCTTGGCATAATTAAAGTAATTTAAATCTAAATCTAAATCTTGAGCGAAAAAAAAATTTTTTTTTGATTCAAGAAATTTCACTAATTCCAACAAAATTAATTTTATTGCTTTAAGAAATACGTATCTTGATCCAAGAAAATATATTTAAGTCAAGAAAATCTTCTTGTTTTGAGAAAATTCAGCCTCTTGCTCCAAAAAATTTAGTTCCTGATAGAAGTAAATTTTCTTGTCTTGAGAAAATTTCTCTCTTGCTCCAAAAAATTATATATCTCGATAGAAGTAAATTTTCATTAATATTTTTATTGATTAACATGTCAAATGGGAAGATCAGATAATATTGAATTATTTTTTTTCATTCAATATGTATAATTGCAAGCTAAAAGAATATAAAATGGGTATCAAATATTCAAGAGAAAAATCTTCTCAAGGTAAGAAAATTTTTTTCTCGGCTGAAGTAGGTAGCGCTGCTTCCCTAAAGTATCTATAAATCTTGATCAAATATAAAAATTTATTGTATCAAGTATTTATGATAATTTGAATTAAAAAAAAATTACTTCCACCAAGAATAGAATTTCAAGAAAAATTTTTACTTCGGCCAACACAACTTTAGTCTTCCTTCAGGCACCGGAAAATTTTCTTTAGCCAAGAATTTTGCTCTCCAATCAAGAAATTTTTCTTTCTGTGCATAAAACAGAGGTAGGATTTATTTTTCCCTATCGAAAATACTTCAACTAAATATTAAGTTTCCTTAAACATACAAATCTAAGCATAAAGTAAAATAGTAAAATGAAATAATTTGTACGATTCAATTTTAGCTCCGAGAAATTCAACAATCGTCAATGAAAATTTTTCTTAAAATTTTTGTTTTTTATCTTATCAAAAAGTTTTCTAATAATATTTTCAGTCATTAACAATTATTAATAATTTGCACCTTCACGAAAAGTGTCCCCAACAAAACAAGGTGATAAATAATAATAAAGCGTATCTCAGTTAACAACCCTTAAAATCGGGGAGATGAATTATAGATACGTTAGACAGATATACTGTGTAAACGGTGGGCGCTGAGTGAGTTGAACGGATGGATAGTGAATAAGCGCGGGCAGGGAACTCTTATATATGCTATACTATATACTAGCTCTTTTATATATAATACACGATACACGATCAGATCGAGTCCGTTCACCTTTTATCCCAGTAACACGGCGTCGTAGTCATCCGGCGTGCGCGGGGAAGATACGAGTAGAGCGACAAACTACAAACTTTACAAACACTACGACTAATACAAGTCTAATGTAAGTATAATGTAAATGTGAGTGTAAGTACGCACACAGACCTAACGAGGATTCTATTACCGGGGCTGTTACGTACACACGTACTATATCTGTTCGTCTTGGTCGTTTATTCGCTTGCTTACTTACTTACTTGCTTACTAATACACGTACTGTGTGTTAACTCTCATCTCATACTCATTTCACTGTGTACTATTATATGCACTTGCATTCACCATATACATGTATACATATACTCATATGTACAATAAAAGAGAACGAGGAAGCCACCGTGTGCTTTATTTGTATTATATCGGTCTTATACTCTGCTGCTGCTGCTGCTGCTCCTGCTCCTGCTCCAGCTAAGCGCTGGAGCCAGCGTGTCTCCTTTCCGCGGAAGTATATGGTATATCGAGGTAAGGGCGATCCGAGACCTAAGAGATCATATATACAACAGGAACGACTGCTATAAGTATCTTTAATGTAAGCATCATCAACAGCTGATGCTTTAAGTTGTTACAACTTTGTAGCTGACTTTTTGTTTTATGAGGATAATCTTATAAGCTATTTATATTTTGCGAGACTTGAGATATAATTTACAGTGATTTTTATCTATTTAGATTATTTTATATGGACTTGTTTTTTTTTTTTTTTTTTTTGATTAAAAATATTCAAGATACTCGAAATTCCAGGGGAAAAATCTTCTGATATAAACTGACATTTCCGTACGGCCATATAATATACTTTTGTATAATAATTTTTCTCTTAAGTCAACACAAAAAAATGTTAAATATTTAACACTAAAATTTTTGACGCAAAATTTGTACTTTTGATTAAAAAATTATATATAAGCGTATATGATCATATTGTGTCAGATATGGGTATACCACGTCGAATATGGCTTAATATGGGTAATTTTTATATCAAGGCATTTTAAAAATTGTAGATGAACCTATCGGGCAATGTCAAGAAATTTTTTTACAAAAAAAGAATCATGAAATAATTTAACTAGTCAGATATATTCTGATATGCTTGTATGTGGCTTGATATGGTCAAGTTTCCAACCAGACAATATCTGGGCAAATTAAGAAATTTCTGGCGTGGTATGAATTGTAAAATCCTTTTATGACTTAATGTGGTTCTATTTGTTCAAGATTTTTATAGATTTTGATTTTTTTTCTTACACTCAACTTCAGTCTCAAATATTTTTTGAAATTCTGATGAAATCGATACACAGAAAAAAAAATTTACTTGAATCAAGTGAATAATTTTGAAGAACTTCATCTTCTTGATTTGAGTAGAAAAATTCTTGAACTAAAAAAAAATTTCTTGGTTCTAAGTAAGTTTTATTTGATTCAAGAATTTTTTGTCTTGATTAAAGACAATGAAACTTTTTAAAATTGTTTTTTTTTTGGTTCAAGAATTTTTCTCTTGAGTAAAGTTAGTTTTTTTAACTTCCCGCGGAGAAAATTGAAGATTTTCAAAAATCGAGAAGTTATTGTTTTTATTCCGTTTTGCAAAAATCAAGTTTTCATCAGATCTTAACGTTTTAAGGTCACAGGAAGCTTCCCTGACTACCCTCGCGATGTTGTCACTATGTCTGTATGTATGTGTGTAAGTATGTGAACCGCTTATAACTTCTAAACGGATTAGAGGGAAGTTGCAGGGATGGCCTTCAGGGTCAACCGTTTTCCTATTTTTTTTTGTGTAATTGAATTTTTTCTTATAGCTAGAATAAAGTACATATTTTTAAAAGAGATAAAAAATTAAAAGATTACTATAAATCATTTGTCTATTCATACATAGCTTGATATGACGACATTGGAAAAAAGTTTACGGGAGTTCTTTAGCAATTTTACGGTAATCCGTTTTTGAACAAAATTTTACTTATCATTTTACAACTAGATTTAATGTTCGCGCTCCTGACTTTGCATATAAAATTACATACATTTTTATGCTCAAGATATATTTGACCAATCACATTCCGAATAAATTGGGTTCACATATATTTCATCTCAATTTTAAATTAGGGACTAGAATTTGAATTTGCGCGCGCAAGCACGCGCCTTACTATAGCGTTTGCATATATTTTCATGCTCATGATATATTCGACCAGTCACGTTACGAATAGTTTAATGCCACATACATTTCATCTCAATTTTATATAAGGATAATGTTTACCCCTTTAATGATACTTTGAAACTGACTATATTAATTTTATAAATTTATAATTTAGAATTCCTTTCTTAAAAAAATTGATGTTCAATAATTTTCAGTGTAAAATTCTACAAATTAAATCTTCAAAATCATTATATTAAACAAAAAAAGAATCAAATTTATTTAAAATCAATGAATTCTAGGTATTAAGAATTACAACACTAAACATCAAAAAAAGAAAAGCAAAACCGTGGACCAGAATCAAACTGCCGACCGTCAAGGTAAGCGCATGTCAAAATTGAGTTAAAGCCTAAATAAAATAAATAATTATTTTAATGAAATCGTCGGATACTTAAAATAACTTTTGTGTTTCTTTTAATTAGAAAAAAAAATTGTTAATTCTTTACTTCTTTTATTGGTTTTACTAATTAGAAAATCAAAAACATTTTTCACTTTAATTTCAACTAAACTAAATTACTTAGTTTAAATTATCTGTTCTTTTTAATTTAATTAATAAATTGTCAAACTTACTTTATTGCTGAATAATTAATTAAATTTTTAATGAAATGTATAACAGATAAATATATGGATGTATCTGTTACAAAAATTAAAAAAAAAAAAATCTTCTTTATCTAGCATAGTATTTTTTTTGTTCGATATAATTTTTTTTTCGAGCGTGCTCATCGTCGTATTTTAAACATCAGTCAGACGTAAATTATATCCCAAAAAATTCCTGATTCTAGGCCTAAGGTCTAGACACTCTAAACTAGAGGATCTTTCAAGGCCAAAATAATCCTGGGTTCATTCACCGAAATACAATAAGTTGGCCAAAAACTAGATGTTCGATGAGACTGCTACGGACCACCTTATATCATGTCTTATATATCCCATCTATAAACCTATTGTCCTTTTTGTACATTAAGTTCTTGTACTTCAGCAGCTACAAGTCAGAGTAATTCGAAATTTTACAGAACCTCGAAGCGGAAAAAATTAAGTTAAGTATTGAAACATATTTTACACTATAGATAAATCCGTAATGCACAAGAGCTCGATAAATAGAGACACTTTGAAACAATATAAGCATGGTCAGGATGTGAACACTATCCTTATTATCCTTTTTGCAGTGCGCAGAAACTAGATACTAGAATCTAGTCACTAGACATTCAACTCCGGTTTGTCGTCTACAATATCTCCATCTTCTATAAATATATAGAAATGTATAGTCGGACATTGCAAGTATATTAGATAATAAATTTAATCTAATGAATAAGTGGTTCAATGTTCTTTGTTTTCTTTAATAGTGGATCATGTTTAAGGATTTTGAATTTTTTAAGAGAAAACTTTTTTGTCTTATATTATTATTGATATTTAATTTTACTTTTTCTACTTCTATAAATTACTTTCTTAGAATTCTTAAGAGAAAATAAATAAATCTGCAGTCAGTGTATTGTTCAATACATAGTAAAAAAATTATTTTCGAAATTTTATCATTATTTCGAAATGTTCAGGTTGAATTCATTTATTTAAGATGCCAAAAAAAAAATTCCGAGAGCAGATTTTTGAAATTTGGTTCTCGATTTGTTATGAAAATTAATTTTTAGACGATTTTACGACTTTCTAACCACTACATTTTTGAGTACACTCTTTTTAAATTGAATTTGAAATTGTTGAATTATCGGACAATTTGAAGATTTTTTAAGACTATTTTTAAACTATTTTAAGATTTTTTAAGACGATTTTTAGATTGTTTTAAGACTATTTTAAGACTCTTTATAATAATTTTCTGGAGCTGTCGCTGTGATATCGTCTTATTTTCATAACACATTCGAGAACCAAATTTCAGGAATCTGCTCTCGGAATTTTTTTTCTTGGCGTTTTAAAGTAGTCTTGGTTTGTGTCACTCTTAAGATCTTAAACAAACGACAATTTTAAAACGATTTTTTTACACGGGATCTTAATAATTTCATAAAGATTCTCAAAAATGTAGAAAAAAATTTATTTGACTTTATTGACTGAATCAATTACAATTATTTATTTTGATTAATTTCATTTTAAATTATGATTTACTACATATTCACCCACAAAAACTAAAAATCATGTCATCAGATGCCAAATTTTTAATTTAAGAGCATTTATTATCATATAACATCATCATTAGTATCATTTCATATATTATATCCTCATTTTATCTCTTGAATCACCGCGAAAATGTTCTTAAACTTTACTAGTACACATGATTGACTCATCATAGAAAGTTTAGCTGACGTGGAAAATTCTTACCAGCGCATACAATATCTGCGAATCATCGTGCTACTTTTATAACCCATCAATTAAATTGATTTATTTCAGCATAGCGAATAGCGAATAGCGAACAGTAAGCAAAAAAACTATTTATTGCGTGAAATAATGTTTCTCGAAAGTTTTGTACCTGCATGAGTCACTCGCTAATAATAGCACCGACATAAACATGCAATTACAACAAAAATGTTAATGCTTAAAATATACAACTAAAAAAAAAAAAAAAAAATCAGTGAATAAAATGTAGTAGCTCAAATTGAAAATTCATAACATTAGAGCAACAATTATGTATACAACAGTTTCAAAATAATCTTTAATTTATTGGCAATAAAACTTAACATGAAAAAAGAAATTTGTAAGTCAGAAAAATTAGACCCTCGTTTTTTTAAGGTTAATTTATTTTCAATCTTAACCGTGAAAGATTTTATTAGACCATGGTGTTTAGTACTACAAGTCACAGGTATTTCCACATTTTGATTCTGGGCAAAAAGAAATACTTTACCAATATATGAGCTCAAGGTATTTGTCATGGTACAATATTGTCAAAAATTAAAGATTAAACGCACCGCAAAAGTGTATAAGCTTGTAGTTCAGCAATCTATAATTTTTACGCAAGACTGTACACAGAAAGAAAAATTTCTTTAGTGGAGAATAAAATTCTTGGCTCAAGAAAATTTTCGGGTGCCTGAAGAAAGACCGAAGTTGTGTTGGCCAAAGTAAAAATTTTTCTTGAAATTCTATTCTTGGTGGAAGTAATTTTTTCTTAATTCAAATTATCATAAATATTTGATACAATAAATTTTTATATTTGATCAAGATTTTTAGATATTTTAGGGAAGCAGCGCCACCTATTTCAGCCGAGAAAAAAATTTTTTCACCTTGAGAAGATTTTTCTCTTGAATATTTGATACCCATTTTATATTATTTTAGCGTGCAATTATACATCTTGAATGAAAAAAATGATTCAATATTATTTGATCTTCTCATTTTACATGTCAATCAATAAAAATATTAATGAAAATTTACTTCTATCGAGATATTTAATTTTTTGGAGCAAGAGAGAAATTTTCTCAAGACAAGAAAATTTACTTCTATCAAAACTAAATTTTTTGGAGCAAAAAGCTGAATTTTCTCAAAACAAGATTTTTTTTTTTATTTAAATAAACTTTCTTGGATCAAGATACGTATTTCTTTAAGCAAGAAAATTAATTTTGTTGGAATAAGTGAAATTTTTTATATCAAAAAAAAATTTTTTTTCGCTCACGAAAATAATTAAGAAGAAAAATATTTTCTTGGCTCAAGTGAACCTTTTTTTCTGCGTATCTATAATTTTTTGAAATGATCCTAATATTGTGTATTAATTAGATTTAATTAATTGAGGTAATTAATTATCAATTTAATCAATTAAAATTTACTTGAGTTATTTCAATTTAATTTTTACAGAGTCAAATGATTAAGAAAAAATTTTTTATAGCTCTGCCAGTATATTAACGAATTATAAATAGCTGCATTGAGTGAACGTATCATTCGCATATAACTGTTGGGTCTAAATACAAAAATTTATAATTTTCTGACGGTATTTCTTAACCACGACAACTACCTTAAGTTTTTCAGAGTGTGCTCTTACCTAAAACTTGTTTCGTTTTCCGGACGATTTTTTCGCTAACAACAATAAAATTTTCCACGGAAAAATAATCGATGATACTTGTCTGACGCAAACTTTCATAAACTTTCGAGGAAGTGAATGTTTCACTTCTCTTCTCCGACGTGAGGATAAAAAATTGTTTACTAGTTGTGAGTATTATTCTATTTTTTAAACTTACTACGACAACGTGTTTATACTTGAATGAAAGTTTTAGACTTTCTCAATAATGATTAGTTCTTTCCGGATGTCATTATAGAGAATTCTTATACTTATAATTTTGTTTACTTTATCATCGATCTTTACTGATTAAATGACTGTAATTTCAAAGATACAATTATATATTATACATAAGTTTGTTATTAAATCAATGCATTAGTTTTTATTGGATACGTCAACAGCAAACGTCATTGGTTAATTAAATTCAGGTATTATGTATGGTTGAATTAATTTAAAGATAATAATTCAAAGCTGTGGAAAGTAAAGGAATATTTAATTTTTAAAACGTGATTCCTGACGTTATTTAGATTTTTTTTTTTTTTATAAATTGACAAACAAGAAAAATGTTTCGAAGCTATTGTTTATTAAGTTTGATTAAAAATTTATGTTTAGTTGCTTTAAAAAAAATATTTTAGAACCGAAAAAATTATATTTTGACCATGATTTTGATTTAATAATTTTTTATCTTGATTAAAAAAAATTTTTTTTTGTCTTGATACTCTATTTTGTTAAAATGATAATTCAGAAAATTTTCTGCTTAGATAGCTTTAATTTATAGCGTTAAATTTCCTCTATTTCACCTAAATATTCTTTGTTTCGTGCCCACCTATTACCACTTAGAATTTTCAAACCATAAATAAACAATTCTTAAAACCAACACTCCATCAAAAATAATTGCCGTTAATGTTACGCAACTTATGCACAAGTTATGCACCAGCTCCCTTGTAAATATTCAGCGTAACAACTAAACCATCAAAGTATTTATATTTGTACTTATAAATAATAGGTCATCCGCTACTCATCAATAACCACTCACGACTTGTAATAGTAAGCCCACCAATACACGTCAGTTCTTTACCGACCGGTACATACTTTTCAGTACTTACAATGTAAAAATTATAGCTTGTACAATTTTTTAAAAATTCTACAAAAATTTTTCTGAGAATTAATCACGTCTGTAATTGTGACAAAATTATTTTGCAAAAATTGAATGTCGAAATCGTTAGACACCTGTACACAGTAAAAAATTTTGCGTCATTGCGTCAAAAAATTTTGTGTTAAATATTTAACTCTTTTATGGGTAAATTTAATATTTATTGCATTAAAATAACATAAAAAAGTGTTAAATATTTAACACAATAATTTTTAACCCAAAATTTTTTGACGCGTTGACGCAACATTTTTTACTGTGTATATTTTTTGCTTAAAATTTAAGAATTAATACAAATAAAATATTTTTGAAAAATTGCATCCACAATTTTTGTATATGCAAAATTAAAAAATAAAAATTATTCTATGACAATTTAATTGTTAAAAAAAATTTTTTGACATACTGACGCAACATTTTTTACTGATGTGTATATTTTTTGCTTAAAATTTAAGAATTAATACAAATAAAATATTTTTCAATAATTGCATCTATAATTTTTGTATGCGAAATTTAAAAAAAAAATTTATTCTATGACAATTTAATTGTTAAAAAAAATTTTTTTTAATTTTCATACAACTAAACTATCTTAAATATGACTTTATAACAAATTTGTTATTTATTTTCTCAATATACATCCCAACAGCCTAAGGGCCATTGACAGAGTAACAAAAAGATGCATATTTATCTAAAAATAATGTATAAAATTATTAAAAAAAAAAAAAAAATAATCCAAATATCATGAATTTTTTTTTATACCTCAAATACTAATTTCAGATGAGGAAAAAATTTGATAGCAATTAAGTTAATATGAAAAAGTTTAATTAAAACATTGTGTTAATTTATAAAAACACTAGCTGTTACTCGCCCGCTCCGCTGGGTGATTTATAGAATTGCATTCTTACATCTAGACTTGAAATTTAATTAGAGTATTGTTCGGACTTGCACAGATTCCAAATTCTATCATTGAATTCATTGAAATGAAAACCAAAATTTGTAATGGGCATTGAAAGTTTCAGTTAAAGAAATTGCAGGTCTCATAAATAAAAAAATCTGCCTAGTATATAAACATAAACTCTCAATTTATTAGTATAAATATTTTTCTTATTCACAATAATGGATTTGTTAAAAAAAAAATCACAAAAATTGTCAAATGTCTGTTGATTCCAGTATCATAAAATTCTATAAAATATTTCGCCTCATTAGTTTTATATGTAAATAAACTTCCGTATATAATCTACCATCTACATTTAAAGTTTAAAAAAAAAATTTCATGAAATCCTGCTGGTTCTGTTTGTTTCTTACATTTTTATAATAAAATTATAACGATATTATATCAAATTGATAATAATTCATAATTGTTTCAAAATAAAAATTTTATTTAAAAATCGGAAAAAAAAAAATTTTTTTTTGTGTGGATTAAATATCTGTTGATCAAAACTACTAAAATTACAATTTATAAACACCATGAATAACATAAAACAGTGTGTATAAGTAATGGAATGCACCCACCAGTGACACACTCCCCATCCCCAATTACAATATCTTCCATTTATCAGCGAAGTAGTCACCAGGCAGCCTTGTCAGCCAAAACTCCAACTCTTCCATACACACACTCACACATATGTATATCACAGACATATGTTTGTACATATGATACCATACCCAAAAACTCTATTCTTTGATAATCCTTAAATTGAGCAGACAGTAACCGGCAGCCTCATCCAATAGGATTCGAGCGATGTAACCGAGTGGGGGCAGCTCTCGACTTAAAGCGAGGCCACTCGCCGTGAGCTGTCAGAGCTCTGTGGGGCACGGTCACGCGCGTACCACGACTATCACTCTTAAATATATTTAAATAAATAGTTAATAGTTAACTAATAATTATATTTCATCTGATAGTTCGATAGTTCGTCGAGTTAAGCTCTCATTTTATTTATTTCATTATAAAAAAAAGTGATAAATATTTATTTACAAAATGGAAAACATTCTGGATCCTACTGGATTGTACTAATATTTAAAAATAATAATAATAAATTTTAAATTGAAAAAAGTGTCAGTTAAAAGACGTACGATGGCTAATGTTCTGGACCCGACTGGACTCTACTGATCAGATTGTAATTATTAATTATTAATTAATTAATAGTTGACAGAAATTTGCAGGTAGAATTAATATTAATTAGCAGACAAAAATCATTTAACAATGTTGACGTTGATGGGGAAACTGGACCCCACGGGGGAGTACTGAGGCTAATTCTTATCTGCAAAGTTGAGGTGAGACTGCGGAAGACATGAGTCAAGGTCACGACATGGCTGAGGTGCTCGATCCTACCGGGCAATATTGAGGAGGAAGAGGAAGGTGAGGAGAAGAAGAAGAATAAGAATAAGTAGTATGGTAGTAGAAAAAAAAAAAAGAAACAAGTCCTGGAGACAGTCGACAAGAGTAGACGTAAATAAATAAAGTAAAAAATATTATATACCGAGTACCGAGTTCCCGTGTGGCAGGTGCACTGATAGTGATGTCGTCACTGGTAGGAAACATTCAAATGGTGATAAACGTTCTCAGAGGCCGAGAAGAAGTTTCCTCCACGAATTTAAGGAGATGGGGCTGGAGCATTCATATCCGCAAGGGCAGACACCATTAGTTATTTTGCTGTTTTTAAGGTGAGTTTTTTTTTATTATCGATTTTTAAGATGAAACTTGCAAATATTGAGGTTTTAAATGTGTAATTAATAGAAATATTAAAATTTGCTTGATAAATTTTGAATTTTGGCGAGAAATTTTGTCTGTAAAATTTTTGTGTCAGTTTTTTATGTCAATTATCATCGAAAATTTTATCGCGAAAAATTTTTGAGTCTTCGGGTTTCATTTTAAAAATTTATAGAAAAGTTATCTGAATTTTTTTAAATGTAGAAAAAAAAATTGGTAAAATCTTTTCGGTTCAGCTGATGTATTTAAATTGTTAAATTTTTAGGAAAATGGATAGGTTAAAATTTCAAAAGTCGAAAAGTTTATTTTATTATTTTTAATAAAAAAAACATCATCACATTCAAGAAATAAATTATTCCGGAATTTTAAGACTAATAACGAAAACTATAGTTATAAAAATTAGTTAAAGAAGAACGATTTACATTTAATATTTAAAACTGTCTTGTAAAATCTCATGTTCACGGTAAATTTGCGTTTAAAAATATGTAAAATAGCTTGATACACTTAAAAATTTTATAAATAAATAAATTTTTTTAATCTGTAAAATTTAAACATTAATTATGGATAACTGTAGATAAAATTCAAATTTTTTACGATTATGGGTCAATATTTTTGGGAATAAGTCTTTTTGTTCAATGTCAATTGACAAACAATGAATGTGAGGATTAATATGGCAAACATGAAATTACTTTCACTTTTTAAACGCATGGCAAATAATTTTTTTTTCGTTATTTCGAAAATTGTATGTTTTAAAAATAATTTTAAATTATTTTTATAATAAGTCTGTTTTAAAAAAAATTTTTTTTTTTAATTTTGCACAAAAAAATCTAAATAATTTTCGTATTGTTATTTGAAAAATGATAAAACTTTCTTGTTTAGGTTAATTTGAGCTTTTAATCAAAAATAATTAACTTAAAAATTCAACAAAACGATGTTAATAAAAATAAAAATTTGATGGTTCAACAAATAAAATATCGACAATAATAAATGAACAATAAAAAAAGTTATAAATAGACAGCTGAAAAATAACGAATTTTTTGCATTGTAGCAAAACTGGATTCGTACATTTTATCTCATAAAACGAAAAACGAGTAATTTAATTTTAACGGCCTGAGAACAAGTAATTTTAGTGAGCAAAAATTCACAAGTACCAGATTAAAATCAAACATTTGGGTGTTCTGTCACGATGTCAAGGCGCCATCAGTTATCGCGTGACTGCATATATGTATATACGTATACATATATGTAATATGTAATTCAAATGCCAAGACTTGTTAGTTGGGATGTAAAGTGTGTAGATGTTAATAAAAAAAACCCGACTGCTCGTATGTGATGTAATTTTTCACTTAGTCTATTAAAATGCAAGCTTTACTTTTAGTCCATGACCTCACAGGACTCCGGAAATGTAAATTTTCATGATAATTTAACCGGCCAACAAAACTTGTTATTAAATTACAATTAAACCTCAATTATATTTCTTTTACAAAGTAACTATTCAGAGATTGTTCAATACTTATACAGGCCACCAGACAAGTATTGTTTTTTTTTTTTATGTTAATTACTTGGCTGTATTTTTAACTAATGACTATAAAAAATATTTTGATTTTTTGGTTATTTTTTCAGTCAAAAAAAAATGTTTAATTTTACTTTAAAATCCCTAATTTATCAATTATATCAATTTTATGTAAAAATGTAATTATTTTTTCTTATTTAGAAGTTTATTTTTAAAAAATAGAATTTTAATTTTTTTTCTAACTCATTTTCATTTAAAATTAAAATTTTAAAAAGACAAAATTTTGAAGTCAAAATAAAATTTGTTGAAGAATTTTCAATAAAGTAAGGAAAAAATTAACTTTTGAAGACCAAAATTTAACAAATATTTTGAAGCATAAAAGAAGCTGATTATAAATTTGAAAAAATTTAATTTAATAAATAAAATCTATTTAATTATTCAAATAATCCGGCTGTTTTAATTCAAAACTCAGTACCTAACGTTTCTAAGATTTTAAAAAAGTTTTTTCATAAAAAAAAAATTTACATTCTAAATTTTAAATTGATAAAAGTTCAAAATTTGTTAAGAAAAAATTTCAGATTGCTTTCATATATTTATCAAAAATTTTTTTTATAAGCTCAAAAAAAAAACAACTATTTATAATCATATGCAAAAAAAATTATAACTTGTGTGATATTTTTTTCTTAAAATTATCTCATAAATAAACTTGTAATTGAAAAAATATTATAAACTAATTTTGTTTTTGATTAAAAAAATTCTTCAATATAAAAAATGAAAAAAAAAATTGCAAGACGTGCTAAAAAAAATTTTTTTGCAAATTTTGATTAAAAATCAAGCTTGACCTTAAGCGTCAGTTATTTTTACCATAATATGAATATAAAGAGAGTAATTTAATGGGTATACTAAAAACGGGGCTTAAAAACTGAAATAAAGCATTAACTTATCCGGCATAAGATTACAACAATAACGATAATGATAAAAATAAATGTTTAAGTAAAAAAGGATGTAGTTTATAATAACGACAATGCCGATGAGTAAAGATATAAATAAGAATAATACCGAGAGATGGAGATGAGGAGATCTGAAGATGAGGAGATGAGGAGATGAGTGGTATAGTTAGAGTCTCAGTAATACAAGTAAAGAGAGGATGATGCAGTGCACAGTGATAGAGAATAATAGAGAGTCGAAAGATATAAGAAAGAGAAAAAAGATTGATAGTAAAGAGTATAGCATAAAGAGAGTAGTAGCTTAATAGTTAGAGATGATCTTGAGCAATCAGAGTTGATCGTCGTCGTTGACTCGTTGTCGTTGGCGCTCTCGTAAAGAAGGCACGGAATTAGTCTCGCTTCCATGGGAAAGACAAGACCCCGATATAGTGGGCAGCAATGAGGAGGTAAAGCCGTACCGAGTAGAGCT
Source organism: Cotesia typhae (assembly GCF_013202065.1). Classification (NCBI taxonomy): domain Eukaryota; kingdom Metazoa; phylum Arthropoda; class Insecta; order Hymenoptera; family Braconidae; genus Cotesia; species Cotesia typhae. The sequence goes on from NW_027423752.1 coordinate 1,654,541, forward strand.
GTGCTGCTGGCAGAAGGTAGAAGGCACAAGGCAGAAGGCACCAACCAGCACCGATGCGATACGAGTAGCTGAGCAAGCTCTGGCTCGAGAGCAACCTCCGTTTACTTGAGACTCCTCACATGGCTGGGTTCATTGACACCACACAACTTTTCGGCATTGGTCCTCTCTCACTTACACTTTAATCAACATCCTCATTTTTTGACTCTTTCTCACTGTACTGTCGATTCGAAGATCCTCTACTATGCTTTTATACTCTCTTGCAATTTATTCAACTTTACTTCTTTAGTTTTTTTTTTTTTTTTTTTTTTTTTTAACGATGGTAATAATTTTATAACATTAATTTTTTATTATTAAAGCCTTCCCAGTTCTTTGGTTTGATGTTATTTTTATTGAAAATTGAAAATTTTGATCACTACTTTTTAGCAAAAATCTTTGCTATTTTATGAGTGTGAATTTAGCAGACATTTGATAATTTTTTAATAATTTAAAAACAATTTATTTGTTACAGAAAAAATAGTATAAAGAAATGCATATGGAAATTTTTACAAGTTTTTCTATGCAATTTTTTAGATTTTTTTTTATAACTATTAAGCTAAAATTAATCTAAAAACTCTCAAAAATTAGCTGTCTGTTAAATTCACATTCATGCTTTTTTTGGTGATTTTATTAAATTGACAATGAAAGACAAAATTTTAAATTCAGTGAAAAAGACAATAATACTTTGAAAAAATATTGGGGTTGAACCAAGCCGGGAGTCGAACCGGGATCTTTATGATGATCGGTTAACATGTCTGAAATTTTGTACTTTTCCCCAATTTATTTATCTTTTCAGGAATTCTATCGACGTCTAAAAACACCTTAGTAAATAATCCGTATAAAAAATAACAGTTTTATAATACATATTCTTTTTTACAATGTTTATGTCGATAATATAATGCAAAGAGAAAATAAGTACAAAAAGTAATAAATATTTAGAAAAAGAAATATCCAATTAAATACTCGCATTTTCCAATACATTTTTTAAGCATATTAACCATTAAGGTTTTTTATCCACACACAAAAAACAAATTTCTTGCGCCAAGAAAATTTTAAGGAAAACAAAAATTATTTTGGAGCAAGAAGAAATTTTCTTGGCACAAGAAATTTATTTTGTCTCAAGAAACTTTGATTTCATTCAAGGAATTTTCAATCTTCCTTGATATTTTCTTAAGCCAAAAAATTTAGATTCCAGTCAAGAATTTTTTTTACAATTCTTTATTATATTAAGCATTCTGTGGACGAATATTTTTGTTAATTTTTGGTAGTACTAGCAACTTATATCTTATATTTGTAAGTTTTTCATAGTAGAGCATTTATTATAAATGATTTGCGTTAAAATTTTTATTATTAATTTAATAAAATCACCAAACAAACTAAAAATTGTTACTACGATATTATGGTTGAAATTTGCAATAAAAATAACATCAAATTAAAGGATTGAGAAGAATTTCATATTTTAAAATTATTGTTAAAAATTAAACGATTACCAATTTTGAACTTGATAACTATTGTTGCTATGAATAATAATTTTAATTAAAAAAAAAAAATTAAAAATTTCGTTTTGATTTAAATTGATAAAACAAGACATGAATATTTCTGACTTTTGTAAATGAATATTGAAATGAAATCGATATCACAGATAAAAGATATAAAAAAGTGAAAAGTTGATTGAAAATTTTTAGACGCTTAAACCACATTTTTTATTTTCGAAGTGTATAAAAATGTCAGGAAAAATCTATCTTAGATCGAACACGATAAAATGTGACGGTTGATTTGATCACAAACTTATAAAATTGTTCGGTAGTCGGTAGCCCATCACGCCCTCTTCTCATTTATATAAAAGAGTCCATGAGATAAAAATAGCCATCAATTTTATTAATAATTCCTCATCAATATTATCTTTATGTAATCAATAATACAAATCATTTTATGGTCATCGATTACTTTACATAATACTCATTTGTCAAACCTTACTTCTCAAGCTTTATATATATATACATACTTGGTATAACTTAGTAGCCATTGAACTCACATTGTTTTTTATAATTATTTTATTAAAATACTAGATAATTAATGGATCAGCTAATTTTGTGATTTTGATTTAAAATTTGTCACGATTCATAATGCGAAGCATCAGAGAGTGCTTTATGATTGAAAAATTTTTTCACCTGATTTCGGCAACTACACTGATAGAAGAATTTAGTTCTATTTAATAAGATTTAGAACTAGTTAATTTTTTAATTAATTGCAGCGTATAATCTAACTTTTTTAATCAAAGTAAATTAAAATAATTAAAATAAATAATTTTAAGTAAAAATAGAAAGTATCATAAAGAAAATAATCTCATTAAATTAGAATGTTTATTGAGTTTAAAATTAAGTTTTTAACTCATCAATAATAGATTAATTAAAAAATTTTAACTAAATTCCACTGAGAAATGACATTTAAGCAATTTGGGAATATGTGTGTTTTTAAAAGTTTGATAAATCTCCCAAAATCGAGCTAAATAAAATAATCTGAATCAGTAAATCCTCTAAATTAAAATAGATGAAAGTCATGAAGTTAGGCAAAGGTCGAAACTCGCAAAAAACGGGCCACGATTCATTATTGGTTAAAGTTTAGGCGCGCTATTCGAATTTCTAGTAACAAATAAATTACAATAAAAAAGTTCTTTAAAAAATTTACACTGATTATTTTTTTTTTGTTTTAACGTTTAGAATTTTTTATTAAATTTTTTTCATAATAATTTAATTATTAAAAATTTATAATATCAGTTAACTTCAGTTGTAATTACTGAAGTTGGCTATCAGCTGTTAATTTAAAAAATTTTTATAACAAATAAATTGCAGTAAAAAAAAATTGTTTAAAAAATTTCTACAGACGATTTTTTTAAATTCGGATATTTAGAATTTTTTTATTGAATTTTTTCATCATAATCTGTTAAAAATCCCTACAATAAAAATACATGAGAGTGTGAAGTTAGTCAATAGTCGAAACTCGCAAAAAATGGGACCTGATTCCTTATTGGTCGAAATTAAGGCGCGCTATTTAAGTTTCTAGTAGGTTATTTATCACATTGGAATTAAAGCATAGCTATCTACCGACGATACTTACCAAAGAAATATTTAGTACCTACTACTAATTATTTGGCGGAAACAAATATTTATTTCCATATAATAAGGCTTTGCTTACATTAATATAATTTATTTAGAGTAAAAATTCATTTATTAAACTGCAACAAATATTATTGATTGGTAAAACATATTTTTTTCTCCTAAAAAAAATGACGAAAAATTTTATTACTAAATCAGTTTAGCACTCTATACTAAATCCTTCTATCAGTGTATTTTTACATTTTTTATTTCATTATTATTTCATATTTAAATAAGCATTATGAGTCGTGCACTTTTTAATTTTCCAAACTTCTTATAAAATATTATCATTTACATCAATAATATTTCCATGTAGTTTAAAGACTGAAAAAGAAAAATGCATAAGTAAGCAGTTTTATTGCAGTTCGTGCATATGTAGACCCATTTCATTTCAAGACTATAATTATTTGCAACATATATTTTAGAGTATACTTTGTGTGCAATTATTTAAAATAAAATAACAACTCAGACGAAGAAATGAACATGCATCTAGAGGGTTAAAAAATTTTATTTAGCAATTATAGAATAAGAAATAATACAATTATAAATAAATATTAAAAAAAAATTACTTTAGTGGGTACAAGGTTTTTAATTAAAAAATTTTAAGCAGAGTTCCGTTGGATATAAACAAACCTTTTACTGTATATATAATAGTATAACATCAATTGAGAGTGAAAAGAAAATAAAAGTGAGAAAAAATAATAATATATATTATATAGAGAAAGGATCACGCGTGACCTAGGACAACAGTGTGACCTGCATGCCAATCAACTTTCTTCATTCTTTTCCCTTTTTCTATTTCATGGTGTTATTATCATTATTATTATTTTTATCGTTGTTGTTATTATTTCTATTATTACCATTGATTTTTAAAAGAGTGACAATAAAAAAAAAACATGTAATTTTTGAGTGAAAAAAATTTAAACAAAATTTAAACTCCAGTGGAGTATTAATCCTGAAGAAACCTGTTTTAAAAAATGAGCATGCAGGTAGTAAAAAAATTAAAATGCAGAGGATAAAATAAAAAGAAAAGTTGAGCAATAATATTGATATGAGTATTAAATTAATAATGATAAACTGATAAATAAAAGGAATAATTTTTTTGATAGACGGAAGTCGAATTTTAAACAATGTACAAAGAAGGTCTTGACTCTATAAAGCTTATAGAGCACGTTCGGAGTGCTATCGATCGGCAGGTTCGAGTTTGTCTTAAGCGTCTTATCGTGAATACCAATCGACTACTTTAGATTTCAATTCAGCGTTGTCGTTTCTTATAAGAAACTATTGTGTCAATGTTCAGAGTCAATTTAGCAAACTGGTGGTTGCCAAATCAACGGCTAAGAATTTAGTTAAAATAATTTTTTTTTTAATTTTGTTAATAATAAAAATAATAATAATTAATGAATGAACGAATAGAATAACTAAAAGTAAAGAGAATCATTGAGTTGAATTTCTCTTTCATTTTTAAAATTTCATTTTATTTCTTTCATTCTCTCTTTACTTGTTTCTCCTTCAAGTGAAAGTGTTTTATATTAACTTTTCACGGTCATTCCTTTCGATACACTGTAGTTAAGTGTAATGTAGTATAAATAATTCATCGTAAATCTCTTTAAATCGTTATTTATTATTTTATATTTATTTATTTATTATGAGCAAATTGATTGACTTTTATTGAAAGCAGTCAACGTAGTGCAATAAAAAAAGGTATGCAGATTTCGATTTAAATGGGTGGGTTTTAAATTAGTAATTAAAGTGGCTGTAACGCGTACATAAAATATATAATTTTTTGCGCTTCTCCTTTCTTTGGAACCCGGGACCGGGGTCGGGGCCAGGGACTCACTGAGGAGTTAAGTTCGAGGGTCGTTCACCTCTCTTTGCTTGTCTAGAGCTCATCGTGATCATCGTGATGGGCTCATCTTTAAGAGGGGAAACACCGCCGACATATTATATCTCGCATATATATAAGACGTCTAGACAAATACCAGCACATGGAATTTTAAAGATTTTGCCTTGTGTCTTATCTGGCTCTATTTTGGGTCTGATTAATTTTAGAAAATTCACTTTAACATATCTCTATTTTCTTTCAATTCAAAAAAAAAATTTTGTTTTTTACTAATTTTCATATTTTTCTTTTATTTATTTATTTTTTTTTTTTATTAAGACCCAACAGTCATGCAGGAATTATAGGGTCACTCAATATAGATATTTATAATTAGTTAATATAGTGGCAGAGCTATAGAAAATTTTTTCTTAATCATTTGACTCGGTAAAAACGAAAATAAAACAACTCAAGTAAATTTTAATCGATTAAATTAATAATAAATCACCTCAATTAATTAAATCTAATTAATACTCAATATTGGGATCATTGAAAAAAATTATAGATACATAGAAAAAATGGTTCACTTGAGCCAAGAAAATATTTTTCTAACTAATTATTTTTGTGAGCGGAAAAAAAATTTTTTTTGACACAAGAAATTTCACTTATTCCAACAAAATTAATTTTCTTGCTTTAACAAATATGTATCGTAATCAAAGAAAATTTATTTATGTCAAGAAAGTCTTCTTGTTTTGAGAAAATTCAGCCTCTTGCTCCAAAAAATTTAATTCTTGATAGAAGTAAATTTTTTTGTCTTGAGAAAATTTCTCTCTTGCTCCAAAAAATTAAATATCTCGATAGAAGTAAATTTTCGTTAATATTTTTATTGATTAACATGTCAAATGGAAAAATCAAATAATGTTAAATCATTTTTTTCATTCAATATGTATAATTGCAGACGAAAATAATATAAAATGGGTATCAAATATTCAAGAGAAAAATTTTCTCAAGGTGAGAACATTTTTTTCTCAGCTAAAGTAGGTGGCGTTGCTTCCCTAAAGTATCTAAAAATCTCGATCAAATATAAAAATTTATTGTATCAAATATTTATGATAATTTGAATTGAGAAAAAATTACTTCCACCAAGAATAGAATTTCAATAAAAATTTTTACTTCGGCCAACACAACTTCGGTCTTCCTTCAGACACCCGAAAATTTTCTTGAGCCAAGAATTTTGTTCTTCAGTCAAGAAATTTTTCTTTCTGTATACACACAAAAAATATTAACTTGAATCAAGTAAATAATTTTTAAAAACTTTTTTTTTTATTCAAATAAATTTTACTTGATTTAAGAATTTTTCGTCTTCGTTCAAGTTTATTTTTTTTTTTTTTCAGTATAAAAATTTTTACTGAAAAAAATAATTTAGTTTTGTGAAAATTCATGATAAAAATAATTGAGATGTATTCTATTGAACTGTTGCCTACATAGTAACAGTAGATACACGGGTATCGCGATACCATATAATAGAGTACGTAATAAAAATTTTTAATAGTTTAGTCTGTACTATAAAATACACGGTATCGAAGGTCTTCTCGTACTCGACTCGTGCGGTTATAATGCCAACCAGTGGCATTTACCAGCACGGGACAATATACTTCCACCTCTGCACCTTATTCGCACTCTACATTTATATATATGTATATATATATATCTATACATTCATAAAATATAATGCAGACTATTACATTAGATTACATTACTCGTTGAGTCTTAAACTATTATAATAATGTAACTAAACATCACGCGACCACTCGACATATGTGCACATTAAACGCGGGTAACTTTTTTTCAACATATAATTTAATGCAACCAAAAGTTACTCCATTCATATAAATCATATACTCAATCTTTTATCATAATTTATAATTTTCAGATATGTTGAAAAAATTATTTCATTTTTCTCCATTATTATTCTAATTATTATTATTTGCAAAATGATTTTTTTTATTAATTAATAATTAAAATTTTTCTTGTTAAAGAAGATGACTGGTGTTAGCATTAAAGGTTATTTTTTTAAATTTAAACTTAAAATTTTTAGTAAACTATCGAACAGAAACTTTTTTCAAAAAATTTGATTCCTTCCAAAAAAAGATCCGTATCAATTCAATCGAATTTTTTATCATAAAAAAATTTATAGAAATTTCTTAGAGAATTCAAAATGCTTACAGTGATTTTGATTTAAATCCTGGATAAAATATTTAAGATATAAAAAATTGTTCAAAAATATTTTGTAAAAAATTTCACCGGAAAAAAAATTTTTTTTCCAGTTTCTTGCTTAAAATTCTTATATTAAATATTTAATAATTCTAATTTATTAATTCAAAAATTTTTTTTGTTTCGAAGATTAAAATACTTACAGCGATTTTGATTTAAATCCTGGATAAAATATTTAAGATATAAAAAATTGTTCAAAAATATTTTGTAAAAAATTTCACCGGAAAAAAAATTTTTTTCGACTTTCTTGCTTCAAGTTCTTATTTTAAATATTTAATAAATTTACATGCGAATTTGAACAGAAGTATATCAAATTGACGCACGCAAGTATAAAATATTCAGTTGACAATTTTTTTTTACTCTAATAGAAAAAAAAAATTTTTAATTTAAAGCTTTGACAAATAAATCTGACATAACCCACCCAATACTTAAGCATTTGAGGTGTGTGGTCATAAAGTTAAACACTCAATAAAAAAAAATTAGTCCTACCAAGGACGTCAAGTATATATCCACGTGCCAAAGTGAATTGAACTGTTTGATCTTATATCCTCAAAGCAAAACACTGAAATCCTGAAGCGTTTAATTTAATATTGACGTATAAAAATAAATAAATAGAATTTATAATCACGTCATATAAATATATAATAATAATATTAGCAATCAATTAGAATTACCAGCAATTAATTTTTAACTAAATAAAAAAGTAATTGACATGATAGATAAAAAATAAGAAATAACATCCTTGATTGTAAATGAATGATATTGACCCGATTGATAAAACCGCGACAGATGATAGATAACAGATAAGACTGATAGATGTTAATAAAGGAAATTAATGACTTAATTAATTCATTGCATTACAATCAAGACTATTATTATTAGCGAACTATTATCTACCGATTACAGCATAGAATATAGTTAAATTATATGTAGAATAATAATTATTATGCCATTGCACACTGCACATTACCATTCATCACGAGGGGTGTAAAAAAAGGTGCCGAGAGGTACGGGTGTATGTCATTAACATTAATCGACAGTAGACAGTATCAGCTGTGAGCAGGATCTCCTGCTAAAGGATGATAGTTTAATCTTTAACGTTGGCGCTCAACGTTTAGCTCTATTATATGTATACACTGTGTACCTCGAGCAGATTGCCTTGACAACTGACTGTCACGTGGTCGCGAATCAAGAATCAAGAATCAAGGGAAATGACTCGTTATATAAACTTATGATTATCCGTTCGGTTTTATCTTTATGCATTTAATCCGCTCTTCTCTCGATTCGTATTCGTGATCGTGTCTAATTTTATGGGAATTCAGCTGAGGTCAAATCACACGATTAATTCACTATTTTTTTACATTATTGTTGAGGAATTTTTACGCAACTTTTTGTTATTCCTAAGCTTGCTTACGAAAGTCAAAAATAATGAACCAAGAAAAGTATTTTGGAAAATAAATCCAAATTTTGGAGAATTACTTGTACAGGATTTAAATATTTCAAATTTTGAATGGTAAATCTCTAACCCAGGGCTATTACTTAAATATAACAAAATTCTCGAACCAAGAACAAATTTTGGAGGACAAAGTCTAAATTTTGACGAGAGATGGCGCGGAGGTTCACGCAATTATCTTAATGATAGTCATATTTTTCTCGGTTAGTTTTTTTTCCTCCATAATGAAACTTACAGTCTATAATTATTATTTAAATGTATACAATTTTTTATTAGAGTAACCGAATATATAATTAGTAATTACTGTGTTGTTACTTTAAAGATTGTTATAACAATGTATTAAATTGTCGATATTTAATTTACTGGGTGCCGGTGCAAAAAAAATCCTGATTCACAATGAATTTAAGATTGAAATTCATATTTTGAAACAAAAATGATTATTAATCTCGAACATTAAGAAATTTTTTTTAACAGAAAATCTATTCTTAAAAACAAATACTTTACATTGTAATTATAATTACTTGGAATTTTTAAATGTGACAAATATTTTTCCATAATTAATTTTAATAAAAATTTCTGTTCAATTCCTACTGCAGGACTTGAAACAAATAAATTATTTGAATACACATTAATGTTTTATTATTTATTGAAGAAACATATTTTGAACTAGCAGTCTGACCCGGCTTCGCACGGGTATTTAACAAAAATTTCAAAATTAATTATAATATAATTTAGTCTGTCACCCGAGGATAGTGTAGCTTTCGGACAGTGGAAGAATTTTTTAAAAGTTCAGTAGTTTCGAAGCCTATTTAATGCAACGAAATAAACAAACAATCAAATCTTTTATCTTTATAATATTAGTAGGTAAACAAAATATTTTTTGAGACGGCTTACTTGATCAAGATTATTTTGATGTATCTTGACAAATTTTTTCAAAAGAAAATTTTTTGCTCCATAGCAGTCTTCTACAAAATTTTTATTTAATAAAAAAATTCCAATTTATTAATTCAAGAACTTTTTTTTTGTTTCGAAGATTAAAAAATTTATAAAAATACTTGAAATGATTTATAGTTGATGAAAAAATTATCATTGGTCATCTGTTATACCGTAATTTTGTCACAAAATAATTTAATTCTGTCAAGGCAATTTAGTTCCACCAAAAACTTCCGCCGAAAAAAATAAACAAACCATTAAACCATTGAATGAAACTTAGAGAAAGTAGAAGGGATTGGGTTAGGTCTTGGTCTCGAAAATATAAACGCGTGAAAAAGCCTGTGGCATAATATAACTATACTTGTTCTTGTATTTAATTCTACATAACGGTTCCTCCTCAGTAAGATATAAGAGAATAAGTATAAGAGCACGTTAAGTTTTATTTCGGACGACAGATCTCCAATATTCCCTCTTCTTCCCTCTTTGTCCGATTCCTGCAGGGATTACATACCCCGCTCTCTTTGTGTTCGTACACACATGTAACACTGCTCTCCTTCATTTGGGATACAAATAAATACAAAAACGAAAACCTTTGGCTTGTTATTGCCAGTCAAAAAAGTAAAGACTGCTACATAACATACATAAGCCTCTCATCCCTACAGCCGGCAGTAACCCATCCAACAATCTCTTTCTTCTTCCCCAATCTCTCGATCTTTTTTTTCGTCTTACACGCATATCTATATATAAAAATTTCTGACCCTACGCATTAAACTTATTTATTTTAATTTTTATTTTTCGCATTCTCTTTCCTTACTCACGTGCTTCGGATGTGCCCCAGTCTTGCCCTAAGATGTAAGATGCATCGCTCAGAGATGTATAAAAAATATAATATCAAATAAAAAAAACGAGTACCGTTTTTCGAGACGAACTTGACCTACAAATAATGAAAAAATGAAAGTTATTACCATTTTTTTTTTTTTTTAATTATTTTTGTCTCTCTATTGAGGATTGCGATAATCATTCGCGGAATTTTAATCTGCATATTTTTATTGAATTTAAATTCATATATTACTAATTATATTGATTCAAATTACTAATTTACATAAGTCAGTTTAAAAAAAAAAACGAGGGACCCAAAAAGTGAAATTATGAGAAATTTTTTCAAGGTGAAATTTTTTTATTAATTTTGCAAATTGTGTCTGGGAGAAATTTTTTCTGGGAAGAGAAAGTTTTTAAATTTTTCAAAACATTTTTTTTTTTTATCAAAATTAGAAATTTTTCTGACATCGGAAAAAGAAAAAGGGAAAAATTATATGATATAAAAAACTGTAAAAATTACAGTTTCAGAATTTCTTACAGATTTTGTAAGAATTACATTGTAAAATGTAAAAATTACATTGAAAGCTCTGAAAATTAACATTCAAAGTTTAAATTTACAAAATAATCATTTCAAACTGCGATTTTTCTAGTTTTTTATACGAAGCGACGCTTCTTACTATTTTTAATGTAATTTTTACATTTTTTTTGCGTGTAGAAATATTACAAAAAAAAAGAAATTTTCTTTTAAATAATCGATTAAAATTATGGATTTAACTTGTTAAATTTTGTCAAAAAGTAGATCCTTGATTTTCTGTATAAATGTTTCAATCTCTCCGTCAGGCAATCAATAGTGCAACTATCAATAGGCCTAACAGTCTTCAAGCCGGATTCATTTTGCGAGGTTAAATTATTTTTTTAGTCTCTATTTTGTATTTAAAACATCAATTCTAGACTATTTTCACTCTTATTTAATATTTAAGAATTTTTGTTAAAGATTTATTATAAAAAAAAATTACACCTCCCCAGCGTAAAATTTAACATCCCCGATGACCGAAAAAAATGTTTAAAATTGAAAAAAAATTTGCTGTAAATTTTAATACAAGCTGAAGCTTTGTAAATAGTTATTAATGATTGTAATTAGAGAAAAAAAATAATTTGAATAATAATCCAACATTGTAGTCGACACTTTCAAGTGTTGAATACCAATTGCCAATTATGCTTACAAGTATGATATTAAATGTAAATGATAAGTATTAAATGTACTTAAAGACAGTTTGATATCACTCGAGGACACCGTGAATAGGGCGTGGTTTTTTAGTGCATTTTTTAGTTAGAATGTACTAGGCGTCCTTCACCAATATCAGGATATCTCACCGCGCCCCGCGTTAAAATATCTTCAGCGCTCTATATCTATTTCATTAATATATTTCTTCATTAAATAATTTCCAACTTGTGAAATATTTAATTTTATTTATTTTTTTTTTGTTGCAGACATCGATTAGCAAAATGATCACTGCCAACGCGAGAAGTATAAGACTTTGATGTAAGACGTCCAAAAATCCAAAACCTGCACGTGAGACAGCAACAATAGAATCTTACTTCAGAAACAACACTGCCTGTGACTGCCATGGAAAATTAAGCTTTTTTTTTTTCTTTTTTTTCATGAAGAGACATTTCATTTTATATGATAGTGTAAAACACAATACACGGTTTAGAATTTTTTTAAGTATTTACGGAGTCCAAAATTCTGCGATTCAGTGATGAGAAATTTTAATTAAAATTGATGAAAAATTTTTTAATTAAAAATTGGATTTATTTTTTTACAAAAATACTTTAGAGTAAAATGGACCACGAAAATTAGGAAAAATTTTTCTTTAAATTTATCTGTTATGTCACTTTATTTATATTTATTTAAATTTAATTTACAATTGATCATTAATAACTATTTATTAAAAAAATGAAAAAAACAAAATTTAATTATTGTATACTTAAACAACAAAAAAAAAAAAAAAACACGAACCGTGAAAAGAACTGATGGAAAAAGCTGCCCACGATAAAGTTCAAAGTAAATAAATAAAACGACTGCTTTCAACGCTCATACAATAGGATCGCGCTATTTGTTTTAAAACAAAGATGTTACTATTTTATTTTATTTTATTTAATAATAACAAATGAAGCAAAAGATATTGAATAATTTTTAACAATAACAATAGTAGTAACTATCAATGATTAATAATTTTTTAACTTCCATACACACAAAAATTTTTCTATCATTCATCTCTAAATTCTACTTTTTAAAAAAAAAATTGTTAAATTAATATAAAAAAAAAAAAAAATAAAAAATAAAATTTATTACTGAACAGTCTTTAAATTTGGTTCGAAATTATTTTTGTAAGAAATTATTATTAAACCACCGGACAAAAGACTGTCGCTAAAATTTTGTGTTAAAAATCACTTTTATATTTTACTGTATTATTAATTAATTATTATTATTATTAATATTATTTTTTTATTGTATTTAAACACCGTCATGTTTGTCGTTTTAATTGTTTGTAATAATAAACAAATATTAGCTTTCTGCGCTCGATTAATTAATTAATTAATTAATCGAATTTATTAATTAATTAAATTAATCGAGCGCGAAAGCATGCCTGAAAGTGTACGAGTTACCAGAGTCAAATTTTGTATCCTATCATTTTTAATTAATTCATTTATAAATCTTCTTTTTTCATTTAATTAATAAATTAATTATTTAATTAACATATTTATTTTTTTTATGACCTTTTAACTTCTAATTGTTACCTTATTATTTACGTCTATATCTTGACTAATTATTTTTTATCCCACTATTATTATTTCTTTTTTTTTATTAATCTACGTATTACTGATTGTTTAATGTTTGTTGCGTGATTGTAATAGTTATTATTATCATTATTATTAATATGTATGTGTGTATATCGAATATATAAATATAAATGTAGAATACATATATTTATATATAAATATCACGTAAATTATACAAACATATATATGATATATGATATATTTTTGTACCAATTTTAATCGAGGATTTTATAATTATTATTTTAATAATACGGTATTTTTTTATTTTTATTTTTAAATTTTCTTTTACTTGAGGTAGCGTTTGGAATTTCACGTCATGTCAAACTATGATGTCGTTTGTTCTTTATTCTTTTTTATTATTTTTTTTTTATAAAAAATTAATTGAGAGAGTTACTGATTCTTTAACGTTACCCCGACTAAGGCCGACGGTGTATGAACTTTAAATTATTACCTTTTTTTTATATTATGTGTATTTGGCAAAATATTTTTAATGTAATTTTGTCAATTTTGTACAATAAACATATTAATTATAAATATTATTTTTTAACATTTTTTTTTAATCCTTGACACAAAATTTTGTTTGTTTATATTAAAACAATCGTATAGAAAAATAATAGTTGAAATTGAATTCAGATTTATCAACTTGATTCCAAATTGTTAAGGTAGTTGGCGTCGTTCAGGTATACCGTCAGAAAATTTTGAATTTTTGTATACTTATTAAGGAAACGATGATACAATTACCCTAAAAATTTGACTATATAGTCCACTGACTCTACTCTTAACCGTTGTGGGAACTAATTTGCTAGTGGAATTTTATTGTTCCATTTTATGCAAAAAAATTCTTAGATTACGAAAATAATAATTAGAAGGCTGGACTTCCTCGACTTTTTTAAATAAATAAAAAAATAATACTCGGGTCGCTGAGACACGGTATATTTTTTTCAAATATCTTATTTATATTAACGTAAAGCCCTATTAATATTGTAACTGAATTAAAGGGCGAAAAGTTCTGAAGCTGAATGAATAAAAATTTTAAAAACCCGCTCTCTGAAGTTCTGTACCAGTTTCTTATAGTTATGAAAAAAAACTAACAGTCAGAAACTTTAAAAAAACTGAGTCTTTTAATGCATTCATTAAGAGTTTAAAAAAAATTTTTTTTTAATTTTTGACTGTTTAATTATTTATCAATAACGGTTCAAAGTTCAACTATTAATGAAAAAGTATATATCTACGAAGACGGAAACAATTGTATGGGTTGCGTCTTCACGGGTAAATTCTTGCGTAAGAATTATAGATTACTTAGCTACAAGCTCATATACTTTTGCGGCAGGTATGATCTCTAATTTTTTAACAATATTGTACCATGACAATTTCTTAAATAACAGAAACAAGGAGATTCTTTGATGAAGAAAAAACACAAGATATTCTGAAAAACATTTTCTTTTGAAAGAGTCAATAAATTGGAAGCGACATTCAAAATTATAAAATTTTACCAAAAATACTTTTAATTAAAGATGTAATAAAGGTAGGTTTTTTAATTTTTTTATCAAATACTTGAAAATAATATTTCACTTCAATTCCATTCTACTTACTATTTCGTCCAGCAGTGAAAATAATTGTTAATTTTTAAATATATTTTATTTATAAGTATATTGGTTAGCTAAAACTTTTATTATTAGAAAAACTTTAGCATTAGAAAATAATTTTAGGCCATGAGCCTATTTTCTTTTCTTTAAGCTATTGAATATTCATTTAAATAGTTTTCTTAGAATTTGCTGTATCTCATTTAAAGTCAAACCTTTCAGTCTAAAATTTTATTCACTATCGTAAATTTAGAGATTGAGTATCCGTGAGTTTATTTTTTATCAATAATTAATCTAAAAAAAAATATCAACAAAAGTGTGTAATTTTACATTATTAATTAGAATTTATCAATGAATCGTTAAGAGTATAAATTACTCCTGTGCTTTCAAAATCAACAATTCAATTGAAATATCCTCACTCCAGTAAATTTTAGTTAGGGACTAAACACTTATAAAAAATTGAAAAAGGAAAATTTATTGGATCTAAAGGTGGAAATTTTTTGGTTTAAAATTAAATGAAAATACTTGAAAGCCAAATTTATTAAAAAAAAAAATAAATTTGGTGTGGTAAAAAATTGAAAAAAAATTTATTCTAAATTTTTTAATACTTTTCATGAAAAAATTATTTTCCACTTTGTCAGTAATTAAAAAAAATTACTATAAAAAATTCAAACAGGAAAATTTATTAAACCTAAAGGAGGAAATTTTTTTGGTTTAAAATTAAATGAAAGGAATTGAAATCAAAATTTGTTAAAAAAAAAAAAAAAAAAATTTGGTGTGGTAAAAATTGAAAAAAGAAATGTATTCTAAATTTTTCAATACTTTTCATGAGAAAATTATTTTCCACTTTCTCAGTAATTAAAAAAATGTATTTTCCATATTAGCTTAAAAATTTGTTTAATTTACTTGTATTGTATTAGATGAAATGAAACACAAACAAAAATATGTATTTTGCAGAAAAAAAAAGTGTTTTATTGCAGCTTTGAATCACTTCATTAAAATTAAAAAATATATATATATATATATATATATATATATATATATATATATATATATATATATATATATCTTTCGAACACTAGTTTAATAAATTTTGATTATAATAGAAAAATAACTAAAAATGTGACTAGTGTCCTTGACACGGTAGAAATAATTCGTGGAATGAATATATTTATAAATATATGCGAATATATTATTTTTATAAACATCCATGTAGATTTAATTTAATATCATTTTATCTACATATTATTATAACTATTTTAATAATAATTATTATTAAAAGTTTTTGTTTTATTTAATCACCGATAGATCGTCGTGTAATTATACCAAGGATTTTTTTGCATTTGTCATTAAAATTAATTCCAAGGCCATCGAATATCTCAACATTTATAAATCGTTAAGTATCGATCAGTTTACACACACTATTAGCGATTTATTATTATAAAAAAGGCAAGAGGTCATTTTATTCGTTTAACACAATGTATAATATACTAGAGAAGAAGATATAAATGAGTAATTGTACTTCTAATGTAATTTTACCCGAACAATAAAAATTTTTATTTTTGATAATTGATAAAAATTGGTACTTCGTAACTGTTGCATCTAACGGACCGTGAAATTGTGTGCAGTTTAATTATTTTTGACAATATCTCCAAAACGTTATATTTAAACATCAAAAATTAAATGGACATGTGTTATGGAAAAAATAATGAATGACAAAACAATAGGAATAATGTGAGAACAATACGGAAAAAATAATTCACCAACGACAGATGCAACAAGTCTTTCATAGCAACATCATTATACATATAACTGTTATGCGATATAATAAGGATCTTAATAGTGGCCTACAAGTGATTATGCATTTTTAGTTTCAATAGACTTCGGATACTGTACTTGTACTGCGGATGCATTGTCGGAAAAAAAAAACGTACTAAAATAAAATTACTAAAATTTTTTTTTATTAAGTCGTACTTAAATTTATAAAAATATTCTTTTTTTTTTTAGTATAATAATATGTTATTATGCAATGCATTAGAGTTATTCGGCGTGGTGTCTGCTGAGTTAAATGCGATTTATTTTTTTTTGTAGTAGTAGTCACTAATATCTTTATAAATTCTAAGTTGAACTAACGCAAATAACTGCCCAGAAAAAAAAATGTTCTTGAATCAAGTATTTAATTTTGAAGAGCTTAATGTTCTTGATTTGAAGAAATTTTACTTGATTCAAGAATTTTTCGTCTTGATTCAAGACAATTACCCTCTCTAAAATTATATTCTTGGTTCAAGAATTTTTCTCTTGAATCAAGTTAATTTTTTTTTCTGTGTGTAAGGTACCGGCGGTTAATAAGGCCTAGCTAAGGCAGATTTTGAAAAAAATAAAAAATATTGCATTTAATTATAACAATGGATCATTAATTTTTAAATTAATACATTAGCCATAAAATATAATGGAGTAATGGTAATTTTCACCATAAACAAACACAAAATTAAATTTTTTCAAAATCCTTGCCAATAGGCCTTATTTTACTATTTTCAGAGAATATTTTTAAGATATTATACTTAAAGAAAATTTTTAAAAATCGATTTTTTAAAAATTCTGACTACCCTTAACCTCTTAAGAAGAAGAAGATACTTCTATGACAGAATTAATTAACAATCATTTAATAAAAAATCTCCCGGAAAAAATTTCTAAAATCAACAAACTATTCAAAACTCCTCCAGAAACTTCACATAAAAAAATTGAATATCATCAGAAAAAATATACAAAACTGTGAAAATGTACAAATTTAACTTAAAACGTTTTTCAAATACCTAATTTCACTAAAAAAATTCTTTTTAAAATAAAAATGTATCGTCATAAAATTTTTCGATTCTCTTAATTATTTTAATGATTAATTAACTGTTGTAGAAAAAATATGAAAACATAAAAAGACATAAATTCGGGTTACGATCTTTCTGATGGTACATTGAGTAAAAAAATTTCTATTGAAAACTGAGCAATGCTGTAATAAAAAATTAATTTGTTCATCCAAAATTGTTTTTGCCAAATCTTGAAAACTTTTTTTTAACAAGAAAATTACTGCGACAAAATTTTTATTCCATTAGCTAAAGAAATGAAATCGTTAAAAATTTTCAACAAATTAATTTCTTATCGGAATATGGCTAATTTTTTTCAAAATAAATTTTTTTCCTCAGTATATGAAATTTTGCTATAGAAACTAATTTTTTTAATAATAATTTTTCTTATTTTCTTAATGATGTAGATTAAGATTCAAAAATAAAATAAACAAAAAAATTTTATTTCGCGTGTAATTCGAATCTGTTTAAAACTACTCCAAACTTTTACACAGAAAAAACAAATTTCTTGAGTCAAAAAAATTTGAAGAAAAACAAAAGTTACTTTGGAGCAAGAAGAAATTTTCTTGGCTCAAAAAATTATGACTTCAGTCAAGAAATTTTCAATCTTCTTTAATATTTTCTTGAACCAAGAAAATTTGTTCTCTAGTCAAGAATTTTTTTTTCAGTGTATCATAATAATTATTTAGATTAAACATTGCGGAAAGCTAAATAGAATCTTTGAGAGGCGCAAATAAATTCAGGGCAATACCTTTCCAATTATACAAAATTTAACTACAAAAAACTCACTTTATCAAATAAATACGCTGAAGACAAAATTTTCTCCATTCTCTTAACTACATGAATGATTATGATATAAATTATCGAAATAAATTGATAATAATGTGCTAATCGTAAAACTGTCTAGACATGGCGAATGGCGACATGCCCGATTAGTTAGATCACAAATTACTCCCTTCAGTCAATCAATGCCTCGCGTGTTTCTTCTTTAACCCAAGGCGACTAATATGAATATAAATATACATATAAAACAAATTTACTGCTTGTCTATAAATAACGACCACAAATAATGTTTATTTGTGCGTCAATAAACACTCGCCTTGACAGGTCATTAATTTATTCAATTGGCTTGATTTCATGAATTAACTGTCGGAATTCGACCTGGAACCCGAAATCAAGAGTTCGATAAGTTTTGAGGGTGACGCAAGTTAAATGAAGTGTGATATACTCAACATTCAATGAATAGTGTTAAAATAATTTTTTTTTTTGCGATCGGCCAATTATGAAAAAAATAAAAAATATTTTTGCATCATCAAAATTTATACACTAAAAAAAAAAATTACTTGGCTCAAAAAAAATATTTTATTCAAAATTTCACTCATGAGTTGAGATATTAAGTTTGAATTAATTTAAGAAATGAACTTGTAATTAAAAAAATCCGGAAAAAGGTTGACCCACAGATGAACCCTGGAACTTCTCGCTTTTTTTCGAGCTTGATACGCTCGAAAATCTCCTCACTGGCTCAAACATTTAGAAGTCATATAAAATAAAAAAAAATAGTTGTTTAGAAATTTTTAAAATCAAAATTTTTAAAGTCAAAAAATTGTTTGTGGAGTTTTGAGTCAATGGATCTCAGATTTTAAAAGTTATATCAAAAATTAGGAAAATGGTTGACCCTGAAGGCAATCGCTGCAACTTCCCGCTAATTCCATACCTACCCAGAAAAAAAATTTACTTAAATCAAGTAAATAATTTTAAAGAATTTCATCTTCTTGATTTGAGTAGAAAAATTCTTAAACCAAGAAATTTTTATTGGTTTAAATAAATTTTACTTGATTCAAGCATTTTTCGTCTTGTTCCAAGACAATGAAACTCTTCAAAATTATTTTTTTGACTTAAGAATTTTTCTCTTGATTCAAATTAATTTTTTTTTTGTGTAGGCGCTTGAAATTGCACTTATGATGTTTTTGAACTCTTCGAGCTCATGCAAAATAAATTTTGCAAGCCAAAAAAGCGAGTTTCAAGATGACAAATTCTTGGATCAACTAGTTTTTTCAGTGTACAGCGTAAGTTTCAATTTTATGCCAAAATTCTGGCAATTTGAAATTAATTAAATTAGAAAAAAAAATTGCAACGACTATCTAATTCTTGTACTCGAAAGAAAAAATGATTGGACCGTCCCAAACTTTTTCCGGGAAAAATAAAATTTTACCGGTATTTTTTATTACATAATACAAAATACTCTTACCATAATGACGATAATAAAAAACGACGTAGTAAAAATGCGAGACGTAATGATGAAAAAAAAAAAAAAAAAAAAAAGATGACCGAAAAATTGGGCGTAACGTCCTGATCGCCCGCGAAAACTCGTCTCGTCTCTCGTTGGCAGGAAACAGCCGGCAAATTTTCAGAAACGACACCTGGTTGGAGGTGGAACATCATCAAAGTAAAAAAGCCACTTGAGAAAGTTGGTTGCGTGTATTATTTCCCTTGATGATGCGGTGTACTGTACGAAAAATATAATAATAAAAAACCCGAGTCGTGGATTCAAAAAAAGTACCCGGAAGAGACTTTATACTTTTATATTATGCGCCTTCCTCGGTTTCTACTGTACTTCGATATACGGTAAGAATAAGATGGAAGCAGAAACAATAAATGAAGAAAATAAAAGGTAATGAGAATTTCAGTAGGTAAAAAAGAGAAAGAGCGTTGAAAAGTTTTTAAAAGAAAGAAGATGTATTAATAGAAGTAAAGTACTGGGCGGTAACGTAAAAGGTCTTTCGAAATACGTTTAAGGATTAAACTCTTTTTAAATTTTAAACCATTACAATTTTAGGATCTACGCTTATTTTTTTCTCTGTTCTTCTTAAGTTTTTTCTATACCTGTTACCACCATTTTTTTTTTCGCCCTCGCACCAAACCGTTACGGGATCAACCCTAGGGGTGAAATTCATTCATTTCGGATGTTAGTATCCCAATGATTATATACTACACTCAAAACTTCAGGTGAGAGGTCATAAAAAAATATACACAGACGCTTAAACTAAAAAAAAAAAATGCAAACTATCATGAATTATTCAAACTTGCGAAAATGAATTTTTTTGGTACGATCCAAATTGAAGAGCATAAGCAATTTTTTGCTGGGAGTCTAGACAATTTTTAAGCCAAATTGAGTACGCACTAGTTTGACTAGTGGGTGTCGATACAGAAATAGATTTATGCTGTTTCGAACGCGACAGGTATCGATACAAATCAGTGGAAAAAAAAAAAAAAAAGAGCAGAGAGGAAGGAAAGCAAATAATAAAAACAAAAATAGTAGTGGGACGAACAATGAACTAGTCGTTCCGCATTCGTTTTACAGACAAGATGCTTTTGCGCGATTGTCTTATAGATATGCGTGACCGCGATATTCATTTCTCAAGTAGATATATAAGTATACTTTAAATAAAACATTTATTTAAAAATATATTTAAGAAACACGAGTTCGATCAACTGTTTCCTGAGTTCAATTCGCGTGTTGATTCTTTTTCCATTTCTTTATTTCACAATAGGAATAATAACATACCCTCTAAGAATAATATAAGAAAAAGCAACTTTCTAGAAAGCATGTCTTATGTCTTATTGCGGTTTTGTGGTGCCTACTTTTACTTATGTCGTGACATGACATGAGTATTTACTCACTCTTCTTCTGATTGAGCGTTTACCCCTTCGTAGTAAACTTAAGAAGACACGTGCTATTTGTAATATATTATTACTTCTGTCGGAGAAAATAATGTGGTCAAACATATGTGTTCAGTAATCCATTGTATCAAAATCCTTTTATTTCAAGTAAAAGTCTACTTTCTTTTTATATTATACTTATCCAAGTCGTTTTGTATTATTATAAACCGATTTTACCTTCTTAACCATATTTTACGGAGGGTACCTGCACAATGCAAGACGGTCATAAATTAACAAGTGTTTGAGGATATATGAGACACTTAAGATTGGGAAATAAATTTTATGGTTAATTTATATAATTATGTACAATTTATAAATTTTGTGCTTTGGATTAGATTGACGATTTTCCGGTTTAAAGTTTCAATTGAACATAGCTGGTTTTGGTCTTTCAAATGAAGTCAACACATCCATAGCAATTCCTTTAATTAAAATTTTAGAATCAAACAAATTTGTAATTCTAATTGGTGACCATAAAATAAAAACATAAAAATAAAATCTGTCATTTTTTTCGTTCCTATATTGAGTAATTTAGACTATACACTACAAAGTGTTCTGCACTTGTATTTCTTTCAAATCATCCCCTTTTATTGTATTAGATTAAATTGATGTTATTACGTTCATTTAAATTCATTTTTATAAATGTACACGGCGAAAAAAACATAGGGATTTTTTCTACTTTCCCAATGGTAACATGGGAATTTTTTTTTTTTTTTTTTTAACATGATAGAAATATCCATGTGACATAGGAAAAATTAATTTGTGACATGAAAAAAAATTTTTTTTTCAATTGAAAAAAAAATAGAAATCGAAAAAACACCCTTCTGAAATTTTTAGAACATTTGTCGAAAATGTCAAAGTTTCCTATGAAAAAAAGAAAAAAAAATTTTTTCAATTCTCTTAGCGGGAAGTTAAATAATTAAAAATGGTTATCATCGAGAAATTCGGAGTTTTTTCGGAAAATCTAAAAATTAACGATGAAGATAGATTTGAATAATTTTTTTTTAATTTTTTCCAAAAAGAACATTTAATAAAAAAAATTTTGAAAAAAAAAAAAAACGTCCCGATAAGTCAATTTTTGAAAAAGTTATCTTAATTTAAGCTACACCGTCCATAATCTGCTGTATTTTTAATTTTTTCGAAATGTAAAGCAAAATTTGAAAAAAATTTCCTCGAATTTTTTTATCACAAACCAACTGCATATCGCTGTTTTACTTTTAAGTTATTTGAAATTACTCGAATGAGAAAATTGTTATGTAAATTTGTTATTATTAAATTAAGTTATCTAAATTTTAGTGATAAATGAATTTTTCTTATGTCACATAGATATTTCTATCATGTTTATAAAGAAAAAATTCTCATGTTAACTTTTGAAAAATTCCTATGTTAACATTGAAAAATTTTCTATGTCAAAATAGGAATTTTTTCGATGCAAAAATAGGAAAAATCCCTATGTTTTTTTCGCCGTGTATAAATAAACATGTGATCGTTTAAAAAATTTTTTTAACAAATTATTTAACTTTTTGACGAGATCCGAGAAGCAGCGGTGTGAAATGAATTAATTATAATCATTTAGTAACTTTCAAATTATTAGTACACTTTCAAATTTTTTGGAAATTGTTCTTCGATATTGTAAATCGAAATTATTTGAAAATTCATAGTAATTCAATAAGCTACATCTTTTTACAAAAGAATAAATCCAATAAATAATAATCGAAAAATTCATACAATGTTTTAGTATATTCATTTCCTGTGACAAAAAAGTATATCTAATTCACATCCGGACATTTATTTTCCCATTCACTTTTCAACTTTACCATAAAAAAAACCTTTTTTATCATATGACCGCGAATCGAGGCGTTCACAAAAAGTCCGTTTCTCCCCCAGTCAATTTCAATAATATCTCATGCGCACTTACTCTCAATTTTCACAAGGTTTTTTTTGTAAGCCGACCATTACATTATGTATTATATACATAAGGGCATTCGATATATATACATATACGCTTATACCAAAAAAGTAAAATAAACAAAAAATAACGCAGCTTGCCAGTTTTGTAGCAGATGAGTTAATACGTACACGAAAAATGTTAAAATTAAGGGGAGGAGATTAAAGATGATTCAAAAAAGTAACCTTACATAAATAACAAAAATCAAAGAGAGAAAATATATATGATGAACTCCAGCTGATGGCAAATGAAAGTATATATTATTTACATGCACGTGAGAATTAAACTGTCATTTTATTGTAACATTTGTTTTACGATGATCTTTTTTCAAAAATTGAAACTAAAAAAAATTTTTTTTCAAATGCACGTAAAAAACAAGATTACACTGGATAACATTCTAAAATATACTCAGTGACATCTGATGACATTAAAGTTAGCTGTCACGTTTTTAATTTTCTTTAACAAAAAAGAATGTACATTTGATCGGTCCGACCTACGGGTACATATTTGGGTCTGCTGAATCCGAATTCGAGGTCAGTTTGACCCCTACACCCTCGAAATTTCGAGAAAACTTCAAAAAAACCGTAAAAATGATGAAAATCCGCAGTTTTAATGATAAATAAATTTTTTGGAACTAAACTAAGCGTGATTTTCATGTATTTCGATCTGCTAAATATGAATCGAAACTTTATTGAGACCACCAGCCATTTTAAATGTGAAAAAAATCACACAAGACTCGAAAATTCCGAAAAAATAATTTTTTTGGTTTTTTTACTCTCGTTTTTGACTTTTGAAGACTTAATTGCTTGTCGTTGATTATTGATTGATGTCATAAATTATAATTGATGTCATTGAATATATTTTGAATAAATGATTTTTTTATTTTTGACAGGGACAACTCTTCAAATCTCTCCGAGCTCAAAAAATTAGCTGTTCTGAGCTTTTGAGCTCCTCGAGCTAAATTATAACTAAATCAAATAATTGAAAATTTTTAAATCTAACGAAAAAAGTCGTTGATTTGAAATGGAATGACCCATATGTTCTAATTCAGGTAAATAAGATTCGTCACACACAATGATGTATATTTATCGAGAGACGACATATGCGTAAAAAAACTGAAAAGTCAATAAATCAGATGTGCCCTTTCCAAATTTACGATTTAGTTACATCGTAAAAAAAAATGTTCTGATCAAACATATTGATCGATGTATACATATATAAATGAACGAATAAAATGTGTGATGAGTATACGTACAGCCGGTTTTCCACATTAGCCAGCAATCGTTGATCGCGCAATAGGTACTACCAGTACAGAAATATAGGAAGTTACGTATCCTGCACGAACGGTCCATACATAGGTGTAAATAAATCTATATACAACTGATTGCAGTAGTATCGATGAAACTCACTAGTAAGTACGACAACAAAACAACTAAACCACAAGTAAAATCCACGGCGACCAAGAAGACGATAGTTAATCGATAAATTTTTCCCGACCTTGCATGGCAATATAATTCATATGTTTTATTTTTATTCTCATCATTTATCTTATCCTCATCATAGGATTTCCTGGATTAATTATTGATGCTCGTACTTTCTCAATGAAA
Organism: Cotesia typhae; assembly: GCF_013202065.1. Lineage (NCBI taxonomy): Eukaryota > Metazoa > Arthropoda > Insecta > Hymenoptera > Braconidae > Cotesia > Cotesia typhae. The sequence continues at coordinate 1,679,587 of NW_027423752.1, forward strand.
ATATCATTAATACCTAATTATTAATATGATATCCAAAAGGAAAAACTTAAGACAAGTAGTTGTAATTAAAAGCAGTCTTCACTCTAGATGATTAGTTGATTAGAAAGATTGTTTAGTTACCGTAATCTTAATGCCGTACTAGTGAAACGAATATCTTAATTGTGTATTAACGCATAAGAGTGTAGGATAACACGGCTATGTTTTATTGTATTAAATTACACATGAAATTTATTATACTCGCTCAAATGGTATAATAAACATTCTCACAAAGATCGTCATCCGAGATTATAAGCAGATATACTTTCAACTCAATTAATTGAGAGTTAATATAAATAACTATTTTACCGAATTATCACATTAGTCTCTCCAACAGGTTATGGGCCCAGCGCTCCGACTTTAAAAAATTTGAAAAATCCAAAATTGCACAATTTGTTATGTTTATTTAAATATGGAATAATAATGGAATAAAAAAATAAGAAAAAAACGAAACTATAAAACAGGTGATATGGATGATAATGCGCAGGCGACCCTAGTGAGATAAATGCACACAATATTTATACATAGATATACAGTCTCTGAGTTTTTTATTCTATAAATTGCAATTAAACAACACTGAGTTACATAGTCATTAGCGACAGGGAACCTACAATTCCTGTAAGGAATTGAAAAAAAAAAAATTTGATTCAATTAATGGATTTTTTCGCAAGTTATAATGTTTACGGGTTTCATAATAAAAGAACTAAATTTCTTGGAGCAAAAGGCTGAATTTTCTCAAAACAAGAAGATTTTTTTGACATAAATAAATTTTCTTGGATCAAGGATACGTATTTCTTAAAGCAATGAAATTCATTTTGTTAGAATAAATAAAATTTCTTGTGTCAAAAAAAAATTTTTTTTTCGCTCAAGAAAATAATAAGGGAAAAATATTTTCTTGGCTCAAGTGAACCTTTTTTTCTGTGTAAAAACCGATATTCATAAATAAAGTCGTAAAACTTTTTATAAGCCAATGAAATCTCATTACACATTTGTATATACATGTTAATGTTATTTATGCGAACATTGTATTAACGAGCGTTAACATTTTTATTACTTATTATTGAGGGATTGTTTGACCTTACTGTCAATAAGTAATAACTCTTATTTATTTGCCGGCTCACATTTGCAACCTAGTACCAATACCGCGGACTTTTCAAAGTACCGACAGTACATAAATTAAATTTACAAATTGTTGTACAGTTACATTTAATATTAAGTAATCAAACTTTCAATCGTCTATGTTCATAAGATCACTTGAATGTGTTATTTGCATTTAAGTTAGTTTTTATTGAGACATTTTCCTGTTTTTCTTTTTAATAGCGCGCGATTTTTTATTGAATCAACAAATTCATAAGCGATTATTAACAGTTTAATTTATCATTTTTTTATAGTAGCTATTATTAATATTTACTGATGTGTAACTATTTTAATTGATTATCGGCAATTATAGATTGCGTAGAAAGAAATAATAAAAATTGTATACGACTTGATGAATATGAATCGTAATGAAGTTGATATCAGATTAATTACCCGGGAAAAAATGATCAGACCTGATCAGACATGAACAGGCATGAGTCTTCAGCCCTGATCAGACATGAAAAATGGCCATGCCTGATCAGGCATGAATTGACCTGATCAGGCCTGATCAGACATGGTCAGGTCTGAAAACCCATTACTATTTTTAATTAATTATTTTGCTTAATTTTATGGTTGTAGTACTTGATAGAGTCGTACGCAATTCTCTATAATAAAATAAAATAAAAAAAAAAATAATTACATATTATTGTAAGGATGTAACACCAGCGGTCAACCATCCAACTACCAACCATGCTCAATGCTGTTTAACTCTGGTGTTATCCGTTTGCCTTGAATTTCCCGCCTGCTGTGCTGCTATATTAGATGTAACAATTCTATGAAGTACATAGAGTATCGAATAAGTTTATGATAAATATAATGTTAAAATTGGTTTTATAATATATTTTGATAGTCCTAATTTATTTATGTAACCGAATCTCATTATAATATCACATTTATTTAAATAATATAATAAGTAATGATTTTCATATTAGGCAGGAGCAGAGCAGACCATAACATCCCATAGAAAATGTAATAAATTTTTTTATTTCAAAATTATTTAAATAAACGTAATGTTAAAAATAATTTTGCACTTTTTGTGATGACCAAAAATTTTTTTCGTCAAAGAAAAATTTTTATCATATCTCTGACTATAGTCAGAGAGGAACAGTCATAAACAGGCATGGTCAGACATGAATAGACATGAACAGGTATGAACAGGCCTGAGCGTATTTAACACTTCAGACATGAACAGGCATGGACAGGTCTGATCAGGCATGGAGAGGTCTGATCAGGCATGGACAGGCCTGAACGTATTTAACACTTTAGACATGAACAGACATGAGCAGGCATGGATAGGTCTGGTCAGGCATGGACAGGCCTGATCAGGCCTGAGCGTATTTAGTACTCCAGATATGAGCAGGCATGAACAGAACTGATCAGGCCTGGTCATACATGAACAGGCATGATCAGGTCTAATTTCAGGCCTGATCATACATGAACAGGCATGGTCAGGTCTGATCATTTTTTCCCGGGTAATGCGTTAAGTATCATGAAATCATGTGCTAATAGTAAATATATCAAGTTTAGAAATGTTTGCTTGTTAGTTCTGATACAAGGTAAGGATTTCATATTTGATAGTTTTTGTTAATTTTAGACCTTTTTAGTTCGAAAAAATAATTTTTTGTTGTGTGAGATATTAATCAGGTTTTAATACAAATTTCTTTTTAATTAATTGAGTAATTATACTCAAAATTTTAAAAGTGTTCGTAGAAATAAATTATTAAAAACCGGTGAGGTTAGCCGAGTGGTCTAAGGCGCATGGCCTGTGGAGCACTCGGACTGGCTCACTCCGGCCAGGCGTGGGTTCGAATCCCAAGCTGGTCTTAGAAAACATCTTGGTTGATATTCGATCCTTGTCGCGGAGATTAAGATTTTCACGACCCAAAAAGACCCCATCGTACCAATCCCAACAGTTAAAGTCGGCGATATGACTACAGCAGTTAAAACCGACTCTAAATAATGATAAATTAAAAAAAAAAAATTATTTGAAAATGAAAATTGTTGATTACTGAATATTAGGGTGTGCCAAAATTCAATTTCCGTGAAAAACCTTTTAAAATTGGAATTTTGAATTTCGCTTTTAGCAGGAGCTATGTTGAGGCATTTCCTAAGATATTTTGAAGTAAGACGATTTATTTGATTTTCATAGAATTTTTAACAAGAGATTCCATTTGGCACTTCCGGCCAAAATTTGAAATTTCAGCGGAAATACCCAAACTAAACTCTTGATAAAAAATTCTATGAAAATCAAATAAATCATCTCACCCCAAAATATCTTAGGAAATGCCCAAACACAGCTCCTGCCAAAAGCGGAACTCAAAATTCTAATTTTAAAAGGTTCTTCATGAAAATTGAATTTTGGCACACCCTACTGAAGATGAATTTTTGCTTTTTCTATGCAGAATCCTTGACAATATTGTAAAATTTTATTTTAATTTAATTGTTTAGAGTACTTGCAGCATTAAATAAGTTAAATGGTCTTAGGCACTTTGCCTTTTTCAAAAATATGTTATAAAATGTATAAAACATAAATAAAATTTGAATGAAAGTTTGTGAACTGAGAAAAAATTCCGGAATTGTTTTATTCTTGATTGCCTCAAAAATTTCTGACTTACTGGATATTATTCATAAACAGCGATCGCTATACTGAGATAAAAAAGTTAACTATTCAAAAAAGAAAATTTTAAACCAAGAATACTATTTTGAAAAAAATGTGCTTTTTGAGTCAAGAGAAAAAATTCTTAAGTCAAGAAGAAGTTATAGAGTTCTTCATAAAAATTTGATTTCAGTCATATCTAATATTCCTTGTGATTAAAATAAAAAATTTTATTAATAAGTTGTAACAAATTTATAATTCCTGATTAAAAAAAAGTATTGAAACAAAGAAAAAAGTATTGAAAAGAATTGATAGTCAATCCAATTCTTTTCAATACTTTTTTTTTTACTAGAATCTGAATTTGCGCGCGCAAGCGCGCGCCTGAATATAGAGTTTGCATATATTTTCATGCTTATGATATATTCGACCAATCACATCACGAATAAATTAATGCCTCATACATTTCATCTCAATCTACAGATTCGGTAGAATCTGGCGCCAAGTTCCGTTCAAAAATTCCGTTGTAAACGGAGCGCCAGACTACCGAATGTGTTTACCGTAAGCAGAACGATATTTTTAGGTTATAAAATTTTATTAATTCTACAGAACTTTTTTTTCTCCAATATTACTCTATAATTATACATTATATGTTATATTATCAATATTAATTGATAATGGTCATTGAAAATAATAAATTCTATTTAAAATTAATTAAATTCTCTAGCACAAACTATAGCGACCCAGATTTTTAGATTTTGACTTTTTTCTTATGGAGAAAGTGACATGCCAGACTAAATAATTCGAGAATGTATGGTAACTCTCCACTAGATGGGAGACTACAGTTAAAAAAAAAAGTTATGAGCTTGCGTCGATGCTCACTAGGGCTCGTCAATGTTACTCTAACACAAACTGTAGTTAGAAAGTTCGAAATCGAAAATAAAAGAAATAGTAACAATCATCACCAATATTATAAAAACCATGGAAATTTATTTTACGATTTTATAAAATATAAATATTATGATTGATAATTTGTCTATCAATCTAAACCAAAGGATATACTTGATGGAATTTTATTAATGCTTATTAGTTACTCTACGAGAAATAAAAGTTTAACGTGATTTTATTGTTACAATTGTTTGTGCACTAATTTTCCGCGGTAAAAGTACATAATTTGAATTGAAAATTTTTTCAATCACATAAAATGTTAAAATTTTTTTTTTTAAATAAAATCTCTAGAATTTACTATCTATCAACTTTACATATGAATTTTTTTAAATTAACTTTTTTAAATTAAGTATTATTTATTAACTAGAGTCAATATCTACAAGAGCTCACATTGTTTGGGTTTAGTTTCTATGTAATAGTCAGCTGATCATTGCCTAAGTAATTCTGGTCGAGTGTTTTACAGATATAGGTGGCACTGCTATACTGCGACCGAACTGCGCGGACATTCAAAACGACAATATTCTGTACATAATGCTTACATTCATTGAGTTTGATGAATCGTATTATTTACTAACAACATAATTATGATAATAATAATATGTAATAAAAATAATCATGCTAATAATAACAATAAAAATGAAGATAATACTGATAGTTATTATAATGATAACAATAGATTGATGTTAAAAATAATTGCATTCATAATATTGAACAATACGATTATTTTATTAAATTATTAAGGATTGTGGTATTAAATCCAAATTCACAATTTCCTAAATTACAAAAAATATAAAAAATTTTTCCTACGATTTTATAAAATATAAATATTATGATTGATAATTCAAGTCTATCAATCTCATTCAAAAGATATACGCTAGGGTGGGTCAAAAAAATCGAATAATATATTTTTGATTTTATACTCTGAAAAATAGGTTCGTAGACACCTAAAAAGAATTCTCTCCAAGTATAAACTCTTAATTATAACGGGAAGGTCCTCCGCTTTGCGGGTTTCTATTTTTTTCGAATAATCAGATAAAAAAATTTATATCTCGCTTCCAACTGCTTGGAAAAATATTCCGTGGCATAGATTTTGTGAGAAATTGAATGCTTTACAAAAAAGGTCTCTTATGACTTTTTCAAAAACTCAACCGATTAAAAGATATTCATAGTTGAAGTTTGGCTATTTTAAGGAAAATATTCGTTTTTATTATGAATTTTATAAGTCGATGAAAAAAAATTATTTCGGATTGCGGAACTCATGATTTTGTAGGAAATTTACTGCTCTACAAAAATGGTCTCTTATGATTTTTTGATTAAGTGAAGCCGTTACGAGATATTCATAGTCAAACATTAACGAATATCAATATTTCCAGTTTTTGATCAATAATTCGATAAATTTTAATTTAAACTATGAGTTTCAGGAAAATTTACATAAATTTGAGTTTCGATCGATAAAGAAATGTTATAAACAATTTTTTTAATATTGTTTTCAGTCTTGAGCTTGTTTGATTGCATTAAAACAAGAAATTAGAGCATTTTTTTCGACATATAGCCAATGATTAGTTTAATTTGAAGTGAATGACATATTTCTTTGTCAAATTTAATATGAAAAGTATTGAATCAAGTAAGAAACAACCAGTATTTAACTTTTTTATAGATAAATTTTTTATTGAATTATCAATTGCAATATAATTGTCTATATTTTTAACATAACAGTACGCTATTACTATAAATAATTTCTTTTATTACAATTTGGGAATGTTTTTTGATGTTCTTTGACAACTTGCAATAAGTACTGGAATTGTTCTTCATTTTTTGTCAAGCATTGATTATATTCACATTATACTTGGAGAGAATTCTTTTTAGGTGTCTACGAACCTATTTTTCAGAGTATAAAGTCAAAAATAAATTATTCGATTTTTTTGACCCACCCTAATATACGCGACTAATTTTCATGAAATTTTATCGATGCTACTAGTTTCTTTACGGAAAATAAAAGTTTAATTTATTTTTATAATAATTTTATGAACATTTCATATCCGTGGGAAAAGTACAAACTTTAAATTAAGAATGTAAAAAAATTTCTTATGAATACAAAAAAATTTACAGAGTAAACTACTAACTAAACTATCCAACAACCTTATATGTGTATGTTGTTAAACATATTGTTCTAATTTAATTTAATTTATTAACCAGACCAAATAGATAATACGCTAAACATTGTTTGAGTTTTACTTTCTTCGGATATACTAGCTGTTCAGGATCTCAAGAATTCTCATTAAGCAGTGTGTACATTCTATGATCTTTTGGTCATTTCCTATAGGTGGCATTGTTATTCGATTGAGCGGGTTTCAAATAATCATAATTTTTAGATAATTCGTATTGTAATTATGCGTTTGATGCATTGTCTTATTTACTAGCAACAACATCATAATAATAATAAATGATAATTTAGGAGCTGATTTTTAAAATGGTATTAAAGTAAAATTTCAATTATTTGAAAGAGCTTTCGTTCTAAGAGAACAATTTCCATTATGCTTGAGTTATGCAGTAACTATTGATAAGAGTCAAGGTTTAAGTTTAAAAAATGACATCATTGAAGCAGGGAACACCATTTTTAATGTTGGTCAAATTTATGTAGCCCTATCTCGTGTAACAGAGTTACGTGGACTACATTTAATCAATTTTGATCCTCATTCCGTTAAAGCAAGCTCTTCAGCAATTAAAGAATATAATCGTTTAAGAAAAATTTATAGGTCTGATTTACCTACCATACCAATTCCTGATACACGTTGGCAAAAAGTATGGGACATGATTTGGGCAGTTGAAGAACATTCTATTCAAATTGAACTCAAAAATGCGAAAAAGCTTCTCTTAGTTTATTAGATTGTCGAGGTATCGAAAACTGTGATAACGTTTCCGATGGTCTTAATTCAATTATTCAATGTATGTTTAATAATACAATAATTAGGACATTATTAATCAATCATGGCCTAAAGTATCAATCTGTCAACAATAAACTTAGTAATTTATTTAGCAAATATAATAATCGCGAATTACTTCTAAAGTCCAGTGACATTAAAGAGTCATTAATAGAGCAGCCTTATTCTATGACAAATAACGATCCTGTATCAGTATTTCTTAAAATTTGTAATGATAATTGTGATATTAGAAATTTAGTACAATTTAAATTAGAAATTAATGATCGATGCAAAACATGCAATTATTCTAATTCTTACAGTATACTAGAAAATGTATTACATGTTTCAATATATGATGAGAAAAAAACATTTGAACTACAAGAATTAATTGATTCATCATTTGGATATTGGTTTACTAATTTCAAATTTTGTGAAAATTGTATAGAAGTCAAAGAAACGCTAACAAAAATTTCATTAAATTCCTTGCAACAGATATTAGTTGTGAAGTTACCTGTGTCCATCAAAGGAAACAATAAATTAATAAATAGGAAAAAGGGTTTATAAAATCGGTACCCAAAGCAAAAATATCAATATGTAATACAAACTATGCTATTGTAAGTGCTATATTTAACTCTTCAAAAGATGGTAATTCTGAAAATCATCATGTTGCGATGATTAAACATAATTTATCATGGATCCAAATAGATGATGAGACTGTACAATCAGTAAGATGGCCTGCGAATTCTAAAAGTGCTTACGTATTTTTCTTACAAAAGAAGTAAATTGAAAACTTGAGGTACACCGAAAGAAAGAAAGTCTTAAGTCAAGCGTAAATTTTCTTAAATCAAAAAATCTTAAGGAAGATTGAAAATTTCTTGAATGAAGTTAATTTTTTTAAGCCAAGAAAATTTCTTCTTGCTCCAAAATAACTTCGGTCTTCCTTACAATTTTCTTAGTTCAAGAAATTTTCTTTTTCTATGTATATATGACATCTTAATACTTAAAATATATTAACTTATCTTAAACTTAACAAGAAATTAAATAAAATAACTCCTACTAACTTCTTTTATTTTAAAGTTAAAAAAAATACTTAAGTAAATGAGCACAAACAACAAAACAAAAATTTTTAAAATTATATTACTAAATAAAAAAAAAATAATCCACAGATTCGGTAGAATCTGGCACCAAGTTCCGTTCAAAAATTTCGTTGTAAACGGAGCGTCAGACTATCGACTGTGTTTACTGTAAGCATGACGTTTTTCTGAGGTTGCAAATTTTATTTTAAATTCTACGTTCTTTCTTTTTCTTAAATTTCTATTATAACAGTAGTTCATACCTTTTTTTCCTAATATTAATTAATTGAAAAAATATGAAAAAATTGTTTAGTTCTATGAATCAGAATTATTTCGGTTCAGACAGCGTTGAATATAACTGCTTAAATTTTGTCCCTATTATAATTTTTTATTCAGATATCTCTGCATAGGAACACTTTTTAACAATAATACTAATTATAATACTAAAAGTAATAATATCGGTAATAATAAATTGATGTTAAAATGACAGCAATAATAATATTTATCATTATCATTATTATTACTAAAATAATTGTTTGTTATTTCCATTGAATTAATGTGTATTGCAGTATTAAATCTAAATTAAAATTTTTTCTTATTAAGAAAATGTCAAAATTCTCTTTGTATATATAAGAAATGTATAATTTCCATCGATAATTTAAGTTATCGATTTAAACCGGAGGCGTTTTCGCGGATTAGTCAGTTTAAATTTTTAATACCACTAGCTAATATGAGAAAAGAAAACTTTAATTTTTTTATCATAATTTGAGCTGTAAAATCAAAGAACGAACGACTTTTCATATGATTATAGCTTTGCCTCAAAAAATTCATTTATTTATGAATTTTTAATATTGCGCGGGAAAAGTTTACGTTTGAAATTAAAAATGTAAAAGTATCTTATGAAACAAAAAATTTTATAGAACAAATTATCATACAACCTTCCATGTTTATGTTTGAAACATATTTTTTAATTAAATTTTATTTGTTAACCAGTTTAAACACACAAACATTGTATGAGTTATACTTTTTCGGATAAACCAGATGTTCAGTGTCTGGGGAATTCTCATTAAAAAGTGTGAACATTCTGTGATCTTATGGTTATTGCCTGTAGGTGGCACTGTCATCCAATTGAGCGGGTTTCAAATAATCTTAATCTCTTGATAATACGAAACATGACTATGCGTTTGATATATTGCGTCATTTACTAACAACAATATCATAATAACAATAAATAATATTGGTAACCATAATAAAAATAACAATAATAGTAATTATAATACTGAAAGTATTAATATCGGTAATAATAAATTCATGTTAAAAATGAAAGCAATAATAATGTTTATCATTATCATTATTATTACTAAAATGATTGTTGTTATTAATAAATCCGAATAAAAACAGTTTCACTGTAAAAAATTGTGCCAAGTCCACGTTCATAAAACTCATCTCAATAACATTAGCACTTTACAAAAAAATAAGACTCGTTTCAAAAATTTTCATTCTTTACAAAAAGATGTGAAATCCGAACAAAAACAGTTTCACTGTAAAAAAATTGCGCCAAGTCCACGTTCATAAAACTCATCTCAATAACGTTTGCACTTTACAAAAAAATAAGACTCAATATAATAATTGTCATTCTCTACAAAGAAAAGTGAAATACAAAAAATACCAAGAAACTGTCATAATGTTAAAAAAATTGAAAGAAAATTTGTTGAAAATTTAAAAATTAAAAAAATTTTTTTATCGTACTTGGCGCGCGTCATTGAGTACCCCAAATTTTTTCAGGATAAATAAACATCCTTTGAATGATTAAAAATTTATAATTAAGTCAACCTATAAAATGCATGAATTTAATTAATCAACTATTATTATTTAATAATAAGTTTTACAAAATTTAGGTAAAATCGACATGTCATACATATGTTATTTGAAATTTTTTAATCTTCCAGACATCATTTATGATTTTACTAAAACGCCCTCTCGTGTTTGGTTATGAAAACTACTTCAAAGTAGATACAATTGAGTGCTCTAGAAAAGAAAACATATGGTCGACTAAATTGAGAAAATGCGGTGTGATTGCCAATCAAAATGTGTTAATTACAATTAAACTAAGCAATATCAAGTTTCTTCATTGAAGCTTAATGACAGAGCTGAAAAAAATTGAATCCAAAAATTTTATATAATTTCAGATGATTTCACCACACCACCATATTGATAGTTATGTCCACTAAAAATTTAAAAACGGATTTTTTCACTGAAACTGATAATTAATCGAGTAAGCAGTGTTTTTAATGAGTTGAGTATGCTTGACTAATGTAAATTTATAAGTATAAGAATGTATGAAATCATATATTATGTAATTAGAGCTGATCAGCCCGAATATGTATAACTATACATAATTACATAAATTCGAGCAAAATCGTTTTTTCTCGGGTTGAAATTCTTCCGAAAAAATTTGGGGTACTCAATGACGCGCGCCAAGTACGATAAAAAAATTTTTTTTTAATTTTTAAATTTTCAACAAATTTTCTTTCAATTTTTTTAACATTATGACAGTTTCTTGGTATTTTTTTGTATTTCACTTTTTTTTGTAGAGAATGACAATTATTATATTGAGTCTTATTTTTTTTGTAAAGTGCAAACGTTATTGAGATGAGTTTTATGAACGTGGACTTGGCGCAATTTTTTTACAGTGAAACTGTTTTTGTTCGGATTTTATATTACTAGAATTCAAATTTGCGCGCGCAAGCGCGCGCCTGAGTTTAGGGTTTACATATATTTTCATGCTTATGATATATTTGACCAATCACGTTACGAATAGTTTGCTTACATGATATATTTTCATATTTTTCATCTAAATTATAAGAGTGGAAAAGGATCAGGAATATTGAAATAAGCAGATATCTGATAATTCTTAAAATTTTTATAAGAAATCAACCCGTGTAAAAAAATCGTCTTAAATAAGTCTTAAAAAAGTCATTTGTTTAAGATTTTAAACGTGTCACGAACCAAGAATATTTTAAGATGCCAAAATAAAATTTCGAAAGCAGATTTTTGAAATTTGGTTCTGAAGTTTATTATGAAAATTAATTTTTACATATTTTTTAGACCATTTTGCGAATTTTTGACAGCAACAATTTTGAGTAAGCTTTTTTTGAATTGAATTTGAAATTTTCGAAAAATTATTATCTGACAATTTTAAGACTTATTCGTCTAAAAAATGTCTAAAAATTAATATTTATAAGATTGTGACAATTATAAAATACCTCTCAATTTCAGTATCATAGAAAATCTTTTTTAGTGGCAGATCACAATGTAAAAATTAATATTTATTCTTTCCTTAAATTTCCTACTCTACCGATGATCCAATAATCATTTTTTCTCGTCGGTTAACAAAATTTCTTTCGTACCTACAATCATTATCATAACACTCTAGGAATGAATTATCATCAGAGAAAATATTTACAATTGCAAACACACGTCAAGTATCAAATGTCAACAAATGATCGTGTCCGCAATAATAAAGAAGTAATTAATTGTTTAAGAAGATAGATAATAATTAATTTACTGTCAATCATGACTGATACAAACGGTAAGTTATTAAGAATTTATAAAATGTATATTTATGAAAAGTAACATTTTTTTTTATAGTAAATTAAGTTGTAAGTGCAAGGTAACCTCAAAAAAAAAAAAACTAAAATATTTATGATATTTATTTATGTTTTTTCAATTATTCAAATTTTCTTTTTAATTATTTAGATTTTTTTTTTTTATATTTCGGTATTTTTTTAATAAAAATTTTTTACCTAAAAAAAAATAAAATAATCACTAAAACATGTAAGAATTATATGAATTCATAATAACAAACAATATTTGATACAATTAAGCAAAACTCGGGAGGAATTGTAAATGTATTATAATACTATAATATATTTAATTACGGTAGCACTTACAATCATGCAATTGCAAGAACTGATGTACAAATTTAAATATGTCAATAAATATTCTTAATAATAAATTTATGATAGTGAAATCAACAGAGATTTAAAAGTTTTTTAAATTACTAGTTCAAGTCGATTACAAAAAAAAATATATTTATAAAAATTTGCATATGTAATTCTTTTAAATTTCTAAATGAAAATTTTTTTCACAAAAATTTAGATGATATTAAATTTGGCTGTCATTTCACAATTTTTTTAATTTTCTTTGAAAATAAATTGTAGCAAAAAAAAATATTGAAAATTATCATCATTTAATGTCATTAAAGTTGGCTGTCACTATTATAATTTTTTTACTTTTTTTAATAAACAAATTTGCTCCGAAAAATTATTTCTGAAAAATTGCATTTTCGACCTTTTTCAATTTTTTAAATGACAATTTTTTGTTTTCATTTTTTTTTGCCATAATTTATTTGTTAAAAAAATTTTCAAAAATAATTATTATCTGCTAGATTCATTCTCATAAATTTAGTTGTTATAAAACCCAAAAAATTGACAGACCTCTGTTAATTTCAGTATCATACTATTAAAGTCAGTCAACGTTTGTAATTTTTTGATTGTTTTAATAATTAAATTAGAACAAAAAAAAAAATATTAATTAAAAATTGCACTTACGGTTTTTAAAGTTTTTTACAAATGAAAATTTATTTTTTAATTTTTTTGTAATCATTTTTTCAACAATATAAAATTCTAAAAATTTTTAAATGTCGGCTAACTTAATTTTTATTTCCGTATCATAAATATTTGTAAATAATTTTATTTCTTATTAATAATATTAATATTTATTAAAAATTGCACTTACAGTTTGTAAAGTTTTTTACAAATAAAAATTTATTTTTTAATTTTTTTGTAATCGTTTTTTCAATAAAAAACATAAAAATTTTTAAATGTCGGCTAACTTAATTTTTATTTCCGTATCATAACAATTTGTAAATAATTTTATTTTTTATTAATAATATTAATATTAATTGTTAGTACTGATTTTTTTTTTTTTTTTTTCAACAGAAATAGAAAAAAGTGTTTTAACAATAATACTGGACGTAAATCCTCTGCAGCGCTTAGTCAGAAATGACCCCAAAGTAATGACGCAGTGTATTGATGCAGTCACAGTCTTCGCAAATGCACATTTAATGGAATCGTCAACGAACGAGCTGGCAGTTTTAGCTTGTCATGGCCAGGGCGCTAAATTTTTATACCCAAAACCCGATAAGCCGATCGAGATACGTCAGTTTGACGGCCAGTATGAAAAGTTAACTCTAGTTGAACGAACAGTTCGCTCTCAGTTACAGGAAACTATCAATGAGTTATTACAGTGTGGTAATTTGCGTAACGAAAGCTTAATATCTGGCGCGTTATCATTAGCGCTCTGCTATATATCACGTTTGGAGCGTGATAAAGCGCCCGGTGAAAAATTACATTCCAGAGTATTAATTGTTACGGGAAGTAATGACTCTGCGACGCAGTATATGAATTATATGAATATCTTCTTCACATCACAAAAAATGGTAAGATTTATTTTTACTTTTTATTCTTCTAGGTTTTATATTATATATAATAATAATAATAATAATAATAATAATAATAATAATAATAATAATAATAATAATAATAATAATAATAATAATAATAATAATAATAATAATAATAATAATAATAATAATAATAATAATAATAATAATAATAATAATAATAATAATAATAATAATAATAATAATAATAATAATAATAATAATAATAATAATAATAATAATAATAATAATAATAATAATAATAATAATAATAATAATAATAATAATAATAATAATAATAATAATAATAATAATAATAATAATAATAATAATAATAATAATAATAATAATAATAATAATAATAATAATAATAATAATAATAATAATAATAATAATAATAATAATAATAATAATAATAATAATAATAATAATAATAATAATAATAATAATAATAATAATAATAATAATAATAATAATAATAATAATAATAATAATAATAATAATAATAATAATAATAATAATAATAATAATAATAATAATAATAATAATAATAATAATAATAATAATAATAATAATAATAATAATAATAATAATAATAATAATAATAATAATAATAATAATAATAATAATAATAATAATAATAATAATAATAATAATAATAATAATAATAATAATAATAATAATAATAATAATAATAATAATAATAATAATAATAATAATAATAATAATAATAATAATAATAATAATAATAATAATAATAATAATAATAATAATAATAATAATAAGCGTTATTAAGCCAATTAGACGCCGGGGAGTTGTATAGATATCTAGGAATGGAAGAGCACCGCATGCATGCGGTCTCTGAAGTCCGAACAACTCTCCAGAGCGAGTATGTTAGGAGACTCCGGAAAATTTGGTCCTCCGAACTTTCCGGCAAAAACAAAGTCTCAGCTACTAACATGCTCGCTGTCCCAGTCTTACTATACTCTTTCGGTGTCCTGAAATGGACCCGAAAGGATTTACGAGATCTCGACATCAAAACCCGTAAGATCATTAATATGAATCGGAGCATGCACCCCAATTCATCAGTCGCCAGATTATACCTCTCCCGGTCCATCGGTGGGAGAGGTTTGCAGAGTTTGGAGCGGCTTCACGACCGTTTGGTCCTGGGTTTAACTCACGAAGTTGTCAATTTCACTGCAGACGAGGATGACTTTCTTATGCAAATTGTACATAAACATGAAAATGCGCATAAGGGGTCATTCTTGTATAAGGCAGCAATATATGCGGCAAGAACCCTTAGTCTTGGAGAAATAAACGCTCTTATGGAACTCCGAAAAGAGGAATTTAAGAGCGTCATCAGGAACGCCGAGGAAAAACTACTCCTTGGCGAACTGATGGACAAGTCCATGCACAGCGTGTTCTTTAAACACGTGCGTGATCATGGCTTGTCCATCCAGCTGACGTTTTCCTTCTTAAAGTCAGCGGGCCTGATGTCCGAGACTGAAGGGTTCATATTTGCCTGCCAAGATGGTGTCATTAACACTCTTGAGTACCGTAGCAAGGTGCTCCAGGTGCAGCTTCCGGACACGTCCTGTAGGAGGTGTAGACAACATCCGGAGACGCTTATGCACCTTTTGTCGGCATGTCCAGTGCTGGCGAGAGGTGCATATATCCAGCGTCACAATGCTGCCCTGAGAGTACTGTACTACTATCTTCGTCATTGCTACGGTATTGACGTGACACCAGTGCTGCCTTATTTGCCAGGAGATATTCCCCAGTTTGTTGAGATTGACAGTTGCAAAATTTATTGGAACATGCCATTTGCAACAACCCGGCGGATAGATCACAACAAACCTGATATTGTGCTCTTCGACAAGGCCACTCATGACATTTATGTCATTGAGTTCTCGGCCCCGGCTGAATACAACATCTCAGCCAAAGAAGAGCACAAAAGACAAATATATCAGGATCTCCTGTTTGAAATTGGTAAACTTTACCCAGGTTACCGTGTCAAGCTTGTCGTCCTGATTGTTGGCGTCCTAGGAGGGATGAAGCAGTCTTTTGTATCCTCACTTGCCAAAGTTCCAGCTTGCTCATCAAAAGCTGAGTTCTTGGCAGTTAGGATGCAGAAGGCTGTTTTACTTGGTTCTCTCCGTCTCTTAAGGGAAATGACTTTGGCCTGCTGTGATCACTAACCGCCTTGTTGTGCGGAGTGGTCCAGCAGTAACGGACGGAGCTCAGGCTGGGCCCTCGGAGAATCGGACTCCGGGGATAACCCCCCTGAGCATTTAAGGGGGATAGCCACTGTAAAATTTCGGAAAAAAAATTTTTTTTTTTTTTTCATTAAACTGAAGTTTATATATTCAAAATTATGTATTTCAAATTTTATAGAAAAATTCCGAATAGTTTTCGAGTTATAGTCATTTTTATAAGAGCGCGTCGATTGACCGTTTTACGCGCGGCGCTTCGACGAAAACGTCGCCTGCTCGCTCCGTCTTTGATTCGTACGGGTTGGCGATTGTTTTCCCTCACGATTGTCAACCGTTACAATTATTTGACTTTTAACGTATATTTTTTCTTATTGTTGAGATACTGTACCTCATAGTTTAGTTGTTTTGTATGAATACACACTCGTTCTTTAATTTATTGAGTTTCTTAGTGTACTCGTTATTGTTTACTTACTTATTTTTTTAAATCTTCTGATCTTTTTTTTTTTTTGTTTATTTAACAAAAAAATTTGTTAAATAATGGATCGTAAACAAAGTAAAGTTATTAAAAACGAAAGAAAACTGCCAAACGACAGGAAAAAATTTAATCGACCGCTCAACAGATATGAAACTGAAAAAATACTGGCTCTCAACGACGTGATAGTGCTTCCAAGAGGAAATTATCACAAAAATCTAATTGTACAATTGATTCGAGTATTAGCTACAAAATTATAAATTTTTTTCGATATTTAATTTACTAAGTGGCTGTGTATCGTGTAAAAAGTGTGGTGGTGATGTAAATTTTACTGAGACAAGTATTCGAGGATTAGGTTTTAAACTAGTTGTGAATTGCAAAAATGTGATCCAGTTTTGATAAATTCATGTCCACTCATCAAGAATGCGTATGAAATTAATCGCCGTTTCATCTTTGCAATGCGGATAATTGGTATTGGGTTATCTGGACCTGAAAGATTTTGTGCTTTCATGGATTTACCACGACCAATGTTCCATAGCTTTTACGATCGTCTGGTCACACAAATCAGAAATGCAGCTAGAAACTGTTGTGATTTAGTGTTGAAAAAAGCTGCTAAAGAAGAAATCCAAGAAACCTGCAAGCATTTAAAATCCAATGACATTCCTGGAATTTCTGTCTCCGGTGACGGTAGTTGGAAGAAAAGAGGGTTTAAATCTTCATTTGGTATATCTTCTCTAATTGGTTACTTCACTGGCAAAATCGTAGATGTAAGTATGAAATCCAGTTATTGTAAGATGTGTGCGCTAATGAGCTCAAAAAAGGAACAGCTGAATACGATCAATTTATGCAAGACCATGCTCTAGACTGTCCAATAAACCATGAAAATTCTTCTGGACAAATGGAGGTAGATGGAATAAAAGAGATGTTTATGCGATCAGAGTTATTACATAACGTTAAGTATGTAAACTATATAGGTGATGGTGACACTAAAACGTATAAAAATATTTGTGATGCTAAACCGTATGGGGACATGGTGAAGATAAAAAAAAAAGGAATGTATTAATCACGTGCAAAAACGAATGGGCAGTCGACTAAGGGCTTTGAAGAAGCAACGAACTAACAAGAAGACAAAAACAGGAAAAGAAGAAAATACACAGAAAAGTTTAGGTGGGAAAGGTCGATTAACGGACAAAGCAATTAATGAATTTACAAAGTATTATGGTTTAGCAATCAGACGTCATTCTAATGATGTTGATGAGATGTATAATGCTATTTGGCAAACATTTTATCACAAGTTTTCATCACCCGAAGATCCGCAGCATTTTCTTTGTCCTGAAGGTGCAAATTCGTGGTGTCAATTTCAAAAAGCTGTGGCAACAAATACTTTGGACTCATTAGTTGAAAAACCACCACTTCCTGCAGATATTGCGGAAGCTTTAATACCGATTTATGAAGATCTATCGAATCCAGAGTTATTGGAACGATGTGTCGGTGGGTTTACACAAAATAATAATGAAAGCTTCAATGCATTAGTGTGGCAGCTCGCCCCAAAAACAAATTCTTCTTGTTCCCTTATTGTTGAAATAGCTTTATATATTTCAACAATTACATTCAATGATGGGGCTCTAGCAACTCTGAAGATATTAGAGAATCTCGATGTTAAAGTAGGACCAACACTCTACTCATACTGCGCTGAGCGCGACGCTACTCGGGTTAAAGCTGCTGAAAGCCGCATGGAAACGGCCAGTAAAAAAATAAAAAAGTCAAGGTCAATACTAAAGATAAGGAGGAAGAACCCTCATATGGCCCAGGACTTGATAGTTTGATGTGAGTATGAATATTTTGTGAAAGACTAGATTTTAAAGTTGCGAGAATCTTCTTAAAACTTTACTCGCGTTTTTCTCAAAACGACTTTTTCAAACTTTCCGGTACTGTAACTTTCGTAAATATGAACCGATTCTCAATTTTTTTGTTTCCCCGTATTCGTCTACTTAGTGGCTATCGTCGCACGTAGGGGATTTTGAAAATTTTAATTTTTAAGATTTTTAAGGCTGTTTGAGTCCAAAAAATGAGGAAAAAAGACGAAAAAATTTTCAATATGGCGCCATTTTTTCTCAAATCAAAATTTTCAAAATCCCCTACGTGCGACGATAGCGACATTCCTATAGATTAAAATGCCGTTTGGTTTTTTTGTTTCAGATAATCCGTTTTTGAGTTACAGTACCGGCAATGGAGGGGGAAATTTTTTTGGTGCTCTACAAAAATGTTTATAACTTTGTGATAACAAAATATTTTTGAATAAAAATTTAGGAGAATTATCCTCAACATATACTTTATAAAACAAAAAAAACCCGATCCCCAAATTCCTTTATTATCCTAGTAAAAAAAATTCCCGAAAATTGCCTATTTTTTCCAGCGTCACAGTGGCTATCCCCCTTAATAACAAAATAATAATAATAATATAGTTTTAATTAAGTCTTGTATGAATAAAACAGCGCGCTTTCAAATACAATCATCTGCCCAGGCACAAATAATAAAAAATTTATAAAAAATGTTAATATAAACATCCCGTCAAACAAATTTTAGAAGCGTTGCTGGATTGTTTCAAATTCAATGCAGTGAGCGAACAATTTACTTAATTTCTGATGTTAATTAAACACGACGTATGTGAACATTAACTTTAATTTTATGCTAAATATTCAATGCAATTAATTCGCAGTCTTGACATTTATTTTCCACTATTCTAACAGAAGCATAGCGCCGAATTACCATACAAAATTATGTTAAGTTTGTATACTTTATGTGTTAATTTCATTCAGCCCGAAACAGTAAAAAATAATAAAATGATTTTATTGAAAAATAAACATACACTGATAAAAAAATTGACTTGACTCAAGAGCCAAACTCTTGAACCCAGAATCCCATTTTGGAGAAAATGATTTTCTTGAAATAAGAAAATTTTCTTAGACCAAGAATAATTTCTTAGTTCAAGAATTTATTTTTTGTATACGGCAAGAAAAAAATTTTTTTTTGTATACGCCCTTTTGGCTCTAAGACAAACAAATTTTAAAGCTAATAAGGCGTATGAGGGCATTCATTAATTACGGAAGGGTATTGAGAGGGAGGGAGGGGGCTAAAAAAATGTCTTCATGTCCTTATGTTGGGGAAGGGGGGGGAGGGTAAATTCATTCTTACGTAATATTTCGTGAATCAAAATTCAATATTAAAAATTTAATTTCATTCTAGATTTCAAGTAATTTTATTAATTTTAAATTGTACAGTCGAATTTTCATTTTATTTTAATAATTTTTATTGCTTATTGAAAAAAAAAATAACTTATTAAAATTTTATATGTTTTTATTGATATCCTTGTTTCGTTCTATAAAAAAATATTTTTTTTTTTATTTAAAAATGATAGATCCACGTTGAACTATAAGTTTTAGTGAAACTGATCTTTCCTAATATAATAGTTTATTATTTAGAATATCAAGATAGAATCTTATGTAAGAAAAGGGAGGGGAGGTTCGAGAAATCTTATGTATACTTACATGGGAGTAGGGAGGGTAAAAGGTCACCAAAATTGTCCTTACGTAATTTATAAATGGCCCCAATCATTTTTTTAAATCATAACTGTTAGCTTGAAAAAAAAAAGTTAAAAATCATTTTTCGGTTAGTTGGAGTGAAAAAAAAGGTTTTTATACGCTCTTTTGGCTCTGCAAATCAATTAATTTCTCTTTCTTTTTGATTTTTTTTTAAGGGAGTTGTGATAGATGTATGCAGTCTCGATCAAGAATTGACGTTATTACAACAAGCTTGTGATATTACTGGTGGAAATTATTTAAAGATATCGCAATTCGCTGGTCTGTTGCAGTATTTGCTGGTAAGTTTTTATGTTATAAAAGCAGCCCATACAATTGTTACTGTACGACTCAGTAGACATATACTATTTTATAAATTGTTGGACTTTAATTTATTATTTATAAGTAACTAGACGGTCAAAATTTATTTTTTTATTTTTTTTTTTAAATCACAACAAATAAATAAAAATAATGTCAGTTATTTTAAAGTTTCTGACGATTAGTTTTTTTTTATAACTAAGAAACTAGTGCAGAACTGCAGAGAACGTATGAAATCAATGTTAATTGAGTATCCAATTTTTAATTGAATTTATTTTGAGTTATAGGTGGTCAATCGACTTCAAATTTTGAGAGTAATTGTATCATTATGTCCTTAATAAGCATACAATAATTTAGAATTTTTTGACGGTAGTTAATTTTTCTTAGCGGGAAGTTAAAAATTTAACTCACATCGTTGTTTCATATTTCTGCGTTCATAATTATACAAAAGAATTGCAAATAAAAAAACCAATAAAATATTCACACTATCGCTGGAGTCTGCTATAAAAGCAAACTAGCAAAAAATATCTCTAAAGCAGGAAAATATAGAAGAGTATAAAATTTTTTTCCTTTATTAATTCAATGTTATTTCCCCGAATAATATGTATCCGGAAGCAGAAATACATTAATTTTTATTAGCATTAGCTTTCCAATGCTTTTAGTTTTTAGTGAAACCATGAAAAATTTCAATACACTAATTGCGTATTTATGGAATAGCAACATGAAAATTAATAATTATGTATTCTGTTTTTGGAATGAAAACTATTAGCTTGGCGGCAACAGATAATTTTTTTATTATTTAATTTCATCCGTAAAAAGAAAATCTGAGCAATTTTTTTTTCCGAAAAAACTATTATTTCACTTAAAAATTGATATAAATTTTTCTTCTTGACTAATTGAGCCACTAGACAATTACTATCAATAATTGTAATTAGATTCTCAAAAATAAAACGGTAACAAGTACATTAATTTCCTGACAAAGAGGAGATTAAATAGCATTTCCCGCTCGGTAGACAAACAATACGATTGTAGACGTGCTTTCCGGTATTGAACAGCGGAAAATTTTTTTCCATCTAAAAAAAAAAAAAACAAACGTGCGCTTTTTTCATTTTATTAATGTACCTATATATTTTTAATATCGGTTATAAAAAATTTTTATACTAAAATCTCAAATTTCCCAGGAGAAATATTTTGGACGTCTTATAAGCGCAGCGGATGAGGCAGTGCCCTTCTCTTGACTTACAAAAAACAAGTGATTTTTTTAACTAAAATTGAGTCTATTTATTTTCTATCGCACTTGTAGAATAATATTTACCTATAAATGTCATTGCAAAACACTAGTTTCAACACCTACAACATTTTTGAAAGACATTTTGCTTTTTAAACAAATGAACAAAATGTTGAAAAAAATTATTCCGTGAATGTCCCTGTGTCTGATGTATGTAGGGAAACTGGCGTGGTCACGATAATTGCCAAAAAATTTAACTGATCCAGTCAATTTTTTATTATACGCTTCAGTACTATCCCAAACTAACTCCTTTCGAAGATCACGGTCTAATTCAATGTAGTTTATTTATAACAACCTGTTACCCGCCTGCTCTGCTGGGCACTTTATAGAATTGTAGTTTTAGATCTAGACTTGAAATTCAATTGGAGTATTATTTTGACTTGCACAGGTTCCACATTCCATCGAATCGGAAGTAGAATTTATTGAAATCCGTATTGAGATGATCTCTACATGACAAATAAAAGATCCTTACCAAATTTGCAGCTTTTTGAAGCTATATTTTAAAAATTAAGATTTTTATCGCTAACACCCACCCCCGCGATCTTTATTGGAGGTGATTCTGTGTAAAATCCGTTCTTGAATCATTTTTGTATCACATGTAGATGACTCCTATTAAATTTGGAGTCTATAGGAGCTATAGCTTGAAAATTAAAAATTTTCATTGTTAATACCTACCCCCGCAACCCTCTGTGGGGTGAGATATCGTAAAATTCATTGATAGATTATTTCTACATCTCTTACGGAAGATTCCTACCAAATTTGAAGTCGATAGAAGCTATAGTTTAAAAACGGGAATTTTTCATTGCTAACGCCCTCTCAAATCTCCTTGTGGGTGGAATTTCGTAAAATCCGTTCTTAGGTGACCTCTATTCGGCGAAAGGAATATTCTTGCCAAATTTCAAGTCTCTAGGTCTTATAGCTCCAGAGATACCGTGATGAGTGACTATATCTGTAGAAAATCTCCTATATATGTACTAAGGTGTGCCATAATGTAACTTCCGTGAAGAACCTTTTAAAATTAAAATTTTGAGTTCCGCTTTTAACAGGGGATGCGTTTGGGCGTTTCCTGAGATATTTTGGGGTGAGACGATAAATTTGATTTTCATAGAATTTTTTAACAGAAGCTTAGTTTGGGCACTAATATATATATATAGATTAGCAATAAACTAAAAATCCACTAGTCGTTTGTATATTTATATCTATGTAAATAAGGTTTATCTACAACACATGCGCAGTACCTTCCTTTTCTGGATAGACAATGGCGCGAAAGATTTAAAAGTATTTGTATTTTATTTCAACCAATTTTATTATGGAAAATGAAATTATGAGGCGTGCACTTTTGATTGTTCCAAACTTCTTACTATTATATTTTGAGGAGAATAATTTTAATGAAATTAAACTAATTAAACTAACTTAATGAAATTAATTTAAAAAAAATTGAATGTCTTAGAAAATAGTTGTATTTTTGTTAAAATATGATAAAAATTTGAATCTTGCCAAGAGATTTAAATAATTTGGAATTCGTTTGATTAAATAATTTAAATATTGAATTACAGTGGGTATTTCTGCCAAATCCAGCTGTACGTACGAAACTAGTACTACCACCGCCAGTTAAGGTTGATTACCGTGCTGCGTGCTTTTGCCATCATGAGTTGATTGATATTGGCTACGTCTGTTCAATTTGTCTTTCAAGTACGTTTAAAAAATAAATTAACTTTATTGGTATTGTTATTATTATTATAGCTATTAACTTCAACAATTAATTAAGCAATTTTCTACCTCCTATTTTCTATCGACCAACCCTATATTTTATTAATTTTCACTTCACTCTCTTCAATAAGCTGCTAAACAATCACCCTCAATTTCAATTATTTCCATTCACTTTTAAATTATTGATTTTTTTTTTAGTTTTCTGTAAATTCAGTCCGATTTGCACTACATGCCAGTAAGTACTCAATTTTTTTTATTGCCAGCAATCGATTAGGCTAAAAATTTATGTGAAAATTAACTAATTGACTTTTTACAGCACATTATTCAAAGCACCGGCACCAATTCCTGCGAAGATAAGGAAGAAAAAGAAGCACTCTGATGTTGTTCATTAATTATAAAGTATTTTTTTTTTTTTTACTGTAAGTTTAAAATAATAAATCATTTTTCAATTAAATATTTAAAAATTTTTATAATCCTGATTTTCATGCTTATGATATATTTGACCAATCACGTTACGAATAGTTTGCTTACATAAAATATTTTCATATTTTTCATCTAAATTATTATAGAAGATATTAATCATGCTTATTATTCACGTGGTCTTATAGATACAATTTAACAGTGAGTATGTGATATATTAAAAAATTATGTATACTCGTCAGTTACGTAATCGCTGAGACTTAATCTAAAAACTATATTATATCTTTAATTTCTTATAAATTCTGTAGTTTTTGGATAGAGACATATTTAAAAAATTATAAAGTATTAAAAAAATTTATTTGAAAATCGATGTAATTATTTAGTAAAAATATAATACTGACAAAAAAAATAAAATTTTAAAGAAATTTTTGTTTCTGGTATTACACTTTTAAAATATATTTACATTGATTCTAAAAAATAAAAATTTATACGCTTTTATGTTACGTAATTTTCTGAAATAATTTTTTAGTCGTTAGAAAATTGGTATTATATTTAAATACGAATTTTAAAACATTTAAAAAAAAAACAAAATATTCAAAAAATTACTAGCAAAAAATACTTTGCTCGAAATTATAAAGAAATAAATCCGAAACAATTTTTATAAAAAAAATTAGGAAAACGGTTAACCCTGAAGGCCATCCTTGCAACTTCCTGCTAAATCCATACCTAGGCGCTTAAAATTGCACTGATGGTGTTTTTGAGCTCTCTGAGCTCAAAAATACAATTTATGTTATTTTTAGCTCTTCGAGCCCAAAAGTCTGACAAAAGTTTCATAGAACACTATTTTTTTAATTTTCAAACCGCAATAACTTTTGAATTAATCAACCGATTTTCACGCGGTTGGCAGCATTCGATGCAGTTTTTTTTTTTAGTTTCATAACGAATTTTTGAGTTTGAATTGATCGAGTAAGAAATTTAAGAGTAACTCCGAAAAAACAATTTTTTCGGTTTTCTTTTGTTCACGATATCTCTCGAACAAATCAACCGATTTTGACCAGCTTGGCAGCGATCGACGTGATTTGGTGATGTTGAAAGCTGATTATTAACTGATTAGCTGATTAACAATTGAATTTAATAAATAATTAATATTTTACAAGTATTAAGTGAATAAATTTATTGAAAATTAAAATTAAATTAACCTTATAGACTATTCTACTCTAGTCCTTTTATTATTTTACTAGAACTTTGAATAGCGCGCGACTAAATTTTAACCAATAATGAATCGTGGCCCGATTTTTGCGAGTTTCGACCTTTGACTAACTTCAAGACTATCATGTATTTTAATTTAGAGGATAGTGATCAATTACTTGCATGCAATCAAGAACTATTTTTTTAATTACGCCAGAACAATATAACTTTTTACGCGCGCACATAAGTACACTTTTTTTTTTTTTCTGTAAGCTAAGAAGTATCGCAATGATCAATAAGTAGTAGTAGAAAGTTGCAGGGATGGCCTGCAGGATCAATTATTTTTCATATTTTGTTTTTAGTCGTGTGATTCTAAAAAATGAGCATATTAATACAACAATTGAAAGATAAAACCCATAAAAAAAAAAAGCACGCATTTCAAGTTAAGGATTCCCGCGATTACATAATCAAAATCAACTTCTGACATTGAAATATGTAGCAACTGTCGAGCTTATGCTATGATCGAATAAGCCCCTATACCCGTATATACATGGCGTATAGCGGATGTCATGCGTGATTTACGATGATAAACGCCTCACGCATACGCTTTCTGCAAATAGCGAATATATAAACTCGTTTGTATACAGTTTATATTATATGTTTTGCAGTAACAATAAACTAATGTACATACATCTCTGTGTACATTGTTCGAATAATCCGCCTTATCTGCATCTCTAAACAATAACAACAACAATAAACAATACCCCACATCGAGCAAAGATGGAAAAAGTAGGACCTCAAAATGACAGGAATAAAATAATAATTTAAAAGATAATTTGCTTGAAAAAAAGGGGTAAAAATTAATAAATCATCTCAAAGCAAAAATATTACTCTTAATGTATAGATAGACATAAATTGTTTTTTTTTTTTGAAAGCTTAGAATTAATTATTCTAGTTTATTTTGGACGTCATTGTTGGAGTACTGACTGAAATGAGCGTAGAAAATCGCTTTCATCATACACTTACTTTACGAGCTCTAACAAAAGCTCATTTTCATCCGCGCTTCCTTTTACTACCGATTTCATTGGTGCTTTGAAGTCAAGTTGAAATACCATCTACATCTACGGGATATTGGATAACGGCTTTGCACACCGGAGAATAAAATACATCGTTAGAGCATGGAAATTCTATTACCAATATATAGATTATATATATGTCATTGAGTTATGTAGCTATACTACTTCGCAACGTTTTCCTTTGTTATATGACTATTTATATTTAGTATTTCTAGAATGGTAATCAAAAATTATTAAATGCAATCATTTTATTGACAAGTCTCAAGAAAATTATCAATTGATTAAGAAGAAAAATTCAAATGTATAAACACATATACAAACAAGCGGGTAATAAGGCCTAAGTGATATGAATGCTATTTAAAATAACCGCATCCGCTAAAGACTTCTTTAGTAGAAGCGTCTAGCATAGAAATGTCGCTATAAGTTTATAGAGTCCCAATACAACGTTCCTTGTCTTCTATATTTTATCATCCGTCATATGCTAAAGTAGCACAGAAGAATTCCTAAAAAACGACTTGAGTAACTGGTGAACATTTTTTATAATTTTATATTTAATAATTTAAAATCATTGTTCTATTTTTTATCAACATCTTAAAAAGTATTGTTGCTCAATTTAAGTGATGATTGATCTCTAATACCTATTTTATCAAGTATAGTATAACTATTTCCAGTATGTATAACCCGCAGGCCTTATTAACCTACCGTAGTAAAATAAGGCCTATTCGCAAGATTTTTGAAAAAATTTAATTTTGTGTTTGTTTATGGTGAAAATTACCATTACTCCATTATATTTTATGACTAATGTATGAATTTAAAAATTAATGATACATTGCAATAATTAAATGCAGAATTTTCGATTTTTTTCAAAATCTTCTCTAGCTCGGCCTTATTACCCGCCGGTACCTTAGTCTTAAAAAAGTTTAAAAAAAATTTTTCGAGACTATTTTAACATGGAGCTAACAGCGATAGAGCCTCGGAACATTAAAACGGAGCGTTATAAAAAAGTCTTAAAATTGTCCGATAATAAATTTTCAACAATTTCAAATTCAATTTAAAAAGAGAGTACTCAAAAATGTAGCGGTTAGAAAGTCGTAAAATCGTCTGAAAATTAATTTTCATCACAAATTCAAGAGCTAAATTTCAAAAATCTGCTCTCACAATTTTTTTTTGGCGTTCTAAAATAGTCTTAAAGTAGTTTTGGTTTGTGTCATGTTTAAGATTTTAAACAAACGACAATTTTAAGACGATTTTTTTCACACGAATTACATTCATCATTGCTGTAAATTTTCTTGTTATAAATAAATTTCACAAAGAAAATAACTAAAGCAAATATTTTAAAAGTTTAATTGAATTTAAATTAAAAATAAAAATGAGTAAGAAAATACTGTTGTAATAATTGTAATAATAAATTCCGTTTAGTTGAAATGGGACAAAAGTTTCTCAAGTTTAAAGTCCATCATTCTCAGTTGGTAGACTTGTAATTGTAAAACCGTCAGTTTGACTTTAACTGAATAAAGTTCAAATGCCACCACTAGCAATGCAAGGTAAAGGTAAAAATAAAGTAAAACTATCAACAGATTATTCACTCTCTGATCTTTTTCTATTATCGTAAAATTCGATTCAGTGGACTAAAATTTAATCCATCTTATCCGTCGTATGGAATTGACAAAGTAAAATAAGACAGAAAAAAACATAATAATAATAATAATAATAATAATAATAATAATAATAATAATAATAATAATAATAATAATAATAATAATAATAATAATAATAATAATATATTATTATTATATTATTAAGTCTTACTATACTCTTTCGGTGTCCTGAAATGGACCCGAAAGGATTTACGAGATCTCGACATCAAAACCCGTAAGATCATTAATATGAATCGGAGCATGCACCCCAATTCATCAGTCGCCAGATTATACCTCTCCCGGTCCATCGGTGGGAGAGGTTTGCAGAGTTTGGAGCGGCTTCACGACCGTTTGGTCCTGGGTTTAACTCACGAAGTTGTTAATTTCACTGCAGACGAGGATGACTTTCTTATGCAAATTGTACATAAACATGAAAATGCGCATAAGGGGTCATTCTTGTATAAGGCAGCAATATATGCGGCAAGAACCCTTGGTCTTGGAGAAATAAACGCTCTTATGGAACTCCGAAAGGAGGAATTTAAGAGCGTCATCAGGAACGCCGAGGAAAAACTACTCCTTGGCGAACTGATGGACAAGTCCATGCACAGCGTGTTCTTTAAACACGTGCGTGATCATGGCTTGTCCATCCAGCTGACATTTTCCTGCTTAAAGTCAGCGGGCCTGATGTCCGAGACTGAAGGGTTCATATTTGCCTGCCAAGATGGTGTCATTAACACTCTTCAGTACCGTAGCAAGGTGCTCCAGGTGCAGCTACCGGACACTTCCTGTAGGAGGTGTAGACAACATCCGGAGACGCTTATGCATCTTTTGTCGGCATGTCCAGTGCTGGCGAGAGGTGCATATATCCAGCGTCACAATGCTGCCCTGAGAGTACTGTACTACTATCTTCGTCATTGCTACGGTATTGACGTGACACCAGTGCTGCCTTATTTGCCAGGAGATATTCCCCAGGTTGTTGAGAATGACAGTTGCAAAATTTATTGGAACATGCCATTTGCAACAACCCGGCGGATAGATCACAACAAACCTGATATTGTGCTCTTCGACAAGGCCACTCGTGACATTTATGTCATTGAGTTCTCGGCCCCGGCTGAATACAACATCTCAGCCAAAGAAGAGCACAAAAGACAAATATATCAGGATCTCCTGTTTGAAATTGGCAAACTTTACCCAGGTTACCGTGTCAAGCTTGTCGTCCTGATTGTTGGCGTCCTAGGAGGGATGAAACAGTCTTTAGTATCCTCACTTGCCAAAGTTCCAGCTTGTTCATCAAAAGCTGAGTTCTTGGCAGTTAGGATGCAGAAGGCTGTTTTACTTGGTTCTCTCTGTTTCTTAAGGGAAATGACTTTGGCCTGCTGTGATCACTAACCGCCTTGTTGTGCGGAGTGGTTCAGCAGTAACGGATGGAGCTCAGGCTGGGCCCTCGGAGAATCGGACTCCGGGGATAACCCCCCTGAGCAATTAATAACAAAATAATAATAATAATAATAATAATAATAATAATAATAATAATAATGAACTTATTTTTAACGGATGATTTTTGGTCGATAGTTTTGCAGTGTATATTTTAAATGTGAAAAGGTATTGTAGAAAAATTTATAAAACAGCGATCACGAATAAAAGAAACGAGTGTAAAGAGAGAGCGATAAAGCTTTCTCGAGAGGATTTCCTCACTTTTTAAGTAGAGAAAGAGAACGATCGGGTAAACTACCAACACGCTATTCTTATATTAAAATACATAGCCATGTCAGTGCCGTAAATCTTTTAGTATTTGAGAAAAATATATGGCGTGCAATATCGTACGAGAGAGTTTATACAGTAATACGCGAGGTCTCATTCGCGCCATTATAATCATTGAGCTCCAAATAAATATCTTTTAGAAATAAAACCCGAAATAAAATTACCATTTTTTGAGAAACACTCACCACATTTTCGATTTATAATTTTATTTATATAATTAACTAGCGACCCGGTCCGCTTCGCTGAGCCTCAGTCAAAATGACTAAAGTTTTTGTTATAATTTTTTATTTTATTATAATGATCAATTAATTTTTAAGTTCGAACAATAAATTCAGTACAATAATAATTAATCTAGAGCAATAACTAAAATTAATAAAATCATAAGTAATAAACTTTGCATTATTCATCGTCAAATAAAAGATTCCTACCAAATTTCAAGTCTGTAGTAGAAGTTACAGTGTAGAAATGGTAATTTAATATTCTAACACCCACCCCTGCAATCCTTATTGGAGGTGGATTGTTGTAAAATCCACTCTTAGATCATTTCCGTACCACTTATAGAAGACTCCACCTAAATTTGCCGTTTGTAGGATTTACAATTTGAAAGTTAAAAATTTTCATTGTTAATGTCCACCCCCGCAACCTCCCTGTGGAGCGAGCTATCGTAAAATTCGTTCATAGATGATTTATATAAATCTTACGGAAGATTTCTACCAAATTTGGGAGCTATAGGAGCTATAGTTTACAAACGGGAATTATTCATTGTTAACGCCTCCGCAATCTCCTTTGAGGGAGGATTTTTTAAAAATTTTTTTACATACAAACCTTCTCCTAAAAATTCTAAAAACAACAAAAAAAATTTAGCTCAATCGGTCCAGCCATTCTCAAGTGATGCGTAGACATACATGCGGCATTTTATTTTTATTTATATAGAAGAAAGAAGAAGATAGAAGATAGAAGAAGAAGAAGATTAAACAAACTGTTTCATAAAAATTTCATTTTCCATATCAGGCTTTATTGAAGGTTACACCGTAAAAAATTTTTCGTCATCGTGTAGTGTTAAAATTTGTGTGTAAAATATTACACTCTAGCGTGTAATATTCTACACACAAATTTTAATATTCAACATAATGACGAAAAAATTTTTACTGTGTACTTGCACGGAAAAAAGTAAACTGTAAAATTCACTCGGATTCTGGTTAATTTTTATAGTGACTTCATGTAAATCCTAGCTGTTCCACTTTCGTCACTTCAAATCCAATGAAAATTATACGGTACATAATACATAACTCCAAGTTTTCATCCTAGAGACATGAAAATTAATATTTACTAACATTTTCGTCACAGAGAAACTCAATTCCAAAAACATTAAAATTTAAAAGAAATTCTCTTTCAAGTTATTTTAATATTATTATCTAAAAATATGGATAATCAGAAAAAATAACAAATTCACGTCAAAACCTTTCTAATAGTACTAAATTTAATAATAAAAATAAATAAACAAATTTATTCTAGAATGAAATTTAAATCTGCTAGAAAATTGAACGCGATTTGCGCGTTTCTGTCAAAATGTTTATTGTTGAAAATTTAATTAATCGATATTTTTACAAATTTTACTCATTAATATTTAACAGTTGCCAAAGTAGTCACCATAGTAACGAAAAGCGACACCAATGAAAATGGTACATCAACTTTTTAATAGAGAAATTTAAAATTACTCCAAAAATGAATTACAATGAATAATCTTGGGAAATTTTATGAAACCTTGAAGTCGCAAAGTTAAGTCAAGACCTCTCCCATGATGCTAAATCCAACTTTACAAGACTCGTTTTATCTTACAAATGCGCTGGAAACAAAATTTTCTTCGTGCTCGTAATCTTTATTTTATAATAGATTTATTTATAGGTGATTGTTCTTGGATCATATAATTCGTTGAAATTTATGACATATCCACAGATATATCTCAAATAATACTTCAGTACTTCTTAACTTCAACTTCATCTACCCACGAGGAGCACGTACACAAGAATACGTAGACAGAATAGTGATCTTCCTTCACCACACTTGCATTTTATAAAATTCATAAAACTCACGCAAAGCTTGCAAGTGTTTGCAAAGCTACCAAGTACCAACTCCTTGCAACCACTCTCTGAAACCTAAAAGACGATATTTATTCATGAAAACATTTCAAATTCTGATAGCTAAATTGCAGGGCTCCTTGTTCTCTCCTTTCACTCTTCGTTCTTCTTCGTCTTTTATTTCTGGATCAACAGAAATCTTCTTTCTCTCACATTCGTTTTCTCATTCATTCAACGTTTCACTTCTTCACCGACACTACAAAACGCAATAATTCTTTCCTCAAGCACGATTGAATAGTAACCGGTATTTTCAGTAGCGCTATTTACTGAATAGAGTGAAATTTATAAACGTGGATAGCTGACTATTGCTGACTCAATTGTCCCTTCCATGCTAGCTTGTTATTCAACTACCCGCTATATATTTTCCACGCGTACGATATAGTTATAGAGCTTCAGGGCAATATATCGCGTGTTGAATAAAGGTGTGTCCCGTGGCACATGTTTTTGAATTCGTTATTGCCAAATCATTTGTCTTCCTGAAAACTTCATTTTTAGTTGTTACAACCAATCAAATGAATGCTACATATTATGAGTGAATTTTAAAGATTTATTAACCGGAATTATTATTTTTTTTTTAGGATAGTATTACAGATACCTCAAGTTTCAAAAGTTCTATACACAGAAAAAAAAATTAATTTGAATGAATCGCATGAAACGTGTGGGACAAGGTATGTACATGTCGAGGTTACCCGAGTACTTCCGAGTTTCGCTCAGTCCCAAACGAGCCTTAATAAAATGGTGCGACTTAATAATATAAAATTTAAAAAAATTAATAATTTCTTAAATAAATTAAAGGTGTGTATTTTCTGATTATTCAAAAACAAATACTCTTATTATATCGTTTATAATTTTCTAGTAATTAAGCCTATTGAAGTTAAAATTGAGAGAAAAATATTAGTGTTTTGTTTTTAATTATTTGAGGTTAGCATCACTTGGATAAAAAAACGTGTTTTCGGTCAAAGCGGGTTTTAGGGTTGATACCTTTTGATTGATATTGTTTAATACTTATTTTTTTGAGTGGTGAATAAATATAAAATTAAAACGGAGCAAACAACCTGGACGGCATTGACATTTTTTACTATTTTTAATTTTTGACTTTATAATTTGTGATTGAAAAAGAATTTAATTAAAAGTCACCGATTTAATAGTCATTTATATTAAAGTATTGCTATATTGAATGAGTTAATGTTTTGAGTTGTTGAAGACTGATTAAATGAAACTAAAATTATTAGTTAATTATCTAAAATAAGCATGTTTCTCTTAATGATACTGCCAACCCGCTTTGCTCGAACGGATTAGGGCAAAGCGGTTTTTTGGGAGTGTTTAATTTTAATAATAATTCATCAATTAATTCAAATTTATACAATATTGCTTATTGATTTTGAAGTTCGATAAATCTTCTATTAAAAAAAAAAAAAATCAAATTATCATACAAATACTAAATTTTTTCGGCTCTCAACCTTAACATACCCGCGTTAGGCCAATTTCCCCTAGTATTTTCCGGATGAAATAATAAGAACTTGAAAAAATTAAATTTCACAAAAATTATTAGTTTTGTTAACTTTAAAAATTGTTAATTGTTAAGAAGTTGCAGAGATGGCTTTTAGGGTCAACCGATTTCCTAGATTTTTTTGAAGATAATACA
Source organism: Cotesia typhae (assembly GCF_013202065.1). Classification (NCBI taxonomy): domain Eukaryota; kingdom Metazoa; phylum Arthropoda; class Insecta; order Hymenoptera; family Braconidae; genus Cotesia; species Cotesia typhae. Next base: position 1,713,245 of record NW_027423752.1, read on the forward strand.
ATTCTTTATCGATGAAATGTCTATTAATCCTTTGTATTTTTAATTCTTGAAAAAGAAATTTATTTCAAGAGTTACAACAATTATTTTGACAAGAAAGTAATTCAGCTGATAATAATTATAAAGTACTAGCTGTTACCCGCCCGCTTCGTTGGGAATTTTATAGAATTGTATTTTAAGATCTAAACTTGTGACGTTACGGAAGGTTTTAAAGCCTCGTCATGCTTTACACGACTTTCCCGTGGTCTAGGGTCTGGATAGGGATCACGCAACACAGATAAACTTACAATTAACTAACATTAACCAAATAAAACTCCGATGAAACTCGCAAAATACTCCTGGAAAACTCCACAAAAACTCGGTGAAGACGCCGACTTAACTCGACAGAAAATCCGAAAAAATACTGATAAAACTCGGGGAAAAATTTATGAGAACACCAGTAAAACTCAAAGCAAACCATGTAACGATCCCAATTAAACACCAATTAACTACTATCGTCTCTATGTACCACAACTGCATACAATACTCCAAAACCGAAACCGCTGGATTTATTGAAACCTAAATTGCTGAAATATGATATTTTAACTGATTCGAAAAAGGCAATTTTTTTAATAATATAAATTAGGAAAAAAAAATTTCAGCTTAATTAATGAGGATAGGGTCTAAAATTGATTGATATAGCATCGAATGCCCCACATAATGTAAATATATATAATTAAATCTTTCCATATCACTATCATCGGCTTTTAAACGTCTCATTACCTTAAAAATTAAGAAAATTTTGCGCAATTATTTTTTAAATTCTTTCATTGTTTAAAATAATCAACTTGTAATGTTATAATTTTTCAGATCACACCCAAATCTGAAAAAACAAAATGACGGAGATCCCAAAAATTAAAATAGAAAGTATCAACATCACAACCGTGAAGGTCTTATTACAAAATCCAAACGTTTCCGTCAACACAATCTTCCCCACACAAAATGGACCTAGTCGCTTCATATCTCTACTGAGCCTCGCAGTAATAAAAGAAGATTACGAGCTGATAAACTATCTGGTATCTAATAATGCTGATATTAATTTACACATTCCCCAATGTGAAGCAGCTGTAATTTTAGCCGTTAATATCGGAAACATTAAAATTATAAAACAATTACTCGAGCATCGAGCTGATGTCAATGTATATAATCAGAAAGGTGAAACGCCACTTCACATTGCCGTGCAAAAAATCCGATATGATATTGTGAAGTGCTTGCTAGCAAATGGAGCTAATGTCAATACTCGAATTTTAGGACCATCAAAATATTCTAGTTTGCGTCCTCTGCATCTTGCTGTAGTCTCTAGATCAGAGGATATGGTCAAATTGCTCTTGGACGAAAACGTCGACATCAACTCTAGGACATTAACAGGAGAGACTTCTCTCATAAAAGCTGGCTTGAACAACGATATTGCGATGATCAAGTTTTTAATTGCACGAGGAGCTAATTGCATTAGCGTTTTTCCGAACCTAACGATAATTCATGATCTGCTGTGTTACTTAAAACATACATCAGTGTTGGAATATCTTCTAAGCTTGGACGAGTCTTTCACTGACATCAACATCCGCACCAACTTAGGAGAATCATTTTTGATGTTCAGCTTGGAATATGGTTATGGAATCCGTGAAATTTCCCAGTTGCTTCTCGATGCTGGAGATGATGTTGATGCTGTAAATTCGAAGGGTCAACTCGCCATCGATTTAGAAAAAAACCGTTTTGTCAGTTCTTCGGTCATCGAGGAGCACATTGTAAAGTTAATATCGGCTGGATTTGACGTTTCTCCCAGAAATCGACTGACTGTGGCAGAAGGATTCGAGAGTTTTAAAACTGAGTGTTGTGAAGAGGTCAAAAAAATGAAAATGAACAAAGTTGGTGCAAGTCAAGTATCATTTTTCAAAGTCTTGTTGATGAATGTGCATGATTTGTCAGTTCGTTTGAAGTACGTAAGTTTGAATGAAGTGGTTGACAAAGTAAAAATATTTAGTGAGTATTCATACTATGGGGGAATGCTTTTTTACAAATTATCCAAGGTCAATCGTAGGATCAAATATTTGGGGCAGATAGAGAAATCCGTCGAGAACATACTATGCTCTGCACCGCTGCTACTGCCCTATAATTTTGTAAGAGACTTGTGGTCCTACTTCAGAAATTACGAATTAAAAAAATTATCTTCGTGAAAAAAATGAGTGAACTTTGTTATTGTCATAAGTGCATCAAAAATCTTGACAGTACTTCCGACTACATTGGAATCAGTTTTCAATGCTTTCGTTTGAATCGTGTGCTATATAATCGTAGGAGCAGAAAATATATTTTGTTGTAAATAAATAAATAAAGAAATAAATTTCTCCTAATAAATTTGGGAAGTAAAAACGAGAAAGTTCACGAAAAATATGTTGTTGTATGTTTTTAAGCCATTTTTTTTTGTAAAAAACTATACAAAATTGTGAAAGTCATCATAGATTATTTTAAGTTGAACTTTAACTGCGAATAACTTTTAACCGAGTTGATTTAGCGAAAAATTATTTCAGACCTTTTTGGTAGGCCGTTTAATTTTATACAAAAATATTTAGGTCTTTTCACTACCCAATAACTCGTAGAAATATATTAAAATTCCAAAAAAAAAAAAAAAAAAAAATTCCCGTGTTGTTTAAATGGCAAATCAAAAATCACCATATGACACCTCTAAATATTGATATTAAGAGCTCAAATTTTGCCAAATTTTTTTTTTGTCATTTTGGACGATATTTTCATAGCTGCAGAAAAAAAAAATTAAAATTTTTTTTGGCCCACCCTAGTACACATGTCACATGAAAATTTTGTTTGCGATCTTAAAGATTTTTTTTTTTCGATTACGGATTAGATTACCACCTCTATTTTTTAGTTATGACTAATACTGTACCGTTCTATTCAGATTTAACGATGCATTAATTTTATCCTGAACCTCATTATTCAAACAATTAAGTTCCATTTTCACAAAACTACTGTTCGAAAAGCAAATGCATTATCGATGTATTACCTCGCCAACTAAACAACATATTTTTAGCCTGAAATGCATGCAAATATGTCTAATATTCAGTACTATCGTTCGAGTATTGATGCTGGTAAATCATTCAAATTTGTTATCACTTTAGAATAAATCTATTTGGTGTATTTCATCCTTGGAATCAGACATATAATACGTTTTGACTCATATGTGTGGTATTCCATTATCTACGGGAATCTCTGTTGAGGTTTCTCGAAAATTCACTACTGATCTCATGTTTCCACAATGGATAAACGAAAAAGAGGAATACGATGAGGAAGATAGCAAAATAGTTTGATTCAAGTAGAAATACAAATCCTGTTTATATTTGCCAGTAAACGTTATTCCACTGCTACCGCTTACACTGTTAGCTACAAATAGAATGCTCAAGGTATTCGCTAAATTTTTCAAATTATTTTCAAATATTTATCTGTTGTTACTATTATTATTATTTTACAGTTGAACAATACGTTTAAATATTTACATATCCATCCTAACGAAAAAAAGGAGAACAATTTATTTTGATGATTGATTCAGATTATTTCCAAAAATCTTCGCTTAAAAAATCCCTCATGCTCATGGAGCACTTAAATCAAATGGCTGTAAATTCTATGCTCGGATTATTGTTCATTCTCTGGAGCATTATTGACATAATAGTTACTTTCGACCCGCAGTTCCATCCCAACAATCTCTGTTTATCTTACCCTAGATCTTTGGTGATTGATCTGATGACATTTCACCGTTCGATACAAAATATTCAATGACAATCCATGCAAATGATCACAAGAAACAATTGACCAGTAAAGATAAGCTTTAAATTGTAAAAGTACAACTCGCTTATCAATGACTGGGGTATCTAATCCTCAATGATTTATTGAAGGGGAGCGCCAAGATAGTAACAAGAACATGATTGTTTTTTTTTTTTGTATTGATTTTGATACGAGTGAATAATCAAAAAGTTTGGAAAATCCAAAAGTGCACGGCTCATAATTTCATTTTTCACAAAAACATTAATTAAAATAAAATGTTAAAAGCAAAATAATAAAAAACAGAAAACTCTGCCATGGTTTAGTGGCGCCATAACTCTAAGGTGAGAAAAAAAAATACTATAATAAAATGTATAGATAGATATACAAAAAAATCCACAGTCATATATTAGTTTTTTAAACATAACAATTTAACGACAGTGAATTGAACGCTTATATTAACTAAGAAATTCAATCGTGTGTCACTTTAGATAATAAAAAAAAAATTATTTTGGTACGATCGTTTTTTCGACCGATTTCCCTGCCACATACACTTATCCATACACAGACGTCCAGAAAGGATTATGTTTATTGTTATAATTAACTATGTTAAACAAAAAAATTGTTATTGAAATATATTTTATGTGCCTGACAAATTATTTGATATAAGTGTACTCATACACTGATAGAAAATTTATGTTAACTCAAGAGATATTTTCTTGATCTAAGAATATATTTTGGAAGACAAATGATTATTTTGCTTTAAAATTTTCTTGTCTTGATTTAGATTTTCTTGGCTTAAGAGCTATATTATCTTCAATCGATACATTTAGTTTTTCAACCAAAATAACATTATCGTTTAAAAAACTTAAAATAATTCATCAAAGTATATTTCAAAAACTAAATAGTCTTTAATTGTTATACCGAAAAAAAATTATTTCTTGGAAATAAGTAAATTAATGACTCAAAAAAAAGTCATTCTTAACACAAGTCGGTAACATCTTGAAACAATGTTATCGCTTATTTTGAACCAAGAGACAAAAATTCTTGAAAGAAACATATCTATATCTAGTTTCAAGAGTTCAAATTTTGAAGAAAAAAAGTTTCTTGAATCAAGATTGTTTTTCTATCAGTGTATCAACCTGTAAGTTATTTATTTATTTGATTTATATGATTTATATGATTTATATGAATTATATAATTATATTGTTTATATTCTGATTTACATTTGAAGATTGTAAAACGAATTGATTTATTTGATTTATACTTATTCAATTTATATGATTTATATGTAATTATATTGTTAATTTTCTGATTTATATCTTGAACTACTCTTTAAAATATTCATATTATAACATTGAATCTATTTTTGTATTAAATAAGAGTTAGTGCCTGTTATTACTAATTTCACTTATAACTCTTTCTCTATTCTATTTGTTAAAACTACAATATTAGATAGTTTAAATAAACCACAAATATGTATATTTGCCATTCGGTTAATGCCTTGGCATCAAAATATTTTTAAATAAATAAATAAATGCGATATAAATAACAAAAAATCGATTTCAGTTTCGAGAAAACTGCTTTTTTTAAAATGTCGAGAGTAAATCACAACGTCAACACTTCGCTTATAAGGCGTGCAATAACATCGAATAAACTATGATAACACTCCGGTAAAACAATTTAAAAAATTCGAAAATTCAATTACAAAGTTAATTAAAATTTTCCATGATACAGAAAATTAATTCATGGATTAATCGAGGGTAGTAATCCTATAAATGTTAAATATTTGATAATAAATCTGATAAAATAATTTAGAGCGAGGGATAAAGATCAGATAAACCCAGTAAAGCATGTTTACGATACACAGTATCGTTTTTGGAGTATCACAGTGTTGGTCAATTTTGACAACAGTGTTTAACAATCGTGGTTGAGAAGATAAAACACACACACACATACACACGTGAAATAAGGCAGTAAAGAGGAAGTCTTGGTGAGAGATGAACTTGAGGTTGGCTTGCGGCAACGATCTATATCTCTCCGGAGTTTCTAACCAATCTCTAGAACTAGAAGCACCGGCACCACCACCAGCCCCAGTCTCTTTACTTGGATGGGAATGAAATGAAGGGACTTGGGACTCGGGATCTGAATTGTCCTAGACGATACACTTTATTCTTCCTTCCTCTCTTCATCCTTTGCTCTCTTATTTTCTTATCTCATATTATATTGTCTCTCTTAGCAAAATCATGTACGGCTATAGATATATATTTCACCCCAACTTTCTTTTTTCCCCTCTCAGTCACTCATCCACGTCTATTTTGTTTTCCCTCGCCGTTTATTTGCCGACAGTTGAACCACTTTCGCTATTTTCATCCTGTCCTCACGATCACTTTCTTGACATTGTGTTTTTACTATCGACCATCTTCACTCAAGTTCTTGAATACATAATGTATTTTTCTAAACGTACATACATGTTTATTCTAAACTACAATACTTTACTACCCAGTACTTCCAATTGTTGATTTATTTTTTTTACAGAGTTGAAATAAATTCAAATTAAATTCTGGGTTCTGTGTAACTACACACTGACATATATATAAATTTGCATTCATTTATTTTCCGTTATATATATCTGCTCGAAATTTAACTAATGAAAGTGCACGTCTATATTTTCAACTAGCAGCCCACCCCGGCTTTGCAAGGGTATGACAAAAATTTCAAAATTAAAAATTATAATACACACATAAATCCTTCTATTAAAAAAAGAAAGTTTGACTATAATTATTTTAATGAACTTTTATTGATATTTTAATGATTTTTTTTTGTTATTATTTTTCATTGATTTTTTAATAAGTATTTGATTATTTTTTTAAAACTTTATCGAGTGAAGATGGTCGATAGTAAAAATGTGAAGACAATAAATTATAAAACATTTGCAGTAAAAAAATTAACTTTAAAATTTATCGACAGAATTTTTCTCCGTACATCGGTTTCTGTCGCTTGACAATATTGAGGAATAAAGGCTGACTATTGAGGTGTTAGATCCACTTAGAGTAAGTAACTTGTGAAATATTTTTTTTTCGATCACAAGTTATGCATTTGTATTAATAATAGACAGCGTAAAGTTGTTGTGACTTTGAAAATATTTCTATTTGCTGGTCGACTTTCAGAACCAAATAATGTAGTTATATACTTTATGTAAGTACTTTGAAGTATCTTCAAAATTTACTTTGACTTGCTGTAAGACAAGTTAAGAATAACTTGACAAATATAGCTCGAAGTTTATCGCAATAACTTTGCTATCGATTCATTTTCAATAGCAAAAAGACAGTTTGATCCGAATGAAATTTTTTACTTGAAATATTCTTACACAGAAAAAAAAGTTCACTTGAGCCAAGAAAATATTTTTCTTCTGAATTATTTCTTGAGCGAAAAAAAAAATTTTTATTTGACAAAAGAAATTTCACTTATTCCAACAAAATTAATTCTGTTGCTTTAAGAAATACCTATCTTGATCCAAAAAATTTAGTTCTTGATAGAAGTAAATTTTCTTGTCTTGAAAAAATTTCTCTCTTGCTCCAAAAAATTAAATATCTCGATAGAAGTAAATTTTTATTGATTAACATGTCAAATAGAAAGATAAAATAATATTGAATAATTTTTTTTCATTAAATATGTATAATTACACGCTAAAATAATATAAAATGAGTATCAAATATTCAAGAGAAAAATTTTCTCAAAGTGAGAAAATTTTTTTCTCAGCTGAAGTAGGTGGCGCTGCTTCTATAAAGTATCTAAAAATCTTGATTAAATATAAAAATTTATTGTATCAAGTATTTATGATAATTTGAATTAAGAAAAAATTACTTCCACCAAGAATAGAATTCCAAGAAAAATTTTTACTTCGGCCAACACAACTTCGGTCTTCCTTTAGGCACCTGAAAATTTTCTTGAACCAAGAAATTTATTCCCCAATCAAGAAATTTTCCTTTCTGTGTATTTATTAATTTGACTTTTGACAAAGTTGACATGTAATTTTTCTTTGTTTTCTAAATTATCGAACATATATATTAAATTCAACGAATTCTTGAGAATCACCGATGTGAAAATAAGAAAAGTGAGTGAGAGTTAAGTTAATGTAAATGTGAAGTCGGAGAAAAAGGATGATAAACCATCGGTTGGTGGTTGGTATGGATGCGCATCCCCTGAGGGAGGGATACCTATAGATCCGACTCTACCTATGTACATTTGGTGGTAATGCTGGGTGGTTTGGTGTGTGCTTAAATTAATTGCTCGGTTCTCGATTAGCACGTGGGGGTGGCTCGCGGAGATTAGCCTATACACAAACTCGTACCTGATGTACTTACCCATTGTACACGTACATTTTGAGACCACTCTCGGTTCTTGATTATACTCTAGTGTCTACGTATGCATTTATACGTACAAACTCAATTTTGCCTGGTTATTTTTGAGTGTAACGACAAAGTATACTCTGCAGAGTTTCTCATATCGAGGAATACGTGACTTTGATAATAACCACGCATAATATTATGTATCGTAATAACTTGATAGATTTATTTATTTTAATTATAATGCATACGTGCCGTGAATTTATCTTTATTTTATTAATTTACTGCTATAAAATTTATCTCAGTTAAAAATTTTTAAATATATGGTCACTATCTTCATTATTTATCACAAGTTTTAATATAGTTTATTAAAACCCGTCAAGGAATTTTATCGTATAACTATACAAGTTTATAAACAAGAATAAAGGAATAATTTGCTGTAATTTTTCAATTGCTCGCATCATAAAATGAAGTGGTCGATCTAGTGTTTTATTCTCAATTTTTAGTAGATTTTATAGAAATCTAACTATTTGCATTGGTCCTCATGTCAGAATTTTCAAAAAATTATTGTATATTCTTACTCAGCTCGTCAATCTGAGTCAGAAAATGTATATGGTTCAAAAGTTTATATATATGTATATATACGATATAACTGGCCTTGTCTATATTCTACGGATAATTACCAAGGTTAAGTTCTAGGATGGGTCGAGCTGATTCAAAATTTCAAAAAATTTTTAAAAATCCAACTTTTTTTGGTTTTCCTTGCAATAATTTTTCATATTTTTGTAAATTGCATCTTGAAGCTTATTTAATATCCTTTAATTTCCATGCTAATTTATTCCCCTTAATCAAGTAGATCACGAATAAGAGCAGATTAAAAATTTCCAAAATCGCGAAAAAATGTTGGAATTTTTAAATATTGTTGTACATCCTTACACAATATATATATTTCTTCAATTGCTAGGCATTTAGTAATAAATTATGTAATAATTTATTACATATTATATAATTTATTACATATTATATAATTAAACATATTATATAATTTCATACTTGTTACTTTTATTCAATACATTCGAAAACGATGCCTGTAAAAATTATATACAAATGTATAACAGATCCTTTTGAGTCATGCTAAATATTATATTATTTTTTTCTTACTATCTTGTCACTAGGTACTTAAATTCTATTTTTTTCTCAATTATAATAAACATATTATATCTAAGAAACGTTTATTCCAAGAAAAGTAATTATTTGACGGTATTATAAATATATATTGAATGTCATGAAGTAATCTTGAGCTCTGGAGTCTTTAAATTTTAACTAAAAAATAACTCGTATAAATTATTACGCATATTTAGATATTAAGTAGTTCATAAAATTTCCTGTTTTAATCGAATAAAATAAACTTAAAAATGAGTATTTATTTTAAATTTGTATTCACTTTATTAATTATTTAAATAATCTATAGAGTATTTCATGCAGGACTCATTGAAATTTCTTTCATCTACGATATACAACAAAGAAAAAAATGTACACTTCTACAATATTGCACTTTAATAAATTCTGCTCAACTTCAATAGTGATATTCTATCGATATAAAGTTTTTATCTATTTTTTATCGATAAAAAAATAATTCCAACGAACCTTTTTGCGTTTTTCTCTTCTGTGTAGCTCAATAGAAAGAGATCATTTTTTTCAATTTTTTGAACATAATGTTAGTAATAGACGAATTTTCATAAAACAAATTTATTCTGAAACAAAGGAAAGTGGGGCGTGTGCTTTTTGGAAAAAAAAAAAAAATACTTACGTTTGTCAGTATATGTGTCCGTATAAAAACAGAGCGGAAATTTTTATCGTGAACAGGATGAAGTAAAATAAAATAAAATAAGAAAAAAGTGAAATAACTATAGGAAGAATGGGTCCAAAAATTTATAGCTAGTGAATGCAGATACGCTGCAGAGAAAACTCGGGACAGTTGCCATACCAATTGAGTTATAATTTATTCGACAAGTCCACTATATAATTCATCTAAGATTTCTGTACTTTATCTTTTCGGTGTCTTTCTTTTATAGTACTTGTTTATTGATAAACATGCAATACTTTTGCAAATATTAAAGGAGTAGATAAACTTTGCAGTCTTGATCGAAAATTGACAGCTTCTTATCATTATTTTAGAGCTAACAACCATAAAAATTTTTTTTTAATTTCTTCATTAATTTTTTTTTACTATTGGTATGCATTCTTTTATTGTTTAACTGAATGTAATTAATTTAAAATGAAATTGTGTTTCGAAATAAACGAATTTTCATTAAAAGATAATATAGTAAAACGTACCAATGTGCTTCGCGCTTAAGACAAGCAATAAGTTGTAAAATCAAAAAAAGTTTGGAAAATCCAAATGAGCATGCCTTAACTTAAAAAAATGACACCATATACCATGAAATCAGGTTTTTTTAAATATGTTTTTATTATTTAATGGCTATAAATAATAATAAAAAATTATTTAAACTGTTCGGTAATTATTTCTCTTAGCAACAAAGCATGTTTCACATCATTTCTTTATGAATAAACAATTTAAAAGGTGATTTAATCCGAGGAAATCGGGGTATTTTAATTTTTTGGCGATAGCAGAGCTATGCCTTCGCGCTTAAAGCATGCAAAACTAACAAAGGTCCAAGTGAGGGCCTAAAATAGTTTATTTAGTTGTTTAAATATTCTTACTTTATGCTTAAAGAAGCTGATTACCGAAGTAAGTGTATTTTTACGCTTGTAAGATTAAAACTGAGTTAGTTTATAGAAGTAGTCGTGGAACAAAAGTATGCGTGTTGTATATTACACATTAATTTTTCTGTGGGTTCCGTTGATGATTTACCTTTTCCATTAAATTATATAATAAGAATATTTTAAAGAAAAATTATAAGTGAAATTAACAACAAATTTTTTTTTTACAATTTTTTTTTTTGTAAGTTATAACTTATAAATTATTTCCAAAATATTTTTTTTTTTTCATCAATTTATATTTAATTCGTTGAAGTAAATATTAGGGCTACGTAAAAAATAAATGTTTATGAATGATCTAGCAAATCCATCCGTGCAAATGAAATTAAAATGAAACGATGAGTAATGATGGTAATAATAATGCCAAAAAAAAAAAAAAAAAAGAAAAAAAGGTGATGAAGAAAAGATGAGAAGCCGAGGTAGCACTTCTTAATGCAGGGAAGCACACGGTTGCTCGTTACCCATTATATACCAAGTGAAAGAGACTATCATGAAGCGTGTGTCCCACTAAGAGCACGTATTGCTTGATAAAATAATGAGCAGCCGATGGCAAAATTCAATTTGCACTAGTCTGAAAACTTGTCGCTGCATCTTATATACTTTATTACAAAAACGTGTATAGTATTCATAATATCATAACAATAGTAAACAAAAGAATAATAGGGAGATAAAGGCGAAATTTTCACAAAAGAGACATTTTTATTAAAATCTTTTGTTAAAAAAAATAACTAAAACGAAAGTGTACTCTCAATGGGTTTAAAAAAAAAAATTATTTTACAAAAAAAAGTTTTTACAGTGTACCAACTTTTGTACAGGTCAGAATTTCTCATTTTTCTCATTATATTTAATGATAATAAATAATGACAATAATAAACTTGCGGCTTACAGTCACTGTGCGGCTGCACGGTAAAACTGCTGAATTTATATAATGCGTTAAAATTTTAAATTAACTTGTTGACTAGTAAATCCTTCATCAAAAAACCAAAAAAAAACGAAGTATCGTTGTTTTATAAAATTCATGAAATAACTATTTTTTTTTTTCTAAATTTTAGCACCTGGGTAAGAATTTGATCTTTAATTTATTATAAAAAAAATCAATGATGCGCCTTAATGGTGTATGCAGATTCTTGTTTCAAAGTATAGTTGGGAAAGTTTTAATGAATTAGATGAGATACTTTTCACCACGTACTTTTAGTATGCTGTGAAATAAAGGAAAAATAAACTTTGAGCTCTTAACGCCACTGTTCAGCGAATTTTTTTTTTTTTTTTTTTTTTTCAATTTAAAACAAAGAAGAATAATGGAAGAGGTTAGAATTAAGGTCGTATAAATGATAAAAAATGTTTTTCTATTTTTTTGAGCCATTATTGAGAACCAAGACAAAAATCAATGATGCGTCCTCCGGAAACAATCCAAAACTACCATTGACCTATCAATAAGAGAGATTGTGCAATTCTAACCAAGGGTCAATTCATTTGAATTGATCCCCATTGAACATATTCGATTGTTCCTTCAAACAAAATGACGGTTTTTTTTCTTTGTAGTATTCGTTCCATTGTTCCGTTGGAAAATTATTCGATCTTTTTTTTTAATTTACATTTTTATTATTGTTCCATTCCTTCTTTAAGTGAAATTCAATTTTTCTGATAATTTGAACAATTTTTTTTTTTTTTTTTTTTTCAAATAAAAAATCTATGATTTATATTTAAAATAGATTTTTACTGGAATTCAAATTTGCGCGCGCATGAATTTAGGATATGCATGTATTTTTATTCTTTGATATATTTGACCAATCACGTTACGAATAGTTTGCTTACATGATATATTTTCATATTTTTCATCTAAATTATAAAAGTGGATGTCATAAGGCCGTGAAGGGGCGGTTTTCTGACAGCGACGATATTGCGATATGAGCTTAAGATTTGTGGCGGGAAGGTTTGAAACGGGCATAATTTTAACGTCCGAGGCGTAGCGAATATCGAAAAAAAGTCATTGTCAAAATCGCCACTAAACGGCCAAATGACATACAATATTTTTTGTTATTATCGCTCCATAAGTTTAACTTTTGAGAGATAGGAGGCAAATAATGACATATTTAAATTTTATGAAGTTTCACAAAGGCAACAAAACTTAATTTCACATTGATTATCTTTTTATTAATATTTATTTATGGCGTGGTTGTTATTTTATTAACATTAGATCCGCTTCATAATAAACTGCCATCAGAGAAATACTTAGCGCCACTCAATAGTAAGTGTTTAAAATTTACTCACAATCATTGGTCGGTACACTAGAATTCGACTTTTTTTTTACAATCTCTCTCAATTTCGTATGGGTGTACTCGAAAAGTTTGTAAAAAAAAAGGAGGAGGTAAAACTTCACGGCCTAGGCCGTGAAAAAAAAAAACGCTACGGTGGAGTCTCTAGAAAAGAGTCCCTTTACGGACGCCACCCAGCGCTCAAAAATTGAACTTTTGGAGCGAATATAACAAAAAATATTCAAACAACACACTTGTCAAAAAATTTTTCTTTTTCAGTTAACTATATAGACGACTCTATACTTTTGGACGATGTATTAATTTGATAATTTCACACGAAATTTATCAATGGATAGCAATTAATTCAATTTATAAACCTCAATACCTACATGTACTGCTTAGAAGCATTATCTATAGGATACAGGATATAAACTTAGTAGTTTGATCGAGTAAGATAAGATATACATACAATATACCCACATAATCTCGGTACAAGTCTTGCGGCAAAATCTGTTAAGGCACATTGAACAACTTCATTGAACTTTCTTACAGCTTCTCTATTGATATACGCGTAAATTCATAAACAAAAGTAAGACACGTGGCCGTTTATTAATACCCGGAGGGGATTTGAGTTGATCACCATAGATGTTGCCGCTCATTTTCATATCATGTTTGCCGTGTAGCATATAAGCGTAAATTATATATTCACATCCAAAGATACAAGTTGTATTCAGTTCGGTACACATAAATTTATATTAGCCAACAAACTTAAAGGAAATCCCTTTAGACGCTGACAGAAACAGTGAAAAGATGATCCGAGGGAAACTTCTACCATGCTGTTATAAATTTTAAATAATATTCGTAATGCCGGATGACGGACGGATAAAAGTGGTTTACAACAGTCTACTGACTTTCGTCAACATCAACATCAGCAGAACTTAATAATTGCAGTTTTAGTTGAATTTAAAGACTGCCGACGAAACAGCAGCGAAGAATTGCTGTAGTTTTCTGGAAAACGGGGACAAATTTATCAAGGGAATATTGAAGTTTACGTCTATAACAGTTGACTAAAGTTCTGTTGACAATTTACTGGTAGCGGTAGTAAACCCGTATGACTATCTGCAGCTATGCTCTGCAATTGATCAATAACCACCAGAATCGCCAATCAATTGTTAACTTTACCGTATTAGAGTAATTATTGACTGAGAGAACGTTGAAGGTGTAAAAGTTTGCACAGGATCAAAAGTTACAATAGTTACTTCCAAGCCCAGATTAAAGCGATTGGCTGCAGCAGTCGTGGGTGGAAAAGGCGTGAGGAGGGGGGGGGGTTACGGATACGGTCGAATTGTTGAATGATCTATAAACTGATACATCGTCTTGGCTGGGTCGAGTGTCGTCTGGAGAGGTTGTATCAAGCGAGGGGCAGATAGCAGCTTCGATTGATCTGTCATCGGGTGCAGGGTCGAGGACGCTAACTTACGATGAAACCACTTGATAGAGTGAGAGTAACACTTTGAGTGTTGGGGGCCATTTTGTCTATTGTCTATTGTTATTAATGTCTTGTAACTCGAGCACGTATTGTCTTCGTTATCGGTTCTGGGCTATTGGATCACGATTAACCTCTTTAGATAAATCATCTACCAATGATTAATTGAATTTTATTTTCTCTGCTTTGCTTGTTATCAATCATCTAGCCATCAGAAGGTTGCAAGCTAATTTGTGTTGGTTAAATCTTTACATAGAAAAAATGTGTGATGATTTTGTACACTGAGAGAAAAAATTTATTTTGGATAAAATGTGTATTGTTGCAACAAGAAATTTATTTGTTGAAAATTTTCAACAATTTTATTTTTTAGTTCAAGAAATAAGGTAAAAGCCCCAATTATTGACACTGTAAGAGACAAAATTATGATTTCATTTTTTTTAACCAATCAAATATCAATATCGTTGAATTTTCTTTGTGGTAATGTCTCAAGTAATATGTTAACTAATCAATTTCTTTTTTTAAAATAATAATCAGTGATATTTACTAATTAATTTTAAATAATTAAATAGATTATCTGGATACACCAATTATTGACAGGTTAAAAAACTGATTGATCTAATTATTGACATACCTTAGCCTCAATTATTGACACCTATACTGCGCAAGCGTCGAATCATCTGCTTATTCTTATTTATCGAAACTTATTTTTCATACAGAAAAAAATTGTAGTAAATATGTCATAAAATTGAAGTATTCCGAAAATTTTCAAAAATATACGTAAAATTGACGACAAATTATTTAAATGCACTATTTTAAAATTTATAGTTATTTCTAAGATGTCCCAAATTGTGTCACGTTTGGATGTCCCAAGCTTGGGACATTTTTGGGACAATTTTTTTACACGGGAATAATTATTCATTTTTAGACACGGGAATGTTATAATGATTGTATTGAAAGTTACAATGAATATTAGTTAGAATAATTACATGGATAAAAGGTGCATGCTAATTCGATAGGATTGTGAATCTGTGACAAATTAGAACAATACTCTAATTAAATTTCAAGTCTAGATCTAAAAATGCAATTCTAAAAAGCACCCAGTGTAGCGAACGAGTAACAGCTAGTATCCATATCATACGAAATGCAACTAACTTCGTACAGGATTTGTAGCAGAATATATAGAGGTTGAAGACATTTCATTATCTATCTGTTCGTCAGGAAAATCAAGTCCGATTGGTAGCAGAAGCTAGGATTACAAATATTCCTGAGGGTATAATCTCTTCTATATTCTCCTCTAGAGTTTTACTCGAATTGCATCCAATGTACTTGCGTTTTGTACTTACCTCAATTTATAGTTGAATGTATAGAACATTTACAAATACATGTTCAGCTGTGGATATACAACGCGCACACAGAGATTCATGAATACACATACATTTACATATACATATATGTACATACAGCTTGTGAGATAACTAATCTGGGGTCACATTGCGGCTTGCTTCAGCCACATAATTGGACGTATATCCGGTTGTTCCTGATGATTAAAATCCTTATACCGAGATCCTAACTGACAGATATATAAATCTATAACTGCCGAGTTTGTAATGGATATAAATTTTGAGTGATGCATCCAATTATGTGTTTTTTTTTTTTTTATAAGCTGTAAAGTTGGGTTTGGATGACACGATGAAATGAATTATTTAACTTGCTGACTAAATAATTTCAGAAAAACTTTTATTAAATCTTACATAGCAGAGATTATAAATAAAAAAAAAAGAGAACTGAGATTTTTGTGTGGGATGTGGGTTCGGGTAAGTAACTCTTCTTTATTATACGGCTTAGATTTTTTTAAGCTCGCTTTTGGATAGAAGGAAAAGAGGAATAGTAAGGAAGAGAGAATAAAAAAAAAAGTAATACAAACTCTAGCTCCTGGTGGTCGTGGATTATTTTGTGGTACCAAAGAGCAAGAGCCAGAGAGGGTAAAAAAATAAAAAAGCTTAAAATAGAAAATGTTGAATCTTCCCGGTGGGGATCATCTAGGATTGCTCGAGATCTTTATCTTCTTTTCTACAATGAAGAATCATTCGTTTCTTTCTCGGAGATATTTTTTTTTATTTCTACCGTCGTTTGTTGTTCCTAATCTTAAATTTAAGTAGGTTTTATAACTTCTAAATAGTTATTCGCTTCAGCATACGTCCGGAATTAGATTGCAAATTAATTCATTTTACGTCGGAATAATTTCATCAAATTTAATAGGTGAAATTATATTCGTGTTGAGATTTTTTCGTCTCTGATTACGAGAAACGGATACTTTTAAAATTATTTAATGTCTTATTTAAATCCTCAATCATTTTTCTTGAATTAATCATTCTATTACGTCTTGAAAAAGACATTTCCGTAATCAATCATAAAAAAGTTTTATTCATCAAATTTAAATAGCCTTCAACATATTTGCTATGTGGATTACTGAAAAAGCTCTTTTTCATTCATTATTTTTTGACGTGAATAAATGAATAAATATCGCAAGTCAAACTTCGATGTACTCTGAATATTAAAAATTTTTGTTAAACATTTTTTGTATTGATTTTAAATTCAAAAGGTTGATGAATTATTATGAATATTCTACAAATTTTTTCATCAATTGATTCAAAAAATTTCATAATGTGAAAATTCATTATAAAATAAAAGTAAAAAAAATTTTTTTTAAACTAAAAATATGCGTACGCAAAAATAATATTCCCGAGCCACGAAAATTAATGAAAAATATCAGAACAGCTTTTATTTCACCTAACAAAATTATTGTCTTCATAAACATTTTCTTGAATCAAAAATTTATTTTTTTTTCGTGGAAAAAAATATTTTTTTTTTTAATTTCACGTTGAAAATTTCTTATTTGTGAGGGAAAAATAAATTTTTCACCCTGAAAAAAAAAATTGGTTCTAGGAATATATTGCCTCTAAAATTTTGTTTTAGCTTTGAGACATTCAACTCGAATTAATTCAAGAAATTCTCTTGTGAATCAAGAATATAAAACTTGTAGCTAAGAATGTTTATAATTTAGGAATTATTTTACAAATTTTAAAAAATTAATAAACATGGAATAATCATACCTCAGATACTATTAAAAAGATCGACTCAGTATTATATTGTTTGAAAACTCGGAAAAACATTTAAACTACTGAAATTAAAAAATTACTTTGTACAAAAGATTTAAAAAATTGTTTGTCAAGAAACTAGAATCACATTGATTCAGTTCTATTGGAATGTAATGATCTTAGATATTTATTGTAACGTCCACGTTTTCATTGTAAATATCTAATTAATCCCCGGTTCGAAATTTGTTCGTCGGAGTCCAGGGTCTTAAATGGGGATCACGTCAAAAATAACAAAACATAAACAAAATACTTCATTTTATTTAATAAATCGACGAAAAAAAAAACCTCTTTATTTGCTTGATCATGTTAATAAACAATATAAACAATACAAACGATACATTAGAACACTCTTTTCACATGTATACAACAATATTCGCGGTTCAGAATAAAAAACGCGGTTCAAAATCAATAAACAATGTAAGCAATATAAACTAATACAATAGAACATTCTATCCAAAACATACACGACGGTATTCGCGGTTGCAACTCAAAAAAACGCGGTCTACAAACACCAGCTGGTTTTCTAGTAAGCCCCCCTCCCTCCAGGGCGACTAGTCGTCAGCCTTGGGGGCCCTAAACTCTACCCCGAGAGCGAGTGGAGAGTTTCCTTCTCGCCTCCGCCTACACGACTTTTTGATCACCTACCGTACCTCACCTGAAGTTCTTGGCACGGAGAGTCGCACACTGAAAAAAAAAAAAAATGAATTTCAGTCAAGAGAAAAATTCTTGAACCAAGAAATTAATTTTGAAGAAGTTCATTGTCTTGAATCTAGACGAAAAATTCTTGAATCAAGTAAAATTTACTTAAACCAAGACAAATTTCTTAGTTTAAGAATTTTTTAACTTAAACCAAAAACTTGAAATTCTTTAAAATTATTTACTTGATTCAAGTTAATTTTTTTTTCTGTGCACATTCATCAAGTCGGTCCGCGATATTTACCTGGGTCTTGGTCAGACTCCAGGTAGAGTATCATCCTCTCGAAATACTTGGTGAAGAGTATTCAACTGAGTTATTCTCTCGAGAAAGAATTGCTTGTAAACAAATAAATAAATAAATACAAATAAAGTCATAAATTTAACAAACTTTTCAAAAAATTTTACAATTTTTTTTTTTCATATAAGTGTCATCAAATTAGTGAATAACATTCAGCGACCGTAGAAAATACTCAACTCTGAATGATTCATCATGGATTGGCAATAAAAGATAGTAACTAAATAAAAAATTTATTTGATTAATATCTGGACATTGAAATGGTGATATTGACAGTTGTGTTTTTCATCGAACAAAAATCACAATATAAAAAGTCACTTGACGGATTTCATCGATATAATTTTTATTTACACTCGGGCAAGTCGAGAGGCCATTATTAAAAAACGAGAAAATAAAAAATGGAAGAATTGAAACTAGACCAAAAATGAAAGCCTAGAAATAAAAGCTTTACATATATATAATATATATATTTATTCTGTATATCTATATAGGTATTTTAACAATGAATGGTGATGTATGTCACGTACGCACAAGTAAATACAAATACAAATGCAGGGCAGTTTGAAGTGACGCTCTTGGTTTGACGCAGTAAGGTTAACGAGGCACACACCAGCTGCCCGGGGCGTTTGCATGGTATACAAATTCAAGCATCAACGCCAGAGGACCTAGGACCTATATAGCTGTTGTGAGCATCAAACCCGCTGCAGCCCTGCAGGGGAAGACTATGTTGAGTGATTCTCGTCGGCAGATAGGCGACAAAACCGGAAATTGCCGCTGGCAGCGATTGTTGATAGTGACCAGTCATGTCTAATGTAGTTCAGATAGAAATCGACATTTTATTTACGCTATTAATATTTATGGAATTGTATTCTGGTCAGTGATATTTAAACAAATGTTAAGGGAGATAGCCACTGTGAAATTTCAAAAAAAAATTTTTTTTTTTTTTTAGTGAATCAAAGTTTAAATATTCAAAAATATGTACCTAGAGTTTCGAATGGGAATTCCGAACATTTTCCGAGTTATAGTCATTTTTGTGACTGTGCATCAAATGACTTTACACACGCGGCACTCCGACAAAAACGCGTTTTTCTCGAAACTACTTTCTTTTTTAACAATATTTATACCATTATAGGAATCATTCCAATACTATCATGGAAACCATTCCCATACTATTGTAGGCATTATTCCCATATTACTATAGCAATTTTTCTCATACTATGATAGAAATCATTCTAATACTATTATCGAAACTATTTCTACACGGCAAAAAAAACATAGGGATTTTTCCTATTTTTACATACGAAAAATTTCTATGTTGACATAGAAAGTTTTCCAATGTTAACATAGAATTTTTTCAATGTTAACATGGGAATTTTTTCTTTATTAACACGATAGAAATATCCATGTGACATAAGAAAAATTCATTTATCACTAAAATTAATGTAACTTAATTTAATAATTACAAATTTACATAATAATTTTCTCATTCGAGCAATTTCAGATAATTTAGAAGTAAAACAGTGATATACAGTCGGTTTGTGATAAAAAAATTCGAGGAAATTTTTTTCAAATTTTGCTTTACATTTCGAAAAAATTAAAAATCCAGTAGATTATGGACAGTGTGGCTTAAATTGCCATAACTTTTTCAAAAATTGACTTATCAGGACGTTTTTTTCTTCAAAAATTTTTTTATTAAATGTTCTTTTTGGAAAAAAGTAGAAAAAAATTATTCGAACCTATCTTCATTATTATTTTTTAGATTTTCCGAAAAAACTCCGAATTTCTCGATGATAAACATTTTTAATTTCTTTTTTCTTTCTTTCATATGAAACTTTGATATTTTCTACAACTATCCTGAAAATATCAGAATGGTGTTTTTTCGATTTCTATTTTTTTTTCAACTGAATTTTTCCTATGTCACATGGATATTTCTATCATGTTACCATTGGAAAAATTACTATGTTAGCATTGGAAAAATAGGAAAAATCCTTATGTTTTTTTCGCTGTATATAGTAGTATAGGAAAAACACCTATACGATAATGGAAACTGTTCCCATTATGAATAGTAAAATTCCCTATAATTTTCTTACCGTGTATACCAAATTTTTTACTTGTGCATTTTTTTGCAATGTTGAACTGTAGCTTGTAATAAATTATTTTTACAATTTATCTGATAATAAGATACTTAAAATAAAGATTATTTTATTACTCTGCAATTATCTTACTATCTTTCATCAAATAAACAAAGTGCAAAGAAAAAATTGTGGTAAGATTCGAAAGGATAAAATTTTATTTAGTTTATAAGTAACGATATTGATCAGCTTATTCTCATGAATTTAACAAGCTTAAAAGTAATTAATTTCGTTATCAAAAATGATAAGATCATCAAATGTTGAACTTGCAGCTTTTGCTATCGATCGGTTATCAGACTACCGTCTACTAGCGTCAGTAGAATGCCAGCATGCTGTCTTCCGAAAGTCATTAATCTGACAGCAACATGCGATGAGCCGAACTTTCGTTTCAAATCGAACTTTGGTTATCAAAGTACATCTAACATTTGAATTAACCAAAATGTATGATCTTTGTTGGCAACTGCTTCTTTTACTTAGTTAGTAATGGATAGACTTGTTCCACATAGTCTTGCTTTTGAAGGGATAAGATTTAAAATGCGGTACAAGTTTCAGAATCACGACAGGTATTGATGTTTCAGAGTGATCAAGTTTTCTGACATTTTGGATGGAGCTTTCATTGCATCGAAGAAAATTATTCATTAACTTGTAACAAGTTACTTCTTGATTCTTCTATTAAGAATAAACAAGTGCTAAAATTTATAATCTACATCATCAATTAATTCCATTATGATTAGTTTTATACAATGTGTAGAATAAAAGCTTAGAATATTATCCAGTTACTTTTTCCCGATAATAAAATATTCAAAAAAATAACATTTTAATCATCCTAAAATTTTCTTACTGGTTTTTATCAAGTAAATAAAGTACACTGGGAGAAAAATTTTTTCTTCGAAAAAAGTGAGCAAGATTGCAATAAGAATTAACAATTCATTTTCTAGTTAAAGAAATTATAATTTTTCTCCCAGTAACTACCTTGTTAAAAAAAAAAAAGTTACTAGATTTGGGATAAAATATTTTTGGATGAAAATTCGCGAGTTGTTTATCTAAAATTGTTTTTTTCCAAATCAAAAAAAAATTTTTCAATAACAAAGTTACTGTAAGAAAATAGATATTTATGTCATAAGGCCGTGAAGTGACGGTTTTCTGACAGCGACGATATTTCGATATGAGCTTAAGGTTTGTGGCGGGAAGGCTCGAAACGGGCGTAATTTTAACGTCCGAGGCGTAGCCGAGGACGGAAATTTACGCTCGTTTTCGAACATTCGCGTCACAAACATTAAAGCGAATATCGAAAAAAAGTCGTTGTCAAAATCGCCACTAAACGGCGGAATGACATACAATATTTTTTGTTATTATCGCTCCATAATTTTAACTTTTGAGGGATAGTAGGCAAATAATGACATATTTAAATTGTATGAAGTTTCACAAAGGCAACAACATTTAATTTCATGTTAATTATCTTTTTGTTAATATATATTTATTTATTTATTTATATTTTGAACAAATGAATTTCTTGTTACAATAATGCCCATTTTTTCAAAAGAAATGTTTTTTATCAATGTCATAGTGGAAAATTATGTTAAAAAAATGTTAGGATTGAACTTGATAAATTCAATAAAATATTTTACAATCAACGAGTTTTTTTTTCGATCACCAGGACATTATCATATTCAGTATATTATCTCTTCTGCATTCAGTAGTACTTCATTAATGATGTAATAGATTCTACAATTTTTATGAAAATGAATATTTGTCATTATTGTTTTTAGTTTTTAGAAAATAATCTATACCTATCAGCTGATAGTATTCTGAAATTAAATGAAAATTTTTTAATATTGCGGATTCAATTATTTCATTTCTTGTCTTAAATTTCTTCAAACAAAAGTTAATTTTTTCAACTTAAATTGTAGCAAAATTTGTTTTATACACTTTAAATATTTATTTTTCACGGTTCTTGTATGTTATCAAAGATTTATAAAACTTTTTAAATTATTTATTGTATTTTGAGTGACAAATGTGCATCTTGGCTGGAAAAATTTATAAGAAAAGTTTGATAAATTTTAAATGAAAAAAATTTTTTATTGAAACGGAATATTGATAAGGCGAAAAGGGAAATAGGAAGAGCTTGAATGCTGAAATGTGAAAGTAGCTCGTATGAATAGACGCGATTTGTACTGGGGTTAAGTTGTAGTTTACAGTAGTAGGAGATAAGTTTTAACGAAACAAATGCGGTTTGAACAGGCGGTACAAGATAAGAAGGATGCTGAGCAACAAACTTACGCACTAGTTGGACTGAGAGTGAGCAATGACATATAGATGTAAAGTGAAAGCAGTATACATGAGTTTAGAGTACAGTAAAATGCCCAGGTAAACTTTTCCCACCAAGTTATTCAACGTACTTTGTATTCACGTGTTTCATCTAACTATCATCATCTTCTTTTTTTATAAACATAACTTTTAGTAGTCAAATTTTGTTTTATTTTTACTGAGTAAATGGATATTTCAACAGCAAAATTACATTCTATATTTTAATATTAAATATTACTATTACTACTGAGTAGAAGGTACTATTGCTTGAAATACAGCCTTGAATTGTTCCATTACTCTACAGTGTTGTAATTTTTTATAGCATTATTTTATTATCCACTCTTATAATTTAGATGAAAAATATTAAAATAATATCATGTAAGTAAACTATTCGTAACGTGATTAGTCAAATATATCAAAACATAAAAATATATGCAAACCCTAAATTCATGCGCGCAAATTTGAATTCTAGTGTAATTTAAAAGACGTGAGTTTTTTTTCATTTAATTTAAGTATTAGAATAGTTTGTGTAAATATAAAAAAAAAAAAAAAAATTGGAACGTTCAAAAGTAGACGACTTATAATACTCATTGAAATTTCAGTAAAAAATCTGGAAAACAGTTGACTGGCAGGACATCCCTGGAACTTCATGCGTTTTTTCGAGCTTGAAACTCTCGAAAATCTTCCGATTGGTTGATTTTTGGACATTTTCAAAGTTATTGTGTGCACGTCTTCGGTGAGTTAGATGAAATGTAACGAAAAATTCATAAGAAAAAATCTGAAAATCGGTTGACTGCGCAGGCCAACCCTAGAACTTCCCGCTAAGTTTGAATTTGAAGTGCTTTAAAATGTATTTTTCGATTAATATTTGAGCTGTTAAAACTCAAAGCAACGTTTTTCACGTTTTGAGCTCTTCAAATTTTATTTATTAAACAACTATAACTTTTGAATGTGTCGTTCGATTTTCTTTTTTAAAAAATCATTCGACGCATTTAAAGAAGGATTCAGCTCTTGAACGAATCAACCGATTTCGACGGGACTAGTGGCAATCGACGTGGTTTTTCAAACTTAATAGCGATTGATCCTTAATTTTCAAATATATTTTGTTGATGTATAAGACATAATTTTGAAAAAAAAACGCTTTGCTTTTCGATAGATAATGAAATTATCTATCTAAGAGCGAAGCGCTTTTTTTGAAAATTTTAATTCATTTATATATAAAATGGTTTTTAAGATTCCATTTGTTGTACAAGTATGACAGAGATACTTCCGTTTTACCAATAGAGGACAAGAGAGAAAAAAGTGTAAACTCTCCTTAAGAGCAGAATACTTTTTGGAATTAATCGGTGGAGCCGTTTAGAAGCTATTCCAAAAAAAAACCTTTTTTTAAAAATTTTATTTTTGAGATTTTTCAAAATCTAGTCAGCCGAATCAATTCAAATTTTCAAAATTCAACACACACACAGCAACAAGAACACCATCGCGGGAATAGTCGGGGAAGCTTCCTGTGACCTTAAAACGTGGAGATCTGATGAAAATTAGATTTTCGCAAAACTGGGTAAAACCAATAACTTCCCGATTTTTTAAAATTTTCAATTTCTTTAGTGGAAAGTTAAAAATGCACTAGTAATTTCATTATCAATGTTCATTTAAAATGAAAAGCAATGGAAAGAGAGTTTAGTTTTACTTAGTAAACTTATGCTAATAGTAAAGCTCTAACGTCGTTAAAGTTTATATGCACAAACTCATCTGTACAGTGTAGACGTATGTAAGAAGAGACATATATTTATTAAAAATTTAGTAGTTCGTATGAGTTCAAGTTTAGATTGCTTATATACTGTTACGTTTATGTATTAGCACAGGTCATTGCATGTATATAAAGCTATATACATTCAGGGGTCTACGCTCGATAGACGGACAAAGATAAGGCTATTTTCACGAATTTTTTTGACCGGTATACGTCATAAATATGGACATAAAAAGTGTTAGGCCTAAAAAATACACTATTTGATTACACAAGAAAATTTTTTTTATATTTATTTTAATCAGTTTTTATACATAAAAATGAGGGAGAAGACTGGTCCAAAAAAAAGATGAGTGTGCGCTGTTGATGAAATATCTGGAATGGATGATCTGAAAAAAAAAAAAAATAGTTTTAGATTCAGTAAGTAAATGGCTATAGCGCATATCATACGATTTTTTTTTTTTTTTCAAAAATGACAAAATGGCAGCCATTTTTCGAAAAAGTACGAAAAATCACTTTTTTTCCGTCGTTCTTTGCCAAAAATAAATAGTTAAACTCAAAATTTCAAAAATCGTATGATATGCGCGATAGCTATAGTCATCAAGAACATGTGGTTAAATTTTGGTAAGGTTCGGTTGAATAGTTTCGGAGATTTTATCAACAAGCCGTCCAAAAACGTCATTCCGAGAAAAACGCGTTTAAAGTTTTCTGTAACGAAAAATCGTGAAAAAATCTTACTTACGTCTAATCAGCGATGCCTGCACCATACATTATGCCTTCATCTTCTTCATAGTGCACATTTTCATCCAAAATAGCCTGCCTTCGTTTCGTTCTGGCTTCCTTAGAGGCATCGGTGCTGCGGCGGTTTGCAACTCGTATGCGCGTTCTGTCACAGTCAGCAGCAAACTGTGCGGCGATCGGGCCGATTTTGACGCCCATTACTTCCAAGATTTTATAATACTGGATGAAATCCCTCGTTAAAAATACAAGCAGCTGTTTGACAAGCTATTTCAACAATTTTTTTTCCGCAAAAGATGTGTTTGGGAGCCATTGACCAGACACAGTTGTTGAAAGATTCGTTATTATTCTGCGTGTTGCCACCGAGGCATCTTTCAAGCAGTTCTTGTTTTTCTAAAGATTGCAAAAACATTTCACATACACCGTCAACTTCCATTTTTCCAGCACTACCAGAGTGATTAGCACTACAGTCTCTTTTGTGCGTTTCGTACCACGCTGCATATTCAATCGTTTTCTCAGTTCCTTTCTTTTTCTCGCATGCTTTGCAGTAACTTGATCTGATAGCGACGTTCGCGATTTTTTTACTGTGTTTATATATCAAAGAAATTATGCCAATAAGAGAAGAAAATCCTCTTTTTTGCCAGGAACCGTCTCCCGAAACGGTTAAAATATCTTCTGGTTCTCCGTGCTGAGCATTCAAGAGTTTCTCTTCTCTAACAGCCTTCAGCATCACTACATCATACACACTTTTCACCGCGACAGAGATCGAATCGATAATTTTATAATAAATAGAGGAGCTTATCCCAGTTCCAAGTTCCATAAGACCACAAAACTTATTAATACCACTCAATCCAACACCAATCAAACCCATAATATACACTAGACGACGATTAATTTCGTATCCAGTAGAAATCATGTGACACGAATTAATGTACCTTTCGCCACACTCATATGTAACACAAACTTTAAAACCGAGTCCTCGCTGTCCATACTTTGTAAAAGAAATATCTTTATCACAAGTTTTACACTTTAAATACTCTTGCAACGTAGAAAAAACCAGGAAAAACTGTATAATACTGTATCCCGACGTTTGATCCACGTGTACGTCGAAACTGGTATCTTCCGATTGTTGTAACTTCAACGCAGATGCACTAGCATAACTTGTATTTGCCTCGTGGTCATGTGGAAGCACTCCATGAAATTTCCGCTTTTTCGGCTTCGAACCTGGACGTCTCCACTTAGCAGTTTGATTTACACTTTTCTTGTCCATTTCGGTAATCACGAGCACAGATACTGACGGTTGAAAATTTCAAATACGACTAATATAGGGAGAAATTCTAATGGAACGGTATCCTTCGAGAAAATAACCTATCATAAATAAAAATTTTCAGTATAGATAGTATATTATAATATTGTACATTTGTCAGTATGCCTGAAAAAGGTTGCAGCTGATAAATTTTCAGTATGATACTTTTAAATATGTATACTTTCAAAAAATACAAAAAAAAAAAAATCGATTTTTTCAAAATTCTAAAGAGAGTAGACCCCTTCACTACGTATGCGAGTTTGCTAAAGGTAATAGCGATTGACCGTGTATTCTCTTACATGTCAGTAGGCGAGCGTCAGAGAATATACATTTACAATGTACATGCATAATATATCTATGTGTATGGATGGGGAACTATAAAGTTAGATTTATCTTCTATATTTTATGCAAATACAGATTATTAATTTTGAATAATTCTTTTAGAATTAAAAATTGTAATGAAAAGTATAATTAATTGAATAATTCATACACGTGGTAAGAAATTAAAAGGTTATTTTTATTTCATAAAAATGGGTGAAGAGTAATTTTATTTTGAATGCTTAATCACTTTTTTGCTAACAGAGGTTGCATAATGATATCAGAAATTTTTTTTCGACAAGAAGTAAAGTATTTCGGCAGTAATCATGACTACGCCAGTTTCAATTCAAACATTTGACACCCGGACGTCCACGGAATAATTTTTTTAAACATTTTTTTTATTTATTTAAAAAGCAAAATGTTTTTTAAAAATATCATAAGTGTTGACAATGACATTTTGTGTAAATATTGTTCTAAAAGTGCTATAGAAAATAAATCGAGACAATTTTAGGTCAAGATGTCACTTGATTTTTGTCTGGCGAGTCCGCTTTGCCCCAGTACACGTTTTTTTTTTGCTAAACAATTGTAAAATCAAAAATACAAAGGGAACCACCCGAACTTGTATCGTCCTTTAGAGTTAAATAGTACCAAAATAATATGGTTTCATCAATATTATCATAAGTGTAATAGTGTTCGAATCATCTGATGACACATTCCATTCGTAATTTTAACAAATTTAGCAATTTCTTTATTTTGTATTTTGTTACTTTCTATCAAAACTCGAACACCCAATCAGAACTTTCAAATACTCAAGAGTGTTCCCACACGGAAAAAAGTAAACTGTAATAAATAACAGTTGATTTATAATAAGTAATGATCAACTGCTAAAAATTACCACTTCAAACAGTAAAATCATGATTTTATTATTCACATTGTAATATTTACAATTTAAACCTTACAATTTACTATTTACATGGAAGAAAATACTATTTCAAATAGTAATATTCGCCATGTAAATGTCTAAAATGTTAAAGTATAATAATTAAGAATTCAGACTTTAATATTTATCATTTCGTACCTAAAAAATGATGTTGTGATATGTAAAAAGTATAGAATAAAGTTAGTAAATTTCTAATACAAGCAACGTCAATATTTACAAAGTAAAATGGTAAATTTTAAACGCAACGCTAAAAATCAAACTATAATTATGGACTTGCTTAGACTGGTAAAATGTATATTTTAAAAGTATAATTTTTACTGTTTGAAATATTAAATTCTCCCAGAGTGAGACCCCCTTTTCTTTCATCTGAGTTCCCCTTCTCTTCATAATATGGACTATATATTGAAATGGTAATTTTTACTGTTTAAAACTGTAATTTTTAAAGATAAAAGAGTCGTTATTTACTATAGTGACAACTACTAATTACTTATTTTGGATATTAAATTATAAATTGTGGCTTTTATACTTTCTACATTAAGTTCTGTAATATTTACATTTTTGCCACCCCGATATCCGCTTTACTGTTTGAAACTATAAAAACTAACCGGAATCCGAGTGAATATTACAGTTTACTTTTTTCCGTGCATGATCACTACAAATGCATACTTTGACATTCGCACTCAATGTCACAGTAAAACAGAACCTACCCGCTTTGGGCGAGGTATCCTCTTTAGACTACCTTCCCCTATACTTCGATGTAATAAAAGCTCTATCCAAAATGTCAGAAAACTTGATCACTCTGAAACATCAGTAGCTGTCGCCACTCTGAAACTTGCACTGCATTTCAAAACTCATCTCTTTAATAGCAAGACAATCTGAAACAAGTCTATCCATTACTGACTTAGTAAAAGAAGGAGTTACCAATGGAGATCATACATTTTGGTTAATTCGAATGTTGTGTGCACTTTAATAACCAAAGTTCAATTTGAAACCAAAGTTAGGCTCATCGCATGTTGCTGTTAAATTAATGACTGTTGGACGACAGTTTGCTGCCATTCTACTGATGCTGGTAGTCGGTAGTTTGATATCCGATCGATATCCAAAGGTGCAAGGTTAAAATTTGATAATCATATTGTATTTGATCATGAAATTAATTACCTTTAATCTTATTAAATTTATGAGACTAAGCTGATAAAGATCGTTATTTATATGGGTAATTAAGTTATATTGATGAAGAGGTAAGATATAATAACGAAAATGAAGATGATGAGGTCATGTGCGATGTATAAAGGAGATTGAAGTAAACATAGACATAAGATCAAAGAAGTTAAGCGTATAAACTTGCAACGAGGTTAGTTGATACAAAGTTATACTCTACAAAAAGTAAGAATGATGGATCCGGTGTATATACGTATACACTGATATAAAATGCAAAACTTGTTGAAGAAAAAAATATGTATTCACTCGTGTGCGATAAGCAGCTGATGAAAAAAGCAAGTGTATCAAGATTACAAAATGAAAAAATATTGTGGTTAAAGGTGAAAGATGAGCGTGATAAAATATTTGCCTTCAGAATTTACGACGTTTATTAATTTTTTGTGATCAACCTGGATCGAGAAACTTTTTATCCGGCAAATTATTGTAAGACTCGATTAATTTTATTTTTTTGCTTTAAATTAAATTTTACTGAAAATAATTAATCATTTGGTAAAATTTTCGCCTTTTGATTTCAATTAATATTATAATAAGACTATGTATGTGCATTTTAATTGATAGAAAGATTTTATTCTTTAGTATAGTTTTTCTACTACTTTTTTTACAATTTTTTGAGAAAGACACGCGGGGTAACTGTATGCAGAGTAACCCTCTTATTTATTGAGGGAGAAAAAGAAGTTTGTGATATGGGTAGGCAAATTAAAGGTTTTTTTGGTGGAAAATTAGCGTATGCAAAAAAAAACCCATATGGTATCATTCATTTATTCCTGACGAAGATTTTCACATTGTAATGCGAACAGTGACTAAAGTAAATTATTTTCTTGTAATTAATTTTTGTCAAAAATGTATTTAAGCTTTTTATTCCGCGTAGAATTTGAAGTTATGTCATTGCTCAATGAATTTATGTAAGTATTATTAAAGTCAATTTGCTGATGTCATTAAAAATCCACAAACTTCTCTTAGTTGCGCAAATTTACCTCATGCAAGTGCGCACATTTACCTACAATACGGGATAAGTGTACACTGATAGAAAATTTATGTTGACTCAAGAGATATTTTTTGATCTAAGAATTTATTTTGGAAGACAAAATATTATTTTGTTTTAAGAATTTCTTGTCTTGATTTAGATTTTCTTGGATTAAGAGCTACATTATCTTCAATCGATACATTTAGTTTTTCAACCAAAATAACATTATCGTTAAAAAAACTTAGAATAATTCATCAAAGTATATTTCAAAAACTAAATAGTCTTTAATTGTTGTACCGAAAAAAAAATTATTTTTTGGAAATAAGTAAATCAATGACTCCAAAAAAAGCCATTCTTAACACAAGTCGGTAACATCTTGAATCAATGTTATTGCCTATCTTGAACCAAGAAACAAAAATTCTTGAACGAAATATATCTATATCTAGTTTCAAGAGTTCAAATTTTGAAGAAAAAAAGTTTCTTGAATCAAGATTGTTTTTCTACCAGTGTAGTTTTTGATAAATTAGCTACGTTAACTTTTTCATACTATTAGTTATTTTATCAAAGCCAAGAATTCAATTGAACCCTTTTCAGGAAATGTATAATATAACCTACTTATGAATGTTAAAATAAATATCATTTAGTGTCAAACGAAAGTTATTGAGAAAAGATGATAATTCATTCTATGAAATCTACCTTCCATTTCAGGTGTAGCCGAATGACGTCTTTTTTTATGATTATAGGCATAAATATTTCATCAAATTATTGACAATAGATTCTTTAATAGCAAAAAAAGCGATATTTTTTAGATTGATTTCAAAAGTACCCGAACTATGTTATTGTGATTAAAAATAGTGTATAAAAGTTTTTTTTTATCCATAACTCATAATTCTCAGCAATTACAGAGTGGCCGCAGGTTGCTTGTAAATCTATTTTTTTTTATTTCAAACAATGTTTTATATTCCACTAATAAAAAGGAAATTTATAACCTTCATCATAAATTGAATTGATAATGATCACTAGTTAAAATCAATTTTATTTCCAATTTTTTATTGTTGCTTCGTTGCACAAACAGGAATTCCAGATCAATAAAACATTATTTTTTACAACTTATGTTCTTCCTATAACCTTTTTTGCAATCCTTTGTTACACATAAAAAAATCATGGATATAATAGTGATTTTATCAAATGCGTTGGTGTAGAAAAAAGGGAGGTAGAACAAATAACTATAATCCGACCCTCGATGATCCGATGAAGGGATAAGAAATTTATTTATTTAGCTTATATTTGTATCTAGAAATAACTGAAAGAATGAGTCAAATAAAAAAATTCATTAATTTTCTTATTTATTTATTTAGTTTTTCTTCGATCTATCAATTCATTGAATTATCACTATAATTTATTTTTTTTTATATGAATAAAAATTATTAGACAATTAATTCTTATCTTCTTTTTTTTTTTTTTTTTTAATTGATTACTGTGTTTCTTTTGCTGCTTTCTACCCAATCAATAGTTCCATTCACTTTCTTCTTGACTACTGATTTATTGTAGAAAACGTAAACGATCCCACTTGATAAGTCCACCAAATTGCCATGGGTCTTTTTTGCCAAGATACGTTCGACAAAAGCTCCGAGTGAAAGGAAAAAACGCAAGCGACAAAAAAGTAAGAATAAAATCTAGAAAAAAAAAAATAACAAAATAAAGAGATAGGATACTTCTGCAGACTTTATAAGATTTCTCACTGTGTGTAGAATTTTGAATCTAAAACTAGAATTTTGAGTTCCGCTCTTAACAGGAGGAGTGTTTAGGCATTTCCTGAGATATTTTCAGGTGAGATGATAAATTTGATTTTTATAGAATTTTTTAACAGGAGCTTAGTATGGGCATTTCCGCTGAAAATTCAAAATTTGGTCGGAAGTGCCAAATTGAATCTCCTGTTAAAAATTCTGTGAAAATCAAATAAATTATTTGAAATATTTCAGGAAATGCTTAAACGCAGCTGCTGTTAAAAGCGGTTTAAGAATTTTTTGTCTTGATTCAAGACAATGAGCTTTCTCAAAATTATTTTCTTGATTCAAGAATTTTACTCTTGATTCAAGTTAATTTTTTTTTCAGTATAGGTAAAAATTAACATTTTGTAGTTTTTTTTATTCATTCTGCTTGATTTTACGGTACATTTATAATAAAAAATATTGTGAAGTAAAAAAATAAAGATCTCGATAGGTTTTTTGACTTAAAAAGTTGAAAAAAACTGTTGGCTTTTATGTTTTTTAGATAAAATTTATATTTTATCTTTTTTTGATGTTTTTTGATATATTTTTTTTTGAAAAGAAAATGAAAAAGGAACAATTAAAAAAAAAAAAGTTGAAAATCACAATTTTCTACAAAATTTATAAATTTAACATTTATTCTGTTAAATCAACACAAAAAAGTGTTAAATATTTAACATAAAATTTTTTGACGCATTGACGCAAAATTTTTTACTATGTGAATTTAAAATATATAAAAAAAAATTACCATAGGTACTTGAACCAAAGGTCTCGATTTTACATTTTAAAATTATGAAAGTGAAAATATTGAGACTCTGTTTCGTCGATTAAATTTTTAGTCCCAATTGAATCAATGATTTGATTGATTCATTAAATATAAAAAGAAACAAAATATAAAATACAATCTTATTTTCTAAATATTTGTCAAAATTTTCAACTTCTGTTTATTGAAAATTTATAGAATTTATTTTTGTATGAAATTCAGTAAAAAAAATACTGACAAACCAAAAGCAAAACTGTGCTTTCGATTAAATTTACACTTTTTGTTGACCCAAACTTGATAAAATAAATGAAAATCTCGACGACTCTCACCAATGTAATTTTCAAAGCAATTTATATGATATAAAATACTACAATTATTCGAACGCGTAGACGTATATAAACGAAAATGTAAGATAACATTTAAAATAAAGATTAAAGTTAAAGAAGATAAATAAATAGATGAAGTTGCAGAATCAAATATTTGTCAAAGAATATAACAAGGAAGAAAAATAATGAAATGTCAATTTGAACAATCACCTAATAAAAAAAAAAAAAAAAAAAAATGAAATAACATTAAAAAAAAAGTTTTAAAATAATATAATGTACTAATAAAAATAAAATTGAAGAAAGGAAGCACTCGGGATAAAAAAATTCAATAAATTGAATTAAAACTCGAAATCGAGTTGTTCCTTGTCTGCAGTGCCTGACCAGATTTACTCTACAAACTTTTCATATTCTACCGTCACATTCGAAACGAACGCTTATAGACTACTCGCGCTGGTAGTTTCATCACATAAAAATCAGCCCTATTTTATTTTTTTTTAATGTTCTATCTTTATTATATTCTCTTCTTTTTTATCTATTGCTACTTCAAATGCAAACTCATAACCTCATCAACGTTGGTCATTTTTATTCTTCGCCCCGACTTTCATTTTAGATTTCATTCTACTTCAATCATTTTACGTTTCTCATTTTTTATCATCTGGGGTGACGTCACACCTGCTTTTTCTTTTTGATCTCAACTCTTACTTGGGGGTGACATTGTGAATTATTGTCAGTTGAATTAAAGATCAGATAGTTTGAGGTGGTATGTTGGGCATAAAAATGTTACATAATTTAATTAAAAAAAAAAATTAATGATTAGAAAAAAGTAATTTTAATTTCTTTGAAATACTAATAATCAGGAAATAATATTACAATTTTATCTGATAAATCAATATACTGAAAAAAAAATTAACTTCAATCAAGAGTAAAATTCTTGAACCAAGAAAATGATTTTGAAGGAGCTCATGGTCTTGAATCACGTAAAATTTACTTAAACCAAGTAAAATTTCTTAGCTTAAGAATTTTTCAACTCAAACCAAGACGATGAAATTCTTCAAAATTATTTACTTAATTCAAGTAAATTTTTTTTTCTGTGTACGAAAAATAAATGTAACTAATTTTTCTGGCAAATTAAATCGGGCATATAAAAATTAAAAAAAAGAAAAATTGTTTTGACTAATGAGTCGCTGAGAAAATCTATAAAGTTATAAAAAATTTTAAATGATTAATAGATGTTTTATTCTGCCAGCGTTAAACTGAGGTTCAGTAATAATTGGATTGTTAGTCAGATCGCTATTTGGAATCAAAATAGATGATATTACTTCCAGCGAATATTTACCTTCAAAATTCATATAGAAAATATCTAACTACTATGTCAGTAATACTCAAAAAATTTTATTAAATAAAACCAGACAGATAATTAAAAAATTTAGTTCTAATTACAAAAAAAAAAGTAGTTAAAATTTTTCTACACACTGCTCACGTAATCAATACAATTTTACGCCGAAAGTGCGAAACACTTTTACACTAAAGCAATTACATCACACCGGAAACCGCAAATTGTTACAGTGTTTGTGGTGACGGGATCATTTAAAACAAATGCCTTTAATTAATTGTCACGTTCTCTAAAATTTTAATGAATTTTCTCAAGTGTTACTAAAAATTAAAAGTGTTTTTCGGAACTACTCTAAAATTCCTAGGATTAATTCAAACCTCAAAATTCACTATGAATCTTTAAGAACTGCGTCGAATGCCGCCAATCGGGTGAAAGTCGGTTCATAAACCGATTATTATTGTTTTATTTACCTTCAATTACTTTTGAGCTCGGAGAACAGAAACTTCCACGAAAATTATATTTTCGAGCTCGAAGAGCTCAAAAACGGAATAAGTGCAATTTTGAGCGTTTAAGTATGAAATTAGCGGGAAGTTTTAGGGATGAACTTTAGGGTCAACCGTTTTTTTTTTCAGTGTTACACAATTGATAATAAATTGTTCAGTATTTTTTTTACTCCTCTTTATTTGTTCATAAAAAACTAAACCTCGTAAAATTAAAAGTATTCTATAAAACAAAAAGTGAAAATTGTGCATATTGATCAAGAATTGAATTACTTCTACTTGGGTGGTAACAAAATAGACAATTTGAAGAAATATATTATTGTTAGTGCTCTATTCACTTGACTTCCCATCGGAGCGGCTTACGTGCCAGTAAAAATAAACTTTCGAAAAATTTGGCTTCCATACTAACTCGACTTGTTACAGTGAACAAAAAAAAAAATGTTTATTGGATTTATCTTTATAGGACATTTATAGTCGAGATAAAATTAAGCTGTAAACCATAAAGTTTTTACATTCAACATTTTTAGATAACAAACAGTATAAAGTAACGAAACGACCGTTTGTTAAATATTTATGGTACAACATTCGTGTTTGCTATTATTAAAGGCGCATCCACAAAGCTAAGGAACCATAGGTTTTTGTCAACGGTTACGAAGATAACAATTGATTGGCTTCTTTTAACAGATAGTAGACGCTCTTAAATTCCAGAACCCTCGACCCCGAGAAGAAGAGTGTCTGGTTTATTCTGCTGGTAGCAAAACCAAAACCGAGACCCTAGTTTGTTTTTTTATTGATTTCGATTAACCGGTTAGTTGTTAAAAAATACGGCCTGTCGTGTCGTCGAACAGTGGACGTCATTATGAATTACTGGCGGAGACGATACGCAAGTCAAAATGGTCAAAAGGGTCGGGAGTTACGACTGATCATGTATCACTAGGTCAATAAAATTCTTTACATATACAAAAGTTACTTCTATTGATCTGTCATCCTCTTTTGTTAGATTGATGTTATTATTATTGATACTTTCATTGTTATTGCTGTCACTAGTCTTTTGCTTCAAAAGTACCGAGGGAAGGAGTTAATAAATAAAGTTTTCCAATATTTCGTAAATTTATTCATTTTTATTGAAGTCTAAGTTATTAGACTCTTGGAAAGTTTAGAAGTTTTTGTAAGAATTCGGTAGTTTATAAAACTTCTAGGCTGTTGGAGTTTGTAGAAATTTTGACAGGAAGCGTTGAAGATAGTGCTTTATTTGTAACAAATGGAATTCAGTGAATTTATGCAGTAGCTTCAGTTGTCGACATTGGTTTGATGTTCAAGTGACGTAAAATGAAAAATTTAATTTACTTGTAAGTTATAAGCAAACTTAGTTGTTAAATTTGAAATTCAGAATCTTCTACAACTATGGATTATTTTAAAATTATTTGCCCGATTAAATAAAGTGATATAGATCTATTCAGATCAACCATTTATTAATAAATTATATATTTACATCCATGATCCCCACGGGAAAAATATGTATGTCTGCGTATGTGCTTGGGGTATATGCCAGTGTATGTGAAAGCAAACTTCAAAGTTTTTTTGGATTTAAATTATATTCATGATAAAAGGAATAATTAATCATAATGAGTTTAGAAATGCACTGAAAAAAAAGTTTATTTCTACCCGAAAAATTTTTTCCTCCAGTAAAGAAACTGGTATTCCTTGGGGGGATTATACCAAAGTTTAATCACCATTGCAATAAGTATTTTGACTGTCGAAAAACTTGGTTTTACTGTCAGCAAAATTTGTCAACATCCATATATGAGCACTCTTTCTTAATCTCATCAATATGCCTCTGGCTCGAAATACCACTGGATATTATAAACTCCACTCAACGTAGAGACATATCAATTAAATTCAAAGCCAGAACTCAAAGAGGACTGTGAACTAGAGTCTACAAGAATTCTACAAAATTTATAGGATACACTGAAATCAACAAAACTTTAATTTTATAAGTGACTCTATTTATGCTATCATTTATAATCTATCATGTTGATAAATGTCTATGTTTATGGTTTTACATGTACTTCATATATTTTCTTTTATACTCTTGCCACCTGACTTCTGCCTTGGCATTTAAATCTGAATAAATAAATAAATAATTTTAAATAAATTTCAGAGGGTGAAATTACGTTCAAGACCCAAAACTCTTAAAAGACCTTGAAAATAGAACGGAAATTTTAAAATTAAGAATATTAAATCACCTTCAAAATTTGGTGCATTATTGAGTAAGGTACTGATGGGTAATACGGCTTAGCTAAGGGAGATTTTGAAAAAATTCGAAAATATTGCAATTAATTATTGCAATTTCTCATTAATTTTTAAATTAATACATTAGCCATAAAACATAATGGAGTAATGGTAATTTTCACCATAAACAAACACAAAATTAAATTTTTTCAAAAACCTTGCGAATAGGCCTTATTTTACTACGGTAGGGTAATGAGGCCTGCGAGTTATACATACTGGAAATATTTATACTATACTTGATAAAATTCGTTTTAGAGATCAATCATCACTTAAATTGAGCACCAATACTTTTTAAGATGTTGATAAAAATTAGAACAATGATTTTAAATTATTAAATATAAAATTATAAAAAATGTTTACCATTTACGCAAATCGTTTTTTAGGAATTCTTCTGCGCTACTTTAGTATATGACGGATGATGAAATATAGAAGACAAGGAACGTTGTATCGGGACTCTACAAACTTGTAGCGACATTTCTATGCTAGACGCTTCTACTAGAGAAGTCTTTAGCGGAAGCGGTTATTTTAAATAGCATTTCTATCACTTAGGCCTTATTTTTTTTTTTTTTTTATAAAATATATTTATTGATCCTTTATATTTACATATATTAATACAAACTCTGTACAATTCATATATTTTTAATTTAAGTTCATTTATATTTCCTGGCCATTTTTTGGTTTTAGCATATATTACAAATTTTTTATTTTATTTCAATGATGATAGTTACAATAAAAATATAGTTTAGTTTCAGCATTTAGGAAAAAATTTTTTAATTAAAAACCTAATCAGATTGGTGTTAATTTATTTACTTAGGCCTTATTACACGTGGGTACCTTATATAATCTTTAACGCACTTTTCTTAAGGTGGAAACATTCTACCACTATCCGCCATCTATCAGATCTTGTCAGTACTTCTTTAGAGAGTTCTATGAAAAGTAATAGAAAATATTTGATAGGAGATAGTGATAGTTTTGCTGCAATAATACGTTTGAATTATAAAAATAAATATCACTTATATAAAGTAAGTTTAATAAAAATTTTTTATGTCAGCTGCGTAAATCAAGATATTTGAAAGAAAATTCTTTTTATTACTGTCAATATATGCCATAAGTCTTTCTGTGAAGCGGGATGTAAAATTGCAGTGACATCGGGAGCAGTAAAATCGAGAAAGAAGGATGGCCAGAGGAATATATTAAGAATAAGACAAGGATAAGTGGTATAAAATGTGATATGTAGGAAAGGGTAGAGCATTATGAAGGACCATCGAAATGAAAACGAGTTAAATTTATGGAGTGAATCTAGGATGACCTTTTATACGGAAAACAGCAGTTGAGCTGTGACCTCGAGGAAATTTTTATGTACCTACGGGTTTGTATATCTATATTTGCGTTCATAACAATTTATCACGTACGAAACAAAGTATATATATTCATGCAATTTTATTATTCTGTTTCTTTAGCACTTGGAATCATTTTATATTTTATATTTTATATTTTTTGTCTATCTGGCTCTCAACTATCTCGGCAACTCTCACCTCGCTTAGAACTATTCAACTGAGCTTTTATAACCGCTCATAAACCATCATATACTTGCACTCAACTCAAAAAAATTAGATAAAAACTCTTCGAAAAATTCGACGATAACAATAGTAATAATACAAGAAGCACATACATCAGCTTCTTTTTTCTTGTTTTTATTATCAAATTCTTCAAGTTACTGTCGTGAAATTTATCTTTGTGTTCCGAGATGAAGATAAAAAGAAACCGCTAAAATTTATTGCTCGTCTCTAAAATCTGATATTTTTTACTTTTTGTATATTTATGACTGAATTTTTAAAATGTCGTCAAATGTCAGTCGGTCGTATTTTGACGTTTCATCTAAATTTTTATATCCTGCATCAAACACATTTGCGTGAGTCTATAAAATACTTAAATATATGTTTATTATAAAATCGAAATTAATTTTTTTTCCTGATTAAAATTTAATTAATTCCCTTAAAAAAAAAAAAAAAAAAAAAAAACACCTTTTGGCAGCCGAAATGAAAGTGGTTTTCATAGTGAATTCGATAGGATATCGCGTTCAATTGTTATTGCACGGAAATATGATAAAAGTGAAAATTTTTGCGATTTTCAAAAATTTTTCAATTACTGTAATTCCTTAACTATTTAATTTAAATTAAAAAATAAATAAGTATACATATCGAAGCTTATTAAATAAGCTTTCAGATGCAATTTACAGAAATTTAATATGATATTGCATTCAATTTTGCTGTCATAAAAATTGCTGTCATAAAAATTGCAAAATTGCTGTCATTTTTAAACTAATCGATAGATTTGGCTCATCTTAGAACTTAACTTGAAAAATCGTCCGAAAATTGGGAACGTTCTGTTTCTCTGAAATTCGTTTAGAATTAAGGGAGTTATAGAAGAGATAGAGCCGATAATATCGTATATGCATATGTTAAGAACCAGGGTCATTACCTTTACAGGATGTCAGGGATTATTAAGCTTTACGCGGCTTTAATCGCCAAATTGAGACACGGTGAAAATGATTGTTATCCTCACGGCCAGGAGAACGCTGTGTGCTTGTTGAATGCCATTTTGGAGTGCAAGCTTACTCCGGAACATCTAGATGTATTGGCTACAGTAATCCATGACATTCTTCAAGTTTGAAATTCTGCAATACTTGCGGAAAATCCGGAAGAGTTTAATGAATTGTTTGGTAAAATTTCAACTCATTATTTTTTTAGTTTACAAGGTATCGGGTAGTTTTCCGAAATTCAAAGGAGAGTTATATACTTCACAATTTTAAGTAATATTAAATAGTTAATCTACTCTCTTAAATCGAAATAGTGACTATAGTGACTATTCACTATTTTTGCAGTGCAGAGTAGATCACTAATTCAAATAGTGGTATACTTTTCACGACTAAATAGTGAATAGTCACTATTTCATAAGTGACAGTCACTATTTCGATTTAAGAGAGTAGTTTTAATTACACCGGCATTCAAAAAAAAAAAAAAAATTGTCTGTTCATTGGACCAGATCCACCGACGAACATATATACTTCGACTCACTGAATCCGAATTTAAAGTTCGTTTGGCCCGATCACACTCCAGTTTTGAGTAGAATGTAAAAAACCTAAAAGAAAGGGAAAAATTGCCGAAAACTGTAGTTACAGCGATGAAAAAATTTTTGTGGGTCGGGATCAAGTACGATCTTTATGTATTTCAATTTACTAAATCTAAATATGAACGTTAATTAGCTCTTTGAGACATCAAAATTTGAAGAAATTACCAAAAACCCCCAAAAATTGCAATAAATCATGAAAAATCGAAATTATCGAGATGAAAAAAATTTTTTGGATTTAGATTGAATACAATTTTTATGGAATTTGTTCCACTGAATTTGAATCTGAATTTCATAATTTAAACATACATTTGAATAAATTTAAAAATCAATTAGTTCAAATTTATAAAAATTATATGAAAAAAATTTGATGAAGAAAAATGAAACCACTATTTTGATCTTTTTCAGTTATTTATTTAATATCGTATTGTTATATAATGATGAATATAATACATTATTAATTAAATTATTATTACTTTTTCGTTTTTTTTATGCACATATAACTTAATAATTTATACTAAATTTAATAAATCATTAAATTATTTTTTTTCTGTACGTACATATATCTTATTATATTACAATAATCGGATTATATCCCAGAATTATTTATCCGTTTGCAGACAATTGCTTTAATGCTTACCTCAATCCCTTGGCAACACTTGACCTCTTACTTCTATGTGTGTTCCATTTTATTACAATACCATCACAATAATTACACCAATTTAACCCTAAATTACATCGTTATCTAGCAAATTCAATCGTTACTTTTCCAAAAACAGACTCAGTTATTATTCAGACTTTATAATACACAATTTTATTTATCATTAATTAATGATAAGTATATTTTTTTTAAATCCAATAAATATAACATTTCCCATTCTCTATGTTAATAATAAAACACTCCAATATTTTTAATAAAAGCACCCGGGCATTAATTGAAACGTACAACATAATTAAAGCTCAAAGCAAATAAACGAATAATAACATCATAAATCATATAAAATTCATTATGTTTAATTAATATTTATACAGATTTTTATTATGACAAGGAATTATGATTATGATTATACACAGAAATAATTATTCATTATGAAATATCTGATTATTATCATTATTATTATTTTTTGTGTTCTACGCGCTTCGGCTGGGACTTGTGTCACTTCTCGCTGTTCAATTAATCTACTTAATTAATATGACGCCATAATTTACACTCTTATTCATATTTTTTATAAATATAGAATACAAAAAGATTTATTCTATGTTCATGTTAACTGTCGTTTTTTCGCTGTAAAAAATTAACGCTATTACAATTTTTCGAAATTAAATTACTGCAATTTTTTTTCTGTGCTTGGTTACTAATGATCTCATTGTTTTTATTATCAAACTGATTTTTTGTAATAAAAAAATTTTGTTAACACCATTGCGAAAGATGACGTGGCTTTTTTTTTTTTTATATGATGCTAAAATAATAAATTAGTGATAAAATTGATGAAGAAAAAGATGGAAGACTTTGTAGATTAAAATTTGAAACAAAATTTTTTATTCGATGGTCAATATTGTTTTTTTCGAGTTCAGTTCACTTAAATTCTATTATTAAAGTTTCAATATATTTATGTTATACATTTCGATTTATTATAAAAAATTTTTCATGTAAATTGAGTGGAAAAATACCATAAAACACGGTTTGTGAATTGTTATCAAATTGACATTAGATTCTCAAAAGCATAAATAAATTTTAATCTCAATACCTATGTGTATTATGCGATGACGATCGTGTTTCCGATTATCTTGATACGCTGGACTATAAATGCTTCGGTAGATTGAGAGCACGGCACAGTTATAGCCATTTATAGCAAATGATGACAAATGGATCTCTATAATGCTATTTGGATTGATAATGCAGATAGTTATTGTTAAAAACTAATTCCTTGCGATAATACAAAGCTATCTATCTAATAACAAATAGAATCTATTTTATGTATTTCAGAATAATTCCATCATACAAAAATAAAATAAAATTAAAGTATTTAGTATCTTTTATCGGCAACTACTTTTGCAGTTTAGTTAACTATAAGCAAGTTTAAATATCTATTATTAAGAAAGTTGTCGTAATATAAAAGATTGCTTTCAAAAAATTATATTTTTTTATAACAATTCGAATATGTTTTTATTTATGTCCGAGAATCTATAAGCCTAGTTATTTAATTGTTGTTGAATTAAGGTAGTATTTACGCAAATTTCTATTTTCAAGAATTTCAAACTTTGAATTTACATCATTTAATGTATAATAAACACGCTGTTAAAATTGAGATAGGTCATGGAAGTAATACCACAAAATAAAATTTTAAAAACTACTATAAATTTGAATAGCGCGCTACGCGCGCGCCAAAATTTGAATCGTGGCCCGATTTTTGCGAGTTTCGACCTTTGACTAACTTCAAGACTATCATGTATTTTAATTTAGAGGATTTTATGCGCTTTCCCGTCAAAAATGATTTATTTTTTATACCAAAAAAAAAATATTGTTCCTATTAGAATAAAAAATATTATCGAGCGAATTTTCTTATGGTCAAAATACGTATTGTGATTATCAAAATACCAGTATGCTTCTCAAAGCAATAGTAAATTTAGTTTGACATCTGCGCTGTAATACTGCAGAAAATTCCGAGTTTTCCCACGTATGTTCTGTTGTATATATTGATGTCCAGTAAATTTATGATCTACTAGCTGTGAATACCCGCTTCGCTAGATCATTTTTTATAGTAAAGTTATTTGTTAGGATTTAAATTTTTTCGAATGTTCTAAAAGTTTCTAAAACAATCCAAAATATTTTCGACCGTTTAAAATGTTGACATATATTTTAACGCTTTCTAGATCATACGGGGTTATTCTAGATGATTCTAAAATTTTCTAAATTACTCTCATTTCTCTGTTCTAGAAATTTCTAAAATATTCTCATTCGATTAGAATTTAAACGTCCACAGAAATAAAGGAAGTCTTGAGTCAAGCGTAAATTTTCTTAAATCAAGAAAATCTTAAGAAAGATTGAAAATTTCTTGAACGAAGTTAAATTTTTTTACGCCAAGAAAATTTCTTCTTACTCCAAAATAACTTCGGTCTTCCGGACAATTTTCTTGGTTCAAGAATTTTTTTTTCTGTGTAGGTTTATTATTTCCCAGATCATTCTAGAATTTTCTAGAACATTCTCATTCAATCAAAATTTAAAAGTAAATTTTAGAACGTCCCAGATCATTTGAGAAATTTCTAAAATATTCTCATTCGATCAGAATTTAAACGTAGATTTTAGAACTTGCGAGATCATTCTAGAAATTTCTAGATCATTCTAGTTTATGATATATATTCAAAAATTAATGAAAAAAAATGATTACAATTAATTATAATTATTGATACAACTTGAAAATTAACATTTATTAGTACACATATAATTTCAATTTTATTTCATTTCAATACTTATTAAAAAATGAAATTATGTCAGTAAAGTGAAGTTATAATGATACCATTTTGGCTTCATTCGTACAGAAGAAATTCTGATTCAACATTAATTTAATATTGAAATTCATATTTTGACACAAATATGAATTAGTTTTGAGATCAATCTAAATTTGAACTTGATTTATAGATAGAAATTAGCACGCCTGTAGAACTTCCGATCCTGCGTTAGAATTTTAATTAAGATTTAAAAATACTTTATGTATCAAATTTATCCTAAATATTATTAAATCTTTA
The DNA here is from genome assembly GCF_013202065.1 of Cotesia typhae. Taxonomy (NCBI): domain Eukaryota; kingdom Metazoa; phylum Arthropoda; class Insecta; order Hymenoptera; family Braconidae; genus Cotesia; species Cotesia typhae. Next base: position 1,757,592 of record NW_027423752.1, read on the forward strand.
TTAAAATTCTGAATTAGGATTGAAGGTTCTACCGGCGTACAAATTTCTATCTACAATTCAATTTTAAATTTGGATTGATCTTAAAACTAATTCATATTTGTGTCAAAATAAGAATTTCAATCTTAAATTCATTTTGAATCAGAATCTGTTTTTGCACGGGTGGTGTTCTGACTATGGTAAATTTTAGTATTTTGATAATCAGTATGCGTATTGTGCTGAGCAAAATACAATATACTGTTAGTAGAGAGATACGGAATTTTTCTCTCAGCATAAGAACTAATGTGGATGGAAAAATACTTTTTTTTTTTTTCAATGTATACTTTATCGACAATACCATACAGTAGTTAATGTAAGTTAATTATTGGAAAGCTTATGAAGGTCTATAATTAAATTTGAGGTTGACGGTTTCAGTAGTTTAAATACTAAAGCACTCGACATAAAATCGTAGAAGTCCAGGTTTAAGTCCTGGAATGAAACAGACTAATCACTAATGGCTAGTTACGAATAGTAAAACTATTTAAAAACCAGCGTTTCTAAGTATTTTTCCACAAAAACACAAACAAATCACTTGCACACCCATTTCGTAAATTAAAACACTCTAAAAGTGAATTTACAGTGTCATTAATAATGCACATAAATAAATGGCATGTAAAAAGACTATTTATTGTTACCGACGTGCGATCACGTGCCAATGAATATCTCATTATTTTTATTCTTTATCGCTAAATTTTCTCTATTAAATTTTAGATAAAAGCTACACTGATACTGACGATAAATTTTCTTAGTACATTATCATTATTATTATTATTACAATTATACTTCTATTCACATTATACGAATCCATTCTCTTCCTGATTGTTCGAGCATATAGTAAATTATTATGAACTTTAACATAGCAAAACACTTTTTCATAATATCTTCGGGTAAGCAAATAGATCGATAAATCCATCAAACAAAAACAATCTTTTTTTGAATTAGAGTCACGTAGGGAAACTGTATACTGCGAGTAAGTATGCGGAACTCCTTTATTTGTGAATGAAGAGGGGGAAGTTTGTGATGTGTGTAAGCAAATTAAAGATTTGTTAGTAGAAAATTAGTTTATGCTAGAAAAACCCATCGTTCACTTTAAAAAAAGTTCTAAAGCCGAAAGGGTATATATCAAAAAATAAAATTAGCTTCTAAGAACCTCTTAACGTCGAGATCTAATGAAAAAATGATTTTTGGAAATTGAACTGAAGATACTACCACAGTCGAATTTTTTAAATTGGCAATTTTTGTTAAGAGGTTACAAATTTTATTTTAATTTTTTTTCAAAGAATTTTCACAAAATACAAAAAATCGAAAATTTAAAGAAATTGGGATTTGTTAGTATTTTCAGTTTAATTTCCAAAAATCATTTTTTCATTAGATCTCGACATTGGGAAGTTCTTAAACAGTACTTTGACTGTTTTTTCATATACGCTCGTTTGGCTTTAAATATGTTCTTTCTTAAAGTCAAAAGAGCGTATGTCAAAAAAAAATTATTTTTTGCGTTTTTCAACCAGCTTTTTAGTTTTATACATCCCCAACTTGATCGGAAAAAAATTTATACTCCCTTTTGGTTCTGCAAAGCCAAAAGGGGGTATATTTTGAGATACACCCTTTTGGTTTTAGTAACACGATGTATTTAAGCTTTTATTTAGCATAGAATTTGAAGTTATGTCTCAATAAAGTTATTTAAAAATTGTTAAAATCAGTCTGCTTGAAGCATTAAAGATCCGCGAATCCTTTAGTATTGTGCAAATTTATCCTAAACGAGTGTGCAGACTTACCCACAGTATGGGATAAGCTTGCGCTTTTTGAATCATTCGGATTAATCCGTTTTTTTTTTTTTTTTTTTTTTTTTTTTTCCGAAAGGTTAATGATTTGGACTTTATTTTTTAATTTAATTATTACCTAAATAAATACTCCATCAGAGACATATTATTATTTTACTTTAATGCATATCGTTTTATTTTGACACTAGTTTGTATACTTGAGTGTGCACACTTGCTTCACATGACTACTATCGAATGGGTTCCACTATCTAATTTTCCACTGTAAAAATCCATGTTTATGCGTACATATGCATCCATCCATCATGAATGGCTCAATAGATAATTAATTGATCGTTAACTCATGACCACAATTGATTTTGATTGCACATTAGTAACGGAAGTTAATCCATATTCTGCTTCGCCATAATCATAGTCCGCAAAAAGAAAAAAAATTCAAAATTCAAATGAACTAAAAGTTTGATTAAAAAAAATTAAAAAAAAAAACAAATGTTGTTTTTCGCATTTTATTTACTCACAATTCCTACTCAATACATTTTGTTGCATGATTAATGAATATTATTATTATTTAAAATTTTTTTTCGTTTTAATTTTATTCTATAACAAACAACGCTATTAGACAAAGGGCTTTAGTAGTAATGAGCCAAACATTTATGACAATCATTTATTGTTTGGTGTATAATTGTCGGCTAATAAATACATGTATGTATCGTATACACATTAAATTAATTTAAAATCTATACACATTTTATATGTATACACATTACACATTCATTACATACTTATATAATTTAATAAGATTATTATTATTATTATTATTATTATTATTAACAGTTAAAAGTAATTTTTGTTCATAGAATATTTTTATTAATTAATATATTTAGAATTATTATTTATAAATATTTACATGTATGTTTAAATAACAGATGAGTTTATGTGCTAAAGATGTCTACATATTTGTAATTTATAATTAATTAGTAATAGTAATTAGACGATTTACAATTATTCCCGACGTTAGTTATTCGTTTTAGTTACTTATATTTTATTGTATCATTTATTTGTGGATTTTTGAATTAAATAAAACATCATATGTTTACTGCATATTTACCGTCGGGACGGCATGAAATAGCTGTTTGTCAACCCTAAACACATATATATCTTGAAAGCGTTTTAGTGATATCACAGTGATTTCATTGCTCCAATATTATCGATAGAATATTTAGTATTTTTTTTTGTTTGTTTAATTACGTTTTTTTTTTTTTTTTTTTAATGAAAATCGCTCGATGTGCCAGCTCTCATTCATGCTTTTTTTATTTTATCGTGAGGTTTATTTATTTACAACTGAAATTCACTGCACCGGATTTGTCAATTCGAATAGAGCGTTTCCAGAGTAATAATTATTTGGATAGCTTCGGTAATTGATTTGGAAGCCTTCTGTTTGAATAGAAAGACTCGTTGTTTTTATTATGGCTGTACATAAAAGTGAATAGTTTAAAAAAAAATTTTATTGTGTTTATTTTGTGGATTTTGAATTTAAAAAAAAAATTTTAAGGTAGTTCCTCTGTGAATCGAGTTTTTGACAGAATTGTTAATTTTTATTTCAACGAAATTCGCGATTTTCAGGTTTTGTTCTCATTTAAAGCTTTTAAATTTTCTGACTACTCAAATAGTCTCTGTTGAATTAAAAATTTATCAACGGAACTGAAAAAACAAACTAGCAAAATAAAAAAAAAATTTTTTTTTTATGTACCTACTAATAAAAAAAAAGTAGCACTTAATCCTTTTTTTTTGTTAAGATATAATAATTTAAATATTTTTTTTTTTTTTTTTGGTCATTTTGATATAGTATTTCTATGATAAATATTGATTTGACAGTTCCATGATTCTTGATTCTCCGATAAATAATCCCCAAAATAAATATCCCCAGACAAAATATCAAATAATTAAATTACCAACACATAAGCTTGTTATCGTGTTGTGCCCTTTTATCATGGTTTTTGTATGATATTTAGGATCAAGGATATTTTGTTCGGGATATTTTGTCATAGGATCAAGACGCCTGATACCGATTTGACAATAGTATTAACTTTCCAACAATGCTAAATGCCCTCTGACCACACTATACCACAAAGAAACTCTCTCAAGTGTCAAATCGACATTTAAAAGAGCTCGAAAAATTTCTTAAATGATTGAAAATTTTATTATTGTCTGAGTTGAAAAAAAAATTTTTTTTCAACTCAGACCATTTTTTTTAGCAATTAGTAACAAAAACTTTTCATAGATGGCGTCCAATCCTGAATATTCTCGCATTGCTAACGAGAATAACTAACAACCGTAAAAAATTTTGTACAAATTGGATAATTGTCAGTAACAATCACACAACTTTAGCTCAAACTCATCCCAAAGCCCGTTTAAATTAAAAATTGTTAAAAGGTAAAAGCCCCTGGTGCATTTATACGCTTACTTTTTCATTTAAAAAATCGGCGTTTAATACTCGCTCAATTAAAATGGGGATTAATTGATCACTCAAACCTGTGAATGTTCTCTGACGCAGTGATTTTATAAATACAGGAAAAAAAAACAATTCATTTTCCGGTACTGAAAGCTGACATCCCGTCTATGCGATTGTTAAATGATAGTTAAAAAAAGTTACCATATTGTTTAATTTTCTATGGCGTTGATGGATGTTTTATATTATTTTACAAATAATTGTTATACAAATATAATAAAAATCCATTTATCGATATCTTTAATAATAAATAGACAAGCATTAAAATTTTAAATTGTTTATTATTATTTTTATTTACTATTATAGTTTTTATAATATTTAGTATGGGAGATTGATGATCTTATAATTAAAATAAGTCGTAAATCCTTCACTGATTGATATCATATTATTTGATAAGATTATTTTATTAGCTATGTATATATACAGGGTGATTCAGAATTAGTGTCCGACCAAGAAAACTTGGATAGAAGAGGCGATTTTAAGCACAATTGCAAGAATAAAATTTTTCGAAATTCTCAATATTTTGGGAGTTATTGAAGATTGAAATAGATCAATCAGAGAGCTCGTTACAGATTTAAAGAAAGAAAAAAAGTACAATAAAATTTACCAAGCGAACTTCATAACGAATGATATTATTGACTTATTTATTTTAAAAATAATATAAGATGTTATTTCTTTTGTTTCGAATAAATAAAAACTTTAATATTTTTATTAGAGAAAATAAAATTATTTCGCGCATTTCCTCGGACTTACTCGAGTAATACAATTATGGTCTTAAAATTAGTATTGCTGGTTCTCCTGCCTATTGTCATGCAAGTTGTCTTGATGATTGTCCTACGGAGTGTTATGTAGAAAATCTTACTAAGTGTTCTGACGTTCAACAAGTATCTTAATTTCATCTAGTAAATCGGTGGGATTTATGGGAAAAATTATTCTCTACAAAAAAGTGATAATATCATTTTACCGTATCATTAGCCCAAAAAAAGTTGGAGCTGCGTCTCGGTTGAAAATTACTATTCACTCCAAAAATTAAGTTTCCATTTCTGAAGTTCCACAAGTATCTCACTTTTATTAAATAAATAGGTAGGAATTATAGGAAAAATTATTCTCTACAAAAAAGTATTAAAATCATTTCACTGTATCTTTAGCCCAAAAAAAGTTGGAGCTGCATCTCGGTTGAAAATTGCTATTCACTCCAAAAATTAAGTTTTCATTTCTGAAATGTCACAAATATCTCATAAGTGAGATACTTGTGAAATTTCAGAAATGGAAACTTAATTTTTGGAGTGAATAGCAATTTTCAACCGAGACGCAGCTCCAACTTTTTTTTGGGCTAACGATACGGTAAAATGATGTTATCACTTTTTTGTAGAGAATAATTTTTCCCATAAATCCCACCGATTTACTAGATGAAATTAAGATACTTGTTGAACGTCAGAACACTTAGTAAGATTTTCTACATAACACTCCGTAGGACAATCATCAAGACAACTTGCATGACAATAGGCAGGAGAACCAGCAATACTAATTTTAAGACCATAATTGTATTACTCGAGTAAGTCCGAGGAAATGCGCGAAATAATTTTATTTTCTCTAATAAAAATATTAAAGTTTTTATTTATTCGAAACAAAAGAAATAACATCTTATATTATTTTTAAAATAAATAAGTCAATAATATCATTCGTTATGAAGTTCGCTTGGTAAATTTTATTGTACTTTTTTTCTTTCTTTAAATCTGTAACGAGCTCTCTGATTGGTCTATTTCAATCCTCAATAACTCCCAAAATATTGAGAATTTCGAAAAATTTTATTCTTGCAATTGTGCTTAAAATCGCCTCTTCTATCCAAGTTTTCTTGGTCGGACACTAATTCTGAATCACCCTGTATATATTTATAATTAATATTATTAGAAATTATAACAGTTAGAGTACACATTCGGATATTCATAGTTGAAATTCGCAATATTTATAATATTATTTTTGACTTTTTTAAAACAAATTCTTATTGTTAATTAACATTTATTTTATACATTAATTTCATACCCTTAAATTATAAATAATTACATTTATTATCTTATAGTATTAATGATTATTAATTATTATTATCATTATTATTATTAATTATATTTTGCACATTAAAAAAAAGTTTATAGCACCTATAAGATTCTCTCGCAATATTTATTCTCTAAAATTTTAATTATTTTAAAAAAGACGAGAAAGTCTCATTTTTTATATTATTATTTATAATACATTCCATTATTTTAAGAGTATCTTATCTCAATTATTTTAAAATAAATCAAATTATTTATTTATTGCTTCGTTTTTTAAAAAATCACTCGTTGACGATCAAATTACTTCATATATTGCGTTACAAAAACATTATGAAATTTTTTTTGTAATCTCTCAAATAATATAATAAATTAACCCATTATTTTTTTTTATTATTAATTAACTGTAAAATCATATAAACAATTACCCTAGAATATACGCCTAATTTTTATCGTTTGATCCATACGATTGCGTTAATATTAAAACCAATGACGTCACGTGCAATGGTGATGCCATCTGTGGTACGATTAGCGAAGCTCAGATTACCATCTAGTTGTCATTGGTAAGGAAGCTTTCACTACTAATTTTAGATTTGTCAGAGAAAAAAAATTTTTTCTCGATAAATTTTTCTTAAAAAAATTAAAAATAATTTTTGTGACTCTTTTTTTTCTTCAAAAAAATTTTTTTGCGTTTTGAACGCTGTATAATGATACTAAAATTCTTTAAAGAACCTGCAGCTCTCATTTTGTCAATATTTAGGGTAAGGTAAAAGACCTGGTTAATAACACTGGCCTAGTTGTTTGACACTTGCAATTTTATTCTAATTAAAAAAAAAAAATTAAGAAAACAGTTGACCCTGAAGGCCATCCCTACTTTCGTAATTAAGCTCTCAAAATTGCGCTTATTATGTTTTTGAACTCGAAGAGCTCAAAAATATAATTTTCATGTAGTTTTGAGCTCTCTGAACTCAAAAGTCTGATAGAAGTTTAATAAAACACTATTTTTTGAATTTTCAAACCGCAATAACTTTTGAATGAATGAACCTATTTTCACGCGGTTGACGGCATTTGACGCAGTTTTTAAATTCTATGATACATTTTTAAACACAAATTAATAAGACCGGAAGTTTCAGTGTAATTCGAAAAAAAAACGCTTTTATTCGATTTCTTTCGTCAACGATAACTCACAAATGAATCAACCGATTTTGACCAGCTTGGTGGTGATCGACGTGGTTTTTCGATGTTAAGAGCTGATTAGTTTTTGAAATTGATCGATCTAGCCATTTAAAAGTTATTCAAAAAAATCTTGATTTGAAAAAAAATTTTTTCGTAGTTTTTTTAAGATTCCCCAAAATCTACCTGTTGGAATCGGTCCAAATTGTATTCAAAATCAAAGTTTGGTCAAGCCCTTTCAAATGACACCAACCGCGATCAAATCGGCCAAGCTGTTCAAAAGTTATGAGAGGTTTATACGCATACATACATACAGACATTCAGACACCATCGCGGGAATAGTCAGGGAAGCTTCCTAGGACCTCAAAACGTGAAGATCTCATGAAAACTCGATTTTTGGAAAACGGGTTAAAAACAATAACTTCCCGATTTTTGAAAATTTTCAATTTTTTTAGCGGGAAGTTAAAAATATCCTCAAAAGAACTATTATCTTGAAATTTATAATTAAAAAATTATATTTATTAATTTTTTATAGCTGATTTGTTTTTTTTTTTTTTTAATTAAAATAAAATTGCAAGTGTTAATAACTCGGCCAGTGTCAATAACTGGGTCTTTTACTGGAAGTAATTTTCTCTAACAGAATAGTTGATAAAAGATCGTAGGAACTCGAGGTCACGTCCGAGTGTTATTGATCTGGGTGACGCTAATAATCTGTCGGAAAGTGGCATAGTCTTATCGGTAAATTCAACCTATTATCTGGTCAATTCTGTATATTTGACCTGGAATGATCAAGTACATTATATAATTCGCATGTATATGTCTATATATAATATATATATGTATATAATGGTAACTAGATAACTATTACTATAACTATGATTTAATTCATTAGTAATGTATTAGAGCAGCTAGTATTTGCTTATGAATGTTTGTGTTTACTTAGAGTTAATGTGACCGTATAAACATTATGATAATTAACTCATTGTATGATATCCTCAATAGCATTGATTAACAATTCGAGATGAGAAAAATATTTTTTGATGATGTTTGTAAAATAAAGATTATCAAACAAGGTGTACATAACAGCATCTATTAAATCAATCAATTGTTTAGAAAACGGAGTGCATTTTACAGCGTTTAAAAAATATTTAAAAATTTTACGACTCTTCATAAATGTGTAATATAAAAGTGGTTTGTGTTGCACGACAAGTTTACAACTCGTTTATAAATTTACTTAGCTTATTTTGCAGAAACGTTCGTAATTCGGTTTTGGCTATAAAACATACATTAATGCATAAAAAATTTTTATGATCTGTAGTATAGGAGGTTTCCATGCAACAGAATGCTTAAATGTTTACAAGCATCACATTACACGTCTCGGAAGCGCTAGTTCGAGTTTCATGTAACTCTGCTTACTACTCTAAATTACAGAGGTAAAATATACCTCTTAATGTTTAATTAACCATTTAATTTGATTTCTTGCTTACATTTTAGTCAGAAATGTTGAGTTAATGTGTAGGATAAATTATTTTATATATAACTTTAGATTCTAGTTAAACAAATCGGAAAACTAAATTTATGAGTTATTCCTACATTACTTAATTATATTACGAAGACAGTAGATTACCATAGTACGAACGTATGATCGTACTTATAAAATTGGTTTAATTAAAATATATTTAAATAATGAAAAGGACTTTTTTCACTACATGAATTATCCTGTCACACAGAAAATTTTCACGAATTCAGAATAAAATAGTATTCTACATAATCACGTATATGGTCACATGTGATCATATATGACCATATGTATGATCAAGAATGTGGTCACGCATGATCACATTTATCTATGTGTGATCATCCATAGGATCACATATGATCAGATATGTATATCTATAGTCAAACATGTGGTCACAAATGATAACATGAGACTGTGCATGATCACTCCGATCATACGCGATCACATATGATCATGTAAAATCACATATAGTCATGTATGATCATGCTGGTGGTCATTTATGATCATATTTCTCCACGCTTGATCATACATACAGTCACTCGAGGTCATATATGATCATGTACACAGAAAAAAAAATTTCTTGATTAGAAATAAAATTTTTGGCTCAAGAAAATTTTCGGGTGCCTGAAGGAAGACTGAAGTTGTCTTGGCCGAAGTAAAAATTTTTCTTGAAATTCTATTTTTCGTGGAAGTAATTTTTTCTTAATTCAAATGATCATAAATACTTGATACAATAAATTTTTATATTTGATCAAGATTTTTAGATACTTTAGGGGAGCAGCGCCACCTCCTTCAGCTGAGAAAAAAATTTTCTCACCTTGAGAAAATTTTTCTCTTGAATATTTGATACCCATTTTATATTATTTTACCGTGCAATTATACATATTGAATGAAAAAAAATGATTCAATATTATTTGATCTTTCCATTTGACATGTTAATCAATAAAAATATAAATAAAAATTTACTTCTATTGAGATATTTAATTTTTTGGAGCAAGAGAGAAATTTTCTCAAGACAAGAAAATTTACTTCTATCAAGAACTAAATTTTTTGGAGCAAGAGGCTGAATTTTCTCAAAACAAGATTTTCTTGACTCAAATAAATTTTCTTCGATCAAGATAGTATTTCTTAAAGCAAGAGAATAAATTTTGCTGGAATAAGTGAAATTTCTTGTGCCAAAACAATTTTTTTTTTCGCTCAAGAAAATAGTTTGGAAGAAAAATATTTTCTTGGCTCAAGTGAACCTTTTTTTCTGTGTATGATCACTTATATCATCACACAACTCAGCTAAAAAATTTCAAAGTAAACAAAATAAAATTTTTAAAAGTTTCCTACGTTTTATCTTTACTATAAAATTACCTCATGAATAATATCAAAATCAATAATACATAAAAATATCCATATTGAAATAAAAAAACATTTAAGAAAATTTTCCGAGATCTTATATCGCCTCATATCTGCTTGCTGCAGGCAAGTACGATTTATATCGGAAGCATTTTATACACTCATCCTTATTTAAACAAATAAACAGTATATCCGTGTAGAGAATAGCAAGTATATTAAAAAATATGTTGTTTTTATTCTACGACCAATGAAAACGTTTTTTAAAATTCCGTACGTGCGACCGCGTGTTCTCAACATGAAATTCCGAGTGCACAATATCATGCTTATTCTGTACGAACATGGATTTATAGATGTACATACTTCCATATATGTAAATACATAAATAAACTTATAAACTAAAACTGACGCTGGAGCTTAAACAAAAAAATCATATTTTTTTTGTTTTATCCATCCTAAATATAAACTACAGTACCTTCCGACATATTAAAGTGCTTTATTCCTCTATTTTAATTCCTGACCTTTCGGTACACATTTCCTAGTTTGTATATACCATCTCTAAATTTAATTTATACTTTTTCATTCGAGAGCCCCAGGTTCATTATTTTCTCTTCGAATTTTATGGAATTATAAATTTAAAAAAAATTTATCGTCAATGATGATGATGATAAAAATAATGGTAGTAATCAGAGCTGATATAATCATATTATACAGCTGATAAGCTTATGTTCAATTCCAGTACCGAGTTAACGCTATGAATTATAATGTCGATTAGCGCAAGAGCCCTTGAGAAATTTACATCATTCTAAAGTTATTTAACATTAACAAGACCCATGTCCTCAAGTTTTCATCGCTCAAGTCCTTAAGACTCACCGAATAATTACACTAGAGCACTCATCAAACTTAAACTAAAACTCGAGATCAAGACTAAGACAAAAACAACAGCAAGATCAAGATCAAGATCATGTTCCAATTTTAATTTACATTTAAAATAATATTTTATCTTTTTTATTTATAAACTTCTTAGAACCCTCACGCCTTGTACAATAGTTTGAACTACTTCTGAAGTTGTTATAATTTATAATAATAATAATTTTACAATTACAATGACAACAGTGTAAAAATAAAATCAGTCGAATTTTTAGGGTCTGATAGAAAAATTTGTTTGATTTTTATAGACGAAATTTTATTGGCTCAAATTTAAAATTTACTCTTTTAAATTTGACCAATTTTTTCTGCAAGCTCATTTTTCAGAAACCGTAAGTTACTTTTTGGAATACGCCCTTTTGCCTTTAAGAGTTATGCAAAAGAGTCTGCATTTAGAATTATTGTAAGTAGAAAAAAATTTTTACGTCTTTTTGGCATTTTGCCCTGAAACACCCCTTTGGCTTTGGGAAATATTTATTTGGTTTGTAAATTAAGACGAATTCTATTAATTTATTTTAATCTGAGGGGTTTCTGAATCGCAAACATTAAGTTATACATTCACATTTACATGAATTCTATCAACATTGTTTTACACAGAAAAAACTAAGGAAATTTGTATCTTCAACTTGATATACTTGGTTCAAAAATGTTCTATTTTTAAATTAAAAAAAAAAAACAAAAAAATTGCATTGAATAATTTAAAAAATCCCAGATGAAAAATCAGAAAATTTTTAAACTAATTATCAAAAAAATAAAAAAATCAAGGAAGCAGAAATAATTTTCAACTTTTCTGTAATTTTTAAAATGCTGTAAAATTAAAAAATTTTGAAATAATTTTATTTAATTTTTTTTTTTAAACTTTGATACCAAGATAACGAAATTAAAGAAATTTTTTTTCTAGATTTGAAATAACTTCGATTTAAAAAATTAAAAAAATTAATTAATTAGTAATAAATGAATTTTATGATTGAAAAGTAAATTTTTCTATCAGAACACGTTAAGTAATCCAACAATAAAATGAATTTATTTATAAAGTATCCTACGAAACGCACGACGAAAGTCTTTATTGAATACTGTATAAATGACTGGATTGAGGGCGGAATTCATGTAACCGAGCCAGAATGCAATTACAAATGTTTGTCCAGGAATAGATAAAAATGGGAACAATGGTTTAACAATATATAAAAAGAAAAATGGTAACCAACAAGCAATAAAACTGCCCATTATCAAACCAAGAATCAATGTTGCACGTTTTTCCTTTTTTCGTGCGATACGACGTTTCTCCCTTTCTGGATCCCGCGGCTTAACTGGCTTCAAAACTCCGACTGGTGTCCCACAATCCCGACTATTGTTATTGCCCGGCAGATTATTGTTACGCGATGAGGATACATCACTGTTATTATCACGCTTTACTTTACCCATGGCTTTGCGACCGAATATTGGTCGGCACAAACGTAATTTAAGTGGTTTTACAACTGCACAGCGGGACACGACACCGCTGTCTGACGACGATGGATCGAATTCTGACACCATATCAACGTCAATCCCGACACTCGGGGCACGGCAACGTACTGTCTGTGGGACACTGATGGTCATCGATGACGTTGTTAGACCTGAGTGACCCTCATTCCCGTTCACCGACAACGTTGCTTTTAGATTTGTCTTCTGCAATGGCAGTGCCACTGACACCTGTAGGCACAAAAAACAGAAAATATTTTTATAAATAAATAAGTTATTTTAGTAAATTTCAAAGTTTAAAAATGCATGTTTAGTCAAGTGGAACCTAAAATTATTACACAAGAAGGAATTTTTTTTAAGATTTACTTTCTGATTCATGAGAAAAATAACTGAACTATACACAGAAGAAATAGTAAAGTACGACCCTAGGTCAGAAAGTTGGCTTTTCTGGAGCTTGGAAACTAAGAATTTCTTAAACTAAGAAATTATTTTCTGGGTAGATTTCTTAAAAAAATTATTTTCTGGGTTTCAGAATTTTTTTCTTGATTCAAGTTAATTTTTTTTTCACTGTACGCCGTATTAAGGGTAAGTGTGCGCACTTGTGTGGAATAAATTTGTGGAACTAAGGGAAGTTCATAGATTTTTTATACCCTAAACAGAGTAATTTTAATAATAATTACATGACTTGAAAATTTTTTGCTATGACAGCAAATTTACCTTTTCGACACCAGATTCTTAATATTTTCTTTTTTAAGTTAACAACGGGTTTTTCTTGCATAAGCTAATTTTCGACTAACAAAATTTTAATTTTCCTGTGCATGTCACGAACTTCCCCCACTCTATTCATAAACAAAGGGGTTGCGCACACTAACCCGAGGTAAAATACTTGATTTTCGCGTTTAAATAAATTACAAAAAAAAAAAAAAAAAAAAAAAAACATTTTCTATAAAGCGGGTTAGATTTTCTTATGTCCGAAAGTCTGTTATAGTGAAAATGTTTTTGTGCTGAGACGTAGCGCAATATAGCCGAGTCATTGTGATATAATTAAGGTAATAAATAAGTTATTTATAGAGCGCTTATTACCGCTATTTATTACAAGCGGGTAAATATAAATTTATGCAACTCATGCGGTTAATTAATTACCTTGAGCGTATCTTTTTCATCGGTAGTAGATCCACCCCCGGGATCGGCTTCGGAAGTACTTACATCACTTGCGAAGTCACAAGTGACGATGGGAATTTGTACTGGTTGATTCTCGATGGTCGCTACATTTTCTAGAGTATTGATGCCGTGAGCCAGCCTAGGCTCCGTTGCTGAAGTAGACTGAGTGAAGCTTGTCTGCCGGATATCCGGTGACTCAGGTGGTGCCGCTGGCTGCGGTCTTGGTTTCTTCCGTATTCCTCTTCTCGCCCTCGCTTTTGCCGCAAAATATATGCGTATGTATACGAACACCATGATGCATGAAGGGATATAGAAGCTTCCAAGTGCTGAATAGAGCACATATCCAATGTCCTCCGACAGCTGAAACGGACATAAGAAAATCTAGCGTTACTAACAATCTCAATGCGTGCTGCTAAATTGTTATGTAGGTCGAGTATAGTCACAGTAAAAATTGGTTATCTTTGTTGGAAAAATTTTTTTTATCGAGTTTAAATGAAATTATATTAAAAATATTCAAAAAGTTTTAAGAATTCAAAAATGCACGACTCATAATGCTCATTTAATTACCAAATAATAATAATGAAATAAATACTTTTTTTTGTTTAGTGAGCAACAAAATTCTAATCAGAGCAACTAATTTGCAACACAAATGAATTTTGTTGCTTGAATACTGATTGAGATACTGATGATCAATGCTAGACGAATCAATGCCTGCTTTATACACTGATAGGAGAATTTAGTTCTATTTAATAAGATTTAGTAATAGTTACTAAATCATTTATTACAGCCCATTTATTTCCAGCAAATAAATATTTAGTAGCATTTAACAACTGATTTATTTGTACTTCATGAAACGATTATTGATATTAAAGAAATTAATTTTTTAACTAATTTTAGCGTAAAAACTTTTTCACTCAAAGTACGTCAATGTAATTAAAATCAATAATTTTAATAAAAAATGTATGGCATTGTAAAGAAAAAAATCGCATTAAATTGTATTTTTTTATTTAAAAAAACTATAAAATTTTAAATTAAACAAACTTTTTTTTTTTTAGATATTGCAAACAAAATTTCGTAATGTGATTAAGAAAAAATTAGTCGAAAAAAGCACTCTATTGCTCATGCGCGAAAGTTTTATTCGTCTGAAAAAAATCACGACTCAATGCTTTCAGAGTGTGTGAAAAAAATGTTTATGACAATATTTTTAAAGGGGGCCCACTTTGCCCCACATTCTGGATTTTTTTATTTTAATGAACACAATTTATTAAAGTTAAATTACAAACAAGGGGCTAAAAAGTAGTGCAAAGAGTAAAAAAAAAAAAAAGTAAAGATATGACCATTTTCTTGTTAAGGGTGCCCACTTTGCCCGCCGTTCCCCTATTCTGTATTAAATTCTTTTATCAATGTAAATCTGAAAATTTTTGAATTTATCTCTAGAGTGTTGGACAAATAACTAAAGTAATTGTTTGTCCATAATTTAAAAAATTTTGAAAGTTGAATGTTTGGAAAATGATCAAACGTAAGTTACAACGTTAGTAAAACCTTTAATGAACTTTAAAGTACCCCTTAAATAATGTATTTATCACTCTTCAAAGTTATTCGAGGGTCCAATAAATTTTGAACAAACTAATTTTCAAATACAAAGGGCCTCGATAATTGTAACTCTAAAGGCTATTACTTCACTCAAGAAATCGATCCCTAAGATATCACAAGGTTTTAAAATGATAATTGACCAGCATCCGAGAACATAGAATAGATAGTACTCCTCAATTTCAAAGAGATTCACCGAAAAAATAAATCAATCATAGGATTGTGGGTAAAAAATCACTTGAGCATTTAACATTTTGTTTTTATGTTTATCCGCTTGGATTATTTATGTTTGTAGGTATCAATGGAGCGTTAAATTAATCACTGTCTAGTGTTCTGTTCAACATACACCGGTGGAGCACTTATGTGGGCGCATTCACCAACTTTTATAGATGACGGTAACTTTTTGTGGCATAGTAAGCTTTTTAAATCCTTTCCGCAACTTGGAGTGTAATCGGTAAAAGTACACTCGGATTGTATGAATCAAGTGGGTTCGCATACCCTCATGCCGTGTGTATAAGATAATGGTTAAAAGAAAAAATAGAGCAACCTGAAAAATAGTGTGCGAAACAAAATAAAATGGATTTTTTTATATTCGTAATTTTTTTTGACGGAGATCGAGAATAGAAAATATGCAAAATATAACAACCAATTCTGCGAGCGTAAAATTAAAATTCATGAAACTATGAATAATAATGTTAAGTGGTCAATGGGGGGTTAAAATTGGAACGAGCTGGATGTAGGCCGGGTAGACGAATGGTTGTATGCATGT
This sequence comes from Cotesia typhae, assembly GCF_013202065.1. Taxonomy (NCBI): domain Eukaryota; kingdom Metazoa; phylum Arthropoda; class Insecta; order Hymenoptera; family Braconidae; genus Cotesia; species Cotesia typhae. The sequence goes on from NW_027423752.1 coordinate 1,773,901, forward strand.
GTGCGTGTGAGTACATATAGAATTGTCTCGCGTGAGAAACTCCAGGCTTGTTCGTGTATTGCGAGTTAAAATTTACACTAGATAAAACGTGTGTACAAAATTTTATCCGGTATATTTATTATCCATTTTATATATCAATATTTATTACAGTGTTTGGAAAACGGAGGAAAATTTTTATAATCACTACTTCAGAAGTTTTATTTTGGGATATAAAAATATGGAGAGTTTTTAATCTGTTTAGTTACAATGAATTAAATACGCTTTCAATCAAGATAAAATTTTTCATAATATATAAAGAATATTTAGAATTAAATTCATGCCAATTTTTATAAATTTAGAATTATAATATATACAGATTAAGTTCTGCACTAAAAAAAAGTTAACTTGAATCAAGAAAATATTCTCGAATGAAGATAACAATTTTGAAGAGTTTCACTGTCTTGAATAAAGACGGAAAATTCTTGAATCAAGTAAAATTTATTTAAGGGGGGAAATAAGTGGAGAAGGACATTTTCATGTTGATTTTTTATTAATTTTTTTAAGATATAAAAATTAATGTTATTTATTTAATTTTAATATAGAATAACAAATGTACTATAAATATATTTAATAAAACAGATATCGGACAATTTAAACGGTTATCGTTATTTAAAAAAAAAAAATTAAACGCTCATATTAATTGAAAAAGTCCGCAGTGTATTACTTAAGATGAAAAAAAAAATTGATTTCGACACGATAAGTTTTGCGACTCATTTTCCTGCCACATACTCAGTTCCATAAATACAGACACACACAGAAAAAAAAATTAACTAGATCAAGAGGAAAATTATTGAACCAAGAATATAATTTTGAAGAGGAATTTATTTTTTATAAATAAACAAAACTAAAAAGTAGAAAATAAATAATAGTTTAAAAAAATTAAAAAACACGCTTTTCATAGAAAACCGAACTAAAAAAATAGGAAAAAATAGGAAAGTTTTAATAAATTTAAGTTAAGAATAGTGTTAAAAATTTTAATAAATGTAAATTAATAATAGTGTAAATAAAAAAAAAAAAAATGTATTCTATTTTAAAAAAAAGCGTGGAGTGCATGGGTCAATAGATATAAATATTGAAATTTTTAACATTATTCTTAATTTAAATTTATTAAAACTTATTTTCTATTTTTTTAGTACGGTTTTCTATAAAAAGTGCGTTTTTTAGTTTTTTTAAACTAGTATTTTTAGAAATAATAATTAAACGACAATTGAAATAATTGTTATTGAAATATATTTCATGTGCCTGACAGATTATTTAACTTGATATAAGTGAGCTAATATTATGCTGTCAGTGCGAAATAAGTATAAAAAAATCAATTTCAGTTCCGAGAAAACTACTTTTTTTGACATGTCGAGAGTTGAGCACTACCTCAACGCTTCGCTTATGAGGCGTGCAATAAAAAAAATTTTCTTATTTTCTGTACAATAAAATCACCAGGTAAATAAATAAATAAAATAAAGGAAAAATAAAGTTGTCAATAATAAAAATAATTATTTTGAAAAGCAGCCTGCTCATGTCATTTATTTTCATTTCACAATGACAATGGCAATGATAAAGGGAATATAATGCACGCTGTCGCATTGTCGTAAAAACTCTCGAGACTCTGGATAAAAAATGGTTAAATAAAAAAAAAAAAAAACAAATACACAGAGATCCAGAGATGGTACGAGGGCGAGTGGTGAGAAAACTCGAGCTAAGAGAGAAAGGGGATTGGCTCTAAGAATGTTGTTGATAGTGAAAAAAGAGAGCGAGAATTTTCTCGGAAAAATAGGGTAAGAGAAGAACAGAGAGATATGAAACTTTCTTTGGCACTCTCGACCTTCATTTTACCCTTGAAATAGTCAAGCTAAGCTAGAGAGCTAAAACGAGGGTGCTTTAAACGTATGCTTATTTTGTAATTATGGATATATTTCATTTATTTTTCTCATAATATTACTTTCAATTTTTACTGTTAATCCCTTCAATTTATTTACGATTTAAAGTAATCTGATGGCTTAAGTTCAAAACAATTAACGTCAACTCCTCACATTCTCTGGGATTTAACTTTTTATTCTGTTTACTTTTTTTCTAAAGAGTTTTAATTGGTTTTAATATTTATATTCATGACAAAATAAAATAATTAAAAATGAATTTTTGAGCTATTAAAAAGTTGTTGAGTAAACTTTAAACTTTCCTCCCATTATTTTAATTTATTATTATTATTGTTATTATTATTTCGTTCACTTTGTTTTTGTTAAATATTTTAAATTAATTTATTCATAATTGTTCAGCTTGAAAAGAACTTTTGTAATTACTTTTAAATTTTTATTCATTTTTATATCAAATATTATCCTTTTAGTTTGCAAATTCAGCCTTTTTTGTTTTTTTAATGCTCTTTAATTTTAAATCCTTAATTTCATTTAATTTTACATAATACCGTAATGCGATTAAAAATCACTCAGCGCTAATGCAATTTTCACAATTTTCTTTCTTTGCGCTTTTATTTTTAGTCATTAGCTTGGATGTTTTTTTCCTAAAATTAAAAAAATATTTTCAACTGTCCAGTTTAAAAATTAATAATTTTCAAAAATAAGAAGTTATTAATTTTAATTTAATAAAATTGACGAAATAGTGTTTTAAAATATTCTTCACTCTTTACATACTGAGAAAACAGTTTGTTTTATTTAAATTTTTAAATTTATTAAAAATAACTCAAAAATACGTATTTAATATTAACAAAATTATTTTATTTAAAAATGGATTACTTTTAATCCCATACTACTGTGTTTCGATTTATTTGATTGAATTCGCCTATTTATTTCATTAAAATAAAATTAGTTAATTACTCCATTATATTTTATGGCTAGCGTATTAATTTAAAAATTAATAATGAATTGCAATAATTAAATCCAATATTTTCACAAATAAATGCAACACATTTATTCACAAAAATTGAGCCTCGTTTGATTTAAATAAACTGTTCTCTCCGTGCAGATTTTTAAAATAATTTTTTTCATCACGTCATTGTTTAAAAATAAGGAGAAAGTTTGACCTTTTCACCGTCAAACGTCCACGAAAAAATAAATTTATGACAAATAAATAAAATCATAAAATTTATTCTCTGGCAAATAAAACATTCAAGAGATGCAGAAATTCAAAGCCAGTTATTTAAAGACCTTGTATTAATTCAAACTAAAAAAAATAAAGGTATTTCTAACGTTATGTAATTCAACCAAGTGGTTGTTGTAGGTACGTACACCGAGACGTATTCCAATTAAATTCAACGACTCCAGACATACGTGCACTCCGTAACCATCAAGAAGTGTAAAAGTGAAGAGCTTGCGGTGATCCGCACGAGAAGACTGTAAGTGTGAGTAGGGAATGATGGTGACCCAATTAGATTTCACATTCCACGTCTTACGCTACAGTACCTTCCTTACATACATGAAACATTACTACATATATAGCATATTATATATAAATAGTACTCATGTTCAGTAAAAGGTGAGTGGAAATTTAAGTAGATAAGCTGATGCTGATGGTAAAAGAAGAAATAAATTTTCTGGCAGCTTCTTTTACCATGAGGTAATAGATTGCCTGTCCCAAAACGGGATGTTAGTTTTTGAATAATTGTAGAAATAAATTTTCTAATCTTGTAAAAAAATTTTTAATAAAACTTGATGTGCTCATGTAAAATTTTTGATATCGCCTTATATGCTGATATAATTTTTCGACTAAAAGTAGTGTAGAAAATTTTCGACAGAGGACGCACGGTCGTCAAATCGTCTCTCCATCAGAGAGTTAAGTTTGAAGTGTTCTTATAAAATAGAAATCATTCTTTTTTCTCTTGTATATTGACTTTCACATATACGGAAAGAAAAATTGAAAAATTACAATATAACTTTTGCAATAAATTTAGTTCTCAATTTAAAAAAAAAGTTTGGAAAATCCAAAAGTGCACGCCTCATAATCTCATTTTTCACAATAAAATTGATTAAAAATTAAATATAAAAAGCTAAATAATAAAAAACAGAAAAGTCTGCTCTGGTTTCGTGGCGCCATAACTCTAAGGTGAGGAAAAAAAATATTATATTAAAATGTGTAGATAAATATACAAAAAAATTCACAGTCATATATTAGTTTTTTATAAATAATAATTTAACGACAATAAATTGAACGCCTTATTTTAATTGAGAAAGTCCGTTGTATCTTACTTTAATAAAGAAAAACAAAAATTATTCCGGTACGAGGCGTGCAAAATAGAATTGACGATTAGTATTTTAGAAATTTAAATTCTTAAATGTTAAAATAAAATACATGCAAAAGTAACTTCCTCCCACGAAAAAAAAAGCCCAGATTCATATTTGCATACATAATTTTATGTATAAGTAGCATTAAAAATTTTCCCACTTACATTTATGCCTGGCATATGGACGGATATAAAAACTTGCAAAATATCAAGATAGTAGTCATAAAAAATTTTTCACTTCCTAGTTAATTTTTAAGGATTACTGTCTATATATTTTTCCAAATTAATATTAATATACTCGAACATACATCTGACTATATAGGCCCAAGTATATATCCAAGCATAATATCTAAATGGGTAAATTTATAATAATATGTCGCATACATAAAATTATGGATTTGGGCATGTGTATTTTTTTCGTTGGGGTATCAAACACTTGTGATAAATTAAAAAAGTGGTAAAAAAAAATCCATGTACAATGTAAATGGCACCTGGTATGTAAATCCATCATATAAAATGGCACCTGGAAGCAATTAGTGGTAGTACAATATCATGGTTAACCATTTTACGAGCTAATGAAATCACTACTCTAGCTAGTTTGCGAAATCGAGTACTGTTGATGTGTTTTGTAGATCTGTATCGTGTTTTATTTTAATAAATATTATTTTTATAAACAAATCACATGGATTAGACCGGTGATATTCAATATGCTTCTACTCACCCTCATCCTAAAGTTGATAAAAAAAACAAAAAAAAAACGGGGTTGATACCGCAAGTTTATTATCAGAAGCTATCAGGTTTACACACGAAAAGAAGTAAACTGTAAAATTCACTCGGATTCAGGTTAATTTTCATAGTTTCAAACAGTATAGCGGACATCAGAATGGCAAAAATATCAATATTATAGAACTTAATGTAGAAAGTATAAAAGCCATAATTTATAATATAATGTCGAAAAAAAGGTGATTAGTAGCTACCACTAATAACGACTCTCTCATCTTAAAAAATTACAGTTTTAAACAGTAAAAATTTCCATTTCAATATGAGGAGTTGAGTTTCAAAGGGGTATCTTTTCATTTTTGATTAATCGAGACAAAAAACTGGTTATCTCTAATTATAAATATTTTTATTGAACTGTTTCAATTTAGCTATAAAGTACTATCGGTTATGAAGCTACAATTCGATTAATATTTAGAATTCTTTATAATTTTTGAAGTAATTAATATTTAAAAGTTAAAAAAACTGCTCTTTCAAAATATGAAAAGATACCCTTTTGAAAATCAGCTCCTTATATATAGTCTATACTATGAGAAGAAGGGGGTCTCACTCTGGGAGAATTTAACATGTGAAACAGTAAAAATTCTACTTATAAAATATATATTTTACGTCCAAGTTAATAATTATATTTTTATTTTTAGCGTTGCATTTAAAATTTACCATTTTACTTTGTAAATATTGACGTTGATTGTATTAGGAATTTAGTAACTGTATTTTATACTTTTTACATATCATGCGATCATTTTTTAGGTACGAAACGATGAATATCAAAGTCAAAATTCTTAATTATTATACTTTAACATTTTTGACATTTACATAGCGAATATCACTGTTTAAAATAGTACTTTCTTCCGTGTAAAGAATATGTGGTAGCATTCAAATGATAAATATTGTAAAGTGATTATTAAAATCACAATTTTACTATTTGAAATGGCAATTTTTAGCAGTTGACCATTACTTATTATAAATCGACTAATAATAATAATTACACTTTACTTTTTTCCGTGCATATAGAGCTCTAGACCAATTGCCGTCCAAGAAAAATTTTTTTCCATCACTTTTATTTATTATAAACGAAGTCCAATTATTTTCAGAAGACTTTTTTGATACTACTAATTTGTTTGTCTTACAGAATAAAATTTTTAACTTATAAATCATAAGACGATGAGTATTTTATAAAAACAGCCAGTTCTTTACGTTCATTCGTATCGTCTTTTGATAAACTCTTTTACTGGAGCACTTTCTTTCTGTGAAACTTTGATTATTTTTTTTTCTTGTCAGTACGGTCAATACTTACACAGTTTTACCACGCGGAGTGATGTTGAATGATGCCTGGATGGTGCTCTCTGAAGCTCCAAAACTCTTTTAATTAACACTGACGGTACACTATTATTGAATAGTATGTTATTTTTATTTTACTTTCTCAACAAAATCTCGTTTAATTGCCTTCAAAGCGCTTTTTCAACCTCTCTATCATTTATTTTGTTTCTTTTTCGTCTACTTTTACTTATTTTACCGACACCACGGCCAGCGATAATATTATATATTTATAATCTAATAACTAATCAGTTAATTATGCATAATTTAATTTAATTAACCGGAACCGTTTTAGTTTGCGTGATAACTATTTGATAACCATACCAGTAAGTTTGCTAGGTTATTAATCACTTTTGATTACTGGCTACAGTAATTATTTTTGAATTATTATATGATAGCATAATTTTTTATTATTACATTATTGTAGTGTATTAAACCATCTTAGATCTCAGAATTTTCATACTTAATTACATACATTGGGTTAAAAAAAGTGATTTGATAATAATATTGTTGATCCAGGGTATTATTTTGATAACAGCCGGTTGGTTTGATTTATAGTATGATTAGAAAATAAAATCAATTGATTTTTAAAAAATTAATAAGTTAAAAGTATTCAAAACATTTCAGGAAAATTAATGAAATTTTTTTAATCTCCAATCATATAAAAATTTGTGTTAATTAATTGGAATTAGATAGATAGATAACTTTATTTATGCCAAGGCCAAAGTGGCCAATTGGCAAACATATTTACATCGGATATAACAGTTTTGTTACATAAAAATAGTAAAAATATAGTATAATAATTTCATCAATCATATTCATGGAATTATTTTGATTTTGATCCTAAAAGTAGAATTTTGTATTTTGAAATGGAAAAAAAAATCATTTCATTCAGAAGAAATATTTTTGATTCAAGTACACGGAAAAAATAAGATAACGTTGGGTAATATTCCAGATTATACTCAGTGACAATTGTAGAGAAAATAAATTTCAGATAGTAGCTAGTATAATCTAAATTATAATAAGTGATATCTGGATTATACTCATTGAAATCTCCCATTTTCCTCAGTAAAATCTCAGATATTACTGAATATAATCCAAGATTCTACTGAGTATAATCCAAATTCTACAGGATGCAATCTCGAATAATATCCGGTAGAATCTTACGCAGTATAATCTGAGATTTTACTGGACGAAATGAGGGATTACAATGAGTATAATCCAGATATCACTCAGTATAATTTAGATTGTACTGGCTACTATTTGAATGTTTTTTCACTGCAGATGACACTGAGTATAATCTTGAATGTTATCCAGTGTAATCTTGTCCTTTCCATGTAAATAATTTTCGAAAATAAAAAACTGATTGTCTTGATTAACAAATTTCTCGTCTTGAAATTCTTCTTTAACGAAGAGAGATTTCACATGTCAAGATTAGTTAAGAAATATAGACGTAAAATATTATCTGATATGATTATGAATGATCAACCTTCATATCTGGCTATTTCTGGCAATAAATGGCCTGAATATTTAGAAATAAGAGTGAAATTTTGAAGACAATAATTTTTTAATTAACTATTTTTTTTTTGGTGTAGTTTATAAAAAAATTTATTAGAAGAGATGTCAAGCATTGAATTGTATCTTGAATAGGAAAAAAAATTTTTTTCTTCCATTAAGTTCAAAATTACAAAAATGTAATAAAGGAAAACCCTTAAGCTGAATTATCATAAAAATATTAAAGTAAATCTATTCCACCCTTAATATCTCTAGAAATAAACTACCGATGGCGGTGACAAATGCGGAATAGAAAAAAAAGCAGACACGCAATTAATCTAAACTTTTTTTTTTTGCATAAGTAAGCCGCAAAGTGCTTGTGCATTATTATAAATTTACATAAATTAAATTTCACTTTGAGAGCACGCTGAACTCTGAACCGATGTCGAGGGTAGGTAGTGGGTTATAATGCAAGTTATCCTGTGTGCTACCGTGACTCATGCACCCGTGTGCGCATAACATTACAAATTCACATACTTCATTTTTATTAAATAACATCAAACACTCATTCAAATTATTATTATTATTATTATTATTATTATTATTATTATTATTATTATTATTATTATTATTATTATTATTGAATCGTTAAAAAATTATTAAATGTTACAAAGTTTGGTTACAGTCTATATACTCGGTGAATTTTATCTAGATAGTTACAAAAACAAAAAAGTTAAAAAAAATTGCAGAAAAGCTTTACATTCTAAACTTTTATTAATGATTATTTAGTAATGTAACGGTGACAGTATAATTCTGCAGAAACTTCATGTTTTCCCGATAAATTGGACATAGCATGCACTACCTTTTTTTTTTTTTTTTTTTATACATTAACTTCGTAATTTTTGCACACTCGTTTTCTAAGCTTAAATCTTGCTGCCCTACAGGTATTTTTAAATTTATTTTTTCTTTTGGGTTTTCTGAACAATTTTTGTTTTTTTTTACGAATGGAACAGAACCAAAACATCAAAACTCAATTAAAGGCAATAATTATTTTAGACTCCATCTGCGATTTTTCCCCAAGAGAAATAAATGGATTTGATCGTTTTTTTTAATATTTGTTCAAGTTTTTGATTTCATCAGTTCACCAAATTTTTAATCAACTCAAAATAAAAAAAAATCATAGAAATGCTTTATTCGATTTAATTTAAGCAACTAAATTTGCTGTGCAAAGAAGTTTCTTTTTATTTTATTAATTGCAAGTAAACAATATTGAGTAACCTAGCGATTCGTATTAGGGAACCTATGATTGCTTCAAAGAATTGGAAAAAAAAAAAAATAAATAAATAAATAAACATTTCGAAAAAATTCATGGATTTTCCCGCAAGTTATAGTACTCGAAGGTTTTATATTTAACGGAGGAGAAAACTTCTTGAACCGTTTTTAATTTTTTTTTCTGTTTCTATTGCATTAAAGCAATTCTTGGAAAGTATGTAGTTAATCTTCATTAAGTTATCTTGACAATACTATGCAAAATATTTTGATTCCGTAAACTAACAAGGGTACAATAATAAAAAAATAATTGCTAAAATGAGGAAAAAAACAATTTTTCAATCGTAAAGCATTTTCGGTGCCGGGTCGTTATTAATCGATAATAATTTCTCGCGACAAAAATTTCTCATGCAAAAAATTATCGCTCAAAAATTTCTTTCCCGTGTTGTGTCCTTTTATCATGGTTTTTTTGTGTGTTTAAGAAAATAATACCGAAAAAATTTTGGCAATGAGAAATGAAGCCTTTAAGAAAATATTGTACGAGAAATTTTTGCAGAAAAAAAAAAACAGACGGCCATCAGCATTTTCTAATTCTTTACCATCGAAGAGATTTTTCCGATTTTTTGAGCGTAAAAATCAACCAATTAAAAAATTTTCGAACGTTTCAAGTTTAAAAATAGTTTAAAGCTCCATAAATAGCTTGCAAAGTTAACCGCTTTTTATTCGATTAAGGTGTTATGTTTTTATTATGCTACGACGTCTCGTTCTCGATGATTACAAATGTAGTAGCGTCAGCTATGTCCAAATCCACAACTTTTAGAGTTTAAACTTTAAAATTCTCGGTGCTGCCGCCTCTCATGGTGGCGCTCCGTATCACTTACTCACTTCATATAGTTTCGTTGTGTCCAAATAACAACACCGATAATTTTAACAACTTACAAAAAATTATTATTAATTAAATAGTTTTTTTTGTATATTTTTAACTAAAAATAATGGCGAAGGAAAGAAAAAGAAAGCGTTCACGATCCAGATCAGATGATAGAAAACGTGGACGTGAGGAGGACAAAAAATTGTAAGGTATGCAGAAGCAACTGGATAACCTAACAAAGGTTGTTGAGATGCTTGCCTCCCGAGAATTGAATAAGGATCAAGAGAATAAAAAACCGGAGGATAATCAAAAAGATTCAACTCGACTCCAAGGACCTGTCGAAGAAGTAACTGAGGTAAGAAAGCTACCCATAGGTGGTAGGTTATGTTTTTTCCAGAGAGAATGGAAAAATATAACGACAGATAATTTCATTCTATCCTTTTTGAAAGGATACAATATCCAGTTCCAGAATATGCCTCAGCAAAAGGCTATTCCTGAGCAACGAATTAGGTCAGAAAATGAGGAAAAATTAATTGAAATAGAAATTAACAAACTTCTCAGTAAAAAAGCTATAGAAAAATGCGACGCTGTCGAAGATCAATTTATTTCATCTTATTTCTTGGTTAAAAAGCCGGATGATTCTCATAGGTTTATATTGAACTTAAAAAATTTAAATAAGTATATTACAGCCCCTCATTTTAAGATGGAAGACATCAGAACTGTAAAAAATCTTCTGATGTTAAATGATTTTATGGCGTCTATAGACCTCAAAGATGCCTACCTTCTTGTGCCAGTTGCCAAAAGTACTAGGAAATACTTGAGGTTTATTTTCCGGAACCAAATCTATCAGTTCACGTGTCTCCCTTTTGGTTTGTCGATAAGTCCTTATATTTTCACCAAGTTGATGAAACCAGTTGTGAATTTCCTGAGAGAAGGGTTTTTTGCTAGAAATTTATCTTGATGACAATTTTCATAGCGAAATCTTATGATATCGGTCGGGAGAAAGTTTTATGGGCAAAGAATTTTTTACAAAAACTTGGGTTTGTCATTAATAATGAGAAGAGTAGCTTAGTCCCTGCACAAAAATGCAAATTTCTTGGTTTTATAGTAAATTCAGTTGACTATACTATTGAACTAACAGATGCAAAAAAGGAGCACATTAAAAATCTTGTTGCTAAATTTAAAATAGGAAGAGAGTGTAAAATTAGAGATTTTGCTACGTTGTTAGGTACGCTAAATGCTGCCTGTCCAGCAGTTGCTTATGGTTTGTCCCACTGTAAAAAATTAGAACGTCAAAAATTCCTGGATTTAATGGTAAATGATGGAGATTATGATGGTAAAATGGTGGTTAAGTCCTATTTGGAAAGGGATCTAATTTGGTGGGGAATAAATAGCCAAATTGAAAAAAATCCAATAAGAACAACAGAATATAGTCTCGAGATTTCTTCAGACGCTTCCTTAACAGGATGGGGAGCTTTCTGCGATGGGAAATCAGCCCATGGCTGGTGGAATGCTGAGCAGCTCAGATACAACATAAACTTCTTAGAACTCTTAGCAGCTTTTCACGCTCTCAAGTCATTTGCGAGTAAATTAAACAACTGTGAGATACTCCTAAGAATAGACAACACTACAGCCATAGCTTATATCAATAGAGCTGGCAGTGTCCAGTTTCCGAAACTTAGTAATCTAGCACAGGAAATTTGGGATTGGTGCGAGCATAGGAAAATTTGGATCTTTGCCAGTTATATTTCGTCAAAAGAAAATTTTTATGCCGATGCAGCTTCCAGAATTACGAACATAGACACAGAGTGGGAATTATCAAATGAAGTTTTTGACTCAGTTGTTAGAGAATTTGGCCCTTTTACTATAGACTTATTTGCAACATATGAGAACCGGAAGGTTAAAAGATTTTGCTCCCGATTCCCTAACCCAGAATCTTTTAAAGTAGATGCATTCACAATATCCTGGAAGAATGAAAGGGTGTATGCCTTTCCACCATTCGCTTTAATCACTGCAGTGATTAAGAAATTTATTACCGACAAAGCTGAGGGGGTAATAGTAGCACCAAACTGGCCCACTCAGCCGTGGTATCCTCTATTTAATTCGTTGCTCAGAGAACCACCTATTGTATTTAAACCTAATAATAATTTGTTATTATCTCCTTATAGAACCAAGACACATCCGCTGGCGAGGACGCTTTCCCTGGTAGTGGCGTACTTATCAGGCAAAAATACTTAAATCAGGGACTCCCGATAGAAGCAGTAAATATCATGGTAGACTCGGTCATAAAATCTACATTGAAGCAATACAAATCCTCTCTTAAGGCATGGTGGTTATTCACGAAGGAAAAGAATTACGATGTCCATCAAACTGACGACGTCAAGATCGTAGAATTTCTTACTAGGTTTCATTTAGGATATAAATATGGTACACTTAATTCCGACAGGGCAGCTATAGCTCTCATCACTCATCAAGATCACTCAAATGAGAAACTTATAACGCGATTCATGCGGGGCATTTTCAAAAATCGTCCCACCAGGCCTAAATATACAACGACGTGGAATGTTGATTGCGTTCTGCAGTATATGGAATCTATGCCGGAGACTGTAAGCTTAAAAATTAAGGAATTATCACAAAAGACAGTCACACTCATGATGCTCGCAACAGCTCAACGCCTGCAAACTATGGCGGTCATCAGCATAGATAATATCAAAATATCCGCCACTGCTATTAATATCAAGGTTCCAGAATTAATAAAGACATCAAAACCGGGTGGTTATCAACCAGATTTAACTCTTCCGTTTTTTGGAGAAAAACAAAAAATATGCGTAGCTAAGTGTCTCTTACAATATTTGGAAGTAACTAAACAGTTGAGAGGAAATGTTAAAGCCCTGTTCATCTCTACGGTTAAGTCACATAAGGCTATAAGTGCTCAAACTCTCGGCCATTGGGTAAAAAATTTCTTGAAGATCGCTGGAGTTGATACGACTCAGTTCAGCGCGTACAGTACCAAACACGCCGCAGTCTCCAAAGCCAACGCTCGGGGAATTGATATCGACACAATTAGACGGACCGCAGGATGGTCCAAGCAGTCATCCGTCTTCGCTAGGTTTTACAATAGACCAATACAGGAATTAAGTGATTCATTTGCCCGAAGTGTTCTTACTTAAAGTTAATATAATTATCATACTAAATCATTTGCATGCTTCATTAAATAAAAATTAGAATGAATAAAGGAGCGTTTAATTTTTTGATCATACTTACAAAAAAAAAAAAAAAAAAAAGAGAAAAATTAAAGTAAGGAAATGAAACATCTCTAAACATCTACATTTGTAATCATCGAGAACGAGACGTCGTAGCATAATAAACCGATCAAACGAGCTCGCCGAAGGCGAGCGAAGTTCGATCGATATTATGCGAAGACGTCTCGTTCGAAGATGATTACTTCCCACCACAAACAAGCATATCCCTGCCCGTAATCATCTCCTAAATTGAAACGATGAAACTAAGTTCCTTAATCTTTAATTGCAAAGCAAAAGCTCTAAAAAATATGAAGTGAGTAAGTGATACGGAGCGCCACCATGAGAGGCGGCAGCACCGAGAATTTGAAAGTTTAAACTCTAAAAGTTGTGGATTTGGACATAGCTGACGCTACTACATTTGTAATCATCTTTGAACGAGACATCTTCGCATAATATCGATCGAACTTCGCTCGCCTTCGGCGAGCTCGTTTGATCGGTTTAAAAATGTGAGCGCATCAGACATGCACGCTTGAATTTACTAAAATTTTTTAACTTTTTTTACCAGATAAATTAGAACTCGAAGCAATTACCAAGTAATTAAGTGAAGAAGAAAATGAATGTGCTTTTCAGAAAGATATTGAAGTTTGAAGTTTAAAGTTCTTTTGATGATGCAGAAACTTTTGTGACAAAAAAATCTCTAATGGCTTACTCGGGAGAAATTACTTTACTAGAAAAGTTTGAGCTGCTAACGAAATCGTTGACTAAGTGACGGCTGGGATGTGAAGAGAAAATTTGAAAGTTTTCAAAAAGACACTTCTAAAAGGTAGAAACAAAACATCACCGCCATTGGTTTAAAATTATTCTGAACGATTTTTGGTACAAATGAAGAATTATTGCAATTGTTTTTCATGTGGTTGAATGAATGTAAATTTGAAAGGATATTTAACGTAATATATAAGCATTATATGAGGAAAAAATTGAAATTTTGTGTAATAAGAGAAAAAGCAAACAGATCTTTAGTCTTGGTACGTAACCGGATCGACGGTACGTGATTCTGCAAATGGAAGTTGGTAATGCCAGTTAGGATGTTACTAGTGACTGGTCTACCCTGCTGGTAAGTTTCCGGCGATTCAGCCGAGTCTGAGTTGCACCACCACGTAAACGACTCATGGGATTTATATTAAAGGAAGAAAAAGATCGCGGAATGAATAAGTGCAAAAAGATCCGAGAGGTAAAGAGATGTGAGAGTCGAAGTAGTGTAAAGAAGATAAGTCAGATGATGAAAATAAAAGGAGTGAGCGAAAAGAGGAATGATAGAGTTCAAGTGTGGAAAATGCATCCGGTTCATCACATTTCATGGTTCACATGATGAATAAATCACAAATCTAATCTGTTTGCACTCACACCCATCCAAACATCGTTTAATCCTTTTTTTTAATTACTCTTTACGTTACGTGATTTATTTTACAATTTCCGCGTTTCTCATATTAAACAAATTTGCATTTTTATTTCGAATTCAGTTTCTATAATTATGTTTGTTTTTTCTCATTTTTTTATGCTGCTGATCATATCGGAGATCAGAATCAAGGGAAACTATGACTTGGAAAAAATCGAGTTCAATGATAAAGCCTTTTTAATTCAAGTATATGAACAGTTTGTATAAATATCAAATAAATAAATAGTATACACTAAAAAAAAAAAGTTTTTTTCCACCCAGAATACTAAGTATTTTTATCCAATTTTTTTTATATCCAATATACGTTTTCTTAATATAAAAAAACTGGTATTTTCCACCGGAGAATACCTAAGTTTTTTCTGGACCTAAAACTTTATGCTGCGTTACTATAGCAACTGCAGCGGTGGCGCCACCATTTGTTTACATCACTGGAAAATTGTACTAATTTATTATTTATTGAACAATTACCAAGCTGTATTACAATTGACACTAAAATTCAGATGGATCCTTGGGTACGAAAAAAATTGCTCAAATGGGATTGACCATCTCTACAAAAAATCTTTGAAGGTAATTGTTTGTTTTAACTAATCTTTTTAAGAGTTATTCATCAGATAAATTTGATTCAATAGAATAAAAATATAAATCAAGCCGTTGAAAGAAATTAAAAATTTAATTTTTCAATAATTTAATTAATAATTGATTAAATTAAAAAAAAAATTGTATTATAATTAATTTAATTTTCTTAAATTTAATTATAAGTGATAAATTAATAATTATTAATTAATTATAATAAAGAAAAGTCCACCGTAATATACATTTATGTTAGATGAGGTTAAGTCGTATGAGGTAAGGCCATATTTTTATTTTGGTATTTCGCTGAGGAAGAAACCAAATTTTTTTAAAATCACTATACTTATTAGTGTAGAAAAAAAATTGTGGTATTTTTTTTTCTTTTAAACTTTATTCTATTTCAAAAATTCCGCTTTGTTTTTTGTTCTGTTCATTAAAGCTTTGGTAAAACCAATACCGCCTTTATATAAAAATAAATAAATTAAAGTTATATGAAAATAGTACCGTACAATGGATAAAAATATACAGATTATAAAATTACTCAGTAGATAAAATGCAATTTGCTCGTTAGCATGCCCGGCAAACACTTAATTGAACAGAGTCTAGTTTAGTGTAGATATATAATGAACATTATACAAAAATACGCTTTGTTTTAGTGACGTCACGTACTAGTGCCGCCATCTCTCAGAAATTTTCATAAATTCATAACAATACCTGAAGTAACGCTCAATTAACACGATTATATATTTTTAAAATATACACATGGCTGCCAAAAAGTGAAAATTGTGGAAAAAATTCTAGTCTTAGCCAGGATTGCACAAAAATTCATTTTATTTTTGTATTATATATTCAATTGAATTGTTAATTTCCTGAAGTATGCATTGATTAAATTTATTAACTATGAATTTTTTAAAAAATGTAATCAAATTTGTCAAGCTATGAATTTTTTGAATAAGTGAGCATTTAAAAAGTTTTTTAGTCATTCATTTTCAAAAAATTTGATGAATCCATTCTTTAAAAAAACTAATAATAATAATAAATTAAAGTATTCATTATTTTAGAATGATTTTTCGTGTTAATCTAACGAAAAAAATTTTAATATGAATTATCACAGTAAATAATTTTACATCACTTTATACGCAAATCAAGTGTAACACTTAAAGTGTAAAAAATTGAGACTACATTTATTTGTTGGGTCTTATGTATATAAATTCCTGTGAAGCAATGATTAAAAAATCTTCCACTGTGAAAACAGTAGAATACTGTGAAAGCTTCCGTGTAAAAAAAAAATCGCCTTAAAAGTATCTTAAAAATGTCGTTTGTTTAAGATCTTGAACGTGACACAAATCAAGACTATTTAAAGACTCTTTTAAAATGCTAAAAAAAATTCCCAGAGTAGATTTTTGAAATTTGGTTCTCAAATTTGCTATAAAAATTATTTTTTAGACATTTTTTAGACAATTTTGAAAATTTTTAACCGCAAAATTTTTGAGTACGCTATTTTCAAATTAAATTTAAAATTATTGAAAAATTATTATCCTACAATTTTAAGACGCTCCATTTTAATTTTCCGGGGCTCTGTAGCTGTAAGCTCATTTTAAATTACCCTTGCGACTTTAAAATCACTCTGAAATCATTCAGGATACAGCACATAATCATACTGTTATCTCTTATTTTCTAGAATGAAATGGTTGTTAATTATATAGTCGAAAAATGCTATATGATTATCAATTTATTAACCATTTGTCGTCTAACTGTTAATATAATTAGGTAAATTATGAAAACTCAATACACTACACTCGTGTTAAAGTTATCATAAATATACTAAGGACAAAATTGAGAATTATTCGAATTTACTCTGAAAAGCGCTAAATCCACGTTGAAAACATTTTCAAGACATTCTGAAAACACTCTAGTTTCATTTTGAATTCACTCTTAGATTACTCTGAATTCACTCTGGGATCACTCTGAATTCACTGTGATTTGACTCTGGAAAAAAAAACACAAAAACACTCTGGATCCACACTGGTTTCAATATGATTTCACTCTGACTCTGAATACAGAGTGATTCCAGAGTGAGGTGAAGGTTGCAAGGGATAGTCTTTAAAAATTTCTTTAAGATTTTTTGAAAACGGAGAGTATTAAAATAGTCTTAAAAAAATTTAATGAAACTCATATTATTTATTTTTTAATCATATTCAATGTCGATATAACATAAGTTTCTACAATAAACTAAAAAACAGTGTCGCACAAACGTTTGGATCAAACGAATTCGACAATAGTGCAATACCCATAATCTATTACTGATTTATCTCGATAATATGCGAATGACAACCGACGATAATTCATTGAATAAAATTAATCGACAATGGAATTGAATGAAATTCGAATCATTTCAATTAAATAGGATTAATTAATTCTAGTGAAACGAAAATGATGACGATGACACATGCAACCGATTAAACTGATGAAACAAAATAATGAGTGTGTATATAAGTTTTTAATGATTGAATGTAGTTTGATCGGCTGTGACAATCCAACTAAAGGCTGATGGTGGTGGTGAGCAGCCCACTGTATGGTTTACCACATTACAACAACGTCCACCAACCGAATTAGGATTAAATGCATTAGCTTTCTATATCGGACTATATCTATATATAAATAGTCGGATATATACAATATCATGGAGAATGTATAACTTAATTCGAAAGCTGAGCCTTGACAAAAGGTTCCCTATATATTCGATGCTACTATACTGATAACAACTATTAATGGGTAATCAAAATAATGTAGGTTGTATCATGCGAAAATCATAATTGTGGCTTATCAAAGTATTCAAACAATGACTATGAACTTTTTAATAACTATTAATAATTATTAACGTAATTTGTTACAGCTCAATAAACTGCAAGCTAAAAGCCCTTTTACATGATCAATAATTATAAATTTTTAACGTCTAGCTGTGATAATTAATAATTTTCAAATTTAGGAAAGTATAGATTTCGTCCCATTTTTCAGAATAGTTCAATACTATTGAATGTAATCAATAAACTGTTTTAGAAATATTTAAAAACATAAAAATAAAAAAAAAAATTTCAGAGTTCCTGCTAAAAAAATTGAAAATTTTTTTTAATTCAGGAAGTTATTGGTTTTATTAAATTTTAGAGAAATTTGAAAAATTCACTTTTTCTGAATTTTTTCGACAATGATAACTCACGAATCAATCAACCAATTGTCACGTGTCTTTAATAATTAATTTACTTCATCAAAAACGATCGAAAAACAAATGTCGAAGTTATGTGAAAAAAAAAAAAAACTCTTCAAAATTTTTCGTTTTTAATAACTCCCGAACGAATCAACCGATTTTGGCGGGACGGGTGGCAATTGACGTGATTTTTTCAAGTTAAAGAGCAGATTAGTTTTTGGAATTGATTCGTCGAGCCCTTTAGAAATTATTCCAAAAGAAAAACCATATTCAAAAAATTTCATTTTTGGGTTTCTCAAAATCGAGCGAACCTAATTGATTCAAATTTTTACAAGATTTAATGGCAATAATACTCTTTGGATCGCCACCAATCTCGATCCGATCGGTTGGGCCGTTCAAAAGTTATTATCACTTAAAAATTTCAAAATAATCATCTTTTTGAAATAACTTTTAATTATTTGAACCCGAGGAACCGAAGCGAAAAAGTATTAAGAACTGGAAACTCGAGTTATGACAACGGAAGAAAACAATCTGAAGCTTTTAAATTCAGCGCAAACTATCGAATCCCGGACCTTGGCACCCGCTGAGGTGGTCAATTATTATAAATTTAATTATTTATCACGGTTATAACTAAAATAAATGTAGAAATACTGTTACGAAGTGAATAGAAAAGCGCTTGAACCTTTGAAGCTAGTTTTATTAAAAATCATTTGATACATAAATAATTGATATCTTTTCTAGCATTCATTAAACTTACCGCCTATGTACTCGTTAACTCAATTGATGGATTGAAAAATTACAAAAAAAAAAAATGAAAATAAAAGATTATTTTACTAGAATTTCAATTAACACTTTGAAGTTGATGGAAACTAGAATGGATAAAAAAAAGCAAACGCACTCACAAAGAGATCGATGATAGATAGAACAGAATGAGTCCATTACGTGTATATATATTTTTAGCCCGTATTCCCTGTGTGACATTCGAATATTAACTATGAGCTTTTCGTATCTTTTTTTCTACGTTTGTAAATTATTATTTTTTTCGTTTCAATTTTATACAGATTTAGACAGTCCAGTCAAACTTAGGCATAATAACAATAAAGGTGAATAAAATTGATGGGTTGAAGAAAAATGTCGAGTAACTGGAAAGGTCAAGGATAATTGGAGGAAGGAAAAATAAATAAAACAAGTAGAGAGTGAGTCTAAGATGGAAAAAGTGTTAATAATATTGACAGTATCAATGATGTATTGATGTACGATCTGACCTCGTGAAATTTATTTTTAGATTTGTATGTATATGCACTGAAAAAAAAATTTTTTTGCTTTTGCTTTTCACTATGCAGTTAGGAAAACTGTATACTAACGTAAACGGTAGCAATAGTTTCGTGAATGGCACCGAATATATCGTGACGGTCAGTATCCAGACTGCTATCCGTAGCTGTACGGATTATACCCACAACGATGTACTCGTTACTATACAGTAGATGCTGCCAAGTAGAAAACTTTTTTTTCAGTGTGGGGCATTCCACGCCAAATCTGACGATTTTAAAATTTTTAATTTTTTATTTCTGTCATTTTTTAGTAATCAAAAAACTCATCCTCCTACATTTTGATATTTTTTTTATCATTGGTTCAAAAGATATGGAATTAAAAAAAAAAACCGCTCTTTTTATGATTTTTTGCTTATAATTTTTTGAAAAATGGTTTAAGGTAATTCTTTCCTAAACTATAGTTTATGCTACTGCTGTGTTTTTTATTCGCTAGTGTCGTCTCTCTTACGATCTATTGCTCACTAACTTCCACGCATGACTTTATTTGTTTACTTTACTAGTTTATCAATGATTTCTTAAAAACTATGCAGTAGGAAATTCCAGAATTTTTTAGGGTAATTATACATATATTAATCTAGGTAATATTAGTTTCTCGTGAAATTTCTTAAAATTTCTTCAACAAAAAAATAATAAAACTTCGCGGTTTTCAAAGAATAAAAAAGTTTCGTTTTTTCATGTACTTTAAGAAAAATTTTCCCACATTATTTTCGAGTTTTAAAACTTGAAAGTCGTTTTCTGAAAATCATGCATATTTTAATTCTCCTGTAAATTTGCGACAACAAACTACTATCTATTCCACAACTCTTCAGGTGGTTGTGGTCGTGGGACCTCCGAGGCTACTATTTTTTTTTGATTCTTGAAAATTAAAAAAAATTTTTTTTCACTTTTAAAAATGATCAATTGCGATTTTTGTCATTGTATATTATTTTTTTTATCATTTTTCAGTATATTCTTACAATTCTATGCTATCAAAAGACTTTTTAAATAGCCCGTTAAATTTGTTTACTTTTAAAAACGTATTTTTATATAGTTATATTTTTAATTCAAAAAAATGATCTAATTTATGTTAAAATGACTAAAAACTGTATGAAGTTTCTTTACTTAGCATTGCTGGAAGATTTTCGCCTGCAAATGAATATACTATTGCAAGAGAAAAATTAGATCCGCGATACAAAACAGTTAAATCAATTACAGGCACACAAAAATTTCACTGTATTATTCTAACAGCTAATGGAAATGTAAGAGCTAAAGAATATTCTAATTCAAATAACGAGCGTATAATTAAACTTTTCAAGTAATTTCGTAAGTAAAATAATATTTTATTTTGATTATTTCTAAACAGATTTTACAATTCGAAAAATCTTTTGATTGTGTAGAATTCTAAAAAAATACTAAAAAATAATATTTTGTTGAACTTTAATCTGTAATTTATAAATAATAAGACAGTCAAAAATTTTTATTTATTTTTCTTTTTACAGAATGATGCAAAATAACGTACACATTACAAGACAGAATAAAACATTGAAAAATTTTACTAAATTATTTTTTTATTTTCATGCAGCCACATTAGAAAATTTTTTTATTCGTCGTTATCGAGAGTTTGAGGTTTTACTTAAAACTGCTAACTTTAAGAGACAATAAATAACTCATCTGTTAAAAAAACTTCGAGAAAGTCCACAAAAAAGTAAGAAGAGTAAAGAAAAACCTAAAACAAAAACAAAACTAAAAGTAATGAGACGGTGGAGAGCAAAACGATAGTTGGTGAGATTTGTACCGGTTGTCCGGTTGTCGATCTTCCAGTCGACCAACCAAAAAGCCTTTAGCTTTGTTTTTTTATACCTTCTTTATGTTTTCTGTTTTATTGCATCCTTCCTTTTCTCGGCATATTCTTCCCGAGCCTGAATTCACTTCTAGACTTGTGAACTTACTGGTGCTGATACAACCAAAGAAATCGAGAATGGTTAAGAATAAAAATAAATCCGTGAATTATTATGTTTTATTCAACATTATTTTATTGATGAATAAAATAAAATAAAATAAGATATATTTAAAATAAAATTTTTTTGATATTAATAGAATATTGTAGTAATCATGTGATTGAACTAAAGAGTATGTAAGTAAATAAACGATATTCAAATGTATGATAAAAAGCGTGGATAAAAATTTATCGATGTTTTTCCGTATTTTAAAAACCTTTTCATTAATTTATGATAAGTATCAAAGTTTACTGCTGTGGAGTAAAATCTTCTAATCTTGCGCTGTATTTCAATTACGCTTCTTGCGATTTCAAAGTACTGCTGAGAATCTGTATAGAAATATAATTTAAAAAGGATAAAAAATAAAATAAATCGGAAATACTCGGAAATAAATAAATTCATCAGTGGTCTCACTTCGAAAAAATTTTATTAACAACAAACTTCGGGCCATAAAGGTGTATACCGGCAAAAGATCCCTTTGAGAAGATATAAAGGCTTCTAAAAATTCTGAAAAATTCAAAAATGCACAACTCATAATGCTCATTTGATTGTAAAAAAATAGAAAACAGAATTTTATTATTTTATTGTTATATAAAAAAATTAATTTTTGTTTTCTTATGATTGGCTAATAGCCACTTGAGGTTCTTTGTATTCTTCGGCCCTAAAGTAGTCTTTAAAAAAGAAGTGATCCAAATAATGGCTTTTTCTCGAGATTTTGTGTTTACGGGTACGGACATTTTTCTATTGCTTGAAAAAAAAGAATTTTCGGCCCAGGTCGTGAAAAAAAGACGGTACGGTAGAGTCTCTAGAAAAAAGTTTCTTTACGGACGCCCCCAGCGCTCAAAAGTTGAACTGTTGAAGCGAGTATAACAAAAATGGATTTTTCTTTTCAAAAATTGAATTTTTTCGATACTAGAAATTTGAATAGCGCGCGCGTTAATTTTAATCAATTATGAATACTGTCTCATTTTTTTTTTTTTTTTTTTTTAAGTGAGACTATCGACTTACTTCAATCCGTATGTATTTTAATTTTAAGAATTGACTTAAAAAACGTTTATGTAAAAATAATTTTTCTTTCTCGTTTATGGCGTTTGTAGTGCAATATACGATTGTTATTAACATAACGCATCAATAATTTGACCCTGTCAATAATTGGTGTTTCTACTCTATTTATTAGAATTATAATCATGGAAGCATGATCCATAATTAATTCTATGACCTCAATTATATTAATATAATGTGTAATAACTGTCATATTCAGCATTAGTTTATGTAAATTTTAATTGTGATGGAATCATGTAATTGCGTAAAGCCTCTAATTAAATTACTATTTACACCAAGTACACATGAGCAATTGTCTAAAAGCTTTTGTTTTATGTCATGCATTACTAATTATCTTTTGTTTCATCCCAATGTGAATTATAAACTTTGTTGTTTAGTTTTGTTGTTTGATAATGGAATCTTTGACCCGAAAACATAATATTTGTCTTCAAATACACGATCACTTCAATAATATTAATGATACGGTTATTATATCACAATAAACAGAGTTTGAATAATCAACGAAATTTCAAGCTATTCACTTGCTGATTGATTTTCGAGTTTCAAATATCGACTCTTTGTAAGCTCTCTAAAAGTAGTACAAATATTTATCAAATTTCAAACAATCTCTAAATTACAAAAGGCCAAAAATATGCAAAATTTTCTTCGGCATTTTTTTTCAAATCAAAGTAAAATAAAAATCAGCTGTACCCCCAATTTCTTTATTTTACCGGTCTAAAAAATTCCCAAAAATCACGTCTTTTTTGGGCCATCACCATGGCTATTCCCCTCAATATAAAATTATATCTTTCAGAGGACACAAAGAAAAAAAAAAGAGCGTGTGTATAGAGTACACATGTTAGAAGTGAAACTTCTTTAGCAAACTCAATTTATAATTCATTAATTAATAGTTAATAGATATCAAAGACAGGTACATAAAGGATTTATGCATATATAGTATGGAAAGAATTTAACTGATATATAGTATTGAAAGGATTAAATGAGAAAAATTTACACTATTTATGTCACATATTCTTTCAATTTATATCTTCAATATGTACAACATCATCTGATGATATTTGTAATGATATGGTTGTCACTAAAGCCTTATGGTAACTAAAATATGAAACATAAATTCTTGTTTCAATATTTTCTAAATATCGTTTAAAAATGGCATCTATTGTGGTTCCGTATTTAGTTGTCGACATGTTAGGATTATTATTTAATTGCAGACTAAATTTTTTATATAAAAAGTTAATTTATGGTGTCGAATATCAAAATACCTGAATAAAAATGTTAATAAAACAGTATAAACAAACACGAGGTTATAAAATACATAATAATAATAACATTTAAGCAGTGTACCTACAATCTAAAATACAACGCATGTGCACATGAAAATATCATTTCTGTAGTGTAAAAGTATAGAATTCCTTTATATCTTTATCTTTTTCTCTCCGACTACGTACATATATGCGTCTTTTAATGTGACGTTCATATAATGATTATTGTGACGCTCATATTATTATTATTGTGACGCGACCTTGAAATTTTACCCTCAACGCGCGCAAAGAAGTTTCACTTCAAAAATTTAATTTTTTCTTTGTAATCTTTCAAATTTTCCTTTGAGGTTCTGACACATGAATTTATAAAACTGGCAGACTCCATTACTTAAAATGCCATAAAATATAGAAAGTAATATTATCACGTAAAGAATAACCTAAAAGTGATTTTAATAAATCAATTTATGTAAGCTGGCAAAGGGAATAGTAAAATAAGGCGAAAATTTGGAGAAAGTGAAATGAAGCCAAGCACGTATGCCCAGAATTCAAGAGGAGAGAATGAATTTTGATGATGATAATAATAATAATAAAATAGAAGAGTAGATGAACTAAAACTTGCAGTGCAGTGTGTTGGAAATATATAAAATAACAGTGCACGGACCACGTGCTGGCTTACTATCATATATACGTAGATATACATCCCAAGAAATGCTGTAGTATTGTAAGAATCTAGTGAAGTGTACCAACTTGGGCCTGCGGGTAAGCAAGTTCGTTATTTCAGGTGTCTCGTTAAGCAACGCCTACGGCTTTGTTTTCTCTCTCGCTTTTTTCTTTCTTTTTTGTCTGTTTCCAAACTTTACTCATAAACAACTACTTGGAACAGTAATCGCATCGTTTTATATTATTTTTCAGTGAAGAATGACATACACTGTAAAAAATTTAGAGAGCGCAAAGCGCATTCGGAGTGGATGATTTATGATTGATTTAATTCCTCGGAGTAAAATTTACTCTAAAAAAATTTTTATTCAAATTATTCATTAAGAAAAATTCTGCACAGTGAATTCTTGATTTTCATTGAAATAAAAGTGAAAAAATCCTCTCAATTAAAATACATAAAAGTCTTTAAGTTAGTCAAAGGTCGAAACTCGCAAAAAACGGGCCATAATTCATTAGTGGTCAAAATTTAGGCGCGCGCGTAGCGCTATTCAAATTTCTAATATTTTTTAATCGTTGAAAAATTAAGAATTTTTTAAGAAAAAAATAAACTGGTTGAAAAATAAACTGGTTAAAAAAATAAATTGATTGAAAAAAAATAATAATTAAGTAATTTCTTACAGAGTATTTTTATTTATTTTTTTATATCTACGCCCGTTATACTCGTCACATGCGCACGCAGTGTAAAAAAATCTAGCTTTTGTACGATCTATTTTTTGTTTGTTTGTATCGAAGTGAATTGTAATAAAAATTTAATTAAAAAAAAAAAAAAAAAAAAAAACCTAAACTAGGCTACTAATATGAAATACGGGACCAGTTCATCGAATTCTTAAGCTAATAAAAAAAAACCCGGTCTCGAAATATCAATTTGTTCGGGAATAATTGTTGGTACATACAAAATGGGGTGACATCAGGACGTTTGCGTAAAATTTTTTTCAAAATATTTTTTATTTTCAAAACAGCAACATTAAATGATTTTAGAAAGTATAATATGGTTTAATTTCAGTGTTTTCTCGGTGTAAATCTACTTATATCATTTCATAAGTGTAATATGGATGTGATAAAGGCATTTGAAGATTACAAAATTGCTTAACTTTGAAGAGTCAGATATAAAGCACAACCTTACATGCTTCGCGCTATGAGGCGTGCAATAAAAAAATAACAGAAATGTATAACTAAACATATTAAGTACATTTATCTCTTTAAACACACTTATTCATTATTGTCTTATTACAGCTGTTTTATATTTTTTTCACATTTTTTACTTAATTAGACATAACACGCTCGCTTCGCTCGCCTTCATTCTTCCAAAAATCCCGCCACTATTTCAGTCGACCAATCAATAACCGAATAAAATAGTTACGGAAGTGACGTAAAACGATACGCCATCTGGCCATCAATTTTTTAGAAAAGGATTATTATTTCATAATTAAATGAATATCATGAGTTGTGCATTTCCAGATTTTCTAAACTTAATTCTTTTAGAAATCTTGAAAATAAATACTGTATAAAACTATTTACATTAAACAATTCACTCCCAATTTTCAAATGTGTAATTTAGTAATTCATTGATTCAGGAAAATACGTCCGAAGTATTTCTGGGTTAATACGTTCAGTATAAAGTACCACATTGAAAATGATCTAAGACATAGAATGAATGAATTTCTCAGAATTGTAAATAGAACGCACCCAATTTGCTCTTCAACAGAAGCAATAAGCAATGATATTAGACTGAAGACTAATCAGGAACTCAATAGCTAGAATAACCTAATTTGAGTGCATGTTACTGTTCCATCAGAACAAAGGGAATACGTGTACAAATATTGAGGAAATGGGAATTGCTATAACATTGTGGCTGACCAAAGCCACGCATAACTACTCAACTTGAGTATTACTTCTACCGCTCATCAATAATGTAACAACATTGATGACAGTTATGAACCTTCTAGGGTTGCCTAATGATAATATACATCAATAATATACATATATGTATATATAAACTAATAGATATACATACTAATCCTCAAAGGTATTTTTTGGCGTAGTTAATAGACTTATGTGTGCCAATGTTGACAAAAATATGGAAAAAATTTTTTCATTCATTCTTTTAATGAGTACAAAATGTACCCGGCCGTAGTTTTAGCCAATAGTCAACTTTAACATAATAATTTTTTTATTTATTAAAGCTTTGGGAATTTTTTTATTAAAAAAATTAAAAATGCAATGTATCTGTTGATATCACAATATACTATGTTGAAAGACAACAGGCGTTATTATTAACGGCCTATCAAACTAATGTGATAGTTTTTGGAGTGCCTATGTTTTATCCAATATTGTTATTTATTATGCAATTCAAATAAATGAAATCGACACATTTTTTATAAATGTGACATAAATTGTCATTCATAATCAGCGAAAATGTTACGTAACTGAAAGGATGAAGCCTTTGGCTATGTTCATAGTTGAGCACACAGTAAAAAATTTTGTGTAAAATCAACACAATTTATGTTTTAAATACGGTCGACATAAAATTTGTGTTGAAA
This sequence comes from Cotesia typhae, assembly GCF_013202065.1. Classification (NCBI taxonomy): domain Eukaryota; kingdom Metazoa; phylum Arthropoda; class Insecta; order Hymenoptera; family Braconidae; genus Cotesia; species Cotesia typhae. Next base: position 1,801,254 of record NW_027423752.1, read on the forward strand.
TTCAACAACAAAGTAACATTCAACATAAATACACATATGTTTTACTGTGTATGATTTACATAATACAACAAAATAACATTCAACACAAATACGCGATATTTTTTACTGTGTACACTGATGAACAAAACAATCTTGAATCAAGAAAGTTTTTTTTTTCAAAATTTGAACTCTTGAAACTAGATAAAGATATATTTCTTTCAAGAATTTTTGTCTCTTGGTTCAAGATAGGCAATAACATTGATTCAAGATGCTACCAACTTGTGTTAAGAATGGCTTTTTTTTTGAGTCATTAATTTACTTATTTCCAAGAAATAATTTTTTTTCGGTATAATAATTAAAGACTATTTAGTTTTTGAAGTATACTTTGATGAATTATTTTAAGTTCTTTAAACGATAATGTTATTTTGTTGAAAAACTAAATGTATCGATTGAAGATAATATAGCTCTTAAGCCAAGAAAATCTAAATCAAGACAAGAAATTCTTAAAACAAAATAATCATTTGTCTTTCAAAATCAATTCTTAGATCAAGAAAATATCTCTTGAGTCAACATACATTTTCTGTCAGTGTATGATTCACAAATACTTTGCACAATATCATCATCAAAAAATAAGATATCGGCGAGTAATAAGGCCTAGTTAAGGGAGATTTTGAACAAAATCGAAAATATTGCATTTAATTATTGCAATGTATCATTAATTTTTAAATTAATACATTAGCCATAAAATATAATAAAGTAATGGTAATTTTCACCATAAACAGACACAAAATTAAATTTTATCAAAAATCTTGCGAATAGGCCTTATTTTACTACGGTAGGGTAATAAGGCCTGCGGGTTATACATACTGGAAATAGTTATACTATACTTGATAAAATTGGTATGAGAGATTAATCATCACTTAAATTGAGCAACAATACTTTTTAAGATGTTGATAAAAATTAAAACAATGATTTTAAATTATTAAATATAAAATTATAAAAAATGTTTACCATTTACTCAAATCGTTTTTTAGGAATTCTTCTGCGCTACTTTAGCATATGACGGATGATGAAATATAGAAGACAAGGAACGTTGTATCGGGACTCTATAAACTTGTAGCGACATTTCTACGCTAGACGCTTCTGCTAGAGAAGTCTTTAGCGGAAGCGGTTATTTTAAATAGCATTTCTATCACTTAGGCCTTATAACCCGACAGGCGTTATTAAATGATGATTTTGAATTGTGAAAGTAAGTAAATGTAAATATTTATTGATGGAAGATATTTCATTTTTACTAGGATGGACTAAATATCAATCTTCCTTTTCATTTATAATATGACTATTTGTCATTTGAACTCAGAGTAAAATAACATTATTTGGAAGCAAACATAATTTCACTTAACTTTTCAAATTAAAAGCGAGCTGCATTTTGAATCATGCAATTTTTATTTTGCATTTTTCTTTTCTACTCTACTTCTTCATTTTGTTAAAGCTAAGAGAGTAAAAAGAGAAACTTATGCATGCTCGCAGAATGAAAATTCATAATATATGTGAAAAAAAATTTTTTTACACTTCTTTAATATGAAGATTTTTTAGAAGAGTTAAAAAGAATAAAGGAGAATTTTTTCATTTTTTTGAACGAAGTTTTACATCAGGAACATATCTCAATTTATTGAAGAAAAAAATATTTTTTTACCCATTAAAGCTCTACCGAAAATATTGCCTCATCCACAAATTATAAAATGGCGACTTGCTTTTTTTAAAATTCTATCAGATAGAGCTGAGTGCTGAAATTTTCATGGAATCGTTTTTATACAAATAACTAATTTAAAAAATTCATTCATTCAACCGGGCTCTTATATAGGTCACAAAGCGAACAACGTAGCAAAAAGAAGTAAAAAAAGTTATGAAATAATAGTATGCATAGCTACGAGATGAAATTTAGTATAATTAAAATGATGCATATGTAAAGTATTGATGCGTGTATACAAAAGCTCCACTCACATATGTATCTCTATAGCTTGTCACGCAGTTACGGGTTTAACTACTTCGTTAGTCTTTCAACTGTAAAGTCACCCATTATAGGAAAAAAAGAGAAAATAAATTTTTTGTTATCAAGATTTTTTTTTTTTTTTTTTTTTTTCCCGTTAGTTTACTAGAGTCGTTCAGTGTGTGTCAATAAAATCCAAGAGGCATTCAATATCTATATATGTATTTTTTTGCATTTTTATCGCTTAACACACGTGCCGGGTTTTAAATGGCTTTTTCTTTATTTTATTTTTTAACCATCAAATATTTCTACGTACACGTCGAGTGTTGAATACTCAAAGAGGCTTTGTCTTGCCCGTTATCTGGCCTTTGACCTAACTCTGACGTTTTACAACTTCACTCATATTTCACCCTGCACATTATATGTATACATATAACATCTACCTATCCCCAGGCACGTTGATCGATTTTAAAACGAATAACAAAATAAAAATAAAATTTAATAATAAAAAAAAATCTATGTCGTTTTTATTCAATTTTGTTTTTATTTTATTAACGTTTTGCGTAGCTACCGATATAAAAACTTATGATCCATATAAATTTATACCAGATTTTGTGATTGTTTGAAAATATGTATCCTATTTCTGACTTTGTTCCATTTCAATTTATATTAATTTCGGTCAAACATCAACGAAAGCGTTATCGTTTAAAAAAAAGGTTTGCTATTTTTATAAAATAACTCTAAAGTTGATAATTCTATCTGTATTATCCTATAATTTGATTACTAATGAAAAGAGCTTGCATTATTAATTCAATAGCCTAAAAATTAACACGTTTTTATCAAAGTCGAGTTCAAGAATCCCGTCACATACTTAGATGCATGTGAGGCTAATGTTAAAATATGTTAAAAAAAATTTTTTATCCTTACAAATTACAATTGGTTATAATGACAAATGAATAAGGTAAAAGCCCCAATTATTGACACTATAAGAAAGATCATGAAGATTCGAATTTTTTATCATATTTCAAATTAATATTGTCAAGTTTTTTTTTTATAGCACACCGTAATTATTGTTTTTACTTATTTTAATTTAATATATAATTTAATATATAATATAATTTAATTAATTAAATTTAATCGCAATAAATTTAATAATTGTTATATCAACTTAAAACCAACAGGTCGAATGTATAATTGATAGCGCAAAAATTCAAAGAGCCCATTATTGACATGCCATTGACCATATTATTGACAGGTTTTTTATTACAGTTAAATTTATATTAACAATAATGATTTTTATTAACTAATGCAAAAGTATCAATAATTTTTATTATTTTTGAATTCGTCTGAGACCTAGTTTTTCCATATTTTTCATCGGGTTTTTTTTTAGTATTTCTTTGTAGTCTCTAATATTTTAATTTTAAATTTTGTGTCCTCATCATTGACATTCCTTATTTTAAAATTAATTTTAGTTCGATAAAGTATAAATAACTTATTAATGGTTACCTTGATTAAGAAATCGAATTTGAAATGATTTGAAATGATTTAAAAGCATCGGATTTGAATACTATATAGATATACAATGAACATGGATGTAATCATTTCAAATTATCTTTCTGAATCGAGGTATTTAGATTATAAAAAATATAAAATGATTTTGAACAATGCAATTACATAAAAAAAAAAAACATCAAGAAATTTACATTTAAAAATAAGGTCTTTCTTAACAATATTGTTAAGAAATAACAAACGTATTAGCAGTTTTAGTCTACTTGAAAAAATGAAATTGTTTTGCGTTAAATAGTTTATACTTTGGAGCGGTAAGTAGTGATATCTTGGAGTTAAATTTTACTATTTTCTGATATTTAAAATAAGTGAGATTGTCATGAAATATTAACAGATTTTAATTATGGAATAATAAAATTTAGTGGGGTGTCAATCGGAGTCCTTTCAATAATATAGGCTTTTATGTTAGCATGTGATTCTATAAACTCGCCTAGGCAAAAATATAAAAAACGGTTTAATATATCATTTTCTTTATCTATTTTTTAAAATGACTGAAATTTTTAGATTTTATCGATGATTTTGTAAGGCCAATTTTTTAAAGTTGGATTTCTCTTTATAAAGTTCAATTTAATAATTTACAGTGTTTACTTATTAAAATTTGATTATGTAACATATACTTTCAAATTACTTACTCAATAATTGAAAAAATCCCTTAATGACAAATAGGATAACATGTACTTATAAATATGCCAAATATATTAACACGTAAAATATTTCAAGTTGATTTTTCTAAAACATTATTACCTAATATTGTTTTCCGACCGTTAACCATTTGATTTCCCACTTTGCAAGCAAAAACTTAAGACTTCATCTTGCCAATTATCAACAGTCGCAAAACTATTCACTAGACACATTTAGAAGACACGGAAAAAATTACATAATTTAAACGAACTCTGAAAGTTTTGGTATGATTAAGCCCATAACCTGTTGAAGAGACAAAAAGTAAAATTAAAAAATAACTTACTTTACCTTAGCAATTAAAGGAAGCTTAATATCAAAATAAACTGAAATCCGTAACGTCAACAACACAATAGACACCCAGTGATTGGTATTACTGGAGAAATAATATCAGACTTATAGGAACGGATGTATTAATAGAGAGCCGGATAATACGTGAAACTAAGCGAATTATCCGAAGCTAGGTGAATGTATATTGAAGCGTGGAACAATTAAGCAGATAGAAACGGGTGGAATGGATACTGAAGTTGAGTGTAGAAGGACCACATACTACCTAAACAACAGACTCATGGATTAATCCACAGAATGGTAAATGCTCAATGTGATGTGAAAGTACCGAGTGAACTACGCCAGTGCAGAGTCATCGGGGTTAAGAGAAGTCATCGAAGGGCGGGGGAGAGAAGTAAGCCAGGATCACTATATCACACTGTAGGCAGGTGATATAATCAGGTTTCAAGTGATCGTATACAGATCCATATATGTATGCGAGACAAACGGGTACACGCACGCTAATGAAATATGGCGAAAGGGGATGAGCGACGGTGCGTGTACCCTCGATTCATTCCACTACTATAGACGCATTACTACGGGAACACACATATTAACACAGAAGCACACAGCCCTTCACTCTTCACTCTTCGCCCTCTATCCTTCACTTGCTTTGGCATCTCTATGTGCACAATTACATGCCCTGGTCCTATCCGGGCTGCACTGCATGCAACACTACACCCAGAGTGTAGACCGTAGACTCTACGACTTACTCTTTTCAACCCCGTGTACACGTTCCGGTGGAATCAGATCGCTTCAACGCACGTAAGTAGGTAAACAGGGGGGACACCAAATCGGTAAAACAGATTTGCGGGTTCGCGCCCATGCTAAGCTGAAATCTACCTTACCAGCGTTGGGTTCGTGTCCGTGGTAAGTATCTTCTGTAGATATGGGCGACCTGCTTTTACCGACAGTAGGTGTTGCCGGTGGTAGATATGTATGACATTTTGAGGTTATGGATGAGGTTTTTATCGGTTGTTTTCATAGGTGGTGCTGGTGCTGAATTCTGTAATTTAAATCTATCCGCCATTTTCCCGCCATTTTTAAAATTTATCCGCTATTTTCCTACCATTTTGAATCTGCCATCTGGTGGCTGCTATCCGCCATTTTGGTGGCTGCTATCTTAAATCTGCCATTTTGAATCTGACTTCAGCCATTTTATGTTATGAATCCGCCATTTTGAATCTGATTTCCACCATTTTTATATCGAGCCGTCATTTTAAGTATAATATCCGCCATTTTGAGTCTGATTTCCGCCATTTCAAATTTTGATTCTGATTTCCTGCATTTTTGTTAAAAAATGCACCTGTGATCTCAGCATCAATAATAGTTGCTTAGATCACAGGTGCATTTCATTGTTTATATTCTGAAAAGATTAATATATTCAAACTGTACGTATGAGGAGTACATGCGAGAAGATACGCCATCTGTCGAGGTTTCTGTCTACTTCTAAACAGGTCTGAACCTGTTCAAGGTCACGGTAACTGCGTAGTTCTCTTTGCTTTATTCCTAACTGCGTAGTAGATGACTCATTCTGTTCTAGAATTTTCTAACTGCGTAGTAGATGACGTCATCATACAGGTCTGAGCCTGTTCAAGGTTGCGTAACTACGCAGTTTTCTTTGTTCTATTTCTAACTGCGTAGCAGTTCTAATTCTGTACTTTGTTCTATTTCTAACAAGGTACAGAGTGTCTTGAGAGATCTGGCAGGGCTGAAAGTGAATGTTGAACTCTTTTGTACATTCCGGAAACAAGAAGATGTAGAAGAGCGAAAGTCTTTCATCACTAAAAGTCGTGAGATTCTCCCTGCTACATCTCTCCAGGATTGGTACAGTGAACATGTATACGATAAATTACTTCAAAGAATTGAAGAATTTGAACACGAGGGATCCGGATGGAGTCTGCTTGGACCAAACAGCTTGATGGTAACCATGTCACGATTCACACCAACCCAAGTTGGAAACTCCACCTTCGTCAGATTGCCAAAGGATATTGTCAAGAAGAAGAATGCGGTTACGAACATCCAGAACAATGATGAGTTCTGCTTCCTGTGGTGTGTCAACGCTGCCTTGCATCCATCAGTATTGGTTCCGGGTGATCCTAGATGTTATCGACACTTCAGCGTCAGATTAAATTATGAAGGTATTCAATTTCCAATCAAACTTAATGATATACCAAAATTTGAAAAAATGAATGACCTTAGCATTAATGTATATGGTATAGAGTCAGAATTCACGGGTAAAAAGTCTGAAAAAAGTACTATTATCCCATTATATTTAAGTAACTTCGAGTCGGAAATACCAACAATACATTTATTAATGATTAAAAAAAGTGTAAATTATACTGATAATTTAGATAATATTGAGTCTGTCTATCACTTTGCATGGATACATAATCTTTCTGGATTAATTACAAGTCAAATATCTCTAGGTAGACATAGATTATACTTTTGTGATCGTTGTTTGAATCATTTCGAATTAGAAAAATGTTATTTAGAACACCGAGCAGATTGTTTCAAATCTAATAAAGTTCGTATGGAGTTTCCTAGTGAAAAAAATAAAATTTTAAAATTTAAAGATTTCAAATCTAAAGATACTGTACCGTTTGTAGTTTACGCGGATCTAGAATGCACACTCGAACCCCCAGAAGATGATGAAAAGACAGCTCATAAACATGTTCCTCACTGTATTGCTTACTATGTACATTGCAGTTATGATAACACCCTCTCCAAATTCGAATTGAACCGTTCTCCTGATTGCATCAACTGGTTTGTTAAACAATTAGAGTCATTAGCTCTAGACTTTGAAAAAATTCTAAAGAATCCTATTAAAATGAAACCCTTAACCAAAGAGCAACAAGATAGACACAACCAGGCAACTGTGTGTCACATCTGTGAAAAGCCTATAACATCTCCTAAAGATAAAGTTTACGATCATTGTCACTTCACGGGTAACTATAGAAACGCAGCTCATAAATCATGTAACGTTAATTATCAAAAATCCACTATTATTCCAGTTGTCTTTCATAATTTATCTGGCTATGACTCGCACTTTATAATTAAATCCTTAGCTACAGTATTTGAGGGTGAAATAATATTATTACCAATCAATAAAAAGCGTTACATTTCTTTCACAAAATCAGTTAAAAATACTTCAGTCTTTCTAAGATTTATTGATTCTTTTAGATTTATGGCCTCCAGTTTAGATAAATTAGCTTCATACCTTGATGACAAAGACAAACAGATTACGCGACTGCACTACACTGACCCCGACAAATTTAAATTAGCAATACGTAAGGGTGTATTCCCGTATGAGTACATTGACAGTATTGACAGACTAGACGAGACACAGTTACCTAACCAGGAATCATTTTATTCAAAATTAACAAACTCAACTATTTCTGATGATGACTATGCTTTTGCTCAAGTAGTTTGGAGTGAATTTAAAATCAACACGCTGGGAGAGTACTCAGACTTGTATTTGAAGACTGACGTACTTCTCCTGGCTGATGTCTTTGAAAACTTTAGACTTAGTTGTTTCAAGACGTACAATCTCGATGCACTTCATTTCTATACTGCTCCCGGTCTATCAAACGCTGCAATGTTAAAGCATACTGAAGTAGAACTTGAACTGCTAACTGATCCTGAGATGCTTCTTTTCATTGAGAAGGGTGTTCGCGGTGGGGTATCGATGTGTGCTAATAGACACTCTGAAGCTAACAACCGGTACATGGGTAAAGATTTTGATTCAAACAACCCCGAAACATACCTGATGTACTATGATGTAAATAATTTGTATGGAGCAGCAATGAGTATGTCTTTACCCCAGGGTAAATTTGAATGGGTAGAAAATGTAGACAATGTAGATCAGTTTTTCAATAATGATGAGAGTGTAGGCTACATCATTGAAGTGGACCTACACTATCCTGAGAAATTACATGATCTACACAAAGATCTACCTTTATGCCCAGAACATTTTGTACCACCTGGCAGCAAACAACAAAAATTAACAACAACTCTGTATGATAAGTCTAATTATGTAATACATTATAAGAATTTAAAACAATGTTTAGATTTAGGCTTAGAACTTAAGAAAATACATCGAGTTTTGAAATTTGAGCAGTCAGACTGGCTCAAGTCATACATTGATAAAAATACTGATTGCCGAAAATCAGCGAAAAATGAGTTTGAAAATAATTTTTATAAATTAATGAATAACGCAGTTTTTGGAAAGACGATGGAAAATGTAAGAAAATATAAAGATGTATATTTGAGAACGAAGTGGCAAGGTCGATACAATGTATCCGATTTAGTATGTAGACCTAACTTCCACAGCCTTACAATTTTCGATGAAGACATGGTTATAGTAGAACTTAAAAAAGCTAGAGTCTGCTTCAACAAACCAATATATGAAGGCTTTAGTATATTAGATTTATCCAAGACTTTTATTTATGACTTCCACTATAATTATGTGCTTGAAAATTATGCAAAAACATCTAACTTATTGTACACTGACACAGACAGTCTAATTTACCAATTCAATGTACCCAACATCTATGAAGACATCAAACGTGATATCTCAAGGTTTGATACTTCCGATTACCCACCTAACAACGTCTTCAACATGCCCCTTATTAACAAAAAGGTTCTGGGACTCATGAAGGATGAGAACAATGGAAAAATCATGTCCGAGTTCGTGGGCCTCAGAGCCAAATTGTATGCCTTTGAAATCCATGATCCTAAGAAGGAAAAGGATAGAATCAAGAAAAGGGCAAAGGGTATCGGAGGATCAGCCTTGAAGACCATCATGTTTGATGACTTCAAAAGATGTCTTTTTGAAAATGTGCTGTTGAAGAAAGAGCAGTATATGATAAAAAGCAAAAAACATCAAGTGCACACAGTAAAACAGGAGAAACTTGCTCTCAGTTGGGCTGATGACAAACGTCAACTCATTGAGGCAAGCACTGATACTGTGCCTTGGGGTTATAAAGGCTCCTTAGATTTTAAGAAAAGAAAACTTGTAGATGATGAAAATAATAATAAGAGACAAAAAGTTTTGTAATAGTAAAAATAATGTAAATATACTTTTAAGGATTTATGTATTAAGGTTTTGTAAATAAAAACAATGTAAATATAATTTGTGTTTTATATATCTGATTTATTGATGCAACTATTATGTTTAGTATCAAAGCCTAACCATTTAACATAGTATTTATTTCCACGTTTTCTAATTACTTTTTCAACAAGATATACATCTGGATATTTGACTTTGCTGAGTTCTTCGTTGTAAAATCCGCCTTCAATTGGTTGATCCTGATAGTCCACGAGCTTGTACGTCGTTGGATTCGTATTCTGCACCGATTTGATTGTGAAGATTTCTGTTATCCAGTTTGGCGTGTATCCTTTATCAAAAACATGCTTGTACGTACTGATTCAGACTTTGTCTCCAACTTTGAACTTCTGCTTCTGCTTCGATTTGGTTTTCAGTGGTTGATATATATTTTCCAATAGTTGTTTCTCCTGAGCAGCGGTAACATCAACAGGTTTCATTTTGATGGTACTATGTTTGGTGTTGTTGTATGTATTCACCAAGTCATCAAGTACATCAGTCCACTTGTAGCTGCTGCGAGCTGTAAACTCTCGCCACATTTTAATCTTGAGTGTTCTATTGAAACGTTCACATATGGATGCTTTGAGATTGCTGAATGTTGAATACAGATTTATCTTGTGCTGCTTCATCAGATCTTTGAATTCTTTGTTGTAAAACTCTTTACCCTGATCAACATGGAGATTCTTAGGAACACGACCTTGCTGGAGTACAGACTTCATAGCACTAGTGACATCTCCACCACTTTTTGATTTAATTGGAACTGCCCAGGCATATTTAGAAAATATGTCTATGATTGTAAGCAGATACTTGTATCCTTTATTGACTGTTGCATATGGAATCATCTCAACCAAGTCGGCTTGCCAAGTCTCATCGAGACCTCGGATATCAACATGACGACGTTTATAGTTCCTGCGAGCTGGTTTCAGAGTGTAAATGTGAAATAATCTCTTTCTGTTCACTGTCTATACTTTTATTCAGTTCAGACATCTGTCTCAGTACAAACTGCACTGTCGCCGCATCATGTTCATTTGAAGGATTACCGAGATTGCACAGCCTTTTATTCTCAATGTTATAGTTTCCATCAGAAGTTACATTGAAACCTCTACCAGGTTTCGAAGGGCGTCGTTGACCTGACTTATCATTGTCCAGTGGACGTCCAAATATATCGATGCTCATGGTTATGAACACTTTGACTGTCAGCGTGCGAATGATTTAATTTTTCAGAAGCTTTTAATATATAACTCCAGCCTCCCTAAGCTCTTCAATAATTGATATGATTTCATTCGTGTGACTTGGATTTCCAGCAGCTTGAGATGCCATAAGTAGTCGCAAACGATCAACTAGTTCATTTGGATCATCCCAGTAAACATAGTCCATTGGTAATCTCTGTTTTCTGGCAATCATATATTTTGGTAACCCTTTACCGAACTTGGTGATAAAATCAGCAATGTATTTATTGAACTTGATTGTTGTATCTTCATAAATGGTACGATTTGGATCATAATTTTTCCTATGAGCGTTGGTATATTGAATTATGTCCAAGTACTTTTTCTTATCATCTGGGGTGATGAGTGCATCCTCTGGTGATTTTCTAAATAATAATTCCAACAACCCAGGAGTTATTGGATAATTTTTTTCTTTGACAGTTATTGTATCATTTGCAAATAAAATAGGTGAATCACCCATATGCATTTCACCACGTTTTCTGCGTACACCATATCTCATATCATTATCTTTATGTTTTTTACTTAAACGTTGTAGATAATTAGTGAGAAGAGATTTTTACGAGCTGGAGTACTTGTTGATGGTGGTGGCTGAGTAATAGCAAGTTCTGTATTATCAAATGAACTTTCATCATCTGTTATTAAACTGTTGTATACTTCTGGATCATCATACAAAGATTTTTCAACCTCTTGTTTTTGAACCTGTGGTTTTTCTTCTTTTTTAATATTTTCCCCTTTCAACTTTGAAGATTCAACTATACTCTGGAGTGGTGTCACAATAGGCTTGAATATTTCCTCCATAGCTTTCTCAGCTGTATCTTTACCCAACTTCAACATCTTGTGCTTCCGTCGGATGGCATCACTGGCTTGAGATATCTGATGCAGAATATCTTTCTGCTTTGATATTTCTTCAGGCTTCATGTTGACAGGTTAACGTCTACAGCATGTATGACTATCACACTCTAAAGTACCTCAATTTATACTAATGAAGCAGTCGAATCCTTTGCGATACCTACCACTGTTCAATTCACTGTCTTTATCTATTACCACAAACCTATATTTATTCCAACATGCCGAGCATAAATCTCTGAATGAGTTGTACGACATGTCTGTATTGACATGATCATTATAAATATGCTTCAGATTCATTTCATCTTGACGGAATAGCACGAGAAAGTTTGCGTTATCTCTAATCAGATGCTTAGGTATTCGTGTATAAGTTTGACAGAGATAAAAGCTATCATTATCTTTGTGTCGACCCATGCAGAAAAAAGCCTTGATGTGATCCTGTTTTTCACAAGCAACATCATCAAATATCATCAGGGAGTTAGGTTTTGCATCTTCAGGCTTGATTACAGCCTCATGATCGCTGAATGTGAAGAATCCAATACCATCAATCTGTTTAAGCAGTGTTTCGAGAAACTGATACTTTGGTTGGTTAAGAGACTTTGAGTAAAGATATATATTCTCAAACCTCAAGCCGTTTGGATGTACAATAAGAGACAGTAGAGCGTTGGTCTTTCCACAGTTTGATGGTCCGCAAAACACTGCACGGATACTGTTGGGAAGTAATGCACCGTGTCGTTTGAGTTTCACACCGGTCCCTTGAACAATTTGATCAAAATTCATAACAGGCAACTGAGCTCTTGATTTGCTGCCCATGACTGCTGATTAGATTCTGAGCTCAAGGGGTATATATACCAGCTTATATAGATTAGCATGTCAGTCTTTGATGTGACATGTCTGAGAGCAGACGTGGTGAAGGTTTATTCAACAACATAATCAATAAGCTTCCACTTGAATGAACTTCACATACCAGGATATCAGTATTGTGGTCCGGGAACAAAGTTAGCCAAAAGGTTAGCTCGAGGTGATCCAGGCATAAATCCTTTGGACTCTGCGTGTAAGGAACACGATATAGCTTACTCTAAAAATCGTGAAAATTTGGAAGCCCGTCACGAGGCTGATAAAATTATTGCTGAGAAAGCGTGGCAACGATTTCAAGCGAGGGACGCTACTATTGGTGAAAAAGCTGCTGCTTGGAGTGTAAATAAAATCATGAAGTTAAAAAGACGTTTCGGTATGGGTCTTAAAAAAGAAAAACCTATTCCTAAGCGTAAGACAATTAAAAGAAAAACAATGAAGCGTAAGATAAATAAACGCAAAGTAGTCAAAAGAAAGACTTCCATGAAAAAGGATGTTGCTCTAAGACAGATTGTAGATGGAGCTAAAAAGTCTATGCAACCTGGTGGAGATCCGGTTAAAACAGCCCTTGAAGGTGCCCGCAAGGCTGCCAAGAAAGCTGGTGGAAAGAAAAACATTCGATTGCCTCGTATTCTACCAGTTCCATCAAAGATTGGTGGAGTACTTCCATTCTTGATTCCCCTGTTTGCAGGGTTATCAGCGGTTGGTGCTCTAACAGGTGGAGCTGCAGGTGTTGCAAAAGCTATGAACGATGCCAGCGCAACCAAAAATCAATTAGCTGAAAAGAAACGTCACAACTTGAAGATGGAGGAAATAGCTGTAGGTAGAGGATTATACCTCAAACCTTACCGCAGTGGTATGGGACTTTATCTGAAACCATACCCAGAAGGAGCTGGCTGCAAGAAGTCAAAAAACCAGTAGAGCTACCACATCGAGCACTGACTAACATCGATTTATTAAAGTATGCCAAGCTACTTAAAATTCCAAATTTTCGTGGAGTTTTCATGAGAAATGATTTACCAAAATCTGGACCAAAGATAAATGAATCAGCTATAATAAATTTAGATGATAAACTTGGACCTGGAACTCATTGGGTTGCATACAAGAAGAATCATGATCAAGTAATTTATTTTGACAGTTTTGGCAATCTACAACCCCCACAAGACTTGATGAAATATCTCGATGTAGGTAGCGTAAAGTACAATCATAAAAGATGTCAAGACTTTGATACAATCATCTGTGGACATTTGTGCTTAAAATTCCTGGCTGGACAACTATAAATTGAAGTGAGTCGAGACAACAAGCGTCAGTCATGGCAGAGTCATTCACCTTGACACTATCTGGAAACTCCTCCATACTGGAGGCAAATTATTTTCCACCGATTGAGCTATCACCAACAAAAAATTATGTTCTTGGGCTTGTTAAGCTCCTAACATTTAATTCAATACCAAATATTGATGTTGGTGCTAATAAATTTTATGTGTCATCAAAAAGATCCAAAAGAAGTATAATCAAGAGATTTCAAGAAATAACTATACCAACAGGGAGTTATGAAATTAAAGATATTGAAACTTATATAAACAAGACATTACCTGAACTGAGTTTCACTTTAAAAGCAAACAATAATGAGTTGAGAAGTGAAATAAAATGTGATCAATATATAAATTTTGAACCTGAAGATTCCATTGGATCATTACTTGGATTTACCAACCGCGTGCTTGAACCTAACACAGCACATAAATCTGATTTACCAGTGAAAATATTAAAAATCAATGCTCTGAGAGTCGAGTGCAATATAACTACTGGATCGTACATCAATGGTGAGAAGAATCATACAATCCATGAATTTTTTCCAAGGGTTCCAGCAGGATATAAGATAGTGGAAGTGCCAACAAACATCATTTACCTGCCAGTCGCCGTACGAGCAATACACAACTTGAGGCTCCGCATTGTTGATCAGGACGGGGGAATAGCAAATTTCCGTGGCGAGACTATCACGATAAGACTGCATATAAAAAGCCTGTAATGGGTATCGTATACGAGACAAAGACTGGTAACGGGTATAAAAGGATTGCAGGATGCCCAAAGATCATCAGTCATCATCGAGCTCTGAAAGTGTTGACACGGCAAAACGCAGAGTTCCTAAAAAGTCTAGGACTAAAATTACGTGGAAAATTCACAAGATAAAAATAAATTTTTGTTGTCTAGCTTGTGTGATACCATGGCGGAAATCTTAGATATAAAAAAATCAATTATTTTCGATGAATCTATTGCACACGGTGAAGCTCGATCACACTTGCCATATGCATCATCAACATTCAACAACAGTGATGAAATCAGGATTGCTGTTCAACATCAAGATCTGTGCTTGCTCCCAAGTAAGAGCACATTACATTTTTATGGAAGAATGAGGAAAGCTGATGGTACTGCTGTAAGTGCTACTACGAAGATGGTCAACATGGCTGTTTATCATATGTTTGAAGAGATACGTTATGAGCTCAATGGTGTAGAAATCGATAGATGTAAGAATGTTGGTATCACCAGTGTTATGAAAAGATACGCTTCTCTGAGCCCGGGACAACAAAATATTCTGGAAAATGCTGGTTGGATTGTTAATGAAGATGACAACAAGCTGACTGATAATAGCGGTTACTTTGATGTCTCAGTACCGCTGAGTTTCATTCTTGGATTTGCTGAAGATTATCAACGAATTATCATGAATGCCAAGCATGAATTGATACTGATCAGATCAAATACTGATCAAAATGTTTATGTTGTTACCGTTGAGAATGAAAATGTTTCAATTACGATTCAAAAAATTGAGTGGATTGTACCGTATATAACAATGTCTGACAAGCAAAAAATCGAGGTGTTGAATTACATAACCTCCGATCCAGCTATCCCAATCAGTTGCCGGACTTGGGAATTGTATGAGTATCCACTGCTACCAGCTACCAACAAGCATATTTGGATAATCAAAACAACAAATCAGCTTGAGAAACCTCGTTTTGTTATCCTTGGATTCCAAACAGCAAGAAAGAATCAACCGGATCAAAATGCAAGCGAGTTTGACCACTGCAACATTAGAGACATTAAGCTGTTCTTGAACTCTCAGAGTTATCCATATGGAAATTTAAACCTCAACATTGTGCATAATCAGTATGCCTTGATGTATGATATGTACACAAATTTTCAAAGTGCTTACTATGGAAAAGAAGCTGAACCGCTATTGGCTAAAAAAAATTTTCTGAATAAAGCACCTCTGTATATAATTGACTGTTCCAAGCAGAACGAGTCAATCAAGTCTGGACCTGTGGATATACGCCTGGAATTTGAATCATCAGTACAGTTTCCAAATCAAACTGCTGCTTACTGCTTGATAATTCACGATCGAATAATTGAGTACAATCCCATCAGCAGCACTGTGAGAAAACTTACTTAATGGTGCAGTTTGATCCCAAACCCACCATACATTACATGTATGTATGGGACTTTGCATCCAGACAAGCGAGGAAAGGATCATGGGAACAAGCAGCAAGAGACGGAGAACGATGTCACCGACGAATACAACAAATAAATAAAATTATTGATCCTGTACTAATTAATAAACTTAATGTAATTAAAAATAGTAAATAAACATGATGTAATTAAAAATAGTAAATAAAGAAAAACTTTTTTATAATTTTGGGTTTTTAATTATAAACCTTACTATAATAAATACGAAATATATTAGTAACATTACATAGATTTAAACTTTTTCATTAATTGCACAGTTGGTATAGATGGTGTGTAAATGAATTTAAATTTATTGTATGATGTACCGATGTCATACAAATAAATCTTTTCACCATTATTGATAATATTCTTCATCTTTGCAAGTAGCGGCTTATTCAAAAACTTCTGGTTGCATGCAGCAGGGAGAAACGTTGAACAAGTGTTGTCCAAGCATATTTCAACGTTGAATCCAAATTGTGTTCTAACTATTCTGATGTTTGTGATCTCATAATTATGCCCAGTTTCCAATTCATGCATTCGCCTGAATGGTAGACGGCACCCGTACATCCTGGTGATGATAGCAGATTCCAGCAGCAGATTCCAGCAGCGGGTAGAAGATTCCAGGACCAGATAGCAGATTCCGACAGCAGATTTCGGCAGCAGGTAGCAGCTTCCAGGGTAGCAGAGTCACTACAGTATTTTACTATGGTACTTCACAATATTTCACTGTAAACTCGTACTTCACACTGTAAACTTGTACTTCACTGTTGTGAAGTACGCTCTCAGCGAGCTGCTTTTATAGCCAGAGGATACTACGCAGTTACCCCTCACTCTTCTACCTCAAAAACGGTTTGATGACTACGTCATCACTACGCAGTTAGAAATAGAACAAAGAAAAACTGCGCAGTTACGCGACCTTGAACAGGTTCAAACCTGTCCGATGACGTCATCTTCTACGCAGCAGAAATAGAACAAAGAGAACTACATAACCTTGAACAGACTCAAACCTGTCTGATGATGTCATCTACTACGCAGTTCAAAACTCTACCGTATAGTTTGAATAACCAATCAAATTATTATTAATTAATCAAGAAAAATAATTAACCAATAAGATTATCGAGTGGTGGGGGTAAAATCCAGAGATCGGGTTATAAAAAGGTTGAATTGATTGTAAGAGTCATCATTCAGTCACTCTTCGTTGTCAAGAGCAGTAAAAATGGAGATCATTCTAGACATTCAAGGATTCAGAGGAGCTGATAATCGCTTTATTGTTAAGGAGTTGGCCTCAATAACAATTCAACATGATATTGATAATATTGAAGAGTTATCATGCACACTATTTCAACCGCCATATCACTGGAAGGTGTTACCAGTCAACTATCAACGTCTGAATACCTGGCTGATCCGAAATTATCATGGAATCGGTTGGAATGCTGGAATAACTTCATATTACAAGCTCAAAGAAGTTCTCAATTATTTAACTTGTAATGAAAAAATTATTTATGTCAAAGGTATCGAGAAAAAGTTATGGGTTCAAAATTTAATTGATTGTAATAATAAAATTGTAATCGATCTCGATAATTTCAAATGTCCCTCTCTAAAAAGTATGAAAATTTGTAACAATCATTTTTGTAATTATCATGATCGTTTATCTGATTTATGTGCCTTGGAAAATGTAAAAAATTTAAAAGATTGGTTTGTAAGCACTCAATAAATCTAAAATAAATGAATTATAATTGTTATTATTATTTCATCCTAACACATTTAATTCAGAATAGAATTAATTATTGTTAGTTATTAAATTCAAATAATTTTCCAAGACTACTACTGATATTAATACTTATCAACAGATGGCGTAATGGTTTTTGATTTTTAATTATGATAATCAATAATCAGTTTTTGTTTTCTAAAATTTTATAATTAATATTTGTTTAAATTAAAAGTCATGCATTATTTTATATAACCATTTAAAAATAAAAACTGAGTATTGATTTTCAAAATATATCGCTAGAAGATTTTTGGATTTGACGATAGAGAGCACATCAACCCCATATTAGTTTATCAAATAATACATAACTTTTAATTTAAATAAATATTAATAATATTAATAACAAAATATTATAAACTAATAATAATTATTTATCTTTTATTTAAATTAAAAGTCTTGTATTATTCTATATATGTATATATAACTAGAAAATTTTTTTAATATTTTTGAATTGACAGCTTTCACGCTCTAAGAATAAACTGATAGTAGATGGCTCTAGTACAAGAAGCGCGAAATTCAAACTATCATTATGATAAGTAACTTAAAAAATTATGATTAAGTATAACTTATTGAATTTGAATTATAAATATTAATCTTAAATTAAAAATATGAGGAATTATAAATAAAAACAATGAATTATTTATATTGAAATCCAATATTTTATTGATTAAATAATTCCACTGGTCATTTTTACATCAAGACTAGAATTAATAAATTCAAATTTATTATATTTTCCACCATGATAACCCAGAAACAGATAGTTTGAATCTATTAATTCATTCAAACTCTTCATGAAGTTATCATCTTTTAGATGTTGAGTAGTTCTTGATGGTAGATAAATGTTAAATTCATCGTTTATATTAGCAACAATCCTAGTTCCATACTCAGTTGTAATAGCTTTGATACCGTTAATCTTATATTCTCGATTAAACTCCCACTCGTTCATTTTCTTAACAGGAAGAATCCCAGTAAGACAATTAACCTCATTTATCTTGGTTACATCCATGATTGATTGCTGTAAAAATTTTTTAATTAATTGTAATGGTTGATTAAATGATTCTTCATTTAATTCATATTTTGATTAGACAGTAAATGAATACTTACGATTAGTAATACTGATAGGTAGAAGATGTATATCACCAAGAACTTGTACTTCAACTTGTAGTCACCACCAGCTCGTACTTTACTGGAGACGTGTACTTCGTTTTTGTGAAGTACGCTCTCGGCAAGCCGCTTATATAGCCAGAGGATACTACACAGTTACCCCCCCCCCCACTCCTCTACCTCAAAAACGGTTTGATGACGTCATCTACTACGCAGTTAGAAAATTCTAGGACAGAATGAGTCAACTACTGCGCAGTTAGAAGTAATGCAAGCTGTCACCAGATGGCGTTGCGTGAAATCCTTCTCGCAAGTAGTTGACATAACTTCATTTTAAATATATAGAACATGGATATACCATATTACAAATGCGTAATCCTGAACTATTGATCTGTTATGGTTGAGCCGAAGGCAGGTTAATAGTTGAGGATGCTTTTTTCTAACCTCAAAATGTTGAACTCAAATTCAAAATGGTGGAAGTCAGACTGAAAATTTCAGCCACCAGATGGCGGATTCAAAATGGTGGATAGCAGCCACCAGATGGCGGATTTCAGATAGCAGCCACCGGATAACAGAGTCAAAATGGCGGATAGCAGCCACCAGATAGCGAATTCAAAATGGTGGGAAAATAGATCTAAAAAATGGCGGGAAAATGGTGGATAGTAAGATTCAAAATTGGCGGGAAAATGGTAGATACTAAGATTCAAAAATGGCGGAAGAATTCACCACCAGCGCCACCTACGAAAAACCCTCCACCATATCAACGTCGGTAAAAATAGGTCGGTAAAACAGGACTCACATATCCATGAATGGTAACTTAGCATGGGCACCAACCCACAAATCTGTTTTACCGGCTGGGTGTGCACCCCCTGTTTACTTACTCACGTATTCAGGTCGAGTGTATTATGTGCGCGGAGCTCATTGAGTTGAGCCACTGCGACAACTACCTACCGACATACAATATGCAAAACTTGTGGTCTTTGGTAATATGACATTTAGCCTCGTGGTAAACGTTCTTGTATCCACATTTGTTGACTCAAGAGAGGATTCTGCTATTGCAGTTGCCAAATTTAAGCGTTTAATTTTAAGTGCATTAAAAGTGGCTTTCAGAGGAATTGAGGATCAGCAAATCGGTTGTATGAGTGCTCACAAAAAAATTTTTATGGTTAAGCGGACTAATAATCGATCAAATAAAGTTCAAAAAGCACTACATTGCCTTATCGGGTCGTTTATTGACGGTTATCGTTGTGCTATAAGGATTAGTTTGAACGTTTTGGTGGTGTCTTTATCACTGTTGCCATCAACTTTGCCGTTATCATCATCGGGGCTAACGATCTGTATAAAGTTTTTCGAACTTTACAGTTCTTTTATTACCCTCGATTCTTAAGTTATTTCGACCCTCAAGGAACCAGTTACTGAGTAATACTCAGGAGATTCATGTTTTACTAAATCAACAGTTTTTTTATCGCACAACTAAGACTACAAAGTTGTATGAATGAAAAAAAAAAGTTTCGTAAATTCAAATGTGCATGCTTTAATCGCTTGTGTCATATGTTAAATATTTAACAAAAAATTTTTTACTGCTTACATAAATTGATCGAGGTAAAGATTAAATAAGTACAAAAAGTTTTTACTTATAATTTTAATACGACTTTGAATTTTTTAATAATTTTAAATCGAACTGATGAATAGAAAAAAAATTAGAAAAACGGTTGACCTTAAAGGCCATTCCTGCAACTTCTCGCTAATTCCATACCTATAAGCTCTTTGAGTTCAAAAGTCTGAAAGAAGTTCAATCAAATACTATTTTTTAAGTTTTTAAACTGCAATTATTTATGAATGAATAGACCAACATTTACAAGACAGATAAAGAAATTAAAAAAAAAAAATTGATTTAAAAAATGCATTTTTCAAAATTTATCGAATTTACCTTTACATGCAGAATGTACTTCCAAAAAAATAAATAATAGTTTCCGAGAGAGTGGCTGCCAGAAATAATAATATCACGTTTAAAATTCCCAATTTTTCAACTACTTCTTACGAACAGTTATTCCTAATCTCATCAAAACGCCTTTGGCGTGAATTACCACCAGATGTCATCAATGCACTTAGTATCGACACCTTCAAGACAAAGGCTTATCAATTTTTCCAGGACCTTGAGCTTAAGGAGAGTCTGATACCTAGTACTATTGAGGAAAATTTAAGTCGTTAAAATTGGTGTAATTTGCAATGTCCTAAATCTGAACTTAGTCTGGCATTTATTTTAAATTCCATTCCTGACTCGTATTTCATTTTCATTTTTACTGTTTGTAAATAGCTGATTACTTTTCTCAAATTTTTTTTTTTGTTTATACTGTTATATTAGCCTCATTTTTAATTTAAATATTGTAAATATGTCTATGTGGACCTGTTTATAGTCTTACATGTACTTTATATTACTCTTTTTTTTTTTCTGTATTTTTGCCATTTGGCTGTTGCCTTGGCATTCAAATCAAATAAATAAATAAAAAAATAATGTAGCTGATCGAAGGGCAGAAAATGGTGGTGAAAGTTGAAATACATTAACTATATCTAAACGATGATTGAACACTACACTATTTCCGTGTTGAGCCCATAACCTGTTAGAAAAGTTGGTGAATTCATTTCAAAATTTATTACAACCTCATCAATCAATTCATATTACGAAAATAACTTTTAAAAACTCAATTTTCTATTGGTTTCAAATAATCATTTACTAGTCGTGAATTCTCCATCGACATGCTTTGCGGTCAAACATTAATGATTGATACTTTGAGTGACTAATGCTCCGAGATAATTGTAATGAGCATTAAATTTGGCATTAGTATATCCAGTGCTACATTAATCTCCCCTATCCGTCATACCTAGTGTGGACGGTAATTATTATTGATATTGATGGCACTAATAGCTCTGATTGCGAATATGTCAACTTAAATATGCAGCTCACGTTATTCATACATAAAAACTAATTAACTCCATAGCTGAAGAACGCAGGTGATTATTACATAATAACAAAAAAAAAACAACTGGAAATAAATGAATGTAATTTCGCAGATTTTCCGAGCATCAAAAATTTTTAATTAAAAATTTCATGCTAACACTCCAAACTCCACATTCCACAATACCTATATTAATTTACAGAAACACACGAAATTAATTTACATATTTATTCCAATTATAAATTACAGTCCGAGGGTATAAAATATTTTATTTATGTAATTATTTCTCAGCAAGCTTTAATTACCAAAAATAATAAAAATTTAATATCAACTCGTAAAACAACAGTGATATTATACACTACCATTATTGTTGTTTTTTTTAAGATTGTTAGATTATTGTAGTTAAAAACTGGCCGGTCGTCGTACTCTTTAAAATATACGACGTTTGCTGACATGCAAAAGTGCTAGAAAAAACTCGAAGTGAAAAGAGCAAAGAAAAGATATAAAGGTAATTTGCATTCTCGGTAAATATTTTTCTCGGTACACTTTCCATGCATTTATCTAGAACTATAACGTCTCAGTAGGTTTACTATCTTTTCATAAAAGTTTACGTTAAAGTTAAATATTATGTCAGCTATTTTCGGCGACGAACTGCTTGTACTTATTACAAAAAAAAAAAAAAAAAATCAGTGCAAATCACAGAAATATTTTTTGATTAAACGACTAGTAATTATGTTGTAATATTACGGTATAAATGTTCTTATAGCTGTATGGCTAAAAATCTTCGATTCATGAAAATTGAAAAAAGAAATTTTTTTTTTCCTTCTTGCATGAAGACATGCCCTGACTTATTTCCACCTACATTAGAAAAAATATGTATGACAAAACTGATAACCTATACATTTGCAGCAGCTGCTCCCATGTCATGTCAGCTTTCTCCCATTACAATTAAAAAAACTCTTCAATATTTATTTTTATCATCGGCATTTTTCCCTTCCTTCCCATACAATAAATCATTTATAAGTCTACTCTCAATGTCTAAACCATTAAATTATACTACAAAACTCTTATATATTCGCTTCCATGTCACTGACATATTTGCGTTATAAATTTTCATTCCGTAATATTGAAAAAATTTGCACAAGATTTATTATTTATGCAACTTCTTCCTTGTCCTCGCTTCCAAGATTCGGATGGAATAGAGTGACGTATCTTCAGAAAAACACGAAAAAATTAATCATTATACACAACAGTAATATGTTTTTTCTTTTTCAATCTTGTATCGAGCGTCTGCATCCATTGGTATTTATTGTGCATCCAATATTATGTACCATCTAAGCCTTTTTTTTTTTTTTTTTTTTTTTTTTTTTTTTTTTTTTTTCAGATTAAGAAATGCGTGTCATGATTATAATTCTTTATTTTGACATCAATTTAATACCAATCGTGGTAAATTTGAATGAAATAAATAGACGAATTCAATCAAATGAACTGAAACAAAATATGATTTTATTGAAAGTAATCCATCTTCAAATAAAACAAATTTGTCGAAATGAAATACGTATTGTTAAGTTATCTATAAATATATAGGAGACTTTCTATAGATATAGTCACTCATCACGATATCCTGGAACTATAAGACCTAGAGACTTGAAATTTGGCAAGAATATTCCTTTCGCCGAGTAAAGGTCAGCTAACAACGGATTTTACGAAATTCCACCCATAAGGGGGGTTGCGGGGGCGTTAACAATGAAAAATTCCCGTTTTCAAACTATAGCTCCTATCGACTTCAAATTTGGTAGGAATCTTCTGTAAGAGATGTAGAAATAATCTATCTATGAATTTTACGATATTTCACCCCACAGAGGGTTGCGGGGGTAGGTATTAACAATGAAAATTTTTAATTTCCAAGCTATAGCTCCTATAGACTCCAAATTTAATAGGAGTCGTCTACATGTGATACAAAAATGATCTAAGAACGGATTTTACACCGAATCACCTCCAATAAAGATCGCGGGGGTGGGTGTTAACAATAAAAAATCTTAATTTTTAAAATATAGCTTCAAAAAACTACAAATTTGGTAAGGATATTTTATTTGTCATGTAGAGATCATCTCAATACGGATTTCAATAAATTCTACTTCCGATTCGATGGAATGTGGAACCTGTGCAAGTCAAAATAACGCTCCAATTGAATTTCAAGTCTAGATCTAAAATTACAATTCTATAAAGTGCCCAACGAAGCGGGCGGTCAACAGCTAGTTTAAAATAAATCTATGAATTTAAATCAAACAACATGTTTTCTCAGTGTATTGAATAAACTTTTTTTTTTTCATATTTATTACGTTTCTTATTCCACCTAATGATAAAAAAATTGAATTTTACAAAATAATAAAAATCCAAAAATTGTTGATTTTTTTGTATGAATAAAATGCAAAATTATTTTTTAATGAGGTTTTTTTTTTTTTTTAAATCAAGGAACTATAATTTTTGCAGCTTATCAAATTATTCTGACTTTTTTGTGTAATTGCAAATTTTTTTAAGAAAACAATTTTGAGCTTTATCTAAATAAACTAATTTTTTAAAAAATTTTGTCCATTCTTTCTTGATGAAAATCAAACTGAAAAATAAATATTCCAGCCATAATAAAAAATCAATTTGTTTCGGTTATTTTTAATCGACACGTTCATCAATAAATTTTATTTAATTTTCATTTGCACAGATTTAAAATTTATTAACAACGATCTAAAAAGTATATTTGCGCAAATATACACTCGGTAGTGGATGTATTAGATGACTTCTCATCAAGCTAGGTAAATTTCAAGCTGAGAATCAGGAGAGCAAGTTTGCAACCAAATTACGATCTGATGAATTTGTTGATTCAATATCGGCTGATTCGTTAATCTAATTAGGCCCCTTGGTGACTTGGCTCCCGTCAAAGACGGTTGAGAACGAGCAAGTGAATGAGTAAGAGAGATAAATTTACCAGTCAATCGGAATGAAGTGGCTAATTGCATAGATACATTAGATTATTATATTGATGTCATGCTGATAGTAATTTTCAAAATTTCTGCTTGTTAATTTATTTTCTCACGAAATTTTGATTGTGAAAAAAAGCAATAAATTTCACGATTTTCAATTTTTTTTATAAAAATTAGATTTGATCAACTGAGTATCACTTACGCAGTTAAAAGTTAAGTGTAAACTTTATTTGAGGAGCTGATTTTCAAAAGGGTACATTTTCATATTTAAAAAAAAAAACAGTTTTTTGATCTTTTAAATATGAAGTACTTTGAGAATTATAAAGATTTCTAAATGAAAATCGAATTGCAGCTTCATAACCGATAGCACTATATAGCTAAATTAAAAAATTTCAATAAAAATATTTATAATTAAAGATAACCCGTTTTTTGTCTCAATAAATCAAAAATTAAAAGATATTCTTTTGACACTCAACTTCTTATTTACAATAATCGATTGAGTAAGATTTATAAATCAAGAATACTAAAATTATGAGACGAATAATTTGCTGACACTGATGCGAAGCATTAGAGAGTGTTATACAGTCGAAAAATTTTTTTCGCTTCATTTGGGAATTTATTTTTATTATTATACCCTTGTGAGTTCACGGAATAAAGATATTTTTTTTTTCTTAATTAATTATTATTTAGAGTCGGTTTTAACTGTTGTGGTCGTATCGCCGACTTTAACTGGAGTTTAATTCCATACTTTTCAATAACTAATTTAGTGCCACAGAAACCAAAAAAAAAAGGACATCAAAATAGTTTAAAAAATTTTCCCGTCCATCAAGTATGAAACCAGTAAATACTGTAACTTGTGAAAAAATCCATTAATTGAGTCGAAATTTTTTTTTAATTCTTTGAAGGAACTGTTGGCCTCTTATCACGAATGGCTATGTAATTCAGTGTCCTTTAATTGCAATTAATAAAATTAAAAAAAAAAAAAAAACGCTGCATATCTATATTATGTCCATTTATCCCACTAGTGGCACTTGAGCATTATTGTCATATAACTGCTGTTTTATACTTTCTTTTTTACGTTTTTTATTTCATTATTATTTCATAATTAAATGAGCATTATGAGTCGTGCACTTTTGGATTTTCCAAATTTTTTTTAAGGATCTAATCAGTTAAACAAAATTTTCTTTACAATTAATTGAAACTCAATTAATTGAGGTGGAAATGAAGCAAATAAGTTTGCTATTTGAATTAATTGTGAGCAACTAAAGTCTCTTAAATTGGCAAATGTATCAATACTTTATTCAATTATTTTCAGAAAATGACCATTGCTAAACTAACGATCGCTTGCCCTATGATTCTCTCCGGACATATGCGTACGCTTATTACAAATGTATAGGCGTATAGAGCGGTGATAAAAAATGCAAAGGCCATTAAAATCTGTGAAGTAATGGATCGTGTTTTCCGAGCGTTTTCCACGTCCCTGGATTTCCTTTCAACGGTATACAGTATAATATACACATATATACCAGTAGTTTATCCCCTCACTACACAAGGTTATTTCTCGTATCACCCACCAGACGCAAAGCATATTCATATAAACATGTGTACGTATAATGTATAGGCGCTTGCCTTTTACACCCCTAATTGCATATGTATTATGCAAACTTTTAAGACGATTTATCTGCCGGGAAAATATTTCACTTGATCCCAACTACGCAGACAACCTAGATCCCCTTTTTTATAAATTTACATCAGATTTTCGTTTTAAGTCGACCATTCGTCTTTTTACAATTATAATGGTTAAAACGACTGTCATTTTTAAGGTATATATAGAATCCCTTTAAGGTAGCCCCTCCGTAATATAGTGTGGTTAGAGAGCATTTACTTTTGTCGGGAGGTTGATACTAGGGGAGGGTGGGGCAAGACGGCCCACCTAAGCCAGTTTTTATTTTTTGTGGCTTTCTATTATCAAGTGGATTTACTCTCGTCCAACTTTGATTCAATTCACCGAAATTTTTCGAAAGTTCCAAAAAAAATTTAATTTTTCACCACAATATTTTTCGAAATATTACCTTCATTACAACCGGTAAGAAGTGAGCGTAAAATAATTTTTTTTTTAAATTAAACCATATGCCAATTAATTGCCCTTTAAATGCTCTATTAGAATCCGTAATTGCTCCACGTTTATAAATATTGGTTAATTTTTAAAAAATGTAATTTTGCTATAAAATCTAAAATTTTATTTATTATCGTTTACAAATTTAGTGAATAAAGATTTTGGCGCAGTTGGTTCGATCATTACGCCAAAATAATCGTATCTGAAAACCTTACCAGTCAGTTACAGATTTAAACGTATTGTCAACAGATGACATTGCTTTTTTTTTGTGAAAAAAATTTTTTTCAACACAAACATTTACAAAAATATTCCATATATTCTTCGTCAAAAGCATGAAATATAAGGTTCAAAATACTATATAAATATAAATTCGATAAAAAATTGAAGGAGATCTTGCAAAGCCACAAAAAAGAAAATAAAAATTAATTCTATACTCAGATAAAAAAATCGAATTGCTATCTAGACCCTGAAGAAATCGCTTGCACTTAAAATAAAGCATGCACAAACATACATTATACATGCATAGAGAATCTCCATAGCAAGCTTGCTCGATGATAGTTTTATAGAGCACACAATGTGTCTAGCCCTCGTCAAGCAGCTTTACCTCTCGCGCTCCGTTAACTCCGTGTCGCTCTGTGTAACCATATTACCTAAGTCTATCTACTGGTACTACAACTATTACAGTGACTATTAGCTCACTACCGCTATTACTGCTTACTTCTACAGCTAAAAGTGATAGCAGTAGCAATATACAATGTACCATATCAATTGTAGTAGTAGCAGCAGTAACAGCAATAATAAGAGTAACACAATATTAAATCTTCGTTACTATTGATAGATCTCTGCTCATAACTGGAGATTCTTGAGCTACATAAGTTAATCCACTAGTCACGATTCTTAACAACTTCTCAAGCGGAAATTTCTTCTAAGCTGATCAGATTTCACCAAAAAATTTTTCTTCTAATTAATTCTAAAGCCGCAACATTAAAAGAGCCTCTACTCTGCGAAATTATTTGACAAATGATAAAGTTTATTTGAAATAAAGTTCAATTCATCCAGACATAGCTCCGCATTTTATCTTAGAAACTGACAAATTTTCGGGCGTCCCGCTTTCTTCGGCCTCTCTTGTGTGCTCTTCAAGGCTCCAAGTGATCTTTTATTCAACATTTATATCTCCACGCCAAGAATTAATACACCGCTTTGCTTCTACTCGAAAAAAGTATCCACGATTAATCATTTCAAAGTGATTTAACGCTAAGAAATTGCTCCGTTAAGTCGGAGTGTAAGTTACTCGAGGGAACAATTTCAATTAATAAAAATACATCTTCAGTTCAAGTGGAAAGTTTTAAAATTTTGAAGTCAGCTATAGTAATAATAATTCTCATTTTACTTGTACATATTAGGCAAATCCACAGATTCGGTAGAATCTGGCGCCAAGTTCCGTTCAAAAATTCCGTTGTAAACGGAGCGCCAGACTACCGAGTATGTTTACTGTAAGCAGAACGGTATTTTGAGGTTGCACAATTTTATTCAATTCTACGGTACTTCTTGTTCCTAAATTTTATATTATAACAGTAATTCATATTTATTTCACTGATATTAATTAGTTATATTCAATTATAACAATTAATCTACTTGAAATTATTAAATTTTATCAGCACAAACTATAGCAAGCTCAAAAATTTTGATCCTGACTTTTTTTCGATGGGGAAATATCAGCGCCACAGACTAGATAAAATAAAAATGTGTAGTAATCCTTCTACAGATACGCAACTACATAAAAAAAAGGTAATTCACAGCTTGCATCTACGGCCGCCAGGGTGCACTGCAATTATTTCTACATAAACTGTAGCTTCAGGGGGATAGTTTGCGGTAAAAAATGCAGCCAACGCGAGATTTAAGTTGGTACCAATTGTCAATTTTTATTATATTTACAAAAAATACTAAAATCCGAACAAAAACAGTTTCACTGTAAAAAAATCGCGCCAAGTCCACGTTCATAAGACTATTAAGAAAAAAAAAATTTTTTTTTTTTATAAAAAGATGTCAAATAAAAAAATTAAAAAATCCCAGTAAATGATATGATTGTATATCATTTTCGGAAATTAAAAAACATTTTGTTGTAAATTTAAAAATTAAAGAAATAATTTTAGAACGTACTTGGTGTGCGTCATTGTGTATGTCAAATTTTTCTAAGTCCTAGTAGATTGATTTTACGAATTTCATAAAAAGTAAAATGTTTTGCAACCACGCACTAGAAAAATTTTTCAACACCGCTCTAATACCAAAAATTTTAGCACCTACACCGCCTAGACATATACACCGGTTTTTTTTTTTTATAGTGTGGCATAAAATGTTTTATTGTATCACCACTAGATGGTATAATCGAAGTAGCTACTTTTTTTACAATAAGCCATTGAAAGCTTTTCTGACTTTATGAGAAATCGATACGTTGTGCTGTTTATATAAATTACTCGATATAAAAATAACTTTTTTGTATTTAGTGGGAAGAAAAGTAGTGATGTACGAGCTAAACGCTTTAAGTTCATTTAACCGTCAGATTGAATGAACTAATGTGGTGCTTTGAAACCAGTTTTCAATGAGAAAATTTTAGCAGTCTATAAAAGTTTATTAAATTCGAGTATGTGGAATTTACTTTTACCTTAATTTTAAATTGAAGATTGAGCTAAATTAAAGAAAATAAAAAAATTTCAATTGCTTGATTTTGAACACAGACTTAATGATATAATTATGATAATTTAATTTTTATGTCTACGCTGACCAAACAGTTTTTTCAATTAAAATTTGTCGATTTATTCCAAATGACTTAAAAATATATATTAAATACGAACAAACTTGTTTTAAATAAATGTGAATTACTAAATGTTATTGAAATTTGAATCAAATGTTATTGGTTCCGAAGAATGTTATTGGAAATGTTTAGTAAATTAATAAAAATTTAGAAAAAACTTTGATTTTATTTCACAATGGTTCGGAGATTGATCACAAGACTGAAGTATTGAATTAAACTATGAAAGAAAGTATGTAATGGTTTTATAGAAACGACTATAATATTACAGCTCACGGTAATAAAAATAACGAATGAAACTTTGAAAGAACGGAATGAAAAGGTATTTATAAGCGGAAGAAAATAAAAATAATGGGTATTAATAAAAAATAAGTTGTCGAATGTTGAAGAACACTCGGGCACTGAAAGACCGAGGGGATATACTCGGAAAAGAGTGGAAAGAAAAATACGATAGTTGGAGCGATAAAAACATAGCATCGTGATTTACATGGAGAGTCCATCTTACTCGGCAATTTACTGACATACTTGCTCTAAATCTCTGCATAAATATTATTGCTTCGTAACGGTTTAAATATAGACTAAATAATAAATGGGAGAAGTGATAAATAAATCGCCTACGAAATAGTTAAAAATATGATGGAGAAATTCAATAATAAATGAACCCGAAATACATGAATAGAAGAATTCTTATCAAACATTTTTTTTTTTATTTCATTAAGAAAAGGACCTGATATGTTTATAGTTAAATAAGAAAATTTTATAAATTATTATATGATCTAATTGTCCATGTAGAAATTTTGATATGTTCTGATGTGTCCATATTAGGCCATATCTTGCTTGACATGGCTTCATTTATCGCGAAATGACTTGATGTGCCCGTACATAATTTTTCGATCAAGGTAGTGTTAAAAATCGCCGACAGGTGGCGTACGATTGCTGAATCGTCTCTTTATCAGAGAGATCAGTTATAAATACATTTTAATTAGACTCCTTGTGAAAAATTTTTTTATGAAGCCAGATGACATTTTTTAATAATTCTGATACAAAAATTGGTCTTATTAGCTCTTACAACAGCCGTATAATTTTTTGTTGGAGTTAGTTCTGAGAAAATCCGATAGGTGGCGCAGGATCGCATAATCTTCTCGCTATAAGAAAGTTAATTTTTAAGTACTTAATACTAAAATAAAAATCTTTTTTTTGACTGCCTTGAGAAGGTTATCTATCGTTAATTTTTAATTAAATTAACTCCTAAATTAATTATTTTTATATAAAATATGAAAATTGAAATTTTTTTATCATAAAAATTATTTTTTATTTTTATTTGACGATATCAGAGAGATTAGTTATAGAATATGGAATAAAAATAATTTTTTTACTCTTTGAAGAGTGCAAGAAATTCTACAGCAATGTAGCCATATACAATCTTATTAGGCTATTCTAGGCCATATCAGAATATGTTTTTAATATTTTTTAAAGTGATGTTTGATGTTAAAGACTCAAATTTGTGAGTAACAAATTCGAGAAATATTTCTACGAAAACATGACGTGAAGTATGTATCTCCCAAGATTTGACCCAAGACTATTTATCATTTTTCATCCATTTGTGAAACATCAGCTTTAGAATATGAGCATGGTCTTTTCTCTGGTGAGTGACCAAAAAACCTTGACTTGTGTCGTCATGTCTAGCAGCTCTAGCTTTGGCTCTGGCTCAATGCCGGTATGCTATACTACTCTATTGTCTACCGTCTACTCACACATTGACTTACACCACTTCTCTTTACATCCACTTTCACCTCTACCATTCGACCGGAAGCAGTAGCAGCTGCTAATGTAAGAGACATTGTGAAATGGAATCGCTTTGAAGGAAAAGAGTGAGACCGCGAAATCGTATCCCTGAAATTCAGTAATATATAACTTACGGATGCAAGACATATGGTTTTAACCGCACACTAAATTTTGGACATTACTTTATTTTAAACAACCACTTTGCTCAGATAAATTATCTTTTATGTTCTGACCCATTTACTTTTTAATGATGATCGATGTTTTTTACGAATACATAAGAAAATATTTATAGATGCTGAGATGCTGAAAGTGGTTGAGTGAAATGTTGTATCGATTCGATACATTTTATAATATTTCAGAATGACGGAGTATTTTACGTGATTTATCTAGAAAAATTTTCCATGAATATTGACGACCAAGTTGTCAATTTATGAATACGAAGCCAAAAAGGGATAAAAATGATAATAGTTTCATTTATCTTAACTTATTCTTCGAAATTCTAATTCACAAACTTACAATAAATTTCAGTATTCACAGAAAAAAAGAAATATCTATCACAAACAAATCAATAAATTTGAGTCGCCAAAAGTGACTGCCATTATTACCAAGTGTTGATTGCTTTGATGACAACTTAAAAAAAAGTAATAATTAATAAATGAAAAAAAAAAAATATAAGTTGTTTTAAAGTTTACCAACAAATGATCTGATTAAGAGTGATAACATGCACAGAACTTGTTACAAATATTTAAACTCGTTCTGATAACAGAATTTATTTTTGTAAGTTGATTAAAAATTAGTTTTTAATTAGTAATCGACGGATAAGAAAGATTTAAATTAAATTATTAGAAGTTTGTAGAGTACATGGAATGTTTTATGAACATTGCTTTACTAGCTGTCAAAACATGAAAGAAAGCAAGTAAAATCTATAAAACTTTTATATTTCACATTGTAAACTTTTTATATAAATTATCTGTGCATGTTATTATTAAATATTTCATTGACGATAATCTAGTCATTAAAAATTATTTTTATTTCTTTTTGACATTTTTTGGCTAGTTTATGCGCAGACAAGTTACATACAGATGATGTTGTAACTGTTACACAGTTGAAATTCGCTGAATAGGCCGGCCGCGCCACGAAAATATAAAAAAAAACGAGGTTCTGTGCTGCCAGGACAGGAAATATGCGTAACACGCATGCGCTAGAGCAAACCACAAAAGTTGCTTTTTCTGGAGTAAAATGCGGCCCCGATACAACGTACTTTCGGCTAGGAGAGCAAGAAAAAATAATTTTTTTTTTTTTTTTTATTTTAAAGCCATTATAATTTCTGAAAATTGATAAAATAAATTTTATAAGTTAATTATTTTCGTCAACTATTATTTATTTTCCATAAATAAACCATATCTTTACCAGAAATAAATATTTATTTGGCCCTATCCAAATATCTTATATCTTTGACACAAATAAATCTTATTTTGATCAAATATTTTTTTTCTGTAATTTTTTATCTGTACTTTGAAATAAATTACTATAACTTAATGATATTTTAAGTATTTAGAGAATTTCTCACTATTCAGAACGAATTTCCTGTAGAATTGTTCATTGGTCATTGAAAATTCAGTCTATTTGCATATAGTATTATAGAATAAATATAATTGAATGGTTAACTGTTCTCCATAAGTAGCTCGAGGAAATTTGGCATATTTGGAGAGTGTATTTACGAAGGTATTGAAATTCTCTCATTTCTACTCAGATATTCTTATTAGTTAACTTAATAATAATCTGTAAATTTGACTCACAAATAGTTGATTTGTTAATTTCTGTTTGCGTATGAGTAAATCCAGTGATTGTGGCACTCACCTGAAACATAAAACATAAAAATGTAAAATTAATTTTGTTACTTTAATTGAATTAAAGATTGCTATTTGTATTCCAGTCTTTTTCTTCCAAACAAACCAAGTAAACCCTAAATTATTTAATAAAAAAGAATTGCTGATGAAGTTCCTGCGTTTTATTAACATTGTTCACCATACATTTCCTTTGACAATAAATTAAAGCAGCTTGTTTCAAGGTAACGACCCTACTCCCCTCCCCACCCAGCAACAAAGTTACATTTCTCCATATGAAAATAATATTGTACGTAGAACATATTGTCAAAATAAAAAAGGCCATTCGGCAGCCGAAATAGAAGTAGATTTCATAAACAGTTAATTTTACTTATGAATATTAGTAATAAAATAATGATTCAGAATTTTCCTACTGAGCAGCTGGCATGTGAAAGAAAGGGAACGCGTCGTTTTACACAGTACCTTAAGGGTACTGATGCGAAAATCTGTGTCATGACAGATTCACCGACATACAAATATAATTAAATGTTAATTATAAATATAATACGGATCGTAAAAATAGTCTACATATTGTATAATTTTTTCTAAATCGAAAACATTGACATTTGAAAAGAAATAGCATACATGTATATATTTTTGAAAATATATATGTATATATATTTGACAAAAATTTATTTAAATTCTACAGAAAAAAAAAAGCATTGAAAATAAAAATAAAACTACAGATAGATTTTTATAAGATTTATTGGATAAATTGATCGAAAAAACGACTGCAGACAAGTAAAATTTCATTAAAAACCTATATACAAATAAGTTATATTCAGTTTAGGAGGGTAGAATGTTAGGAAAATTAAAGCTCGTTTGATGGGCTTTGAAATGCAATTTACAAAAATTAGATAAATTATTTTGTCCAAAAGTTATCCGCCAAAGAATCTGCTGAAATACGATTTTTTCTGATTTTGAAAATTTTGAAACTCTGTAATTTCTAAACTACTAGAGCGATTAAGCTCATCTTTGAACTTGGTCTTGGTATTCGTCTGCAGATTAAGTATATTTGGTTTGAAAAAGATCCATTATAAATTAGAGACGGTATCTTCCGGATAAGTCACGTTATTATAAATACATATATATTAGGGTGTGCCAAAATGTAACTTCCGTGATAAATCTTTTAAAATTAAAATTTTGAGTTCCGCTTTTAACAGCAGCTATGTTTAGGCATTTTCTGAAATATTTTGGGGTAAAAGGATTTATTTGATTTTCATAGAATTTTTAACAGGAGATTCAATTCGGCACTTCCGACCATATTTTGAATTTTCAGCGGAAGTGCCCAAACTAAGCTTCTGTTAAAAAATTCTATGAAAATCAAATTCATCGTCTCACCCCAAAATATCTCAGGAAACGCCCAAACGCAGCCCCTGTTAAAAGCGGAACTCAAAATTTTTATTTTAAAAGGTTTCTCATGGAAGTTACATTTTGGCACACTCTAATACATATATAAACTTTTGAACTGGTGGTATTTTCTGAACCAGCTTGACGAACTGATTTAGAAAGTGGCAAAATTTTTCGAAAGTTGCGTCATGAAGACAAATGCAATAGTTAGATTTCTATGATATCTACTAAAAAGCATCTCACCACTATAAACACACAATAAATCAACCATTGACATTAATGACTAATCAACGAAGTAACTTCTTTTTCCCCGAAAACATAGACTATTTAGTGATTGTAATTCTTGGCACCCCACTCTCTTGCGTTATTGTATCGTGTGATAGTTACTACCCTGGTTAAAAATTCTAATTGAAAAGAATTGAGAAGCGGTCACTCCATGCAAATTGTATATCTATATATACAAACGGAAGAATTGAAATTATTGAAAAGAATTCGAATTTCATAATTTTTAATTCTTTTCAATCAATATTTTTAAACAGGGTAGAGAGACAATTGGAATCCACATGAGCTTCGTGTTGTAACATTTAATCTTATGTGAATCCAATAATACAGATTCTCCCCTAAAGTTATTTTGTTTTTTCACATTTGAAAGAAAAAATCTCGGACATTAAAATCCAGTGATCAATGCCGACAGTACAGAAGAACAAACATCTTTTCACAAAAGACCAAACAAAATCCATAAAAATAAATTAAACAAAGGTATACATGGAAATAAATTTTATTTCTCGGCTACGCCTCGGGCATCATGACAGAAATCTCAAACTTTCTGCCCTAGTAGTGTAATATACTATTGAACCAAGAATTTTGTTCTCCACTCAAGAAATTTTTTTTTCTGTGTAGGATTAGTTTCGTGAAAAAGTTTAGTGATGATGATTGTTAATACAAAAACAAGACAAATTTTCTAGCAGCGTAAACAAACGTTGAGTAAATAAGTAAAGTCAAAGGGTCTACATCAAAAGTTAACTTGTAATAACATTACTCTCTACATAGCACAAGTCAGGACAGGGCATTCGACATTTGCGGTAGACGTTGCACATGCCGGAAAGCATAGAACATGAACACATAAATACATAGATATAGTGACATAGTTATAAGTATAGGTATGACCTGTAGAGTTTCGAGTGCAGCGTACTGTAGTAAATAGAAATGGAAAAGAAAATAGCTAAGAGCGAAGAAAAGCTCAAATAAGAGATATTGTACAAATACTAGAGAAAGACCAAAATGCCGCGGGTTGTGAACTGCATTAATGTCATGAACCAGTCGTATCGTCAATTAGATAGGTACATATATATATATATATATATATATATATATATATATATATATATATATATATATATATATATATATATATATATATATATATATATATATATATATATATATATATATATATATATATATATATATATATATATATATATATATATATATATATATATATATATATATATATATATATATATAAATATACAAACAAGCAACTGCTGCTCCAGCTGCTGTTACTATTGCTATTTCTGTTGGTCCAAAGTCTAGACTCAAAGAATTAATGTACAGACGTACGAGTAAATACATACAGTCATTACTTCCAAGAGCTGGATTTATACAGACTACAGACCCGGGCTAGATTACACCAAATCCAAGGTAATTCCAGTGACAATATACTTGCTGTAGAAAAAAATTTCGCAAATCAGCTATACGGTAAAGCTCATGGTGGATACTTATGGCTGCTGGTGAACAAAGGAACCCGATGGCTTTTGCGCTTAAGAAATGTACAAGATTAACAATGAGAGATAAATAAAGTTTAATAAAGCTAGAGGATTAGTCTCGCATACCAAAAACACAGAAGACCCAAGTTATTACAATGGATAAGAGATTTAAAGTAGTGATTGTGGTACAAGCAGATCGCAGTGCGTGATAAGATGCTATTGAGGAAATTATAATATGTAGAACTGCTTGTTTACTGTTGTGGTTTTATTGAGGCATAAATTGTGTTGATTTTCATGAATAGTAATCAGTTCCATGAAAAGAGCCTTAGCTTATTTAAGAGCGAAATAAACAAAAAAAATTTTTGCCGAAAAATCTTATAATCAATTATAATAGATGCTTTATGCATTTTTCTGCAACTATTTGTTTATATAAAGGATGTTTGTACATTGTAAATTCAATAAATGACCCTTTTCAACGTTGACAGTCATTTTTTAAAGAAACTTTGACGTACTCTATCTTTTAAACAAATAGACGGATAAATAATTGTTCAACAAGAAATTTGTTGAAATTTTTAGACCCACAATTTTCTGTGATTTTAACAAATTTTCAGTTATTTATATTTTAGACAGAAAATCAATTTTGAAAGGGATGCTTCTTTTCTTTTATCATTAAAAATACTATCATCTATTTAGATTCCGCTCAAATTTCCGTATTTAACTGTAAAATTGCTTGTAAAAATTTTTATAAAAAAAATTAACAGTTTTATCGGAGTAACGTTTAGTATCGGTTAGCTAGAATGCGATTTTTTTCTTGATCTCTCATTTCTGTCCAGATATAAGAAAAATACAGGGGAAAAATGGGAGGCACATTTTGCAGTTTAGGTCGGATAAAATAGAATGTCAACATTAAATAAAAAAAAAGAATTAACTTAAATCAAAAGAAGAATTCTTAAACCGAGAAAATAATTTTGAAGAGTTTTATTGTCTTGAATTAAATTAAGACGAAAAATTATTGAATTAAGTAAAATTTATTTAAACCAAAATTTTCTCAGCTTAAGAATTTTTCTACTCAAATCAAATCATGAAATTATTGATTTGGTTTGAGTAAATTTTTTTTTCTATGTTGAAATTAGTATCTTTGCACAAATTGGACTTGCTGAACGAGTATGACGAAAAATAATGTTCTTGGATCAAAAATATTTTCTTCTGAGTTAAATTATTTTTTTAATGTCAGAAACTTTCTTGTCATTGACGTCCATTTAACTCTACATGGTAATATTCCTGTTACCTGTCAGTCTTGGAAAAACGTTAAGAGAAATGTTTAAATTTTAGAAGAGAAGAAGTTAGTAAAGTACTGGTGCTCTGAATTTTTCCAGCATAAGCTTACTACTTTAACTACGTGAATTCACGTAGAAAGGGCGTAAAAAAGAAAATGAAAAATAAAATAGTTAAGGGGGGAAAAAAAAGTGAGTAGATGTGCTAAGTAAAATTTAACAAAATCCTTTTCGCCAGTATGACGACAAGTTTAATCTTTTACCAAATGAAAATATAGGTTTTAGCTTGCTTTACAACCATATTTCCGTCAGAATCGTACACCCACCCTTTTGGTATATCCATAATTGAATTTTAGACTTGGACCACCGTGCTTTCATCCCGTTTTGTACCACCAGCAATGCTCAATATACATATATATTTTTCAATATTTCATTTATATATACTCTTGTACATGAACTTTTCTATACGTTTTTATGTCAAAATAAAATTTATCCCGCACTAGTAATTGATTTTTAGAAGTTTATTTCTCTTTACCTATCTGAAATTTTAAATGAACAAAAGCGTAGTTATAGATTTTTTAATAGAAAAAAATATTCAATTAATTGTTCCGATTATCATTATAATAAAAATTACAATATTTTACTTACATTTTATAGAAAATGTTCTTAAATACTAAATAAAATCGAAATCGAAGAATAATAGATATTTATTGGCTCTTACCGTTCAGCCGAGCATTGGCATTTTGTACTGGCCCAGTCTAGGTAAATCATCACTTACCGCGGGATATTTATTGTAATGTAATGGTATACGATTTGATTGTCAGCCATTGCTTGGCCGATGCTCTAGCTAATTTTTCATTAGATTGAAAACTATTGATACTTATAAGTCATTACTATGTTGTATCATTGTTTTTAATTTTTCTTAATTGAACGTTTCACAAAATTATAAACTAATTTATACAAAAAATTAGTAAATCGATTTTTGAAAGATATCTTAAGAAATTGTTAGAAATCTACTTAAAATTTTTAACTTCTTGCTTAAAAAATGAAAAGTTTTAAAAAACTGGGAAGTTATTTTTTATTATTAAAATTCAGAAATTGTTCAATTATCAAATAAATAAGGCCGTCACAAACATTAAAGTGAATATCGAAAAAAAGTCGTTGTCAAAATCGCCACTTAACGTCCGAATGACATACAATATTTTTTGTTATTATCGCTCCATAAGTTTAACTTTTAAGGGATAGGAGGCAAATAATGACATATTTAAATTTTGTGAAGTTTCACGAGGAAAAAAAAACTTAATTTTATATTAATTATCTTTTTATTAATATTTATTTATGCCGTGGTTATTATTTTATTAACATTAGGTCCGCTTCATAATAAACTGCCAGCAGAGAAATACTTAGCGCCACTCAATAGTAACTGTTTAAAATTTACTCACAATCATTGGTCAGTACACTAGAATGTGACTTTTTTTTTACAATCTCTCTCAATTTCGTCTAGATGTACTCGAAAAGTTCGTAAAAAAAAAGGAGGGGGTAAAACTTCACGGCCTAGGCCGTGAAAAAAAGACGGTATGGTAGTCTCTAGAAATGAGTCCCTTTACGGACGCCATCCAGCGCTCAAAAGTTGAACTTTTAGAGCGAGTATAACAAAAAATCTATTTTTGGAACATTCAGCAAAAGTATCGAATCATAATTATTTTTCAAGACTTTGCTGCAAGATCATTGACCTCAGTGTGATTTCTTCAAGTTGGAATTCACTCGCATCGTCATGTAATAATATCAAATTGTTAAAAAGTAATGTTCATGCAAAAATCAAGAACCTCACAAAAATTTGTCTTCATATTAAAAACGACAATATGGTAGAGTTTCCAGAAAAGAGTCCCCGTACGTATGCCACTAGGTTGTGCCAAAATGTAACTTCCGTGAGAAACCTTTTAAAATTAAAATTTTGAGTTCCGCTTTTAAAAGGGGCTGCGTTTGGGCATTTCCTAAGATATTTTGGGGTGGGACGATTTATTTAATTTTCATAGAATTTTTTAACAGAAGCTTAGTTTGGGCACTTCCGCTGAAAATTCAAAATTTGGTCGAAAGTGCCGAATTGAATCTCCTGTTAAAAATTCTATGAAAATCAAATAAATCGTCTCACCCCGAAATATTTCAGAAAATGCCTAAACACAGCTGCTGTTAAAAGCGGAACTCAAAATTTAAATTTTAAGAGGTTTATCACGGAAGTTACATTTTGGCACACCCTAGTATGCCACCCAGTACTCAAAAATTGAACTTTTGGAGCGAGTATAACAAAAATTTATTTTAATGTTAATCATCTCATAACTCAGTTTTTACAATACCCCTTATTTTACCTTAAATTTAAAAAAAAATGTTGATTTAGCAAAGAAGCTAAATAAAACACACTGATTTTTGTTGTAAAAATACAAGTAGAAGATGAAAGAACTTGTGATAAAAAATTGAAACCTTTTTTTGTAACTTTGATGCTCATGAGTACATTATCTTCGTATATGGTTGTGTAATTATAAACAAAATGAAATTATGTCCATGAAAGTAAATTTACCCTCCAATACAAAGCAATTTATTGTATCGTGGACATTAACCTTTCTTCTCTCGTTTAGTTTATTTATACAGATGAGAGGGATTTTACGAACACAGTACATCGCATTTTCCTCAGGGGTATTGGACTAAATAGGAAACAAAGATAAAGGTAAATTAATTCCCAGTCAAGTTTAATTCTATGGAATATACAAAACATGACGTCACAGCTACAAAAATAATTAAATAATGAATATACATTCCTCTCAAACTCTTAACTTTATTACGAAACTTTAATTATTACCCCATTATCCATTATGATGACTTATTTATTTTATCCTTAGGCTTTATTTAATCTGTTTAATTATTCGTATATTAACAGTTCATTAATTTATCCGTAAATAATCGCCTCTAATCCATTGATGTCCATCGAAATTTATTGTTTGATTTGTGCAATGAATTTCATCCAATAATCCAAAGAAAAATATCATTTTTTTCTGTTCTGTTTATTATTACAATAGTAATTAACGTTGTAAAGTCGCGAAGGGACGACTTTCTCGTAATTTTTTCTTTACAGTCCCTATATAAGTACAGAAAAATAAGAGGATGTAAGTATTGCGGCATAAGGACGAAAAAAACTTCCGGTGAAGTAGTCTCTAGAATTAAGTGTCTTTGCGATCGCCAACCAGTGATCGAAAAGTGAACTTACTGAGAGAGTATGACAAAAAATTTTGTTCAAAATTTCAAAATAAAAAAAGCATTTATAACTAAGCAGAATTTTTTGATGTCACAGTATGTCAAAGCGCGATCCACTCAAAATTAAATGCTCTACAAATATGACCATTGCGACACAACTGAAATTTGCACCTGTTAGATTTTACGGGTGACTAAACCTGATTTTTAAATCAAATTCTTATATTTTCGACGTTATTTTATAAATTTTTTTTTCATTTTTAATAATCATGACTTTCAGAGCAAAATTTTTGCTCCTTTAAATTTTTCAAAAATTTAATCAAGCGGGAAAAAAATATGGTTGGCTGGATTAAATTCAAACTTCGTAGAGTTTTTGTGGGTATATTGAACAGTCAAATGCACACAACATTAGTGGTTTCCGCAATATTTTTATTGGGCGCTTGATTTTCCAAAAAACCACAAAAAGCCCAATTTTGGTTGCTTTTTCAAATTCATGTAATGACTGATAAAAAAAATTTTTTTTTTCAAAAATCAACAGCCAATCCTTGTAGAGAATTTATTCAAATTTTTAAAACCAACCTTAAAGTTTCTGTGTAATCATTGGTTGCTGAGATATTGGTAATCAAAGACAAAATGATCTTTTTCCATTCAAACACCGATATCACAGTGAGAAATGCTTGCATTGAGAATTTTAAAAAACCAAATTAAAGCTGAATAACTAAGTTATCCAGTCCATATAAAAGTTAAGTTAAAAAAATTTTTTCAGGAGATTTAGTTGGGCATTTCCGGCCGAAATTTGAAATTTTAGCAGAAATACCCAAACTAAACTCCTGTTAAAAAATTCTATGAAAATCAAATAAATCGTCTCACCCCAAAATATCTTGGGAAATGCCTAAACACAGCTCCTGCCAAAAGCAGAACTCAAAATTCTAATTTTAAAAGGTTCTTCCTGAAAATTGAATTTTGGCACACCCTAGTGGACATATATAATAGATCAGACAATATTCTCAGAGGATTTCATAAAGAAGTCAAAAAATATTGTGAGAACTAAAAAATATTAAATGCAAAAGCACAAAAATTCATTTTTCAGATTTGTAAAGCTATAAAAAAAATCAAAAACGTTATAAATTAAAAGTTATAAAATATCCAGCAAATTATCCAAGCTATCAATTTCTCAGAAAGATAAAACTAGTAAATAAGTGCCCAGTATAATTATCAACCTGGATTGATTGGCTACTCGAGGACCCGAATAAGAAATTACTTTCATGCAAATAAAATTCTTATTAGTTAATTTAAATATCATCGATAATGCTAAGAAAATTTCTCAGTTATGAAAAAAGATTATTTGCATAGTTTTATTCGTCTTTATTTTTTTTTTTTTCTAATAAATTTGATATTCCTGATTTGCGTTCTTTCAACCCGCTCACCTTTTATAATTCAAATAAAAAAACTGCCCAAGGGAGTCTTCGTCAACTTGGCTTCCCGCTCCAGTATCCTGTTACTAAGCTTAAAAGTTTCAAAAGAACAAGAAAGTACTATTTTTATTTTCATTTTACCCGGTTATTTTTTTTTTTTAATTATTATTATTATTATCTTTCCTCTTCGTTTCCTCTTGACTTTTTTCGTATAATTTTTGTAATTTCACAGCGATCTCCCGTACTGTTGATTTACGCTTGGGAAATTTTCAACTCGTTATTTCAGGACTTTATTTTTTTTATGTACTCTAAAATACTTTATATTTTATTAGCTTAATATTTAATATTTATATATTTAAACCTTTTTACGTTTTTAAATTATCCATCAACTAGTTGCTCGTAAAATTATACTTTTTCCATTTTTAATTATTAAATGTAAAAAATTTTTTAAACTCAAAGCACCAATTATTTTTCAAAGGTTCAATTATAAACAGTCAGATCAGATAGATTTTATAAAAATTTATCTATTGCATTAATCCTTATGTCGGAATTTACTTAAAATTTTGTTATGTTATTTTTGAAATAGTTGAGTGAGGCTTGGAAGAAATAGTAGTTAAAAAATTTACCTATAATTATAAACTGAGTTTGAAGATGAATAAAATGGCACAAATCTAGAAATAGTGGCTATTAAAAATTTTAAAACGTAAAAAATCGTCATTTCCGGAACTGTATTTGTTTAGTTATTTATGTTGGGCAAGCCACGCGCAAATATAGTCAAAGTGATAAATATTTTCAGCAAGGGCCGAGGCTTTATATCCCTACTGCAAATAATTATCATCTCGATCGTATTTGCGCGGGGCTTGCCCATGGTGCTTAAACAATTTTTTATCCTATGGCGGACGTATGCGGGTTTTTACGTGCAGGGGATATTCAATTTATAAATAAATAGCGTACGACGCCATAATTCTCTAATCCTCTAAACAAAAAAGAATGAAAGTCTTGAAGTTAGTCAAAGGTGCACTTTTTAATTTAAAATTACGAGTGGAACGTAAGCTATTCGGCTGTATGGAGATTGCTGATGTTTGCGTGACATTGTCCTCGACTGTATAAAGTTCTATACAGCCCAGTAGATACTGGCGCGTATGTGTATTATTTACAGATCGACCTTGACGAATCCAAAGTGTGGTAGAGTAGGGTAATGTACGGTAAATTTACGGAACACGGAAAAAAAAATATTGCTACTGGAGCCATCTACTAGAGAGTTACTAGTAGAGCGCTACGACAGCAAAACATTTTCCTACAGTAACAATACGGTATGCCTATGGTAGGAATACTTTAGTTAGCTAGAATCGCTAACTACATTTTTCAATGGTGCCATCTAACATAACCACATACACACGTACCAATATCTATTAACTGAATAACAATATTTATAAATAATGATTTTAATACATAATAATATTTATAAATAATAATTTCAAAAATTATACTTATCAATTGATGAATTTGAAATTATTTATTTAATTATGATTGAATAAAAAAATTAAATTAAATGACATAAAAAAGGTTAATGAAAAATTTGATAATTATCAGTAGATTATAATTTAAATAAAAACATGGTTCCATGTTTTTATTTAACTTTACATGTAAATTGTGGATATTGTAGGGCAAATTACCGCGATTGTACAGTAATTTAGGTTTCTACTGTACAAGTAAAATACTACTGTAATATACGATGGTCATACGGTACATCGACTGTATTTTTACCATACAATACCGTAATTTTACGGTATTTCAGATCCGCCAGGGGAGTGTCGTATGCACGTGAAAACTCCCATCCGTCCGCCATAAGACGAAAAATTTTTTAATCACCACGAGCACGGTAATTACGGATAATTCAATTTCTCTATTCTATATATTCCATGTTATAAATCTACTTTGGAAACTGATTAAATAATTTGATATCTTATTCGTAGTTTCAACAAACTAATTACTCATGCGTATTAGAGGCTTCAATTATTGGATTATTTAGTCTTTCAACCCGTTAATAAGTAGTGAATCCAAGTAATCTATTCCATCACTAAAAATTAGTTAATAAAATAAGATAATCATCATTAAATAATATAAGCTTAATGAAAAATAAAATTTGATTAACTCATTAAAATATTTGATTAACATATAAAAAAAATAATAAAATTACAACCCTTCTCGTTATACTGTTAATGATTAGTTTTTTCATTTTACTTTTTAATGAGATTAAATAGTTGAAAGCTTACAAAAATTTACTAGTTTAATAGTATATTATTAC
The DNA here is from genome assembly GCF_013202065.1 of Cotesia typhae. Lineage (NCBI taxonomy): Eukaryota > Metazoa > Arthropoda > Insecta > Hymenoptera > Braconidae > Cotesia > Cotesia typhae. The sequence continues at coordinate 1,846,082 of NW_027423752.1, forward strand.
ACATCTAGGGAAGTAGAATAAGAAATTTCTCAGATCACATGTAATTGTTGTCCGAGGCGAAGCCGAGGTCAATAAACATGTGATCTGAGGCTTTCTTATTTACTGCCCGTGGTGTGTATACTATTTTTCTCCTTGACGGAGGCGGAAAGCGGCATTTTTGTTTAGCGCAGCTGTATCAGCTGATATCTCTACTACTTTTGAAGTCATATTGTTGTAAAATATAAAAAAAAATACTCATAAATATATGTACAAAGTAACCTGATAGTTTAAATAAATAACGTTAATTTTTATATCTTAAAAAAATTGATAAAAAATCAGCATGAAAACGTCCTTCTACACGCATTTCCTCCCTTAAAAATTCTAATGAAATCTTATAACCCCACTAAAATCAATAAAATTTTAAGGTTTTTTAAAAAAGCAGAACACAGATCCGGTAAATTCAATATATCAGTACGAATACGTGGTACATTCAAGTATTTCAAAAAATTTATCACCCTAGTCCTGATTTGTTGTGGGAAGAAAAAAGTTAAAGCCAATACTGAAGAAAAAAATTAATATCTAAAAGAAGAAATGAATCATTTAACAAACAGGTGATAGTAATAAAGTAACCTCGTGCGAATTGTCAATTTATTTTGTTCAGAAAGTATCATCGCACGTGTGAGAGGTATTTTTTTATTAATATTTTTTTTCTTCGGGAGTTCTTACAGCTCCCTTATGGGTTGAAATAAGAGAGCAAGAAATGTGGCAAGTAAAAGTAGAGCAAGAAAAACAAATAAAGAAAAATAAAATGCACTGCGAATTATTTTATTGGAGACGCGTCTGCAATTTTTCTGTCTTTCTATATAATATTACCGGTATATGTGTGGAATATATATGTATATGTATGTGACCAGCAAAAGTAACTCATGCGCTTAACTTTTTTCTATTTTCCCGTTGATACAGCATCTCTCAACCATACTCTATCCAAAATGGTCACGTAAGTCGTGAGTACAGAGAAGAAAAAAAAGTTAACTCAAAAATGAAAAAAATAAAAGTAAAAAAGGACAATGTACAGTGTATACACTGTGTGAGATCAAGAGAAAAAGTACAGAATGATGATAAAACGAAACATATATGTGGAAAAAAATAATAATAGAAGGAAAAATAAAGGTTGAAAGAAATAGTCTAAAGAGAGGCGAATAGGACTTTTTTTTTCTAATTCCGTCCATACTCAATGATAGTGGCAAGTGCATAAGATTATTGTGCGAACTCTCGTTACATAGACTTCCCGGTTGATAAAAAAATAGGTGGATGTATGTATGTATGTATGTATGTTAGTATGTAGTGGCGATTTTGTTGGAGAAGTTGTAAAAACTTCTAGCGAGCGGGTACTTTCACCTGCTTATAAGGACATTTACAGTGATAGTATTAAATGTATCTAAGAAAAGTACATTCCGAGCTATTTACCCTTTGTAGAAATAGTTATTGTGCAATTGTATGCACTGCGTGTATTTTTAAATTAAAAAAAGGTTTTAGTGATAATAGTGTCACACATTGTGTTCTGAATAAACTGTAATACAGGCACAAAAGAAGAAAAATTTTAACGAAATGCATTCGAATGTTTCCTTGTATTGTTGTGGAAGTAGTTAGGTTTTAGAGAAGAGTAGTGCTTCGAATTTCAATGTTACTTATGCGAAGAAAAATAACACAATCAAAAGCTTCGGAATCATTAAAAGTAGAAAAAAAATTTTTTTCTTTATCAAAAGTATACCCAGACAACAATATGATGTCTTATGACGTTTTCAAGATCAATTTAACATGGTACCCAGATCTTAAAGAGGTCATGTTGTTGGCTGGGTAATCATTTCAATCAGGACTTTCTTTGATATTCAGATGTCTGTTCATATGTTCAACATTAGAATATTGTTAAGATATTGATGTTGTTAGTATCTAAAAAGGAAAATCACAGTTCAGGTAATTTAAGTGTTATTTTTATTAGAAGAAAATACAGAAGTCTGTTTCCAAGGAATCGTTCTTCAGGACTGTCTTCTCAAATCCTTTTTTTTAATTACTCTACCTACTACTTGGGCCTCTTATCCCACTCCGTCATACATTTACACTGCGCCAAAATAACTTAAACTTAAAGGTCCTACGCATTTCTAAAATACTTTTAAAAATCACTCTTACAATTTTACTCACTTAGAACAATCTTACCTATCTGTCAAAACATCTGCATATAGTATGTTCGACGTACTTACTTAAATCTTATAATTTATGATATCTTAAACCGTTAGTCACAAAAATGAAAACTCTACAGTGATCATAAAACTAAAAAAAAGATAAGCTACAGCCTAATTTTACAACACTTCATATATGATCAGGCGTAGTCATATGTGACGCATGTATACTCTCACTGATAGAAAAACAATCTTGATTCAAAAAACCTTTTTTCTTCAAAATTTGAACTCTTGAAACTAAATATAGATATATTTCTTTCAAGAATTTTTGTCTCTTGGTTCAAGATAGGCGATAACATTGATTCAAGATGTTACTGACTTGTGTTAAGAATGGCTTTTTTTTGAGTTATTAATTTACTTATTTCCAAGAAATAATTTTTTTTCGATATAACAATTAAAGACTATTTAGTTTTTAAAATATACTTTGATGAATTATTTTAAGTTTTTTAAACGATAATATTATTTTGGTTGAAAAACTAAATGTATCGATTGAAGATAACATAGCTCTTAAGCCAAGAAAATCTAAATCAAGACAAGAAATTCTTAAAGCAAAATAATTATTTGTCTTCCAAAACAAATTCTTAGATCAAGAAAATATCTCTTGAGTCAACATAAATTTTCTAACATTATCTATGCACATACGATCACATGCAATGCATACATAATTATATATAAACATATGTGATACATGTCAGATCATACACAATCATATGTGATACATAGATAATTACATCTAAACGCATATGATCATTTATGAGTCATATGGAGTCAATAGTTATAAATGTTTGTCGATTTTCTTCAGAGTTTACTGTCATTCCGATGTTAAAATATCAATTTTCTGCAGCGCAGAGAATAAATTAACAACATTTAGTTATTTATTAGTATTACACTGATAACAACTGACAGAATGATCGAAATCGAAATAATAATGCCAGAAAAAACATCATGAATTATAGAAGAGAATAATAGCTACAGAAACAGCGACATGTCATTAATTAGTTTTGTGTATAAAATCCGTGATAAAATAACATTGAACAATAATTCAAGAGAAACCCTCAAGTGTAATACATCACAATACCCTAGTTATTTATTAGATAATCGATTATTTTAATTTATAAATTCACACTATGCTACTATACTTAGAGTCTCATAATTTATTCACCAGCAAATTGCGATTCCATTTTACCTTCTTCTGGCATTTTTCTTCTTAAAAATACATTCACCTATCTTCTTGGTTTATGCAATCTTTTGTGGTCTGACATGCACAGTGCCACAATCACTTGCATTACAAATCGCTCCAGCATCTACACTATTAAACTGTCTTTTCCTGCGCAGTATTCTTCAGTACAATACTATTATCATACGCAAAAATGAACAAGAACGAGTTTTAATTTTCAACAGCTACCAGATGCATCTTTGAAAATTAAAAAAAAAAAATAGACATAGCAAAGCACTGATGAAAATTCAAGTTGTGAACAATAAAATCCGATGGAAGATTAATTGAAGAAAACAATCAACGTTATGGATTTTAATCGGGATGAATTCTGTCAAAAATTTATTCTATTTAAATCGATAGATTTATTGAAGCCCCTCACAGCTCTGTCAACTTAAAATAAGCGACAGAAGTCGAAAGCATAGGGCGTGATGTCTTAACACTTGTTCCTGATTCAGTGACCTAGTATCATTTAAAAATACATAACCTTCTTCGTTTTATTTTTGTTGATAAAACACTTCTTGGTTATTATATTTGGTTGCAAGGTACTCAACTTCCGTTAATAAATTTCAGAAAATAAATCGACGGCTCCATCTTTCATCAATTATTCATGTGCTATCGATTAAATCAATTTATTTCGAGAGGAACTTGGTAAGTTTATTAATCAAATTCATTTTCCATGTCACGCTGAAGTCAAGTTGACAAGAAACTTCATAGAAGAGATTCTCAAGTAAAATTAAACTACCGACCTTATGGCTCTCACGTACTCACGCTATTACGGTGTGTTGATGTCTTGCCATTAAAAAATTTTTTTATATGGCCTAATACATCCATCGATATATATTGAAAAAAATCGAGAGGAAATTCGGAGTGAACATAAATTTTAATCCGAATTAGTTCTGAGTATGTATCTTTTAGATTAAATTTAATATTTATTTTGTTGAAATAAATATAATATGTTAAATTACAAATACACAATTTGAAAAATTTATCTGAAATTTTAGTTTGTAAATATTAATTATTTAAAAAAAGAAATTTTAACTTTAAAACGTTGAACTAAATTTTAATAAAGATTTTTTTTTTCAAATCTTGTCTATAAATCGTTACATAAAAAGTGAAAAATAATGAATTATTACGTTTAATTCAATAAGATTAATTATTTGAATGTTACTGAAATTAATTGACATATAGCAATTTTTAAGATTTCGTAAAAAGTAAATGATTTTTGGGAACATACTACCTGTAAAAGTTACAAAAAAAGTATTGATGTAATTTTTATTAAATGGTAAAAGTTATTATTTGTATTAAAAGAAAAGAAATAAAGTAAGTTAATTTTTTGTTATAGTCGCTCTAAAAGTTCAACTTTTGAGCGCTGGATGGCGTCCGTAACGGGACTCTTTTTTAAAGACTCTACCAAACCGTCTTTTTTTCACGGTCTAGGCCGTGAAGTTTTACCCCCTCCTTTTTTTTACCAACTTTTCGAGTACACCCAGACGAAATTGAGAGATATTGTAAAAAAAAAAGTCACATTCTAGTGTACCGACCAATGATTGTGAGTAAATTTTAAACAGTTACTATTGAGTGGGGCTAAGTATTTCTCTGCTAGCAGTTTATTATGAAGCGGACCTAATGTTAATAAAATAACAACCATGGCACAAATAAATATTAATAAAAAGATAATTAATAATAACTAAATTTTGTTGCCCTTGTGAAACTTCATAAAATTTAAATATGCCATTATTTGCCTACTATCCCTCAAAAGTTAAACTTATGGAGCGATAATAACAAAAAATATTGTATGTCATTCGGCCGTTAAGTGGCGATTTTGACAACGACTTTTTTTCGATATTCGCTTTAATGATTGTGACGCGAATGTTCGAAAACAAGCGTAAATTTCCGTCCTCGATTACGCCTCGGACGTTAAAATTATGCCCGTTTCTAACCTTCCCGCCGCAAACCTTAAGCTCATATCGAAATATCGTCGCTGTCAGAAAACCGCCACTTCACGGCCTTATGACATAAATATCTATTTTAAATCTGTAAATACGCATTTTATAATTTTCAAACGAATAACCATTACTTTTTTCATCGCTATCGAATAAAATAAATAAAGGATTCAGTTCGGAGGGATTAAATCAAGTAATAAATAATCCAGTTCAAATTCAAGCCGCAAATTTTTATAGGTTTTTTTTTTTTTTATATCCTTTGAAAGACACATACATGCAAGGCCTGATTTTTTTTTTAAGTTTTCATTTTAATCCAAGAAAACACGAATAGTTCGGTTGTTCAGCTTAAAAACTAAATAAAAGAAACTTAAAGTATTAAAGCATTTAACGTAATTGAAGATGGCTGGCTACACACGGTAGATATCACCATGTACTTGTAGTTAAACTTAATTAAATTAGATCTAATATATTTTAAGAGACAGTATGGATGTTAAGTTAATACTAACGATTATTCTAGATGATTATAAACAGATGTAAATTACAATGGAATTGAATATACAGCTAACTGACAAGGAAATTTGCCATGCTAGGCAATATATCAGTATATCAAAACATTTTTTCATTGTCTAATGACAATTTCTATTCGTAGCTTTAATTCTCAAATAAAAAACTTCAAATAAAATTAACTTATAATTTATAATTACAAAACGGAAAAAGAATAGTAGAATAATAATTAAATCTGAAGCCTTCATTTATTACAACGTGGAACGGTTGTATGAAAAAGAAAAAATATTTGTTTAATGTTAAATTAAAAATGAATTTATGTTGAAAAAACCTAAGAAAAATAGGTTAATTCATATAAAATTTCATTATTTGCTTTTTCTCTGTTTGTCGTTAATTTAGTTCTATGACTTTTTTTATTTTGTATTATAGTACCCACCACTTTGGGTACTTCATTTTAATTTTGTCCTACAATGACCTCATTTACGTTGTGACCAAAGTCTCTGGTCGTTTTTCTCGATTTGCTCGATGGGTTTTTTATTTTTTTTTCACCCCCTCACTCTCTGTCCATTACCAGCGCCTGTTTACACATTTTTATTACTTTAACCACACAACAGCAATATCATCAAAAAAACAAACAACTAAACCTGTGAATAAATAAATTTAACATTCAGATAAATTGACCCGACACTAACACAAACAAAACAACTAGAGCTGGTAAAATTAATTAATGAAAGTAATTTGCTGTGTATATTTATTAAACAATAAATTTCATTTCAGCTGTTGAATATAAAATGTTTGTGATTGATTGATCGCTATTCAAAAAATAAATTGTCAATCCTCTATGCTCAGTTGTAATGACAATTTAAATGTATTTTTCATAGTGAAATTCATGTACTTTATTTGAAAATTGAATGACCTTGAAATTTTTAAAATCTAAAAAAAAAACATAAATAAAATGTGAAAATATACATCGAAAATGTTCAATAAATATTTTTTATTTTTACGTTAACTCTTTGATATTTTTTGTTTTTTTACGAATGAGTGAAAATGTTTTTTATTCTAATTTTATTGAAATTCGTGTGCAGTATCAAAATAGTATCTACTTCTGTCGTAAATAATATTATTTTGAGTTAAAAAAACAAGAGGCTAATGATCATGATGATAAACATTATCATTATTTCAAAAATAATGATTATGATGACTGATGACAATAACGATGATTATAAGAAATTTAAAGACAAATCGTCATCATCATATCAATAATAATTATAATCATAATTATGATGACAATAACGAACTTAATGACTAATTATTATAATGATACCAATGATGATCATAATGACAAAAATAATAACCATTTTGAACTCAATAACAAATTATAATCATCATATATGCCTACACGGAAAAAAGTAAACTGTAAAATTCACTCGGATTCCGGTTACTTTTGACAGTTTTAAACTGTACAGTGGACATCGAGGTGGCAAAAATGTAAATATTACAAATCTAAATGTAGAAAGTATAAAAGCCACAATTTATAATTTAATATCCAAAATAAGTGATTAGTAGCGGTCACTATAGTAAATAACGACTCTTTCATCTTTAAAAATTACAGTTTCAAACGGTAAAAATTGCCATTTCAATGTGTAGTCTATACTATCATACCGAGTAAATTGTGACTATGACTATAGTAAATAACAACAGTGGTTTTATAAATTTTACAGTTTCAAACAGTAAAAATCGCCATTTTAATATGTATTTTATAATATCACGCCAAGTAATTTTTAAAAATAATAATAGTAAATAACAACCCTGACTATTTAAATTTTATAGTTTTAAATATTATTTTCGGATATAATTTATTAAATTTGCTATCGGGATTAACAAAAAAATTAACAATAAAAAAAAACTATAAATAAAAAAATTTTTTTTTATTTTGTCTTTTTTTGTTTTTTGTTTAATTAATATTTTTTTTTTTTACATTTTTTATTTTCGGAGTTTTTTAGAGGAGCTGGAGGAGGAGATAAGATTTCAATCACATTTGCATTCATTCATTGTGAAGAAGTCTTACGCTTGCCTTAAAAATAAATTCAGAAAAATATTGCCCTAACCGAGTTTCGAATAGTAATAGTAACCTTAACGCACGCGAGACTATCACCTAACCGCAACGCTATAAGAACGTTGGAGGGTCATTTTTGTCAGAAGTTTTATTAACCACGTATTTCTGGCTATTTTGGCAGTGTTGAAATCGGTGCTGTCCAACACGTGTTAAAAAAGTCAAGTTCAAAAACAAAGAAAACAAGCCAGACTCATAACGCGATTCGACTGTAGTACATGCTAATGCTCTGCAAGAGCACTAACATTACAAATAAGGAGAAGGGGAAGGTCCTACACTCTGGGAGAATTAAACGTTTGAAACAGTAAAAATTTTACTTTTAAAATGTATATTTTACCCGTCGAAGCACATCAATAATTACAGTTCCATCTTTAGCGTTGCGTTTAAAATTTACCATTTTACTTTGTAAATATTGACGTTGCTTATATAAAAATTTACTAACTGTAGTTTATATTTTTTAAATATCATACGATCATTTTTTACAGATGAAATTATAAATATCAAAGTCAAAGTTCTTAATTATTATACTTTAACATTTTCGACTTTCACATAGCGATTATTACTGTTTGAAATAGTATTTTTCAGCGTGTAAACAATAAATTGTAGCATTTAAATAATAAATATTACATAGTGACTAGTAAAATCACGATTTTACTGTTTGAAATGGTAATTTTTATCAGTTGATCATTACTTATTACAACTCGACTATCATTTATTACAGTTTACTTTTTTCCGTGTATGATCAATCATGATGGTCATAGTAAAAATCATGATGACAACAATAATAATAATAATCATCATCATCGTAATAGTGACAAATGATCAATATGGTGATAATCATTATCATAATCGTGACCATGACAATAAAAATCATTATTATGATGACAAAAATCATGATCATGAAGATAGCAAGCATAATCATTATACCAATAATAATAATGATAAAAATTATGATTTTGATAACTATTACTAGAGTCATGATTCGTGATGATAAAATGTTCATTATTATACACAGAAAAAAAATTTTTTTTGATCGAAATAAGATTTATTTGTGCCAAAGATAAAATACATTTGAGCAATTTAATTGCGTAGGATAAGTAGTTTATTTATGATAAAGATATGGTTTATTTGTAGTAGGGGAGAAAGGAGTCAATTAAACCATGGGGCAATTGAACCACTCGACTTAAAAAATCGAAAAAATTGAAAAAATGCTTCATCCTTTTAGAATTATATTCTAATATGTTAAACGCAGATATAATCAAAATTTGAAATCATTGCGATTAATATATTTTGAAAAATTGAAATTTTTGTATGTTTAGGTATGGAAACTTTTTTTTCGGTTGGTTCTAAATTGTTTAATAATATTTCAATTTTTGAATTAATTGATAAAGTTTGAATTGTAGTCGTTGTATATACTTATACTTTATAATCCTCAACTTTGCTCATAGTGATGTAATAGTTTATTTATTTATTATTTACTATTAATTGTTATAAAATTAAATGGGGTCAATTGAACCAGTAGTCTCGGAGACGATTGAACCATACAGAGAAGCATGGGACATGCGCACGCATCTTGAATCTACGTCAAAAAATCTCAGGGAAATAACCTAACAATTTGATGAACTGAATTTGTAATGAAAATTATTTTTAAATTGATTTTTAATTTATTTAATACAATATCCGTGCATTAAAACGGTAAAACAGTAATATTAGCAAGTAATAATTGATATATTATTTATTACAAGTTCGGGTTTGAGTTTTAAATGTTATTGGTTCAATTGATCCCGAGCAATGGTTCAATTGCCCCCGAGCGGGGGTCAATTGAACAATTCGACGCGTTTGGATAAGTTAATAATTTATAAAAATTCACGTTGTTTATTGACTAATTCATGTATTGATAATGATAATAGACACAATAAACTATCATTTCAAGAAAAAAAAATTGTTATTTAGTTTTAAGTCAAATAGTAAAAAATTGCCAAACTTTTTTTGGTTCAATTGACCCCTTCTTCCCCTAAATACATCATTAAAATAAAAAATTGAGAAAATAAATTTAAAATTTATTTGATCAATTTTCAGGAATTACAATAGTTTTAAAATGAAAGAAAGAATTATTTTTTAAAACGTCGCTGCAGCTTTAACTTGTAATCAAAACAACCAACACTTGGTAATAAATAGTAGCGGTCACTTTTGGCATGGTTTAACGGTTAAGTGACGTCATGAGAGCAATAGTTGGGAGTTTTAATACCAAAGATTTGTTTTCGACAAATTTAGCATCTTTACCACAAATAAATGATACTTATACTTCTGACGAAAAATGAAATAATTAGAATCAACTGTTATATTTACTTGTACCAAGTTTATATAGTTGTCATAGGGAAATGTTTAAAAAAAACGACTCAAATAAATTAATTTATTTGTTACAAATATTTCTTTTGTGCTGTGTAATTATTGTTATCGCTATTATTAATATTATTATCATTATAATTATCAAAGGTAATTTAATAATATTTATCTCTATAGTTCTCGGCAAATTGTTTGTACCGTGAGCAAATGAAATGTTGAAAATGGTTTGCTTATTAAACAGTAAACTCTATACATTCCAGGTATGACATATACAATAAACAGTATGCATTCATTACGACGTGTTTCGCTCTTGATAACTGCAAATTATAAACCAGTATGTAAGAACAAGGAAAACATGAAGTCGATCCTTTGTCATCCAATTAATAAACTGAAGACCATTGACATGCATGTTATAAATGGATAATTAAATGCATTCACAGGTCTACTATAGGAATAAATAATATCAAAAGTAATTATGAAATTATAACAATAATATAATTGTTGGACGTGAGCTGAAATTGAAACTTATTGAACCGTATTAAAATTTTAATTAATTTAGCAACTAATTGAATTGATTAGTCACACACATACTCATACTATTTTGCATTGTAATTATTGATGATGATATCATACATGTTGAGTGCAATTACGTGAATCATTAAAGTGTGTAAATAAATGGATGGTACGAGTGATTAAAATGATAAAAAGTAGAGCGCGGACATTTTTTATTAGATAACAAGAATAATTAAAATACTCATCTCGGTGGAGAAAATTAATGATTAAATATTCCTTCATTTATATTTTTTTCCGGGAAGATCTGCGAGGCAGCTATGACCTATGACACCGAGAAGGATGAGGAAGACGACAATGACAAAGGGTGAGGCGAAGGGGTAGGTGAAACCGGGTTAAATTCCAACGTAAGTACGGTCGTGAGGTTTCTCCAGTACCAGGTCGAGCATTTTGTACGATCGTGGTATGGCAAACGGTTAACTTCCGGCGGACTTTGTGCTTCCGCGTTTGTTTCCGTTTGTTGTTTCCGTTTTTAATACCTCGTTGGCTTGCTGCCTAGATGCGATCCTACTTGGACGAGAATAAGCCTTTCTTTCATTTACCGAGCATAAATAGAGGAATTGAGGACGTTAATGTCCCTCTGTAAAATCAATCATTTTACCACTTTTGTGCTTTTGTCATTTATTCTGTCACTGAGTAAAGAAATTAAGCTCAGTAATTGAATTGTTTCAGCTGACATTTAATAACTATCTAAATTTGTGACAGTGAGTCAATCATCGTAACATTGGCCCACTTTCGAGTAATTCTCTATTGGATGGATCGAAGCTCTACGGAGCAGTGGATACTTTTGACTCTATAATTTCTTGTGTCAAGTTTTTAATTATAGTTTTTATAATAAATTTGGCAGGAATATTCCTTTCGCCGAGTAGAGGTCAGCTAACAACAGATTTTACGAAATTCCACCCACAAGGGGGGTTGCGGGGGCGTTAACAATGAAAAATTTCCGTTTTCAAACTATAGCTCCTATCGACTCAAAATTTGGTAGAAATTTTCTATAAGAGATGTAGAAATAATCTATTAATGAATTTTTCGATTTCTCACCCCACCGAGGGTTGCAGGGGTAGGTATTAACAATAAAAATTTTTAATTTCCAAGCTATAGCTCCTATAGACTCCAAATTTAATAGAAGTCATCTACATGTGATACAAAAATGATCTAAGAACGGATTTTACACCGAATCACTTCCAATAAAGATCGCGGGGGTGGGGGTTAACAATAAAAAATCTTAATTTTTAAAATATAGCTTTAAAACACTGCAAATTTGGTAAGGATCTTTTATTTGTCATGTAGAGATCATGTCAACACGGATTTCAATAAATTCTACTTCCGATTCTATGGAATGTGGAACCTGTGCAAGTCAAAATAATACTCCAATTGAATTTCAAGTTTAGCTCTAAAAATACAATTCTATAAAATGCCCAGCGAAGTGGGCGGGTAACAGCTAGTATTTACATAAAATGCTTTAAATTAATTTCTTTGCAAAATTAACATTAATGAGCAATTAGTTAATTAGATTAACTGAGATTGTTATAATATCACAAGTATAAAAATGTAGTTTTTTGAACTTTTTGTCGGTACAGTCCATTCGAATTATGCATAAGTTGAAGTAACTATTTATAAATAACTATACGGACTATATTTTAATAAATGTTTCTTTTGTTATCATGTTAAATAAAAAATTATTACGTGACTGAAAAGTCGTTAAGGACGATGTCTCAGATAGCTCAAGTGGAAAAGCCCTTGATGCGTAACCCAAAGATCCAGGTTCGATTCCTGGTCCGGGTTGCACTGAAAAAAAAGTATGAGTCCCACACTTATAAATTTCAGTGATATTGAAATACTTGGTATTGCGAATATACTTAAACACTGTTCGAGTCTCAGCGCAATATTTTTAAACACTACACTGAAACTCGTTTAAGTCATACACTTAAACTGAGTTTGAGCGCCACCGCAAAACTCATATCAGCAATACACTCAAATCCTTATAGTAATAAATTTACAGGATAAAAAAAGAAAGGTTATGTAAATAAATATTGCTATACATTAAAGAAATGACAATAAACCCATTTATTTTAAAATTAAATTTATTTAAAAATTAATAAATAATTAATAATAATTATAATATAAAATACAGAATATTGACATATATGGGACAAGGTATATTAATATTAATTTTTAAAAAATAATTTTTTGGAATAAAGTTGTTTGTTAAATAAAATTAAAAAATTATCAAGTGACTGCTAACTTTAATGTGATATTAATTTTGTACTTATAAAAAACTCATAAGAGTTGTCAGATATTTGTTTATAAAAATTTTTAAAAATTAATAACAAAATTGTTCCTGGTGACTCAAATATGTTAATTTTTTTTAATTTTTAATAATTTATTTTATTTTTTTTATTTTATTTATTAAAAAATATTGATTAAAGATTAATGTTAGGATGTTACATTTATTATAATAAAGGTTAACCTCGGTTGACAATGTGTTTAAATTTTACAATATCATAAAATTACATATCTTCAAACACTTGATGATAGGATGACAAATTCCACTCGGTTAATTTATTTTTTACCCACGGATCCATAAATTATTATTTTTAATGTCAATTATATAAATATTTTTTTTAATGCTCTTGAGAACCATGTTTAGGTTAAAAGTATAAACACGGTATATAAACACGGGGAAAAAAAGAGCGATATACGCGCTGAGTTTTACGCGGGAACTTTTTTTACTATACTCTCTAGACTTACAATAGTATCGTATGGAAAATATAAGTCACTCACTTAAACAGAGTATTGCGATAACACTTAAATTTTTTTATCATATTCGCAATACCAATTCATTAAAAAAGTGTATACCAATAGGACTTAAACTTTTTTTTCAGTGTGTCAATTATTTTGTCTATTTTCTGAGTTGAAGAAAATTAAGATGACTATTAAGCACATATTTAACTAAAAATACTTTAAAAAACTATGAATTAAGATTTAATATAAGTAATAAATAATTTTAAGTATAAAAACTTCAATTAAATTATACTTGGGTATAATAATCCTCTATTTGATTAATTTATAATTTCCATAATTTCATTCTTAAAGAAATGAATAAAACTTTAATAAGAAAAAGGTAATATCAAAGTAAAGCTATTTTGATTAACTGTGAATCAATGAATCAAAAGAAACTAATGAGACTAAAGATATTAAATTTCTCGATTCAGATGTAAACAATTGGATTGTACAAATTGAAATAAAATGAGTTTTCAATTCCGTGCCGGTTAAGCTGATTCTTATTGAAATAAAATCGCTTAATACTTCCGTAAAGAATCGATTACTGTGAAAATAACTTCTTACATTTTATAAGTATGTTTAACGGATTATTTATACATTATTATCGATAAAGTATAAACGTATTTAGCTCGCCGTAAGGCAGATCATTATTTTGTGAAATTACTAGTTTTGTGATTATCCTCTAGTAAAGTTTAATAAAATATTAACGGGTGGAAGGTCATAGGTCGTTAATTACATTTGCAAACCACTTTAGCTAGCAGTATTCTGAAAGGATGAGAGGGTTTAAAAATGAGAGAAAGAGGTAAATAAAGTCACCGGGTAACAGAGAAAAGAGTTAGCGAAATTTTTTTCCCTTTTTTTTTACCCTTATACCTACTTTTTTATAAAAGAAAAAATTTTCAGCATTTAATTAACTTACTTTGAAGTTTTTCAATTAACGATAGATTTCAAATAAAAGTTATAAATTAAAATTTTTAATTGCCTTCTTTTACAAATTAATTTATACATTTGTTGATATATTCAGGTAATCAACAGTGTTTGATTTTTTAATCCTTAATTTTAATTTTATTTTTATAAATACTGGTATAACTTCGATAAAAATAATAAATGGGTTACTTTATTTTTTTCTTGTTTCAGTTTTTGATTAAAATAAAATTCTCGCAAACTCACGCTGACCAAGTAGAAAATTTTCTTTACGATCATACCCAGTCGAGCTTTTATCCATTAATTTTACCAACAAACCCACTAACAGAAGCCGTGCAAGCCAAGAGAACTTGAAAAGAAACATACAAGTTTAAGAAATAGAGAAAAATTCAATGTAATAAAAAAAAAATATTTTTTTTTTAGTCTTTTTTTTTCTTTTCCAATCAGTATTGCACGCCTCATAAGCGAAGCGTTGAGGTTGTGCTCTACTCTCGACATTTCAGAAAAAGCAATTTTCTCGAAACTGAAATTGATTTTTTGTTATTTTTATTGCACTCACAGGTTAATTTGAGTACACTAATATCAAGTCAAATAATTTGTCAGGCACACAAAATATATTTCAATAACAATTTTTTTGTTTAACATGGTAAATAATAACATTAAACATAATCTTTTCTGGACGTCCGTGTATGGATAGGTGTATGTGGCATCAAAATTGGTCGAAAAAATGATCGTACCGGAATAACTTTTATTTAATTATCTAAAGTAACACACGATAGAATTTCTTAGCTAATATGAGCGTTCAATTCACTGTCGTTAAATTATTATTTATAAAAAACTAATATATGACTGTTGATTTTTTTGTATATTTATCTATACATTTTTATTACAGTATTTTTTTTCCTCACCTTAGAGTTACGGCGCTACTAAACCATAGCAGTTTTCTGTTTTTTTTTTTTTTTATTATTTTATTTTAATTTGATTAATTATTTGATTGTTATCAGTAATAAAGATAAAAAAAAATTGCTAAACTTCTTTAAAAGCATTTTTTTTATTTGTTTATTGAATAAAAATAAAAAAAAAAGTCAAATGTAAAATCTCAAGTTGTAACCTCGTGAATATGACTCCATCTGATATCTATAAATGGTACTTACTTACAAGTCACGGTAATGTTACATTGACTATTGCGGTGTTTTTCTACATTTTAATATTTTTAATAGTACACTGATAGAAAATTTATGTTGACTTAAGAGATATTTTCTTGATCTAAGAATTTATTTTAGAAGACAAATGATTATTTTGCTTTAAGAATTTTTTGTCGTGATTTAGATTTTCTTGGCTTAAGAACTATATTATTTTCAATCGATACATTTAGTTTTTCAACTAAAATAACATTCTCGTTTAAAAAACTTAAATTAATTCATCAAAGTATATTTCAAAAACTAAATAGTCTTTAATTGTTTTACCGAAAAAAAATTATTTCTTGGAAATAAGTAAATCAATGACTCAAAAAAAAGCCATTCTTAACACAAGTCGGTAACATCTTGAATCAATGTTATCGCCTATTTTGAACCGAGAGACAAAAATTCTCGAAAGAAATATATCTATATCTAGTTTCAAGAGTTCAAATTTTGAAGAAAAAAAGTTTCTTGAATCAAGATTGTTTTTCTATCAGTGTACGTTGTGAAGATATTATTCATTTCATTTATATTGATTTATGGTTTATTGATTTATTATATGTTTTTATTTATTTATATAAACATGTTAACAAGGACGAGAGAAAAAAAATGAGATTATGAGGCGTGCACTTTTAGATTTTCCAAACGTTTTTTATTTGAACTAAAAAATTTTCTACGTGATCTTAAAATGTTTCACCGTAGAGAAGTGCACTAATTATGCAAAAAAAAAAAGTTACTGGGTTAACTAGAATTATTTTTAATTTTTCCAGTGCAAGCTAGTGCTTTGAGGATAACCAGAGTCATACAAAAAGTGGATTATAATTACGCTCCTGGCAATCTAAACAAGCAATTTAATGGCTGAGTAACATCGTTGGGCTTTGACTCACAGCAACACCTTCGATTGAGTGAAAAATTTGTTGAACATATAATGCGATGTACATGTGCACACAGCATACAACATACAACATGTATAATCAATTTAATATCGTAGGGTTGTTTATTTTTGAAGTTATACTTCTTTAGGCGCGTTATGAAAAATTGATGAGAGTGAAATTTTACGATGCGCGCGCACACCGTGACACAAAATTAACAGAAATGAAGTTGCCCACTAAATCGCTCATTAAGTTGAGGAAAAAATGCTACCAACAAAACAGAAATAGAACCTCTATTAGTGGCGCATGTTGGCACGCACGCCGCTTGTGTTCACTGTGTATTTATATTTATATTATTTATCCACATGCTTTGAGTTTCTACATTTAAAACACGTGTTATAATCAGAAGTGATTTGAATTAAATATTTAAATCAATACTAATTAATATTAGAAAATATTTGTGAAAAAACTGTGCTCATCAACCTTCCTAAGTGCTCCAATACAATTTAGATTAACTCTATCTGTATGTATTATTTAGTAATATAAATGACAAAATTATTATTTAATATAATTCATACTAAATATTATTAAATTATTAACGTTAAATATTTATTATTAATTATTTAATATTTAAAAAAAAAAGAAATAAATTTAATAAAACATTAAGTGAAAAATTTGTGATAAAAAATTAAACTTGAACATCAAATTTAAATATTAATTTCTAATATTTATTATTAAATTGAGTGAATAATATAATAAAATAATTAATAATTAATAATAATAAACATAATTTAAAAACAACATTCGAATAATAATAGAATTTATGTTACACTTAATGTAAGAGAATAATAATAAATATTTATTTATTTAATTTTTCAAATGTAAACTGAACTTTATTGACTATAATAACTCCTTTTCCAGTCTTGGATTATTTTATTGTAATTAATTATTTGCATACAATCAAAAACTATTTTTTTTTAAATGTTAAAAGTATTAAAAAACTATTAAAATTATTATGCCAAAGAAGTATAACTTCTTACACGTGTACATAAGTACACGCACCCTTTTTTCTTTAATTATTCACCAAGTATGTGAACTTAATTTTGACTCACTGATTATTAATTGTGCAAAAACAGTATTAGTGTTCTAGCAGACACCCGGGGTATCTAGTTAACTAGAGGTTACATGTATTTATAGACAGCGTAATAAGAGTAGAAGAGGTTACAAAGAGCTTGTTAAAGATACCGTACATAATGTGTCATGAGAGTGGAAATTACTGTATTTTTGTTTAACGCTAAATTTTATTATTATTGTTATAACCATCGTGCTTTTTTATCAAGTACTCGTACTTTATGTAAAATGTTGCGTGTTTTTTAATTCCAATTAATTTTAATGAAAGTTTGTTTATTAGTGGTTAATTAGCAGTAAGTCGATAAACTTAATGCTAAAAAGTTTTATGTTTTAGTTTTGGAAATTTGATTTAATCATCGGGAACTTTGATTCATTTTTTATGAATTTAAATTTAAGAAAAAATTAGCAAATCTTCATTAAAAAGTAAAATTATATATTGATAGAAGAATTAATTTACTATCAACTAATTTATTTATTTTGAGAAAATTTTTTAATAAAATGTAAGCAACTCTTTCTTAACTTTCAATGAACATTTTTTTGAAAGACAAGTATAAGGTAGCTGCGGGTAATAAGGCCTAAGTGATAGAAATGCTATTTTAAATAACCGCTTCCGCTAAAGACTTCTCTAGTAGAAGCGTCTAGCATAGAAATGTCGCTACAAGTTTATAGAGTTCCGATACAACGTTCCTTGTTTTCTATATTTTATCATCCGTCATATGCTAAAGTAGCGCAGAAGAATTCCTAAAAACGATTTGAGTAAATGGTAAACATTTTTTATAATTTTATATTTAATAATTTAAAATCATTGTTCTAATTTTTATCAACATCTTAAAAAGTATTGTTGCTCAATTTAAGTTATGATTGATCTCTAATACCAATTTTATCAAGTATAGTATAATTATTTCCCGTATGTATAACCCACAGGCCATATGACCCTACCGTGGTAAAATAAGGCCTATTCGCAAGGTTTTTGAAAAAATTTAATTTTGTGTTTGTTTATGGTGAAAATTACCATAACTCTATCATATTTTATGGCTGATGTATTAATTTAAAAATTAATGATGTATTGCAATAATTACATGCAATATTTTCGATTTTGTTCAAAATCTCCCTTAGCTAGGCCTTATTACCCGCCGGTACCTTATATTTATACGATTTTATTCATTTCCTCAAAGATTTTCTACTCTCTCTGGAATTGAAAGTGACTATTCACTTTGTTGTAGTGCAGTAATTTTTACCAAACGGTATTCTTTGCCCTAACAAATAGTGAATACTGCTAATTTCGAGAAAAATTTTTTCTTCTATCATTTCAAATCAACTAAACTTTCCTTCAAGAAGAAAATTACTATGGAAAAATTTTGATCTCTTCAGTTAAGAAATTAAATTGTTAAAAATTTTAATCAATTTAATTTGTTGTTACAAGAACGCTCTTTTTTAAAATAGATTTTTTTTTTCAGTGCACTTGCATGAAAAACATGTTTTGCTTCAAAAGATGTTTGATTGGCTAAAATAAGACCTGATTAAAAGAAAATAATATTAACTCGTCAATAATCCAAAAATTTTTGGAACTAACCTTGATATCTCACGTCGCCTCAATTTTCTTGAAAAAATAAACGGTAATGCTTCTAATCCATTAGACCTACACACTATTATTCTCGATGAATCATCAAAATTTAACACCGTAAAATTGTGATATCACTTTATTATGTATTACAAATATCATGAGTGGCTACATTTGGAATTTTATCATTGACAGGTTTAAGCTACGGAAACTCATAGATTATAATGTATATATTACAATTGGATGTAATTTCATATATGGGAATGCCGATGTTTACTCACCGAATGACGTTAAGATTTTGTTCCTAAAAATGACCTACTACGTGATGTATATTTGTTTAGTGCGTGAATGACTATACGTATACTAACTTTATCCCTCGAAGGAAACTAATAATAGTTAAGATACAAAATAAAACTGGGGCGGAATTTTAGGGAAAATTCATGTATATATATTTATACACAATACAGCTTATTCATTTTTGTCTTTTCAATTCTCTTACTTGTTATTCTTATTATTTTATAGTTCATATACGCCTACATTTTATTTCATGACATCATGCATAAATAAATATATATGTATATATTTATAAAAAGAGCAAAACAAGATACAGCAGATAACGTTAACTTTGCCGTATTTACGTTGCTGTGTATGATCTCAGGATCTATTTATCTCGCCACATAAACTTGGAGCGGTTGCCTCCCCTTTCTCATTCCTCCCCACTCTACTTAAAGATTTTTCTTGTACCAAGTTTAAGTTTTTTTTCACTTGTCGCTTCGATGGCGTATCGGAGAAACTTGGTACGTAACTTTGAAACCGCGACAGAAATTCCACAAGCAAAATTACCCTATTGCTATATATCTTGCGCCTCAAGTCTCATACCTTATAACCACATGCCACAAAAGATCGGCAAAAAATATCCAAGGATAAAAATAATAAATTAAACTTTATACTACCGTTTAAGATACTTAATCTTTTTACGGCCGTTTAACGGATATCGTTTTCACGGTTTCGGTTTTTTGGTTTAATCAGGATATTAAACCTATTTGATAGGCTATTTTTTACAGGTTGGATATTGATGGAAAAATTTTTTATATCGTTTAATATAACTAATTTTTATATCGAGCCTCATAAAGACATATAAATAATAATTTATGAAAGTATTATCATATTAAAAAAAAAAAAATTACAATAGTTATGTTGCTCGGAAAATAGAAAAGTGGAAAAATTAAATTTATGACTTGGATTTATTACAATTTTAAAAATAAGTCAAATTCTTCTAGTGTGACACTGTAAAAATTGTTATTCATAAGATACATAACTACCATTTCAGTTTCATTTAAAAATTTTTCCTGTTTATAATAGTAAAAGGTTCTAAACTTAGAATATCTTCACAACATTTGATAATTATCACTGATTTTAAGTAAGGTACCCGCGGGTAATAAGGTCTAAGTGATATAAATGCTAAAATAACCGCTTTCGCTAAAGACTTCTCTAGTAGAAGCGTCTAGCATAGAAATGTCGCTACAAGTTTATAGAGTCTCGATTCAACGATCCTTGTCTTTTATATGTCATCATCCATCATATGCTAAAGTAGCGCAGAAAAATTCCTAAAAAGCGATTTGAATAAATGGTAAACATTTTTTATAATTTTATATTTAATAATTTAAAATCATTAATCTAATTTTTATCAACATCCTAAAAAGTATTGTTGCTCAATTTAAGTGATGATTGATCTCTAATAGCAATTTTATCAAGTATAGTGTAACTATTTCCAGTATGTATAATAGGGTGGGTCAAAAAAATCGAATAATTTATTTTTGACTTTATACTCTGAAAAATAGGTTCGTAGACACCTAAAAAGAATTCTCTCCAAGTATAAGCTCTTAATTATAACGGGAAGGTCCTCCGCTTTGCGGGTTTCTATTTTTTTCGAATAATCAGATAAAAAAATTTATATCTCGCTTCCAACTGCTTGGAAAAATATTCCGTTGCATAGATTTTGTGAGAAATTGAATGCTTTACAAAAAAGGTCTCTTATGACTTTTTCAAAAACTCAACCGATTAAAAGATATTCATAGTTGAAGTTTGGCTATTTTAAGGAAAATATTCGTTTTTATTATGAATTTTATAAGTCGATGAAAAAAAATTATTTCGGATTGCGGAACTCATGATTTTGTAGGAAATTTACTGCTCTACAAAAATGGTCTCTTATGATTTTTTGATTAAGTGAAGCCGTTACGAGATATTCATCGTCAAACATTAACGAATATCAATATTTCCAGTTTTTGATCAATAATTCGATAAATTTTAATTTAAACTATGAGTTTCAGGAAAATTTACATAAATTTGAGTTTCGATCGATAAAGAAATGTTATAAACAATTTTTTTAATATTGTTTTCAGTCTTGAGCTTGTTTGATTGCATTAAAACAAGAAATTAGAGCATTTTTTCGACATATAGCCAATGATTAGTTTAATTTGAAGTGAATGACATATTTCTTTGTCAAATTTAATATGAAAAGTATTGAATCAAGTGAGAAACAACCAGTATTTAACTTTTTTATAGATAAATTTTTTATTCAATTATCAATTGCAATATAATTGTCTATATTTTTAACATAACAGTACGCTATTACTATAAATAATTTCTTTTATTACAATTTGGGAATGTTTTTGATGTTCTTTGACAACTTGCAATAAGTACTGGAATTGTTCTTCATTTTTGTCAAGCATTGATTATATTCACTGACTAATGCAACAGCTCGCTCTGCTGAATCATTGACAACTTTTAGTTGTTGAAAGTATTCTTTATTTTCGAGATAACTCTCATTAGTAGGCCATAATTCAACATCGACATCAAGAAAGTCATACGGTAGATCGAAGATTTTGAAAAGATTTAATGACTTTTTAGACACAAAGTCACTCAGAGTTCTCTGCGCCAATGAATTCAAATCTTTTTTAGCAATTACAAATCTTTTAGCTTTAGAATCTGTACCTTCACGAGTATTAACAGCTTCAACAATACTTTTTTTTACTTCTAATGGAACGCCATCGTCAAACAGTGATAAAATGGCAAGTTCATCGCTCAAATACCATAAGTGCGAAATCATTTTTTCACACGTAGCTGAAGAAATCAAAGGATTGATATGTTTGTACTCCAATAAATTTTTCATAAACTGCAAGTCATGATAAGCAGCAGTTGTTGCAGAAGTTGATGAAAACCAAGCTTTTAAATACAATGTGACTATAAAAATACAGAAATGACGAAGACCATGCAATTCTTTCTGAGAGAGTTTGAATTCATCTCTGAATAGATACATTTTCAAACTATAAATGGCCTTAGCCATCCATCTAGCATGATGAACAGCACCAGGACGTTTGAAAGAAATCTTTTCTTGAGGCATTTCTCCAAGGAAAATCAATGATAATTCCAATAATTCTTTATCTAACTTATTATAACATTTCTTTATCGATCGAAACTCAAATTTATGTAAATTTTCCTGAAACTCATAGTTTAAATTAAAATTTATCGAATTATTGATCAAAAACTGGAAATATTGATATTCGTTAATGTTTGACGATGAATATCTCGTAACGGCTTCACTTAATCAAAAATCATAAGAGACCATTTTTGTAGAGCAGTAAATTTCCTACAAAATCATGAGTTCCGCAATCCGAAATAATTTTTTTCATCGACTTATAAAATTCATAATAAAAACGAATATTTTCCTTAAAATAGCCAAACTTCAACTATGAATATCTTTTAATCGGTTGAGTTTTTGAAAAAGTCATAAGAGACCTTTTTTGTAAAGCATTCAATTTCTCACAAAATCTATGCAACGGAATATTTTTCCAAGCAGTTGGAAGCGAGATATAAATTTTTTTATCTGATTATTCGAAAAAAATAGAAACCCGCAAAGCGGAGGACCTTCCCGTTATAATTAAGAGCTTATACTTGGAGAGAATTCTTTTTAGGTGTCTACGAACCTATTTTTCAGAGTATAAAATCAAAAATAAATTATTCGATTTTTTTGACCCACCCTAATGTATAACCCGCAGGCCTTATTACCCTACCGTAGTAAAATAAGGCCTATTCGCAAGGTTTTTGAAAAAATTTAATTTTGTGTTTTTCTATGGTGAAAATTACCATTACTCTATTATACTTTATGGCTAATGTATTAATTTAAAAATTAATAATACATTGCAATAATTAAATTCAATATTTCCGATTTTTTTCAAAATCTCCCTTAGCTATAGGCCTTATTACCCGCCGGTACCTTATAAGTTCTTTACATTTCGATAACTGAACGACAGAGTTTAAAAATTACAGGTTGAGCTGTTCTAATGCACTCACTAAAAAAAAAAAAAAAAAAAAAAAAGTATTGTTCATATTAGTGTACACAGTATTATCGAACGAGTTTTCTTATGCTCAAAACGTATATTGTGATTATCAAAATACTACTATATTTCTCAGAACACTACCGAGTTTAGTTTGAGGTCCATAGGGGTGGGGAAAAAGAAGTCAATTGAACCATAGGGCAATTCTTAGCATAAGAAATATTGTGAGGAAAAAAAATTATTTATTATTGTCGAGAATCATCAGGTCAAACTATCAACCTTATTCTTCCGATGAAGAGCCCATTTATTCTTATAAAATTTATTTAAAATTTTTCACTCTAGTCCATAACTGCAACGTTCAATACTAAAAACTGAAATAATTTATATTAAAATATAATTCAATTGATTAAAGAGAAAAATTCTTCAATGAAGAAGATCATAGTGAAGAATTGTTTATCTTGATTTGAGTATAGAAAAATATTTAAACTGAGAAATTTTACTTGACTTAAGAATTTTTCATTTTAATTAAAGACAATGAAATTTTTGAAATGATTTTCTTGTTACAAAAAATTTTTATCGAATCAAGTTAATTTATTTTTAAGTGTAATCGCTATTTTCCGTATAATTTTTCTGTGCATATAGGATCATATCAGAAAAGTTTTTTCACGGATAATAAACGGTTTTATTGTGAAGCTAATGAATGTTCATCGAATGAAACAATAACTAACTTTTCTTGCAGTGAAAAATGTCCCGCGATATTTATTAAAACTGTCTTTAACGTTAGTACAGCCTTACAAAAAAAAAAAAAAAAAAAAAAACTCATAATTACTTACATCAGTATCGTATTTTTTTTGGCGACAGTAAAGTAAATTTAAAAAAAACTTATTCAACCGTAAATAACAAAAAATTACTTCAAAAGTGAGATCAGTGAGCTGTGAACAGTTAATGGATCATATTTCAATGAAACTCACCTTTTGACAAACGAAATCGATTTATTGCGTGTTCATGAGAAAAAAACGAGTCGTTCTCAACACAACCTAATGAACACCATAAACAACAAATTCCCAGAGGTAAAAGCGTTAAACAAACAAAAAAAAACTAGTTAAACATTCCCCCAGATAATTTTGTACAGTTTGCGTTTTTTTTCTTTTTTTTTTTTTTTTAAATAACTTTCAACCAGAAAGGTATCGACAATCTAAGTGAAACCTTTTCACGCTTACTAAAAGAATAACAAAACCAATTGAAGAATAAGAGCTCAGAAGTCTTTTTAAATCAATTTAAAAAGTTTAACCTGCAAGCTGATAAAAGTTTTTTACGTTTGTATCGTTCTAAGGTCTGTAGCCTGGTGTTTCATTAATACATATATAAAGTTTAGTCGACTTAAATCGATTTAGATAGCCTGTTATATTTCTGCACTAGTAATGATGTTCCCCACGCTGCTTATTTTTATTTTTATTAAAAGCCGAAGTAATGGCTCTTTAGGGATCAGTATCAGTCGATTCGATGATAAAGCCATAGGGAACTACCAACTATTCCGCACAAAATTCACTGTAATTATATTTAATGCTGTTATTAAGTTTCTTGGTAAGTGTGACGTTAAGGATGATATAGAACTTTTTTGCTGTAGGTTGCTGAGTTAAGTAATGTGGAATTCCTTTTTCTACGTATGAGAGTTGAATTCCAACTTATGTTCGATATCAGAATGGATATTAATTTTGCACGCAGGTATGTTTATTAATCGCCTGAAAATCAAAATTCTGACGTTCTGTCACATTGAATTGTCCCTGATAGTCATGTTGCATGCATGAATGATATCAAAATTTTATTTAATCGATTAATTGCTATTTTTACATTAAAAAGGCTTTAATTGTTTGTAGTATACATTTTTTCAGTTTTTATAAAGGGGGTAAATGCGAAAACTTTTGAAAAAATCAATTTTTTGACTGAATTTATTTCATGCATGAAGCGTGAGTATAGGTATGCTCTACACTGATAGAAAATTTATGTTGACTCAAGAGATATTTTCTTGATCTAAGAATTTATTTTGGAAGACAAATGATTATTTTGCTTTAAGAATTTCTTGTCTTGATTTAGATTTTCTTGGCTTAAGAGCTATATTATCTTCAATCGATACATTTAGTTTTTCAATCAAAATAACATTATCGTTTAAAAAACTTAAAATAATTCATCAAAGTATATTTTAAAAAGTAAATAGTCTTTAATTGTTATACGGCCGAAAGTACGTACTTGATGCCTCGGCCGAGAGGGCGAAAGTCTAGAATTTATGCTTTGGTAGGGGCACGCATGCGCACTGCTCTAGTAAGCAGAACGAAACTAGTATGCACTGAACTGATGTACGACGCAGCGTTGAGTATATTTATACAGAGACAAATAGTGAAATAAAAAAATTCAACCGTATATTTGAATGGTTTCTAAAAAGAAAAATGAATGTGTTGTCATCATCGGATGATTCGGACGATGAAGAAATTCTGAGGAATTTTGATGCGGAAGCCAAACTGATAATTTTAACTGATACGTTACCGAAGAAGTCTGCGGATAAGTACTTGTCAAATCATGAGACCTATAAAAAATGGCTGATAGAACACAGGGCGTCTTTATCTAATTCTGATGAAAGTAACCTAATTGTGTACTTTAAAGGATTAAGTGAGAAGTTAAAACCGTCGACTATATGGTCTACATGGTCCATGTTAAAAAAAACATTGAACAATTATGATAATATTGATATTGGAAGGTTTCAAAAATTAAAAAGTTTAGTTAAAAATAATTGTAAGGGTTATAGGCCTAAAAAATCTTTAGTGTTAAAGTCGGATGATGTTACAAAGTTTCTCAATGATGCATCAGACATAACACATTTGGATCAAAAAGTTAGTATAAATATTTACTTCCATAAATTTATATTAATATTTTTTTATAGTATGATTATTAATGTTTGTATATTTTTAGGTTATCTTGATATTTGGTATTTGTGGAGCTCTCAGATGTTTAGAAATCTACAATCTCAAAAGACAAGAAGTTGAAGATCTTGGGAATCGGTATCTCGTTTCAGTTAATGATACAAAAAATGATGTGCCTCGGCAATTTATAATTGGGGGATTATTTTACGAAATAGTCAAAAAGTACGTATTATTGAGACCAAAGGATCTAATTTCTGAAAATTTCTTTATACAATATCGCAAAGGAAAATGCATTCACCAGAATATTGGAAGAAACACCATTGGGGCAACACCTCAAAGTATTGCATTATTTCTTGATTTACCCAATACAAAACGTTATACTGGCCATTGTTTCCGAAGGACTGCTGCTACATTATTGTCTGACTCAGGTGCCAGTACAACTATGCTCAAACAACTAGGTGGTTGGAAATCAACAGCTATAGCCCAAGGTTAT
Organism: Cotesia typhae; assembly: GCF_013202065.1. Lineage (NCBI taxonomy): Eukaryota > Metazoa > Arthropoda > Insecta > Hymenoptera > Braconidae > Cotesia > Cotesia typhae. The sequence continues at coordinate 1,873,185 of NW_027423752.1, forward strand.
TAGTTATTTTTATACTTTATTTATTCTATTTTTCTATTTTAATAATTTATTCAATTATTAATTTACAGGCTACGTTGAAAATTCCTTAAAAACTAGAGAAAGAATTTTTAATAGTATTACTGGTACGGTTGATCCAAAAGCTAATAATAATTCAGAACCATCAACTAGCTCGAGCAACTTGACAACGACAAATGATGAAAATTTACAGCATGCTGACATTGCTGACCCAGATTTTGAAGATGATTTTGTATTGGATACTGAAGACTTAACTACTATTGATAGTCTCAATATGCCCAGAAAATCTACATCACCACTGCCATCGACATTAAAGACAACAGCACGAACAACTACAGCAACAACAGCAACTAAGTCTACACACTTTACTAGAAAATTACCTATCAATATTTTTTCCAAGAAAGACGAACCACCCGAGAAGAAACTTAAATTTAACCCCTTGAGAAATGTTACACACGAAAAAAAATTTAATTCAGCTTTGGACGCAGATACTCCTTGCAACACATTTGATAACTGTACCTTCAATGGCAATATTATCAATAATTTCTACTGTTCATGTATGCCTAAAAATTCTGATAAATGTGATAAAAAATAAAATATATTATAATTAATGAGAACTATTTAATTATATTTATTTAATTTTATAACATTATTTTTCTGAATTAGGTGCACATGATGCCTGCCCCCGACCAGCCGCACTCGCTTCGCTCGTGCTGCAAATGTCGGGCAGGCATTTATAAGCAAGAAAAGTGATAATTAATTGACGTACTTTCGACCGCAGATAAAGAAAAATAATATACACTACACGGGTAGAAAGTTTGAGAGCCCTGAACTGCGCGCGATGATGCCCTCGGCTTCGCCTCGGGCATCATGGCGCACAGTGCAGGAATCTCAAACTTTCTGCCCTTGTAGAGTAATATACTATTCTTGGACATAAGTAAATTAATGACTCAAAAAAAAGCCATTCTTAACACAAGTCGGTAACATCTTGAATCAATGTTATCACCTATCTTGAACCAAGAGACAAAAATTCTTGAAAGAAATATATCTATATCTAGTTTCAAGAGTTCAAAATTTGAAGAAAAAAAGTTTCTTGAATCAAGATTGTTTTTCTATCAGTGTACTCTCGTCTAAAAATCCAGATCCCGTGTTTCGTCACAATAATTTGTATTTGAAAGACATAATGTGCATATAAATGCTACAAAAAGTATACTGTCAGATAAAAAAGTAATCACTGATCATTTAAAAAATTTTTTTTTAACTATTTTTACATAATTAAATAAAAAAAAAGTGGTTTTTAAGTGCTCGTAGTTTACATTTTTGCAAATTACTGTCGGGGTAAACACTATAACTTAAAAAAAAAATCCATTTTTAGACTCGGTTTTTTTTTTTTTTTTTTTTTTTTTTTTTTTAAATTAATTCATTATTTATTTGCAAATACAAGAAATAAAAAACTGTAGCTTGAAACCGTTTCATCTAATTACAATAAATTTTTTTTGCTTGGTGTCGAGAGGAATTTTGTTGTCTTTTAGCAGCCATGTATTATTTTTTTTTCTAAATTTTAGCTACATAAATTCACAATTAATTTACACTTTATTACTTTTTTAACTGCTCATAATATTCATTAACATAATTTCCATTTTTATAGGTTATTTATTGTATAAAATAAAATACACACACTAGCGTACACGGGTATTGGTTCAAGCAATTCTTACGCTTCAGTTGTAGGTGGCGTGATTTCTAGTTTTGCATCAATGTCGCTAGTAAGGGCCTAGTTTGTATCGAGGTGGCTCTCGATTATTTCTACTACTGTATTAGCGAAAACTTGTTGTATATTTAAACTTCACGTTAATCACTTTACATATGAATTGATCGTTTAAAACATGCATATTTTGGATTTACCAAAAATTTCTTTATTCTCATCGATAATATTTATGTAGCGTAAATAGAAAAATTTGATGTGATCTATAATGAAAATTCTATTTTTGATCGAAGTGCCATGACAATCTTGTGTGTTTATATATGACTACTTAATCAATTCATTTCAATCTATTAGATCAAGGACTTTTAGATTTTCCACTCTTTCCACGATTCAATTGTGCAGAAATTCCATTGTCATGTCATTAATAAAGGGTAGAGTTTCAATTGATTAATTCGGAATTGTCGATTGGCACTAATTTCATTTGATAAAGTTAACCTATTTTAGGAAAACCGCTACCGGAAAATTAAATAAGTTTTTTCCTAAAAACTTTGTAAATAATGAAATAAAAAAAATAAAATCGTTCAAAAATTGTAATTAAAAATTTCAAAGTGATTTTAATGAATAATTTTCAATTATGTTTTCAATAAATTGACAACCAATACGACGATAAAATAATGAAAATTAAGCAATGTGATGTCAAAACACTTATTTCAAAATTAACTTGTAAACGTTTGAGTCATGCTGAGATTCAAAAAGTCCCGTGTCCTGTCGAGGGCATGAATGGTTCAATAAAAATACTTTTGCCGAAGTTAATAAAGCAGTCAAAAATTTCTAGCTGAATGATTTATATGAATTATATAATTATATTCTGTATATTTTGATTTACATTTGAGGATTGTTAAATGAGCTGATTTACTTGATTTATACTTATTCGATTTATATGATTTATATTTAACTAGCGACCCGGTCCGCTTCGCTGAGCCTCAGTCAAAATGACTAAAGTTTTTGTTATAATTTTTTATTTCATTATAATGATCAATTAATTTTTAAGTTCAAACAATAAGTTTAATACAATAATAATTAATCTAGAGCATCAACTAAAATGAATAAAATCAGAAGTAATAAATTTTGCATTATTCATCGTCAAATAAAAGATTCCTACCAAATTTCAAGTCTGTAGTAGAAGTTACAGTGTGGAAATGGAAATTTAATATTCTAACACCCACCCCCGCAATCCTTATTGGGATTGTTGTAAAATCCGTTCTTAGATCATTTCCGCATCACATATAGAAGACTCCACCTAAATTTGCCGTCTGTAGGATCTTTAATTTGAAAGTTAAAAATTTTCATTGTTAATATCCACCCCCGCAAGCCCCCTGTGGAGCGAGCTATCGTAAAATTCGTTCATAGATTATTTATATATCTCTTACGGAAGTCCTAATTTTTACGATTATATCGATTCTAAGCACATTAATGATTTCTGACATTTAGATCTGATTGGAATGGAATTAAATGAATTGTCCTAATAATATGGATAATAACAATAATAATCATAATAAAAATAATGATATGAGTAAATTTGCATGATAACAGATAATGTACAGTGGATGCAAACGACTATTGGTATAATTTAAAACCGGATTTTCAATATCGATTATAGATATGATCAGACGAGAAATTTAATTAGTGAATCTTGGTTAATTTCCTCATCCAAGTCGATTGTTATCGAGCATCAAATACCAGGATTATCGATTGGGGAATTCAACGTAGTTGCTCTTTGTTCGTGCAATCAAGTCGAGTCGAATCGGGATCGGGAACGGGATGGGGTGTGTGCCGTATTTCAAAACCCCCTCTTTCTCCATTGTAATCCAACAACAGCTTAAGCTACCCTCGTGTATGAGTGGAGCTACACACTGTTCGCTGTTCACTGTGTACAGCCTCTGCATTCGACTCTTCAGTGTGTTAACTTTGGCGGTACCATGACGCGGCATACTGAGCTACACCAACAGACATACAGATGAGCCAAATGTGACGGGTTTAATACACATAGTCCACAAAGTTGCTATGCATACCTTTGAATTGTCAAGTCGTCGCTTACGGGCACTATCTGTGTTAGTGTGTATGCGTCTGCGTCTGTATGCAATATTCAGCTCACTCATCTTTCATTCAAACTATGAGTAATTCTAGGCTCCAGCTTTATCTATACCCAATGCTTTCTGGTTATCGGTAGTAGGTGCGGTTAGTTTCCAGGGCTATGCCACCTTCCAATATATACGGATTATCGAGACGAATAGCTAGGCATTCCAATCGGACATAGCCGCTTCCAATGTGAATTTCAATTCTAATCAGACGATTCTCAGAACTCTATTTACTTCTGCGTTTGCTGTATTAAGTTACAATATCTTATCGACTCTTAAGTAAATATAAATATGTTTTCCATCCTGGCTTCACAATACTCAGGAAAAATCAGTTTTTTGGCTATCACTAAACACATATTATAACATGAAGACTAAAAAATGCTTTAATATTATTTTTTTCACTTTTCGGATTGATACAGAAATTTTTTCATACAATAATTATTTCTAATACGCCTTATATGTTAAATTTTGAAGCAAGGCCAAACTTAAAGGATAAATTTTTTGCAATCATATCTATGTTTTAAAATGCAACTCTTCAGTAAGACTTACAGTTTATTTAATGTTTTTGTTAACTATACTTTTATAATTTGAACATTAAAGATAAATATAGTACTCGGAAATACTCAACAATATTTTTTTTTTTTTTGGTAATTGTTGAACAGAATTATTCAAAATGAATTTTAATAAGAACGAAATGAACATGTAATTGACAGAATCAATCTTTAATAAAATTTCAGTACTAACTGCATCTTTGGACTTATTCACAATAAGTCCACGTACTCTCTATTTAGGATTTTCTACCCTCAATCGTATTCGTTCATACTCAGGTATATTCTAAAAAATGATAGTTGGTGCAACCAAACTTCGCAACAACTAATGTAATAATTTTCATGCATTCTCAAATTTTACTGCTCATTCTTTACAATAATTTATCCGACCACATACGTTTACAGCATGATTGACAACTTCTAACCTAATCCTTTAAATTACAGCTTATCCTTACAGATCTATACTCAGAAAAAAAATTAACCAGATTCAGGAGAAATATTCTTGAACCAAGAATATAATTTTGAAGAGGGTAATTGTCTTGAATCAAGACGAAAAATTCTTGAATAAAGTAAAATTTCTTTAAATCAAGAATTTTTCTACTCAAATCAAGAATACTAAGCTCTTCAAAATTATTTACTTGATTCAAGAATATTTTTTTTTTTTGTGTATAAATAAATAAAGTCGATTATTTCTGTTCTATAAATTAAGATCATAACATGAATTCCTTTAACAGGTTATGGGTCGTAAAAAATACAGCAAATTAATTTTTTTACAATTTTTTTATCTGCTTTATCTGAAGAACTGTCTTGAAAAATGTGGCTCAGTATTGTTTTGCTCAATTATAATTCTTGCATGCTCGTCTGATCAGTTATAGTGTATTCTTGGTTCCTCGTTTGACTCGCGGAGAAATAAATATTATATTCGCGGGAGAATTTAAAATTAACTTTAACAAAAATATAAATAGCTTGTTTCAGCAGAACTCTGATCAGTAACTTTAATAAAAATTATTTTCAATTTCCCGCTAAAAAAATTAAAAATTTTTCTAACTATGTGGTTTTTTTTTAGATAACTTTTAAACGGTTTTATCATTCGATTCCAAAAAAAACCAGCTCTTAACATAAAAAAAATACGTCGATTGTCGGCAAGTCAGTCAAAATCGGTTAATTCGTTCGTTGACGAAAAAAATCTAAAAAAAGTAATTTTTTTTATTTACTTAATTTTATTAATTTCTGGTCTGATCAATTTGTGTTTGAAAGTATATCACATAATTTAAACAATTGCTCCAAATACTGCCAGCCACGCGAAAATCGGTTTATTCATTCAAAAGTAATTGCAGCTTGAATACTAGTGTTATATTAAACTTCTATCAGACTTTTGAGCTCGAAGAGCTCAAAAGCTTACGGCAGCTAACTCTTTGAGCTAGGAGAGCTCAAAATAACGCATAAATTATATTTTGGAACTCGAAGAATTTAAAAAGTCATAAGTGCAATTTTAAGCGCTTAGATATGGAATTAGCGGGAAATTGCAGAGATGTCCTTCAGGGTCAACCGTTTTCCCGATTATTTTACCACATGTTTAAAAAATAGTAAACGTTAATTTTTTTTAATTTATACTAAATCTCTGTTATATTTCTTAATCCTTTTAACTTGTTATTTAGGATGTTGAGATATTTTTCATCTCTAAACTTTTGAACAAACTTTTATTAAAATTATAGCTATGAATTATTACAATTGTCAACTTACATAACCTCATTGACCTAATTAATGACTTTTTGAAACAAATTACAAAGTACAACATTGTGTGAGTATAAATCCGTACTCTCTGAAAATTTAAAACTTTACATCCAACATTGTAACTTCTGCAGTTTATTCAAGAGCTTTTTATCTCCTTTAACCATGTACACAGATTAAATTTATTATTTTTTACCCCCATGAAACTGTATTTTTTATATGTGGACATATTTAAATGTCTGATAAAAATATTGAGGTGCCAAGCAAACAGAAGTTTAATTCCATAAATCTAAATTATATAAATAAATATACTTTACTTTGGACAGTGGGGAAAAGAGATATAAATCGAACGCACATGGAAATGAATTATTTGGACGACGAACGCGGATGCATTCAATAGGCAAAGAGAATACGACTAATAGCATTTGAAACATGTTATGAGCTTACGCACGAGCAATAGTTTGTACGGATTATGTCGATTATCTCACGTCATTTCGCTTTCCAATTACTACTTGGGAATTACTACAAACTATATTGTTTGACGCATACAGAGACCGAGCCGATGGATTGAATTTAACTAGTGTTTTTGCATAAGGTTTCACAAAAATGCCGTTTCGGATAGAAACGAAATTCCATTGTATGAATGCGAAAACCTACCAACGTTTCACTGGATTACTAACGGAGTACGAAAGTGCCAGCTTAGGTATGCATGAACCAATGGAAATATTTCCCCACTTCTCTACATTTCTATCTAAATTCATCGTTTATTTTTAAAGTTCTCTCCTCTATTTCAACTGGCATGCTCCGCATCAACGTTCACAGTCCGTTTTATTCTTCATAATACCCTTTCTGAGCTTTAATTACAATGGAATTATATGTTAAATTATGATTACATTTCTACCGAGAAATATTCTCTTTGTAAATTTCGCTAGGTCGATTGCAACAGTTTTTAATATGAAGACAAATTTTTGTGAGGTTCTTGATTTTTACATGAAGATTACTTTTTAACAATTTAATATCATTACATGACGATGCGGGTGAATTCAAACTTGAAGAAATCACACTAAGGTCAATGATCTTGCAGCAAAGTCTTGGAAAATGATTAGGATTCGTTACTTTTGCTGAATGTTCCAAAAATAGATTTTTTATATCAAAATTGATACCATTAATGAGCAATCTGTAGTCACTAGGTGACTACAGAGAATAACGAATTACCAATAAGAGAACTTTCGCTGGTTAGTTTTTCGATAATGTTAATCACAATATAAGGTACCCGCGGGTAATAAGGCCTGTTGGGTAATAAGGCCTAAGTGATAGAAATGCTATTTAAAATAACCGCTTCCGCTAAAGACTTCTCTAGTAGAAGCGTCTAGCATAGAAATGTCGCTACAAGTTTATAGAGTCCCGATACAACATTCCCTGTCTTCTATATTTCATCATCATATGTTAAAGTAGCGCAGAAAAATTCCTAAAAAACGATTTGAGTAAATGGTAAACATTTTTTATAATTTTATATTTAATAATTTAAAATCATTGTTATAATTTTTATCAATATCTTAAAAAGTATTGTTGCTCAATTTAAGTGATGATTGATCTCTAATACCAATTTTATCAAGTATAGTATAACTATTTCCAGTATGTACAACCCGCAGGCCTTACTACCCTACTATAGTAAAATAAGGCCTATTCGCAAGGTTTTTAAAAAAATTTAATTTTGTGTTTTTCTATGGTGAAAATTACCATTAATCTATTATACTTTATGGCTAATCTATTAATTTAAAAATTAATAATACATTGCAATAATTAAATGCAATATTTCCGATTTTTTTCAAAATCTCCCTTAGCTATAGGCCTTATTACCCGCCGGTACCTTATATAGTTTGGATATCTTTTAAAATGAATAAATCAGTAGAATTTAAATAAGCAATGAGTTGTTGATACCTTTAAAAATAAAAGACACTTTTATTGTAAGCACTCTTTTACGGTTCTACGTCATATAATCAGAGGTCATTATATCCGTGACGATATATCCTCGCGACAATATAACTGCAATAATATATCCGCGACATAGTATCCTTAAGCAAAAATATCTGCGACGTTATATCTACAAATTATATAATGCGGATAGAATGTCGCGGATATATCATCATTATCATCATCATCATCAACATCATAACTACGCGAAATTCTTATCTATCTTAAACTCCTCCAAAAACTTAATAAATTAAATTAAGCAAATTCCGAATTTTTTCTTATTTTTCCGCTGATTGAGATAGAATTCCAATATATATGAGTGAATGACTCCTAGCCACCCAGCTGTGCTGGCTTGAAACGATTTTATTCTGCAGTGGGAGCCAACTTATATGGCGCAGGCTTTCGTGGTGCTCATCTGCTTCGGTAGCGCAGTAGGCAGCGCGTAAGTCTTTAGGTCGTGAGTTCGATCCTCACCCGGAGCATTATTTTTGATAATTTCTGCACAATTAATTATTAATAAACCTACTTTGACCTTCTAGAAATATTACGGGGGTATCAAACGCTGTAAATACATGTTTTCTAGACTCTCAAACCTCAAAACACAGAGAAATTAATGAAATTGCAGTCCTTCAACTTTTAAGAAGGGTTGCATAGGTGTCAGAAGTATAAATTCAATGATAGATTACATTATTCAAAGCAATTTAACGTTTGAAAGCTAATTACCATTAAGAAAAAGTTTTTTACGTACGATTCAGACACATTATTGTAGTGATGAATGGTAAGAACGTATAATTGTCATTTAATAAATTTTATTCTCATTATTTTTAACGATTTATTACTTAATCAACACGCGATATGCTTCAGACAAGTTCATCAGTAATTCATGAGGTCATTGATGAACATATGAATAATAAATTACGCAAATCGAATATCATTTTAGAAAGCCTTTAAATTGTAATTTTGTGTGATAAAGTTCATTATTATTTCACAAATGTAATTATTAGAAAATAGTATAGATTATCACCATAAGTGTGAAACATTTGAATTGAATTGAATTGAATTGAATTTGTGCTTTGTTTACTCGGGTACTTAGCTGTTTGCTATTGCACCCGAGGCTTACGAAGGGCAATTTCAATTATCTGATTATTAACTATTTACTATTATTTTTTTTAATTTAATTAATTATTATAATTATTTAATTTATTAAATAATTATAATAATAATTATTTATAATTATTAATTATTCACAGCATTATTTTCGAATTTGAAAAATGCTAACCGTAAGATGGACGGTGTGGCTTAATGTATATAGAATAAGCGAAAGTAAAATTTAGTATAGACCGGATAGCTCAAATGGTAGAGTAGCCGACATGTCATCGGAAGGTTCTGGGTTCGAATCCCAGTCCGAACTATTCGAATTTTTTCTCGCATATTCTATACACTCACATTAAGAAGTTCCTTTCCCTAATCCTTTCTCAAACCTTTCCCACAAAAATATCCTGTTACGTGAATGTTGGAACGCTTCACGTAATGATTATCCGTAACTCCTATTCTTTCCCGCTTCACAGCATTATTTTCGAATTTGTAAATAATAAAAAAAAAATAAAAATAAAAAATTAAATAAATAAAAAATAATTAATAATTATAAACAATTAACTATTGCAATCTACTATTGTTTTTGAGTTTACATGGTAGGGGAGCCATGATTACGGAGTCCCAATGTCAATACAACTACTGTACTAGCGCCCTGTACTCGCTGATATATCGAGAAGGATCGTTGCGTGTGCCTGGCATCTTCGTTATTGGGTCCACGTTAGCGAACTACCTAGCGATTAGTTCTCTTAGTCACCTAGCTAAGCTCTCTACCTTTTTCCGTCAGCTCAGTTTTGCCAGTACCGCTAGATTACAGAACTGGGGCATCTTGGGTCTGAAATCATGTTCTAGGAAGTTATTGTAGGTACATTACGGTTCATCCTATAGAGCTCGTCATATAGGATAAGCTACTTTACAATAGAGGATGCCAGTGCTCCAAGCGCAACATTAGTGGTGAAGGATCCTCTTACGCTGACACGTTGGCTTCCATCAAAATGAGAAGTCTTCAAGTATTATTTGACCCATACGATCACATCAAGCCTCGTAGTGGTCCTCACTGGTTGACAACAGAGAAATCTTCCTTGCCAGCCCAGCTAATGTGTCCGTAGGGCTCTGAATCTGATTCAAAGGTGTTGTGGGGTCCCTTTTCACTTTATAATGAAGTGATCACCACCTTTAACTTGTTCAAAACAGCTCACAAATCACCACCATGTGGCTGACAATGTTATGCACGTATGGGATCGAACCCGGTCCTACGCTTTGGTAAGCGAGTATTGAACCGACAAGCTATTGCCAGCCATTGTAAAAAATTTGAGTATGAAATCCTCGGAACTTGTAATATAAGACATCAAACGAATAATACATGTGATGTTGAATTTTAAAACAATTTACCTCCCATATCATGAGATAATTAGAATTGAAAATGACATTTTTTGTAAATGTAATATAGGAGAAGGGTCAAAATGTGACAATTTCTGAAATTTTTTTCATTGAAGGAATTTTATCATTCTAACGAAAAAGTAAATTAACTTTTAATTTACTGAATACTTCGAAATCTTAAAAGATAAGAAGTTGTCGAAACTCGGGATAGCCAAAACACATGTGTCAGCATGTGACCCGGTCCTCGACCACATTCTCAAGATGCAACCCGAGATTGACAATAGCTGATCTATAGAAAAATTGTATTACTTTTGTCGAGTAATTAAGCGATCTATAGCTGGATCTTCTAGTGCACGGAGCTCCGTTCCGCTGCCTAGAATCCGCCCATGAATTATGAACTAATTAAATAACTATAGCCTACGAGGTCCTCTCTTTTCTTCGTCCAATCTGTATCCGATATTTTGGAAACCAATTCATCGGGCCTTCCAGGAGGTACCAAGGAACCCAAAACTCATTGGAAGAACGACGTCTGCTGTAATTGGACTCTTATGGGTCCAATCATATTAGAAATCATTAGAAGAAATCATATTTTAATAATAAATCATGAATTAAAAATTATAGTAAGGGGCTACAATGTGTGACGGCGCACATGGGGTCAGTCAACTTCCTATCGACTTCAACGTGGTTTTATAATTAAAACATTAAACTGAGTTTTTCAGAATGTAACATGAAGAATAAAATATCTTGAACAATTTTTAAAAAAATTTGCAAAACGAGTGACCATGCAAGCCATCCCTGGAACTTCCCGCTATGGACAAAAGGTTCGAAAAATTATCTATCCCGAAATTTTGAGCTCTCCGAGCTCAAAAACACAACTTTTGTTCTTTTTTAGGCTCAAAATTCTAATGATTGTTGAAAACATACTTTTTTGAGGATTTCTAATTGCGACATCTTTCAAACGGATCAATTGTTATTGATGGGACTTGCAGCATTCGACGCAGTTTTTCAAAGACAAAAAGTTCCCTTTTTTAGGAACTTCATTTTGTCTCCAAAAAATAGATTCTCTTTTACAAAAATTGAAAATTTTCATCATTTCTTTTGAAGAAATTAAAAAAAAAATTTGATCTTAATTGAGTTTTCAAAAACTAAGTATTTTTTAATCATCTCATTTTGCTCCTCTCTCTTCTAATTAATACCCTTAATTCGACCATTAGTACTTTATAAATGTATTTTAAAAATTCAATACTAAAATTTATAATCCACTACAATTAAATAATAAAGTAGGTCTAATATTGATAATTAATATCGAGATAATTCCAGCAATATTAAAAGAATCAATTGAGATTATAATAGCTTTTTATTAAATATTAATTAATAGAGCAATCTTAATGATCTTACTTAAGATAATTGAAAAATAAAATATTTAGAAGTCTTTCTGCGAATCCTTTTATCCTTTTGATCTCTCTACCTTCTTTATTATTAACCTAAATTCTATTTCTTAAAGCGATCCGGATTATATATAAGAACTTCATAACAGGAATAAGCTGTACTAACACAAACTTTCTTGTTATGTGCTTATACGATTGTCATACATACGGCTCGCTTTCAATTGAAGTTAATAAATTTTACTATTTACAGCCAACTTCCTGTGGAATTGTCTCTGTTAATCTTCGGTCATTGTTAATTCAGGCTATTTGCATGTACTATTATAGAATAAGTTGATGGCTCACTGTTCTCTATATATAGCTCGAGGAAATTGCTATATTTGGAAGGTGTTTTTTAAATTAAAAAAAAATTTTTTTCCGTGTAGTTATTTTTGCAGTTCAACTTAATTACTGTAATTTAAAAATAATCTTTAGATTCGACTCACAAATAGTTGATATGTTAGTTTCTTTTTCCATATGAGTAAATCCAGTGATTGTGACACTCACCTGAAACATAAAACACAAAAAAATAAAATTTATTTTGTTACTTTAATGTCCATTGAAAATTACTCTATACACTCGAGTATTTTTCTTTCAAACAAATCAAGTGAGCCGTACGTTATTTAGTAAAGAAGAATTTCTGATAAAGTTCCTGCGTTTTATTAATATTGTTCACCATACATGTAAAATATCGATTTTTAGATTATATTAATTAAGAGAAATTACAACACGAGGCGATATTTTTTAAAAGTCTAATAATGAACTTATTTATAAGGAAAATAATACACGACTACTTACTAGCCTGGTTGGTGTTAGACTAACCTAAAAACTATCCCTTAAAAATACTTGGGCCTCTCGGTTCCATCTTACCCCCATGTCTAAATAGCATACTTGCCTACTTCAGATACTCTTTCTCTCACTCAAGCTACAATATTCTTAACCATCCCGGGAAAAAATGATCAGACCTGACCATGCCTGTTCATGTATGATCAGGCCTGAAATTAGACCTGATCATGCCTGTTCATGTATGACCAGGCCTGAAGTTATACATGATCATGCCTGATCAGTTCTGTTCATGCCTGCTCATATCTGGAGTACTAAATACGCTCAGGCCTGATCAGGCCTGTCCATGCCTGACCAGACCTATCCATGCCTGCTCATGTCTGTTCATGTCTAAAGTGTTAAATACGTTCAGGCCTGTCCATGCCTGATCAGACCTCTCCATGCCTGATCAGACCTGTCCATGCCTGTTCATGTCTGAAGTGTTAAATACGCTCAGGCCTGTTCATACCTGTTCATGTCTATTCATGTCTGACCATGCCTGTTTATGACTGTTCCTCTCTGACTATAGTCAGAGATATGATAAAAATTTTTCTTTGACGAAAAAAATTTTTGGTCATCACAAAAAGTGCAAAATTATTTTTAACATTACGTTTATTTAAATAATTTTGAAATAAAAAATTTATTACATTTTCTATGGGATGTTATGGTCTGCTCTGCTCCTGCCTAATATGAAAATCATTACTTATTATATTATTTAAATAAATGTGATATTATAATGAGATTCGGTTACATAAATAAATTAGGACTATCAAAATATATTATAAAACCAATTTTAACATTATATTTATCATAAACTTATTCGATACTCTATGTACTTCATAGAATTGTTACATCTAATATAGCAGCACAGCAGGCGGGAAATTCAAGGCAAACGGATAACACCAGAGTTAAACAGCATTGAGCATGGTTGGTAGTTGGATGGTTGACCGCTGGTGTTACATCCTTACAATAATATGTAATTATTTTTTTTTTTTATTTTATTTTATTATAGAGAATTGCGTACGACTCTATCAAGTACTACAACCATAAAATTAAGCAAAATAATTAATTAAAAATAGTAATGGGTTTTCAGACCTGACCATGTCTGATCAGGCCTGATCAGGTCAATTCATGCCTGATCAGGCATGGTCATTTTTCATGTCTGATCAGGGCTGAAGACTCATGCCTGTTCATGTCTGATCAGGTCTGATCATTTTTTCCCGGGATCTTACAAAGTAACTATATTTTGATATCTGGTGATATCATGTCAGAAATACTTGTTACGTATCTAATCCTTAAATTTACAACCACTTATCTTTACAACTATAAACTACTTGAAAACGAATACTTTTACTAAAGTAGAAGCATAGAAAATATTTACAACACAATCCAATCTATATTTGACTCGTCCGTGTAGGATCTTCTTCTATATTTGACTTATTCTGACGTCCCCACTATTGCAACACTTACATCTCTTATGCGCAGGTCTGCGCGATCAACTGCGTAGTGTACAAAAATAGTATGTAAACAACCATTTCAACCTAACCTTAAAATTCACATAGAATTATATCATGTTGAATGTTAAATGTTAGATGCTAAATAAATGTTAAAAAATGTCAACTAATGTAGTTAGTTGGTTAAATTATAATTTATTCGGTACATTAAATTAAAGAAAAAGATTTTATTTATTTTTAACATCTCTGAATTGAAATTTTGGATCCAAGTACAAGTATGTCTTCATTTTTATTTAATAAAAGAAATATGTAATTTATTCTGCAGGTTTTCTTTATTGGCAATATTAATAAAACCGATCTAGAGTGAATTTAAATCTGAAAAGAATTGAATCAAATAAAAATTATCCGCTCCGTTAAATATGCCCGCCACTAAGGTTTTCTTTCACTGGTCGGAAAAAAACTCGTAGTGGGAGATAGGATCGTCTAATATAGAGAGAGAATTTGGTCAAACATAGAGGGAGATCTAATATAGAGGGATTCCACTGAACAACAAAATTTTTTTCCCGCTCTTACATATATTTCCTTTAACAATATATTAAAACAACTTTTTTCAAGGTAACAATTCCCTTCCTTTCCCCACTCAGGTAGAACATTACGTTTCGACACACGAAAATAACGCTGTTTGCGACACATATTGTCAAAATTTAAAAGTATCTCACTACTGTAAAATACAATAAATTAACAATTAATATTAATTATTAATCAACTAATTGACTATTTCCTTCCTGAAAATACTGAATATCGGATCGAAATTCTCGGTACTACATTCTCCTGCGTTATTGTTTCGTGTGATCGTTACTAGGCGCACACTTGAACTCCACATGAGCTTCGTGATGTTACATTTAATCTTGTGTGAATCCAATAATATAGATTCTCCCCTGAAAGTTACTTTGTTCGTTCGCATTTCGAAGAAAAGCCCTCGGGCATTGAAATCCGTTGATCAATGCCGACAATACAGAAAAACAAACATCTTTTTACAAAAGACCAAATAAAATCCATAAAAAATAAATAAATAAATAAATGAAGCTGCAGTAAAAAATTAACTTGTGCATCAGAAAATAACTATTCTGAAACTTCAATCAGTAAATCAAAACGTTACTTTCATGGTCAGTGAAATTAAATTACAGCTCCATCTATTTTTATAACTTCACTGATAAAAAATTCAACGAGCTCACCAACTCGTTGATCAAACGCTATAATGTTCCGCGAACGATTTTTTATTTTTTTATTTGACACCCGGCGCTGATTTTTTCTGTTTTCTCGTTTTCTTTTCGACATTATTTTATTTCTTTTCCTTTTTATTTCACACTCTCAACTCTTTTTTCACCGCTACATCTAGATCACCCATCGATCTCACCTTATACTTTTATCTGGCTCAATTCTACGACTGCGACAAGATCGACGAGACACTATTTTATTCTAGATTGTTATACTTATACTTTATTCTTACATTATCGTCTCCACTTCTACATCTTTCTATTCTACTACGTCTATTCTATCATTTTTGACAGAACAATGCAATTTATTTTCGATGCAATTTTTATCAACAGATTGCTATTTTTTTGTAAAAATCCGATAAACTCACAAAGCATTCCTCAAAATAGAAATAATGCAGTTTTGTGTTTGCAAAAAAACATAGTGCAAAAAATTAAATTTTTATTATACTCGCTCCAAAAGTTCAACTTTTGAGCGCTGGGTGGCGACCGTAAAGGGACTCTTTTCTAGAGACTCTACCATACCGTATTTTTTTCACGGCCTAGGCCGTGAAGTTTTACCCCCTCCTTTTTTTTACAAACTTTTCGAGTACTCCCAGACGAAATTGAGAGAGATTGTAAAAAAAAGTCACATTCTAGTGTACCGATTAATGATTTTAAGTAAATTTTAAACAGTTACTATTGAGTGGCGCTAATTATTTCTCTACAGGCAGTTTATTATGAAGCGGACTTAATGTTAATAAAATAACAACCACGCCATAAATAAATATTAATAAAAAGATAATTAATATAAGATTCTGTTTTTTTGCCTTTGTGAAACTTCATAAAATTTAAATATGTCATTGTTTGCCTCCTATTCCTCGAAAGTTAAACTTATAGAGCAATAATAACAAAAAATATTGTAAGTCATTTGGCCGTTTAGTGGCGATTTTGACAGTGACTTTTTTTTTATATTCGCTTTAATGTTTGTGACGCGAATGTTCGAAAACGAGCGTAAATTTCCTCCCCGGCTACGCCTCGAACGTTAAAATTGCGCGCGTTTTGAACCTTCCCGCCGCAAACCTTAAGCTCATATCGAAATATCGTCGCTGTCAGAAAGCCACCACTTCACGACCTTATGACATAAATATCTATTTAATCTATACAAATTTCACAATTTCTAAATTACAACTTTTTTTTGTTAGATAGAAATTATATTGAGTCTAGAAATCAAATGATCTAAATTTTCTTAAAAAAAAAAGTGTTTTGATATTAAAAAATTAAAATTCAGCATTTTCAATTAAAATAGCAATAATTTATAATGAAGTTATAGATCACTAGTAAGTAGTCTTCCTGTAAACTAACCATCAGATTTTTTTCGAAATAAACAATTTATATCCAAGTGTTAAAGTTCTTTCCAAGTTTACCGACTAATAGTGTTCATTTCTCAGCAAGTCGAATGCCCCACCGCATTTCGACACCTGAATTAAAAGAATTAACTCAACTTATTATATCCGACCAGGCGACTGTGCAGCAATGTTATAGTTTCAGCTGTGTTCAATATAAATTTAAAAAAAAAGTCAATATGGCTGAGCAAAGGATAGAAAATTGAGTGCCTGCCTGCTAAAATAGATTAATTATATTTTAACAAAACAATATAATGAAACTCAATTTTTTATACAATCCTTCGCATATGCCAGGGACGAAGATTAAAAAATAAAATTGATTTGATGTATTTTGTTGAAGCTGTAGTGATAGACCTATAGCCTGTTGGAGAAAATAATGTTATGATCTCAATCAATTGAACAAAAATAATTGACTTTGTTTCATCAGTTAAAAATTTTTTGTTTGTGTGACTAAACGCGTCTCAAATGTTGTTGATTGAGTCCTCGCAGCGCCATAATAATAATTCTTGTTATAATAATGGAGTTTTTACTTGTAAAGAGCTTTAATGCTGAAATTATAAAAATACACACAGGAAAAAAAATTAATTTGAGTCAAGAGAAAAATTCTTAAACCAAGAAACTAATTTTGAAGAGTTTCATTGTTTTGGACTAAGATGAAAAATTCTTGAATCAAGTTAAATTCATTTAAACTAATAAAAATTTCTTGGTTTAAAAATTTTTCTACTCAAATCAAGAAGATGAAATTCTTCAAAATTATTTACTTGATTTAAGTAAATTTTTTTTTTTGTGCAGTTAACAAAAAAATTAAATGGACTAGATGTTTTATTGAAGTTATATTTTAACGCAAAGTTATGATTGCTGAAAATCCACCTCCTTGAACTTTGCCATTGCTAACAAATTTAACATATAAGGCATATGATTTAGACCAAATCTCTCCTGGGCTAGTATTGTTGCAATATCTTCCAATTAGTGGTGAATAATAAGCATCACCATTTCGAATTTCAACGTAATCATTATTACAATTCTCAGATGTCTCAAGATCAAAATAAGTAAATTTTTAAATTATTTTGCTGTTAAAAGGGGCAACTAGATGCCATACTCTATATTTCTTGGCTGGATACTCGTTTGGAAAACCTGGTGATTCTAAGAAATATTCTTGGTCCTTGTTGTTTATTTCAATATCACCATCAAAATCTGTATGGTAGCTTGCTTTAAAACCAAAATACTCTTCATTAGCATAATTGGCGTGATAGGTGACAAGGATTTGACTATCACTAGAACCCACTGTTTGCGTAGTGTTTTTTTTTTCCACAAAAACGACCTGTGAAAATAAATTTTAATTACTAATGACGAAATAAATACAATTGATTACTCCTTTTCGTAAGTTTTCAATGATTCCAAACCTAAGGAACTGTATCCAGTTTTATATTCATCTCTGATATCTAAATAATCAATCGTACAGTCCTTACTTTCAAGGATACTCAACGTTGTTATCTCAAGGACAATTTGTTCACCACGCGATGCTACAATGCTCCATTCACAATGTTTTACAGTAGTTGTTGAAATATTCACATAGAAAGTTGTTTCTAATGTTCCGGTGTCACTTTCTAATAATTGGCCACATACTAAAATTATGAAAAATTATAAAATTCAAATATTAAGCCAACGATGTTCCGTTGAAAATTGAAGGGCGTAATATGTCTATTAGGGTCTTCCAAAATACAAATTCGATGATGGACCTCTCAAAATTAAAATTTTGGGTTCCGCTTTTAATGGGAATTGTGTTTGGGCATTTCCTGACATATTTTGAGCGTAAAGAATTTATTTGATATTCAGAGAATTTTTTAACAAGAGCTTTGTTTGGTCATTTCTGCTGAAATTTCAAAATTTGGCCGGAAGTATCCAAAAAAAGCTTCTTATATCGGAATAGATATAAGTGTATTGATAATTAACATTCAAACTTACCAGAACAATTATAAAGCAGTTTCACACCAAGAATATCAATTTCACTTAATCATTCTTGTCTGCCAATTTCTTTGATTTGAATCTCTTTAGCTTTTAAAGGAGTTATAGTTTCTTTACATGGGTTACTGGCAAATGCATTCGTATGATAATGCATGATTGAATTATAATCATATGTCTGATTAAATGTAATGGCATCTTCCGATGATAATTTCTCAAAATCATTCATTATGCCTATCAAAAATTCACATTACTGATTTTTAACTTCCCGCTTAGAAAATTGAAAATTTTTTCATAATAAAAATGATGAAAAAATGAAAAATTACCTTTTTGACTCTTTATGTTGTCGAAATTAACTGTTACATATTCATCGCGATCTGAACGCTTGTGTTCATGATGCAATCCGATTATATGTCCCAATTCGTGCAGAATAATTCTTTTAGTTAAACAGTTTTCACCCAAGTACACATGATTTCTACCGGTATGACTTCTGCCGACGCCATTGGTGTAACACCTTTTGTGAGCAAGTTTACAAAATAGTTGCAATTATTAAACGAATATGTTGGTGTAATTTAGTAAATCATTCTACTTACTCAGCATCTGATTTTGTGAAGTATACATAGTCTGGATGGATGATATAATTTTGTCTATCAATGAATTTAATGCAAGTTGATCTTTCCCATTCTCGCATCGCTTGTTTTATAAGTCTTCGCTCTGGACCTCCGAATGAACTACTATCTATTATATAAGGAATACGGCCCTCGGGCCACAAATAGTACCACTGTTTAACTCCGTTAAATCTTTTCAGGCGACTTATGCTTATTGCGACTACAGATGCATCATGCAGATTCAGAATCGTCACAGTCCAGAGTATTCTCCATAAAAAAATTGTAAACAAATTCAACATTGTTAAATATTTTAATTAACGACTGTTTAAGAACAATTGATGGTGATCACTTTTAAAGTGTTTTGATTTTTAAACTTTTTCGTATTCGGCTTCAGAAGTAGTTTGAAAATTATTATGTTTAATGTGGTTCGAGTTATCTAAGTATGAGTCACCAATGGCGCCAGTCGCAATATTAAAATATGATTGCCGTTTCGTGAGCGTACAAAAATACAAAAAAATATGATTACCCGTTTGGAGATAATAGCAAACTCGTTTTTATCTGTTAGAAGTACCATAAATTTTTAGGAAATAAAAAACAAGTTGGAGGGTCCAAAAATTTACGGTTCAGAATACCCAAATAATTTTGATTGGTCAATAGAATATTTCGTTAATTAATAAAGTTAAGAAAAAAAGAAATTTATTTTTTTCATTTCTTTTTTCAATATTTTGCGATATTTTTCTTTACTCATTTTACTCGTAAAAAAAAAAATAATAATGATTAATTTTCAGATGTATCAAATTTTTTTGAGAAAAATCATTTTTTTGACGTTTGGTATTTTCTATAGTTTTTTGTTTTTAATTTTGATCGATTTCATAAACTAGCTGTTACTTATCAGCTTTGCTAAGCGCTTTATAGAATTGCATTTTTAGATCTAGACTTGAAATTTAATTGGAGTATTGTTTTGATTTGCATTGATTCCAGTTGAAAACTTTGCCAACTTAAAGTAGATCGCTATCTTCTCACCCTAAATATCTCAATAAATGCCCAAACAGCTCCTGTTAAAAGTAGAACTCAAAACTTCAATTTTGAAAGGTCCTCCACAGAAATTGAATTTTGGCACATTCTAATACATACAGATAATTTGTTTCCAACTATAAGCTTATTTCACAAAATATCATTTTGGAAATTTTTTAGAATATTAAAATAACTTTAGAATTAAAAAATCAAGAAAGAAAAAAATCACCGTAAGAATTTTAATTTTTTTTCAGAAAAATAAGAATAATATTGACACACTTTTGTCACCTTAAAAGTGAAATCTAAGTATCATATCAATGATTAAAACTATAAAAAATTTGAAAAATCTAAAAGTGCACGACTCATAATGGTCATGTAATTATGAAAAATTTTTATGAAAAGAATATCAAACAGCTGAAATAGTCCTTAGGATTTCTTTAATATTATTAACTTAATTGCAAATAAACGACTCTGTCACCTAGCGATTCGGGTTCGGTGACCTACAATTCTTTCAAAGAATTAAAAAAAAAAAATTTGACTCAATCAATTGATTTTTTTGCAAGTTAGAGTGTTTTTAGGGTTTCATACATGACGGACAGGAAATTTTTTTAAACTATTTCGATGTGTTTTTTCGTTTCTATTGTACTTGATAAATTTTTGAAAAGTATGGAATTAATCTCTATTAAATGATCTTGACAACAGTATGCAAAATATCTTGATTCTGTGAACTAACAAGGATATAATAATGAAAATATTTGCCAAAATGAAGCGAAAAAAATTTTTCGATCGTAAAACACTCTCTAATGTTTCGCACTATGAGTCGTGCAAAATTGCTATCATCTATATCTTTAATCGGCTGATTGATTGAATTTATTTAGGTGAATAAAAAATGGATATTAAATTTAAGAAAATGGTGATAAAACGGTGGTATACACGAAAGAAAAATGGGTTGATTGTGGTACGTGGTCGGTAAGTACATAAGGCTTGAAGTCTGCGGTATTTTAATATCTGGCATTCTTGGAACGACCGATAATCCACCGAGTGCTACCATTGGTACCCCTCCTTCTACCTCAACCTCTATTAGAACCAGTATCACCCTATTTCTACCCCGTCACCATCACCAGCAGTACAAGCTTCGCATCAGCACATTATTACTGGTACTATCACTATTACCTCGTCGCATCAACATTTTAGTATATTGTACACTGTACATCGTGTATAATATATAATGTATGCCAGGAGAAGCAGACACCCCGACACCTTGACAGTACCACCAAAAATACGTCACGATATCTCTCATTCTCACTTGACGACACTTTATACCACGATTATATGTATTTCCATTAGTATTATATATGTGAGGAACTTATCTCTCTTGACGCGGTTTTATCCCACTTATTATGTATGGGCGTACTATTCCTACAGTCTATAGTTGCTATTCTTAGTAAACTACCACGAGTATTATCACTCACAAGTACTTG
Organism: Cotesia typhae; assembly: GCF_013202065.1. Lineage (NCBI taxonomy): Eukaryota > Metazoa > Arthropoda > Insecta > Hymenoptera > Braconidae > Cotesia > Cotesia typhae. Next base: position 1,895,189 of record NW_027423752.1, read on the forward strand.
ACAAACTACCCGCCCACTATCTTAATTCAACCGTTAATAACTAGTGTCTGCCGTACCAACACTGCTAGTCAACTCTCGGGCTTAAACTATCGGATAATTACTAAATGCCATGTTTGGATCGTCAATGTCACATCTTTCAAGCAGTAATCCTTTCGGTTACTTGTTTTATTAACTCTTCAGAGCTACTATTTTTAATTACCATACTCATGGTCCATTTAGGTTGATGATTCAAAGGTACCTGATTCTATGGTGAATGTGGAAACAAGTTTTAGAGTTTGACAATTTAAGCGTTTGTCGAGAACACAACTGTCAAGAGAATTCAAAATTTTATTAAATGTTTAGTTCAGAAACAAAATTTTCGAATAAAAGATTTGTTTTTAAAGTCTATGACTATGATTTCAACAGTTTATACAATAAATCTTCTTAAAAATTTTTTAATATGCCTGTTCGAGTACATCATTTAAAATTAATGTTTTTTTTTCTTACTGACACTACCAAATATTATTTTAGAGATAAAAAAAAATCTTTTGTTAAAATTAGGGTTCATACCCGAGTCGAAATTTAAATCGTAGATTCAACGTATTGAACCTTAAAATCGTCATTTAAACGTAATGGACGTTAAAAACGTACATGTTGAACGTATCTAACGTTTTGTAAATGTGAAGAGAACCAATAATAGGTGAAAATAAGTAATATTAATATAAAACTATTTAAATAACTACACATGCTTGAAACCTGAATAAACAAAAAAAATTTTTTTTCAGTTCTGTTAGGGAGATTTTACATTTTTAGCTTAAATTTACCATTTTTTTTTTTTTAACGGAAATGCTTTATCGAAATTTTTTAGCCTCGAAGTAGTTTCCAAAATTATGTAAAATTTTCTGACATATCATTCATACGATTTTATACCAAAAATGGCCTGATAAATCTATATATAAAATAATAACTTTTTATACACTTTTATAAAATTTTGTACCACTGGATTTTTACAAAAAAAAAAAAAAATAAATAAAATAAAATTTTTAACTAAAAGTTTTAACTTTAGAAAACGTGATATTTTGATGATCACAATAGGTTTACTGATTATCACAAGACCTATGTATACTGTTTATCACGAAACTTTAATTTACTATAGTCAGATAAATGAACAGAAAATTCGATGTTTATAATCTCACTTTGCTGATAAATCAATTTACTTATAAAATAAACAAAACAAATTAACTAAAAATAACAAATGTAACAATACCTTTTTTTTTTAATTTAACATCAAGAATGATGGTTGGATTCTATTTTCACCAGTGCGTAAATCAAATGAACTCACTAATAGTGATGAAACGTTGACGGCAGTGACAACACACATACTACAATATTACTGTGCAGAGTACAGGTTTTGAACGGACTTACATTTTGATAATCACAATACGTGGTATTTTGATTATCAAAACACCTTATATTGTGTTAATCAAAATACCTGATATTTTTTTAATTAAAATACTTTTTTTTTTTCAGAAAGAAGTCGAAAACATGATTTGAAGAAATAGTACAGTAACTCGAAATACATGCTTTTTAAATGAAAAAAAAAATTCAGTGTAAAAGAGGAAGCATTTAAAATTAAAATTAAGGGCTCAAATTAAAAAAAAATTTTTTATCATGGTTAGAAATATTTTTTACAGTATCAACGAAAAAAAAAGTCACTACAAATAAAGTATTCTAAAATTATATTATAATTTTCATATATAGCCTGATACAGCCATATATGACTAGATTAGTTCGGGGCTTATATAGTCATATCAGAAAATTTTTCACAAAGAATTATTTATCAGCAGATTAATAGTTATAGCGCATACGCTTCTTTTTTATAATCTAACCATTAAAGGCGCGAAAAATTTGAAATTCAAATTACGCCAGTCTATTTGCTTAATTATTTGAACAAGATTTGTTAAGACAGAAAGCTTTTTTTTTTAATTTTTTTTTTCATCAGTGAGGGAGAATATTTTTCTTTTATTCTATCTCATTCTATCAGCCCGCATCTTTACTATTATCATTAGTAATCAATAATTTATCTCGCGAATAGTGAAACAGTTACTTCAAACGCAAGTAAAGTACTGGCGTGTTGTTTTGTAAACTGGATACAAATTTCAATTTGCGAAATTAACGGGAAAAGTCAATAAACTGAGTCCGCGAAACATTGAATCGATTAATGAGATACTAAATGAGAAACGTTTGACCGAGTTTCGATCGCCGCGCATAACGTAGTCTCATTAACAGTCTAAATTTATCTGGGGATGAATATATACAGACGTCAATTTTCGTTTCCGCTTTTCTTTTTATCTTTACTTCCATTATTATAATTTATATATAGTTCAATCAAATAACTGATGAAAAATTTTCATTTCCAATGTTTATTTATTTAGATCACTGTTTGTTTACTTCAGTCTTCGTTCTAAGGTAATGAATTTATTTTAATCAGCGCACTCAAGGCCGACATAAATTTTAAAAAATTAAGTCTACAAACAATTAAAGCGCCAATGATTTCCTTGGACTGAAAAAAAAAATATTTATTTATGCCCTTCATTCTGCACTTTCATTAAATTTAAGCGGGAATTTATCTAGTCTTATCAGCCAGTACAGAGCCAATAATAATTCATCAATATATAATTCATCGTTAATTATATATGTATACATGTACATTCACACCTAAATTTAACACCATATTTGGTGTAATTTTCACACAAAAATTTTAACACCGACTTATTTACACTATACAGGGTCCAAAGAATTTTACAGTGTATAGTCTACTCCTCCAAAATAGGTGTAATAAATGAAGACTGTGGAACATAAAGTTATACAAGAGAATACAATGGATGTAGATGTATAGGGGTATGTATTCTACTCTCTCGCTCTTTCTACACATATACTCACATACTTATTCGTAGTATGCATAAAGTATAAGGGGAGCAAATTATTCGCGAGAGAAAATGTATATATGCACCCATGGGACATGTTAACGTTTGAAATTCTCTCTCCTGTTCTTCTTGTTAAACATGATATATTATCTACTTGGAAATTGGTAAATCGAGCTACACTCAATCGATGATCGTTACCCAATGAAAAGAGATCCCGCAACAAAATCACCCAATAAATTTATCAACCCTTTCTTTTCATTTTCTTTTCTTCTTTTTTTATGCTTATATATTATAGGAGTTTAATTATATACCACTCAAAATTTTAGTTACCATAGAATTGAATGATATAATGAAAATATTGTGTTACGTTATCGACAGAATAATTTATTGATAAATAAAAATGAAAATGTAAAAAATTTTTTTCCCAATTTCAAATTTTGTTGAAAAAAAAGTTTGATTTTAATCCCATAATACAACATAATATTTGACTTTCTTATACAATCATCAAATTCCGGTAAATGGATGTACACCAACAAACAAATTAGGAAAATGGTTAACCCTAAGATCATCTCTGCAACTTTTCGCTAATTTTATACCTAAATGCTCAAGATTTCACTTCTTTCGTTTTTGAGCTCTTGGAGCTCAAAAGTATGATAGAAGTTTCATAGAACACAAATTTTTGAATTTTTAAACCTCAATAACTTTTGAATGAATCAACCAATTTCCTGACGGTTCACGGTATTCAAAGCAGCTTTTAAGATCTTTCAAGAATCTTAGAGCGCGAACTGGTCAGACCAAAAATTTATGAGAAAATCATTTATTATTCATTGCTATATTTTTTATTTTTTCTAAGAACGTGTACGTAAATTAATATGTTTTATTAAATTAAACAATAATTAGTTTAGTAGTTGATAAAACTTAAAACCAACTTTAGCGACTCTCTTCTATAAATAGTAGAGTTCAGTGCTGATTAGTAACAGCATTTAGGAAAAAATTTTTTTCAATTAAAAACCTAATCAGATTGGTGTTAATTTGTTATTTACTTATTTTATCTTAACCTAATTTCAATAGTTCTTATTTATTAACAACCTTTAATTAACATAAACGAGGCCATTTGTTTGATATACTTTTTTTTCTATCTTTGGTTTCAGAATAACCATCGATCATTACATGATTATTACATGATTAGATGTCAAAAAATGATTTTTTTTTTATAACAACTCCTCAAAATTAACTCTGTTATAGTAAGAATATTTTTTGATCATGTACCCTCTACCAGAGAGTACAAACACTAGTTGGTAGAATAATTATATATGAGTATATATGACCATATTTGGCCGTATCGAGTCATGTACATCACGCTATGGATATATCTGAATAAATCAAAAAAATAAACGGACATTGCAAACCATATTAGGTCATGTATATGAACTCATCACGCCAAATTAGAAACTTTTTTAACGGGAATGGATGAAAGGCTTGTATATTTTTCATTGTACACCGACTATGTATAACATGTATATAATATACATCGAACATAGGTGGATGTTCCATAGAATGGCGCTCTTGGAAGTGTGGTAGTAAAATATAAGGTAAGATCGTAAATACCAGGCATTTGACACACCCTGGTGGGCAAGGTTGTGTTCCTTGGCGATGGTTCTTGCTCAGTCCTGGCACAAAGATCGTTTGGACATTAATATCCCATTTGCAGTTGAGAGTTTTGTGGTCCGTATCGAAACCCGATCCTGCTTGGTGACCATGTTCTGTCACAGTGCATAGAATTTGTAAGGGGTATAACTAGTATTAGAGGTAAGGAACAGTGAATAGATAATGGTGAGCGGTTGGTAGTGATGGTGATTGTGATAGTAATGGGTTTGAGTGTGGGTAACCAGCTACAGCAACTGAGGTGTGGACGAGGATTCATGGTACTGTATACCTAAAGGGCGCAATGTTTCGAAGATATCTCAGATGCAAGGCTCTTGTAAACACTTTCTTGGGTAACGCCGCAGGCTATAAAGGATAAAGGATCATTCTGCTGAGATTGTCGCGTCTTTGTTCGGTATATTGCATGGGTTTGTGGGCTCTGCTTACGTCATTTGCGTACTAGACCGTAATTTTGCAATTTAAGGGCTCCCGGAGGATAATCATCGGAGAGAGTTCAACAGTTATTTTTCTTTGTATTTAGTTTTGGCTTGATTGCAAATGAGGGATGGGATTTAACGTGTGTCGATAAACTCATTATTCTTTGAGCGTCTCTATTTTGATCGGCGTATGTATTAAATCAAGTTACCTATGTCTATAGCAACTGTGCCTATGTTAACATGAAAACTTTCTCGGCGTTAACATAGGGTAATGGTCTAGAAGTGACGCTCCATCTATTTCTAGTTAGGAAATTTGTTGTTGCTTTAGGGTTTATTTTTTTTTTTTTTATTTTACTGGAGTTGAATAATTAATCAGAAACTCAATGTTTGTTTTTAGTGAAGAAAAGAGCGAGGTATTGATATTAAGCGTTTTGATTTAGCATCAAATGTAGCTCATTTAGTTTCAGAGCGCAAATATTGAAGATCATGAACAACGGGTTTAGAAGTTCATTGTTGAAGGAAATCAACAGATATGTGGAAATTCAAGAGTGAAAGATGTGAAATTTAAAATTAATAAGAATTGTTGAAATATGCGTGATTATTTTATTGCCAGAGTTCAAAATTAATCCATGGTATCGAATACTATTTCGAGGAATGAATGTTTATATGGTGATAGATGTTTATATGATATAAGATATTTTCCATAATTTTTTCAGAAATAAGTATACAGTACTAAGTAAGTTATAAGTCTTTTATTATTATTATCATTGTTATTATTACTTTCGAGTCATAATTTAATAAAGGAATTTTAATAAAACATAAGAATTTTATTATTTATTTAAACAATATACCCATAATCTTATAAGAATGAAACATTCTTTAATCTGTCGAAATGTAATAACAGTAATATTAAAGTATTTAATAATAATAATAATAATAATAATAATAATAATAATAATAATAATAATAATAATAAATTAAAAAAAAATTCTTGTACCAAAATTAGAATAGTGATTTAGAAACCATAATGTTAAGATTAATGTACTTGGAGCCACATTAAACTTTACAAAATAAATCGTTTTTGATGAATTAGGTCATCAAGGGTTATTTTCTTCTTGAAAATCTCGATCAAAAGCACTTTGATGTGTTAAAGCTTCAACAACACGATTTTTTTTTGAAAAATGTATTAAAGCGCGGGAATAAATCTGACTCAAAAATTTCAACATAACTTATTTGGTAATTAGAGAATTTTTAAATTGTTACTTCGACAATCAGATAATGACTTTTTTAACTGCTGGCGTAATATAAATAATAAAAGGCACACAGAAAAAAAGAAATATTTGTCATAAATAAATCAACATATTTGAGTCGTTTTTTAAAATATTTTCTTATGACAATTGTTTAGATTTGGTACAAGTAAATATAACAATATTATATGGTCGCAAAAATATGGTCCCTGATTCCTTATTGGCTAAAAAATCAAGGCGTGCGAAGCGCGCAATTTAAGTTCCTAGTAATTTCGGAAAATTGATTAAACAAATTTTAAAAATTCATTATTTCCATCAACTATGATTTATGTACCACGAATAAAGCATATATTTAGCATAAACAAACTATTTAGTTTACGCAATTAAATCGCTCAAATATATTATATATTTATCATAAATAAATATTTATTTGCCATATCCAAGTATCTTATATCTTTGGTAAAAAAAAAAATGTCAAATTTTCGGTGATGAAAATATAACTGATGAAATTACAGGAATGGATCAGTAAAAATTTCAAATTTGTGAAACAAAATTTTCATTATTAATAATATATCAATGTTACCATAAATTTCTATAATATGTAAGTTTATATATTTTTATATAATGCCATTTTTCTGATATAAATTTCCTAAATTTTTTGACGTTAAAATTAAATTTTTTCTATTTAAATTTGACATTTTTACACATACTAAATTTAATTCTTTTGCATAGTAAAAAATTTTTTTTTCCTAATACAAAATTGAGATAATAACGTTGACAGTTTTTAAAATGTCAGTACTCCATATTCAGAAATGTAGTTTTAACAATCATGTCTGAACAGAAGTGAAACTGTAAGTTTAACATCAATGATCATCTATTCAATTTTTTAAATAGAGATTCTATTCATTTTTATTCACGTATTGATGAAGTTTATAATTACAAAATAATTCTTTGTGAGGAAAAACTTCGTAATATTTTACTCGTGAATATATCATATGAGTATAGGAAAACGATAATTATCGGTCCAACGGGGAATGAAAAGCGTGATCGTGTGTAAACTAGCGGTCATTTGTTGAACTCATCTAACATATTTTATTACTTTTTATAAAATTAGAAATTTTTTTATTCAAATAATTAGCAACTCAAGATTTTTAGCAAATAAAAAATATGTTTTTCAATTATTTTATGATAATTCATCACTCCACTTCCGCAATTCACCGCTTAATGGCTAATAAAAATGAAATGAGCATGAAAAAATAAATGCCCGTAATTATAGAGGATTACTTAAGAAGTAGACAAAGTTGCGAAGGAAAAAAGTAAAGAAAATTTCAATTTGAAAATAAGCAGACAAGCAAATATTTATTTAGTCTTAAATCCCGGTACGTGTCAGATTTTCATGGAAATGTCTTGCGGTTGTTGAAAAGTCCGAGATTTTCCAAGTAGTGACGGAGAAAAGCACCATCTCAGCTTTGAATCAGAAGAAAAAAAAGAAACAAACAATAATAATACTTCAGAATAGTTATTATTATTATTATTATTATTATTATTATTATTATTTATTTATTTAATTGGCCATGGAGTCGAAACCCCTTGCGGCCATCCATAATTGATACAAAAATTTACATATAATTATATAATATATAAAGCAGTTATATCGTATAAAATACAATATAATATGTATAACATAATATAATATATCGCATCACTCAATCATCACCAAAACGCACACAATAGCAATGTTTTAATATTATAATCTATTATTTTCTAAAAAGTATTGATAACAGGCTATTCGAAATTCTGTAAACGTTGACAACCTTGTACAGCAAGCTGGCAATTGATTCCAAGTTTTAATCGCAGATATCAAGAATGATTTTTCATATTTTGCAAAGTGATAAAGAGGCAACTCAAGGTAGTCCTGACGAATGTCGCCTCGGCGTAGACGAGGCTCAAGAATTTTTAAGTCTCGCTTAATTAGAGGCTTTTGATTAAGATACAATGCTTTATAAATAAGACATGATAAGAAAAATTTACGTCTGGAACCAATTGTCAGCCAACGGAGGTCGGCATAATACTGAGTGACATGTTCATACTTAGATATTTTAACAATATACCGTACACAAGCATTTAATTTTCTCTGAAGTCTGATCTGTTGCTGACCAGTAATATCAGTATAAACAGCTGCACAGTAATCGAAAATTGGGAAAATAAGAGTAGTAACTAGTCTTTTTCTAATCGGCAACGAAAAACATCTCCATTCATTTTTAATTGAGCAAGTACTCGCATGCTACGCTTACAGATATCAGTAATTTGTAAAGACCACGTTAAAGTGTCTTCAAGTATAATTCCTAGATATTTAACTGATTTACAATAATCTATAACAGTATCATTAACAACAGTATTCGGAATTACTTCACGATGAACATCAGCCAATTTCTGTGCCGATCCAAAAATCACAGCCTTGCTCTTATTCGGGTTTAGTTTCAGACCATTTTTAGTACACCATTATAATATTACAGAAATTTCCTCATTAAGAGTTCTCACAGAGCTATCGATATCACAAGGTTTACATGTCAAGTAAGCCACTAAATCATCCGCATAAAACATGTGTTTGCAGCGTTTAAGCAAACCACCCAAGTCTACAACATAGATGGAGTAGAGTAGTGGTCCAAGGACACTGCCCTGTGGAACACCACTAAGTATTTCTTTCCATTGTGATATACCAATGTTATCAATACGTATTGCTTGTAATCTATTTTTTAAATATGACTCAATCCATTCAATAGTCTACTATCAGACAAAATAGGTGGAATTTACATAATTTTTCATGTAAAAATTCTTTGTAAAAATAATAAAATTTATTTTAAGCCGTAAGATGGACGGCGGGGGAAGATAGCCAAATCTCCAAAGCCCATAGCTTTTAATTTAAATACTAGAACCTCATGTACAACAGAGTCAAATGCTTTACTGAAATCAAAAAATACAGCAATAGTAATCATTGTATTTTCAATGCCTAACCTAATATCATCACATAATCTCAGAATAGCGTCCTGTGTATTTAGACCTTCCCTAAAACCAGTTTGGTAATCATCAATAATCCCATTAACAGTTAAATAATTCAAAATTTGATCATGAACACATCTTTCTAATGATTTCGATAATGTACAAGTTAATGATATTGGCCTGTAGTCTGAAAACTCAGTTGGAGTGCGAATTTTAGGTATAGGTAATACATAAGATTGTTTCCAGATAGAAGGGAAGTATCCTGAAGAAAGTGATCGATTAAACAGATCAGTAATAGACTCTAGAAAGTAAGGTATTCGAATTTTGTATGTCTTTATATCAAAACCATCAGGGCCATTCGAGCTGGAGGTTAGTCTCATGATTCCCTTCTTTACAACATCACAATCAAGTTTTTTAAATTCAAAAGTAGTCTCATATCTGATTAAACATCTGCTAATGTAATTGTAATCGATAATGCCCGAAAATGAACTCCCCACTGACACAAAATAATTATTTAATTCGTCTATATCAATATCATGATAAGCATTGGACTCTGTACTTTTAACCAATCCTAAATTCCGGAAATCATTCCAACAAGATTTCGCATTTTTACAGTTACTAAAACGATGAACAATAGTACATTGTGCCCCTAGGGAAAAAAGTAGTACATTTTCTCCCGCGTGTGAAATTGCCACCCGAGCCGAAGGCGAGGGTGGCAAACACGCGGGAGAAAATGTACTACTATTTTTCCCGTGGTGCACATACTATTTTTTCTCCCACCAGGCCAAAAGTTCGTAATTAAATATCGAAAAATAAAGCTAGGTTAGACAAACGAAAAGGGGTCCGGGGCGAAGCCCCTCAAGAAAGGTTGGGGGGCGGAGCCCCCCCACTCAAAACAACAGTTTTTAAATTTAAAATATTTTGAAATAATTCACTTTATTTAAGTTTAATTGTGAAATTAACAATAGTGATAATATTAATCAACAATTATATCATTTACTTAGTTTATAGCGTAATAGTAATAAGTAATTATAATAATACTAGTAATTGCAATAATATTTTAATTATTATAATATTATTTGGTATAATTAATAGTAAGATTGGTAATTTTACACTTTTTAATAGTTACTGTTGGACAGTTCATGTTAAGGTCTTCTTCAGATTCAGTAGATGAAGCTGAATTGTCAGAAGTTTTTTCTCTTGCTGATAATTTTTTTGAATGATTTGCAGCTTGTGAATTTAAATTTAAGCCTGGTACTGGAGACAAATCATTATTAGACTCGACATTATCAAAATCTTCGTCCCATACGATGTCATTTACAGCTCGTAGTTCAGTATGATAGTCCGGTAATGATTGATGTGATTCTTGTTTGTTTTTTGGTGCAATATTTTCTTTGCACGAATACTTTGGTGTAGCTAGCGATTCAGTCGGTTGTGCAGAAGTTGAAGGTCTCAATTCATTTTGCTTTGAAGTACTTGTTATCGTGTCCATAGAATAATTCTGTATAGTAAATCGTGTATTTTCTGAGTTTACAATTTGATTGAAAATTTTCGATTTATTATATAACGAGTTCTCAATGTACCCTTCAGCAACGGTACTTGATCTCCAGCCACCATGCTGTTTAAGTGTTGTAAGATTTGCGCCAGCATTTGCAAGTAACGTTGCTGAGGTACGTCTGAAGCAATGTCCGGTGTAGCTAGAGGCATTTGGCAACTTCAAAAACTCAGCAATTTTTTTTGGTACTTCTGATACTGTATTTTTACCCATCGCTTGACGTTTGCATGCTCCTTTGTCGTACAGTATAAAAAATCTGTCAGTGTTCAAATTATCGGGTCGTAAAGCTACGTACTGGCGAATTTTATCGCTGTATTCATCCATGATGACGAAAGAACGTGGATAATAATTTTTTGTATCGCGTATGGTAACAATGAACTGAGTTCCAGTGTCTTTAACATCATTAGTTTTGATACTACAATATTCACCTGATCTTAACGCCCCGCAAAATCCAAAAATGAGTATCACCTGTAATAAAAAATAATCTTAGTATATATTTATTTGTATATAAAAAAAATTGTAAATAATTTACATGTATTTAATTGTATATATCTTGAATTTTATATCATTATTTGAACATTACTCAGAAAAATATCTATTTTTTATATTCATTATTTTATAACTTACCTTCATAGCCAAATAAATATCATCAGAAGCGTCAACGAGAAAGATTTTGATCTGAGACAGTGTTAACACTTGGGATTTTTTGGGTGAAACCCTTTGTTGATATTTTTCATGAAAGTTTTCAGTTTGTGAAATGTGTTTATGTCTATTGAATGATTGAGGTTAAGCTCGGTTTTTAACATTGACCATCTACTCCACAGCGTAGATGGTTTTAATGTTTTTGACAACTCACTGAAATAAACGAGCAACACGTTTTCAGATATCTCGTTAATGTTTTTGTGTGTTTTCCAGTCTAAAAATTTTTGTAGCAAAGATGATATGCCGGTGCTGATTTTTTGGCAACTAATTCATTTGTTATTGCTTGAGCCTCTTGATCAATATTCATATTGTCATCATCATCATTTGAAATAGAGCTATCGGAAGAACTCATTTTTATAACACACTTTTTCTTAATTAATATTTTTAAAATTATGAAATCACTTGTAATTTATTGCACCACTAGGATTAACAACATGAAGTACATATAAAATAATGGAAAAAAGGGTTAGAAACATAATAGTTAAAACCACGGTGTTGTATACGACCGTGACTGAAGCAGATACTAGTGCGCATGCGCAAACTTTTTTCCCTACAGAAAAAATGTGCCACTTTTTTCCCGGATTAGCGGGAAAAAAGTCGAACTTTTGGCCTAGGGAGGAGAAAAAATAGTTTTTCTTAGCTTCCAGAATTCTACATTTAATTACTTTTCGCAGATTAGCATACTCTTTAAAAGCAAATCCCGATCTTCTGTAGATCTTATAGAGCTTTGAACGGCGACGCTGAAGAGTTCTGATGTCCTGGTTGATCCATGGTGCCGGTTGATCCCGAATGACAGTCTCTCTGATCGGCGCCATTGCTTCTATAACCTCTCCCAGATGTTGATGCAAACATTCATTCATATTGTCTACAGATACTGCACTATCGATGTCCGAGAGATCTTGATCCAAACAGAGTCTTTGAAGATTAGTTTCATCAATTCGAGCCCAATTTCTGCACCATATTCTTCTTCGACCAGCGGATGGTATATTGTAATCATATTGTAATGATATGAGATCATGATCCGCAAGAAATGGTTCTGAAGATTACCTAGTATTTAGAACTAAATCCCGATCACTGACCAAACAATGATCAATCCATGAATCACTGTGAGCAGTATGATGAGTATTACCATAATCCAGTAAATGCAGTCCCAAGCATCCACAGAATTCCATTAAACAGTCCGATTTTAAGCTTGCTGAATTCATATTAATGTTGAAATCACCAATAAGTATAACATGCTTATAGTGCGGCATGATATCATCTAGATCCGCCTCCAGCAGATTTAAAGACTCCGACGTTGGAGGATTGTATGCTACTCCAATCAAGATTTTTTGTCTTCTAGTGTGCCATACTTCCGAGAAGAGATATTCCGGATGATTCGGAGGATAAGTTGAACTCAATACGAATTTAGATGTAAGTATATTCCTAATATATAATGCGACATCTCCACCAGTTCTGTTGGTACGATCATTTCTAAATAAAGTAAATGATGGAAGTTTGAACTGAGCATCCGACATATTAAAGTTTAACCATGTTTCACTCACAGCTATAATATCAAATGAATGTGTTCTGAAAAATTCTTTAAATAAACAGAAATTACTGTTGAGCGAACGAATGTTAACATGACAAATATTCAGTGGCTGCCGATTGACTGATGTTGAGAAAGTCGATACATTTGCATTTGAATTTGGCGATGAATGAGTGGGCACTAGTTATTGCAAATTCTTTCTTAAAACTTCCATGCCAGATGAAGGTAATAATCTCAGCGGTGGCTTCTCTGACGAAAACCTAACGTAAACCGCTGCACCAGCTATCCAAACATTTTTTGGAATTAATTTAGAATAAGTTTTTAGGACCTGCTATCGGAATTTATACAATGCTGATGGGTGTCTGCGATGTACACGAATAGGTTGTGATGAGACATCATCACCTCCTATTAATCTATTACCAGGAATAACCATATTCTTCATCTTACCAACAATATGGTCTGCAGTTTCTTTAGTTGTAAATTTAACAAGTACATCTCGTTGTTTCTGCTTCGCATAGCGTGTATTCTGCTCAATTGGTTTACCTATTCGACGAACAAACTTTATTTTTGATACATCAGCTGCAGTGTCTGTTAGGATAAATAATTTCTGAACAGCTTTCTTAAGATCTTCATCCACCGTTTCATCAAGACCAGAAATAGACAGTTCATCCGTCAGCGTCTGCGATTCCATTTGCAGGGCATGCTGCTCAAAATGACAGTTATTTAGCAATTCAGCTGCTTGAACAACTTTATCTGCAATTTCTGGACTGCTAGAATCCTTAGATTCTAGATCACCTACTCTTTTCTGTAGATCCTGAACCTGCTTAGTTAACTTATCCTGGTTTTTTCTAAAGTATCAAACTTTGTAAGTAATTGATTAACTGATTTTTCTAGACCCGACAATTTATCCAACTCATCTAGTTTATTTAGTTTCGATAAATGTTTCTCCAGGTTAGCCAACATATTCACTGATGTCTTCTCCGAACAAAATGGACATCCTGCTTTAACAAATTCCACAGCTTCTGCTGATGATTCAATGCTGTATCTTAACTTGACACAAGTTGGGTGATATTTATGACGTTGTTGACAGGTTGCTTTAATGCAGTATGCATTGTCAGTAATTTCAACAAAACACAGTATACACGACATCGTTAATAGTAGTAACACTATACACTAGATGACAGCACCGAAATTGTAAAATTAAACCAACGCACTTCCAGGCTAACCTTAAAATATTTCCAATTTATTTAGGAAAATTAAATAAATTAATCAGAAACCCCGTAAAGCAATTTATACATCCACAAATACACAAAAAATTACTAAATATGACAGTACAAAATTTAATAGTCTAGATTAATGTTTAGACACTCCAAAATATGTAAAAATCAGAGCAAGAGAAAAACACGTCCACCCTGCTTTATACATATATAGTTGAAGGTACTTTGATGAAAACTTCTGCTGCGAATATTAAATTTACTTTTAAGGGTATTGTTACTTACTCTTAATTTTTTTCCTTATTTACTATTTATTCGTAGTTATTATTTTATATTTTAATTCGGTCTTTTAAAAACTTCGCTCTGATATATAGTTTATTATTATTTTTATGAGACAAAGGAAAAACTTAGAGTTATGACTCGGCACTTGGAGATCGTAAGGAACTTATTATATATAACTCGAAATAATGTCTTGAAGAATAAGAAAATAATCTCTCCAAGCATCTTCATGGTGCACTTCCGTCAGCATGCTATAAAATATTTAGCGGCTGCGAAAAAAAATAAATATAAAAAGATAATGAATAAAATAACATAAAAAGTAACTCATGTAAAGTGAGTTTCAAGTACATTCGTTTCTTGCAAATTTTTTCGATACTACGAGAGGATTAATGTTTCAACTACTTTTTTTATTGCTTTTTTTTAGTGTCAAAGTTGAAAAAAAGTTTAACTTTAAACATATCTTTAGTAGAACTTATTTTGAAATTTCTGTGCAGATAATTTTAATATATTCACACAAATATCCAAAGTTGATGAAATTCTTGACGTTAAATTTTTTGTGTTTATTTTTTTTTAAAAAGGAAATTAAATTTAACTTATTTTTACATTTTATGCACGATCCGATGAACATAAAAGAAAATATTACAGTTGACATAAATTAAGTGTCAGCAATTTTTTTACGCTCATGCATGAGCGCTGACTGCATACAACACATTCTTATGATATTTATAAATTAAATTAGAATTAACAAAGTGGTTCATTTTTTTTTTTGCGGTAGAATTATTCTTGTTACGGTAAAACTTTTTTATGAAAAAGATTATTTAACTCTATATCGAAAATGTTGACAAAGAAAAACAGGGGATTTTAGTAATTATTAATTATTAATTGAACAAACTTAACATTCATATAACTGATTACAAATACAACCAGAAATTTTCCAGTGCAGAGTCATAAGGTTGTATGAATAATAAGTAATGCACAATAAAACTTGCATCGTTAATCAACTGATAATTGCTTTTTAATTTGATTTTTATCTACTATTAAAATGTAATATTGAATGAAGTTTTAGATAAAGATAACGGATAGAAAAAATGATAATATAAAAATTTATTTGACCTTGAGAAATTTTTAGAGCGGCCTTTAGAGTGCTGGATGAAAAATATAAACTCAAGTGGAATTATTGATGTAATAGGGTTAACTGTAGCTTGTTTCATAAAATGTGACAAGAATTTTACGGAATTAAGCTACGATGTGTTATCCAGTAGTTGTTCAAAGATAAACATGGAAACAATATATATATCTTCATTTTAAAAAATTTTAAAAGCTGTTGAATAATTTGAAAAATTATCAGATGTAAATTATAATGTTAATAAAAGCTTAGGTGAAACTTTAAAATACATTTTAGAAAATTCTGTTGTAAATCCTCGGAAAAATGAATCCTGGAAAAAATAGACCAAAAAAAAAACACATGAGCTTGTAACCGTACTGTGTCTGATATCTTTCATTATCCACTTTTTTACTTCTATAAGAACCTACAATGTATTATTATTAGATGTTAAATAAACTAAAAAAAAAAAAAAAAAAATTAAAAAAAATTTTTTTTTTAATTTTGACTCTTCTAAGGAGCTGATTTGAAGTTTGTAATTAGTTCAATAAATTACTAATCCAATTTCGATTCCATACGACATGTTTATTGACGTACATGACTTTAGATAAAAATTAGAAAATAATTTTTTCATCATTACATACGAAAACAATTCAATGAAAGAAGATTATAATCCCGATTTGAAATAGGAATGTGACAAATGACAAGTATCATTTATACAAATCGATCACTGCCCTAGAGTACCACTGCGCAGCAAAATCTAATAACTCTCAATTAACAATGAATTCATTCCAAATACTACAGTACAGAGTAATGAGTAATGAGTAATCAGTGATCCTCAATGAGTAGTGATAATTGTAGTGAGAACAAACAAATATATTGAAATCGAATTAATGTAACAAACGTTAATCCAGATACCAATAAGTTAATTATTTTATTAGTTTATATATATGTTGTGTTATGAATAAAACATTAAATATCAACTGTGTATGTTTATAATTGCAATCGCCTATGGTTTAACTGAGAAACTCATTACTTCAAATGCACAGTGTTATATGTATGGATAATATGTTGGCACAAACACATACCGGTGGTTAATCGATAACTTATAGAGGATACTTGTGATGTAATCAATTACGAAATGAAATTAAAGAGGAAAGTACTTGGAAGACTATTGAAATGATATGTCGATTCGTAATCTATTAATAGTACTGTTGAATACTAGAAGTTTATAATTATACACGCATTAAAACGATTTTTTTGAAATAAGAAAAAAAGGGATAACTGAATAATATACCGTGATAAAAAATGAGTAATAGTTATAGCAACAAATCCATTAGTTGCATTAACAAAATGTTTCAAGTTGTACTAACAAACTAGTTTTTTAAATCACAAAATTAATTTGTTGCTCTAACAAAATTTTCTTGCTATCACAAAATGATTTTGTTGCTGTTACAAAGTGATTTATTTGCAATAACAAAACTAATTTATTACCATTGAGGTCCTTTTTTTTTTTGCTTCATTTTGATTTTTTTTTTCTTTGAGTTCTTGGTGATACTTAAGACTCGTAAAAATCGTGGTTTGTCCTCGGCAACTTTTTCTGGGAGGAGAATCTCCAGATTTTGATGGTAATGACTTCAATAAAAAAAAATTTTTTTATATGCTTTTTTTTAGGGAGTGGGCCGTCATGCTCCAGAAAAAAAAATTTTTTTTTTTGATTTTCTGCAAAATTTCGACTGATTTATTCGAAATAGACGAAAAATAAACAAATGTAATGGTCAAAAATCACAAAAAGAAATAACTAACTTAAGTCGGCCGTTATGCCCCACCCTCTCTTAGCTTATTCTGTGCATGTTAATGGAAAATTATAATTATGATTATTAATATTACGGATAAAATTTTAAATTACCATTCGGTACCAGTGGTATTGAATTTATACTCCCTGCCAAAGAAAAAAAAATGAGTCTGAGTGACTTTAAATATTTCACTGAAAAGGGACGTCACTCGCAAGATACCTAATCAAACTTGGCTTTTCCGGTTTTAATATTTCATATTAAAAGTGTACGTACACGCTGAAGTTTAAACATTTTTCATACTGCATTTCCGTTTCTTTTGATACTGCACAGAAAAAAAGTATTGCTATTGAAGCCATCTATTAGATAACTACTTGCAGATTGCTACTACAGAAATTTGTACTATTACAAAATTGTATTACTTTAGTAATACTATCGTTAATTTTATCGTGGTCTTACCGTTTTTGAGATTTTCCATAAATTTTGTCTACACGGCAAAAAAAACATGGGGATTTTTCCTATTTTTCCAATGTCAACATAGGAATTTTTCTAATGTTAACATGATAGAAATATCCATGTGACATAGGAAAAATTCATTTATCACTAAATTTTATGTAACTTCATTTAATAATTACAAATTTACATAACAATTTTCTCATTCGAGCAATTTCAGATAATTTAAAAGTAAAACAGTGATATACGGTCGGTTTGTGATAAAAAAATTCAAGGAAATTTTTTTCAAATTTTACTTTACATTTTAAAAAAATTGAAAATCTAGCAGATTATGGACGGTGTGGCTTAAATTGCCATAAATTTTTCGAAAATCAACTTATCGGGACGTTTTTTTTTTCAAAATTTTTTTTTATTAAATGTACTTTTTCGAAAAAAAATAGAAAAAAATTATTCGAACCTATCTTCATCGATATTTTTTAGATTTTCCGAAAAAACTCCGAATTTCTTGATGATAAATATTTTGAATTTCTTTTTTCTTTCTTTTATATGAAACTTTGACATTTTCTACAAATATCTTGAAAATTTAAGAACGGTGTTTTTTCGATTTCGATTTTTTTTCAATTGAAAAAAAAAATTTTTTTCATGTCATAAATGAATTTTTCCTATGTCACATGGATATTTCCATCATGTTAATAAAAAAAAATTCCCATGTTACCATTGTAAAAATTCCTATGTCAGCATAAGAATTTTTCCTATGCAAAAATAGGAAAAATCCCTATGTTTTTTTCGCCGTGTAGTTTGCCCTAAAATAAGTGAATTTTTCCGTAATTTTTATTTTAATGATAATAATAAATTAAAAGCCGTATTATGTGATATGATTACAGTGAATTTAATGGCAATTTTTAGAGAGAAACTCTTTGCGTAAGCAGATTTATGTAGCCAGTCTAGATCTAATTTTTTAATGACGGCTTTTAATTAAATACACTCGAATATTTTATATATATCAAGTTAATTTTTTTTTTACATTAGTTTACACAGAAACTTAGAAATTTAAATGATGTAAGCTTTGCAGTAAAAAACCTTAATCATATATTTTTATCTATTTACTTATTTCAATCATAAAACAAGTGCTCAAGGCATCCATATTTGAATTTATTAAACTTTTTACATTTATCACCTTACAAAGATAGAAAAAGAAAGAGATAGAAAGGGAGAGAACGGGAAACACTCAATGCCA
The DNA here is from genome assembly GCF_013202065.1 of Cotesia typhae. Taxonomy (NCBI): domain Eukaryota; kingdom Metazoa; phylum Arthropoda; class Insecta; order Hymenoptera; family Braconidae; genus Cotesia; species Cotesia typhae. Next base: position 1,914,286 of record NW_027423752.1, read on the forward strand.
AACGAGCGGTTTTTTTTGAATAGCTAAATTTTTGAAAGCATGAAAAAAGTATGAATGCACTCCTAAGTTTTAGGTGAATTACTTGGAAGCTTTTAGAAAAATAGTAATCGTGTATTTCGTACAATTTCGGCTGTGTGCGCGTACATACGGTGAATATAACATTTGAACAAAAGATGAAACACTCTAAAAGCAGCATTACAGTCATACGTCGGCTGTATATCATTACATGACTTTATAACACCACAACTCTATTTGGCACTATGTACATAATCGGGATATGTATTTATATGCTCTTTCATCTTAGCTTTCAGGCAAAAAAGTTGTTATATGTGAGAGTGTGTGTAAAAGTCAAAAGTGCGGAAATTTCTGATATAACATGAAGCGCTTTGATAAAAAACTTTTCAGTTCAATATAATCGCGTATAATAATTTATCACTGTTTTTTTTCTTCATTTTTTTATTATCATCGTCTTTTTTTTAAGTCAATTATTTGATCTTTATTTTTTTTTGGCGCATATGGAGGTAAAAAAAAGAAAAAAAAAGCGATAAATTTATATTGAAGTTAGGAGAAACAGTGATGGATAAAATTTGTTCCAATGCAGTAATCACTGTTGATGTGATAGAGAATATAAAGTCAAGTTTAGTCTGGTGGAATTTTCACATCCAAGTGACTTTACGGGGATGGGAATTTTTTTCAACGGTTTAAATTCAGGTAAAGAAGCCGAGAAAGTGAGAAAGAGTGGGTGGAAGAAGGTGAATATGAGGAAGAAGTGTGAAAGGAAAAAACAAACAAAGGAAAACGGAATTTTTAGACAAGATGAAAAAGACTACTGAAAAATCGGCGTTTCGTTTCTTCGGTTTCTCCTCCGTCATACCTTTTTTTTTTCTTTTATTTTCATTTCACGGGTGTGGCTGAGTCTAACGGCGTGCGGGCATCGATTTTTCTGTCCGTTTCCCAATAACGTGTCAGTCTGGAATCTACCAAGTAAAACCCGACTATTCCCATTTCATCGGTTTCTTACTACATTTTTGGTTTATTACGATTATTATCATTATAATGATTGTTGTTATTATTTTTTAAGTAGGTCTTACACTGTGCATTGATTTTATTCTTATCTAAAGCTCCAAAATTCCTCGATATTTTTACTCGAAATTTAGGTTGCTATGCATAAAATAATGATAAATAAACGTCCAAATATTTACTGTCTAAATTTTAGTTACGGAAGCAGTGTGTTATGGAATAGCGAGGATAAAGTCGATTCATCATAGCTTTAATAGAAAATTTTAACGCGAATTTAAAAGAAATCTAAGAAATATCGTTATTTGAAGGATATTTTTGCCTTAAAGTTGTTTCAAGGCCCGTGAAAACATTTTCTGATATGGTTCCATGTGTCCACAAATAATTATTGATATTTTCTGGTGTACTCAAATATGCCTTGATATAAACATTTGCCATATCGGTATATATATCTTTTGATATGTTCTCACATAACTTAAGATGGTAATAATGGGCCTGATACGGTCTTATGTGCCCACACATAATTTGAGGGCCACAGTTAGTGTTGAAAAAGACCGACAGGTGACGCATGGTTCTTGAATCTTCTCATTAGAAAAGAGTTTAGTTTAGAGTTTTAAGTTATAAAATAAAAATAATTTTTTTACTCGCCTAAGGAGCTTATCTGACTTTGATTTTGATGTAATTAACTGGTAAGTAAATTTTTCATTTTATTTAACATATCTATTGACGTACAAATTTATGGAAAAATTGAAGATTGAACAATAATGATGGATAATTCTTTATTCTAATATATATCCTTTTATATGTCATGAAACTTTTTTACGAGGATCGAAAAAAAAATGTGTTTGATGTCTCAAAAGATTTGATAATATATAACAAATTGATTCTTTAATTTTGTGTTGCAGCGTGCGGGTTTAAAAAGTATTCAATAAGAAATAAGTACATTTAGTTCAGAAGCAATTTTCAACCATGTAACTTAAAATGTAAAAAAAAAAAAAAGACTCGAGGTAAATTACTGTTGCATCAATTATGAAGAGATATAAAATTGTCGAGTATTTATCCAGCGATGTGAAAATAAAAGTAAGTTTTAAATGAAACATAGAGTAATAAAAGTGATAAAATAAAAAGGGAATAAAAAGGATGTAAAGTCATTAAATAGAAGTGAAATCAGTGTAAAAATAACTAAAAACGACAGTTTTTATGTCTCCAGTGAATAACACCGAAAAAGTCGTTTTTTGATCATCTATCTAAAAACCCCAAGGGGATTGTATAACCACAATTCTTTGTAGAAAGTTAAGTTATATTTTTTTCCTTGTTCATCTCCGTGTTCAATCTTCTCGTTCATTTTAAAATATTACCACGCTATTTCCGTCAAGACACAAACACTACAAGTCTAACATCCGGAAATAAAAATAGTAGTAACTCAAATTTTTACTATCATTCTAATTGTAATTTTTAATATTATTGCAATTAAAATTCAAAGTTAATACAAAAAAGAAAGAAAGTCTTGAGTCAAGCGTAAATTTTTTTAAATCAAGAAAATTTTAAGAAAGATTGAAAAATTCTCGAATGAAGTTAAAATTTCTTGAACGAAGTCAAATTTTTTTAAGCCAAGAAAATTTCTTCTTGCTCCAAAATAATTCCGGTCTTCCTTACAATTTTCTTAGTTCAAGAAAAATTTTTTTTTCTGTGTAGACTTCGCGAATTGACAAAATTTTAGGCTTCGATTGTGCAGTTGTGAAAAGAAATTTTTAATTGATCCACTGATAAAGAATTTACGTATTATAACAAAAAATCGGGAAAACTGTTTATCCTACAGGTCTTACCTGGAACTTCCCGTTATGTACGAGTTCAAAACGCTGGGTAAATTGTTTATTCCAGAGTTTTGAGCTCTTTAAGCACGTCAATTTAGTGGTTGTAGCTAAATACTTTTTTGAAAATTTTAAATTGCGATATCTTTTGATAGAAGCAATCTTTTTCAATGAGGCTTGCAGCAGCCAACGAAATTTTTCAAGCACAAAAAAATTATTCATTACTACTCAAACGACCCAACTTGAAATTCTTATGTTTTGTTAAGAAACAATTTTTTGGAATAAGTTGAAATTAAAAACGTTTTTGTTATAATCGCTCCAAAAGTTCAACTTTTGAGCGCTGGATGGCGTCCGTAAAGGGACTCTTTTCTAGAAACTCTACCGTACCGTCTTTTTTTCACGGCCTAGGCCGTGAAGTTTTACCCCCTTTTTTTTTTTTACAAACTTTTCGAGTACACCCAGACGAAATTGAGAGACATTGTAAAAAAAAAGTCACATTCTAGTGTACCAATAATTGTGAGTAAATTTTAAACAATTACTATTGAGAGACGCTAATTATTTCTCTGCTGGCAGTTTATTATGAAGTGGACCTAATGTTAATAAAATAACAACCACGACATAAACAAATATTAATAAAAAGATAATTAATATAAGATTAAGTTTTTTTGCCTTTGTGAAACTTCATAAAATTTAAATATGTCATTGTTTGCCTCCTATTCCTCGAAAGTTAAACTTATGGAGCGATAATAACGAAAAATATTGTATGTCATTCGGCCGTTAAGTGGCGATTTTGACAGCGACTTTTTTTCGATATTCGCTTTAATGATTTTGACGCAAATGTTCAAAATCGAGCGTAAATTTCCGTCCTCGACTACGCCTCGGACGTTAAAATTGCGCGCGTTTTAAACCTTCCCGCCGCAAACCTTAAGCTCATATCGAAATATCGTCGCTGTCAAAAAATCGCTACTTTACGGCCTTGTGACATAAATATCTATTTCGAACGATTTGACCGATTTAGATGCGGCTTGCGACAACCAACGCAGTTTTCTGAGCACAAAGAGATAATTCTTTTTTATAATGAGTGATTCGGACAGAAATTTCGAAGTTCTTCCCAAAAAACCTTTTTATTTGAAAATTATATTCTTGAGATTTCTCGCAATCAACCGAACCGAATTGATTTATGCTCACTGATAATCTAGTAGCACCAAAGCTTTTTCCAACACCGCCAACCACGTTTCTATTGACTAAACCATTCAGAATACTTATGTTATAAGGAGCTTACATTAATTTTCGAAAACTAGGGTGAAACCAATAACTTAAAGATTTTTTTTTTAAATAATGGATTTTTATTGCGGTAAATTGAAAAAATTCAGTTAAAAATTTCATTTGTGCTTTGAGACATTTTAAATTAATATAAGAAACTTATCTTCTACTCAAGACAATTAAACTAAAACAAGAAAAGAAAAAGTTTGCCTGACATAATTGTCATATTCTACGGCAATAAATTTCAATAAAGTGACCTCTACAAATTTGTTCTTATCTTAATCTGACTGGTCATTAGTGTCATTTCTTTTACGCTGTGTTTTTTCCTGATTTATAATTAATGAGGATTACTGGGGTCATATCGTTTCGTTATTTTACCGACCCTGTTATTGACCTCTAGGCGGTGCGGTCTTCAGTAAAAAAGTAAATCAATAACCTACACTCAGTGTAACATTGGCCTATATTTCCCAGAAAATCCTCGGAGAAAAAACATATATGAAGAACTAAAGATTAGAGTTTAATGATCTGTGAGTTTCCAGTATAATTTGCGATGTATACTATGCACGTACAATTTTGTTAAATTAGTAAATTTTTTAGTCAGATGGATCGAAGTCGAACAAGTTGTAGGTACCATTGACCTTATGACTTCTTGAACTAGTTTTTTAATTACATTATACAGTACTGATGATTTGTTGACATCTTAATCGGAACTAGAGGACATTTAAAATCAAAGAAATCTATTATAAATCGCATGTGGGGCACACCCTAATGATTGTGTTAAGATTTTTAATCACGAATATGATAATTATCGTAGAGATGATTACGGAATTGATAATTATGACCATTTTCACGATGATATTGATCATTTTTTTTTTTTTTTTTTTACAAGATAATATTTATTGGTCACAAACAAAGATGGATAGTAAAACATGATTGAAAATTACTTAAAAAAACTCAATAAATATTTTAATTAAATAATACCATGCAACTCAATTTGAATAAATGATTTATTAAGTTGACGATATTTGGTGCTTAACAATATGACGTTAGTATAGATTATTAATTTAGACGTAAAAAATTGTGTTTAAAAATAAATCTAAAATCTTTTAGAATGATATTGATAATTGCACACAATCATGATTATTCCCATGACCACAATTATGATTATTATGATTTATGATGATTTCGATATTAATAATCATGATGATTACGATACTGATAAATAAAAATAGTTATCATGATGAGAGTATAGTCAATAATGATCGAATCTTTATTTCAATTTTTGATAGCAACTATGATCAATAATTTCTTAATATTTCTTAATAAATGATAAAGCTATATTGAAGCACATATTTCAAATTGAACATTAAAATGAATTGAAACAATTACTTCGAGAAAGATCAAATGGAGCTTTAACCGCGTAATGACTGATAGAGACTGAGCGAGAAAAAAGATATGATGAAAGGAAAGAAAGAAAATTGGTTTCCGAGAGTATCGAGGGCGAGGATAAATTCAACAGTTTTCAGTTTTAAAAGTTCAACGTTACCTGAAATATTTAATTATTTTAATTCAATCAACATCACAAATGTTATTATGACAAATAACAACTTTTATTCAATATTCTGTGTTTTATAATGTTTACTCACCATCATTTAATAATAATAATAATTATGCATCTAATTTATTTAGTCAGAACGCATGGGTAAACATTATAAGACATCTTTTATATTTACTGATTATGGTGGTCCCGGTTATCTTATCAGTTAAGCCAATTGCGCTGAATGTAAGAGACTTAATTCAATTGATTCAAGTGTGTGAGCCTGTTATTTTTCCAGACGTAACTATGTCTAGAAAAATAGGAGTAAAATGAAACTGTAGAAAAATTACACAAGAAAAAAAATTGTATTGTCGCTTTGGACTGGGTTAAATGTAAAAAAAAAATTTTAATTTGCTGTCATTTCTGACACAATTAATTAAGGAAGATAATGAAGCATGTGAATTGAAGCTTATTTCATAAGCTTTAAGATGCAATTTACGAAAAAAAAACGTAGTTATCGCATTCAAAAGTTATTGCAAAAAAACAAAAAAAAAGTTGAATTTTTTCGCGATTTTTGAAACTTTTAATCTGTTCTCATTCGTGATCGACTTGATTGAGGGAAATAAATTAGCATGGAAATTGAAGGTTATTAAATAAGCTTTTATTAAAAATATGAAGTTATTGCATTCAAAAGTTATTGCAAGGAAAACCAAAAAAAGTTGAATTTTTCAAAATTTTTTGAAATTTTGAATCGGCTCGTATTTCTAAAATAACCGACCGATTCAGCTCCTCCTCGAACTTAACCTCGGTAATTATCCGTAGAATATGGACCCTAAGTTTAATGAAGATCCGTTAAAAATTGAGAGAGTTAGAGTAGAAACAAAGCCGGTTATATCGTATACATATATATGTAGACTTTCAATTTCTAAATCCATGCGTGGATCGTGATTATCACGATCCACTAAATTGGGCACATGCGCATCTAAAGTATAGTCATTCAAGAATCGTGATCATCATTATGCTGTATCGTGATAATAGCAATACTTTTTTCTCCGTGTATGATATTTAACTTCTGTAATGAAAAAATTACATCGAGTACCCACTTGAAGGAAATATTCAATAGAATTTTTAATATATATCCGCGAGAAATTAATTTTTCATATAATTTGGAGCTTGAAGGACTGAGGAATATTCTAGATAATTAAGACAATGAAGATAAATTATGAAGCCTAGATTTAAAAGTCAAACGTTTGTTGTCGGAATTTTTTCATTAGGCACTTTTATCTAAGAAAAAAGAAACAATTTTAAGCTATTAATTACTAGTGATTGTCAATTAAATATTTTTTTAATGGACTCACATTCCTACGAAATTTTAATGCTTCTTTTATCTAAATGATACTGTATTATGTTGAAAGTACACCCAACTACAATAACATAGAAAAATAAAATTATTGGTAACAATAAAATTTTTTTATAGGCGGACAATAGTTTGTTTTTCTTTTTCAATACAACAATGTTGAATTTGGTCTCGATTTTCTTGAAATTATTTTTGATCTCAATTATTCTAAATCTGCAAGATGAATCTGTAGCTGCATTGAGCATAAGTCGTCCTAAAAGATCTCTAGGCATTAAAGAATGGTATTATTTGTGGCCCGAGGGTCGTATTCCTTACGTCATAGATACTAGTTCATTCGACGGTTTTGTACGTAGACTTATAAAACAGGCGATGCGAGAATGGGAAAGAGCAACTTGTGTTAAATTTATGGACAGTCAAAATTTTAGGATTCATCCAGACTATGTATACTTCACCAAATCAGATGCTGAGTAAGTAGAATGATTTATTGAATTACATCAACTTATTCGTTTAATAATTGCAACTATTTTGTTAACTTGCTCACGGAAGGTGTTATACCAATGGCGTCGGCAGAAGTCATGCCGGTAGAAATCATGTATACTTGGACGAAAATTGTTTAACTAAAGGAATTATTCTGCACGAATTGGGACACATAATCGGATTACATCATGAACACAAGCGTCCGGATCGTGATGACTATGTTGAGATCAATATGGACAATATAAAAACTGAAAACGGTATGGTTTTCATTTTTTCTCACTTTTGACCGTAAAAAATTGGTAATGTGGATTTTTTATAGGCATTGGATATAATTTTGAGAAATTATCATCTGGAGATGCGATTACGCTTAATCAGACATATGATTACAATTCAATCATGCATTATAATACGAATGCATTTGCCCGTGACCAATCTAAAGAGACTATAATTCCTTTAAAAGCTGAAGGTATTCAAATCACACAAATTGGTAGAACAGGACAATTGAGTGAAATTGATATTAGTGGTGTAAATCGGCTCTACAATTGTTCTGGCAAGTTCAAATCTTTATTATTTAAACATTTAGTTTTACTCGAAGGTTAAAATTGGCTAGAACAAAAAGGACTCACAAAATTACTTCACTAAAATGTAAATTTAATGGTATCTGATTATACAATAGATTGATCAAAATTTACGTCAAACTTTTATCAAAAAAAAATTAATCAATGCAATAAAATTAAAGAAAAAAAAACTGAAATAGCTTACATAAGATATTTATTATCAATCATGTGGTTTAAAACTTTAGAAACACCAATAATTTGAAAAAAAAAAAATCGAAATGAGTTTAATTTGTAATTTCTCGCTAAGAAAATCACTGATTTTTGAAAAATCAGTAAGTTTGTTTTCATCCCGTCTGTCACAAATCGAGTTTTTATCAGATCTTAACGTTTCGAGGTCCTAAGACACTATTCTAGCTGGAGTGGCTATGATGTCCGAATTAGCATGGTGGACTTTTGGATTTTTCAAATTTTTTAAATTTTTGTATTGTTTAAGATTGCAGAAAATTACTTGAGGGTGATCATGGAACATTAAATGTAACCAATGATGTAAATACTTTATCCAGCTCAACAAAACATTGTGAATGGAGAATTATAGGGTCAACTCATGAACAAGTTATTATTCATATTTCAAATTGGAGCATTCCTAAAACCGAAGGCTGTCGGACTAATTATTTGCGAGTTATCGATGAATCTAAAAGGGATTCTCTGCATGGTTAGAAATTTTTGAAATTATATTTTGAAAGTTTTTTTGTTTATTTTTATACAAAATTTATCTTTGCAGCGAATTTGTGTGGAGAAGGCGGTTGGGAGGAAGTAGGTTTGGAAACAAGCCAATTGATCATTACGTTACACACAAATACTTTTAACAGTGAATACTTTGGCTTCAATGGAAACTTCAGGAAAGATTGTGGAGGTCAAATAGAACTCGAAGAAGAGGGAAAGGAATATTATTTCGAATCTCCAGGCTTTCCGTATGAGTATACCGCTAACAAATGGTGTGTTTGGTATCTAAATGCGCCTTATCACAAACGAATCATTTTAAAATTTGATTATTTTCAACTTGAGACATCTGAAAACTGTAGAAATGATTACGTCGAGATTCGAAATGGTGACGCTTATTATTCACCGCTCATTGGGAGATATTGCAATTCTAGTAGCCCAGAAGTGATTCGGTCTAAAGGATATGCCTTATACGTTAAATTTGTTAGCAATAAACAAATTCAAGAGGGTGGGTTCTCTGCTATTGCGACTTTACGCAAATCATATTTTTGAAATTTTAGTTCTCCAAACTATTCCTTAAAGTTTTTTTATGTAAAAACTTATGATGAATTTTAGCTTATTAATCGTTTAAATCAATTAGTGTAAATTAAAGACAATCTTTTGTTTCGACTCACAAATAGTTGATTCGTTTATTTCTGTTTCTGGATAAGTAAACCCAGTGATTGTGACACTCACCTGAAACAAAACACAAAAATGTAAAATAAATTTTGCACAACTTATGATGCGAAGCATCAGAGAGTATTTTACAATCGAAAAATTTTTTTCGTCTCATTTCAAACACTATCTTTATTATTACAGCATTGTTAGTGCTCGGAAATAAAATATTTTGCACACCATTGTCAAAATCATTTAACAAAGATTAATTCCATATTTTTCAAAAAATTATTCAGTGCAATAGAAACGGAAGAATGCATCAAAATAGTTGCAAAAATTTTTCTGTCCGTCATATATGAAACCCTAAAAACACTGTAACTTGCCAAAAAATACATTGATTGAGTCAAATTTTTTTTTTAATTTTTGTAAGAATTGACAGTCAATGAATGCGAATTGCTAGATAACTCAGAGTCGTTTAATTGCAATTAATGAAACTTTTCGTTCTATTTCAGCTGTTTGATGATTTTTTTCATATTCGCTTTATATTATTATAATTTCGTCATCCCGTCGAAATTTGAATCGTAGATTCAACGTATTGAACGTTAAAATCGTCATTTGAACGGAATGGACGTTCAAAACGTATATGTTGAACGTATCCAACGTATTGTAAATGTGAAGAGAACCAATTATGAGTGAAAATACGTAATATTAAAACTACTTAAATAACTACACATGCTTGAAACCTAAATAAACAAAAAAAAATTTTTTTTCAGTTCTGTTAGGGAAATTTTACATTTTTAGCTTAAATTTACCATTTTTTTAACGGAAATGCTTTATCGAAATTTTTTAGCCTCGGAGTAGTTTCTAAAATTATGTAAAATTTCATAAAATATCATTCATACGATTTTATACAATGCAATGACAGGATCAAATACGAATAATTTAATGAAAAATGTGGTGGAGCAAATTTATAGATCTAACAAATTATTTAAAACTCCTCCAAAAAATTTCTTAAAAAATTGACCATCACCAAAAAATATATAAAACTTTGAAAATTCTTAAATTCTTGTGACAATTTTTTTTTTAAATGGTCCATGAAAAATAAATAAGTATTATCAAAAACTTGTTAATTCAATATGTAATCTATTTTATAATTTGTAATTACTTATTCTTTTTTATTTATCCGTATAATTTTTCAATAATAATTAATTAAAGATTGAATCGATAGAATAATAAATTTTTTTGTTATTAAATATAAAATATTAAATATTTAAATCGTTTTGTCTGGTAAGAGGGCGCTGTAAGAAAAATGTTGGTTAGCGATTCTAGCCAACTAAAAAATCGCTCCAGTAGCCCTACAGTAGTGTTTTTGCAGAAATACACATTACTACAGTAAGAATCTAGGAGTAGGTATCTAATAGATGGCTTCAGTAACAATATTTTTTTTTCCGTGTATAAAAATAATTTTGTCTACAAAACATATTCTCAAAATAATAAAGCATCTCACCACTATAAAATACAATAAATCAACCATTGCCATTATTGATGATCAACGAAGTAACCATTTTTTTTCCGGAAACATAGACTACTTAGTGATCAGAATTCTTGGCACCCCACTCTACTGCTTTATTGCTACGTGTGATAGTTACTAGACGCACACTTGGAATCCACATGAGCTTCGTGTTATAACATTTAATCTTATGTGAATTCAATAATATAGATTCCACCCCTGAAAGCAACTTTGTTTCTTCGCATTTCAAGAAAAGACGTCGAGCATTGAAATCGGCTGATCAAGTCCGACAATACAGGAGTACACATATCTTTCCACAAAAGATAAAATAAAATTCCTAAAAATAAATTAAATTGTTTTTCATAAAAAAAAAAAAATAAAAAAAAATTACTCCTTGAAAAGTCAGACTTCAATTATATTTAATACTCATTAATATCATGTCACTTTTGTCACTAAATAAAAACGACAAGTTACTCAACATTTACGAGAAAAAAAAAAAAAAATTTTTAAAAGTGATAGGAGACTAACGTTATCGAACACTTCACTTTCTCCTTCTATACATGTATACATAAGAAACCACTCGACTCAACTTTACGTCAAAGCACAACATCCCAGAATAGAAGGCGAGAGTCTATTGGACGCGGTGAAAATTACTATGTCCTTATCATTTTTATCTACACGCTCCATTGTAAATATATTTCTTTTATTTTTCAGTCAAATCAACTCATCATTTCTTTTTCTACTGCCGTCTTATTCTTTTATTTCTTCACTTCAATTTTTATTTTTTTTTTACATTCTTCTCTATACATATTCAAGCACAGTAGTGTCTTGAAACATACAATAGAATCTAAATCTGGCCTACTTCGTATTTTATTTTTATGTAGACTGCTTTCCTAAAATTTTCTACACATAAATAGTAAAAGCAATAATAATACTGACGGTAAAAGTTGTAGCTGAAACTTAAATAAAGGATGATAAAGAGAGCAGTAGAAAATAAAACAAGTATTAAAAGACGGTAAAGTATAATGATAGGTTAAGGCATGAAAGGGTGGAGGGAAATGAATAAAAAAAAATGAGGCAAACAAATTCAAGAATAACGAAACAATTTTTCATACTATTGTTGACATTTTCTCATCTTTTCTTATAAATACATTCATGTATAAATCATATATAAGGATTCTTATAAAACTCCGTTATATAATTCCGATCGAACTTTGTCTGCCTTAGGCGGGCGCGTTCAATCATTCATTCATTTTTCTTTAGCAGTTTAAGACAAAAAAGAAATTGATAGATATAAATTTGCATGCCTTAAACACTCATGTTTACCGAAATCGATCGAAATAAAGTTTAAATATATACAACAAGTTTTCAGTTATAATAGTAAGAATTCTTTCAATTTTTCGATAATTTTTTGGGAAACTTCAATAGAAAAAAATAATTATTTACCGTATGTTACAATTTTTTGCACATCTCAACGCGAAGCATGAGTAGTGATTTGCTCTCACTTTCTCAAGGTCAAGCAATTATCTCGGCTTAAATTACTTTTATTCGAACTTTTTTGCACTTTGAGTATTGAATGAGTTGGCAAATAACAACAATAATACGTTTTTATGACAATAAATACTTACAAAAACATTATTTTTTCTAGATAGTATAAAAAAACTGTTTTGAAAAAATATTTGGGTGGACGTCGGGCTGTCTGTATGGGCGTAGGATGAATGTGGTCAAGATAACTCGCAAAATCTTCACTTTCTGAGTCCTTTTTTTTTTTTTTTTTTTTTTTTTTTTATTTGTTTCAGTATGATTCTGAGTAATAGCTTATTCAAAATTTCTGTCAAATTTAATGTAATTTAATTGCGAAATATCTATACATATATATAAAAATAAAAATACACTAGTCACAAAAATTAAGGGATATAAAAAAAATTCCAAATTTTTGGGTGATTTTCAACGAGCGTGATTTTCAATAAACCACTTATCGAATTGCCAATTGTCACATAATCATCATTGTTTATCTGGATATCTGCTTGCTTCATAAAAGTCCATGTCAAGCATTGATTGCTGATAATAATGTTTGTTGTTACTTCATCGATTATAATTTCTGAACCATCAATCTCGTAATCATCATCATGCAACAATTTTTAAGATATGTCTCGGAAAATTAAATTAATTATTTGGCTAGATGTTCTTACTCTGACCCATTCACTTGGAATTAAGATGCTGTAACAAAGCTCAGGACCCATCGAAGGATACACTGTAATAAATCAAGATGAATTTTAATGAATAGATAAAAAGTGTATAATTGTAACATATAAAAACTCACCTGGTAGATGCAGCCCATTTTGCACCACATACTTATCATAAATTTCAGGGTACATGTCAATCAAAAGATCACCTGAAAATATGTACCGATTTGGTGATGGTTCAAGATCTCCAGGTACCTTAAACCACCAGGATAACTCTTTATGACTTATATTTAGAACTGTTGCAAGGTTGTTGATAGTTACGATGGAATCATGAAATTTTTCACCTCCCAGAATTAACGCACCAAGTTCTACCACTATTAAGTCCCATAAGGTATTCGGATCAATTGTATACCATTCTACAGGGAATATAATTTCATATGATAAGATATTACCCATCTACAAAAAATTATTACTCTATTAAATAATTTTCCAGCTTTTTATACAATATTTCTTAGATTAAATAAACTCTATTATATGTTAAATTACCTTTTTACTGTTGTTGTTGTTGCTGTTGTTGGTTTCAAGTTTTGAAATATTTCTAAAAATGATAGATTAATTAACTTATTCATGAATATTATCATAGTTATTAGTATTATTATTATTATTATAACAGTTATTATTAATAAATATATCTAATAATCATAGGAATTATATTTAAAACTAGCACTTATACATTGAAATTATTTTTTTATTTTTATTAAAAAATAAATATTATTATTATTATTAATTTGATGATTAATTTTCGTATAATTTTCAAATATTCTACATGTGAAAATTTTTGTAATAATTTATTCAATAAAAAAATTCTAAAAATTTCCAGATGTCGGCTAACTTAATTATTAATTATTGATGATTATATTATGAATGAAATAATCAAACATATGGAATAAATTTTAAACAATAATGATGTTAAATAATTGTTATTTTAATTGAACACAAGCATTGATATTTTTTTATTGAAAATTAAATTATTGTTATTAATTTGATAATTATTAGTGATTAACTTTATGACATGATTAAATAATAATGAATATAAAATATTGATAACATATAGATTGCAATTATTAATTGACGAAATTATACAATAAATAGTAAAAAAATAACTTACGTTATGAATGTTGTTAACGTTTTTACAAAACTGACGCTTTACAAGTTTTAGCTTGTCTATCTTCACATAATTTTCATCTACGCATTATTTTCTTTCTTCCTATTATAAAAAGTTCCATAACATCGACCAATAGAAACTCTTAGGCCCAAAACGTATCATGCTGATTGGTTCTTTTATTAAACATACACTATACACAACCGGCAAGTTGGTATTTTGATGTATATGAACAATTGACAATAAACATTGTCATGTAGAAATTATTGGATATATATGATAATCATTTTTCAGTATACCTAAATGCAAAATTTGTTCAAAATTGATTTATTTTTTCAATAACATATCAACCTATCAAAATTCTGCTACCGGTTAACGTTTGGCGCGCAGAAGCGGCCAGTTTGAATAATAAAAAATTTTTCTCGTAACTGTTAGAATAACTCAATTTCGTATTCGAAAATATTTTTTATTATTAATATTATAAATAAAATAAAAAGTTATTGTAATTTTATCAAATTAATTTAATGATAGTCGGTAAAGTTTTCATATACACTATAGTTGATGTTTAATCGATGACAAGACTCATACACTCACGCCATCTCTAGTGTCAAATAAGCATCAACTGTGGTGAATTTTGATTGCACTTGGAAAAGTTGTTTAGGAATCAGCAACATCCGCGCTTCTTCAGAGATGAATATTACTAATTATTTCTCTCAAGAACTATAGTTTCGATTCTAAAAAACGTTTTTATGAAGTAAAATTACTTGGTAAGATATAATGTCAAATCAGCGTCATCTCGTGGAGTAAAAATCAATTCAGCTTAAAATTATTTGAAAATATATATTTATTTGAAAATTAAAACTACTTGATCGGGGAAAATAAAAAGATTAAATTCATATTTTAATAAATTTATTGATTATTAAGAAACCAATCTTTTAAATTTTTTACATTTTCTAGTGCACATGAATCAGTTAAATAATAATGATATTTACAGAAATTATTATTACATATTTTCATGCTTTTCAATGATGGACTTTTAAAATCATCAAGATCAATTACAATTTTGTTACATTCAACGTGATTTTGAATCCATAACTTTTTCTCGATACCTTTGACATAAATAATTTTTTTATTATAAGTTAAATAATTGAGAACTTCTTTGAGCTTGTAATATGAAGTTGTTCCAGCATTCCAACCGATTTCATGATAACGGATCAGCCAGGTATTCAGACGTTGATAGTTGACTGGTAACACCTTCCAGTGATATGGCGGTTGAAATAGTGTGCATGATAACTCTTCAATATTATCAATATCATGTTGAATTGTTATTGAGGCCAACTCCTTAACAATGAAGCGATTATCAGCTCCTCTGAATCCTTGAATGTCTACAATGATCTCCATTCTTACTGCTCTCGATAACGAGAAGTGACTGAATGATGACTCTTAAAGTCAACTCAACCTTTTATAACCCGATCTCTGGATTTACCCCCACCACTCGATAATCTTATTGGTCAATTATTTCTTCTTGGTTAATTGATAATTTGATTGGTTATTCAAAGTACACAGTAGATTTTTCAACTATGTAGTATATGACACTATCCAACAGTTCTGAACCTGTTCAAGGTCTCGTAGCTGTGCAGTTTTTCTTTGTTCTATTTCTGTTGCGTAGTAGATGACGTCATCTCATTTTTACAAGTTATGTTTATGCTTTCCCGCCATTTAATTCATTTTACAGGTTATGTTTATCTTATATATTTTTATACTTATTATAGTAAGGATTATAGTTAAAAACGCAAAATTACAAAAAAGTTTTTTCTTTATTTGCTATTTTTAATTACATTAAGTTTATTGATTATTTTTAATTACAATAAGTTTATTAATCAGTACAGGTTCAATAATTTTATTTAATTCTTGTATTCGTCGGCGAAATCGTTCTCCGTCTCTTGCTGCTTGTTCCCATGGACCTTTCCTCGCTTGTCTGGATGCAAAGTCCCACACATACATGTAATGTATGGTGGGCTTGGGGTCAAACTGTACCATTAAGTAAGTTTTCTCACAGTGCTGCTGATGGGATTGTACTCAACTATTCGGTCGTGAATTATTAAGCAGTAAGCAGCAGTTTGATTTGGAAACTGTGCTGACGATTCAAACTCCAGACGTATATCCACAGGTCCAGACTTGATTGACTCGTTCTGCTTGGAACAGTCAATTATATACAGAGGTGCTGTACTTAGAAATTTTTCTTAGCCAATAGCGGTTCAGCTTCTTTCCCATAGTAAGCACTTTGAAAATTTGTGTACATATCATACATCAAGGCATACTGATTATGCACAATGTTGAGGTTCAAATTTCCATATGGATAACTCTGAGAGTTCAAGAACAGCTTAATGTCTCTTATGCTGCAGTGATCAAACTCGCTTGCGTTTTGATTCGATTGATTCTTTCTTGCTGTTTGGAATCCAAGGATAACAAAACGAGGTTTCTCAAGCTGATTTGTTGTTTTGATTACCCAAATATGCTTGTTGGTAGCTGGTAGCAGTGGATACTCATACAATTCCCAAGTCCGGAAACTGATTGGAATAGCTGCATCGGAGGTTATGTAATTCAACACCTCGATTTTTGCTTGTCAGACATTGTTATGTATGGTACAATCCACTCAATTTTTTAATCGTAATTGAAACATTTTCATTCTCAACGGTAACAACATAAGCATTTTGATCAGTATTTGATCTGATCAGTATCAATTCATGCTTGGCATTCACGATAATTCGTTGATAATCTTCAGCAAATCCAAGAATGAAACTCAGCGGTACTGAGACATCAAAGTAACCGCTATTATCAGTCAGCTTGTTGTCATCTTCATTAACAATCCAACCAGCATTTTCCAGAATATTTTGTTGTCCCGGACTCAGAGAAGCGTATCCTTTCATAACACTGGTGATACCAACATTCTTACATCTATCGATTTCTACACCATTGAGTTCATAACGTATCTCTTCAAACATATGACAAACAGCCATGTTGACCATCTTCGTAGTAGCACTTACAGCAGTACCATCAGCTTACCTCATTCTTCCATAAAAATATAATGTGCTCTTGCTTGGGAGCAAGCACAGATCTTGATGTTGAACAGCAATCCTGATTTCATCACTGTTGTTGAATGTTGATGATGCATATGGTAAGTGTGAATGAGCTTCACAGTGTGCAATAGACTCATCGAAAATAATTGATTTTTTTATATCTAAGATTTCCGCCATGGTATCACACAAGCTAGACAACAAAAATTTATTTTTATCTTGTGAATTTTTCACGTAATTTTAGTCCTAGACTTTTTAGGAACTCTGCGTTTTGACGTGTCAACACTTTCAGAGCTCGATGATGACTGATAATCTTTGGACATCCTGCAATCCTTTTATACCCGTTACCAGTCTTTGTCTCATATACGATACCCATTACAGACTTTTTATATGCAGTCTTATCGTTATAGTCTCGCCACGGAAATTTGCTATTCTCCCGTCCTGATCAACAATGCGGAGCCTCAAGTTGTGTATTGCTCGTACGGCGACTGGTAGGTAAATGTTTGTTGGCACTTCCACTATCTTATATCCTGCTGGAACCCTCGGGAAAAATTCATGGATTGTGTGATTCTTCTCACCATTGATGTACGATCCAGTAGTTATATTGCACTCGACTCTCAGAGCATTGATTTTCAATATTTTGACTGGTAAATCAGATTTATGTGCTGTGTTAGGTTCAAGCACGCGGTTGGTAAATCCAAGTAATGATCCAATGGAATCTTCAGGCTCAAAATTTATATATTGATCACATCTTATTTCACTTCTCAACTCATTGTTGTTTGCTTTTAAAGTGAAACTTAGTTCAGGTAATGTCTTGTTTATATAAGTTTCAATATCTTTAATTTCATAACTCCCTGTTGGTATAGTTATTTCTTGAAATCTATTGATTGTACTTCTTTTGGATCTTTTTGATGACACATAAAATTTATTAGCACCAACATCAATATTTGGTATTGAATTAAATGTCAGGAGCTTAACGAGTCCAAGTACATAATTTTTGTTGGTGATAGCTCAATCGGCGGAAAATAATTTGCCTCCAGTATGGAGGAGTTTCCGGATAGTGTCAAGGTGAATGACTCTGCCATGACTGACGCTTGTTGTCCCGACTCATTTCAATTTATAGTTGTCCAGCCAGGAATTTTAAGCACAAATGTCCACATATGATTGTATCAAAGTCTTGATATCTTTTATGATTGTACTTTACGCTACCTACATCGAGATATTTCATCAAGTCTTGTGGGGTTGTAGATTACCAAAACTGTCAAAGTAAATTACTTGATTATGATTCTTCTTGTATGCAACCCAGTGAGTTCCAGGTCCAAGTTTATCATCTAAATTTATTATTGCTGATTCGTTTGTCTTTGGTCCAGATTTTGGTAAATCATTTCTCACAAAAACTCCTCGAAAATTTGGAATTTTAAGCAGCTTGACATATTTTAATAAGTCGATGTTAGTCAGTGCTCGATGTGGTAGCTCTACTGGTTTTTTGACTTCTTGCAGCCAGCTCCTTCTGGGTATTGTTTCAGATAAAGTCCCATACCACTGCGGTAAGGTTTGAGGTATAATCCTCTACCTACAGCTATTTCCTCCATCTTCAAGTTGTGACGCTTCTTTTCAGCTAATTGATTTTTGGTTACGCTGGCATCGTTCACAGCTTTTGCAACACCTGCAGCTCCACCTATTAGAGCACCAACCGCTAATAACCCTGCAAACAGGGGAATCAAGAATGGAAGTACTCCACCAATCTTTGATGGAACTGGTAGAATACGAGGCAATCGAACGTTTTTCTTCCCACCAACTTTCTTGACAGCTTTGCGGGCACCTCCAAGAGCTGTTTTAACTGGATCTCCACCAGGCTGCATGGACTTTTTAGCTTCATCAACAATCTGTCTCAGAGCAACATCCTTCTTCTTGGTTGTCTTTCTTTTGACTGTCTTACGCTTCATTGTTTTTCTTTTAATTGTCTTACGCTTTGTAATAGGTTTTTCTTTTTTAAGACCCATACCGAAACGTCTTTTCAACTTCATGATTTTATTCACACTCCAAGCAGCAGCTTTTTCACCAATAGCAGCGTCTCTTGCTTGAAATCGTTGCCACGCTTTCTCAGCAAGGATTTTATCAGCCTCGTGACGGGCTTCTAAATTTTCACGATTTTTCGAGTAAGCTATATCATGTTCCTTACACGCAGCGTCCAGAGGATTTATACCTGAATCACCTCGAGCTAACCTCTTAGCTAACTTTGTACCTGGACCGCAGTACTGGTACCCAGGGATATGGAGTTCAAGTGGGAGCTTATTGATTATGTTGTTGAACAAACCTTTACCATGTCTGCTCTCAGACATGTCACATCAAAGACTGACTCGCTTATCTATATAAGCCGGTATATATACCTCTTGAGCTCAGAATACAATCAGCAGTCATGGATAGCAAACCAAGAGCTCAGTTGCCAGTTATCAATTTTGATCAAATTGTTCAAGGAACCGGTGTGAAACTCAAACGACACGGTGCTTTACTTCCCAACAGTATCCGTGCAGTGTTTTGCGGACCATCAAACTGTGGAAAGACCAACGCTCTACTATCCCTTATTGTACATCCAAACGGTTTGAGGTTTGAGAATATATATCTTTACTCAAAGTCTCTTAACCAACCAAAGTATCAGTTCCTGGAGACGCTGCTTAAACAGATTGATGGTATTGGATTCTTCACATTCAGTGAACATGAAGCTGTAATCAAGCCTGAAGATGCTAAACCTAACTCCCTGATGATATTTGATGATGTTGCTTGTGAAAAACAAGATCACATCAAGGCTTTCTTCTGCATGGGTCGACACAAGGATGTAGACAGCTTCTATCTCTGTCAAACTTATACACGAATACCGAAGCATCTGATTAGAGATAACGCAAACTTTCTCGTGCTATTCCGTCAAGATGAAATGAATCTGAAGCATATTTATAATGATCATGTCAATACAGACATGTCGTACAACTCATTCAGAGATTTATGCTCGGCATGTTGGAATAAATATGGGTTTGTGGTAATAGATAAAGACAGTGAATTGAACAGTGGTAGGTATCGCAAAGGATTCGACTGCTTCATTAGTATAAATTGAGGTACTTTAGAGTGTGATAGTCATACATGCTGTAGACGTTAACCTGTCAACATGAAGCCTGAAGAAATATCAAAGCAGAAAGATATTCTGCATCAGATATCTCAAGCCAGCAATGCCATCCGACGGAAGCACAAGATGTTGAAGTTGGGTAAAGATACAGCTGAGAAAGCTATGGAGGAAATGTTCAAGCCTATTGTGACACCACTCCAGAGTATAGTTGAATCTTCAAAGTTGAAAGGGGAAAATATTAAAAAGAAGAAAAACCACAGGTTCAAAAACAAGAGGTTGAAAAATCTCTGTATGATGATCCAGAAGTATACAACAGTTTAATAACAGATGATGAAAGTTCATTTGATAATACAGCACTTGCTATTACTCAGCCACCACCATCAACAAGTACTCCAGCTCGTAGAAATCCTCTTCTCACTAATTATCTACAACGTTTAAGTAAAAAACATAAAGATAATGATATGAGAGATGTACGCAGAAAACGCGGTGAAATGCATATGGGTGATTCACCTATTTCATTTGCAAATGATACAATAACTGTCAAAGAAAAAAATTATCCAATAACTCCTGGGCTGTTGGAATTATTATTTAGAAAATCACCAGAGGATGCACTCATCACCCCAGATGATAAGAAAAAGTACTTGGACATAATTCAACATACCAACGCTCATAGGAAGAATTATGATCCAAATCGTACCATTTATGAAGATACAACAATCAAGTTCAATAAATACATTGCTGATTTTATCACCAAGTTCGGTAAAGGGTTACCAAAATATATGATTGCAAGAAAACAGAGATTACGAATGGACTATGTTTACTGGGATGATCCAAATGAACTAGTTGATCGTTTGCGACTACTTATGGCATCTCAAGCTGCTGGAAATCCAAGTCACACGAATGAAATCATGTCAATTATTGAAGAGCTTAGGGAGGCTGGAGTTATATATTAAAAGCTTCTGAAAAATTAAATCATTCACACGCTGAAGAAGTTCTTAGTTATTTAACTTATGATAAAAAAATTATTTATGTAAAAGGTATCGAGAAAAAGTTATGGGTTCAAAATTTAATTGATTGTAATAATAAAATTGTAATCGATCTCGATAATTTCAAATGTCCCTCTCTAAAAAGTATGAAAATTTGTAACAATCATTTTTGTAATTATCATGATCGTTTATCTGATTTATGTGCCTTGGAAAATGTAAAAAATTTAAAAGATTGGTTTGTAAGCACTCAATAAATCTAAAATAAATGAATTATAATTGTTATTATTATTTCATCCTAACACATTTAATTAAGAATAGAATTAATTATTGTTAGTCATTAAGTTCAAATACTTTTACAGTACTGCTGTTGGTAGTAATACCCTCATCTATAGATAATTTTAATATATTTAATTTGGATATTCAAATTATTTTACAATCCTGTTACTAATACACTTAAATGGTAGATGTTTTTATTATGAAAATCAATTTTTATGCCCATTATTATTTTCTAATATTTTTTTATTTGTTTGAATTAAAAGTTGTATGTTATTTTATATAACCATTTGAAAATAAGTATTGATTTTTAAAAATATATTGATTTAAGATTTTTCAATTTAACTAAGGATGGTGCTTCAGTCGCATATTACTTTTTTAAAAATATTTCGATATAAGATTTTCAATTTAACTAAAGGTAGCGCTTCAGTCACATATTAGTTTTTTAAAAATATTGATTTAAGATTTTTCAATTTAACTAAAGGTGGGCGCTTCAGTCGCATATTAGTTTTTTAAAAAATACATCGATATATAAGATTTTTTTCGATTTAACTAAAGGTGGGCGCTTCAATCGCTTATTAGTTTTTTAAAATGATAATTTTAAAATAAAAATTATTATTATTATTATATTTTTACATCTAAAATTAATCAAATATAATCAACAAGTTTTTTAACTAATTAATTTTTTAAATCAATAAAATAGTTATAATTTCAAATAGCTATAAGTTGAATCACCCGCTTGAAATGGTGGATATCCGATTGTATAACTGACTGTATAACTGACCATGAAAATTCTCATGAATCAAAATGTATCAAAGTATATACTATTCCTCACATCATTTTTAAAATGTTAATTAAAATGATATTCAATCAATATTAATATTTAATTAATTTCAAAAATAAAGATCTAATTATTAAGTTATAACTAGAAAATTTTTTTAATATTTTTGAATTGGCTGCTTTTACACGCCAAATGCACCCTCAAAGCAGAATTTTCTGTGATTAAATTTTAATCGAAGAAATTGATGAATTTTGATGAAATTTCGGATTTAGGGATAATGAAAAATGATTATAATATTTATCCAATAATTTTTACATAACAATGTTTATCAACATTTTTTGTTAACATCAAAAATGTCAACTTGTCAGCTATATATAGTGTGTACCCAATGAAAGAACCAATCAGCATCATGCGTTTTCGATCTGATAGTTTCTATTGGAGGATTGTAGGGCCCTCTGGTTCTATAGGAAGAAAGAACTTTCTAGTAAGATAGGGTTCTGTGGGGGCGAGTATACTTCGTGGAACAGTACAATAGTAACAGCGTAAATAAATATAATTTTATGAATAAATTATATTGAATGTGTTACATTTACCAAAATAGATAATTATTCAACCACAGAATCAGTATCATATACAGAGTTAAAATCAATAGCGAAGCGGTATTAAATAAGCAAAAATCAATAACAATAGCAAAGTGGAATTAAAACAGCAAGGTAAATGAATTTTTATCATAAATATTTTAAATTTTAATACATATAAAATATTTTAATTCATATATTTATTTTTTTTAATTATATAGATGGGTAGTGCTTTAAGCTACGAAATGGTGATACCTGAAGAGTGGTATCTAAACTTTTCCAAACATCAAATATTTGAGGAAATTAAGAGAGAAATCGTTAAGTTACAACAAGGCAAGATTTAATTTAGTGAAATGAAGCTAAAAATTGGGGAAACTCAAACAAGATTGGAAATACTTGATATTGAAAGGTGTTGGTGTTTCGTTAGGGAAGGTGACGAGAGTTTGAATGCTAAAGACTATTTTTTTAGTGGAAATTTGATAACTGAAATGTTCCCAGCATCACAAGGTTTATATGCAGTAAATCAACAGCGGAGAAACCTTCAAATTCTCAGTTTTAATTTGACAAATTTCAATCTTAATAATGAAGATGATGGGTTTTTCGATGAAAATAGATTGGAATATCTATCAAGTTCTGAACAACAACTGCAATATCAAGCTATCTTTCCAAAAGTATGGTTACAACAATTATCGTTAACTGAAATTATTGCAGCTGTAGATCAACGATTAGCTGTAATTTTAGACAGTGAAGATGAAATAGAAGAAGGAATTTTTACTATTGCAGCTCAACCAACAATCTTGAATATTATTAATGAAAAATTTTGTTGGTGGTTTAGAATATGGAACCATCAACATCCAACTCTGGAGGACTACATTTTTATAGGAGATGTTCTGCAAAGATATTTTCCAGAGCTAACTATTAAAAAAATGGATGAATAATTGTTTTCGCTTGAAATAACATAATCATTGTTGTTACTCAGAGTTTTATCTTAATTTTATAAATAATATTTATTTTGTAGTAGTATAATTTATAAAGAATTGTTTCATTAGACGATTACAATTATGAATGTAATGCGAATGTTTTTTAATTATTATTATTATTATAATTTGATTTTTATAAGAGCTTATATTTTTCTATTAGTATTTTAATGTATCAATAAATATAATAAAAATAATCATTACTACTACATATTTGTTTCAGCCTTGATATTTTAACATTATTATGTTTACTGGGTATAAATACAAAATAATTTTAAATAAACGTTAATGATAAATATTAAATTAGAATTACAATTAATGTAAACAATAAAAGTTATAAAGAATATATAATCAGTTATTATTATTATTATTAGAAAATTAGGTTTTGTCAAATAAACATATTTTAAATTAACATCTGTAAAGATTCAGTCTAATAATAATATAAAGTTTGAGACGCGCCAGGCATAGGTATATGGTTGAGGAGTGGGATGCATAGTCTAACAACAGCAGCATACTGTTACCGTTGGATAACACCTTTCACTACTCTCCTAAAGGTGTCACTGTAAAAGGTAGCGGTGGACTGGGAGGTTTGAACCACTCTCATTCCCCGCGATAAATAAACATAGTATATATGACTGTTGTAAGATGTGTAGAATTTAAACTAATAGTAGATGTCACTACTGTAAGAGGCGCGGGAATTTAAATTAAAAATATAATCCCTGACATATCTACATTAACATTTGAATTATAAATATAGATCTTAAATTTAAAACGAGGGATTATAAATAAAAACAATGAATTATTTATATTGATATCCAATATTTTATTGATTAAATAATTCCACTGGTCATTTTTACATCAAGACTAGAATTAATAAATTCAAATTTATTATATTTTCCACCATGATAACGCAGAAACAGATAGTTTGAATCTATTAATTCATTCAAACTCTTCATGAAGTTATCATCTTTTAGATGTTGAATAGTTCTTGATGGTAGATAAATGTTAAATTCATCGTTTATATTAGCAACAATCCTAGTTCCATACTGAGTTGTAATAGCTTTGATACCGTTAATCTTATATTCTCGATTAAACTCCAAACGAATCATTTTTTTAACAGGAAGAATCCCAGTAAGACAATTAACCTCATTTATCTTGGTAAGATCCATGATTGATAGCTGTAAAAATTTTTTAATTAATTAAATGATTCTTCATTCAATTCATATTTTAATTAGACAGTAAATGAATACTTACAATTAGTAATACTGATAGGCAGAAGATGTATATCACCAATACTTCACTACTGTCTGTCGACAACTGGTACTTCACTGGAGACGTGTACTTCGTTTTTGTGAAGTTCACTCACGACGTGTACTTCGTTTTTTATGAAGTACGCTCTCAGCGAGCTGCTTATATAGGCAGAAAATACTGCGCAGTTACCCCCACTCCTCTACCTCGAAACCGGTTTGATGACGTCATCTACTGCGCAGTAAGAAAATTCTAGAACAGAATGAGTCATCTGGTTCGTGGAAATTTCCCCCACCCCTTTCACAAAACAAGTCTAAACCTGTCTGATGACGTCATCTACTACGCAGTTAGAAATAGAACAAAGAAAACTACGCAGTTACGCGACCTTGAACAGGTTCAAACCTATCTGATGACGTCATCTACTACGCAGGAGAACAAAGAAAACTACGTATGACCTTGAACAGGCTTAAACCTAAGGTTGACAAAAACCTCACCAGATGGTGTATCTTCTCGCATGTACTCGTCATACATGCAGTTTGAATATATAAACCTTTTCAGATTATGAACAATAAAATGCACCTGTGATCTAAGCAACTATAGTTGATGGTTAGATCACAGGTGCATTTTTTAACAAAATGGTGAATTCACAATTCAAAATGGCGGATAGCGGTCACCAGATGGCGGATTCAAATGGCTGATAGCAGCCACCAGATGACGGATTCAAAATGGCGGATTCAAATGACGGATTCACAATTCAAAATGGCGGATAAATTTTAAAAATGGCGGGAAAATGGCGGACAGTAAGATGGCGGCGGAATTCACCACCAGCGCCACCTGCAAATCCTCGACCATATCCTCAAAATGTCGGTAAAACAGGTCACTCATATCGACAAATGGTACCTAGCATGGACACTAACCATCTCTCGGCAATGTAGATCCCTTAGTATGGACACGAACCCTCTGTCAGTAAAACAGATTCCTGTAATGTAGGTATCACCCCCCAGCTTCACTACTAATTTGCAAAATTCATATACGAAAAAAGATCAAAGAGATTAAAAAATAAAAACTAAGAGAACATCAAATTTTTTTGAAAAGTTTTAGTGTTTATAAAAGAGCAAGAACAGGAAAAATTCAATTTATTATTTGAACACTTTTGGTTTAGGTAAAAAATGTAAATTTATCGATTCTATAGTACTTTTAGCAGATTCAGAAATTACTTATCTATTAATAAGAGTAATTTTGATTTCGTTTAGGCAAATATTATGATTGTTAGATGCCATTTATAGAGGAAAATATAGGAATTCGTTTTTTAAGCGATAGTATAAGATATGCAAAATCTTTCTTCATTTAGCGTATAGTCAGTCATTATGATCACTAATATAATTATCACTAAAGTCACCATCGAATTGCAAATTTTCTTTCCTAATTAGTAACGACAGTATGGCTTTCATTCCGCCAAACTTTCGAGAGTTTTAACATTCAACATCTTCAATGAAAAAAAATCAACTTTTCATAGACTAATTTCAGTGAAAAAAAAAATTCATTTAGATAGTTACTTTTATCAAATAAAAAAGTTGGTAAAATGGTCGACCCTGAGGACTAGCCTCAAACTTTTCAGTCTCCACGCTCTTCGAAAACTCAATCATCTGAAGTCAAGCAAGAATCGATAGTTTTCTTTTCTTTAAATTGTTCCTTTTCAACAAAAATCCGACTTTCAATAATGATCAAAACTGTACTTCAATAAATAAATTCAACTTTAAAACGAAACTCAGGCGTTTTCTTTTAAATAAAATTATTTCGAACACTATGAATTTTTTTGAATGAAGATTTTCTCGTTTGTATTCATTCGTAAGTAATGGTATAACTACTTAAATTCTATAACAATTATGAAAAGCAAATTTCAAATAATAGAGAAAATTAATGATAATAGCTGAAATGGAAGCACTAAAACGAATCAAGTGACGAAATTTAAAGACAATGAATCATTTTCTACTATTGTATATTATTAATTATAATTTTTAGGTGAATAGAAACTTCATTAAAACTTTACAACTCGCGTTAAAGTTATATATATACAACTATTATGTTATTTCCATACAAAACTTTAGCTTTGTTGGACTTGTAGTTGTACGATGTTGTTGTACTGGCACAAACAGCCACCTTTGAATTATTGAGAAACAAGTAAAATTATCTTACTAAAGTTTTCAGAGTATAGACGTTATAATTTAACTAAATGTTCTTAAACAACTTTTAACAAGATGCGTTTTTCTTTTGAATATCAAAAGATTCCGTGTATTCTAATCCTGTTAGAAAAATCTTGCAACTAAAAATCTCCGACGAAATATTCGATTGATAGAATATCCGGACATCATCATCATCATCACTAGTTAACAATTTTGATAATTACAAAATATGTTATGTTTAGGATATTTTGTCGGGTTATTTTTTTGTAACAGAATTTTTTGTCTGGGAGATATTCTATCGGAGGATAAAAGACGCGTATTACTGATGACATATAGCCTAAAATAGTCGAATTGCATTTGAGAATAAGAATGTAATTTACGAGACCTTTCCAATTTTTCGTTTTTTCTATCGTCTAAAAATTAATTTTCGTAACAAATTTGAGAGCCAAATTTCAAAAATCTGCTCTCAGAGTTTTTTTTTTGGCGTCTTAAAAAAGTCTTGATTTGTGTCACGTTTACGATCTTAAACAAACGACAACTTTAAGATGATTTTTTTTTACACGGGAATTTGTGCATCAGTTAACATGTACGTCATACACAGAAAAAAAATTTACGTGAATCAAGTAAATAATTTTGAAGCATTTCATCTTCTTGATTTAAGGCAAAAAATTCTTAAACTAAGAAATTTTCCGTAGTCTAAGTAAATTTGATTCAATTCAAGAATGTTTCATCTCGATTCAAGACAATGAAACTCTTCAAAATCATTTTCTTATATCAAGAATTTTTCTCTTGACTTAATTTTTTTTTCAATATATGAAAAAAAAATGGTGAAGTATGGAAAATTTTTTCTAAACTATCATGGGCTTGGAAAATATAATTTTTGGAAAAAAATTAAATAACCACAAATAACATCTTTGATGAAAGAGCTCAGCATGATAATAAGCTTATGTGTTGGTCTATTTTCAAGTAAACACACACAAAAATCAAAATTTATGTGTCGTTCGGTTATTTTTTCGGAGTTGTTTTGTTACAGCGCCGATTTTTTTAGTACATTTTAATGGACACATCAAATAATATCAAACCATATCCAAAAATTTAATAACAAGTATACTCATTATGTATATTCATGAATAATCTTTGAACTTAACATAATTCAAAAAGAATAGTAGAAAGATATCAAAACTATCCAAGCATTACGTCCTGAGGATAAATTACCCCGTTAGATTATGAAATCTACCAAAAATAAGACATCATTCTGAGTAACTAAAACAAACCAAATGCGAACAATGCTAATATCATTTATACAAGCATTAAACCAAGACAAGTGGTTCATAGTTCACTTTTGTCTGGTCGGTTGGTTGGTTAGTCAGCGAGGAAAATAGAGGAATCACGCGACCTTCCTTTCATATGCATGCATATACCTACATCTATGTACGCAACACAAATACACTCCTCCTCTACCACACGTACATATTTTAGATATTAGTTAACCCAATAAGCTCGTGCAGACCTTAGACCTTAGACATTAAGGGATGCTGGCGTATAAAATGAGAGACACGGCGAATCTGGGCCACAGCGTAGACGCCGTCAACATCAGCAACCACCTTTACTTTCATGTCTGCCCTTAGCTACACCGCAACTACTTACACAGAAACAACTACCACTACTACAAAAACTTCTCCGGGTACTTCTAGTATTAGTACTTCCTTGCTATTCTCCTCTTTCTTATTCCCTTACTCATTATACTCTCTTTCAGCTTCTTGTCTGCTTCTATGAATTTCATCCTTTAGCCGCTGTATCTGGCAGGCCAACATGGTCGAGGTGTTTGCACGCACGAACGATCTTTAGCCTTAGTCGCTTTCGTGTTTCTTTACTACTGTGCTCAATATATACTTACAATAACAACCAAAAAATCTCCGACCTATATAGTTCTTGCCAAATCCTTACTTGCACACAAGCTGGATTGTAGATTGTAGGTATCCCTTTCCAATGCTTAATGTACTTCACTTTAACTTCCCGAAGTTAAACCGGAGAAAATCCGATCAGTAAGGATTATTTTTAGCCCTTTATGTTTTACGGGTTTTATTATTTTCGATATTTATGACGGAGCTTCACGGTTGATGACTTTAGTGAATTTTCAATAAGTTTGCTCATTATTCAAATTTCACTGTTAAAGTAGTACGATTATGAAAGCAATATTTTAAGAAATTTCCGAAACTTGAAATATAAGTCATCGAATGAATAACACATACGCTGTTGAAATTTAAAGACTATTTACCTCATCTATCAAAAGCTAATTGTATTTTAAACTGACATTTTTTTGTACATGTAGCATAGAACAAGCATGAGAAAATGACAATTTTTTAAATTATTTTTGACCAAAGAATTTTTCCATTCTAACAAAAAACTAGTATATTGAAGAATAAAATATTTCAAACAATTAAAAGAAAAATTTTTATTATTTTTTACACGGAAATAACAAGATTACACTGGATAACATTTCAGACATTAGCTAGTAGAATCCAGATTATACTGAGTGATATCTGGATTATAATCATTGTAATCTTTTATTTCCCTCAATAAAATCTTAGATTATACCACGTAAGATTCCACTAGACATAATCTGAGATTATATCCTGTGGAACCTTGGATTATACCCAATGATATCTGAGCCGTTTTCTTTCTAGCGCCTGTGCGTGAAGTACTGTTTAAAATTTGTGAATTATAGTAAATTGTTATTATATTGAACATTAAAAAAATGTAATCGGTGCATTTCACAAACGCTCCACCGTGTAACCTGAGCCGAATTAAAAGAACCTACTTAATATACTACAGCAGATTAAGCGGCTGTGTAACAAAATATGGTCTCAGCTGTATGCAATCTATAAAAAAAAAGTCAATAAGATTGATGGAAGGGTAGAAAATTGGGTCTCTGCCAGCTGAAGTGTTTTAATTATAATAAAACGAAACAATATTGAACCAAGATTTTCAATACAGTTCGTCACATAAACCCGATAAGAAGATTGATAGAAAAGAGAGAGTTGAAAATTGGATTTATCAAAAGTACAGTGCTTGCTGGCACAAGGACTTAGACATCAATGTCATAAGCCAGGAAAATAATTTTTATATAAAAATTTCAATTGATCGATTTATCAATTAGAGAAAAATTTTTTCATATGGCCTGATATAAGCATTCAAATTATGTATGCACTGAAAAAAAAAAAATTAACTTGAATTAAGAGAAAAATTTTTGAACCAAAAAAATAATTTTTAAGGGTTTCAGTGTCTTGAATCAAGACAAAAATTTCTTGAATTAATTAATTTACTTAAACCAAGAAAAATTTCTTAGTTTAAGAATTTTTTTACTCTTACCAAAAAGATGAAATTCTTCAAACTTATTTACTTGATTCAAGAAAATTTTTTTTTTCATAAATTTTCAACGAAAATTAGTATTGAAAATTTTCAACAAAGGGCATATGATCTCTGAGTTGTCTTCTTACAAGAGAGCTAAGTTTAAGGAGTTATATTTTAAAAAGAAACTTATTGTATTTAATTTCTTCAAGAGTTTGCTGTTAAACTGTTAAATAATTTTTTTTAAATATTTATAAATACAGAAAAAAAACTAATTTTTTTAGTCCTACATGCAGCGTCGTAATATGGTCACAAATCACCAGATCAGGTTACATATGGTTACATCAGACAATTTTTTCCCGGAAATACTGAAGCTCATTCAATTATAATTTCTTTTGGAACAAAACTTTTTTACATAATTTATATGAGAGCTTTAAATCTTTATATATATATATATATATATATATATATATATATATATATATATATATATATATATATATATATATATATATATATATTTCTCTGAAATGTATATCACTGAACTCCTCCTAGACGGCTGGACCAATTTTGATGAAATTTTTTGTGTGAGTTCAAGGGAATTCGAGGATGATTTAGATTCACAATTTGGTCCACTGGAAAATGTTAATTTAACTAATTTTATAAGTAGTTGTTAATTTTGGAATGTTTTATACGCTACCATCACAGCATCAAATATCAAGTATTATTCTATTTTAATTTCAGTTTGTCCCGACAGTTGGTGCTGCGATCAAATTGAGAAAAATATTTGAAATCTTGTGTTATTATTGTGTTCGTTTAAGTCATGTGCTAATTAAAATATTAACTACGAATAGAAATTGATGTTTGAAGAGTTTTAAAGTGTGCCTAAAAAACGATAATAATTTTCATCAAAACAGTCCAGATTGTTACAGCTTATTGAAGAATGTTTGAAATTTTCGAATTAACGACGTGTGTATAGGACAACGTCTGTCGGGTCTGCTAGTTTTAGATACAATTTCATACGACGAGATCGAAAACTTCTGATAGATTAAAATTAATAAGAGTAGAATTACGGACGAGAAAGTTACTTATAAAGCAAATACTATTAGATGGAAAGTGTCAAGCGTAATAATTAAACGACAAATTGCTATCGTTATAAATAGTAATAATAAAATAGCAGCAGCAGTAATATAGTATATTAAACGTATGAAAATTAGTAAGATATTAGTCGTATTATATATTTTATATTATACATGGAAGGGAGCAGTTGTTTGGTAAACGACTTTCTCGGGTAGTATAATTCATCACTGAAAGTAGCGATAGAATGACAGACATCCTCTACTCGTAAGCCGTAGCTCGTGGAAAATAGCGGCGGCGATGTAGTGCTATATACTTGTACAAGCGGAAGTTAGAAACTCGAATACGCAGTGTGTACCACTACTGTACACATATAAATAGTTAAATGCGAGCACAAGTACGAGTATAAGTATAAGATACATCAATCTATGCCATACGTCGTTCGTTTCTAACCGCATATCTGTACGGATACTAAAACTTCATTTATTCATGTGTCACTGTACTATATTGCGTGTCTTTTTTGTTATTTATTTTTTCCATTCATTCAATCTAATCATTACGCCATTCATCATACGTGATAACATCATAATGACCACTTTTTACTCCATGCTACATTTATTTCAATAACACTCGTATTAATTTTCCTTGTCATAACACGTATTTGTTTGCTTTCTTCTGTTTTTCTTTCTTAGAAAAACCCACATTTTTGTTTGTTTTGTTGGGGAAGAACGTTTTTGCACAGAGCGTCATTTTATTGATAATTATTCTTAAAAAAAAAAAGTTCTGATTAGGTCCGATAAGTTTTTGTTAAAAAAAAGAAATAGTTGGAAAATCCAAAAGTGCACGCCTCATAATCTCATTCATTACAATAAAATTGAGATTATTTGTAAATTTGTAAACGTATATTGAGATTATTTTTAAATATTTCATTTGAATTCGCGCTCTCGTAATAGATAGCGCTCTAATAACAGGTAGCGCCACCTACTGGATGCACTAGGTGCATCACAATATATATAGATATACGACAGTACTAAAAAAAAAACAGTCGATATTTAATTTATTAAATAATAATTAAACTACATCGAATTATATCGTGAAAAGTAATAGGCTTTTATTCCTCAAAATACTGAAGCCTGTAAAAAAAAACCAACTCGATAAGTGAAGTATTTCACTCGTTATCGTAACCACAAGATACGAGATCCGCACATACAGACACACGAACGTCCAAGACAGAACTTTTTAAACAGTTTTGTAACTAGTTTAAATAACAAAAATAGCAAAAAAAATATCATGAGTGTTAAAAATAGGGTTTTTTCTTGATATGTGTGTATATATTATTTTACAAGTGCAATATGTGATAAATAGAGACATTTTAAGTTTAAAAAATCAGTTATTTTGCGTGAAGTGACAGTAGTACCCACCTCAACGCTTCGCTTATGAGGCGCGTAAAAGTTTGGAAAATCCAAAAGTGCAATGCGTTCTGTTCTTAACAAGTTTTTCAAGCTTATGGAAAAAAATATGAACTTTTGTTAAAATTTCGATGAGCATTTTTTTTTTTTTGAGATTTAAACCAATCAAGTTATGCCACTTGAAAAGGATTTGTCGTTTTTTAAAGTAATCCATTCAGACCCTTCAAACTTCAAATAAATAATTTTAACTTCAATTTATCAAAATTGATGTATTATGTCAAAATTTCAGTTTCAACTTAATTATTTTTGTAGAAAAATAAATTGTTAATTTTTGTTCTCTTTTATTCATGTACGGTCAATAAACTTTTAAAATTGGAAAAGCCTTGAATATTATTTAGTTGAGTATGTTTGAATGTCACGTAAGCGTATGCAGAAAGTGAAAAAACGATCTGCAAAATGGAAACTAAAAGAAATAAATGAGAGAAGTAGAGAGAGGGGTATTAAAAAGAATGGAAAACTCAGCGGAGGAGAGATGAACGAGTAAATCTCTTTCTTCCGAACGCGGCACGAGATCATCCAATCTATGGTCTCAAACGCGATTATTGGATTTCGCTTAGCTGGCCACATCCGAATGGCCAGTAACATTTTCCGTTCCGCAGGTTCGTTTCAATTTTCCTTACCGTTCAATCGGAACTTCCATATTTCCTCGTACTATATGGATACAATTTCAACGCAGAACTTATTTTCTTACCGCTCTACAAGTACAGCATCATGTATGTGTTCATGCTATGTGTACAGATATATATATAGCTTCAAAGTAATAGCATTCCTCATACCATCAAGGCTACCGGTTGATTCTCGTCACTACCTCGTATGTTGCTGTCACCCTTACAAAAAATCAATACTTTTTCATTAATAAATATAGATAAATAACCCTCATATCATCTTCATACCTTCATGAAATAATAACAATGATGATGATATTGGTAATAATATTGACTTTCATGATATTGATATTGATGGACTCATAAAAAAAATCTGGAAAACGATTGACCCTGAAGGCCAACCCTAGAACTTCCTACTATGTACGAGTTCAGAACGCTCGGAAATTGTTTATTCCAAAGTTTTGAGTTCGTCGAACTCAAAAATATATCTGGTATACATTTTCGAGCTCGAAAATATAGTGGTTGTAAACACAGAAGTTTTTGAAAATTCTAAATTGCGATATCTTCCAATCGAAAAAATCATTTTTGATGGAACTTACAGCATTAGAAGCAGTTTTTCAAACACAAAGAGATTATTTGTAACTTATCAAACGATTTAACGTAAAATTTTGGAATTATGTAAAAGAAAAACTTTTTTGGAATTTTTTGAAATTGAATGAGGTACCGGCGAGTATCTTTTTTTTTTTTAATTTTATATTTCGTAGTTTTTATTTACGTATTAAAATATAATAAAAAATACAATACAAAGCATTAATACAAACATAACCGATTATTAGAAACCGTTGTACCGATTCTTAGAAAAATTGTATCAGTAATTCGCGTATCTCACTGACAACATCGTAAGCTCTAGAGAAGAGAAACAGGCCAGAATAAGATTAAAAAAAAAGGAATAAGTAATAATACGAACAAAGGTTTGTTATTATAACTGCGTTGAGAATGTGAGCAAATAATGAGTGTTAATGTTTACTTATTTTCTTACGGTTTTCGTGTACGTCGACAGATTGCTACGAAAATATTAATTTTAATAACTGTTCATTTATTGTATTTTTCCGTCTGGGAAATTGAGTTGCTTACTGGAGAGTAAAATAGAGAAGTTATTATTTTATTTAGTCTTCTCTAATTATTTTAAGTGCACCATATAATTGGAATAATAAAATATCAATTAAAAATAATATTTTTCTTGTCAATGCATCGTACTTTCTTGGTTAATGTTTTTTTTTAATCCATTGTTACCTGAGAAAATATAAAATAATAATTCTATGGATATTCTGAGTTATTGTGAATTTTTCTTTCAGATAATTGTTAAATGTGAAGAGTTATTTTATTATTCCCGATAATTTTTTTTTTTTATTGTCGATTCAATGTAAAATTGCAATTACTCATTTCAGCTGACAATTGTGAATAACTGATGTTTAATTTTAAATACGTGTCATTAATCAAATTAAAAAAATATCAACGAAAGCACTCGATTTAAAGCTTACAAAATATCAGTGTTGTGATATCTTGAATTCATTTCTTTTCTAGTTCTCAACCTAAGAAGAAATGTTTATTGTAGTTGAGTAAGCAAGGGAACGTCCTTAGGGATGACTAAAGTAACATTAAACACTAACGGAAGCCGAAGATATCTTGAAGATCCTCCCGCTGACCCAACTGTACTTGATAACTATTAATGCCCAGCACAATAACCATTACAATTCTTTTTCCTCAGTCTTTAAATTGAATCAGACTTAAATCTTGGTTAATCCTTCTATCCAATTTTATCCCGACCACCCCGATCGACCGATCGTGAAATATTGGACTAAGAAAGTTTTCGAAAACATGCTCACTTTTTACTTAATGTTTACTTCTACGCCCTATTACTATTATTAGGGGTGATATTACTTCTGATTAGAAACGTTTAGCCGTGAAAATTACACGATTAATGATGCGAAGCATCAGAGGATGCTATAAGTTTGAAAACTATTTTTGCTATTATACGCTTGTTAGTTAATGGAATCAAGATATTTGGCATAGTCCCATGTAAAAAATAATTGTCTTGAAATTGCACGGAAAAAAAAAATCGCTCTCAGAGCAATATTGTAATGCTATTGTAGCTATCCCCACTCAACCAACTGTTAGCGAGTTACTAGAGCCATCTAGTAGATCGCTCTGGCAGGAATACAGTAATTGGCTAAAATAGCTAAACCGGTGCGCTGAGAGAGCCATACGGGATTGCTGTGAGGGGTAAATGCCTTGTTAAAGTCTCAGATTCTGCGCGCAGTCTTGTTTGTTGACATATTTTATAACCTCCAAAATAAATATAATTATTTACTAGCAAACTATAATTCATATGCGACTGTCGAGAGTTATGGATTATGATTAAAAAAAACTTTGACTTATTAATTTTTTGTTCTTTCCAATAGAGATATTAATAGTTTGGGTAGTTTTTAAATAAAGTTGAAAATAATTAGTGCAATGACAGGATCAAATCCGAATAATTTAATGAAAAATGTGGTGGAGCAAATTTATAGATCTAACAAATTATTTAAAACTCCTCCAAAAAATTTCTTAAAAAATTGACCATCACCAAAAAATATATAAAACTTTGAAAATTCTTAAATTCTTGTGACAATTTTTTTTTTAAATGGTCCATGAAAAATAAATAAGTATTATCAAAAACTTGTTAATTTAATATGTAATCTATTTTATAATTTTTAATTACTTATTCTTTTTTATTTATCCGTATAATTTTTCAATAATAATTAATTAAAGATTGAATCGATAGAATAATAAAATTTTTTGTTATTAAATATAAAATATTAAATATTTAAATCGTTTTATCTGGTAAGAGGGCGCTGTAAGAAAAATGTTGGTTAGCGATTCTAGCCAACTAACAGATCGCTCCAGTAGCCCTACAGTAGTGCTCTTGTAGAAATACACATTGCTACAGTAAGAATCTACGAGTAGGTATTTAATAGATGGCTTCAGTAACAATATTTTTTTTTCCGTGTGTCGTTTCTTTAAGATCTTAAACGTCACACCAACCAAGACTATTTTCAGACTTTTAAGACGCCAAAAAATATTCCGAGTGACATTAAAAAATATTCATGGTGACTTTAAAAAATTTTTTCACAAGTAATATAATGTATCTTGTCCTCAACAAGTGAGAACGGCAAAATTTAAAAATTCAACTCAAGATATTTTCCATAACAAGTACTAAAAGAAAAACAGAACAACAATAACTTAATAATTCACAATTACCGTAAACTTCGAAGACAATAATTTATAAATTCAGATATACAAAGTTTCTTATTCAATGTAAACTTAGTCTCCAAGTTTGAGTTAATTTTAAAATATAACAAGCCAACTTTCGTCATGTTGACCGGAAAGAAAAAGCGAACCCATTTGTGTTGTACAAAAAGTAGACATATGTCTTTTAAAGACTGGCTTCCCGTCAGACTTGAAACAACAGAAGCATTATTATTAGATGAGAATTTATTAAATTTTAATACTTATAAATTTTGCATATAGAGATATTTAAGTATCTTTAATAAAACATTCACATATATTTAATATTTTTATTTCACTAGTTAATGAAAAGATTTTATAACTATCAACAAAATTAAATTTTATAAAATGTTTTGAATAATTTTTTTTCAACACTAAAAAAATGTAACTTCTTACACTAAAATAAAAAAGTTTCCACTCACAATATATTTTATGCTAAGAAAAAAACTTGGTGTTGCTCTATTAGCAATACCTGATATTTTGCTCAGCACTATACGTGTATTGTTCAGAAGTATATGTATACTAATTATCACAATACTTTAAAGACCTATGATAAAAAGATGAAGACACTTGTCTCACGCCACATATGGTAGACGTGTACTTGGCACGATACACTACCGTGTTTCCGGATTTACTAATACCGAATGCAAAATGGAATGATTACAACCTTACTTTACTGACATAATTTCAATTTTTAATAAATATTTGAATGAATAAAAATTGAAATTATAAGTGTCACAATAAATGTTAATTTTCAAGTTGTATCAAGAATTATAATTGCTTATAATAATTATTTAAATTTATTTTCTGACTGAATATTATAAATACATTGAAAATTAACATAAATGATACAACATACACGGTTGAATACAACATAAATTGATAAAAGAATTTAATACGGAGTATTTAGTATACTAAACTGATTTAGGAACAAAATTTTTAATCATTTATTTGGGAGATAAAAATATTTTTACCCATCAATATTATTTGTTACAGTTTAATAAATGTTTTTTTTTTATTCTACGGAAATCATTCCATATAATTATATCTAATTCTAATATATAATCATATGTAATTAAACATGGGCCTTTTTTCATATATGATTATGTATAAGTATATATAATTATATATAATCTTTTTTACCCGGGTACGCAGTACCTTTCTTTTTGAGATGGACAATGACGCGAAAGAGTTGAAAGTATTTTTTGTATTTGAGGAGTTGAGTTTCAAAAAGGTATCATTTAATTTTTGATTAATTGAGACAAAAAACTGGTTATTTTCAATTACAAATAATTTTATTTAACTTTTTTAATTAAGCTACAAAGTGCTATCGGTTATAAAGCTACAATTCGATTTTCATTTAGAAATCTTTATAATTCTCGAAGTACTTAATATTTAAAAGATAAAAAAACAGTTCTTTTAAAATATGAAAAGGTACCCTTTTGAAAATCATCTCCTCATTTTATGTTAATTAATTTTATTATGGAAAATGAGATTATGAGGCGTGCACTTTTGGATCTTACAAATTTTTACTGTTTAGAGTATAGATCTCAAAATAAACTCGGTATTGCTGTGAAAACTATACTGGTATTTTGATGATCACAATACGTATTTTGACTATAAAAAAACTCGCTCGGTAATACGTTGTATATTGAAAGAATGTTTATTTTTTTTAAATATGTTATGAGTTTGTTTCCCCAATAAGTCAAATTGGACGTATTCCAGTGATACACGAATATTCAATTGGTATTAAAATGGCTGATATAAATAAAATAGTCAAGTATAATTCAAGCTTTTGTATAAGTGATCCCCACGGTAATCCTAAGCACACATCTATATGCGCGTTAACATATACCCTTAGGAATGTTAGAAAGTAGTAAGTGGAAAAGGAAGAAGAAGCGCGAAACGGAAGTGCCGGGTCGAGACCCGAAAGATTGCTCGACATACCAGGTCACAGACTCTCTGGGTTATAACGTCACGAATTCCGTTAGCTCTCCGTCGCAATTCATTTTTTCCGTCATTCTTTAGCAAAACTAAAAATAAAACAACTCGTCATCTCTTCTTTGTCTTGCTTTAGTTGTCATCCCCTGAACGTCGTGTATTTGTCGATGCTAGCAAACAAAATGAGCAGGATGAACCAACAAGAAATAGAAAGAAAAAAAGGACAGAAGATCCTCCCTATCGTTCCAGCGATAACGGTTTATCGGTGAAAGCGCTGTCGGGGACAACTTGCCGCCAGATTTCTCATGATTCAACCGAATAAAGAAAATGAATGGGTACTATATGGCATGGCGTGGCTCTCTCAAGCTTTACTGAGTAACCGTCTCTTATTTTTCTCTCTCACACCTATTTTCTTCTTATTTCTGCTTCTTATTTCTCCACATTTCCTTCTATCCTTGTGTTACTCGTTTTCGTCTTTCGTTTTTCATCGTCGGTTCGAGGATATTCGCATCGAACGTTACAAATGGCCTGGAATTTATATTCTATGAAAAGTTCGTTGGGTTAGGTTCTATTTCTTCGAAGTAGAACCCGCCAATAAAAAACCATATTAATTTTGTTTCCGAGGTCTGATAAATATTAACTGCTACTGATGTGATTTAAAATGTTCCTGGGCATGAGATTTCGCGAATAAAAGCACCGTATTTTTATTTATTTATTCCATTGATACGTTATCTGGTGTTGTAATTTATCGCGGCATTTTTTAAATATTAGTGTCAGTTTATATTTTCACTTTAAATATTTTATTCACATATTGATATCTTTTATTTTGTATTTATGGACAATAGCTGAAGTTCAATTCTATATCAATTTTATAGATAATAATATTTATTATGCCCACATACAATTACTTTGAATGATATCGCTTTCATTATTTTGAATGTGAGCCTGCTGTGTTATACAGTAGCGACTGTTATTGATGTATACTAAAATTTCAGGAGGAAAATTATCACGCGACAGAACTAATTTAAATTTGCTATAAATTTAATGATAATCAATCATAAATCATAATTCATAATGATATATATATATATATATATATATATATATATATATATATATATATATATATATACTTGGTAATATCAAAGTTTAGATAATTAAAGACTGTTACGAATATAAACAGAAAATTCACTTCGCCGAGTAATAAATTAAACTCCTTACCAACTAAAAGTTTCTTTCAAAGTTATTATTGAATTTAATTTAATTATTGTGCGAGGAGAATTATTTCGGATTTTATATAGTACCTCTGGCTGTAAATAAAGGTTTATAATTTAATAAAAAAGAAAAATTATTTCTACAATGCTCAATCTTTGGAAATTTACTGCAGAAAAATTTTTTTTTGCACTTAAATATATTTTCTTTGATCGATTTTTCTACTCTAAAACAGATATTCTTAAATTAGCGCTACATTTGTGTTAAGGATGTAATTTTTGTCTCATTACTTAATTGTCATAATCTAAAATTTTAATTTATTGTAATAAGTATCAACAAAAAGCTTTGTGAGATTATTTTAAAAAGTTTTATTGTCTTGAATCAAGTAACATTTTCAATTAAGTAACATTTACTAAAATCAACAAAAATTTCTCAATTTAAGAGTTTTTTTTAAATTAAAGTTGATGTTTTATTTTAACATGAAATTTTCTGTTATACTTGAGTTTAAAACAGTAAAAAAATATTCTATTATAAAGTTTGAGCGTAAAGATATAACTTCCCTATCAAAAAAATCCATATGGGAATCCAGCCTAGATTCCCACATGGATTCCCACATGGCGTAATCGGATGGATTCCCATTTAGGAATCCATATGGTTTCCTACATGGGAATCCATATGGTTTTCTACATGGGAATCCATATGGTTTCCTACATGGGAACCTCATTTGGATTTCTATATGGGAATCCATTTAAAAACGCCATGTAGGAATCCATGTGGGAATCTAGGCTGGATTCCTATGTAGGAAACCAGTATGGAATCCTACATGGATTCCTATATGATTGCCTACAGGAAACCAGTCTGGAATACTTTGGATACTAATGTTTAAAATTCAGTTATTTGAAATACTTATCTTGAAAGGATTATTATTATATTTAGTTTGTTAAACTTAATCAATTAATCATTCATCGGTATACATTGTCAATTTATTTTTTTTTTGTAACCACTAAACGATTTAATTTTCTTAGTTATTAAAAAAGTTAAAGAAAGAAGATCTTGTTGTATAAAAATTAAGTTACAATTATAGTAAAAAGTAACTACAGTATTTTAATGTTTATAACTACCTTATTAATTATACCAGATATTAATAATTTTATGTATACCTGAACATATTCGTATTGATAACTACATGCAACTAGCTGAAAACTAATAATTGAAAAGTGTGTTATTATATTTTTATCCATATTTTAAAAATCATTAGTAATGTAACCAAAAACGTAGTATAAAAAAACTGTAAAAATGAATGATGAAAGCAAATCCAAGTTACTAGTTATTTTTTTGAATTCTTGACTTTACGTTTGATCAAATCA
Source organism: Cotesia typhae (assembly GCF_013202065.1). Classification (NCBI taxonomy): domain Eukaryota; kingdom Metazoa; phylum Arthropoda; class Insecta; order Hymenoptera; family Braconidae; genus Cotesia; species Cotesia typhae. Next base: position 1,956,107 of record NW_027423752.1, read on the forward strand.
TTTATTAATTCAGTTAAATATCTTCCAGATCCTTTAACAGCTTTTTCTAAATTAGTTCCAGTCAATCTCGGCTGTTGTTTTGTAATTCTGTCTTGGAAGCAAACTACAATTAAATGATAAAACATTAATAATTGTATTGAAGTATCAATAATCATATTAATTATATTAATTCCATTAAAATTTTATATTATAAAAACTTTCAGAACCAATAGTAATATGTAAAGTGTATACCTTCTATGACTTGACGTTTTTTAGGGGTTAACATTTTCCTTGGTGATCTATTTACAATCCTTGCTGCTCCTTTACCATCTAATGAGCGATTAACTAATTCATGACGAGTCCAAATTGCTTGAGCCAGATTTTTAACAAATTGAGAATCATCTTTTTGATTCTGTATTGAATCCCAATTCTCAGAACTAATAAAAATTTCTTTATCTAAATAGATCTTTTCAACCTGTAATAATAATATCAATAATTGGACTTTGAAGTAAACATGAATTTTTAAAACGAAAACCGAAAATCACATACTTTTCCTCCAGATATCGGGTCATCAATCATTACTTTTTGGTAACGATTGTACGAAGGCTGCAGCAGTGACTTGTTATTATTTAAAGATGAACTTCCATCAACAGTAATTATCGGAGAGGATTCAATCTCTACATTATGAACAACCGGCAATAAATATTTTTTACTTTTAGTTGTATATGATATTCGTTAAAGTATAACTTATCATTAGAATGATTATTTTAAATTACTGAACGTTCGATATTATTTTATTACCCTTGTAAAACATACCTGGTGTATTATATTCAGTCAAATCAGGTGTGCTCGTTTCATAGAGTCCCAGGGTTTTATTGTAACGAGGATCTTCAGGTAGCACCATTAAATCATTTTCGATTTTTTCATTGTTACCTAGTACTGACTGTTTTCTGGAGCATCCATCTGAATAGTTGAATGAAATAGTTATTTTTAATTTAAATTAATGTGTAACCGTAGGGGTTTAGCCCAGGTCCAGTTAGCTACCCCTTTCCTCTTTAGAAAGGGCGCCACTGGGATTTTAGACACGGTGTCCCAGAAACCGGAGGAGCATGAGAAGGAAAGGACAGGGTCGTGAGAAGTCCGAGAAAGGCTGCGAATAAAACTGAGAGAAATTATTAGAAAAATATAAATGATTTATTCAATTTAAATTTCAAACTTAACAAATTTCCTTATAAACTAACTTAAATGTGAGAACCTCTCACCTACGCTAAATGGCCCTTGCCAATTTATCTTATCCCTAAATAACTGCTTCTCCGACCTCGTCACTCCGACGGAATCTTAATTCTAAATTTTCCTCGTCAACCTGACGGCATATCAATTTTCCTCGTCAACCTGACGGCATATCAATTAAACCAAATTTCACGTCAACCTGACGGATTCTCAATTAAAACCTAATTTTTACGTCAACCTGACGGATTCCTTACTCTATCATTTTCCTTACTTATCTACTACCTCGTCCACCGGACGCTAATTCAAATTCTCTAACTTTTATTCAATGTGCTAATTCTCTCAATTTTAATTCCAATTAACAATTAAATTTTTCCTACAATTCTTAATACAAAATTTTCAAATTCCCAAAATTTATCACTTGTCGATTTTCCTAATTTATTCATTTCAATACAATCCTAATCACAGAATCTACAGAATTACTTTTCCAAATTTCTCAACCAAAATTCTTCAACTAAATTTCACCAAATTTCACTAAATATCTTCTGACAATTTTTTCTTTAATAATTTCCTAATTCCCAAATTTCCTCAACTCAATAATTAAAATTGCTTCATTCAATTTAGCCAAACGGCCTAAATTTATCCTTCCACAATTGCCAAAAATTTAACACATAACTATAAATGACCTTTATCCTAAACTACGTACTTATTCAAATTTATTATCAAATTTTCTGAACTAATTTTTAAATAATTTTTTGAAAATTATAAAAAAAAGACCGAATTAAATATATTTATTTTCTTATTTTCCAGTTAATTGATAAATGTCTTAAGTTCTATTGTCTTAACTACTAAGTGACCTTGACGAACTTAACTCGATTGGAAATTGCTAATACGTAAAGACTACACGAGACGATTATATTTATTCTCAATAAAAACTTAGATTGGTTAATTCGGCCTAATGACGATTAGAATGGCCTGAATAACCAACTTACCTGAAGTTCCAATTAATTCTGTCAACGATGGGGTTTGTCCAAGAGCAAGTAAAATTTTGTGAACAGCAACTTCCTTCAGCTTCTCGAGTCCGTAAATTCCTTTCTTCGTCTCCTCGATCTCAATTTTCTCTCGTACAAATTATCTGTTTATTTTGATGGTAAGTCACTGAGCACTGTACAACCACAAGTCTCGTCCGCCAAAAGGTGCTGTTTTGGTCTTCGCCGGCTCTTTTATAACCTCTCTCTCAGGTTCCCGAATTTTCCCATTATCTCGTTCCCGCTTACCTACGCAAATTTAGCACCTCATCAAAAGAATTTTCAATCGAAAATGCCCTTAAACGATAGGTCCCTGTTAGGTCCTTTAAGGTCCTACAATTTTTTTGTTAGGTCCTTTTTGGTTTTTTTTAAAATAATTTTTCAAATTTTTGCATGCATTTTAGCACCTCATCCAATTAAAATATAAAAAATTAAATAAAAATTACATTCTTTATCGTAAGGTCCTTATTGGTCTATCCTTTTGATTTTTATAACAATTATATTATTTTTTTTATTAGTAATTATAAATTAATTGAGGCTCGCACATGCCTATACTACGTATAAGTGTAGCGCGAAATTTGAAATCCGTTTCCTATTTCAGCGAGTAAATTAATATCAATAAATATTTTTGCTTTTATAAGGCTTATTAATTATTCAGAACCTGTTGTAGAAGTAAAGAATAAAATAATTACTAATAAATTATTACATACATACATATCAAACAAGTGGTGTGTAAACTGACTCTTATGGAGTGTATTGACTATACCTATGGGTATACACTATAATATATGCCTAAATATGGCTACTGCAAGTTGTTATTTTGTTGTGTACACGGAGGTTAGATGCATCTAGCCTCCGTGGTTGTGCATAACTTTTTTTGTTTGTTTATATTTATTCAAAATTATATATCAAGTAAGTGATTTAACAATTATAAAATAGTTAGTAGATCATAAGTAAACTATAATAATTTTGTTTATTTATGACTTGTAAATTACAACTACGCATAGATTTTGATGGCAACTCCAGTACAAAAGTCGCAAATACTGATATCTAAGTAAATATTTAGTTAATTCTACCAGGCTTAGGACGTGAATGGATTGTGTGCACAAAATTCAAGAGCTCTTAGTTAAATTTGTTGTATTTGTCGCGCTTAATTGTAGTCTATCACCACTATGACTCCATAATCAATAAGGACTGAATGTATCAATAGAAAGTTTGAGTAAGTTCAACTTTACAGTTAAATAAATTTAATTAATTTTTATCAAAGTATTTATAAATGTATGTTTATATTTTTATAGAAATTTCATAATTTATAGTATTTAAGTCGTAAAAACTAATAAGTGTTTTAATTTATTTACAGATAATGTACGTGCTGTTATCTTGATTCTAAAAACTTTGATCGATAATTAAAGTAAGGAGACTGGAGATGACAAAGAATCATCAGAGAACGGGGATACGAAAGAGGAAAAGGAAAAAGGCGAGACTTCGACAGCAGTAGCTATTAGCAGTGTTTATAAACCAAAACATCGTTCCAGTTAACAAGATCATCAAAAATCATTTCATTGACTATTCAAGATATTTCTATTTAATTTTCCCTTGTACATTGTGATGAAACACGCTGATACTTTGAATCCTCTAGCACCGGTTAAAGATGAAGGATGATTTTGTAAACTTTAAGACCCAAAAGTACCGGTGCCACTTATTCGTGTTGTACCTTTATTTTGTCATAAAAATGATATAAATTTATTGTCTATCAGCTTTGATATAGAGGAACCACTTCCAGTAAGTTGGGCTCACTTGATGGTCGCTGATAACAGAATAATAATTGTAATCTTAAATTGTGGCTAATATTACAATTAGTTTTACCACTGAGAAGCCAGGTTATGAAGCACATGTATCGTCTTGCTAATAAAGATTTATGAACACCAGCTGTTAGAACAAGTGCTGATTTTATGTGGAGCGCTGTTAAAGATGCTACTGATGCAGAACTCCCAATTTTACATCGTGATGAATTATATTTGGCTTTGAAATTTTTACAAGCATTAACAATGAGACTTGCGGGAATCGCTCAAGTAAATGCACTCATTACTGCGTTCAATGAATTATGTAGTAGTGAAATAGTTGCTGAAGTGGAGCAAGTGGATCACAAGTTGGCTGTCCGGATAACTGAAAATATCATAATATATATTCGGACTAAAACTAAACGTTGATGATTAAACAGAGTCGTATTGTTTTGAGTTTCCTGGCAATGAAGGGCTGAATATCTTCGCAGATTTTGACACTACGTAGCAAACTGCATAGTTGGAACACTGCGCACGTCCAGTTTACGATTTATTAACTATTCTAGTTAAACATTTAGCAGCAAAACGAGTCTTGCATCTTTATTCACTGCTTGAGAAACTTGAACTGAAAGATTACACGAGACAAAGTCTTTTTGCCTCAGAATTGACCAAATTTATATGGACATCAAGAGCTCGAGGTTATAATGGAGGCTTGTCAATTAAAAGTCGAGATTTATCACGTGGTCTATACTTTAAATGTTAAAGAGATCCGTCAATATTCACGTATGTACTTTTAACTTTAAAAACTGTTTAACTTCAAAAACTGTAGTAACTTGCTAACAACTATTTTATTTTTTAGCTCAAAGCTGGATTTAAAAAAAAACTATAAACCAAAGCTAATTGTGTGAAGAGAATGTACTTGTATTTCTAGGTAAACACCATTGACATTCTATTTAGATTATTGTGTTGTTTAGTATTGAATTAATATTTTTATTGTGGTTTTTCAGAGTATAAGTATTGAGTTTTTAAGATATAACAGAATTCAAAGTCAACATGGTTGATATTATTAGCAATAAAGCTATGCCTGAAAACTTGATCCATGGTATTCTCGACCGATGTAAAAATGGTAATTATTGATATATATTTAATTTCAAATCGTATTTACTATAAATTAATCACACCAAAAATTTTATTGATTCAGTATAGTACTTCTAAAATACAGAAACAGAAAATTATAAATATGAAAAAATATCCCTACTTCTAATTTCTTTATTTTTTAGAAATATAAATATGAATAAGTTGAAAAAATGTTAGTTTCTTGGATAAAATAATATTGCTTATTTTAAATTATCGATATATAAAAATTGTTTTTTTTTCTTTTAAGTTCCGAAGTCGCCATCTAATTGTATAGTTTAGTTTTCAGATAATTATAAAAAAATATAATTAGATATTTAGCAGGTTCTAATTATAAATTATAGAAAATGTTTTATTCTAAAATCACAATTTCGGGTTATGAATTAAAATTTTTTTATTTAAAAATTAAAAATGGCGCCATTTAAGTATAAAGAAAGTCATGGCTCAAAACAGAATTTAATAACAAAAGACAATCGGCGTCAATACACTTTGCATGAAAATAGCCCATATATTATATACACGTTTATAAGTTCATAATAGTTAATAAATGAATTATTTAAAGATCATTGTTTATCTCAGTATTCCGAGATTTTATAGACTTCATTAATTTTAACATTCCAATTGTTAAATTATAATAATCAATTATAAATAAGAAACCATCTATCATCCTGATATCTTTGGTAATAATACGTCAAATTTTTCATTAAAGTAGAGGATATTGTTAATATTTTTTTATGTTCATTTGTTAATAATAATTATCAAATATACCAGTACATTATTTATAAAAGTGGTTTTTTTAGGATATCCAGAGATGCCACGGGTAGCAAAAGTCACTGTTCAAGAAGCTGTTCAAGTAATAAAAGAATTTATCAAGAAAGGAAATTTCCAAGATGATAATTTTCCGATAAAGAGTTCAGAGATATGGAAACAAATAAGTGAGCAACTTGAAAATAAATGGAATGCACGAGATGTTTATCGTGAAGTGCGTGAAGATCGTAGACAAATATTGAGTAAAGCTCGAGAAGAAGTTGGTGTTTCTAGTAGCAAGAGTATTTTAAAAACTCGTCTGAAGATGAATTTTCGTCCGATATAGAGAGTGACAATTTAGCTGACTCTGGTGATAGTGATTGGGAAGCTCCAGGATTGGAAACAGTTCTAGTGCCTATTACTGAAGAGCTTTTCAATCTTTTGCATGAATCAGAACCAGTGACTTATAACAAACGAAAGTATAATGTTTTACAACGATTCCAATGGACAAGTATTTTAGCAGATCAAATTTACTTACTTACTTACTTACCTTGTTCGTTTGTTTTCAAAAACTCAAAAATTTATCAAGATGAAGGAGCATTCATTACTTGACGATGCAAGGAAAATGCCAAAGCAAAATTTGTTCTAATAAAATTTTCGGGTTTATTGACAAAAAGCCGACAGATTTTCCGTGCTATCTCAGAATAAGAACAAAAGATACGTTCGGTCAACCCCATGAAGACGTACGTAGACCTGTTCGTAAATTTGAGAGGATAAAAATTGGTGAGCAGGCGTACAATGAAGGTGTTGGTAATTACACAAAACGTCAGGCTGCTATGTATGCTAAAACAAATAAACGTCTACCTCCTATTCATCCAAAACAAAATATCATTAGACAGTGCAAAAACGAATTTATTCATCACAAATTAGGTGTAAAGCTGGGAGATGGACGCGATGTTGTGAATACCATAGAAAATATGAGATATGACCCATCTTATCCTACATTTATTCAAGATTCGAAAAGAGACAAGTTTTATACTATTTACAATACCAAAAATCAGTTGCTTGCATATAAGCACTATTGTATGTGGAATAAAACGTCTAAAATTGCAGTTGATGGTACTGGTAGCATCATTAAACCAATAACTCATCCAAATGGACAAAAGACGGGTCACATATTTTTATATGCAATCGTAATTAATTATAAAAAAAAAACGCATCCAGTGTTTCAAATGTTAACAGAGTCGCAGAGCACTAGGACATTACTTTGGTGGCTAAAAACTTGGCTTTCACTCGGAGCACCTAAGCCCAAAGAAGCTAACTGTGATAACTCTAGGGCCCTGATAAACGCTCTTTCATTCGCTTTTAATGATCAATCGATCAAGACTTACATCGAAACCATGTATTTATGAGGTATCGGTGATGCTTCTTGGAAATCACGACCTAAAATTTTCACTTATATTCGTCTAGATGTTGCTCATTTTGTCCATATGATAAGCGAATGGACATGCTTGAAAAACCAAAAAAATTCTCTTGTAAAAAAATTTTATCTTTATTGCGTAGCTCTTATGATAGATTGTCAGAGCATTGAAGAATTTAAAAAAATCTTTAAATTAATTTGTATTGTTGCTTTAAATGAACGTGACGACTCAATAATTAAAAGCACAGGACAAACAGTAGCGCAGGCCCGTCATGAGTTAAAAAAAATTATTGCTACACGAGATCTTTCTCAGATTTTAAGCAAGTTGGACTCTAGTGAAATAAATGAAAGTAAAATAAATAACTGGCTTGATAAAAAAAACACTGAATGCGATATTGACCCAAGTGAACCTAGTCCTATCAAAATATTTATTGAAAATATTTTTAATTCGGCCAAAAAATTGAAATTATTAGGAAAAATTGCTAATGCATACTACGCTGATGATTTTATTCAAGTTTTCTTACCGAAAGCTCGTGAATTTCCATTGTGGACTTCTGCATGTTTTTCAGAAGAAGTTGAGCATGCAACGACTAGCTATGTTGAACAATTTTTTGGTGATAAAAAAGAAAGAAATTTCAGTAAGTGGAAGAGCTTAGTACGTGCAGATGTGTTTTTAAAACATGAATATGAAGAATACAGTGGAAGTTCAGCTGAGTTAGCATCAGATTTAATAGTTGATATGGAACGTGAAAAATTAAATATTGATAGACAAAAAAAAGAGAGTAAACTAACTAAAAATTCAGATAAAAGTGAACCAAATAAAAACAATGATACTACTGATGATTTAATACCAAATAATTCTGATCAAACGTTTGAAAAAAATGATACTACTACTATAAATCACTCAGACACAGACATTCCATTCACTTCTACACCAGAAAAAAATTCTAAAGCAGATCTAGATAATAGTATCATTAATGACTCCCAGGAAAACATCGCACTTGCTTCTACACCTGATATGAATGTTAGTATCGAATTCGATAATTACTTATGTGGTTCTATAGATGGAATTCCCCAAAATAGTAGCAGCTTTGCTTTCAGTGAAATTGACAAATTTACAACCAATGACAATAAATCAAGCAATACTTCTAATGAAATCCTTTTAAGTGATAAAAATAAAGATGTGACTAAAAACAAGCTAACGGGCATTATAAAATATAAAAATTATGAAGAAAGTATAATTGAAAAAGCAGAAGAACTATTAGAAGACTCTGATTTGGTTGCAGTCGATAATTGGCGAAATAAAGGTCGGCTTTCCCATCGGGATTATTATAACTCTCTAAACAATGATACAGAAAATAATGAATCGCCAGTTAAAGTGTTCAAAAAAAGATGTTTAGCATCACCTGACAAATTAAAATCGAAACCTCAGAAGAAGGTATTAATGGAATCGTTTACTGATAATAAAAATATAACTATAATTTCGTCATCAACATCTACACAATCAGACTTACGGAATGAACTGAAAAAAATTGAAGGCAAAGAAGATCATAAAATTAACAATAATGACGAGCCAAGGCAGAAAGGCTTCCACTTTAGACCGACACCTGATATTTTATATCAAACTATTAGTCCAATTAACACAACTAAGACAACTACAAAAGAAAATAATAAAAAAAAATAAGAAATTAGGAATTTTGGAAAACGGCAACAACCGAAATGCTACTTCTGTAAATGGAGTAAATAGTTTACTATTTAATACTTGTGCAATTGATGCGCTTATACATATTTTAGCTTCAGCTGGAAGGGATGATGAAAAATTCTTGAAGTACATGCAAGAGAATTCTAATCCAATGATGCAATTTATTTGTAAGTTTATTGATAAAGGAGCTGTAAACTTGATTTACAAAGAAAGAACGATTTTATTGTATGAATTATTTAAAGACAAGGTTGTTGATAGAAGAAAAGAATCTGTCTTGTATGGAAATGAATTAGACATGTGGTCAAGCATTTGCGATATGTGGATAAGATGCTTTCCACGAAGTGCATGCTTTAATCATGTTTGTAAAATATGTGGTGAATACAAAGTTCCCGTTCCAACGGTAACGGTAAACCATGAAATATTATGGGAAGGTGGATTTGATCAACTTCAAAAATCTATCAGTACGATTGATTCTAATATACGATGCTCTAAGTGTAAATTATGTATGATAAATCGAACTCTTCTGTTCAACTGATGTATTTGCATTGAGCTCAATATCCAAAATCTGAGACGTGGACAGTTATCGTGCAAACTAAAAGATATGCCTGCAATCATACAATTAAATAATCTGAATTATCGGTGAGTATTATTTATTTTTATCAACAACACGATGTATTTAAATGTAAAAAATTATTGTTTTTTTTTATATTTCAGGTTACGAGGAATAATTGAATGTAACGAAGGTCATTTTAAAGCATTTTGTAGAAGAGGTCAGGATAATTGGGCTTTGTATGACGATAATGCAACGAAAGCAACAAGGGTTTTAGCTTCAAAAGAAATTGTCCCTGATGCTGCCATATTCACTAGAATTGACTAAAAATTACGCCTTTAATATACTTGGCTTATTAAATACTTTAATTTTATTTTCTGACTGTTATTAATATTTTCATCTCACGTATACATTATAATTACATGCGTGTGTGTAAAGAAAATATTACTGTGGTTAGAAATCTTCAATAAGTATCAAGATCGTTGAACAGAGGAACTTAATTTTATTTTAAAAATGCCAAAAACATGAAGAAAGTACATTTTTAACGATAAAAGTTAATCTAGTCATTCCGAAGATGAGAAAGCCAAAAAAAAAAAGCCAAAGCATGAAGAAAAAAAGTATAAAAGAGGATTGGCAACAAGAATCAGCGTACGTTCATTCAACGTAAAATTTTACATTGATAAAGTACGAGGATTCAAGTGATGAACTTAAGCCTGATCGCGAAGGAATTGCATTGACTCCTGAGAATTAATTGCTCGTCATGAATAACTTTATTTAAATTGTTCACCTATTTCTTATAAATTTTTAATTCTTAATTATAATTAGTATCACTATTTTCATAAGTTATTTAGTATTGATAATTAATAATCTGAATGATAGTTTTCTGAATATAAAACAAGAATGGAATATATTAAAAATGATTCTAGAGGCAGGTTTAAACTCGGCACTGTGTTTTATAATTCAGTTTTATTACTCAAATTATTTATATTCATTGTGCATCTATAATGGTCACTATTATATATCAGTTGATATAAAGGATCTCAAAAGCTTTTTATCGTCAACTTTTATAATTTATAAAATATTTACTTTAGATTAAGTTTTAGTATTTGTTACACATAACTGAATATTGTTACCAATGCTCATCAAAAGTAATTATACATGAAAAATTCGTTAATTACATCTAAAAGTTATATAAGATTTATTATAAAAATTAAATCAAATGAAAATATTTTTGTGCAATTCGATAAAAATGAGATGAGATTAAAACAGTTGATGACAAATAGCATTTAGTATTATATATACAACAAGACGACAGACACGAAAACGTTTTTAAAACTAACTACCGTCAACATTTAATAATAAATATTGAAAGAAAAATTAATCACTTAATAATAAAATTAATACTTTTTATTATTAATGTAAATTTTAATTTCTTTTTTTTTAATAAAAAAAACAAAAATTTTAACTAGAAACATACAATTCATAATAAATATAACAAGCACGTAATGAAACAACAATAATAACTGTATATTCGTGTTTGTGTTTGTTGATACATTCCTTGTAATAAAAATTCAAAATAAATAATTTAATAAATGATACTATAAGCCCAACATTAATTTCCTTTTTTTTAATCGAAATAATTTAGGGTAGTTTTAATGTAAAAAAAAAAGTAATATATGTACTATTATCATTAATTACTATTAATTATTATATTAAATATATATATATATATATATATATATATATATATATATATATATATATATATATATATATATATATAAAATAAAAAAATGACGTAACAACTGTTTTTAACAGTCTTTTTGAGATTGATTTGTATTTTATCGTTTTTTTATTAAAAATTCAACGCATTTCCAATATAGTGACATATTTCTTTTGCACATTACTAACCAACTCTTTATTTAATTATTAAAAGTTTTGTTTCTGTTTTCTTTTTTAATTGATTTAAATTAAAAATATCAAACTATAATTGAGTCAATACGCTTACACCAATAAAAATATTTGCATTAATATTATCATTAATTAATATTAATATTACAATATAAACGAACTTTTGTTTTACATTTAATTAAATTGTAAAACAATAAAAACATCTGTTTAATTATCTTCGATCCATTAGTTTTTTGTTACGACGATTTGCAGGAAGTATCACATCAATTCAGGCCTCTTGTGATCTTTATTTTTAAAATTAACTTTAATTACTTTATTTATTTTTTTTTTTAAATTACTTTATTATTAAATATTAAAAATTTAAAAACACAGTTTTGTTAAACTGTCATCTAATTGTTGACAACAATAATTCGTCATACTCCACAAAATTTAATAATGGGCGCATCGGGTCAATTTGACCCTTGCGCCTGATATATGTTGGGGTCATAGTTACCCCATGCGACGAATCACGGTTGATACATAGTGATTAATAATATTTATTTATTAAATATAGACTATCAATATTACGGTCACATACATATGTAACAGTTTATTATTCGGCGTATTCGGCTTACAAAACCTGCTCCGGGTTAGACCAAACAGATGAAGTCGATTAGATCTAAAAATAAATTTAAAAACTTCTGCTCCAATCAGATGTCTTTATTTTGTTCTACCCCGGGGTAGGTTTTGTAACGAACACGACAATTGATAAGTGTATAATAGAAATCATATATTGAAATTGAATCGCGCTTAATTATTTTTAAAGGTATCAGCACTGCTGCTTTGATATTCAATACCGAAAACCAGAAGCAATTTAAATTTCGCGCCACATTTATACGTAGTATACGCATGTGCAGGCCTCAATTAATTTATAATTACTAATAAAAAAAATAATATAATTAATATAAAAATCAAAAGGATAGACCAATAAGGACCTTACGATAAAGAATGTAATTTTTATTTAATTTTTTATTTTTTAATTGGATGAGGTGCTAAAATGCATGCAAAAATTTGAAAAATTATTTAAAAAAAAACCAAAAAGGACCTAACAAAAAAATTGTAGGACCTTAAAGGACCTAACAGGGACCTATCGCTTAAGGGCATTTTCGATTGAAAATTCTTTTAATGAGGTGCTAAATTTGCGTAGGTTTCCCGCTTAGATTTTCTGGGGAACAGCGGTGGGGACTTAGCGACCCGTACGACCAGGTGACGAGTCTTATAACTAGCTACTCACGCTCAGAAGGTACGGAGTAGTCCCTACACACCGAGACAAGATAACAGTGACACAAACCCCGCGCGGGAATTTAAATTCCCTGTCACAAATGATTTTAAATTATTTTATTTTAAACTATTTTATTTTTACCGTTTCGATGATTGTTTTTGATAGAATCTTGCTTAATCTTGTTTAACTCTTCCTTTAAAATGCTTACATCTGACAAAATAATTGTATTTTCATTCTCTAATGATACAACTCGGTTTTTGAGTTCATAAATTTGTTCATAGATCTCATCGACTACAGTTTCTTTACTAGAAAACTCTAATGAAATGTTTGGAGTGCTAGTATCAACTTTAGATAATTTCAGAGTTGACTTGTTACTTTTCAGAGAGTCATCTTTCTTTCTTTTCTGTAAAATAAATAAATTTAGTTACAATAAATAATGAATATAGTTTTTAGTATAATCGTCTTACTTTTAACGGTCTTTCATCATCTGATGACTTATCACTCTCACTGGATGAGACACGCGTCTGGCGAAGTTTTGTCGAATTGTCATCATCTTCTGCTTGTTTAATTTTTTTCTTCAAGATTTTTTTTACTACCTGAAAATACGTGTTGATTAATTTATTTATTATTATAATTATTAGAAATTATTAACTATTTATCACTTTAGAGGTTAAGCCTGATAATACTATTGCTATTTCTAAAATAATACAATTATGCATTCTGTACATTAGTCATATATTAAATATATAATTGTATTTATTCACAACTGAAATATTTAATTGATGTACTTACTTCCAAGTAGTATAATACTGGCACTATAGTAATTTGATTTTTTCGTAGCTTTGTCATACCATAAAACCTGGTATTTTGCAATACATAAGTTCCAATTTTTTAATTAATATTTGTTATTACAGGAATCTTCATTAAATGTTCAAATAATCCCTTATTACGACAAGAGTTTTTGCAAGTTAACCAAATCATCAATTCGGTAAGAATATGACAAAGTTTCAATAAAAATTAGTAAAATTGTTAACTAGTGGATTTTATGGAAAAAATAATCCATCGTCAACGATTCAATATCATGCACAATGTTCATCTTGTAAGCAAATTACGCAATTTAAATCTCTGAGTGATAAGATAATTTGTAAATCTTGTACTATGGAGATAAACATGAAAGATAGGGATTTTTTTATTACATTAAATATTGCTCATGAAATAGCTAGCTGTTTAAAAAAATATGGAGTTCATTATAAGTATGTTGTTAATGAAAGAAAGCATACCAAGCATATTTATAGTGACATATATGATGGGTCGGAGTATAGAAAATTTTTGGGTATGTTACCAGCGACGCATCGTCATTCATATGCCACTCTGACTTTTAACGCTGATGGTTCATCAGTTTTCAATAGCTCCAACACAAGCATCTGGCCCATACAGATAATGATAAACGAGTTACCAATCCATGTAAGAACACATCATCCCTTACTTGGAGCATTATGGTTTGGTAAAAGTAAGCCAGATATGAATGTTTTTTTGACTCCGTTAAATAGGAAGCGTTAAATATCCTAATATTTCTGCTTATGTTCCGGAGCTTCGAAATAAAGAAGATACTGTTTTTGTGATGGACAGCCTTAATTGTGAAGCAGCAGCTAATGATGAATCTGATATTGAATTGGAACCTGACCGGTATGGCATAAAATCAAGGACACCTTTGTGATTTAGAATTATTTAATATAATTAATGGATTTGAACCTGACTATCTTCATTGTTGCTTACTCGGAATCGGTAAACAATTTCTAAATTACTGGTGCAATGCCACTGATTGTTTTCATTCACGGCAAATGATAAACGAATTATTAATGCGCACATGAAATATATTAGAGTTCCTCATCAGGTTAGTCGTTTAGTGCGTACATTGGAAGATCAATCTCACTGGAAAGCTCGCGAGTATGAAAATTGGATCCTGTATTATAGTTTACCCTTGTTGAGTTTGACAAGCTTACCTGACACCTATGTATCTCATTGGGCTTTATTTGTGGAAGCACTACATCTTTTGCTTCAGTCAAATATGACGTTAGATGACATCTGGATAGCTAAAAATTTACTGCACCGATTCGTTCACGAGACAGAGAAGCTTTACACCAAAAATGCGATGACATTTAACGTTCATCAATTAACACACTTAGCTAAAAGTGTTAAAGAATGGGGACCATCATGGGCACACTCTTAATTTGGTTTTGAATCAGGAAATTTTTATTTATTGAAAATGATTAAAGCTGCAAAAGGGGTTAATCAACAAGTATGTCGAAATTTATTTATGTCTAAAGCTGTTGAATTAATATTGTCAGAAAAAGGAGACATACTATCATCTCAAGTTCATAAATTCTGTCTAAATTTAGAATCTAAAACTGTACAAAAGACTCTTGCAGTAACTAGTAAAAGCCGTTATTTTAGTGAAACTAGTAGTGCAAAATTGCTTAATATTGCTTTGAAATTAGGATTGGAGCCTACTAAAATATCGTTTTTTATAAAAATGATTAAAGATCAATGTGCCTATTTAACATTTAAAAAAAATAAGCGATCTGACAATTCTTTCGCAGTATTTGAAGATGGCTCGTTTATTCAAATAGAATCATTTATTGTAGACCGAGGAACAAATCGAGAACTAACTCTATGCAAAAGAATATTAGTAAATAATTTATCGGTATCAAGAGTAGAAGTAGTTAAAATTAGGACAAAATGTGATGTTATTGATACAAAAATTATTAAAAGTATATGTGTTTTTATAAATCTTCCCGAGATACAATATCTTTGTAACCTTCCTAATTTACTATTTTATTAAAATTATTATTTGTGATAAATGTATAATGCAATACTAATAAATAAATTTCTAAATTATAAAAAATACTTGCACGAAATTTTAATATAAAAATTATTAATCGTTTATGAAAAAATTACCAATAAATTTTTATTAAAAAATTATATTATCTACATAGATTGGTTATTAGTTTTTTATCATGATACATATATAATTATTAGTTCTAAAAGAATTTAGCTCAATAGATTCCATGTACCAATACCTTCCCAAACGAACTCATATAGTTTCCTACATGAATTTTTCATATGAGAATCCATGTACCCACAGTTTCCTACATGGATTACCATACGAATCCATATATTCCCATGTGGATTCCTATAGGTTCTTATAGGAATCCATACTTTCCTATGTGGATTCTCATGGATTCCCACATAAATCCACATGGATTTTTTTGATAGGGTTCTGTACACTTTGCAAGTAAAGACTGTGCATTACCTATCGCTACCTAGATATGGCCCGCTATGTGCATATATTAATTTTTTATATGACTAAATATATTCCAACTCAGCCAATTTTTATACCAGGATATAATAAAAAATGGTGTATAAACATTTCAGCAATTTTTTTCCCGACATATGATCATAAACATTCTCGGCCTTGTCTAGTTCCAATTAAAATCAGTTAATAATCAAAATTGTTTCTCTAATTAGCTGACTAACAAAGCCTCAAAAGTAAATTCACCTCGGACACTAGTTGGTATAAAAAAATTTTGAAATCCGACGAATTCACGGTTATTAGAGCTTTATTAAAATTTAGAAAATAAAAGGCTTTCAATTCAGCTTTGCTCAGATGCACTAAATGGGTGAGGTTGATGGTCCGAAATAAATAGGGAGTCCAAAAAATAAAACAAGAAAATTGTACCAGCTCATATTAAGCCTGTGTAGAAAAAAAATGCATGGATGTGAAATACGGACCTAAATATCGTGACATGAATGCAGTATAATAAAAAGTGATACTAACACATGGGCACATAAATGTAGACACGTTGAAAAAAATAATAGGTCACTAGTTTTTTGTTGGTAAAAAACCAGCATATCCACTCATAAGCAATGATGATATGAATTATTCTCGGTACATAAGTAAACCGGTGGATGTAGTCGTCATCACAGTAGTCGTCGGATGTCACCCATATTCAGTGCAGTATTCCAGAAGTACTTCTAGTCATCCAGCT
Organism: Cotesia typhae; assembly: GCF_013202065.1. Lineage (NCBI taxonomy): Eukaryota > Metazoa > Arthropoda > Insecta > Hymenoptera > Braconidae > Cotesia > Cotesia typhae. The sequence continues at coordinate 1,972,896 of NW_027423752.1, forward strand.
ACCCAGTCAGTTCATTCCATTCCATCGATCTCAACAACATCTCCGTACTCTCGCAATGTAGATTGTAGACTGTAGTTGTGTGAATACCCGTGAGCCAACTGGAGATCCAGTTGGCATAAAAATTCGAGCGGTTTTACCAGCCCTTAGAGCTTCTACCAGCTACTAGTCACTACTACTTAAGACTACTCACTATCCTCTATGTACAGGCACGTTCACACTAATACTGGATAGTGGGTGGTGGATGCTGGATGACAACGACAAAGTAACCTCCATGCATTTTATCCATCTTCCTATTTATCTTGCTTTATTTTTAGCTGCCGTTATTTATTTTTATACCTTATTTACTATGAGTTATGAGTTATGTGCTATGAAATATGGACTACGAGGGATTTCTCCAAAAATAAGGTGGATTTTTTATAATTAGCATATGGTTGGTACCGGGGAAAAAAATTAAATTGATCTTTTTTGTACTTTAGAGTAACTGTGTCTCCTAATCTTACATGATTTTAATGAAATTTTAGGTAAGGTACCGGCGGGTGTTAAGGCCTAGCTAAGGGGGATTTTCGAAAAAAATCGAAAATATTGCTGTCACCCTTATAAAAAATTAATACTTTTTCATTAATAAATATAGATAAATAACTCTCATATCATCTTCATACCTTCATTAAATAAAAACAATGATGATGATATTGGCAATAATATTGACGTTCATGATATTAATATTGATGGACTGATAAAAAAAATCTGGAAAACGGTTAACCCTGAAAGCCAACCCTAGAACTTCCCACTATGTATGAGTTCAGAACGCTCGGTAAATTGTTTATTCCAAAGTTTTGAGTTCTTCGAACTCAAAAATATATCTAATATACATTTTCGAGCTCGAAAATATAGTGGTTGTAAACACAGAAGTATTTGAAAATTCTAAATTGCGATATCTTCCAATCGAATAAATCATTTTTGATGGAACTTATAGCATTAGATGCAGTTTTTCAAACACAAAGAGATTATTTGTAACTTACAAAACAATTTAACATAAAATTTTGGAATTATGTAAAAAAAAAAACTTTTTTGGAATTTTTTGAAACTGAATAAGGTACTGGCGGGTAATAAGGCCTAGCGAAGGGAGATTTTGAAAAAAAACGAAAATATTGCATTTAATTATTTCTTTGTCTCATTAATTCTTAAATTAATATATCAGCCATAAAATATAATGGAGTAATGGTAATTTTCACCGTAAACAAACACAAAATTAAAATTTCTCAAAAACCTTACGAATAGGCCTTATTTTACTACGGTAGGGTAATAAGGCCTGCGGATTATACATACTGGAAATAATTATACTATACTTGATAAAATTGGTATTAGAGATCAATCATCAGTTAAATTGAGCAACAATACTTTTTAAGATGTTGATAAAAATTAGAACAATGATTTTAAATTATTAAATATAAAATTATAAAAAATGTTTACCATTTACTTAAATCGTTTTTTAAGAATTCTTCTGCGCTACTTTAGCATATGACGGATGATGAAATATAGAAGACTAGGAACGTTGTATTGGGACTCTATAAACTTGTAGCGACATTTCTATACTAGTCGTTTCTACTAGAGAAGTCTTTAGCGGAAGCGGTTATTTTAAATAGAATTTCTATCACTTAGTCCTTATTATCCGCGGGTACCTTACTTATTGGAGAGACGTAGACCTTTATCATATTTAAAGATAACCGGAATCAGTCAATTGGAAGTAGTGGGTGTTTGAAATTTTTTTTTGACCTTTGAAAAAGTCATAAGTCAGTCCATTATGTCGAAATAACTTTTCAGCCGTAAAGAATCACTTGAACTTGATAGGTTTGTCTTAAAGTTCACAAGATAAGCATCAATTCAAGGTATTAATTATTTACTTTTAAGAATTTTTTAAATTTATTTTGTGCATCGGAAAAAAAGTATTTTTTCACTCAGAATATTTCTTATGCTAAGAAAAAAAACTTGGTATTGCTCTACTAACAATACGAGGCATTTTGCTCGGTACTATACTTATAATGCTTAGAAATATAGATGTACTGATTACCACAATACTTCAATTTAGTATTGTTGAAATACCAAAAGCGAAATGAAGTGATTATAACTTCACTTTACTGACATAATTTAATTTCTTAATAAATATCAAAATAAAAGATTCTTGAGTAATCCGTTCTTAATCCGATACAATAATTAATCAGTTAAAATTTCTTGACATTTTAGATAAATAATAACATCGGATAGTTATACACGGAAAAAAGTAAACTGTAATATTCACTCGGATTCCGGTTAGTTTTTATAGTTTCAAACAGTAAAGCGGACATCGGGGTGGCAAAAATATATAAATATTACAGAACTTAATGTAGAAAGTATAAAAGCCACAATTTATAATTTAATATCCAAAATAAGTAATTAGTAGTTGTCACTATAGTAAATAACGACTCTTTTATCTTTAAAAATTACAGTTTCAAACAGTAAAAATTGCCATTTCAATATATAGTCTATATTATGAAGAGAAGGGGAACTCAGATGAAAGAGAATGGGGTCTCACTCTGGGAGAATTTAATATTTCAAACAGTAAAAATTATACTTTTAAAATATACATTTTACCAGTCTAAGCAAGTCAATAATTACAGTTTGATTTTTAGCGTTGCGTTTAAAATTTACCATTTTACTTTGGAAATATTGACGTTGCTTGTATTAGAAATTTACTAACTTTATTCTATACTTTTTACATATCATAACATCATTTTTTAGGTACGAAATGATAAATATTAAAGTCTGAATTCTTAATTATTATACTTTAACATTTTAGACATTTACATGGCGAATATTACTGTTTGAAATAGTATTTTCTTCCATGTAAAGAGTAAATTGTAAGGTTTAAATTGTAAATATTACAATGTGAATAGTAAAATAATGATTTTACTGTTTGAAGTGGTAATTTTTAGCAGTTGATCATTACTTATTATAAATCGACTGTTATTTATTACAGTTTACTTTTTTCCGTGTAGCGTTAAAGAAGAAATGCTTAATTACTTTTTTAAAATGAACGAAATGAATGTTTCCAACAACGTCAGTGTTTCCTTGCCATTCGTCTAAAAACGTTTTATTCTCTCGGAAAAAAACCAGATAGCCTTCAGTTCTCAGGAATTCTACCAAAAAACTCTTCAATGAAATTAAAAATTAAACCCTTTGCTCGAGGGGATTAACTGACCCAAGACCGTAAACAAACCTCACAAAAAATCTTCCTGCATGTCTTGCAACCATGCAAACTCTTACGGATATTTAATCACTCTCTCGTAATTTATCCAAAAAAAATCTAATTTATCTACCCCAGCTTGCTTACTCTCACCAAAAAAAAGCACCACTCTCTAAAATGTTCTCCATTCATCTAATTATTTGAAAAATATCCTCAACTCTCATAAAATTAAAAAATAAAGTAACAAAACTCATCTTTTTATCTTGACGAGTTCAGCAAATATTCACAATTATAAAAAATTATATGAGAAGCAGTCGCTTTGTGCTTTTATTCAATTTCATGGAGAATTTTAATTTTTTTTTGCCGTCTCAAAAGGAAACAAAATAATCATAAAAATAATAACTGTATTCCTCTGTGAATAATATTTTCACAAGACTGTCCTCCGGGTGTTTTCTTCTGTGTCACATACTTTATACACATACAAACATGTTTTACACAAAAAAGCAACGATATATTTTCATGAAAAAAGGTTTTTTTTATCCATTTGTGTTTCTATAAAATTATCCAATTATAAATACCCTGAAGGAGTATTGCGAAATATGAGCACCAGATCCTCCGTAATGTACTAGATTTCCGACGTCACGAACATTGATCTCCGTTACTGCGATGTAGTCATCCTACATCCTCTATTCTGTTCTATGATACCGAAGAAAATCTGAGCGTGTAACTCTAAACCGTGTATATAATACAATTGAAGTAATAGAGGGTGAATAAGAAGTCAAAGACGTGTGACAGGAACGGCGTCTCAACTTACACTTGACTTGACTTTACTTGACTTGCTTTCTTTTCTCTCTCACACATACATTCATGCACACATTTACTTCCTTACAGTGCATTTTAACTTGCACCTCCATTTTCACAACATACACCTCAACCACTCAACCGAGATACTTGCGTCTATGCTTTTACTCCGGAGGATTATAGCGTCATCGCTTTTCTCAAGCTTCACTGGCACCGTTAGACTCCTATACATGTCTACATGTCAGCGTCTTACAAAGATGTCTCGCGTTACCCAATGTCTAGATGGTTAAACCACATGGTCTTGAAACATAAATCACTGGATAATACCTCCACTTTTTTTTTTACTTTTTTCAATTTTTTTTATGCAATGTAAACGTATAGTTAAAGTATGAAGTATAAAAATATAAAAATATGGACTATTATGACTGTTTTTTTTAACCGCATCAACTTTTAATTTTTATGACGGCTTTACTGTAAGTCTCAAAAAAGTGTAAAGATACATTTTCGCTGACATATTGCTGACTGATAAGTTAATCTTTCTGAAGTTGACCGTAAAAAGAATACTTAGACACTTGAAAAAGTGTTTTTTGTTATACTCACTCCAAAAGTTCAACTTTTGAGCGCTGGGTGGCGTCCGTAAAGGGACTTTTTTCTAGAGGCTCTACCATACCGTCTTTTTTTCACGGCCTAGGCCGTGAAGTCTTACCCCCTCCTTTTTTTTTACAAACTTTTCGAGTACACCCAGACAAAATTGAGAGAGATTGTAAAAAAAAAGTCACATTCTAGTGTACCGACCAATAATTGTGAGTAAATTTTAAACAATTACTATTGAGAGACGCTAATTATTTCTCTGCTGGCAGTTTATTATGAAGCGGACCTAATGTTAATAAAATAACAACCACGCCATAAATAAATATTAACAAAAAGATAATTAATATAAAATTAAGTTTTGTTACCCTTGTGAAACTTTATAAAATTTAAATATGTCATTGTTTGCCTCCTATCCCTCAAAAGTTAAACTTATGGAGCGATAATAACAAAAAAATATTGTATGTCATTCGGCCGTTTAGTGGCGATTTTGACAACGACTTTTTTTCGATATTCGCTTTAATAATTGTGACGCAAATGTTCGAAAACGAGCAAAAATTTCCATCCTCGGCTATGGCTCGGATGTTAAAATTGCGCCCGTTTCGAACTTTCCCGCCACAAACCTTGAACTCATTTCGAAATATCGTCGCTGTCAGAAAACCGCCACTTCACGGCCTTATGACATAAATATCTATTTTATCGCCTTAGCTTACGGATTTTAATATCCGAGGAAATGAAATGGATTGATAATTTAAAAAACACTTCACATCTTATCATTTTGCATATATTATGCACGGAAAAAAAATTACTGTGAAAATTACAGGAAATATTTACAATTATTTTTCAGTATTGCACGCCTCATAGCGCGAATTGGTTGAGGTAATGTTTTACTCCCGATATGTAAAAGTCCAGCAGTTTTGTGGTATTCAAATGTCCTTATCGCAACCATATTGTACTAATACGATAATACGAGTAGACGTAAATAGAAGAAAAACTCTAATTAATCCATCTTAAATCAATTTAAAATTTTTAAACTTTTTTAGACTGCACACGCATTAGGGTGGGTCAAAAAAATCGAATAATTTATTTTTGATTTTATACTCTGAAAAATAGGTTCGTAGACACCTAAAAAGAATTCTCTCCAAGTATAAGCTCTTAATTATAACGGGAAGGTCCTCCGCTTTGCGGGTTTCTATTTTTTTCGAATAATCAGATAAAAAAATTTATATCTCGCTTCCAACTGCTTGGAAAAATATTCCGTGGCATAGATTTTGTGAGAAATTGAATGCTTTACAAAAAAGGTCTCTTATGACTTTTTCAAAAACTCAACCGATTAAAAGATATTCATAGTTGAAGTTTGGCTATTTTAAGGAAAATATTCGTTTTTATTATGAATTTTATAAGTCGATGAAAAAAAATTATTTCGGATTGCGGAACTCATGATTTTGTAGGAAATTTACTGCTCTACAAAAATGGTCTCTTATGATTTTTTGATTAAGTGAAGCCGTTACGAGATATTCATCGTCAAACATTAACGAATATCAATATTTCCAGTTTTTGATCAATAATTCGATAAATTTTAATTTAAACTATGAGTTTCAGGAAAATTTACATAAATTTGAGTTTCGATCGATAAAGAAATGTTATAAACAATTTTTTTAATATTGTTTTCAGTCTTGAGCAATTACAAATCTTTTAGCTTTAGAATCTGTACCTTCACGAGTATTAACAGCTTCAACAATACTTTTTTTTACTTCTAATGGAACGCCATCGTCAAACAGTGATAAAATGGCAAGTTCATCGCTCAAATACCATAAGTGCGAAATCATTTTTTCACACGTAGCTGAAGAAATCAAAGGATTGATATGTTTGTACTCCAATAAATTTTTCATAAACTGCAAGTCATGATAAGCAGCAGTTGTTGCAGAAGTTGATGAAAACCAAGCTTTTAAATACAATGTGACTATAAAAATACAGAAATGACGAAGACCATGCAATTCTTTCTGAGAGAGTTTGAATTCATCTCTGAATAGATACATTTTCAAACTATAAATGGCCTTAGCCATCCATCTAGCATGATGAACAGCACCAGGACGTTTGAAAGAAATCTTTTCTTGAGGCATTTCTCCAAGGAAAATCAATGATAATTCCAATAATTCTTTATCTAACTTATTATAACATTTCTTTATCGATCGAAACTCAAATTTATGTAAATTTTCCTGAAACTCATAGTTTAAATTAAAATTTATCGAATTATTGATCAAAAACTGGAAATATTGATATTCGTTAATGTTTGACGATGAATATCTCGTAACGGCTTCACTTAATCAAAAAATCATAAGAGACCATTTTTGTAGAGCAGTAAATTTCCTACAAAATCATGAGTTCCGCAATCCGAAATAATTTTTTTCATCGACTTATAAAATTCATAATAAAAACGAATATTTTCCTTAAAATAGCCAAACTTCAACTATGAATATCTTTTAATCGGTTGAGTTTTTGAAAAAGTCATAAGAGACCTTTTTGTAAAGCATTCAATTTCTCACAAAATCTATGCCACGGAATATTTTTCCAAGCAGTTGGAAGCGAGATATAAATTTTTTTATCTGATTATTCGAAAAAAATAGAAACCCGCAAAGCGGAGGACCTTCCCGTTATAATTAAGAGCTTATACTTGGAGAGAATTCTTTTTAGGTGTCTACGAACCTATTTTTCAGAGTATAAAGTCAAAAATAAATTATTCGATTTTTTTGACCCACCCTAACACGCATATAATAAAAAAATAGACGCCAATAATAATTTAAAAAAAAAAAAAAATTAGAAGATCCTCTGTAAAGAATTACTTTTTATTTTCTTTTAAAAATTTATCATACAATTTATTTTTTTCTTAAAAAATTAATGAACGTTATGAGGCGTGAACTTTTTTTTGAGATTTTCTAAATTTTTTTACTGTATTTGTTTTCCTATTGATGAACTGGAAATGTTTTTATAGTAACTTATCTCTGTTTGGTATTTATCTAGCATTAGATTTACTGTTGACGGAACGTGAAATGAAAACGCGATGATTAAATATCCATGTAACAGTAAACACAAGACAAGAGGGATAATTAAATGGATTTTTCGCAGAATCAACTCCGAGGCTGGTGTCAAAAGAGCAGCTTTCTGGAGACTCCAATCCTCTGTTATTTCAACAGAGTTTGGTGTGATTTAAACAAGATATTCTCTACGCGAGTCAACATCATTTTAATGCATATAAATAGAGCCGTGTGTTTATTTCGGCTTTTCATGAACTGACGCGCATATCATGATCGAGAAGTCTTTGAGAATGGATGAGTAGAACTCACTCAAAACACACACCCAACTAATGGGATTCCGTGACACTTTAAAATACTTTTGATGTTAAATTCACACAGAATTATGCCGTGGAAGGTATGAAGTTAAAATAAACCGTGATATTATTGCATGTGAGCGGGTGTGAAATTGCGTACAGTGAAAAATTTCTTTTTTTTTTTTTTTTTTTTTTTTTTATCAACAAAGTACTTGTATTATGAGTAGTGTTAATCGACTAACGTAGAGCACTATTGGGTTTTTAATCAAGAGGTTTGATTTCATCTGGATAATTTGAGAAGTTAAAGTTGAATGTTCACTTTCCTAATTATAAATGTTCCTACACAGCAAAAAAAAAATCTTAAAAAATTTTCAATAGAACTACCGCATTGCTGGATTTTACTTTTATGATTGACAACTTTTAAATATTACCATTAATTACAATCGTAATTTTATCAAAAGCTTATTAAATTAAATTCGATTAGAAAAAATACAATACTACACAATTAAAAATATTGTGTTAAATATGGTCCACACAAAATTAGTGTCAAATTAGTGTTATTTAAACACAAAGTTTGTATTATTTTAACACAAAGTTTGTTTCATTTTAACACAAAGTCATTTTAAAACATTTTAAAACACTAAATTTAACATTAATTTTGTATGGATCGTATTTAACACAGAAATTGTGTTGATTTTACACAATATTTTTTACTGTGTCCTACTATAAATAGTAAGAGAATAAAAAATAAGATGGAAAAATATTATTATCCCTGTATTCATTTTTTAAATCTCCAGTTCTGCTTTTGAATCTTTGCAATAGGCAATAGAAGTAAGAAATTTTGCGATAGTTGAATTTGAATATTTTTTCATTAGTGTGTATTGGTCATGCACAGCGCATATTCCAAGCTTGTGTAAATGCTAAAGAACACCTGTAATAGTTTACCTCGAATAGCGTAACGGAAGACTCTGATTACCAACTAAAAGTTCTGGGTTCGATTCCCAGTTGAAAATGCCGATTTGATTTTTCAGTTACTACAAAGTTACTACAAAGTCCCTCCCTAAAATTTCTTTTGAAAAAAACGTCTATCTATTTTTACGATAGTTGAATTGTCGAGTTCACTAACACGTTTTGGATAATTTGCTCTATAGTATTGGTCTCTTTAAATTTCTTGTAAGAATTATTTAATGAATAAAATTTACGATAGTAGATCGTAAAAATTGTTGAATAAAAAATGTAATCCACCATTACTATTCTATTTTATAAAAATTACGATAGTAAAACGTGAAGCGTATGAAAACAAATGGACTTGGTCAGTAAAGTTTTTCGGCAGTGACCACGCCAGTTTCCATACTCTAGGGTGTTCCAAAATTCAATTTCCGTGCAGAACCTTTTAATATTGAAATTTTGAGTTCCGCTTTTAGCAGGAGCTGAGTTTAGGCATTTCCCAAGATATTTTGGGGTGAGACGATTTAGTTGATTTTCATAGAATTTTTAACAGGAGATTTAGTTGGGCACTTCCGCTGAAATTTCAAATCTTGACCGGAAGTGCCCAACTAAATCTCCTGTTAAAAATTCTATGAAAATCAAATAAATCGTCTCACCCCAAAATATCTTGGGAAATGCCTAAACACAGCTTCTGTCAAAAGCGGAACTCAAAATTCTAATTTTAAAAGGTTCTTCATGAAAATTGAATTTTGGCACACCCTAATACATACATTAGATAGCCGCACATCCACGGAATAATTTTTTTAAACATTTTTTTTATTTATTTAAAAAGCGAAATATCTTTTAAAAATGTCTCAAGTGTTGAAACTAGTGTTTTTTCATGAGATTTGTGTGTAAATATTAATCTACAAGTGCGATAGAAAATAAATGAAGACAATTTTAATTCAAGAAATCGCTTGATTTTTGTAAGGCGAATGTAGAGCACAACCTCATCCGCTTCGCTTATGGGACGTGCAAATTTTTTTAATTTTCTTACCGTGTCATAATAAGAACAATACCATGGGTAATATTTTTAACCACTTTGATGATAAATAATTTCAATGTTTTTGTAAATCCATCTACTATTGTAGCACTTCTTATTACCGATGTCAACGCTAAACTTTAGCACTAAAGAGATTAAAGATTTAGGTACTTGGCCAAACACGACAACTGATATTTATCAAGCACAATGAAGTCTCAAACTTTTTCGGTCGCTAACTTTGAATCCTGACTACACTATTTCTCGCAGAAAAAGTGTGAATCTCATGTGGTGCTATGTTTTCTGTAAATATGATCCCGATAATTTCAGAGTTGTTGAAGTTGTTCAGATCTTATTGCAGTTTGTCATTCTTACGCTCAAATTCGGTGGTTTTCAGATTTTATTCGATGGAACACAATTGACAAATGTATCAAAGAATCTGATGTTATGCATTGAAAAGAAACTACTTTATTCAAGGAAAATATTCTCTTTAAAATGTTACTTCTGCTTTAAAGTTTTAACTTCGAATCTATTCAATAAATTTGCTCAAGAGTAAAGACAATAAAACTCGATAAATCAATCCCCTTCCATATAATCCCCTTCCATATAATATAATTTCCAAGCTATAGCTCCTATAGACTCCAAATTTAATAGAAGTCGTCTACATGTGATACAAAAATGATCTAAGAACGGATTTTACACCGAATCATCTCCAATAGAGATCGCGGGGATGGGTGTCAACAATAAAAAATCTTAGTTTTTAAAATATAGCTTCAAAAAGCTGCAAATTTGGTAAGGATCTTTTATTTGTCATGTAGAGATCATCTCAATACGGATTTCAATAAATTCTACTTCCGATTCGATGGAATGTGGAACCTGTGCAAGTCAAAATAATACTCCAATTGAATTTCAAGTCTAGATCTATAACTACAATTCTATAAAGTGCCCAGCGAAGCAGGCGGGCAACAGCTAGTATGTATATAAAATGATAACTCTTCATAAAATTTTGTACCACTGGAAAAAACAATTAAAATTTTGAACTTCTCGCTAAGAAAATTAAAAATATGTAGTTATTTGAGTAGTTTTAATATTACTATTTTCACCCATTATTGGTTGTCTTCACATTTATAATACGTTGGGTACGTTCAACATACGTTCTTAACGTCCTTTACGTTCAACCTACGATTTGAACGTTCAATATGTTGAATCTACGATTTAAATTTCGACTCGGGGGTGTATTTGAGTCTCTAATTAACAGTTTAATCAAGAAACTGATATCTGATATTTCTTTTTAGTGACTTTATTTATTAGCCACGCTGATAAAATTTTTCTATTCCCAGCTGCGATTAAAAACAATACACAGATTGTACCAGCAGGTATAATGTATAAATGCTTTTATTGAAGAGTATATAAAATAAAAATGAATTCTACCCAGTTTTAATCACATGTAAAACACATAAACATGATCAACTGTGCGTAATAAAATTTATCCGAACAAAAACAGTTTCACTGTAAAAAATTGCGCCAAGTCCACGTTCATAAAACTCATCTCAATAACATCTGCACTTTGCAAAAAAAATAAGACTCGTTACAATAATTTTCATTCTATACAAAAAAATACCAAGAAACCGTCATAATGTTGAAAAAATTGAAAAAAATTTGTTGAAAATTTAAAAATTAAGAAAAAATTTTTTATCGTACTTGGCGCGCGTCATTGAGTACCCCAAATTTTTCAGGATACATGAACATCCTTTTAATGTTTCAACATTTATAAGTAAGTCAACCTATAAAATGCATAACTGTAATTAATGAAATATTATTTTATGATACGTTTAACAAAAGTTAGGTAAAATCAACATGGCATACGTATTTTATTTGAAATTTTTAAATTCTCCGCCCATCGTTTATGATTTCAATAAAACGCCCTCTCCTGTTCGGTTATGCAATTTGCTTACAAGTGAATACGCCTGCATACATTGACTCTGTCGTGGAATCACTGCGAAAATTGAGTTGATTAAAAAATAAAACGTATGGCCGACTAAATTGAGAAAATGCGGTGTGATTGCCAATCAAAATGTGTTAATTACAATTAAACGAAGCATGATCAAGTTTATTCATGAAAGCTTAATGACGGAACTGAAAAAAATTGAATTAAAAAATTTTGTATTATTTCAGATATCTTCACTAGACTACCATATTGACAGATATTTTCACTAAAAATCTGAAAAAATATTTCGAAACGGATTTTTTCACTGAAACGGATATTAATCCAGTAAGCAGTATTTTTAATTCGTTGAGTATACTTCACTGATGTGAATCTATAAACATAACAATGTATGAAATCATATATTATATAATTAGAGCTGAGAAGTTATAATATATATATAATATATATTATATATTATATAATTATGCATATTTACATTACATAAATTCAAGCGAAATCGTTTTTTCTCGGGTTGAAATTCGTTCGAAAAAATTTGGGGTACTCAATGACGCGCGCCAAGTACGATAAAAAAATTTTTTCTTAATTTTTAAATTTTCAACAAATTTTTTTCAATTTTTTCAACATTATGGCGGTTTCTTGGTATTTTTTTGTATAGAATGAAAATTATTGTAACGAGTCTTATTTTTTTGCAAAGTGCAGATGTTATTGAGATGAGTTTTATGAACGTGGACTTGGCGCAATTTTTTACAGTGAAACTGTTTTTGTTCGGATTTCATATCTTTTTGTTAAGTGTAATTTTTGCTCGCCTCTTAATTTTAAAATTGAACTATTCCCGCGCAAAATTAGAAATATGTAAATAAATTAATTAATGCAGGTAAAGCTATTATCATATAAAAGATTATTTGTTCGTTAATTTTGAAAATCAAATCCTAACAAAAAAATTAAAATTCTGTTTCTCTCATAGTAGCTAGTAGCATTAAAAAACTTAACGTGACTGACCCGTGTAAACTCTTCGGTTTCAATCAATTAACTAGCTTATCAATGGGGATTTTAAATTTTTTATGTATATATAGTTAAAGTTTAACATTTTTTTTGAATTAAAAAAGTTATTAATCTAGATTTAATGCTCTACTACACATTAATTTAACAATAACAATAATTATTTTGGTATTGATAAACAATGATAATGATACTTTTAACATCAATTTATCATTACCGATATAATAAATTTCATTTTTATAATGATTATTATTGGTATTGTTACAATGACATTATTGTTAATAAAGGGGAGAATGCATCATACGCATAATTGTAATACCTATGGCCTAAAAATTACAATTATTTGAAATCCGCTCGATTGAATAACAATGTCACCTACAGGCAACGACTACAAAGTCGTAGAATGTGTACACTATCCAATGAGAATTGCCTAAATCTTGAACTGCTGGCCTGAAGAAAGAAAGTAAAACTCAAACAATCTTTAGCCTGTTGTGTATTTAGTCTAGTTAATAAATGAAATTCAATAGAAAGAATAGGTTTGAAAACCACCCACATATGAAGTTGTTTGATAGTTTGTTCTAGAAATTTTGTATTTATAAAGTATTTTAACATTCTTAATTTCAAAATTAAATTTTTTCCGCGCAAAATTGAAAATTCATAAATGAATAAATTAATGCAGGCAAAGCTATTCTGATATGATAGGTTGTTTATTCGTTAATTTTGATAATCAAATCCTAATAAAAAAATTGAAATTCTGTTTCTCTCATAGTAGCTAGTAGCATTAAAAAACTTAACGTGACTAATCCGCGTAAACTCCGCGGTTAAAAGCGATTAATTATCTTATTAATAGGGATTTTACATTTTTATTTATATACAGTAAAAATTTTATTATTTTTTTGAATTAAAAAAGTTGTTGATTTGGATTTAATACTCTAATACACATTAATTTAATAATAACAATAATTCATTCAGTAATAATAATGATAATGATATTTTTAACCTCAATTTGGTATTACCGATATAATTAATTTCAGTCTCATAATTTTTATTATTAGTGTTATTGTTATTATGACATTGTTGTAAGTAAATGACACAATACACCATGCGCATAATTGTAAGACTTTTCACCTAAAGATTACAATTATTTGAAATCCACTTGATTGGATAACAATGCAACCTATCGGCAATGACCACAAAATCATAGAATGGTACACTATCTAATGGGAATAACCTTTGATTATGATTGTTCATGTACAAAAAACCTTTGTTCCAACTTCAAATTATTTATTTCTTGTTTAATATTTGCACTGCGCATGCGTCAACTTTATGTTTAGACTTTCAGCGCGGACCTTTGAAAATTATATTGACCAGCACAGTGATTAGAGTAAGTGTATTTTTCTTGTAATTTCAATTATAGAGGTCACAGGACAAAAGGGCAACGTGTAGTTTTTAATAATTTTATAATAAGTTTTATTTTAATAAAGTATTGAAATTTTTTGTTAATTGTTATGGATTTTTTTTTTTTTTTTTTTTTTTTTAATAGTTCGTAGTATTCATGAAAATAAAATTGATGAAAATAAAAAAAAAAAATGTACATGCATTGATTAACAATTCTCTCGATATTTTTAAAAAATTTAGAATGAAATGAATATTTATTAGTTACCTATTTATTTACTTAATGACATTGATATTGACTGACGTCTAACAATTTTTTTTTAATTATTTGAATTAATTAAATAGTAATTCCTAAAAAATTACACCCGTAAATTTTTTAATTTTTTACACATGAGATGTGCTTGTCACTATAATTTTCAAAAGACCGCGCTAAAAGTCTATATACGTAAAGTTGACGCATGCGCAGTGCAAATATTTAGAATGCATACATACAGCTAATTAAAAATGTTAATTAAACAACAAATAAAAAATGTGAAGTACAAATGTTAAATATACATGAACAATCAAAAATAGAGGCTTGATGACCCAAATTGCTACCAAAATATTAAAAATGCGACAGGGGGCTAACTTAAAGGTACATTATTAATAAATTCTTTTTAAAATAAATAAATGGAGAACGATCAAATGTTGAGAGTGAATAATAAAGAACAAACGAAAAGCTGAAAACGTGATAGAAAAAAAAATCAAAAATTAAAAGAAAAAAATTTGGGGTTCTAACTTCAGTGAGCTATCCCGTTGAATCTACAGTTTATGTAGAAATAATTCCAGTGCACTCTGGTGGTTGTAGATGCAAGCTGTGAATTAACTTTTTTCGGTGTAGTTGCGTATCTATAGTAAGATTACTACACATTTTTATTTTATCTAGTCTGTGGCGGTGACTTTTCTCCATGAAAAAAGTCAGGATCGAAATTTCTGGGCTTACTATAGTTTGTGCTGATAAAATTTAATAATTTTAAGTGAATTAAATGTTATAATTGATTATAATTAATTAATATCAGTAAAATAGAGTATGACTTACTTTTATGATATATCATTTTGGAAAAAGGAGTACCATATAATTAAATAAAATTTTGCAACCTCGAAATACCATTCTGCTTACAGTTAACACAGTCGGTAGTCTGGCGCTCCGTTTACAACGGAATTTTTGAACGGAACTTGGCGCCAGATTCTACCGAATCTGTGGATGACAACGTAGGTAGTGACATCTGAAAGCGACTAAAAATATCACACTAATTTTTAAGTGTAGTCTAAAAATATGAAACATTGGAAATTAGATTTTTAGTTAAGAAGTGTTTCTATGCAGAGATTTTTGAATAAAAAAATTTAATTTAAACAGTTATATTCAACGTTGTCTGAATCGAAATAATTCTGATTTATAAAAATAAATCATTTTTTCATAAAAAAATTTCTCCCTAGCACTTTTGCTATTGAAAAATGAAAAGATGAATTTAATTTTTTAATTTTTATATTTTTGTAATAAAAAGATAATTTTTTATTTTTCATTTTTTATTTCTGTGATAAGAAGAATACTTATCATTCAAAATAAAATATAAACTTATTTCACGAAAAAATATAAGTATGAAATGAAGAATAGTTTATATTGATGAACTAAATTATCAATTAGAAGCTTTCCATTTCAGATAAATTTTAAAAGAAAATTAAGTAACTTTGAATTTAATAATTCAATGATTAATGATTTAATAACAATCATGATAAGAATAGAGATAAATATTTTTATTCCTATTATTTTTGTCATTAATTTAGTATTACCATTATTATTATTTTCAGTATTATCGTTACTATTATTATTATTATCATTATTATACGGCTCCGTATACATGCGAAGTTTTTCGAGTAAAATTTGAATTTCCCGGGAATTTATATTGCTCCGTACATATCCGGAGCCGTATCGTTCATTTGCCGTACCTTTAGGCACATTCAATTTGAATTTATTAATACTTTCTCGCTAAAAGTTTAAAGTAAATCGAAGCAATTAAAGAAGAAGGTAATTGTAAGAGAATCACCGTAGTTCATTAGAACATATGTGTGTGAGTCCCTTCAAGATTGGAGTTTACTTGAAGCTACAGTATATGTAGAAAGAATTCCAGTGCACCCTGGCGAGTGTAGATCCAAGCTGCGAAATATCTTTTTTTAACTGTAGTTTCCCATCTATCGAAGGATTACTATGCATTCTCGAATTATTTAGTCTGTGGCAGATCACTTTGCCCATTGAAAAAAAGTCAGGATCGAAATTTTTGCGTTGCTATAGTTTGTGCTGATTAAATTTAATAATATTAAGCAGATTAATTGTTATAATTGCATATAATCAATTAATATCAGGAAAATAAGGTATGAACTACCGTTATAATACTAATTTAAGGAAAAAAAGGACCGTAGAATTAAAAATAAATTTGCAACCTCTAAAAAACGTGATGCTTACAGTAAACACAGTCGGTAGTCTGGCGCTCCGTTTACAACGGAATTTTTGAACGGAACTTGGCGCCAGATTCTACCGAAGCTGTGGATAAGCGACCTTTTACGTGTGCTTGTAGGCAGCGAATACGTACGAATGGAAAATCTTTCTATACCGGAGAGAGAAGTGACTCATGCTGTGTTTTCCCTCGTCTCCTAGCCCATTATTATGTACAGCAAGCGCAGAATATAATGTTACATATCTATGTGTAGGTATTTATATATCCATATCTAGGTATATGAAAATTCAGATATATAAATTCACAATGTGAAAGTAAACTCTTACTCTCTACACACTCAGCTCGTAAACAAGAATAGAATAAATATTATATAGCATATTCGTGCTGGCGTTCACTCGGGATTTTCCGACGCCTCCAGGGTCGTCGCTACAAAACGAGAAATGTTTTCAATATTATTAATGGCAGTTCAGCTACCGGGACACTAGTCGAGACAAGACGATGGAAAAGTTTTTTTAAGGACAGCAAAAAACAAGATAAAATAAACACATTAAAGTTTTATGATAATCATAACAATAGCAATTTAAATTTAAATCATTCGGACAAAAGTATTCAAGGATTTATAAATTTTTAATGGCTAAAATGTACTTAATTTTTAAAATACTTTTCTTGTTAAAATATATTATTTTACTCTAAACAGAAAATGTTAATGGAATAACAGGATTTTTTATTTAAATTTAATAAACTTTGCAGCCCTATAATTGATCATCAACGCAATCAAAACCTTTCGAATGCGGAGTCATGATTAAATGATTTTGATTCGGCTTTTACCTACTACTAAATTGTTATATTGGATCAAGTCTTTCATATACACATGTATATATAATAAATTAAAATAATCCGAGTTGATACATTTGACGAAAATTGGAATTCTTAACATTTTGAACGTAAGCTGAACGTTTGAACGTAAATTGGACGTTTCTAACGTTAATATAAATACATATATAAATAACCTGATAGTTTCAATCAATAATATTAATTGTTTTATTGATTGAAACTAAGTTCAATTAAGTTAAACTTTTTCATGGTATTCAAAATATAATTTCGTTTCGTGAATCGAATGAAATGTGATACAATATACTTCCACTGAAAATTAATACACACAGTTCATTTTTTTATAATAATTTCAGTTTTCAGTTTAAACGACTAGTTGATGTTTAAAACTTTGAAAACGTTCCATTTATAAAAATTAAAACTTTGGCATTTTTCAAAATATTTTTTGTCTATAGCCCCAATTGTCTCCTTTCAAACGAACGAGAGGCCATTGTTGTATTTGTCATAGTGTGTGAGATATTACAAAAACAAAATTGAAAAACTGGAAAAATCGCGAAATTTTGAATTTTCATATCTTTTGAAAAGAATTTCTTTATTTTTTTTTCATTTGACAGAACTTCCATAATAAAAGAAAACTTCTGACCAAAATTTGTCTAAATCAAAAGGGGTCGATTCCAACTATTTGTCGATTTGACATAGAATGACCCAACATAATTATTAATATACATTAATATAAAAAATTAGCAATCAAAAATCTATTTGCAATGCATATATAATGTATCTGATATTCGTTTTCAATACACTTTTTATATTTTAATAAATATTTTTAACTTTTCGGTAAGAAAATCATTGATTTTCAAGAATCGGGAAGTTATTGATTTTACTCCAGTTCTCAAAAATCGAGTTTTGAGGTCTTAGATAGCTTTTTTGACTATTCCTATGATGACGGTAATATATCAGTGTATCTGCATAGAAAGAAAAAAAGTCTTAAGTCAAGCGTAAATTTTCTGGAGTCAAGAAAATCTTAAGGAAGACTGAAAATTTCTTGAATCAAGTTAGAATTTTTTTAACGAAATTAAATTTTTTTAAGCCAAGAAAATTTTTTCTTGCTCCAAAATAACTTCAGTCTTCCATATAATTTTTTTAATTCAAGAAATTTTTTTTTCTGTGTGTGGGTAGGTGTGTATATAAACTTCTCATAATTTTTGAATTTTAACAAAATTGTTTGCGCCATTTAGATGGAGTTCCCGAGTCAAAAAATTTGATCTGTTTTAGGATAAATGAAAAATTTTTACTATTTTTCATTCAATTGAACTTTATTATCTGTATCTGTTTTAATTCGAGACTATTTTGAAGATTATAAAAATACGGAAGAAAATATTTTTAAAAGTTAAAATGCTGGTCATTGTGCTTAAAATCAGTTCAAATTTTTCAACCTGGGTTTACTAACATCCACACGGCAGAAGAATTATATATATTACGATCTTGAAAGTATATATTACGTGAAGCAAAATAGTAATTTATAAAATGTAACTATATTGATCCGCTTAATCCAGCTGGGCAAAGTAAAGCAAAGAGTAGGTGAGTTCTTGAAGAACAATATTATTCTTTGATAAATGTAAAAAAGGTCAAAGGTAACATCCGACTTGAAAAGATATTAGAAGTCAAACGTATTTGCCGCCATGCCTGGATTTAGCGCTTTGTACGTGCACCAGTGTCTTAATAAATTTTTCCTTTTCTACCTCAGTATCAGCGCCATGAATCATCCTCTTGATTTTGCGAGTAAAGACAGTAAACATAAAAAAAAAAGAAAAGCATTGAGCTGAAAGATCTGGAATAAGTTAATGTAATAAGTAATGAAAATGAGTGTAACAAAGACACCAAAATGGAATCAGAAGCTAGAGCTAAGAAGTTGGAAAAGTTAAGAGAAAAGTTTCTAGAGCAGAAACTCCTTGAAAGTGACTTCTGTGAATGTTCGCGGACAAGAAAAATTATAGTTTTACGGAGATCAACATTTGCTTGTTTTAATTCTTACGAAGTTATTTTAATGGAATATTACGCGATTACTGAAACTTTTAATTTTATGATTGATCTTAATAATTTGTTCCTTTTATAATTAATTAATCTAATATTATTTATTGATTGGATATTTTTAATAATTGCTTTTCTTCTAAATAATAACAGAATTTATAATAAAATACATTTAATCATTTTTTTAATCAAGCAAAGTTTATTCATTAAATAAATAAATAACTGCCAATAGTTCTACAACTCATATAATGTAGCTTGGTATATCAAACTCGAAGGGTATTAATTACAAAATTGTTGATTATCAGACATCTATAGAATTTATCTCCAAGTTAAAAGTCCATTTATATCCGTTTTAAATTAATTTTACTAAACTAAAATCCTCATGTGATTAACGTCCACGGAATAATTTTTTTTAAACTTTTTTTTATTTATTTGAAAAGCGAAACGTTTTTTAAAAATGTCATAAGTATTGACACTAGGGTTTTCCGTGACATTTATGTGTAAATATTGTTCTACAAGTACGATAGAAAATAAATAGAGAAAATTTTAGTTAAAAAAATCGCTTGATTTTTGTGAGGCGAGTGTGGAGCACAACCTCATCTGCTTCGCTTATGAGGCGTACAATAACATAAGGGGGCGTCCATAAATTACGTGAGGTGTTTAAGGGGGGGGGGGGGGTCTCGGCAAATATCACGCAATTTTTTTTCTGATGGAAACAAAAAAAAATTATACTATTTTGGTCCATTTAATCCAGATTGTACATACTTAAGATTTTATCTTAAGCGTAATCGTAATACGATTAAGATCATTTATTAATTCGTTCGATCAGCCCACATTGCACCAGCTAAGCAAGCGCGTATGTTACGCAAAGTGCGACCCTCACGGATTGTCACAAGACGAACTAATAAGTTACTTTGTGCAAGTGCCAATGGCTTAGAGTGGCTAGATCAGAACGAAGTTGAAGAAGCAGATGATTTTACTAAAAATCATATGGACATGTTGGTTCCAATAGTCTCTCTTGAGACCGTGCATGATTCTCCATGAACTGAATTAGAGTAGATATTCTTTTTTTAATCACAGTAATTACGATTTAAGTATTCTATTGTTAAATTTTTTATACACTTATAATTAAACTCTCAGCAATATTGATTACTAGTCTTAAATAGTCGTAAATAAAAGCATGAAGCAAATTTGTTTTTTTCTTTTTACAATAACAATCCAACGCGTTTACGTAAGAAACTCACATTTTAAAAAATCTCACGTGAGATTGGGGGATGGGGGAGGGGGTTGAATAAAATCTCACGACATCTCACCAAGGAGGGAGGGAGGGGCAGAAAATTAAAAAAAACACCTTACGTAATTTATGGACGCCCCCAAAATAGAAAATCGTTAAAATATCCCTGATTAAAAAAATGAATTGAAACTAAATTCTAATAACTAAATTCAAATTCTTTTTAGAATTTTTTAAATACTTTTCAATTCCCTTTTCTATGAGAAATGAAAATTGTCAATCCCTTTCAATTTGTTTTTCTAATCAGGGATGAACTGACTTTAAAGTATCTCATATCCAATGCGCAACTTGAAGGTTAATTTCCAGGCTAGAGGATTATTTTCACGCAAAAATCGTATGAAACTAAAACACAAACGGTTATAATAAAACCCAATGGTGCTATTTTCACAACAAAGTCTTCGAAACGGTTAATTCGAAGGACTTTGTGTCGGAAACCGTAAACTCGATACGTTTTGTATCCAAATGTCGTTTCGGAAGACTTTGCAGCACAAACTTTACCATTGTTTCAGCGTAACATATTCCGAGCACGAAGGAAAAAGACAAGGTTCATCCAGGATCTTAACGACCCCAATCTTCACCAGCAGAATTTAATTTATAATCAAGCTATCGTTGTCGTTGTCACTAAATCTGCTACACTTACAATTTGCTTTTCCATCAATACTAAGGGACATAATTATGATCTGAAGTGAAAACTTTTTGCAATAAATTTTTCGGAAGAAATTTTCTGTAATAATTATCGTGAAAATTTTAGTAATCGTAGGATATATCACTATCTAATTATCTGTTAATAATTATTCACAAATACAATGTAAAAAAAACTGGAAAATAACAATTAATTTTTAGTGTATTATATTATTAGAAAAAAAAGTAAAGAATTAATAAAATAAATAAGTCCTCTCACTCCGAAATATCTCAGAAAATGCCTAAACACAGCTGCTGTTAAAAGCGGAACTCAACATTTTAACTTTAAAAGGTTTCTCACGGAAGTTATATTTTGGCATACCCTAATGCCCAATAATAATTACATTATATGTATGCGGTAACTATATTTAAATTTTATTTTGTGTTTTATAGAAGAATCCAGCAAATTTTACTGACGTATAATTTTCAAGAAGTATAAGCCTTATTAACAATTGATACGGCAGCGCCCTAGATTATATAACACAGTTTACAGTAAAATCCCTCTATATTTGACTCGTCCGTCCAAAACCTTCTGCTATATTTGACTCATTCTGAAGTCCCCACTATTGCAACACTTACGTCTCTTATGCGCAGGTCTGCGCGATCAACTGCGTAGTGTACTAAAATAGTATGTAAACAACCATCTCAACCTAACCTTAGAATTTACATATAATTATATCATGTTGAATGTTAAATGTTAGATGCTAAATAAATGTTAAAAAATGTCAACTAATGTAGTTAGTTAGTTAAATTATAATTTATTCGTTACATTAAATTAAAGAAAAGAATTTTATTTATTTTTAACATCTCTGAATAGAATTTTTGGATCCAAGTATAAGTATGTCTTCATTTTTATTTAATAAAAGAAATATGTAATTTATTCTGCAGTTTTTCTTTATTGGCAATATTAATAAAATCGATCTAGAGTGAATTTAAACCTAAAAAGAATTGAATCAAATAAAAATTATCCGCTCCGCCTTCACTCCACTAAGTTTTTACGTTGTAAATTTAAATATTCCCGTCACTAACATTTAAATATGCCCGCCACTAAGGTTTCCTTTCGTTGGTCAGAAAAAAACTCGAAGTGGGAGATAGGATCGTCTAATATAGAGAGAGAATTTCGTAAAACATAGAGGGAGGTCTAATATAGAAAGATTCCACTGTAGTAATTTTTGTCATGAATTTAGCAGTAAATTCTGAATTATAATCAGCTATTGGTAAAACGTAGTCATAATCTTGTAAAATTCACTGAACATTAAATAATTATGGCTGAGCATTCAGTCCAAGGTGACCGTACATGCACGTGAAAGACTACGTAAAAGTAATTAGCTTAGTTAGTTACTTCGGTAAACTAAATAAGGAGATGTAGTAACGAAGCTTAGCGTCTATGTGCCTTTTGGTGTATAAATGACCGATCAGAAAAGGGTAGTGGGCTCACAGCCCCACGCCGTTTAAAGTTCTCTGTAGCTAAAGGGCGAAAAAGACGTAAACGGTACCTTGAAACTGGAACTGTAACTGGAATATAAAAAGTATGAGAGAAAGAGAAGAAAAATAAATTCGAGGAAAAAAGTATGAGCCAAGGAAGGCCATGAATTAGCCGGACATGAGAAACGGGAAGCCAAGTAATCCACCTCCGGGATTTTCATTTTTAAAAACTTTTTTTACTCAGCTTGACATTTTTTTTCTTTTTGTCGAATTGTAAAGAAAGTTTGCTATTTTTTTGTGAAATTCCATTCAGACAAAAAGTTCTTTTTCCGATTAAAGACTAATACACTTGATATTCTCTGATCAACTTTTAAGATGATTTACGAATAGTGAGCGCTTGAAAAATTTTTTTTTGTTATACACGCTCCAATAGTTCAACTTTTGAGCACTGGGTGAATGCTTAATTACTATTGAGTGGCGCTAATTATTTTTCTGCTGGTAGTTTATTACGAAGCGGACGTAATGTTAATTAAATAACAACCGGTCCATAAATAAATATTAATAAGAAAATGATTAATATAACATTAAGATTTTTAGCCCTAGTGAAACTTCATAAAATTTAAATATGTCATTATTTGCCTCCTATCCCTCAAAAGTTAAATTTATGGAGCGATAATGACAAAAAAAATTGTTATGTCGTTTGTCCGTTTAATGACGATTTTGACAACGACTTTTTTTCGATATTCGCTTTAATGTATATGAGGCGAATGTTTGAAATATCGTCACTGTCAAAAAACCACCGCTTCACGGCCTTATGGCAAATATCTATTTGATATCTAAACAATTTTTAATTTTATCGAAAAAATTTTTCAATTGTAAAAGATAGCTTAAATCTAATAATTTATTTCAAAGTTCATACCATCATCTTTAAGGGTATAATCTAGTTTGTTGACTAAAAAAAAGACGATTTTTGGGAATTTCTCGTGAGCTTGCTATGACAAACGTGTTTATAAATGTTATTAGGGATAATAAATGGAAATATAAATTACAAAAATAAAAATTTTTTCAGTTCTTTTATAAAAATTCGTATTCAAACGGAAGACAAAAAAACCGACGCAAAATTTTTTTTTCTTTGTCATTCGAAAAAAAAAAAAAAAAATAGTATATATCAATATTTTAACACGATTGTACTAGTCTATTTTGTGAACATTTATGTGTAGAATATGTGGTTAAAATTTCAAAAATATTAGCCTATAAATTACAGAAAAATCGTATTGGCTGTCCGCGAAAGCATAGTTTTGAGAAAAACGCGTTTCAAGTTTCTTTAAATAAGAAATCTTACCAAAATTTAATCTGTGAGTCTTTTCCTAAAACAATTAACACATTCCCGGGAATGATCTACTCCATATACATAAAAAAAATGTAAAAAAAAAAAAACAAATAATCAAATTTTCGAAACTTACCAACTACACTGCGAAAAAAAAATTACTTTTGCTCAATTAATAATTTCTTGGTTCAAGAAATTCTATTGTTATTAATTATTAATTTCTGAAGAGGAAAAAATCAATATTTATCTTTGGATAATAGATAAACAACAAAATAGCTTTATTTAAATAAAGTAAAAATTATGTCAATCAATTTAACAAGTTCTTGAGCTAAGAATCTACATATTCCTGAAAATTTTCAAGAATATAAATTTTTTTATCAAGAAAATTTTCTCAATAAAAGTATTTTTTTCTTAGTGAATAGACTACACCCTTAATTTAAACTATTGCTTGTTTACTTCAAATAATTTATTTAATTTATTACGTAGCTTGGAATATTTACAAAAAAAAAAAAACGAATGAATTATCGGCTTTGAATTTTAAATATCATTTTATTAAAATTATTACGAATCTTATTCGCTTTATCATTTATCTGAGAAGTTTCTTTGTACTTTTTTAAATTGAATCGAGAAATTTTTTGTCGATTGGTGTTTAGTGTAATAGTCCGTATAAGTAACTACCCGAAAAGTTTAATTTAATCAAGTGAATTTTCAGAGTACTTTGACGTAAACATTCTGCGCAAAGCACTAGAATCGGAACAGTGGAGTAAGAAGTGAAATGAAATTAAAGAGCAACAACGGTATTTTACTGTACTGGAAAGTTTAGAATTTTATCGATAAAAGTTGATTTGTCATTTAATTTTCTAAATAAACTGCTATGGAGTTTTTACAGAACGAAAAGATTATTGAACTTATTCGAATCTTTGTAAGTGGCTCCAAAAGTTGATATAGTTATGTATAATATTACTTTAATAACTATTTATCATTGAACAAATTGAGCAGTGTTGCTGATTAAATAAAATCCAAGAAAAATGTTTGGTCACTTTTTTAAAAGTAAAGAAAATCGTTTTAAAGTTAGTTTTATTAATTACAAGTTAAACGTTGGATTAAGCGTTTACTCAAACTATTTTTTTTTTCAACTTCTGTTCTGAAAGTAGTTAAATATTATTCAAGCGTGAAAAGTGATACAGTACCTTGTACTTTAAAAAACTATTTGGGGCAAGGAAAATATCGACTTCACAATTTTATACTCGTGACGAGATACAAGTTCTACACAGAAAAAAAAAACTAACTTTGTAACCATGGGGTTTAGCCCAGGTCCAGTTAGCTACCCCTTTCCTCTTTAGAAAGGGCGCCACTGGGATTTTAGACACGGTGTCCCAGAAACCGGAGGAGCATGAGAAGGAAAGGACAGGGTCGTGAGAAGTCCGAGAAAGGCTGCGAATAAAACTGAGAGAAATTATTAGAAAAATATAAATGATTTATTCAATTTAAATTTCAAACTTAACAAATTTCCTTATAAACTAACTTAAATGTGAGAACCTCTCACCTACGCTAAATGGCCCTTGCCAATTTATCTTATCCCTAAATAACTGCTTCTCCGACCTCGTCACTCCGACGGAATCTTAATTCTAAATCCGACCGAAAATTCTAAATTTTCCTCGTCAACCTGACGGCATATCAATTAAACCAAATTTCACGTCAACCTGACGGATTCTCAATTAAAACCTAATTTTTACGTCAACCTGACGGATTCCTTACTCTATCATTTTCCTTACTTATCTACTACCTCGTCCACCGGACGCTAATTCAAATTCTCTAACTTTTATTCAATGTGCTAATTCTCTCAATTTTAATTCCAATTAACAATTAAATTTTCCTAACAATTCTCAATACAAAATTTATCAATCTCACAAAATTTAACACTTGTCGGTTTTCTAAATTATTCATTTCTTAATTCCAAAATTCTATCAAAATTTTTCAATTAAATTTCACTAAATATCTTTTGACAATTTTCCTTTAATAATTTACTTATTCCCAAATTTCATCAAACTACGTAATTAAAATTGTTTCCTTAAATTTAGCCAAACGGCCTTAATTTATATTTCCACAATTTCCAAGAATTTAACACACAACTATAAATGACCTTTATTCTGAACTACGCACTTTTCCGAATTTACCAAATTTTCTAAACTAATTGTTAACTAATTTTGAATATTTATAACAAAAAGACCGAATTTATTTTAATTAATTTCTTGATGACAGTTATTTGATAATTATTCTTAATTCTATTTTCTTAATTTCTAAATGACCTTGGCAAACTTAACCCGATTGGAATTTGAAAATTATGT
The DNA here is from genome assembly GCF_013202065.1 of Cotesia typhae. Taxonomy (NCBI): domain Eukaryota; kingdom Metazoa; phylum Arthropoda; class Insecta; order Hymenoptera; family Braconidae; genus Cotesia; species Cotesia typhae. The sequence goes on from NW_027423752.1 coordinate 1,999,567, forward strand.
ATAGACTATTCGAGACGCTTAATTTTAATTTCAGTAAAACTTATATTGGTTAATTCAGCCTAATTGAAATACAAGGGCCTAAATAACCAATTTACCTGAAGTTCCAATTATTTCAGCCAACGATGGAATTATCCCAGAGCAAGTGAAATTTAGCAAACAGCACTTTCTTCAGCTTCTCGAGTCCGTAAATTCCTTTTCCTCGTCTATTCGATCACAATTATTTCTCGTACAAATTATGTTATTTTGATGGTAAATCACTGGGCACTGCACTACCACAAGTCTCGTCCGCCAAAAGGTGCTGTTTTGGTCTTCGCCGGCTCTTTTATAACCTCTCTCTCAGGTTCTCGAATTTTCCCATTATCTCGTTCCCGCTTAGATTTTCTGGGGAATAGCGGTGGGGACTTAGCGACCCGTACGACCAGGTGACGAGTCTTACAACTAGCTACTCACGCTCAGAAGGTACGGAGTAGTCCCTACACACCGCGACAAGATAACAGTGACACTAGCCCCGCGCGGGAATTCAGATTCCCTGTCACAACTTTAATCAAGAGAAAAATTCTTAAACTAAAAAAATAATTTTGAAGAGTTTCATTGTCTTGGATCAAGACTGAAAATTCTTGAATCAAGTTTAATTTACTTAGAGCATGGAAAATTTTTTACTTTAAGAATTTTTTTACCCAAATCAAGAAGATGAAATTCTTCAAAATTATTTACGTCTTTTTATTAATTAATTATTTATTATTTTATTAATTATTTCGCCTTTGATCACTCGGCTAACGTCGTCATCTTAAATTTAATTCTCCGGTGAGGAGAAGATTCAGCGATGACATGCCATTTTTCGGAAGTTTTTGACACTACTTATGATAAAAAGTTTTATATGCGCATCATATGACCATATCAAGCCCAATATGAGCATATCGAATCATGTTAAGACATATTGAGCCATATGTGTCTTGATAAGGGATGATATAGTTGAATGGATGCCTCAAGCGCAGACAACGTAGGGATGTTCCACTATCGCCAAAAAAGTAAATTCTCGATTTAGCTATATTAAATAGCATCTAACTAGAACAATATCCACACATGAAAAAATGCAAATCACACACAATAAAAAATTTTTCGTCATTGTGTAGAATATTACACTCTGGTGTGTAGAGTTTAATATTCTCAAGAGTTGATTTAATGATTTAACATTTTATCGAAAAAATTTTTCAAAAAATTTAGTATTCTACACACAAATTTTAACACTCTTCACTATGACGAAAAATTTCTGACTGTACACTGATTGATGAAAAAATCAAATTTGAATCGACAAATAATATTTTTAATTCGATAAATTTACATGTTTTATTTAAAAAAAAAAAAAAAAAAAGTTTCCAAAAGGCAAAAGGAGTAAATTTTTTAAGTTTTTGCTTTTTTCTAAACACGAGGACTTTTAAAAAATTCTTTTTTTTTTTCTTAAACTCTTCTATGGTCTTTTTCGGATAATGGTATTGCAAGCTAAGTCCTAATACCGTCTTGTTCACTTAAAATTAATTTATTTCGGCTTTGTGTTAGAAAATATTTTTTCTCTTGAGCAACCATATGCATTATTTTATTCTAAATTCAGCTTAAAAACATACAATACAATATTTAATTGTCCAGCAGTCTGCTCGCCGCACAGTCATACAGTTCAAAATTGGTTATTTTTATGATTTGATCACTTGAAGCCCCAGAGAATATTCAACTTGTATTAAAATAAATACTTCCCACAAAAGAATTTGTACAAGCCTTATAATTGAATTTTAAATCAAATTAAATTCTTGAAATTAGCTTATTGGGTTTTTACTTTATTCTGATGATGCACAATGGATAATTATTTTTCTTCTATATAAATTTAATTTAAAGTTTTTGAAGAATCAGAAATAATATTAAGAATGTTGGTGAAGAATTTTCGCATGTATTGAAGATTTACTTCAATCAATTCACGTGTAATATGAGCGCTTCAGGCATACTTGGATTAACAAAATTTTTTCGATATATGGGTACATTAGAACGCATTGAATTTTTTTTTTGACGATTTTTTTGTAAAATATTTCTCTTGAAACAAGAAAAGTGTTAAATATTTAACACAAAATTTTTGACGCAATGACGAAAAATTTTTTGCTATGTAATAACGAAAAATAAATATGGATAAATAAAAATACTTGATAGCTTATCAGGGAATATCAACGGTGAACGTCAATAAATGATGCTCAGTGAATTGGAAATCGTTCGAGGACACGTCTACGAAGTGTCAACTATGTGAATGAGGTTGCGTTCTGTTAGGAGATACGAGACAACGTTGGAATGGAAAATTTTTCAACCTTTCTATTTTTCTTTTCCATCATCTTATTTTACTTTCGAACAGCATCATCCTCTTTTATTTTTCATCCTCATGCTCGTACTTCTCCGACATCTTCTTTTTAAAATGCTAATATCACACCATTATATCAGTGCAGGAAAAAAATTTGATATTGTATCTCCTATGCCATACGAAGTACTTTGTACTTTATCGAATTCGCTTTACAACAAATAAGCCGAATCGAATATAATACACAGAATCGCCATTTATAAATTTAATTTAACTTTATACTCAAATATCAAATTTCGTTTTTTACGCCACTTTTATTCTTATAGTAAAAAAGTGAAATTTTACGGAGGTGAAAGAAAAATATAAAAGCTCGTTAAAAAAATACCAACCACCCAAAACTATTTTTATCCTCAAATTTATTGATATTCTCATATCAATTGGTATTTATTTTTGAAAGCTTTCTGTTCGTTTTATGCTGTGTTGGTTAAAGCTTTGTCATAATTTATTATTGATAATAATTACATACAGTTCTATTTCTAACTTTTGAATTACGATGACAGTTATTCATGACATGATTATGTACTTAATATATAAAATATTGATTGAATGTTTTTACTCATAAAGTGAAAATTTAGTAAATTCTTAAAAAAAGTTAGAAACGACATAACATTAAATATTACAAACCATCATGTTAAAAAGTATATTTACTATAGTAAATATTAAACTGTCACTTGTTAAAAATTATAGTTTCAAACAATAAAACTATTATCATTAAAATGGAATGCAAAAAAAAAAAATTTAATATATGCTTAAGCCAAAAATGGCCAGGAAATATGAATGAACTTAAATAAATTACATGAATTGTACAGAGAATGTATAAATCTATATGTAAATATGAATATTCAATAAATATATTTTAATAATAAAAAAAAAGTGATTTTTACAGTTTACTTTTTTCCGTGTATCATATTATAATCTTCAAAGTGAAAATGATAAACATTGAAGTTACAATATTAATTATTATACTTGAACATTTTGTTACTACTTGAAATGTTATTTATCATTTTGTGAATAGTATTTATTATAAATTAATTATTTATTATAGTTTAGTTTTTTTCGTGTATAGTTCAATTTTTAATCGATTTTATATTAAATATTCAGTCAGTATTTTTCACGTTTGTCAACAAATAACCGAAAGACATTTACTAGTTGCACAGGAATCCAAATAAATTCGTGAGTGAACCGCGTGAAATCAATAATCTTGAACATGAGGTGGGATTTTGGTGGAGCTAAAAAGCGCACTCGAGTAACTCGGGGAAAAAAAAAAAAAAAAAAAGTATTGCGAATGAAATGGAAGACATCGGAGTGGATGAGACAGAAAGATGCAGAGAACGGTTGAATGTGGAGTCCGCTATCGCTTGCAATATACTTGCGTTACCAGCGAACGGAAGAGAGGTACAGAATGAGAAACGAAAGGGGAAGAAACGAGAAATTGTGCGAGGGGTAAATATATAAAAGCGAAAAAAGTGGCAAATAATTCGTTCCAATTCCCGAGAATTTCCACAGTTGAGCTGGAACTGCACGATAATACCTTGATAGTATCGAACAAGGTACGAATAGTGATGGAATTTTAACTGAAATGATTTTAAGTAAAAAAGTTTAATGCGATAAAGTTACTTTTTATTGCTCAGAAAATATAAATATTGAGTATTACATTGAAAAGTGATACCTTTGAGCCGTAACTCATACAACCAAACGTCTATTTCAATTTAGTGTACACTATATGATATTAACGATATTAATGTCACTGTGAGTATTAATGCCGTCACTCAAAATAATTATCTAATCGACTATTATATTCCGAGGAACCTTGCGCTAGCAACACTGCCAACAAACGTCCTCAAAAATAACGAATAATGAGTGATGAGAGATTATTATAATTATAATAATACAATGCGATGGATGCACGGCTAGAAATTATGATAACGCTAATCCTAGTTTTGACCTCTTTTAAATTTAAGTTTTCATATTCAACAGCTGACCAATTTGCTAATAAAAAAAACTGCTTTTTTTTAGACAATAGAATCAAATTTTTCATTATTGAGATGTTTCTTTTTAAAAAAACATTTTTTTTTGCGGCGAAAAATTACATGTGATCTGAGGCTTTTCTTATTTTCCTTTTCAAGGGGTGTAATATACTAATTTTGTTATACTCGCTCCAAAAGTACCACTTTTGAGCGCTGGGTGACGCCCGTAAAGAAACTCTTTTCTAGAGACTCTACCATACCGTCTTTTTTTCACGGTCTAGGCCGTAAAGTTTTACCCCCTCCTTTTTTTTTACAAACTTTTCGAGTACACCCAGACGAAATTGAGAGAGATTGTAAAGAAAAAATCACATCCTCGTGTACCGACCAATGATTGTGAGTAAATTTTAAACAGTTACTATTGAGTGGGGCTAAGTATTTCTCTGCTAGCAGTTTATTATGAAGCGGACCTAATGTTAATAAAATAACAACCACGCCATAAATAAATATTAACAAAAAGATAATTAATATAAAATTAAGTTTTGTTACCCTTGTGAAACTTTATAAAATTTAAATATGTCATTGTTTGCCTCCTATCCCTCAAAAGTTAAACTTATGGAGCGATAATAACAAAAAAATATTGTATATCATTCGGCCGTTTTAGTGGCGATTTTGACAACGACTTTTTTCGATATTCGCTTCAATGATTGTGATGCGAATGTTCGAAAACGAGCGTAAATTTCCGTCCTCGGCTACGCCTCGGACGTTAAAATTACACCCTTTTCGAACCTTCCCGCCGCAAACCTTAAACTCATATCGAAATATCGTCGCTCTCAGAAAACCGCCACTTCACGGCCTTGTGACATAAATATCTATTTAATGAGTCATAGCATCAACTTTTGTGAATGATAATGGACACAACACAATAATTTTCATAAAATACACCGAATCAACTCAGTATAGTTTTTAATCCCTTCATACGCTTGATACGTAGAATTTTTTTTAAAACTTTAGTTCAATATTCTTTTGCTTGCACAGAAAAAAATCTGAATAGCGGTTGACTTCTAAAATTTTCAATAAATCTTAAAGAAACTTGGTACATTCATTCTTTGGACGAATGCCTTGAGTAGTGAAGCTGGGGGTGGCACCGACATTACAGGAATCTGTTTTACCAACAGATGGTTTGTGTCTATGCTAATTACAATTTGTCGATATGGGTGACCTGTTTTACCGACAGTTTGAGGATATGGTCGAGGTTTTGCAGGTGGCGCTGGTGGTGAATTCCGCCGCCATCTTACTGTCCGCCATTTCCCCGCTATTTTTAAAATTTATCCGCCATTTTGAATTGTGAATCCGTCATTTGAATCCGCCATTTTGAATCCGTCATCTGGTGGCTGCTATCAGCCATTTGAATCCGCCATCTGGTGGCTGCTATCCGCCATTTTGAATCAGATTTCCGCCATCTGGTGGCTGCTATCTGAAATCCGCCATTATGAATCGGCCATTTTGAATTTTCTATCTGAAATCCGCCATCTGGTGACCGCTATCCGCCATTTTGAATTGTGAATTCACCATTTTGTTAAAAAATGCACCTGTGATCTAACCATCAACTATAGTTGCTTAGATCACAGGTGCATTTCATTGTTCATAATCTGAAAAGGTTTATATATTCAAACTGCATGTATGACGAGTACATGCGAGAAGATACACCATCTGGTGAGGTTTTTGTCAACCTTAGGTTTAAGCCTGTTCAAGGTCATACGCAGTTTTCTTTGTTCTCCTGCGTAGTAGATGACGTCATCAGATAGGTTTGAACCTGTTCAAGGTCGCGTAACTGCGTAGTTTTCTTTGTTCTATTTCTAACTGCGTAGTAGATGACGTCATCAGACAGGTTTAGACTTGTTTTGTGAAAGGGGTGGGGGAAATTTCCACGAACCAGATGACTCATTCTGTTCTAGAATTTTCTTACTGCGCAGTAGATGACGTCATCAAACCGGTTTCGAGGTAGAGGAGTGGGGGTAACTACGCAGTATTTTCTGCCTATATAAGCAGCTCGCTGAGAGCGTACTTCATAAAAAACGAAGTACACGTCTCCAGTGAAGTACCAGTTGTCGACAGACAGTAGTGAAGTATTGGTGATATACATCTTCTGCCTATCAGTATTACTAATTGTAAGTATTCATTTACTGTCTAATTAAAATATGAATTGAATGAAGAATCATTTAATTAATTAAAAAATTTTTACAGCTATCAATCATGGATCTTACCAAGATAAATGAGGTTAATTGTCTTACTCGGATTCTTCCTGTTAAAAAAATGATTCATTTGGAGTTTAATCGAGAATATAAGATTAATGGTATCAAAGCTATTACAACTCAGTATGGGACTAGGATTGTTACCAATCTAAACGATGAATTTAACATTTATCTACCATCTAGAACTATTCAACATTTAAAAGATGATAACTTCCTGAAGAGTTTGAATGAATTAATAGATTCAAACTATCTGTTTCTACGTTTCCATGGTGGAAAATATAATAAATTTGAATTTATTAATTCTAGTCTTGATGTAAAAATGACCAGTGGAATTATTTAATCAATAAAATATTGGATTTCAATATAAATAATTCATTGTTTTTATTTATAATTCCTCACATTTTTAATTTAAGATTAATATTTATAATTCAAATTCAATAAGTTATACTTAATCATAATTTTTTAAGTTACTTATCATAATGATAGTTTGAATTTCGCGCTTCTTGTACTAGAGCCATCTACTATCAGTTTATTCTTAGAGCGTGAAAGCTGTCAATTCATAAATATTAAAAAAATTTTCTAGTTATATATACATATATAGAATAATACATGACTTTTAATTTAAATAAAAGATAAATAATTATTATTAGTTTATAATATTTTGTTATTAATATTATTAATATTTATTTAAATTAAAAGTTATGTATTATTTGATAAACTAATATGGGGTTGATGTGCTCTGTATCGTCAAATCGAAAAATCTTCTATATATTTTGAAAATCAATACTCAGTTTTTATTTTTAAATGGTTATATAAAATAATGCATGACTTTTAATTTAAACAAATATTAATTATAAAATTTTAGAAAACAAAAACTGATTATTGATTATCATAATTAAAAAATCAAAAACCATTACGCCATCTGTTAATAAGTATTAATATCAGTAGTAGTGTTGGAAAATTATTTGAATTTAATAACTAACAATAATTAATTCTATTCTGAATTAAATGTGTTAGGATGAAATAATAATAACAATTATAATTCATTTATTTTAGATTTATTGAGTGCTTACAAACCAATCTTTTAAATTTTTACATTTTCCAAGGCACATAAATCAGATAAACGATCATGATAATTACAAAAATGATTGTTACAAATTTTCATACTTTTTAGAGAGGGACATTTGAAATTATCGAGATCGATTACAATTTTATTATTACAATCAATTAAATTTTGAACCCATAACTTTTTCTCGATACCTTTGACATAAATAATTTTTTTATTACAAGTTAAATAATTGAGAACTTCTTTGAGCTTGTAATATAAAGTTGTTCCAGCATTCCAACCGATTCCATGATAATTTCGGATCAGCCAGGTATTCAGACGTTGATAGTTGGTAGGTAGCACCTTCCAGTGATATGGCGGTTGAAATAGTGTGTATGACAACTCTTCAATATTAACAATATCATGTTGAATTGTTATTGAGGCCAACTCCTTAACAATGAAGCGATTATCAGCTCCTCTGAATCCTTGAACGTCTAGAATGATCTCCATTTTTACTGCTCTTGACAATGAAGAGTGACTGAATGATGACTCTTACAATCAATTCAACCTTTTTATAACCTGATCTCTGGATTTTACCCCCACCACTCGATAATCTTATTGGTTAATTAATAATTTGATTGGTTATTCAAACTACGTCGTAGAGTTTTAAACTGCGTAGTAGATGATGTCATCAGACAGGATTGAACCGGTTCAAGGTCTCGTAGCTGTGCAGTTTTTCTTTGTTCTATTTCTGTTAGGTAGTAGATGACGTCATCTCATTTTTACAGGTTATGTTTATGCTTTCCCGCCATTTAACTCATTTTACAGGTTATGTTTATGCTTTCCCACCATTTAACTTATGATTTCAGGTTATGTTAAACTTCTTGTGCGTCATCTATCATAACTGCGCAGTTTCTATTTTTAGATTATGAGTCATACTATTCTAGAATTTTTCCAACTGCGCAGTAGATGACGTCATTACCTTGCTATAAAAGCAGCGCGCCGCGAGCATACTTCATCGAAGTGAAGTACGAGTGAAGTACCATAGTGTTGTGTGTTAGAAAATATCAAGCTTTTGAAATCTGCTGTTCTGAAACTGTTTTCTGAAGCCTGCTACCAGCTGTTGAAATCTGCTACCTCGTGCTGGAATCTGCTACTTAAAATCTGCTGAAGAAATCTCAATCATGGCACCGTACCGTAAACATCCTGTTACCGATACAATGCATGAAATTGAGAGATCAACAACTTTCAAGCGTGTCAAAGTTGAAGATAAAACTCCAAGCCCGTTGATGTTCAAGAGGATGTGTGAACTTGAGGTGGGAAAAACTTACAAGCTAACTGGGATTAGAACGGTTATGACAGATCATGGACTCAACGTTGAAATCGATCTGGAAAACCACTTTTCTACGTTCTTCCCTGCTACCACCAACCAGAAATATCTCAACAATCCTGATATGATATTTAAAATGAAATTTTTAATCTTATGCAATACTTTAAATCGACACTACATTGGGGCCAATTATAATAAATTCAAGCTTATTAATCACTCTGGGAAATCAATTACAGAAATTGTGAGAGAATTGTGTTTTGATATGTGCACTTAACTTTTATTCTAAATAATTGTTTTATACTTAACTTTTATACTAAATAATTTTTATACTTATTCTAGTAAGGTTTATAGTTAAAAACGCAAAATTACAAAAAAGTTTTTTCTTTATTTGCTATTTTTAATTACATTAAGTTTATTGATTATTTTTAATCACAATAAGTTTTTAGATTAGTATAGGATCAATAATTTTATTTAATTCTTGTATTCGTCGGCGACATCGATCTCCGTCTCTTGCTGCTTGTTCCCATGGACCTTTCCTCGCTTGTCTGGATGCAAAGTCCCACACATACATGTAATGTATGGTGGGCTTGGGGTCAAACTGTACCATTAAGTAAGTTTTCTCACAGTGCTGCTGATGGGATTGTACTCAACTATTCGGTCGTGAATTATTAAGCAGTAAGCAGCAGTTTGATTTGGAAACTGTGCTGAAGATTCAAACTCCAGACGTATATCCACAGGTCCAGACTTGATTGACTCGTTCTGCTTGGAACAGTCAATTATATACAGAGGTGCTGTACTTAGAAATTTTTTCTTAGCCAATAGCGGTTCAGCTTCTTTCCCATAGTAAGCACTTTGAAAATTTGTGTACATATCAAACATCAAGGCATACTGATTATGCACAATGTTGAGGTTCAAATTTCCATATGGATAATTCTGAGAGTTCAAGAACAGCTTAATGTCTCTTATGCTGCAGTGATCAAACTCGCTTGCGTTTTGATTCGATTGATTCTTTCTTGCTGTTTGGAATCCAAGGATAACAAAACGAGGTTTCTCAAGCTGATTTGTCGTTTTGATTACCCAAATATGCTTGTGGGTAGCTGGTAGCAGTGGATACTCATACAATTCCCAAGTCCGGAAACTGATTGGAATAGCTGGATCGGAGGTTATGTAATTCAACACCTCGATTTTTTGCTTGTCAGACATTGTTATGTATGGTACAATCCACTCAATTATTTGAATCGTAATTGAAACATTTTCATTCTCAACGGTAACAACATAAGCATTTTGATCAGTATTTGATCTGATCAGTATCAATTCATGCTTGGCATTCACGATAATTCGTTGATAATCTTCAGCAAATCCAAGAATGAAACTCAGCGGTACTGAGACATCAAAGTAACCGCTATTATCAGTCAGCTTGTTGTCATCTTCATTAACAATCCAACCAGCATTTTCCAGAATATTTTGTTGTCCCGGACTCAGAGAAGCGTATCCTTTCATAACACTGGTGATACCAACATTCTTACATCTATCGATTTCTACACCATTGAGTTCATAACGTATCTCTTCAAACATATGACAAACAGCCATGTTGACCATCTTCGTAGTAGCACTTACAGCAGTACCATCAGCTTTCCTCATTCTTCCATAAAAATGTAATGTGCTTTTGCTTGGGAGCAAGCACAGATCTTGATGTTGAACAGCAATCCTGATTTCATCACTGTTGTTGAATGTTGATGATGCATATGGTAAGTGTGAATGAGCTTCACAGTGTGCAATAGACTCATCGAAAATAATTGATTTTTTTATATCTAAGATTTCCGCCATGGTATCACACAAGCTAGACAACAAAAATTTATTTTTATCTTGTGAATTTTCCACGTAATTTTAGTCCTAGACTTTTTAGGAACTCTGCGTTTTGACGTGTCAACACTTTCAGAGCTCGATGATGACTGATAATCTTTGGACATCCTGCAATCCTTTTATACCCATTACCAGTCTTTGTCTCATATACGATACCCATTACAGACTTTTTATATGCAGTCTTATCGTTATAGTCTCGCCACGGAAATTTGCTATTCTCCCGTCCTGATCAACAATGCGGAGCCTCAAGTTGTGTATTGCTCGTACGGCGACTGGTAGGTAAATGATGTTTGTTGGCACTTCCACTATCTTATATCCTGCTGGAACCCTCGGGGAAAAATTCATGGATTGTGTGATTCTTCTCACCATTGATGTACGATCCAGTAGTTATATTGCACTCGACTCTCAGAGCATTGATTTTCAATAATTTGACTGGTAAATCAGATTTATGTGCTGTGTTAGGTTCAAGCACGCGGTTGGTAAATCCAAGTAATGATCCAATGGAATCTTCAGGCTCAAAATTTATATATTGATCACATCTTATTTCACTTCTCAACTCATTGTTGTTTGCTTTTAAAGTGAAACTTAGTTCAGGTAATGTATTGTTTATATAAGTTTCAATATCTTTAATTTCATAACTCCCTGTTGGTATAGTTATTTCTTGAAATCTCTTGATTGTACTTCTTTTGGATCTTTTTGATGACACATAAAATTTATTAGCACCAACATCAATATTTGGTATTGAATTAAATGTCAGGAGCTTAACGAGTCCAAGTACATAATTTTTTGTTGGTGATAGCTCAATCGGCGGAAAATAATTTGCCTCCAGTATGGAGGAGTTTCCGGATAGTGTCAAGGTGAATGACTCTGCCATGACTGACGCTTGTTGTCCCGACTCACTTCAATTTATAGTTGTCCAGCCAGGAATTTTAAGCACAAATGTCCACATATGATTGTATCAAAGTCTTGACATCTTTTATGATTGTTGGTGTGAATCGTGACATGGTTACCATCAAGCTGTTTGGTCCAAGCAGACTCCATCCGGATCCCTCGTCTTCAAATTCTTCAATTCTTTGAAGTAATTTGTCGTATACATGTTCACTGTACCAATCCTGGAGAGATGTAGCAGGGAGAATCTCACGACTTTTAGTGATGAAAGACTTTCGCTCTTCTACATCTTCTTGTTTCCGGAATGTACAAAAGAGTTCAACATTCACTTTCAGCCCTGCCAGATCTCTCAAGACACTCTGTACCTTGTTGATGATGATGTCCCGTGAGGCCTGGAGAAATGATGCTGGATCTTTGTGATGCTGGTTGACAACACATCCAGTCTGGATATTACCAGCGAAAGCGTTTTCCAAGTACCCGCCATTTGACTCCTTGGTTAAGATCTCCACCAACAACTAGGTTACCGAGTCTGGAGAACTGATCGGCAAACCAGTTGAGTTGGTTGATGTGTGCTTGAATACTTCGTCTCACTTGAATTGATGTTCCAGGATCGAGTAATATAGTGTTGAAGTACTGGATAGTTTCATTGCACACCCTTAAACACCTTTGACGATGATTATCAGTGAGCTGCTCTCCTAACAGATCAGCATATGAGACAGCAATAGTGTCCACCAAGTTTTTGAGAGCCTCAATGAGGTTAGGTGGAGCCATCTTGGGAAGACGCACACTTCACTACTGTCTGTTTACACAATATTGAAGGTTATGCACACTGTTTATAGGTTATATACACTGTTTATAGGTTATGTACACTTTTATAGGTTATATACACTGTTTGTAGGTTATATACTAGGGTGGGTCAAAAAAATCGAATAATTTATTTTTGATTTTATACTCTGAAAAATAGGTTCGTAGACACCTAAAAAGAATTCTCTCCAAGTATAAGCTCTTAATTATAACGGGAAGGTCCTCCGCTTTGCGGGTTTCTATTTTTTTCGAATAATCAGATAAAAAAATTTATATCTCGCTTCCAACTGCTTGGAAAAATATTCCGTGGCATAGATTTTGTGAGAAATTGAATGCTTTACAAAAAAGGTCTCTTATGACTTTTTCAAAAACTCAACCGATTAAAAGATATTCATAGTTGAAGTTTGGCTATTTTAAGGAAAATATTCGTTTTTATTATGAATTTTATAAGTCGATGAAAAAAATTATTTCGGATTGCGGAACTCATGATTTTGTAGGAAATTTACTGCTCTACAAAAATGGTCTCTTATGATTTTTGATGAAGTGAAGCCGTTACGAGATATTCATCGTCAAACATTAACGAATATCAATATTTCCAGTTTTTGATCAATAATTCGATAAATTTTAATTTAAACTATGAGTTTCAGGAAAATTTACATAAATTTGAGTTTCGATCGATAATGAAATGTTATAATAAGTTAGATAAAGAATTATTGGAATTATCATTGATTTTCCTTGGAGAAATGCCTCAAGAAAAGATTTCTTTCAAACGTCCTGGTGCTGTTCATCATGCTAGATGGATGGCTAAGGCCATTTATAGTTTGAAAATGTATCTATTCAGAGATGAATTCAAACTCTCTCAGAAAGAATTGCATGGTCTTCGTCATTTCTGTATTTTTATAGTCACATTGTATTTAAAAGCTTGGTTTTCATCAACTTCTGCAACAACTGCTGCTTATCATGACTTGCAGTTTATGAAAAATTTATTGGAGTACAAACATATCAATCCTTTGATTTCTTCAGCTACGTGTGAAAAAATGATTTCGCACTTATGGTATTTGAGCGATGAACTTGCCATTTTATCACTGTTTGACGATGGCGTTCCATTAGAAGTAAAAAAACGTATTGTTGAAGCTGTTAATACTCGTGAAGGTACAGATTCTAAAGCTAAAAGATTTGAATTCATTGGCGCAGAGAACTCTGAGTGACTTTGTGTCTAAAAAGTCATTAAATCTTTTCAAAATCTTCGATCTACCGTATGACTTTCTTGATGTCGATGTTGAATTATGGCCTACTAATGAGAGTTACTACTAATGAAAATAAAGAATACTTTCAACAACTAAAAGTTGTCAATGATTCAGCAGAGCGAGCTGTTGCATTAGTCAGTGAATATAATCAATGCTTGACAAAAAATGAAGAACAATTCCAGTACTTATTGCAAGTTGTCAAAGAACATCAAAAAACATTCCCAAATTGTAATAAAAGAAATTATTTATAGTAATAGCGTACTGTTATGTTAAAAATATAGACAATTATATTGCAATTGATAATTCAATAAAAAATTTATCTATAAAAAAGTTAAATACTGGTTGTTTCTCACTTGATTCAATACTTTTCATATTAAATTTGACAAAGAAATATGTCATTCACTTCAAATTAAACTAATCATTGGCTATATGTCGAAAAAAATGCTCTAATTTCTTGTTTTAATGCAATCAGACAAGCTCAAGACAGAAAACAATATTAAAAAAATTGTTTATAACATTTCTTTATCGATCGAAACTCAAATTTATGTAAATTTTCCTGAAACTCATAGTTTAAATTAAAATTTATCGAATTATTGATCAAAAACTGGAAATATTGATATTCGTTAATGTTTGACGATGAATATCTCGTAACTGCTTCACTTAATCAAAAAATCATAAGAGACCATTTTTGTAGAGCAGTAAATTTCCTACAAAATCATGAGTTCCGCAATCCGAAATAATTTTTTTTCATTGACTTATAAAATTCATAATAAAAACGAATATTTTCCTTAAAATAGCCAAACTTCAACTATGAATATCATTTAATCGGTTGAGTTTTTGAAAAAGTCATAAGAGACCTTTTTTGTAAAGCATTCAATTTCTCACAAAATCTATGCCACGGAATATTTTTCCAAGCAGTTGGAAGCGAGATATAAATTTTTTTATCTGATTATTCGAAAAAAATAGAAACCCGCAAAGCGGAGGACCTTGCCGTTATAATTAAGAGCTTATACTTGGAGAGAATTCTTTTTAGGTGTCTACGAACCTATTTTTCAGAGTATAAAGTCAAACATAAATTATTCGATTTTTTTGACCCACCCTATTATATACACTGTTTATAGGTTATGTTCACAATAGTTTATACACACACTGAATTTACACGATAGTTTTTGGTACACTGGACTACAGTTTATGCACACAATAGTTTTTGCACACTGGACTATACTCGCGTACTTCACAACACTAAACTTTACTATATTTTATATAACACTGAATACTGTTTAATCATGAGAGATGTACTTTATTTTTTATGAAGTACGCTCTCAGCGAGCTGCTTATATAGGCAGAAAATACTGCGTAGTTACCCCCACTGCTCTACCTCGAAACCGGTTTGATGACGTCATCTACTGCGCAGTAAGAAAATTCTAGAACAGAATGAGTCATCTACTGTGCAGTTAGAAAATTCTAGAACAGAATGAGTCATCTGGTTCGTGGAAATTTCCCCCACCCCTTTCACAAAACAAGTCTAAACCTGTCTGATGACGTCATCTACTACGCAGTTAGAAATAGAACAAAGAAAACTACGCAGTTACGCGACCTTGAACAGGTTCAAACCTATCTGATGACGTCATCTACTACGCAGGAGAACAAAGAAAACTGCGTATGACCTTGAACAGGCTTAAACCTAAGGTTGACAAAAACCTCACCAGATGGTGTATCTTCTCGCATGTACTCGTCATACATGCAGTTTGAATATATTAATCTTTTCGGAATATAAACAATGAAATGCACCTGTGATCTAAGCAACTATAGTTGATGGTTAGATCACAGGTGCATTTTTTAACAAAATGGTGAATTCACAATTCAAAATGGCGGATAGCGGTCACCAGATGGCGGATTTCAGATAGCAAATTCAAAATGGCGGATTTCAGATAGCAGCCACCAGATGGCGTAAATCTGATTCAAAATGGCGGATAGCAGCCACCAGATGGCGGATTCAAATGGCTGATAGCAGCCACCAGATGACGGATTCAAAATGGCGGATTCAAATGACGGATTCACAATTCAAAATGGCGGATAAATTTTAAAAATGGCGGGGAAATATCGGACAGTAAGATGACGGCGGAATTCACCACCAGCGCCACCTGCAAAACCTCGACCATATCCTCAAACTATCGGTAAAACAGGTCACCCATATCGACAAATGGCAATTAGCATGGACACAAACCATTTGTTGGTAAAACAGATTCCTGTAATGTCGGTGCCACCCCCAGCTTCACTACTGCCTTGAATGAGTTCGACAATAATCGAGCAAAATCGGTCAATTAGTTCAGAAATGGTAGTCATTTAAAATTTTCAAAATAGTGAAAATTGTAAGTTGGTTCTTTTATCATTGAATATTTTTTGAGTATAAAGAGATAACTAATTTCGGAAAAGTTCACATAAAAGCTTATGAAATTACCTTTTATTTGACCTCTTAGATATTTATTTGTAAAATTTACTTTAAAAGTAATTACGAAATGAATGAAGATAATCTATTTCTAAAAAATCTAGCTTCTACTTCGGTGGTGGTCGAACGACGTTTTTCTTTAATGTACAGCTAACATAAGAACATTGAAATTTCGAAATTTTACGTTCAGAAGTTAAAAAATTTTTATAGATTAAAATTTTAATTTTTTTTGCTGTTCTTTTGTACTAAAAGTGCTTCTATTTAATTTTAGTAGATGCTTTATTATTTGATTGTATTTTTATTTAAAAAAAAAAAAAAAAAAAAATATACAAAAACATTAAATAGAAAGTATGATGTGACGTCAATTGAATGAATAAAATTATCCTGAAATTAAATTATAAATCTAATTAAAATAATATTGAAAAAACGTCAATAGTACGAATAATTTTCATAAAAATTTTTATTCAAATTAAAAAATATTATTGTGGAATGTTTTTATATTAAAAACACAGAAATGTCTTTTTTGTGCACGCTGGGTGGTTTTTAACGAACTCACATAGCGCATGACAGCCGCAATTCGGGTACTCATAAACTTGGACGTGGATATTTTTTTCGAACGGATTGGCACCGTTGACAACTGAAATGAGCGGCGTTGACAGCCCCGAAGACTTTGATCTATAGCTGAATTATTATTTTTCGTTCCCGTTTCCACCTGCTACTTCATATCACTGCGATGACCGAAATGTTATTTTTTATCAATACCATTTATATACACATAAATATGCATGTGGATATGTATGAGCGTAGAGAGATAGAAAATGAAAAATAAATTAAAAGGAAAAATTAAAAGAAAAACTAAAAGAGAAGTTAAATTTATCACGCAAGGTGATACGTATTTGGTTCATTCGGCGTATGCTTTTTTAAAATGGGTCAACTATGTATGTATATTTGATATATACATGTCAATATATAAATGTGTTTGCATAAATGTGTTTATAGACGTTTTTTAACGTACTAGTGCAAGAGAATCCAATAAAGTAAAAAATTATATACCTTGCTGCTACCGACAGCTTGGTTTCTATTTTTCTCTTCTCTGCTTTCATATATATCTGTATACGTATGTATATTTATATAGATTTATATAGATATATATGTAATTCTGAGGCAAAATATATAAATGTTTGTGAGTGTCCGAGATAAAACGAAATATTATTTAAAAAGAAAAAACTTTCTTGTTTTTAATTAATTATTGACAATGGTTTTATTTTCTCAGTAGAATGAAAATTAATATTTAACAAGTACCGGTAGTGATTTATTATTAAATAATCAAAATAATTATTCATTCAGAAAACGTAAAAAGAATTTTTATGAATAAAGGATATTTTTTACTGGCATGCTAAGCACTCTAATAAATTTTTTATTTGGATGGTTTTTAAGTTTTACTTTAGTGACTGATATGGAAAAAAAATCTATTATTGATAAATAAAAATGTTCAGTTATGTATCTTAGTTTTGTAAGTTTTTGAGAAAATTGTAAAATGTTTCTAAGTTTACTCATGTTTTTAAAATATTTGACAGAATTTGTAAAAATACGTTGCAAAATATGTTATCCGACAATTTATGACCGTCAAGATTCGAGTAGTAAATAAGCCCTTTAATGACCTAGACTAACCTTCGACATAAACGTACAAATTTTTACAACCCATCTTATCAGATGGTGACAAGACCACTTTCTACTTAACAATCTTCTCACACTTAGTTTAAAGAACCCTTCTTTTAAATAAATAATACCCTCTCTTATCGTTTACAACAATTTCCCAACTCCATTTATTTTCCACCAATCATAAACCAAAATACTCTTCCCAAAATTTCACTTCCTGCTTGAAGATCGTTTAACTAAAAATCGACTGAGATAGTTACTGACAAACCATTGACCAAGCTGGCCGAGCGTTTTACCTAACCTTATACCGACCTTTCGACCGATCAAATTTATGTAAAGCAAAATCAGTGTTCAATTTTTAATAAATCATTTATTGAAACTAACTATTGTGAACTTTATAATTAAACATCACAAATTTCTTATCGAATAACCCCCCAATAATTTGCATGAAAACAAAAAAAAAATTCAATCTCAGTCGATTCTGTTGGGACTTATAGTCAAGCAACCTTGCACACTGTCGTTGAGTATGCCCGGGAAAAAATGATCAAACCTGCCAATGCCTATTCATGCCTGAAGCGTTAAATACACTCAGGTCTGATCAGGCCTGTCCATGTCTAATCAGGCCTACAATAGCCTCTGCATGGTATGAAATTTGATGAAAATTTTTTCTTTGACGAAAAAAACTTTTTTGGTCATGACAAAATGTGCAAAATTATTTTTATCATTACGTTTAAATAATTTTGGAATAGAAAATTTGTTACATTTCCTATGGAATGTCTTGGTCTGCTCTGCTCCTGCCTAATATTAAAATCATTACTTATTTCATTATTTAAATAAATGTGATGTTATAATGAGATTCGGTTGAATAAATAAATTAGGACTATCAAAGTATATTATAAAATCAATTTTCATCTTGTATTTATGATAAACTTATTTGATACGTTATGTACTTCATAAAATTGTTGTCACATAAGATAGCAACTCAGCAGGCGGGAACTTCAAGGTACACGGATATCACCAAAGTTAAGCAGCATTGAGCGTGATTAGTAGTTGGATGGGTGACTCCTGGTGTTACTGCCGTATAATTATTATATGTAATCATTTTTTTTTTATTTTAATTCATTATAGAGAATTGCGTATGACTCTATCAAGTACTATATCCGTAAAATAAAGCAAAATAATTCATTAAAAGTAACAATGGGCTTTCAGACCTGACCATGCCTGATCAGGCGTGGTCATTTTTCATGCCTGATCAAGCCTGAAGACTCATGTCTGATCATTTTTTCCCGGGTGAGTCACTGGGCTAATGCCTGATGAATAATTTGTACATTCGTATCGTATTTTAGTATTTACTGAACCTCTGTACTGTTAGCACCTAATTTTTCCTTTGTTTTATATTCTTAGCTTCTTATATCTTGTGAACCAATTTATGAAGAGAAATTGATATTTCCTTGCTTTATTATTTTGGAATTGATTCTATGCTAAGTACTAAACTCTAATTTAATTTAGGAAACAATAAAATTTAAATAATTCCAGCTATTCAAGCTTAAGTTGAAATTTTTAATGAAAAGATATCGAACTTCAGAAGACAAGATTTTGATTTATTGATATTTATTTACGATGAATCATAATAATAATTATTATTGATGATATATTGATTTAAATAGAATTTATTACGCATTTAGAAATACAATTTCTAGACATTTAGTACTGAAACTTAGTAGTCTACCTAGTACTCTATTCGTTAAAACCATAAATGGTATTCTGACAACATACCTCGAAAATCTCTTAAGTCACATATAACCCTTATAAAATCAGAATAAAAATTCTCATAAAATGATAAAACAATAAATTAAACTTATTTCATTAGCTGTTACGGCCTCTACATAGAAATACGTTTGGCCTTTTCAATTAAAAAATTACTCGCAAAAAAAACTTTGAAAGTTCTTTTTTTTTTTTTTCCAATTCTCAATGAGTACTTTTTTGACAAATTGATAGAAAGCGCTCACCTGAGAATAAGCGAAAAAAGTATAATTTTTTTTTCCGTACCATATCAGTCACCGATAGCAAGAAAAATAATTATTCTCCACTGCATATCGACAAAAGCATTCAAATCTAAATAAAAATAAGCAAACAAGACATTGTTGAGATATTTTAATAGGTTTTGAAATATGGATACAATTTTAAAAAATCTTAAGCTTTTAGTGAAATAGTTAATGAATAAATTAAACGACTTATTATTAAGAAAAAATTGGGTTTTCTTTTAATCAAGAAATTGTATTCTTGTTATTTACTTTTGTCTGATATTCAAAGTTTAATTAATATATTCCGACTTTTCGTTATCGTTTCCCTCAATCTCTTAGTAAAATAAACGATAGAAGTAGAACATAAAAAATTAATTATTTCTTCAGTAACCGAACAGAATTTTTTTTTTTTGAGTTAAAATGTTTTTACACATTAAAATTTCGACTCCATCGTTCGGAACTCTACTGTTAGTATAATATTTGTCCATCACATCTAGAGTGCCCAACTATTGATCGAGTTACCCTACTTGAGAGAAAAGGAAGAGTTGTTTCGTTATTGAAAAGAAATTTTCAAATTAATTTATTGTTCGCTGGGTCGAATAATTCTGTTTATGCTACATTTGTGGTAAATGTAAACATTTTATGCTCGATGTACATCAAAATTCATTTTTTTTCTTAAGCCAAATGGAAAATTCCGGAGATAGCCGGTGCCAGATTCTTGAGAGTTGATAGGAGAAAAAAATGACGGTCATCTCACATATTTTCATCTCTTCATTTTTGTAAGTAAACAATTTTAAAGTAGAAATTTTAATGGAATTTGATAATTTTTTTCAATTTTCTTATCGAATGCGTCATAAATAATAATTAAATCATGATATTAATCATTTGATAATTAATAATTGATACTTAGACATCGAATATTCAGTAAAAGATCGTGAATATTATCATTTAAAATTTAAGTTTCTTGAAATAAATTATTTTTATCGGAAAAATATTTCTCGGATAATTTAAAGTTTTTTTCAGTTCTATCCAATTCAAGAAAAAAACAGTTACATTTTTTTCAATTTATAATAGAAACTATATTAGTAAAGTATCCTGAGATTGAAATTGGAATCATTACAGTTTAACAATAGAATTTTTACGCACTCTTCAGGAACATTTTTTAACGATAACATTGTAATTTAAAAATAATTTCCATGAAATAGGGTAGAAGTACCGTTTTTAGTCACCTTAGCACCGTTTTTGGCCAGTTGACATTTTAATTAATTTTTAAAAAACTAGCTGTTACCCGCCCGCTCCGCTGGGCACTTTATAGAATTGTAGTTTTAGATCTAGACATGAAATTCAATTGGAGTATTATTTTGACTTGCACAGGTTCCGCATTCCATCGAATAGGAAGTAGAATTTATTGAAATCCGTATTAAGATGATCTCTACATGACAAACAAAAGATCCTTACCAAATTTGCAGTTTTTTGAAGCTTATTTTAAGAATAAAGATTTTTTATTGTTAACACCCACCCCCGCGATCTTGATTGGAGGTGATTCGGTGTAAAATCCGTTCTTAGATCATTTTTGTATCACATGTAGATGACTTCTATTAAATTTGGAGTCTATAGGAACTATAGCTTGGAAATTAAAAATTTTCATTGTTAATACCTACCCCCGCAACCCTCTGTGGGGTAAGATATCGTAAAATTCATTGATAGATTATTTCTACATCTTTTACAGAAGATTCCTACCAAATTTGAAGTCGATAGGAGCTATAATTTGAAAACGGGAATTTTTCATTTTTAATGCCCCCGCAACCCCCCTTGTGGGTGGAATTTCGTAAAATCCATTCTTAGCTGACCTCTACTCGGCGAAAGGAATATTCCTGCCAAATTTCAAGTCTCTAGGTCTTATAGTTCCAGAGATATCGTGATGAGTGACTATATCTACAGAAAGTCTCCTATATATATATATATATATATATATATATATATATATATATATATATATATATATATATATATATATATATATATATATATATAAATTGTAATATTATATTTTTGTTGAGTTTTAAAAAATTTTAATTAAACCAAATTGAGTTTGCAATTGTTTATTAATATAAATTCATTTCCATCGTTTATTTAAACAATAAATGGCCATAAACGGTACAGTGGCCACAAATGGTACTTCTACCCTACACTGATAGAAGGATTTATTAACTATTAATAATTTAATTTATTTGAAGACAATTATTTAATTTATTAAATTTTAATGAATATATTTTAACATTCAACAAATATTTATTTGGGAGGAAAATACATTTATCAACTGTTAATAAATATTTTGTTGAGTGAATTTTTTTCGCTTGCAATGTCACATGATATCAAGATTGTTTATAAACAAAAAATCATCTTTATAAATTATTTACATTAATTAAATGACATTATAATAACTTTTATTGCAAAATACCAAATTCTATTACAGCTCATAATTATTTTTTATATTTGTAAATATTAAAAACATTAATTTATTTAGTGAATTAAATTATTATCATGTATTCCAGCTATAGGGTTATAAAAAGTGTTAAAAGAAAATTGCTATTTTTGCTTTTTATTTTGAATAAATATTTGTTAACAGTTAATAAATATTCATTAACCATTAATAAATATTTATTAACAGTTAATAAATTGTACTTAATAAATGAATCATCAACTGTTAATATTTATTAAATCCTATGATATTAAAAAATCATTTATTAACAGTTAATAAAGCTTATTTAATGTTTAACATTGATTTTTCGAATTTTTAAATAAATTATTTAGCATTTGAAAAATTTTATTTTTAAATCGTAATTATTTCAAATTTTTTCTCAAAGCGCCTAGCTGATAAAATATTCACGGTAAACCGAGCTTATTCTACTCGTATTTTTTCTATAAACATTTCGAACACTCAAAAAATGTTTTCAATAGAAACGATCAATAAATGCGTGTCTCATACGTTGAATTTTTGACAGAAATTTTTTTCCCTTTCATTCATTATAATGAGTATGTAAAAAAATTCCAACGTGAACCTGAAGTATAATAAATAAATAATAAAATCTAAAAAAAACTGACCTTGCACTTGGGATACTCTTCCTGGGGTGTGGGTCTTTTCCACCCCAAAAGCGGCGGGATGCAAATAAGCGCGGACATGAGCCAAACAAGTGTGATCATGAGAGCAGCTCGAGCAGGTGTCCGCTTCTTGAGGTACTCCACAGCCTGGGTAATGCTCCAATATCTATCTAAGCTTATCAAACACAAGTTCATGATACTCGCGGTGCAAAGCAGTACGTCCATCGCGGAGTAAATATCACACCACCAGTACCCGAAAATCCAGTAGCCCATGATTTCGTTGGCGAGGGAAAAGGGCATGATCAGAAGCCCGAGAAAAAAGTCAGCTACCGCTAGACTGGCGATGAACCAGTTCTGGATATTCTTAAGCGCCTTTTCGGTAGCTATCGCTATTATAACAAGCATGTTGCCGACGACGACAATAATCATGAGTATCGTCGCAGCGATCGATGCAAATATTATTTGTATCAGGCTGTAGCCCGAGGGGTACAGACCTTCAATATAAGTTTCGTTGTTATCACTGGCATTACCGGTATTGTTATAACTACCCACCAAAATTCCGTCGAATTCTCCGTAACTGTTATTGAAGTAACTGCCATTAAGCTCGTCCATCGTTATGAAATCTTCCTCGGAGCTGAACAGCAAACCAGTGTCCCGAAACTCCCCTTCAAAATCAGTTATCCTCTCTTCATCAGCATCACGATCGACCGACTCGTCACCAGAAGCGTAACCCTCGTCCTCTTCTTCCTCCTCAAGTCTCGTATCTTTCGATTTCGATGAGCACTTTCCACAACTGCTCAAACCAGTCTGTTTGATTGGACCACCAATTTGTCCTCGAACCTGATTATTGTCTCCAACTGGTAGTGTAACCCTATCGCTGGTCAAGCTAGCTGTTGAACTGCTCGAGTAGTCAATCGTTGATGAACTGCCGTTGCTGGAGGTTATCGACTCTACGTTGTAACCATACGAATTGTTGTTGTAATTCATGTTCTCGAAGATGCTCGTCGACGCCAGACTAACTCCGCTGATGACGTTAATCACCGCGCCCTCGTAGCCCGGCATGACTTGCACCTTCGACCCAAGCTTTTGCTATCGCGTCCACCTTATCAGAGACCCACTTGTTGTTCCTTCCTCCGAAGCTGAGCCCCCCTTTGGCGAATAAGGAGGAGCTGAACTGGAAGATTGCTGCTGAGGCGCTGGACAAGCTGTTGGCAGTAGCAGAAACATCAGTGTGATGATCCAGCCCAGCTCTGTTCTCCTGGAGTTTCTCTGATTTATTATGACTGGTTTTGGTGGTTGTGTTGGTTGGTACCTCTGGTAGCATCTCAGGGAGGCCAGGGCCAACATGCCCGATTCAAGAAAGCCTCATCGCCCAAATTTATTATCCTGTTATTATTTATTAGCACAAAATAAAAGTGTTCACGTTGGACGGTCTCGCTTCTTCAGCTATCATTTATTGCTCATCTTATGCTTGTGCGTCTCACGGCCAGATATATATTTATATACTCTGATATAATTGATTATTATTTCAGTATTTACAATTAATGGTAATCGTTACGTTAATTAATGTTAATTTAATCTTATAGATTATAATTTAGTTAGCTTGAGCTATTAAGCCAAAATATAATAAATAGCGTGCGATTAATTTGGTCCTTAAGCTTGATCTTACCTCGATTGAAATAAAGACGGGCTTTGAGGATTTGCAAAGAGAACTGAGACTTTATTCAATATATTGACAATGAAAATGTCTTAATCCCTCAATCTAATCAGCGTACACTTATAATATCTTCCTTTTAACTTTTACGTAATAAATTTTTTATTATTTTTTTTTTCGGTAAATTTTTTTTTTTAATTGTAAATAAAATTTATTAATAATTGAGTGCCGTGCTAATTACCGATGATAACGTTATTATCAATGGCTTAAGAAGGCTATTTCACCCGTACTGCTCCGACCTGTTTTAGGTTTAACCCTATCTTAAGATTACATTAACAAATTACCCTTAAGATTAAGTATCAATATGTAATATTAAAATCAGACTCCACGAAGGAGGAACTCCTAAGCCTGCTCTCGTGAACCCCTATAACTACTCCTAACTACGAAAACACCTAAAGAAATATCAAGGGATGGGTCACTTTTGGACAACTAATACAATTAGATTAAATTACTGTGAATGATCTAAACTGTACACTGTATTTACACGACTGTTAGTCGACGAACGATTGTCGATCACTTGATAAACTTTTTGACTAGCGATGGCCGAATATAAGTGACTAGATATAGATATACATATGTTCCTGTAACTTTAGTAGTTCGTCGTCGTCGCCGTCGACGGGGTCGTAAGTCTCGAAGTAACGACAATAGAAGCAGCTGATTAGCTAGTGATTTTTCGTGGTGCTACCTCTTGAAGCGGCGGGACTCACGTCTGATACGAGTTAGTACTTCAGTTTCGAGCATCGCACGACGACGACGAGAGAACGTACTGTCCTCTTTATTTTTTATAATTTTCAACGACAACTTTGTCGGGTGTTATCGATGCACTTTGCTTATTGGGAATCGATTGATGGTTATAAGGGTTAATTTTTATCACTCGCGTGCGTTCAGTCGCGTGTCAAGGGTGCACTCAACTTGCATCGTCTCACTTAGAGTTTATCAAAATTAAATTCACTTATAATTCACTGTTTGCTGTTCAATATTCGGTTAATATTAACATTCGGGAAGTTTCAATTTAAATCAGCTGATTATTTTTTAGATCCTCGCACTTAACTGAGTGATCAGCGTTCGAAAAAGGAAACGAAAAAAATTAAATTTTACACTGTTTTTTTTAGTTAATCAACAGAGCTTGGTCTTGTTGACTGAAAATATTTAAAGAGAACCGCCTAAAGACTTAACTGATAAATCGAGGATGGGAGGTAATAAAAGCACAAGTCTTACTGAAGAGCTTTGGCTGACTGGAGGCGTCGAGGTTCGCGCGAGTCCTCAGCGTGCGAGCGACCAACAACCGAGGCAGGAGCGCCAACAACCAATAAGAGTTTTCATCGCGCAAGCTCAACGTGGACGGGAATGGGGATAGGGAAAATTCAGAATGGGGATGGAATATAATGGAAAGGGATGGAGATGCTCAACAAAAAGGGAGAAAAGTGCGTGTGTGGTGAGGACAGTCGACTTTCGGGCACCTCTGCAAAGGGTTTGGTTTAACGAGTTTTAACTGGGGTACTAGGGTATTATGTTAATAAGAAAATAATTGCTCCGATGAGTGGAGTTTTTTCGGTTTTGTTGGTCGAGTTGGAGATTTGTTGCTGATGGCTTTCGGGAAATTTTACAAAGGGGATTTTTTATTAGGGAATGGTAATTACATATGATAATCGTTGGAAAAAGGGTGGAGTTAATTTAAAATAAAATTTCTGAAAGATGATTGATTGTTAAAAAATGACGCAGTTTTTTTTATAGAGACATGAATATCCTTAAACTAAAAGAATTTTCAGTTACTTATTACTAACAAGTAGAACCAGGAATCTGGTTTCGCTAAAAGAGAGATATGAAAAAAATAGGCAAGGCCAAGCTTTTTGACTGGATGTGACAATTTTAATATTTTCTTGTTTCTCGTAATCAGCTGAAGCCAGAAGCAGAGCGAAAAATGAGAATTGGATTGCTAATCCAAACTGAAGATGTGCCAAAATAAGTTAGTGCGCAGATTTTGAAGCGTTTTGAACGATGAAAACACATCTTTTACTATAGACTTAAGACGAGATTTTCAGACAGAAGATGAGACTCAAAATCAAGATAGATTTTAGGACAAAAAATAAGACTAAAATTCAAGACAAATAATAATAATAAATTAAATTTCAATTTTTCATTGATATTTTAATTCTCAACCAATAATCACGTGTCTTGCGGTAATCTAGTTTTTTAAACAAAAAATCATAAAATTAACGTGTTTTAGTTCGAAAATTTCTCTTTAATAATTATGATTATATTTTTTTGTAATTAGTAAGTGATTAAAAAATTTTTTCAAATTTCAATTACAACAAACTTTTTCCTAAATTTTAAGATCATTAAACAATATACATTAAGTAGAATAATACCTTGAATAACGAATTTTTAACATAAACGTCAATTATTTTCAGCATTACATTAAACTCGAGGTTAGTCATATAATAAATAAATAACATAGATGAAACGTCCCTGAATTGAATGATAAAATTAACATAAAGAGAAATTGATCCGTCATAACCTGAGTCACTTACTTATTTAATTATATTCAATGGGATCTGAATTATTTCGTACGATGATATTTTTTTGAATTCTTTATTTCTTTCTTATTGATACATTAAAATATCGACCGTGAATTTTCATTCTTATTATTTACAGTACTGAAGTGAAAAAATGAAACACTCCAAATACAGAGTAAAACTTTTTCTTAAGCTACATAATTATACTAAATAAATATAGATTCTAATCCAAAAAACATCAAAGTACAAAATTTTAGACTAAAATAATTTTTATTTAGCTAAACATATTCAAATTATTAACAAATGCTTCATATAATTCAAATCAAGTTTAGATTTGTAAATATTCATTATATTTTTTGTTTAATTCGACTTTCATAGACTACTAAATCAAATTTTCATAGATATTATTTTTTCAAGGCATAAATTCTTGAAAAAGTAAAAAAAATTGAATAATAAACATTACTACGTTTAATTAAATAAAAATAATAACTTGAATGGTACTTTTTATAGTTTATCTAATTATCTATTTGTTCAATTTAACTCTTATTACATTTTGAAATCAAAAGGACAAAGGTTTCGAATTCGCGTAATTTGAATTAAATTTCCAA
This sequence comes from Cotesia typhae, assembly GCF_013202065.1. Classification (NCBI taxonomy): domain Eukaryota; kingdom Metazoa; phylum Arthropoda; class Insecta; order Hymenoptera; family Braconidae; genus Cotesia; species Cotesia typhae. The sequence continues at coordinate 2,027,427 of NW_027423752.1, forward strand.
AGCACTGAATCACAGAAAAAATAATAATAAAAATCGTGAACGCCATAGTAATCAGAACTGCGAACGTGATGCTTCTATAAAACGTAGATCTGAAATATTGGTGTCCCATTGCATACTTCGAGTGGTCTACGGCTATGTAGTGTCGGATGGAGAATGGACCAGCTAGCATCAGGAGTAGAGAGTCAAAAGAGTAGAGAGCAGAGAGTAGAGAATAAGTGTGGAAGTAGATAGTCAGTACCAAGTACCAAGTACGAAGCACCCGAGTACATCAACTAGAGCAGAGAGGATAGACTAAAGGGTTGTTCAAGTATCGAGGCATTACCTCTAGACTCTAGACTGTGCTTTACTCTAGGTCATGCCGATACAGCGATGTCGTCAGCTTCCGTACAATACTTGCACATACACACATCAATATGTAGTTACGAGGCCGCTTATCTTTTGTCTCTTGTCGCGATATTAGAAATAATTCGAGTTTAAATATTTTAAATAGTCTCAGCGTGCCAAATATTTTACAACTTAGATAGTTAAATAACTGGTTTTCAAATCAACTATTCGGACAAGAATTTTCCAAAGAAAATATGGAGAAATTTTTATTCTTATTATAATTAAAATCGAAAAAATTTTCTTTTTTAGAGCAAAAAAAGTTTGAAAAATCCAAAAGTGCACGCCTCATAATATCATTTTCCATAATAAAAATAATAAAAATAAAATACAAAATATATATTTATGTCACAAGGTCGTGAAGTGGCGGTTTTCTGACAGCGACGATATTTCGATATGAGTTTAAGGTTTGCAGGGGGAAGTTTCGAAACGGGTGAAATTTTAACGTCCGAGCCGTAGCCAAGGACGGAAATTTTCGCTCGTTTTCGAACATTCGCGTCACAATCATTAAAGCGAATATCGAAAAAAAGTCGTTGTCAAAATCGCCACTAAACGGCCGAATGACATACAATATTTTTTGTTATTATCGCTCCATAAGTTTAACTTTTGAGGGATAGGAGGCAAATAATGACATACTTAAATTTTATAAAGTTTCACAATGGCAACAAAACTTAATTTAATATTAATTATCTTTTTATTAATATTTATTTATGGCGTGATTGTTATTTTATTAACATTAGGTCCGCTTCATAATAAACTGCCAGCAGAGAAATACTTAGCGCCACTCAATAGTGACTGTTTAAAATTTACTCACAATCATTAGTCGGTACACGAGGATGTGATTTTTTCTTTACAATCTCTCTCAATTTCGTCTGGGTGTACTTGAAAAGTTTGTAAAAAAAAGGAGGGGGTAAAACTTCACGGCCTAGGCCGTGAATAAAAGACGGTATGGTAGAGTTTCTAGAAAAGAGTCCCTTTATGGACGCCACCCAGCGCTCAAAAGTTGAACTTTTGGAGCGAGTATAACAAAAATAACATTATATCATTTTTATATATTCTCATATACAAACTTTTTTTGTCTACGGATGAGAATTAACATAAATATACTCTATATTAATATTTATCCTTAACTGATCGTAATAATAATAACAGTAAAAAGGAAGTAAAGACGAATATAAGGTGAGTTATTATAAATTCATGGAGAGGATCGTAAGATTATAGCAAATGATGGTCTTACGAGTTTATGCGACATTATTGTGGCCTCCGGGTGTTGCGGAAGTGGATCTACTGTGTACAAATACAGTGTTCCTCGGCGGCTGATCCTTGGAAAAGACTAAGGGTAGATTTTGGATGACTCTTGGAAGTTTGCCACTGTTACAGTATAAGATCGTTTTATCTCTGTAAAGATTATTTCTTTCTCAGTTTTTTTTTGTTTTATAGATGTTAGCTGTATATACCCTCAGTAGTCACCCTCAGTACTCTGTTTAAGTGAACGGCTTAGTTGTGTTGAAGCTTATATTCTCAAGTAATTTCTCTTGATCGAACATTGTCAGCTCGGCAAACCTCACTTACCTCGTGCCCCTCCTTGCTCTTTTGTTTTTTATTCTCATCATTGGCTCTTTAGAACATTCGAGGGTAGACCTCTTTTTAACGCTTTATCATCTCAACTCGAGTCTCTTGCCCGGTTAAGTATATTTTGAATTACATTGATAATTATAATTTTCATGGCTTTTACGATTTATTAATTAATTAATAAAGTAATCAAAGTTTTAGTGAGTTTATGCTGTCAATAACTAAAATTTTTAATAGCTAGAGTGATGTGAATTCTGAATTATTTAACTTTCTTCTAAGAAAATAGAAAATTTTCAGAAGTTGAGAAAAAATGTAGTTATTATTTACAAACTTAAACTTGAGATACAATTGTTTGAAGTGTTTATTAGTAACTTCTCACATAAAACTTGCTTCAGCTGAATAAAAATTAATTCTACTGCAAAAATTCTGTTTAATGTTTTTTTAGATGAAAATCCAAACTGACTTCAAAATCACTCCACTGAAAAAAACTCTAGACTTCAAAAGTAGTCCAGATTTTTGGAATATGTGAAGTTCAAAATCAAATTTATTAAATTTGAGCAGTCTTTTACAGCTAAAAAATATTTTAGATAATATTATTTTCATTATCATCCATAAATCTTAATCTATATATATAAGCGAAATACCACTCACTCACTCATCACGAGATCTCCGAAACTATTTGCCCGATTGACTTGAAATTTAGCATACTTACTCCATTCGTGATGTAGACGCTCACTAAGAACGGATTTTACGCAATTCCTAGCTATAATGAATTTTTCGTCTACCATCACGTATGCTACTCCCTCCCCTCCCTCTCATTCTTCCCCTCCCCTCCCGTGACTTCTTCCCCCTTCCCTATATCTCTCTCTCTTTTTTTTTTTTTAAATGTCATTTTGATTCGCCAATCTAAGAAACCCATCAAGTGGCACCCATCAATTATAGAACTCACCCCCCCCAGCGCAACCACCCACGCTAATCAACTGTTGCCATGGTTACCGTTGCCATGGATACCGTTGCCATGGTTACCGCTGCCATGGTTATCGTTACCATGGTTACCGTTACCATAGTCACAGTTGCAATGGTTACCGTTGCTAAAACAACTGTTAAAATGAATAAATTGTAATAATAAATTCGGTTGTAAACTAAATTCAGAGGAATGATTAGAATAAAAGTAGAAAGTTACTAAATATTAATATTCTATACAATTATTATTCAACAGTATTATTCTACACAATGTTAGGCAAATACATGGATTTTCATCGATTGATTGTTGGGACAGTAGAAATTCATAATCATACTTTTTTTAAGAAAGAATAGCTAAATCATTAATAACTGAAATAGCTAATATGTATTGAAATGATCATGAAGGATAAACTCCATTATATCATAAAACAGATAAATATAACATAAATATTAATGTTGATATTGTTAAATGATTATACTGATTTAAATGATTAAAAATAAAATGGTAAATTGTGTGTGATATATATATATAGGAGCTGTTCTATAGATAGATTGACTCATCACGATATCTAGGGAACCATCGGACCTAGAAACTTGAAATTTGGTAGGAATTATACTTTTGCCCTGTAGAGGTCAGCTAAGAACAGATTTTAAAAAATTCCACCCCCAAAGGGGTTCGCGGGGGCATTAACAATGAAAAACTCCAGTTTTTAAACTGTAGCTCCTATCAACTCCAATTTTAGTAGGAATCTTTTGTAAGAGATGTAGAAATAATCTATAAACAAATTTCACGATATCTCACCTTACAGAGGGATGCGGGGGTGGGTATTAACAATCAAAATTTTTAATTTCCAAGCTATAACTCCTACAGACTCCAAATTTTGTAGGAATTTTCTATAATAAATGATGAAAAATTAATTTATGAACGAATTTTACGATATTCTACCCCAAAGAGGATTATAGGAGCGTTAATAATAAAAAATTCCCGTTTTTAAACTATAGCTCCTATCGACTCCAAATTTGGTAGGAATCTTCTGTGAGAGATGTAGAAGAAGTCCATGGGAAAATTTTACGATAGCTCATCTCACAGGGGTTTGCGAAGGTGGGTGCTAACATCAAAAATTTTTAATTTCCAAGCTATAGCTCCTATAGACTCCAAATTCTCATTTCAAATTTTTTTCTTCGTGTCAATTATTATTCATTTTTTAAAAAAAGGCCACGCAAACATTATAGTGATTGCACATTGAAAGTTACAATGAATTTTAGCTGCAATAATTTCATAGATAAAAGGTATATGCTTATTCGATGAAATTTTGAATTTGTGAAAGTCAAAACAATACTCTAATCAAATTTTAAGTTTAGATCGAAAAATACAATTCTATAATTGCCCAGCGAAGCGGGCGGGTAACAGCTAGTTATAAATATAATTTTAGATAATGATCTTTTAAATTTTTTTGAATCAAAAAAATTTTCAAATATTACTACGTGCTAACTTACAGCTTTTACTCATCTTCAAAATTAACGATAGCATTCGTTCATAGAATCAGTACATAAGGTACCCGCGGGTAATAAGGTCTGTCGGGTAATAAGGCCTAAGTGATAGAAATGCTATTTAAAATAACCGCTTCCGCTAAAGACTTCTCTAGTAGAAGCGTCTAGCATAGAAATGTCGCTACAAGTTTATAGAGTCCCGATACAACGTTCCTTGTCTTCTATATTTCATCATACGTCATATGCTAAAGTAGCGCAGAAGAATTCCTAAAAAACGATTTGAGTAAATGGTAAACATTTTTTATAATTTTATATTTAATAATTTAAAATCATTGTTCTAATTTTTATCAACATCTTAAAAAGTATTGTTGCTCAATTAAAGTGATGATTGATCTCTAATACCAATTTTATCAAGTATAGTATAATTATTTCCAGTATGTATAACCCGCAGGCCTTATTACCCTACCGTGATAAAATAAGGCCAATTCGCAAGGTTTTTGAAAAAATTTAATTTTGTGTTTGTTTATGGTGAAAATTACCATTACTTTATTATATTTTATGGCTAATGTATTAATTTAAAAATTAATGATACATTGCAATAATTAAATGCAATATTTTCGATTTTTTCCAAAATCTCCCTTAGCTAGGCCTTATTATCCACCAGTACCTTATAATTTTATAAACAACTATAAAACAACAATAATAATTAGTTATGATAAAATTGTAAAAAATATGAACTCAAAAACAAAGTTGACGAGTGACAATGATGAAACTCTAGTCTTAGATGACAATGTTGACAATTGTTTCACGAAGGAGTTCTAAGTGAAATTCTACAGAATTTACAGACTTGGACAACAACTGTCAAAATTTTAAAAACTTATTACGAAAAACAATGACCATTTAATTTAATTTTGAAGGTACAACAATATATAAGTATACAGGTGGGTACATAAAAATAGTTTAACTTGGTATGTGACACAAATGAAGTTAGTGTAAACACCGGGTCTAGTCATTCAAGATATACATGTAAGAACGGATGCATGTTCATATGTGGATGCAAGTGCACATATAATGTTTTACTCGAGAAAAGCGCAAGTGTAACAAGAACAAGTCCAGTGGTTGAAGGAACTAGTTAAGAAAATTCTTAACTTTGAACTGTCTCACGTATGTCGAGATAGCAGACTAGCCCATTGTGAAAACTCATCGTAATGTCTCAACTTACCATCCAGAATCAGAATCGTTCACGCGTATTTCCACTCCAGTTACACATTCCTACACATATGGGTACATTGTACATACATGTATAAACTATGTAGCCAGAGGAAGCGAGTATTGAAAATTGTTTCAATTTCAAAGTCTATACTAAAGTGAATTCAGTGCAAAAACAGAAAAAAAAAAAAAGTGTTTTATTTTCTTTTTGCTACATCGAAATTCGTTTGAAGTTAAATTATTAAAAAACGAGATTGAGTTCTCTTTTTATTCTTCGTAGAAAGTTTAACGCATATTTTTATTTTTGCTGAAGCTTGTAAAGGGCAGTGGTAAATTAAATTTTTCAGAACAGATGAAGAAAAAAAAAACAATTTGCTTTTCAATCATCAAGTTCACTGAGAAGTATGATTTTTATTAAACTTTTGAGGGCAAACGTTTGAACTGACGATTGATCAGTTGAGATAATAGAGGAGATTGAGTGCTTCATTTTAGCTTTGTCGTGGTTCGGTTATACGTTTCTTGATGAAAAAATTTTTACTTTTGACAAGAACTTTTCATTAATATTTTCGATGAAGAAAAAATTTTCTTTTTTTTGACAAAAAAAAAATAATTATTGAAAACTAGCTGTTGCCCGCCCGCTCCGCTGGGCACTTTATAGAATTGTAGTTCTAGATCTAGACTTGAAATTCAATTGGAGTATTATTTTGACTTGCACAGATTCCACATTCCATCGAATAGGAAGTAGAATTTATTGAAATCCGTATTGAGATGATCTCTACATGACAAATAAAAGATCCTTACCAAATTTGCAGCTTTTTGAAGATACATTTTAAAAATTAAGTTTTTTTATTGTTAACATCCATCCCCGCGATCTTTATTGGAGGTGATTCGGTGTAAAATCCGTTCTTAGATCATTTTTGTATCACATGTAGACGACTTCTATTAAATTTGGAGTCTATAGGAGCTATAGCTTGGAAATTAAAAATTTTCATTGTTAATACCTACCCCCGCAACCCTCTGTGGGGTGAGATATCGTAAAATTCATTGATAGATTATTTCTACATTTCTTACAGAAGGTTCCTACCAAATTTGAAGTCGATAGGAGCTATAGTTTGAAAACGGGAATTTTTCATTGTTAATGCCCCCGCAACCCCCCTTATGGGTGGAATTTCGTAAAATCCGTTCTTAGCTGACCTCTACTCGGCGAAAGAAATATCCCTGCCAAATTTCAAGTCTCTAGGTCTTATAATTCCAGAGATATCGCGATGAGTAACTATATCTATAGAAAGTCTCATATTTATATATATATATATATATATGTATAGAGATACATCAAATATCTTTTGTCATTATATGAATAAGTCACTTTCAAACGAACCTGACGACAATTTCAATTGACGACAATATCCTGTAACTTTATACAGAAAGTTAATATAAAAAAGAACCTAATTAACAAAACTAATTATAACCCAGAAAACAAATCTGTCAGCAAACTGCTCTCCAAAAACTAAGTACCCCAGATGATTGTAAATTGCAAACATGAACATTCGCATTGAGTTATAAACAACCGAATCCAATTACCAAGTTATAAATAATTCTATCGAAACACCAAAACTAAAATCAAAACAATAAATTAATTAACCGTGTACATATCCGATATATAACTTGGTTAAAACGGTTTCAGCAGCCATTAAACAGACGCCGTAGACATCTAACTTAAAGTGTCAAAATGGTTTACCAATTTCCGACACTGTATCTACACTCTTAACCACTAACTTACGAAAACTGATCGCATCACTATTTATAGCCATTTAAAATTCTAAATGTCTCTATGCATCTCAGTGGTTGCTCTGAATCGATAGCTCACCCCCTAATATATACTTTGCTCTATAATACACAGAAACATATAGTCATTTTTTTCGTTACTTTTTAATTCACAGTTACAATAATCTTCTAAATCCTTTTTTTTTTTAAATCCGCTACCAGAAATAAAATGTAATATCGCGTCACTGAAAGCTAGAACAGTATATTGTGTTCAAAAGCTGCCGTGTTTCATTGATTTTAACACATATTTACCTTTCATTCAAAATCTTCAATATGTGCACCCAAATTTTTCTTTTACTAATACTATCACACAGGTATGTCGGTATAGGTTATTCAAAGTCAAATAAACGTTTTTTAGTCATTCCTGATTTCCGTATGTTTTTGCACATGATAAAAAACGCTCATGTAGATTTGGAGCTTTTTATCTTCTCATAAAGGGGAGAATGATGCTGAAAATTGCCAGGGTGAAATATTTCGATTACTGGGGCTCAAAACGAAGACGGATAAAAGTATGCCTCCGTCTATTATTTTATGTTAACTTTTTAACATAAAAACATTACATTTTTTTGAGTTCAAAGCAATATACGATCAAATATGAGTCATAACTTATCAACAATTTCTTACATAATTTGCAATTTATCAGTTAACAGTATAAATCCCTACTTATTAATATTATAAATGTGAATTTGAGTTTGTTTGCTACGCTTTCACGCGAAAACTACTTAACCGATCATCATGAAACTTTGCACATATATTCTTGAAGGTATTAGAAGTAACATAGAATACTTTTTACTAAAAAAAAATTTTTTTTTTACAAAAGATAAAAAATTGTTTATAAAAAATTAGAATCACATTGATTCAGTTCTATTGGAAAGTAATGATCTATTCTTTAATTTAGATGAAAAATATGTAAATATATGTGTGAATATATGTGTATGTAAATACAAGTGAAGCCGCGGGTAAAAGAATTTTTGTAAATGAATTTTTCTCGTACGGTTTCTCAAAAACCATTCAACGGATTGAATTCTACAACACGTCATCTGAAAAGGTTTATCAAAACTGAGATTTCAATAGATTTCAGAGTTAATCTATTAAGCCATTCCAAAGAAAAAAAAAATTCTAATTTTTCTGTTTCTTAAAAATAACTTTAAAGCATGCGGAATGTATACATTTTTTGTGCTTAAAAAACTGTGTCGAATGCTTTTTTGAAAATGAAAATCGAACGACATATTTAAGAGTTATAGTCATTTAAAAATTTTGTTTTTCGGTATTTTTTTAAGATATCTTCCAGATTTCTAAACCCATCAATATAAATTTGTACGTTTTCTTTTCGTGATTTAAAAACTGCGTCGAATACTTTAAAAAAAAATCGAACGACGCATTAAAAAATTAGAGTTTTTATATAAATGTAAAAGAGCTTGAAATGCTAAAATATTTACCAAAAACACATTTTAAGGCTCTTCAAACCCAAACTTAGTGAGAAGTTCTAGGGTTAACCTGCGCGGTCAACTGACTTCCAGATTTTTTTTCACTCTGATTCTCAAAGTTGCGCAATCGGATATAATTCGAGTTCACTTCTGATTTTTCAATGTGTTACATAGAAAAATAGTATTTTCCTTAACCATATTTTAAAAATTAATAGATTCTGAGAATAGAGAAAAATTATTAAAATTGAAATTTAGTTACGGATTTTTCCTTGAGATAAATTTCCATAGTCAAAGTGTGAAGAGTTAAATTCAATAAAATTTCAGAACACCAAGCAAGTGTTATAAAAAAATTTCAAAAAGTAAGTGTGACTTATGTTAATTACAACCCAATATCTCCTATCGTGCATCGTGTCAACCCTAAGTAAAAAATGAAAAATGCGTTATTTGTCACAATTTATTCATTTCTCTCACTTAAATTTATTCTTTTATACTTAGTGCACTTTATTAGCATAAATAAATATTTATCACACAAAATTATTCATCGCCCGGTAATAGAGCCTCGAATTATAAATTAACGTACCCCAGCTTCGTCTTTTTGGAATATGTATTATATATTATGTAAATAAAATAAAATTATTTGAAAATAAAAATACTAAGTACAGTGTAAAATAAAATAAATATGGAAATATATCTCACCCGCATATCGATAAACATGAAACAATAATTTTTCTTCACAGATATATTAAATAAACAATAGACTGTCACCCAAAGATAAAATAACTAAACAACAGTCGGAAAATATAATAAAAGTTTCATCTGTGTACGTCACTCGGATCTCATCCTATATGGAAGAAAGATAAACAAAAGTAAATATTAAATGGAAATAAAACAAAATACAGAATGCAGAATATGAAATATGTGTAACTATGTGTGAGGTATATAAAGTAATCTCGATGCATTAAATATTTTAGTATTCATACGCATGTAGACAGCAATAAATATGTTAGTGAGAGTAAAAGTAAATATAAAAAAAGGCTGTTTTATCTCTCAGCACTCAGGGTACTTTTTGCCAACATATTCATCAACTTATATTTACATAACACAGTATTACATTTTTGTCACGTTCTCTCTTGATGCATATGCCTCATACTCGATACGACCCATATCAACCTCAGGGGGTGTAGTTACCAACTATACATTCATTATCCATAGATACATGTATGGAGCATCATACATGCACTATATACACGTGTCGATGTACATAAACGACGAACTATATATAATTTATGGTACACAAACATCCCTCGACTTAACACCCAAATTTTCCTTTCAACTTGCAATTATATCTTCAATTATGCACAGTCCAACCGTTAAATCCCTCGTGGATTATCCTTCTCTCTCCCTTTTCTTGGTACGTATGCAGGCTGTTACACGCCGTAAACAAAAGTTTAGTATTAATTGACTTTTATCAAATTCAAGTTATTTTTATGCGTATCGTGTGAGTCACACTTTTTAGGGTCAATTTTTTAAATTTAAAATTGTAGAAATAAATTGGATTTATATTGCACTTTTAAACTGTAAAAAATTTTCAAAGTGGATAATTTTTGATTGATTCATTCCTTCCGAACTCAAATTTTCTTTGAAGAGGATTTAATTAATGTTACACAGAAAAAAAGTTTCACTTTAGTCAAGAAAATAATTTTTCTTCCTAATTATTTTCTTGAGCGAAAAAAATTTTTTTTTGACACAAGAAATTTCACTTATCCCAACAAAATTAATTCTCTTGCTTTAAGAAATACGTATCTTGATCTTCTTGTTATTTTTTAATTATTAGAACTCAAGTTCTCAAAGCGATACTATTTTAAGTTTTTTACTACTATTTAATTATTTTTTCTAATTATTTATCAAATATAATTTTTCATTTCCCGTTAGCAAAGGTTTTTCCACCTTACTATATTTTTGCCGGTAGCGGGGAGTTTAGAACTTCCGTAGTCCAATATTATAAAATTTGTTCATTGTTATAAAATATGTCAACTTGCAAGAACTCTCAAAAGCTGCAGATTCCCTAGTAACTTTTCATAAATTTTTGAAAACTTTTCCGTCTGTTCCATTTTTGTTGCATAGAATTTTTACAATTCATAATAAATAATAAAAGTAGTTTTTCACAACCATCTCTGCTGGCAGCGGTTTTCCTACTAAAAAAGTGATTTCGTTTTGCATACTATAATAGTTATGAATGTTTATCAGTTGAAATAAAAAACAATAAATACATTTTTCCCTGGTTACAATTTCCATAACAAGATGATCTCCTCTCCCTGTCGTGAGTTGACAAGGAAGGAAACTTTTTAAAGTCAAATCCCCTTGTTAAGAATTCATTATTCAAATACCAGATATTAAAAATATAAATTCAGTATAGTTCAGTATAGTACAGTACAGTTATGTATAAATATCACAATTACGGTCTCATTTATATTCAAGCTTCCAGATCTTGAAAGTACGGCCCTTTTTCTGTAATGAAAACGATAGCGTTTTCCGTAATTTGATGAAAACTTCGTCCAATGTACATCACATTTGTATGCAGACCTATTTGTATTTGCCACAACAATAATGACGTCTTGCATGACATTAAAATGAAAAACTTTTGAAATCAAATAATAATAGCGCCAGACGGCGAAGAAAATACAGGAATTTTTTCCTATTTTTACATAGAGAAAATTCCTATGTTGACATAGAAATTTTTCCAATGTTAACATAGGAATTTTTCCAATGGTAAGATGGAAATTTTTCTTTATTAACATGATAGAAATATCCGTGTGACATAGGAAAAATTCATTTATGACATGAAAAAAAATTTTTTTTTCAATTGAAAAAACACCATTCTGAAATTTTTAGAATATCTGTAGAAAATGTCAAAGTTTCATATGAAAGAAAGAAAAAAAAATTAAAAATGTATATCATCGAAAAATTCGGAGGTTTTTCGGAAAATCTAAAAAATAATGATGAAGATAGGTTCGAATTATTTTTTTTCTATTTTTTCTTAAAAAGAACATTTAATAAAAAAAATTTTGAAAAAAAAAACGTCCCGATAAGTCAATTTTTGGAAAAGTTATGGCAATTTAAGCCACACCGTCCATAATCTGCTGGATTTTTAATTTTTTCGAAATGTAAAGCAAAATTTGAAAAAAATTTCCTCGAATTTTTTTATCACAAACCGACTGTATATCACTGTTTTATATTCAAATTATCTGAAATTGCTCGAATGAGAAAATTGCCATGTAAATTTGTAATTATTAAATTCAGTTACATAAATTTTCGTGATAAATGAATTTTTCATATGTCACATGGATATTTCTATCATGTTAATAAAGAAAAAAATTCCCATGTTAACGTTGGAAAAATTTCTATATCAACATAGGAATTTTTCCTATGCAAAAATAAGAAAAATCCCCATGCTTTTTTTGCTGAGCAGGAAAAAAAAACTAAATATTTACTATTTACTAAAAAAAACTAAATAAGTAAATATTCAATTAAAAAATATACAATTTTTCACGAGTACAAAAAAAATCTGGTGAAACGTCGACTTCCACGTGTTGCTCGTCGCGCTATAGAACATGGGACGGTAAAGCCAACTGCGAGTATATGTAACTTATTCAGTATATACACATAAATTATTTCAACATGTGTGAATTCAAACTATACACACACTTCTGTGAAATATATTTATCTATATCTATATAATAAAATATATAGACCATTGAACAGGGTAATACTAACAAGAACCCCGCCCTTGTGACGTCATACATCCCTCTCGTCCACAGTTATAGAGGGAGAATTTTAGTTACAGAGTCTGTGGACGCACGCGTAATGTGTGAGAATGCATGTGCTCAGTACAATCGTTTATATGTTGTGATGTGCTTCATTTTGAGAGGTTATGTTCTTTCATCATCCCAGTCTATCAATCCTAAGTAATATTTTAAGTAATATTAATACCAATGCGTTATAAAAAAAAAAAAAACTGTCATCAGTCACACGATCTTTGTCATTGTCACTAGTCATAGGACACATGTTTCATGAATATTCATTAACATTCAATAATAATAAAATAGAACTAGATTATTATAAGAAATTATTATAAGAATGCACCCTAGCTTGCAAATAATTGAATTTCGAAAGTATTTTGCATAAAAGACGAAAGAAATATGAATTCAGAAAAAAGGTTAGGGTTAAGTGAAGAGAGGGTGTATATTTATACAAAAAACAGAGAGAAGCGAAGGCTAAGAGAAACGCTTGCGCGCCCTCGTGGTGACGTGGGGTGGTTATATCGACCTACACTACAAGACTGAGGATTCTTTTTCTGAATAAGAGTAGGAGAGATCGACGAACGACCGGTGGAAAGGCAGAGATAGGAAGAGAGCATAAAATTGCCCTGGGAGATATATATGTAACAAACTAAATGTAGGATAGACTTGAGAGGGCAATATGTGACGTCATAAGTACTTGAGATGAATTTATAGCGAGGTTTGTGGTTTATTTATTTATTTTTTTTTTATAGTATAGTCAGATTTATTTTAGTGCGCAACAATTGACCGAATATTCAACTGTTGAATGTTGAACTAATTATACTTGATTTTGGTTAATTATATCTGATATTAACTGACTTTAATTAGAAGATTTAGAGTTTACTCAATTGCTAAGTTTCAAAAATGGTCCAATGAGTCAATTGTTATGATTTTCGATTGACTATTAAATTGAAGTATTTTTCGAAAGATTGCCATGTTAATTAAAATTTTAAAATCTTAGATTCGTAGAAACTTTTTTATTAATATGTATGATGAGTTTTATCTCGGAACATATGACATTGACACAAATTTATAACATTTTATTTCGAACTTCGAATATTTGGATTTCTTTTTATGGCAAAATTAAAAAAATCCTCCTCTATCTCGACGATGATGATAAAATAGTCCTGAGCTTTAGAAAGTACTTTTATTCTAAAAATGTTACCACAATCAAGCATGCAAATGGTTAAAGTTTCGCCAAAACCAATTTATGCAAGAGTTTCAATACATTTTGAGACGAACAAATTAATTAACAGTAGTGATAAGCAAAGCAAGACCAAGACCAAGCCCAAGGCAGCCTTAGTCTTGATCTTGCTGATGTCTTCTTTAACAAAATTATTTTTTGATATACTCGCTCCAAAAGTTCAACTTTTGAGCGCTGGGTAGCGTCCGTAAAGGGACTTTTTTCTAGAGACTCTATCATACCGTCTTTTTTTAACGAACTTTTCGAGTCCACCCAGACGAAATTGAGAGAGATTGCAAAACAAAGTCACATTCTAGTATACCAATCAATGATTTTAAGTTTTTAAAAATTTTTCGATACAATTCAATCTAAACTAAGACTAATTATTTTTTCATCACTTCAGTTGTCATAAAAAATGTAAACCGAAACTAAAATTGTATCATTAGACTGCTCAAATAACTTTTCTTATCCAATCGGAGTTTACTTAGTTAAATCGAAGCAACGATCAATCTAAAATTGTAAATCTACAATAATTATTATAATTATATGTTAATTACAGTAGTGGACTTAAGGATAGTTTATGCTGACATCCGTTCGATTAAACTTGAGATTGACGAAGCAATCGGTTAAAGACGAAGGAGAGAGGAAATTTCGAGAGTTGCGATTCAATTATTATAGCCATAGTGGCTAAAACTTTCCATTAGTTGTCGCATCGAACGTACTGAGGTTGCTGGGATTAAATTGCACCTGACAGTGTATGAGTAGCGACTGGTTGTACCAGATCATTTATTTGATCTTTGTATCTTTTAAATTCGATAAATTTTGCGGGCGAAAGAAATTAGTAGCACATTGACTGACTCTAATTCCGTTATTGTTGTATTTTTTTTCTTTTCTTTCTAAAAATAGAGATTGAATGAACGGGAGAGGAAATAAGCACGGACGTCTCTGATGAAGCACGCGATAGAAAAGTGCTCATGCACAACCTAACTGAGCTGCACGTTTAGTTGTTCCTCTTTAATTTATACACTTCATCCATTACGATACGAGAAATTCAAGTAACGAACCGGAATGTTGATCTCTTTACAAGTCAAGTCGCACTTTATTCAGAACATTGAGCATCTAAGATTAATTTTCACCTCGTTTATGACAATAGTGACATACTTTACATCATAATCAATATACGTTCACGTTAATTTATAAATATATACTGAGAGAAAGAATTTATGTTGAAAAAAATAATCACTTTGTAATAGGAAATTAATGTTTTCAAAATCATCTATAATTTTAATTCTTAGCTGAAAAAATCAAAGTTTTTCTTACAGTAACTTTTTTGAAGAAAAAATTTTTTGTTATACTCGCTCCAAAAGTTCAACTTTTGAGCGCTGGGTGGCGTCCGTAAAGGGACTCTTTTCTAGAGACTCTACCATACCGTCTTTTTTTCACGGCCTAGGCCATAAAGTTTTACCCCCTCCTTTTTTTTACAAACTTTTCGAGTACACCCTGACGAAATTGTAAAAAAAAAGTCACATTCTAGTGTACCGATTAATGATTTTAAGTAAATTTTAAACAGTTACTATTGAATGGCGCTAATTATTTTTTTGCTGGCAGTTTATTATGAAGCGGACCTAATGTTAATAAAATAACAACCATGTCAAAAATAAATAATAACAAAAAGATAATTAATATAAAATTAAGTTTTTTTTGCCTTTATAATTATTTTTAAATAAATATTTTCATCCGTCGAATCCTATTTAATCAAAATTTAGTTAAAAATGATTCGTTTTTACTGTCGGTTGTAAAATTTTGTAATGTGGGATACGACGTATTAGAATAGCAATATCAATATGTTGACATATATTTTCTTGCAGAAAATATATTGCAACTTCTATCCCTCCTTATAAGTTATACATGCCGCATTTTTTTGTTGCAAGCATACACATTACATATGCCTCATAGATGCCGCATAGATTCTTCACATATATATAAACTAGCTGTTACCCGCGTCGCTGGGCATTTTATAGAATTGTATTTTTAGATCTCAATTTGAAATTTAATTAGAGTATTGTTTTGACTTCCACAAATTCCAAATTTCATCGAATTAGTATATACCTTTTATCCATGTGATTATTCTAGCTAATATTCATTGTAACTTTCAATGTGTAATGATTATAATGTTTGCGTGGCTTTTTTTCAAAAATGAATAATAATTGACACGGAGAATAAAATTTGAAATGAGAATTTGGAGTCTATAGGAGCTTTTTAAGCACAAAAAATTTATCCATGTAAAATAAAACATAAAACTTCAAAGTTTTTTTTGGTTTTTCGTTTTTTGAATTCAGGTATCGGAATATGACTAGAGTCTAGTATAAAGATTGTGAAAATTTGAAGGCATGATGTACACCGTGGTATAGTTCTAGATGATAAAATTCAGGACAACGACGTCTTATTCGTCGGACTATTAATTCGCACTGTTCATCGTGCGATTATTTATAGTCCGTAGAGACGAAAGTAGATTGTACCATAAAGTATACATGTACATGTATATAGAAAGAAGGGAGTTTTGAAAAAGATGGCAACAAAATTCCCGAATCAAGACGTGAATGAGAGAAAAAGAGACAGAGATTGAGCAGGAATGGAGTAACGGACTAAAGCTCAAATGATAGGATAGCTTGAGGAGGGAAAAGTGCATCGGCGAAATCCTCGAGACATGAGCTTTCCGATTTAGCGGTACACACCGCCGATCGATTGATCGAATTCTATTCGTTTTCTATTCCAAGCTCAAGTCAGCGGCTGCGAGCCGGAGAGCTTGAAAGCGATTCGGATGCCACCATGCCAGGCGTGAGGGTAAGCGAAGGAGTTTACCATTCTCGTACTAATATATATATATATATATATATATATATATATATATATATATATATATATATATATATATATATATATATTAGGGTGTGCTAAAATGTAACTTCCTTGATGGACCTTTTAAAATTGGAATTTTCAGTTCCGCTTTTGAAATCAGCAGTGTTTAGGCATTTCCTAAGATATTTTGGGGTAAGACGATAGATTTTATTTTCATAGAATTTTTTAGCAGGAGGTTTAATTGGGCACTTCCGGCAAAAATTTGAATTTTCAGCGGAAGTGCCCTAACTAAGCTCTAGTTAAAAAATTCTATGAAAATCAAATTTATCGTCTTACCCCAAAATATCTTAGGAAAGGCCTAAACACAGCTGACTTCAAAAGCGGAACTGAAAATTCCAATTTTTTAAGGTCCATCAAGGAAGTTACATTTTGGCACACCCTAATATATATATATATATATATATATATATATATATATATATATATATATATATATATATATATATATATATATATATTGCAATAGGGATGAATGAATCGGGTGTGCAGTAACTGACGGGTTGAATCCTCCCAAGATGACTATAGGCAATCTCGATTAACTGCAACCTCGATAAACGAAATCTCGCTTTGCTTCCTCACTCTCTTTTGCTTCCATTCGTTTGCCGTTTGCTGACGTGGGTATTTCATTTAAAGTCCTCTGTCACTTCTACATTTATTCATACCCGCAAAAAAATTTTCTGATATGGTTATCCTGCATTGAAAATATATATATATATATATATATATATATATATATATATATATATATATATATATATATATATATATATATATATAAGATTATAAGACCTAGAGACTTGAAATTTGGCAGGAATATTCCTTTCGCTGAGTAGAAGTCAGCTAAGAACGGATTTTACGAAATTCCATCCACAAGGGGGGTTGCGAGGGCGTTAACAATGAAAAATTCACGTTGTCAAACTGTAGCTCCTATCGATTTCAAATTTGGTAGGAATCTTCTGTAAGAGATGTAGAAATAATCTATTAATGGATTTTACAATATCTCTTCACAGTGAAACCTGTGCAAGTCAGAATAATACTCTAATTGAATTTCAAGTCTAGATCTAAGAGTATAATTCTATAAAGTGCCCAGTGGAGCGGGCAGGTAACAGCTAGTGAAATATATTTAAAAATAATTTAGGGTGTCAATATTTAGACTCCTGTCAATAATTGGAGCTTTTACCTTATAGCATGAAAATCCAAGTTTCAAGGTTGGTATCACAAAAATTATTTATTAAATCCTACGATGTTAAAAAATCATTTACTTGCAGTATAGAATTCAATATAAGCAAATCCTTCTATCATTTTACTAAACCTTTAACTTAGGCCATGATCATGTGGCTGGAATTTATAAACTTTTTTTAATTACTCAGCTATCAATGAAAAGTTCGATGTCTGTGTGTTGATATGAGAATATAATAGTGATAGAAGTATGTGTATAACTACGACGAAAGTACGTTGAATAAAACGTTAGATTTTTTTTAATCTCCCAACAAGTTTTCTCGTGAGCTTCATATCAATTTCAATGTGCGTTATACTTGTCTGGCAACACCCCAATTGACAGTTGTATGGAAATTTTCTCATCTCACAACACGATCCCTTCGATCCTTCTTCGACGACCCCCGTCATATTTTTTTTTGTATTATTTTTTTCAGCGGAATGGGTTGTACGGTGGGACGCTGCTCGCATACTGTTCAACGATTTTGAAATATTCGAATATTGATGGGCGAACTTTGTCATAAAGTTTGTTTTGCGGTAATTGAATAACGATAGTGTGTAACCTATTAAACTTTGTTTTCATTGGGAAATTATTTTCAATAAATTACCGGCTTTATTTTTGCCTTAGTTTCAGTCACGCGATAAAGAAGTATTCACGTTTCATGGTGTAGTTGGTAATTTTTAATTATGTTACGTAAATTTGTCTAAAGATTTATTATTAATTTTTTTTTTTTTGATGAAAATATTTACTTTAATTTTTGTCTCATTTTTTCCCAACTTTTTTCACTCTGAAGGAAAAATTTATTCTCTAATAATAATGACATTTATAATTCTTAGTCTATTGATACTTTAATTAGGAATTTTAATGAAGAAAATTCAGAATTGTATACAAAGAGAAAGTTTATATAGAAACCATGAAAGTAAGTGGAGTTTAATGTTCAGTTGAAAAAAAAAAAAAAGTAACTAAACTTATGTGAATTTAAAAAAGTAAGAAAATAATAAAAAAGACATAAAAATGCACCGCATGCAAAAAGAAATACTTTTATCTGATAAAGATATTGATGATCAAAGAAAATTATTGTCCAGAG
Organism: Cotesia typhae; assembly: GCF_013202065.1. Classification (NCBI taxonomy): domain Eukaryota; kingdom Metazoa; phylum Arthropoda; class Insecta; order Hymenoptera; family Braconidae; genus Cotesia; species Cotesia typhae. Next base: position 2,046,538 of record NW_027423752.1, read on the forward strand.
AACCAATTGTCTTAATTTAAAAATTTTTCGTCTTAGAATTAATTTTTTACTGGAAAAAAAAATTCTAAGATACAAAATTTTTATATATGACCACATCTCACGGAAAAAAAGTCCTGTTGAAATCACAATAAAAATTTGTTGAATTAGGGTTTTACTCCTCTGTCAATAAATAACTATCAAATAGCTTGACGAGCTTAAAATGTTTATAAATTGGATTTTCAAGCTTAAAGAGTTCAAGACTTTGTAATACATCTTTTGAAAAATTTAAACTTGAACATTGAAAGAAATTTAAAGGATAGAGCTTGCAGAGTAAATCAACTTTTAGATTATTTTCAATGTACAATTGATTTAAATTAACTAAGACTTGTTTATTATAAATGAATCTCTTATTTAAATACCATTAACTAATCATTATTTGACACGAATATATCAATTTATTTAAGACAAAGAAATGGTTTATTCAGTGTATTTATTTGAATGAAACAATGATTTGTATATAGTTAATAAATATTTTAAACTCATATATTTTTCATATAAACTCATAAATAATATTTTAAACTCATCGGCCAAGCATAAGCAAAAAACTTCAGATTTAGCTAAAATAATTAAAAATCAGAACTTGATTGTTGTTATGAATTTTTTTATTTATTTCACAATTGGAAAATTTCTGAATTTTAATTATAAAAAAGAACTTCCCAGTTTTTTTAAATTTTTCATTTTTAAGCAAGGAGTTAAAAATTAATTAAAAATAAATTATGCATTGTGTATGTATATATGGGTGTCTGTATGTGTGAACTAAACTTAAATTTTGAATACAATGTGGACCAATTCGAACCTGTAAATTTTAAGAAATCTTAAAAAAACTGCAAAAAAAATTTTTTTTCAAATCCGAAATTTTTGAAATAATTTTTAAACAGCTTTATTGATCGATTTCAAAAGATAAAAGTTATTTTGACATATTGAATATAAAATTTAAGAGATGAAAAAAAAATCAAAGGCCGAGTGAATAAATAAATAAACAATAATCTGCCTAAAAAGAATTTTTATCACAATTTTTCAATTAGTCATGCAATAGTTAATCTATAATTTTTTCTACTTCAAAATTTACATTTAAAGTATCATAATTATTAAACTATAAATTTGAGATTTTTTTCCTCTCTTGGAGTAATTCTTAAAAGGTTTCAGCATATATGTCCGATGGAAAAATTTTAAAGTTTTTATTTTAAAGTTTTTATTTTTTAGTTTCTTATTAATAATTTTCATTGTTGCGAAATTCACAACTTAAACTAATCATCGAAAAAATTCATTTTTTCAAAACAATATTAATGATCCGCTTTTATGTAGTCAGAAATAACTTTTGAAAATTTTTAACTCTTATTGTTTAAAAAATTGTTATAAACAAATGCGTTGTTTATAAGATAATTGAAAATTGTTTACAGAATTTCCATCTTTGATATAAATAATGATTTTTAAAAGAAGAATCGTTCCTTAAAAAAATTTCTGAAGTTTATTGGAGATTACACACAACTTTTTTATTTATATTTATCAATATTAATTTGTGATTTCAAAATATTAACAAGTTAATAGAGTTAACTATTTTGACGAATCAATTGTATAATTAATTTGAATAAATGTATCATGTATGCTTCGGGTAATATAATAGTTAATTTTATTTCTCATCATTTACTAATTTATACATATGATATAATCGTAAGAAGTAAACTCCAGTCGTTTAATCTAAAATAAAAAAAAAAAATGTTATGCATTCTAAAAGCTAGCACATCAACCAGCCAGAGTCCACTTGAATCCAAAAATCTCGAATGATCAATTCAGAAGTGATTTTCGCAGAATATTTGAAGCTAATTGACACAACACAGACATAAAACCCAAGTTATTCATAAACAGATCATAAAATTATCCACCCTGCTAATCAGAAGCAATTGCCGGCGTGTATGAATAATACATCCATAAGTAGGACACATAGTTGGTGAAAAATATCTCTTCAGACATTAATATGCGTCTTGTTTTCGCAAAACTTTACCCAGTATGTATTTCGTAGCAAGTGACTAGTCAGTGTAGTAGGAAAACTCATATCGTCGCATTGTTAAAGTTGTACATTTGGTTGTTATGTACCGACGGCATAACCAGTACGGCTGGTAATAGCATTTAGAAGTAGTAGCAACGTTGTCATTCCCGACACGGTTATCATAGCAGAGTACCAGTTAAAGTTACAATGTGTTGTCACTGTTATTTTTACTCCCCTATGAATATTTGTATACAATCTACATGTATGTATTTATAAGTGTATGGGCATTGAGGGAGTGACCAAGATATCAAAGTAAGTAGGGAGGAGGAAAAAAAACGATACAGAATAATATTGAGTCGATAGAACTTTAAACTTTTTCAATGCAGTACTTTCCAAACTATTTTTAAATTATTATTTGAGTATAAATTTATTCATGTATTTGATAAAAAATTATCTAATATAACCTCGTATGTATATTAGGGTGTGCCAAAATGTAACTTCCGTGAAGAACCTTTTAAAATTGAAATGTTGAGTTCCGCTTTTAACAGCATATAAAATATAAAATTTTTGATAGACCCTACTATGATCATACATGGCATGGTATGAAAATTGGCCATATCACGTCATATATAAGCATGTCAGGCCATATATACACTGATAAAAAAAAGTTAACTTGATTTAAGAAAAAAAATCTTGAACTAAGAATACTATTTCGAAGAAAATAATTTTTTTGATTTAAAAAGATAAATTCTCGAGTAAACAATTTTTTCTCTTGACTCAAGAGAATCTTTTTCTTCTTAATGGTATTTTTTTTCAATATTTTCAACTTCCCGCTGAAAAAATTGGAAATTTTCAAAAATCGGGAAGTTATTGGTTCTACCCCGTTTTTTGAAAATTGAGTTTTCGAAGGATGATGATGTTTTGAGTTCCTAAGAAGCTTGCCTGAATGTTTCCGCGATGATGTCCGTATGTCTGTCTGTGTATGTGTTTGAATGGCTTGACCAATTTTATCGTGGTTGGTGCCATTCGAAGGGGCTTCACTAAATTTAGATTTTGAATATAATTTGGACCGATTCAAACGGGTAAATTTTAAGGAATCTCAAAAAAATTTTTTCAAATGTGGTTTTTTTAGAAGAACTTTTAAACGACTTTACTGATAAATTCCGAAAACTAATTAGCTCTTAAACTCAAAAAACCACGTCGATCGCTGTTAGCCCGGTCGAAATCGGATAATTCGTTTGTGAGTTATTGTTGTTGAAAGAAAACCTAAAAAAGTGTTTTTTTGTAATTACTTCGAAATTCTTAGTCCGATCAATTTAATCTTAAAAGTTTTTCATGAGACTTTGAAAACTACGTCGAATGCCGTCAATGAAAATCGCCAGTGAAAATCGGTTGATTCATTCACAAGTTTTTTTTTTTTTTCTAATTTAAAGTCGCATAAACTACTAAGGTCATGAACGACTTACTAGGGGGGAACTTTTGAGATTGGAACTCGTTTTAAACTTTTTTGGGCTCAGCAGAATAATACAATTAAATATTGAAAATATTCATTGTTGTACGCCGGACTCGAACCCGGTCCAATGCATTTAAGAAAGCAAGGGCCGGAACCGATAGGCTTCTGCGCACCTCTCATTCAAAAGTTATTGCAGTTTGAATATTCAAAAAATAGTGTTTTATTAAAGTTATATCAGACTTTTGAGCTTGGAGAGCTGAAAATAACACAAACATTATATTTTTGAGCTCGAAGAGCTCAAAAACGTGATGAATGCAATTTTGAATATAAAATTAGCGGGAAGTTGCAGAGATGGCCTTTAGGATCAACTGTTTTTCTAATTTTTAACTTCCCGCCCAGAGAAATTGAAAATTTTTTTTCAGTGTGGTCATATCAAAAAAATTTTTTTACAGAGCTGAAAATTTAGCCCCACTCTACATGTAAATAAAGTATTGTAGTTACAGATCCCTTATGAAAACATTGAATTATCAACGCTAAGTGAGTGATTAGTATCCTACTATTTGCACGGATTAAACGTATAACTTAATTAGAAATTAAAGAGAAATCAGTAATTTATCACAGTCAAATTAATAATATTCTACAAATACGTATTTAGGTGTGATTATTCAAGTAGCACACGAGTAATTACCATCAACTTGGATGAGAGTAGTAGTAGTTGTGCGCTAACATGAAGTGAATTTCAAAATATCCATTAGCGTAAAGCTTCGTCATAGAATCGAACGATTGCTCTCATCTATACTGTTCCCTCGTAAATCTTTTTATTATATTCTTTATTCACTGTACCCACTCTTACTTTTCCGTTTAATTCAATTTCGGATGATTCATCTTTCATTAGTTATTTATTGTAGCGTTCAATACATTTTTTTTCTTTATAATTGCATATCCTGTCTGTATGATTTAAAATTTGCGTATAGTTCGAGATACATTCAATTTAGTTATTATTTATCACTCGGATTCAAAATTAGACATTAATTTGAAAAATTTTGATTTTTTTATATGTTTAAAATAAAGATATACTTTCAATTTTTCAACTATTACATGTAGCCTTTCTAAAATTATTTCGAATCTACCCTTACAAAGATAAAAGACATCGTTTTCACGATTTAGGGTCAACAGATGCGATAGTATTATCTATAAATATGTAGATTTATAATTTTTTTTCTGTTTCTGATGAATTAAAATTAAATGCAAATTTATATCTGAGTCACATGTACTTCAGATTTATAGAAGATAAAGTATTTCGATTTGGACAAACCATCATATTTTCGCAAAATATGAAAAGCTCTAAAATTTTAAAAGTCTCATTTTTCCACCAAGGAAGAGAATTATGGATTTAATCAAGAATAGCTTAATCAAGATCAGAAGTGCATTTTTATACTACCTTAAATCTGGCTGACTGCCTCTTTTCTATGGATTTCTTATATTTTAAATTATGAAGATTGTAGTTTTCAGTAAAAAGAAGTTTTTCTCATTTGGATTTCGGAAATCGAATCTCCGAAGTTGTTGATATCTTCGGTCATTTAAGTCAACGAATGTTACACTTGGAATAAAAAATGTGTCTACATTATATAAAAAAAAAAAAAAAAAAAATACCCTGGATTATTATATGAGTATTTGCATTTAAGATAAGGATTCACTTTTTACGATTGCATAAATAAAATTCTTCTGTTATTTTTTGATATCTTATCAGCGAACTAATAGAATTTATTTGTATGCTGTCATTAAATTCTTTATAGTCCAATGAAACTATAATTTTTAATATCATTTTCAAGAAAAAAATAAATATAAAAAAAAAGTTAAAATGTTTGAGATATTTATTTTTAATAGTGAAATTTTTGGTTGTTTTAATTTAAATGTTTTTACATTTTAGCTATGACTAGAATTCAAATTTGTGCGCGCAAGCGTGCGCTTGAGTTTAGAGTTTGCATATATTTTCATGCTTACGCTATATTTGACCAATCACGTTACGAATAGTTTGCTTACATGATATATTTTCATATTTTTCATCTGAATTATAAGAATGGACATTGGAAGATTTAAAATGTTTCTAAAATATATATGTAGTTCGGCTCTGAGATACTAGGTGGCGCGAAGTTCACACGTTTCTCACAAGTACTTTTTCTCACATTCGTTTTAATAATCAGATATGCCTTTTATGGTTTTTCAAATTCTAACATTTATTTATAATTTTTAATTACGATATCTTCCGATGAAATCAATCATTTTTGATAAGGCTTGCAGCTTTCGACGAAGATATTCAAGTCCAAGGAGATCATTTTTTACTTATCAAACTATTTGATGTAAAATTATGAAGTTATGCTGAAAAAAAACTTTTATTAGAATATTTAAAAATTAAATACCTTACGAAAGAATTGATTTTAATAGCTATGGCACCATCTACAACTAAATCAAAGTCTCTATTTTTGCTATTTTTTTAGGACTGAAAACTGTGAAGAAAGCCTTATTTTTCATTTTTTTTAATGTCCTCCATTTTGTTATTTATCAATAAATATTTATCTTCGTAGCTGATGCAATGGCTCTTTTTATATTGAATATAAATATTGTTAGTTTTTGTGTTTTAGATGAGGCGTTATCAAGTTATCATGTATGTCAGAGACATTATTACCAACCTTTGGATATGCTCCGTTCACCCGTTGTTTATTCATATAAAAAAAAAAAAATTTAGATATTTTTTGTGTTATCCAAGAGTGTAATTGTTGAGTTAAAAAAATTCGTATCAATATCTACAGTAGTTTTTTTTTTTTTTTTTTTGAGCGCTGAGATCAAAATGACCCCGTAAAAATTTCTTCCAGTTTATTTTTAAGTATTATTCATATAATCTTAACATACTTTTTTTGCAATACACGATGCATGTATTTATTTAAATAAAAATATTTGTCACAGGGTAATCTGATCAGTGATCATGATTAAACAACATACAATTAAAAAAAAGCCAAGAATTTCAATAACATAAAAAAATTGACAAAGTATTATGATTCAATTTGTCTATTAAATTTATTATCGCACGCAATCGCACTTGGTTACTTTAGTGTGATGTAATAAATAACTACTGGCACTTGTCGTTACTATTGTTACTCGTGATTGTTTCATTTGTCATTCTATCATTCTCGTTGATCGTCTAGTGTCTGCAGTTATATTCTACGTCGTCTCTACTTTACAGTAGAGTCCTGTGTCCATTGTTATGATCATTACTATCGTTATTGTTATTATTTATTGTATGCATCTCTCAGTTTTGTCAATTCTACCTCAATCAACAAGAGACAACTATTTAGTGATGCTCCATACAATTCTATATCAAACTTGTGGTACTTTATTTATTGCTTTGCACACAAATAATACCACTCAGTTTTCTTCCTCTTTATTTTTTGTTGGGTACTCAACAACGACAACAACAACAGCAGCCGCGGAATACTGGAGCACCACTGACATCAACCGTCGTGATAAATAAAACCTTTTTATGTACTAATTTACCTAACAATAAAAACCCCCCGTTCTTTCTTTGATACTCAGATAGAGAGAGAAAAAAAGAGAGAGAAAGAGAGAGAGAGTGAAACCAGCCGAGAGAATTTAATTCCGATGATCGTAAATCAAAAGCCTGTGACAAATTAAGATACCGTAGAAAAATCGTCATTTTTTTTCTGTCAATAAAAGACACTCTTGAAAATAAAAAGAATAATTTTTTAAATCAGAAGGGAAAAAATAAAAAGAAAAATTATGGTCGAGAAATATGGAGAGTGATGATAGTATATTACACTATAAGGGTATAAAGTTTGAAATTCCTGCACTTCGTGTCTTATGATACTCGAGATGAAGCTGAGAGGGTATATGATTTCTTATATCCGGTTGAAAGTACAAAAAATTTCATTGAAAATATGTGATACCTGATCCAGCATTTACGGTATGAGCGACTTGGCATTTATGAAGGGTAAAATATTGGAATTACGTGTGAATTATGAAATTTGCCACGATCAAATTTTCTGATTTATTTAATTTTTAAAATTTGAGACAAGTGTTTATGGCCTCTGTTAAACCGAAGCGATTACAATGATATTCTATTGTCATTCTTTTTGTGAAAAGGCTTACGAGTCATAAAATTTTTTTCATCATTGCGTTTAAGAAGGTTCAACTAATCACCAAAAAATTTAGCGTGAACAAAAAATTTGAATTTACGATTTTACAGAAGTCTAATGTTGACGCTTATTTTGAGACCCCAAAAAAACCCCGTTTACTAATCTTTTATTGTTTATATTTCTTGTCAAAAATTTTTTATAAATTAGCAATTTTGGATAGAGTTGCATAAAACTTTGACTCATCGATCGATATGTGTCATATTTCAATGACATTTTTTTAAATATAAGTTACTCGCGTTTTAAAAAAGTAGTCTATTTTTTTTGACTGCATAGTAAGTCTTAAATCCAAGTCATCAACATTAGTCCAAACTCCTTTAACCAAGAAAACAATAAATCATACATCACGCTGATCAACAACTATCTGAGAAACTCAGAACTTGGTTCTATCATCTGCCAAGCTTCTTTCTTGAACCCTCTCACCCCATTAACTTCAAGAAGAAACAAATTGAACCTATCAATTAAGATAGAAACCAGTGACAAAACCACTCTTGCTACAAATTATTATATGCTACTATTCTCCGAAATAATTAGTAAAAAGTTTGGATGATCCAGAAGTGCATGCCTCATAATTTCGTATAAAAAATAAATGGACTTGATCAGTTTAATTTTTCGGCAGTTATCGTGACCACTCTAGTTTTCACGCATACATTTGACAGCCGGACGTCTACGGAATAATTTTTTTTAACATACTTTTTATTTATTTAAAAAGCAAAATGTCATAAGTGTTGAAACTAATGTTCTTCCATTACATTTAAATGTAAACATTGTTTTACAAGTGCGATTGAAAAAAAATTAAGATAATTTCAGTTCAAGAAATCGCTTGATTTTTTAATAGTAACTATTAATATTAATACTACTATTTAATAGTAACTTATTAAAACACTTTACAGTAAAATTTTATAATAAGTCTGATACATTCACCAAAAAATTTAATAATTATTTATTATTAATTAATTTAAATTATAAAATTCTTAAGTTAAACTCTGACCTGAAATAAGTTTTAAAGGTGTAAATTTATCAAAACATTATTAAATACTTTTCTTGTAGAACTTTTAATTTCCTGATAGAATATACTTTTGTAACCGGTGTGACAAGCTTTTAATGAGTTACAAAATTCCAAAGTAAGAAAAAAAATATTAAAAAATATTTCCGTTTACATTAGTTAAGAAATTAAAATTCGTACTACGTTACCATTTAATGTTTATACTAAAAGCATTAACTTTCATATTATTTTTCATTTATCTTTACGAATAATATTTCTAAAAAGGCCAAGGAAAAAATTTTCTCACTTTGAAATAGTCGATTTTTTTGACACAGTCTATACATACATACTCTACAAATGTGGGTTCCTTTAAAAGTAAACTGTAAACTTTGTCAAGTTAATATTAATTACAGCCATTATCCTTTCTTAGTTTTTACTTATCCTTCTCCAAAAGTTCATTTCCTTTGTACATTTCCCTTCATTTATTTATGCTTGTTGACGTTAACGTCTTTTCATTTGTAAACTCAAGTTTGGTTTAATTGAAACTGGAAATAACCAACATTTAGATAATTCGTTTTATTCTCTGTAATTTATTATTTTGCTCAATAAATTGCGCTTGTTTTTACGACACAACTTTTTTATAGTAGTTGGAAGCTACTTAACATATTCTGAAGAAATTTGCTTCAAAGTGCCTTTTAGTAATGTTTACGAGCTCTTGTTCTTCGACACGGGGTAGCGGAGCAGGCCCACTGGTTAAACTCTAAATTTTTTTTAAATTTCCCACGAATCACTGCATTAATTTCGATAACATTCAAAAATTCAAGATTAGATAAAAAATTAATATTAAAATTAAGTTGTTACTAAAAAGTTCCTAAAGACTCTCTGAGATGGCGCTGATTTAAAAATGACGAATTCTTCATAATAACAGCCATAATATGACTGCATCCATTTTGACATCACTCACAAAAACAATAAAATTAATAAAATTTAATGTACTTTGGTCGTAAAAAAAATTAAAGCTTAGTTTTTCTGTAAGTTCGTGCACAGTAAAAAAATTATAAGAAAATTTACAATAAAACTATTGTAATTTTGGACTATAATTTTCTTACTAACTACTTTCAAATATTTTTTACAAAAATACAAAATAAAAAGAAAAGCAGTATGAAACATTATTTTTCATTCGGATGTTATGGATTTGATTTTAATTTAAAATTTTCAGAGTTTTTAATTTTTGGTTTTCGATTTAACAATTCACTCCACTTCACTAAAATGATTAATCAACTTAAAAATCTTGCTCTAAAAAATAATCACAAACTTTGGTTTTAAATACTTCAAGACTATTTGAGTTTACTATATCACAAGGTAATTCTTCTCATACTTTGATCAAAGTCACCAAAAATGAGCTTTCCAAAGAAGTCCTCGTAAAGGGCGGTAATTCGAAAGAAGTGTGGTTCTTCGCTGCTAGCCTATCCAAACGTCTTCTTCTTACGTCTACTTTTTCAACAAACAAATACCGTAGATAGTCAGGCTTGCCAACACTAAGCAACTTATACAAGAGGCAGGTCATGAAGTACATTCTACGGTATTTGAATAATGACCAGTCCAGGTTTTTACGATACGGACGGATATGTATATCTCATCTGAAATCAAATATAAAACGTATTGAAGCATTTAATGCTCGCTGCAACTTCCAGTCATTCTCGGCTATCGCATCCACTAGATCCACTAGAGCTGTAGAACAATAATCCACAAGTGGTAGAATAATAGCTGAGTATTACTTTCGTAAATAGTAAGAGAATAAAAAATATAATGTAAAATTATTATTATTCTTGTACTCATTTTCAAAATCTCCAGTGCTGCCTCTGTATCTTTGCGTTAGAAGTAAAAAAATTAACGATCGTTGAATTGAAATATTTTTCCGTTAGTGTGAATGTTGGCAGTTCACAGCGCTGGATTCAGAGCTTGTGTAAATGCAAAAGAACACCTGTATTAGATTACCTGGGATGGCGTAGCGGAAGAGTCTCTGACTACCAACTAAAAGTTCTAGGTTCGATTCCCGGTCGAAAATGCCGATTTGATTTTATAGTTACTAACAAAATTACCATTGTGTTCAACCTCCTATCCTTCTCCTTCCCTCGAATGTTGTTAAAAAAAACCGACTGTCCATTTTTACGATAATTGAATTATAATTACTATTATTATTAAGGAAGCCGCGGGTAATAAGGCCTAAGTGATAGAAATGCTATTTAAAATAACCGCTTCCGCTAAAGACTTCTCTAGTAGAAGCGTCTAGCATAGAAATGTCGCTACAAGTTTATAGAGTCCCGATACAACGTTCCTTGTCTTCTATATTTCATCATACGTCATATGCTAAAGTAGCACAGAAGAATTCCTAAAAAACGATTTGAGTAAATGGTAAACATTTTTTATAATTTTATATTTAATAATTTAAAATCATTGTTCTAATTTTTATCAACATCTTAAAAAGTATTGTTGCTCAATGAAAGTGATGATTGATCTCTAATACCAATTTTATCAAGTATAGTATAATTATTTCCAGTATGTATAACCCGCAGGCCTTATTACCCTACCGTAATAAAATAAGGCCAATTCGCAAGGTTTTTGAAAAAATTTAATTTTGTGTTTGTTTATGGTGAAAATTACCATTACTCTATTTTATTTTATGGCTAATGTATTAATTAAAAAATCAATGATACATTGCAATAATTAAATGCAATATTATCGATTTTTTTCAAAATCTCCCTTAGCTAGGCCTTATTATTCGCCGGTACCTTAATCGTTGAAAAAAATTTACGGTAGTAGATCGTAAAAGTTATTAAATGAAAAGTATAATCTACTATCGTAACTATTCTAGTTTTATAAAAATTACGATAGTCGAATCATAAAAATCCTTTTAACTTTCTTACCCTGTAAAATATTAAATTTAGTCAAACTGAAATATTGAAATCCAGATAATTTTTTAGGTTGGTTTTAAAGCACGTGCGTTGTAAAAGAGGATAATCCTATCTGGTACATTGTTCTGCATGTTCTGTTTTTATATAGAATATAAAATGTATAACATACAGGGTATAATTCATCTAAAAGTTGAGGTATAATGTAGCTGTAGCGCATAGCATGAGTGTGTCGTATTTACAAGGATTTTCTAGCTTGCATTAATATATCAGAACTTGGTTCACTATTATCATGGCATCGTCTTAAGACAATATTCAAACTTGAAAATGAAGACTAAAACTTTCTTAGCTGCATTATTTTAATCTCAATATATATTTCCTATGTCTTATACTCATAATAAACTCCCAGCTTAGAGTGCAAAATTTAAAACTTTGGATCTTAAATATTTATACACTATGAGGAAACAAAAAATTTACTTCAACAGAAAACTTGGAAAGTTTAAGTTTTCATTTATTTTTTATTTGTTGAGAATATTAAAAAATAGTTCGCCAACACCGATACCGTGAGACGATTAAAATATTATCTAGGATTAATAAAGTCCTGAGATGCATTTAAATATTCAAAATAGTTTCATTTATTCAGATATACCGTCAACAAATATATCACTTTATTGACATTTTTACAAGGGTCGCTTCGTCCTTCGCTCTAATAAATCTATAAATATGTAAAAAAGTTTCAATCAAGATCCGATCGCGATACTCAGCATCAAAATTATTTATGCACTTTAAAATTCATATTTTTTTTATTTAAAATGTCGGCAAGATAGATGACATCAAAATAAAATGCTAAATTTTTGTATTGATAATATTATAATTTAATTTGAAAAGAAAACCTGTATTCTCGCACTTATTCTTGCAGTTGATAAAACACTAGACAAAAACGATTTCTAGTAATTTTTTTATAAATTTACTCTTTTGAAAGCAGAGTTGCAGAAAAAAAATATTTTTTTGACATTTTGTTTTTAATTCAATTATTAACTCTATACGCAATTCATTAATCACATTTATTCAATTGTTGATTATTATTAAAAAATAGTATTAAATTTTTATAAATTAATTCAATATTATTCATGATTAATTTTTTGAATTTCTTATTTAAATTTTTAACTTCCTGCTAAGAAAATTGAAAATTTTCAAATATCGGGAAGTTATTATTTTTACCCCATTTGCCGAAAATCGAGTTTTCATCAGATCTTGACGTTTTGAAGTCCTAGAAAGTTCCCCTAACTATTCTCGAGATGGTGTCTGTATGTATGTCTGTACGTATGTGTGAATGTATGTGTGTAAACCTCTAATAACTTTTGAACGGCTTAGCCGATTTGATCGCGGTTGGTGTCATTTGAAAGAACGACCAAATTTAGATTTTGAATGAAATTTGGACCGATTCCAACCAGTAAATTTTGAGGAATCTTAAAAAAACTACGAAAAAAAAATTTTTCAAATCAAGTTTTTTTTTAATAACTTTTAAATGACTCTATCGATCAATTACAAAACCTAATTAGCTTTTAACATGAAAAAAACCACGTCGATCGCTATCAAGCCGGTCAAAATCAGTTGATTAGTTCGTAAGTTATCGTTGACGAAGAAAATCGAATAAAAGCGTTTTTTTCGAACTACACCGAAACTTCTGGTCCTATCAATTTGTGTTTAAAAATATATTATAGAATTTAAAAAACTGCGTCGAATGCTGCCAACTGCGTGAAAATCGGTTCGTTCATTCAAAAGTTATTGCGGTTTGAAAATTAAAAATATAGTGTTTTATTAAACTTCTATCAGACTTCTGAGCTCAGAGAGTTCAAAACTACATGAAAATTATATTTTTAAGCTCTTTGAGTTCAAAAACGTAATAAGCGCAATTTCGAGCGCTTAATTACGAAAGTAGCGAGAAGTTGCAGGGACGGCCTTCAGGGTCAACCGTTTTCCTAATTTTTTTAATGATTAATGTTTTTAAAAATTCATTAAGGGGTTATTCTAGTTCTAGTGTTCGAAAGAAGCCCATATTAATTATTTTTTTACTTAAAAACTAATATAGATAAAAAAAAATTTATTCAACTTAACAAATACTCTTTTGAATAACACAAAAAATATCTAAATTTATTTTTCAATTTTTTATGAATAATAAACGGTTGAACGTAGCTCCTTCAAAAAAAAAAGCATGGCGCTTTGATTATACATTTGGCACAAATTCACCCAACGCTGGTAAGAATAAAAAATCCATTAAGTCTTTAAAAACACGCTGAATGTAAAAACATGGCATACATTTAATTCAATGTAATGCGCTTACTAGCAAAAATGTAATTTTCACGTCACTAAACAGCTTACGCAAAATAAGTAAAAATTAATAATTGAATAAAACCAAGTAATTTACTCACACTTCACAATCCTGCTGACTGCTACAGTAATTCTTACATTACTTTACATTACATTACTTACATTACTTGTTTTAATATTAACTAAAAATTTCTTCTAAAATTAATGAAAAAGTTTTCCAATTTTCTCAGTAAAAAATTTTGCATTATTGCGTTAAAAATATTTGTGCTTAATATTTGACACTTTCTTAAATCAATATAAGAAAATGTTGAATATTTAATACAACCATTTTGATCACAAAATTTTTTTACTGTGTTTTTTCAACGGCAGGAATAAAAAATTTCTGAAAAATCTAAAAATAATGAGACTAACAATAAATAAAAAATTTTCAATGAATAAATTTAAAGAAATACGATCTATTTATTCCAGGAAAAATATATATAAATCCCGTCATGAAATATAATAATGATAACAGCCGTAACAATAATAATAAAAATCATAATAATGTTGACCCTAAAGCAACCGCTATAAATCCCTTCCTACAATAACGTACACAAAAATCTTCAATATCTGAAAAAATATTTTATTTTATGTACTACACCTCCCAGCATATGAAAATCGATAAAACCCTTTGGTAAGAAGCTTTTATCTCGAGAAAAAACCGACACTTCTTTCCCTCTTAGACTGCTAAAATTACAAAACAACCAAGTGAATCTTCGTGAACAGTTTTTTTTTCTTTTTTTATCTTTCTCGTTGTAATATAAACAGAAAGAGGATTTCTTTGTGTTAACTGAGGTATTTATAGTTTTTATCACCCTGGTCTCATTGTTTATTGTCTCGGATTTTTTTATCCTCAAATAATTACGTAGTGAATTGATAGTTCCTTGACATCACTATTGGTACTATCGGCATTGATTTGACCTCTATCTACGCTCAAGCCCTCCCTTGGTATGTTAATTACGAAGGCTCGGTTCGTGTCACAATAATAATAATAATAATAATAATAATAATAATAATAATAATAAAATTTTAAATAACCGTATCTTGCAGCAGATAGAGCCTGTATGGCAACAGATATATGAACAACGTGGCAGTAAAAGAGGCCTGTCAGGTTGCAAGGAGAACCTGATAGTGGATCGATGCGTCTTACAAGATGCGATCTACTATCAATGCAACCTGTCAATGGCTTGGATTGACTATCGCAAGGCATTTGACTCAACTCCACATGAGTTGATTTTATATCTACTCAAATGCCTGGGAGTCAATCCCGAAATAGTGGAATGCATTCGGCGTACAATGCAGCTCTGGCGAACGCGTTTTCACATTGGAAGTGGAAACGCATTGCACGTAACCGGAGTTATAGAGTACAAACGAGGGGTCTTCCAAGGCGATTCCTTGAGCCCTCTGCTGTTTTGCATTTCACTGCTGCCTATATCTGTTGCTCTCCGTAAAACTCGTGGGTACTCTGTGGGGCCTCCGGGTGATCGAATATTATTCGATCACCCATCTGCTTTACATGGATGATCTGAAGCTATATAGTGCTGATGAAGATCATCTACAAGCAGCCCTCAACATCGTAGCAGAGTACTCACGAGATGTCGGAATGTCTTTTGGGTTGGACAAGTGTGCGGTCGTACATCTGGCGAGGGGTAAGTGCTCTGATACTGGTGATGATGTCGAGTTAGTAGATGGGAGTGTCTTAAGACAATTAGACGCCGGGGAGTTGTATAGATATCTAGGAATGGAAGAGCACCGCATGCATGCGGTCTCGGAAGTCCGAACAACTCTCCAGAGCGAGTATGTTAGGAGACTCCGGAAAATTTGGTCCTCCGAACTTTCCGGCAAAAACAAAGTCTCAGCTACTAACATGCTCGCTGTCCCAGTCTTACTATACTCTTTCGGTGTCCTGAAATGGACCCGAAAGGATTTACGAGATCTCGACATCAAAACCCGTAAGATCATTAATATGAATCGGAGCATGCACCCCAATTCATCAGTCGCTAGATTATACCTCTCCCGGTCCATCGGTGGGAGAGGTTTGCAGAGTTTGGAGCGGCTTCACGACCGTTTGGTCCTGGGTTTAACACACGAAGTTGTCAATTTCACTGCAGACGAGGATGACTTTCTTATGCAAATTGTACATAAACATGAAAATGCGCATAAGGGGTCATTCTTGTATAAGGCAGCAATATATGCGGCAAGAACCCTTGGTCTTGGAGAAATAAACGCTCTTATGGAACTCCGAAAGGAGGAATTTAAGAGCGTCATCAGGAACGCCGAGGAAAAACTACTCCTTGGCGAACTGATGGACAAGTCCATGCACAGCGTGTTCTTTAAACACGTGCGTGATCATGGCTTGTCCATCCAGCTGACGTTTTCCTTCTTAAAGTCAGCGGGCCTGATGTCCGAGACTGAAGGGTTCATATTTGCCTGCCAAGATGGTGTCATTAACACTCTTGAGTACCGTAGCAAGGTGCTCCAGGTGCAGCTTCCGGACACGTCCTGTAGGAGGTGTAGACAACATCCGGAGACGCTTATGCACCTTTTGTCGGCATGTCCAGTGCTGGCGAGAGGTGCATATATCCAGCGTCACAATGCTGCCCTGAGAGTACTGTACTACTATCTTCGTCATTGCTACGGTATTGACGTGACACCAGTGCTGCCTTATTTGACAGGAGATATTCCCCAGGTTGTTGAGAATGACAGTTGAAAAATTTATTGGAACATGCCATTTGCAACAACCCGGCGGATAGATCACAACAAACCTGATATTGTGCTCTTCGACAAGGCCACTCGTGACATTTATGTCATTGAGTTCTCGGCCCCGGCTGAATACAACATCTCAGCCAAAGAAGAGCACAAAAGACAAATATATCAGGATCTCCTGTTTGAAATTGGCAAACTTTACCCAGGTTACCGTGTCAAGCTTGTCGTCCTGATTGTTGGCGTCCTAGGAGGGATGAAACAGTCTTTTGTATCCTCACTTGCCAAAGTTCCAGCTTGCTCATCAAAAGCTGAGTTCTTGGCAGTTAGGATGCAGAAGGCTGTTATACTTGGTTCTCTCCGTCTCTTAAGGGAAATGACTTTGGCCTGCTGTGATCACTAACTGCCTTGTTGTGCGGAGTGGTCCAGCAGTAACGGATGGAGCTCAGGCTGGGCCCTCGGAGAATCGGACTCCGGGGATAACCCCCCTGAGCATTTAATAACAAAATAATAATAATAATCTATATCGATGTAATTAAGAGAATAAAGAAAATTTTGTCCTCGGTATATATTTATATGATAGAGTCGAATTTTCAAGTTAAATTTAGTATCATTGATCTGAATTTGTGCCTTTCCAAGCTTTCATATGCTTTTCTTGCGATGGTTAGTTTTGTATGATGAGTTTTCATACTGCTTATAGAAAAGATTCAAATTTTAAGCTGAAGATAATATTTGTTGATTAATTGTACAGTAGTTAGCACATAATATTTATTATTTATTTTTGGTCTTAAACGTGATGACCATGTAACTTCCTATCATCGATTGTTAAAATGGCTTTCCATAAAATTAAGACGGACTTACTTTATAGCAACATATTTCTCTAAATTATTACAAATAAAAAAGCCGACTTATTTGAGTGAACAATTTATTAATATCGATTCTCGATAATCACAAAGATTAGCTCACAAATCAAATAATATTAACTTTGAAATTCCGCATTTTACATCAAATTATTATGAAAATTCATTTGTCATCACTGTTATTCGTCTTTGGCAAACATTGCTCCCTGATATTATTGGTGCTTCCAGTATTGAGGTCTTTTAAACCAAACTGTTTAATTATTTAATGGAGTAAGAGACTTAAACTACGTTACTTATTGTCACTCTCGGTGTTATTATAAATAACATTGTTGCTATTTTTGACTGTATAACAACAGATATCATATTAACCCATCTACCCTAGTGAAATCATATGAAAAATTAAATTTAAATCATGTTACAATTAATCATAAGTATTTTTATTGTTATCTTCATTATATTCTAATTCTTATATTATTGTATCTACCATTGCAGAAATTATTTCGTGTACCTTGTCATTTGACAACAGCCTTGGCATTATTAAATAAATAAATAAATAAATAATATAGATAGAATTGTAGCTAGTAGCCATAACATTTTTTTTAAATTGCTTAATTTTGCTACCATCACTGAAAGGCATTTCTTTGTTGTAACAGTAATTCGTTTATGGCAAGAGTTATCTATTGAAATCATCCATGGTTATTTTTACATAAAATTTGTGACAATATTACACAAAATTTTTTACTGTGTGTCATAAAAAGAGCGAGAATCTGAACAATCTAAAGCATATGCCATTGAAACATTTTTTATATGTAATAAAAATAAATTTATCTACGTAAAAATATATTTAGTCAATTCAACTATTATTTTTCCATCAATCAGTGTGATTTTCATTTCATTCATGTGCATATTAGATACTATATACTGTGGCAAAATCGAGAATTTGCTTTATAGGCGATAGTAGAATTTACCTACACGCTCTGTGCTTAACTTATGTAAAATATTCTTGATAATTATTGTGAATTGAGATTATCTTGTCTAAACAATTGAAAAAATTTATTGAAATAATTCTAACTTAATTTGAATTAAATTGAGATAAAAACGGCAGATATTCATTCATTCATTCATTTATTTATTTATTTACAACCAAACCCAACAGCCGTAGCCATTAACAGGGGTAATAGCCCCAGAGATAATGATATTTTTCTACCAAAAAATTAATAAATATAAATGGATTATTTCAACAAATTCTTCAACCAACAAATCCTTTGCTCAACAATAATTGATCTTTTTATCAGTGTAGTAATGATTAATTAATAATATTGATATTCTGCGTAAATATTATTCTTTAATAACAATAGTAAATGAATTTCAAAAGGGTCGGTTACAAATATATAAATATATAGGTGAAGCTAATAAAAATTAAAATTGAAACTGAGTAAAGTGATGACGAAGTTGAATAAATCGAGACTAAAACTATAAATAGATTAATTGATTGGTTGGATGCAAAACCATGGTACCCAGAAGATGTTGAATATATGTAATCTATAATATTGTTAGCTAATCCATTATGATGGAAGATCGTTACAAGGTAGGTTGTAAATTATGTCGTTAGTCACACTTAGTCACACACATCCGCAAGCGCCATCTGATTCTGGCAGGCTGCAAGCGAGAGTGAGAGCGATGAAAAGAGAAAGCAAGATAGTAGCATTTAATGTTTTATCTCCGTACTCTCTATACCTTCCTGCTGAAAGATCCTCGCATTCTGCATTCAACAGTCTACGATACTTTAACTATCCTCTTTGTCTTTCTCGTTCTCATGCTGCTTCATTTAAGATTGATACCAGCTAACTAGGTAGCAAATTGTTTGCTGTCATAATACTACTAAGTATGGTGGGCTTTAAAAGTGATTGAGCGATTGTGATTAGTGTTTGGATCATAAACCTAGTCACCTAGTAACTTGTTGAAATTATGATTTAACTAGATAGATATGTTATAGATGTGATAAAGCCCCTTTACACCGTAAGTCTTATCATTTTTGCTTAGTTACTGCCTTTACAATTGATCTGCCTTTACATTGCGACTGTGGACCGACTAAAAATCAAAGTCCTTTTTTTTGTCGCGAAATTTTCATTTGTTTGAAAGAAAAACATAAAATTATCTCTCGATGTATCCCTTCTAAGTGTCTAGCAAAAATCTGCCATCATATTAATGTAGTATCGGAAATATATTTTGTATGTAGTATGCGTTTACACTATCAGAATTGTATTTTAAGTCCTCAAGATGTTCTCAAGGACTTCACCGTAGTTAAGATATATTTTGTAAATTACATTTACTTCGTAAACAGTTTTGTACGTTTACTTATTTTTTAAGTTTTGTAGAATTTGTAATCCTTCAACATCTGTTGTTTTATGGTCCCTATGGTAGTGAAAGGAAAAGTGATCAAAGGACCCACAGATAGAAGTAGCTAGGATTTTGAGCTGGTAATAAGAGTTAGTTCTTACTGTGACACCAAAGGTGACAGACGTAGAAAGATATTAAATACGCTTATTTATATTCCTTTTCTTTATTAATAAAATTTCTAATTGTAACGAATATTGCCCAACCATTCTCTATAAATTCTACACTACATTAATATCCCAATTTTCTTGATACCTAATCTCCATTTCACTTATGTCGATGAAATCGTTCTCCCTGTTCTTCACTGTAGTCTCCAAGATTTTCAGGAAAGTGGTCGATGTGAGAATCCATAAAGTGTAGTTTGAGGTTCATTAAGCAACCTAAATTTTTGTAATTTGTCATCAAAGTCGGTCGATTCGTTGGAGAGATATCGTGAACAAAATAAAACCGAAAAAATTGTTTTTTCGGAGTTAATCCAAAATTTCTAGTTTAATCAATTCAAACTCAAAGATTTGTTATAAAACTAAATAAACTACGTCAAATGCTGCCAACCGCATGAAAATTAGTTGATTCGTTCAAAAGTTATTGAGGTCTGAAAATTCAAAAAATAGTGTTCTATGAAACTTCTATCAGACTTTTGAGCTTGAAGCGCTCAAAAACGTCATAAGTGCAATTTTAAGCGCCTTAATATGGAATTAGCGGGAAGTTGCAGGGGTGGCCTTAGGGTCTACCGTTTTCCTAATTTTTTTTTTCTTTTAATTAGTTTTCAATCTTTTCTTTAGTCTTTTCCGTATAATGTTTTTGCAAATCACGTCTAAATACGTTTATTTAGTTGTAATTAATTCAAGTAAATTTTCAGTTAGAGAATTTTTTTCCTTTGAGTAGCCATATATGTTTTTTTTTCTTCCTAAATACAGCTTGAAGAAAACTTGTACAATACTTAATTGTTGCGTAGCCTGCTAACTACTACTAATACAGTTGACAGTTGTTTCTTTTCGTGATTCAATCACTCAAAGCGCGAGAGGGCATTTAACTTGTAGTATAACAAGTACTCTTCACGAAAAAATTTGAACAAACTTTCGGAGTGAATTTTGAAATTAATTTCTTGTCATCTATTTTTAATTAATTTAACAAAACAAATATTTCAATTTATTCTTGTCGGGTACAATAAATAATTATTTTTTTAACTATTGACATTTGACATATTATTATTGAAGTATTAAAAGAAATACGAAGGTTATTAGTAAAATTTTTAAGTACATATTTGAAGTTTGCTCTGACTAAACTTTCTTGATTGTTGTATTGCAATTGGAATTTCCAGTAGAATTTCAAGAAGTTTTTTTTGGAATGGAGAATTAAGAGCATTTAAAAAAAAAATAAATTTCTATTTTATTATTCGTTCACTACACAATAATCGACTGTGGAATAGCCCACGGAGGATGAAGGACAAGTCGTAGATTGAGAAATCCACGAGAAAATAAAATGAGCCTGTCGTTTACGAACACAACCCATAATGTATACCGACATATATACATCCGTTGAGAATTGTCATGTCCCTTTAGGATCATAATGTCTTTCTTGAGAGGTGTGGAATAATATTTCGCGAGTATATATCTATACATATATGTATTTGTACGACGCATTAATATGACAATATGTCTATCTATATTCATCCAGCTCAACTCATACCTCATTTTACACTGGTGCATTTCTCCTTCATCAGTCCTAAAGCATTTTCATTTTGACATGCAGATTATACCCTGATGGATTTTATGTTCCCGGAAACGCTTAACTACACTTCTTAAATTATTTTTCGTTATTACACTTAACTCATCTCCACCTGCGTATCTAATGGAAGTTATATTTTATTACTTCGCATAAAAAAGACGGAAATTAAACTGCACTAAAAAATTTCTTGAAAAAATTTTTCGCTTGAAATCAATTAAAAAAATTAGAAAAACGGTTGACCCTGAAGGCCGTTCCTGCAACTTCCCGCTACTTTCGTAATTAAGTGCTCAAAATTGCGCTTATTACGTTTTTGTACTCGAAGAGCTCAAAAATATAATTGTCATGTAGTTTTGAGCTCTTTGAGCTCAAAAGTCTGATAGAAGTTTAATAAAACACTATATTTTTAATTTTCAAACCGCAATAACTTTTGAATGAACGAACCGATTTTCACGCAGTTGGCGGCATTCGACGCAGTTTTTTAAATTCTATGATACATTTTTAAACACAAATTGATAGGACCAGAAGTTTCGGTGTAGTTCGAAAAAATCGCTTTTATTCGATTTTCTTCGTCAACGATAACTCACGAACTAATCAACTGATTTTGACCGGCTTGATAGCGATCGACGTGGTTTTTTTCATGTTAAAAGCTAATTAGGTTTTGGAATTGACCGATAGAGTCGTTTAAACGTTATTAAAAAAAAACTTGATTTGAAAAAATTTTTTTTCGTAGTTTTTTTAAGATTCCTCAAAATTTAGTGGTTGGAATCGGTCCAAATTGTATTCAAAATCTAAGTTTGGTCATGCCCTTTCAAATAACACCAACCGCGATCAAATCGGCTAAGCCGTTCAAAAGTTATGAGAGTTTGACATAAATACATAAATACATACATACATACATACATACATACATACATACATACATACATACATACATACATACATACATACATACATACATACATACATACATACATACATACATTAGGGTGGGTCAAAAAAATCGAATAATTTATTTTTGATTTTATACTCTGAAAAATAGGTTCGTAGACACCTAAAAAGAATTCTCTCCAAGTATAAGCTCTTAATTATAACGGGAAGGTCCTCCGCTTTGCGGGTTTCTATTTTTTTCGAATAATCAGATAAAAAAATTTATATCTCGCTTCCAACTGCTTGGAAAAATATTCCGTGGCATAGATTTTGTGAGAAATTGAATGCTTTACAAAAAAGGTCTCTTATGACTTTTTCAAAAACTCAACCGATTAAAAGATATTCATAGTTGAAGTTTGGCTATTTTAAGGAAAATATTCGTTTTTATTATGAATTTTATAAGTCGATGAAAAAAATTATTTCGGATTGCGGAACTCATGATTTTGTAGGAAATTTACTGCTCTACAAAAATGGTCTCTTATGATTTTTTGATTAAGTGAAGCCGTTACGAGATATTCATCGTCAAACATTAACGAATATCAATATTTCCAGTTTTTGATCAATAATTCGATAAATTTTAATTTAAACTATGAGTTTCAGGAAAATTTACATAAATTTGAGTTTCGATCGATAAAGAAATGTTATAATAAGTTAGATAAAGAATTATTGGAATTATCATTGATTTTCCTTGGAGAAATGCCTCAAGAAAAGATTTCTTTCAAACGTCCTGGTGCTGTTCATCATGCTAGATGGATGGCTAAGGCCATTTATAGTTTGAAAATGTATCTATTCAGAGATGAATTCAAACTCTCTCAGAAAGAATTGCATGGTCTTCGTCATTTCTGTATTTTTATAGTCACATTGTATTTAAAAGCTTGGTTTTCATCAACTTCTGCAACAACTGCTGCTTATCATGACTTGCAGTTTATGAAAAATTTATTGGAGTACAAACATATCAATCCTTTGATTTCTTCAGCTACGTGTGAAAAAATGATTTCGCACTTATGGTATTTGAGCGATGAACTTGCCATTTTATCACTGTTTGACGATGGCGTTCCATTAGAAGTAAAAAAAGTATTGTTGAAGCTGTTAATACTCGTGAAGGTACAGATTCTAAAGCTAAAAGATTTGTAATTGCTAAAAAGATTTGAATTCATTGGCGCAGAGAACTCTGAGTGACTTTGTGTCTAAAAAGTCATTAAATCTTTTCAAAATCTTCGATCTACCGTATGACTTTCTTGATGTCGATGTTGAATTATGGCCTACTAATGAGAGTTATCTCGAAAATAAAGAATACTTTCAACAACTAAAAGTTGTCAATGATTCAGCAGAGCGAGCTGTTGCATTAGTCAGTGAATATAATCAATGCTTGACAAAAATGAAGAACAATTCCAGTACTTATTGCAAGTTGTCAAAGAACATCAAAAACATTCCCAAATTGTAATAAAAGAAATTATTTATAGTAATAGCGTACTGTTATGTTAAAAATATAGACAATTATATTGCAATTGATAATTCAATAAAAAATTTATCTATAAAAAAGTTAAATACTGGTTGTTTCTCACTTGATTCAATACTTTTCATATTAAATTTGACAAAGAAATATGTCATTCACTTCAAATTAAACTAATCATTGGCTATATGTCGAAAAAAATGCTCTAATTTCTTGTTTTAATGCAATCAAACAAGCTCAAGACTGAAAACAATATTAAAAAAATTGTTTATAACATTTCTTTATCGATCGAAACTCAAATTTATGTAAATTTTCCTGAAACTCATAGTTTAAATTAAAATTTATCGAATTATTGATCAAAAACTGGAAATATTGATATTCGTTAATGTTTGACGATGAATATCTCGTAACGGCTTCACTTAATCAAAAATCATAAGAGACCATTTTTGTAGAGCAGTAAATTTCCTACAAAATCATGAGTTCCGCAATCCGAAATAATTTTTTTCATCGACTTATAAAATTCATAATAAAAACGAATATTTTCCTTAAAATAGCCAAACTTCAACTATGAATATCTTTTAATCGGTTGAGTTTTTGAAAAAGTCATAAGAGACCTTTTTGTAAAGCATTCAATTTCTCACAAAATCTATGCCACGGAATATTTTTCCAAGCAGTTGGAAGCGAGATATAAATTTTTTTATCTGATTATTCGAAAAAAATAGAAACCCGCAAAGCGGAGGACCTTCCCGTTATAATTAAGAGCTTATACTTGGAGAGAATTCTTTTTAGGTGTCTACGAACCTATTTTTCAGAGTATAAAGTCAAACATAAATTATTCGATTTTTTTGACCCACCCTAACATACATACATACCTATATACATACATACATACATACATACATACATACATACAGACACCATCTCGAGAGTAGTCAGGGGAACTTTCTAGGACTTCAAAACGTCAAGATATGTTAAAAACTCGATTGTCGGAAAACAGGGTAAAAACGATAACTTCCCGATTTTAGAAAATTTTTAATCTCAGCGGGAAGTTAAACATTTACAAATAAAAATGATAAAATGAAATTTGAGGATACAAAAAAAAAGTCACATTTTTCAACAATTTTACTAATTCAATCAATTACTTTGCTTTGAGAGAAAATAAAAATGTATACTATAAAATTCTCTGTCATAATAAATTTCAAAAGTCAATTTTTCAATTTGTGACAAACCGAATATAAATTCTGAAAAAAATTGGAAAATATCAGACCTCCAGAAGATTGCCATCCCATACTTTGAAGATTAAACACATAACACAGCATCAGCGGTGGGTGGTAGGAACTTTGGCCAGTTGAACTATGCATCCAGTGGAATTCCTGAGCAAACCACATAATTCCTGAGCCAGTGGCACGCTGTAATTAACATTGTATAAACTAACTTGCCGATGGATGAAGAGAACCAGTGAAGCAGGACCGCTCGACAGAGAAAGGGGTTGCCATAACCGAAATAGTAACCCCGGATTCCCATCCGTATATATTTACACTTACACTCGCATTTCCTCCGGCGTTCTCAATCCATGCCTCTTTATCTGATCCTTTCATCCCAGAACAATCTCATGTCTTACGTGCTCCCGTGCATCCTCGTGGATCTAGCTCAGCACAACCCAAACAAGGGCTCTCAACCCCAATTTGCGAATGGCTCAGTCCCGATGCTGCTAATTCCACTGCATAAATAATTTTCCATCCTAATGTTTCAGGACTTTTGTTTATGCGATCAAGATTAACAATAATTGGACGAAACTGGATCTATTGTACAATCCTTCGTGTCCCATTCCCTCGCTGAAACCTCGTCCAACATACATGGAGCCACAACTATTCTCACCTGTGCAGTTGGCTGTAAATCAATCACAAGTTGGTCCTCTTGCTCTCGAGCTGGAGCTGGATCTAGTATCGGGTATTCTGGACTGGGAACATGAGAGTGTTATCGCAGGGTAAGTCGACTTTCAGCCACTCCCTCCCCTTCATCATCATTCATCTCGTCCATCTATTTGCACGTATGCTTATGTACTGCATACAGCCAAAATTGTAGCGTATATCGCTGAAGCAAGAGCTAGGGCTTTGTTTCTATCGATATTTGTGCATAGAGCTTGGACAGCCTGTGTCTGAGTGACTGGATTGTGGGTGAAATGTGTGTACAGTACTTCTGTCTACCTCCACTGGATGTTGGGTATCACGTTTACTTGTTATGTCGCCATAGAGAAACCGCAGAAGCATCATGTGTTATTCTACAGCACGTCCTTGATTTACTGTCACCTACTGCTGCTTCAATGGTATTGTAGGTTTGTGCTCTTGAATACTCATCATTGTACTTTCGTATGACAAACGGCACGTCTTCCTCGTCATATCATAATCTTGCTTTATTACGTATGATGTCGTTTTATATCACTTTATACGAAAGATTTTCAGTTTGAATTTTATTTTAACACTTTTCTAAGATAAAAATACCTAGTTGAAACAAAATGTTATCTTCAGTATTTCAATCTTACTTTGAAGTATTAAGTTCAAATCAATTCAAAAAATCCACGAACAAAATTAAAGAAATACAACTCATGGGTAAACAAAAAAAGTTTCTCATTCAAAATTTTATGAATTTTGTGAAGAGCTCTGCAGATTTCGAACGAATTACAAAAAGCTTAGAAAGTAAGAAAAAAAAAACACTTTGCACCGCTTATCAAATTTGACGAAAAATTATATTGCTGACTTATCCACACAGAAAAAAAATGTCAATAATTAGGAACTGACATTGCTATTTTGTCAACTAATGATAGTGACGATTTTTCGAAAACAGGTATAGATTGAACATCTGTAGCCAAGCTGAGCTTTAAAGCCACTCGACTTCAAAAATGAAGTTCAAAAAACTTTTATACGGCTTAAACTTTATAGCAACGCTTATCAGTGGATTTTGCATGATTATTACAAGTTTATAAGTACTATAATCTTTGGTATTGATTATTAATATTTTTTAGGATAAATTGATGTTTGTTACAATTAAGTTTTCCAATCTGTTACAAATTAATTTTTTATGCTTACATGATGAAGTTTACAATGCCATATAAGTTATTCAAATTCGGAGGAAAGTTGAAACAATTATCAAAAGTGAATTGTAAGGAAAGTTTATTTCTTCGTACAAATTTATCCATTGAAGCATTGATTAAAAAATGAAACAAACAATCCCCTTACAATAAAAATCCTTACAATAAAAATACATGAGAGTGTGAAGTTAGTCAATAATCGAAACTCACAAAAAATGGGACCTGATTCCTTATTGGTCGAAATTAAGGCGCGTGCGTGGCGCGCTATTTAAATTTCTAGTATTGTATAAATAGGAGAGGGTGGCCTAAAGCGGGTAAGCTAACGAAGAAGGCCTAGAAGTTTTAGTTTTTCTTCGACACTAACGAATATTATTCTATCCGACATAGTAGTGATCGAACTTCAATATTAGTAAAAACATTGTCTTAGTTAGGGCCTAAGAATTTTTTATTCATAAAATATAGAAACTGTTTAAAAACTCGCTTTGCCCTACCCTTTAGCCCAAAGCCGATAAACACTACAAATAGATGAATCGAATGATAAAACTAATTTTGATAATAAAATTGTGTATTTGGCTAACATTAAAAAAAATATTTTTAGGTATTGCAATCATTCAAATAATGATCTTATTTTTATTTCATTAATTTTAAGCAAAATATGCATTTTCTATTGAAATTGATAACAAGTTTTCAATCAAGAATGTATTTCCGCTTTTTTCTTATATTTACGTATTACTTGATAATATTGCATGACAAAATAATTATAGAATTGGATGAGAGCAGCGCATGTAGGTACCCACTTTGCCTTACCTGCTTTGCCCCAATACACGTTTTTTTGCTAAACAATTGTAAAATCAAAAATACAAAGGGAACTCTCCGAACTTGTATCGTCCTTTAGAGTTAAATGGTACCAAAATAATATGTTTTCATCAATATTATCATAAGTGTAACAGTGTTCGAATCATCTGATGACACATTCCATTCGTAATTTTAACAAATTTAGAAATTTCTTTATTTTGTATTTTGTTACTTTCTGTCAAGACTCAAACACCCAATCAGAACTTTCAAATACTCAGGAATGTTCCCATGATCACTAGAAATGCATACTTTGACATTCGCACTCAATGTCACAATAAAACAGCACCTACCCGCTTTAGGCTACCTTCCCCTACGTCAGAGACAAAATATTTCTACTTCAACTGATTATTTTCGTCATCAAATACCTGCATGAAACTCGAATGTTTGAATTCACCAAATATTTATGGATCATTTATTCATATAAGACACCTACGGAAACATTTGTACCTATCAATTAACAAATGATCCCCGTCTAAAAATAAAGTGGACTTGACAGGCGTCAAAAATAAGAACCTTAGTTTAGACAATAAATAAAAATTACTTATTTATCCACATCTTAACGATCATATTGTCGAAATATATGTGTTAATGGTGATTGACGACGCGAGGGAGCAAAAAAGGAACGATTACAAGTTCTTAGCTTGAATGGAGGAATTAAGTCCTAAGTAATAGTGGGAGAAACAGAAATTACTAAAATGTATTTACCTGCGTGTGGGTGTATTAAGTCCGTGTGTATAGAAGGGACGAGTGAGTGAGTGAATTAATAGCGGAAAAAAGAGGATAAGGAAAAAAAGATAAAATAGAAGGGAACATAATCAGGGTAATGCAAAAGCTAAACTTCATGAGCGACAGCCGCTCGTTAACTGTGGCCATTGTCTTTTATTTTATTTTGACTTCTTTTTTTTTTTGTTTAATTTTTTTTAACGTTGACGTTTTTCATTGTGTGAGCGTTTGCGTGTCACTTTGTATCACGTTGGCGGTTCGCTGGTTCGCCATTGCCAAGCGAACAATGCACCCGGTTAGGGTGTAAACGGGGACAGCTTTTCCGACAAGTGTATGGACGTCATAGCTGACGTCACACTCCCGACTACTGTACGGTAAAAAGAGTGTGCGAGTGCATGTATACTCGATCCTGTTCAACGTTTGAGGACTTGTTTTTAAAAGTTAACCGTGTAAAGTTTATCGACAGGCTAATATATAAAGATATGCTTTAAAGCATTGGATATAAATATATGAATATGTAAATGTATGTATATTTTTAGAATTATAAAAATGAGTGAGTAAAATAGCAGTGTTGTCAAATAATACATGTGTATTTACGTTCAGTCTATACGGATGATTCGGTTGTTTTATTTATCCCGAAATGGCAATCAGAATTTAAATAAAATATTAAGAGATTCTAAATTGAACGCTTAAATTTGTTATTAATAAAAAATACAAACTCAGTCTTCTATAAATATACTTGCTATCATAAATATAATTGCTATCATTATTTAGATTTAAGATACCATTCTAAGATACCAGTCTTAGGTGTGAAAAATCATGTTTCGATGCATATACCTATTGCTAAGACTAACCTTGCTCAGTCAGCACCGATTTACCGTACACGGAAAAAAAAATATTGTCACTGAGGCTATCTATTAGATACCTACTCCTAAATTCTTACTGTAGCAATGTGTATTCCTACAAGATCACTACTGTAGGGCTACTGGAGCGATCTGTTAGTTGGCTAGAATCGCTGACCAACATTTTTCTTACAGAGCCCTCTTACCAGAAAACGATTTAAATATTCAATTTTATTTTTAATAACAAAAAATTTTATTATTCATCGATTCAATCTTTAATTAATTATTATTGAAAAATTATACGGATAAATAAAAAAGAATAAGTAATTAAAAATTATAAAATAGATTACATATTAAATTAACAAGTTTTTGATAATACTTGTTTATTTTTCATGGACCATTTAAAAAAAAAATTTCACAAGAATTTAAGAATTTTCATAGTTTTATATATTTTTTGGTGATAATTAATTTTTTAAGAAATTTTTTGGAGGAGTTTTAAATAATTTATTGGATCTATAAATTTGCTCCACCACATTTTTCATTAAATTATTCGGATTTAATCCTGTCATTGCACTAATTATTTTCAATTTTATTTCAAAACTACCCAAACTAATATCTCTATTGGAAAGATCAAAAAATTAATAAGCCAAAGTTTTTTTTAATCATAATCCATAACTCCCGACAGTAGCATATAAATTACAGGTTGCTAGTAAATAATTACATTAATTTTGGAGGTGATAAAATGTGTCAACCAACAAATCTGCGCGCATAATCTGAGACTTCAACGAGGCATTTACCTCTCACAGCAATCCCGTATGGCTCTCTCAGCGCACCGGCTTAGCTATTTTAGCCAACTACTGTATTCCTGCCAGAACGATCGAATAGATGGCTCTAGTAGCTCTCCAACAGTTGGTTGAGTGGGGATAGCTACTATAGCATTACAATATTGCTCTGAAAGCGATTTTTTTTTTCCGTGTACTGTATCTTTAATACGCTAAATCGTTTTTGTCAATCGGAGGCTTCACTTGACCCTTTGAATTGTCTTAATGGCTCTGTAACATTACTTGTCAAATTAGAAACTAAATGGCGTTGAATATGTGCAATTGTTTGATTGTTACAATTATTATTATTATTTAATTTTTTTTTCTTTTAATTTTTGTTAATTGCTATTATTTTCTTGGGTTGCAATTGCTGACACATCAATAGTCGTTTCATTTAGCAATTTAACTATTGAATTATTGAATTATTATACTCGTTATAAGTCATCTTGTTATACATCAAAATAATTTTTATGTACTAACCATTGTGATAAATTATGTACTAAACTTTTATGAAAAGTTTTCATTTATTGTTGAGTTCTCTGAATTTTCTCGTGCTTTCTATAAATCTCACGACGTGTTGACACAGTATAAAAAATTAAAAATACTAAGTTCATAGTCTTAATACTCGAGTTACATAGCCGTGAATGTAACAGAATAGTTAAATGTCATATATTTATATGCATTACATACCTAAAAAATAATGGAGGTAATTGTACTGGAAAGCCGGTAAGCCCTTGCGCTTGTTAGGTAGTTTCCAATTCATATCAATCTCTATTATGGAAACTGTTACGTCAAGCGTCTTAGAGCTTCTTTCCAAGAAGGAAACGATGCACCAGCACCTGGAGTCCTTAACCATTTTCTTCTCCCGCTTTCACAGGCTTTATTTATCTTACATACTTATACATATTATCTGAACTATTTATCTCTCTCAGACTCTGTCTATATGCTTATATATTCGAACGATAGAAGTAGGAACTGTGTATAAATATACATAGATAAATATTACGCTCCGCAAGAGACTTTACGCTACATAGTGGGTATATTTTGAAGATAAAGTGCACCCTCTTCCATCTTCTACATTCATTTCATTTACCTCGATGATAAGTTCTTGCGTTGTCGCTAGTTTTATTATACCTTGACAGATGATGATAATAATAATAACAATAATGATGATGATCCAATTATTATTACCTACCCTTCTTTTTCGTTGCTTTATTCTCCTACTATTTCTTCTTCGTTTTATGTTCTTTTACCTGATACCTTTGTCTTACGTTCACTTTGACCTTAACCATTATCAATTTTCTTTCAATATTAAAAAAGTGAATGGCAATAAATCCAATGAAAGTATTTATTCCTAAGGTTAAAGGTTGAAAATATAAACCTTTGAAATAAGATTTTTTTTTTTTTAATATAGTATATTACACACCGAGGGAAGTAAAGTAAGAAATGTCTCAGATCACATGTAATTGTTGGCCGAGGCGAAGCCGAGGTCAACAAACATGTGATCTGAGGCTTTCTTATTTACTTCTCGAGGAGTGTATGCTATTTTTTTGCTCGACAAAGGCAGAAACTGGCAACTTCGTTTAGCACAGCGGGCCGAAATTTGACGCTTTCTGCCCGTCGAGCAAAAAATACTTTTTGTCAATAAATAAATTTTGTTTTTAATTTATATTGAAAGAATTTTTTTATTTTTTTTTCCTCTTTCTAGAAAAATGTTCTGATCGAATTAGATTCTGAATAAAAATTGTCGACTTTAAAAATTGTAAAATGAATATAAATTAAAATTAATCATTTGAATATTCTACACGGCGAAAAAAACATAGAGATTTTTCCTATTTTTGGATAGGAAAAATTCCTATGTTGCCATAGGAATTTTTTCAATGGTAACATAGATATTTTTCCAATGTTAACTGTTAGAATCAGGATATTCGGAAGGAGAAATTCAACAATATAAAGATGATTTAGTTTAATTTATAAGAGTATATTTAAAGTCAAAGAATGGCACGAATACTTTATTTAAAGTATTGAGTCAAAAAAGATACAAAGTACAAATATGTAAGTTAATAATGATCCGCACAAGTGGTCAGCACGAATGTCAGAGAGACACTAACTGTGGTTCCTTCCTTTTGGTAAGACCCATGTATTGAGGGTACAAAAGGGTCATAAAACTGACCGAGTTACTAGATTCCAGGTAACTCTGTACGCATCTCTAATGCTGCATGTATCGTTGTTATATTCTAACACCCCTCCTCAACGATACCCCATTGAAGAATTATTATTAATCTAATAATCCATACCTCTTCATCATAATCTTGAGTTTGACTTCTTTCAGTGGCTTTGTCATCAGGTCAGCTAAAATATCTTCCGTTGGGCAATAGTTAAAAGCCATGATCTTGTTTTCATATAGGTCATTGACATAATAATATTTAGGGTCAATATGTTTTGTTCTGTGGCTATATTTTAGTCATTTTTCCAATGGTAACATGGGAATTTTTTCTTTATTAACATGATAAAAATAACCATGTGATATAGGAAAAATTAATTTATGACATGAAAAAAATTTTTTATTCAATTGAAAAAAAATAGAAATCAAAAAAACACCATTCTGAAATTTTTAGGATATTTGTAAAAAATGTAAAAGTTTCATATGAAAGAAAGAAAAAAAAAATTAAAAATGTTTATCATCGAGAAATTCGGAGTTTTTTCGGAAAATCTAAAAAACAACGATGAAGATGGGTTCGAATAATTTTTTTCTAAAAAGAACATTCAATAAAAAAAAAATTTGAAGGAAAAAACGTCCCGATAAGTCAATTTTTGAAATAGTTATGGCAATTTAAGCCACACCGTTCATAATCTGCTGAATTTTAAATTTTTTCGAAATGTTAAGCAAATTTTGAAAAAAATTTCCTCGAATATTTTTATCACAAACCGACTGTATATCACTGTTTTATTTTTAAATTATCTGAAATTGCTCGAATAAGAAAATTGCTATGTAAATTTATAATTATTAAATTAAGTTACATAAATTTTCGTAATAAATGAATTTTTCCTAGGTCACATGGATATTTCTGTCATGTTAATAAAGAAAAAATTTCCATGTTAAGGGGCACACCTAGTGTAACGGCCTAAAAAAAACGTGATTTTTGGGAATTTTTATTAAAAAAAATACTTTATCAATTATTTTAAAATTTTAAGAATATATTTATACATGTTTTAAGAATACATAATGAAATTTTTGTAGAAAAAAATTAAATATTTTTTAAGTTATCGTCGATCTCTAACGGCGCGAAAAAAAAAAGGTCCTTCACTGCTGCAGTGATTCCGGCCTTCTCCGTGGATGAAATCTAAAAAAAAAATATCTCGTTAAACTAGATAATATTGTCTGTACAATGACCTACGATAAAAAAAAATCAAAAATTGACAATATGGCGGCGTTTTAAAAAAAATAGTCGAATTTTACCTAAAATTTTGGTCGTTTGTGGCCTGCGAAAATTCGATTTTTGATCAGATCAAAAAATCGATAGGTCATTGTACGGAGAACTATATATAGAACATGTAAAAAAAATTCGATAGTGATCGGATCATTTGTTTTTGAGTAATCACTGCAGCAAATTCGGAAAATGCTGTTTCGAGAAAAACGCGTTTAAAGATAAAATGATCGTTTCCACTGTTATAAGTGGTTTAAAATCATATTTACAGCTAATCTGCTATTCCAGGGCCATATAATACACCTTCCTCTTCTTCGAAAAGGGCTTGTTCAGCTGAAGAAGCTTTTCTTCGAGATGATCGACCTTCTTTTGAAGAAGCCCTTTGGCGATAATCAGCGATTCGTATTCTCGTGTCGTCCTTAAGAGCCGCAAAATCTCTTGCTGCAGGTCCAACTATCACTCCCATTACATTGAATATCTTCAAAATTGACGAATAACCGTCATTAAATATTGCAGTTGCAAAATTATTTGACAATTCAATAGTTTTGAAGCCATTATGAAGATGCTTGGGTGAAAAGTGCCAAAGTAAACCGTTGTAGCTTTCATTGTTGTTTTGAGTATTGTTAATTTCTTATTAATGTTCTTTACACTTCGGCAACGTGTTCCCATTATTTTTTTCACATGTAGATAGCATTCCAATTTAGCAACAGGAATATCATAAGGATTCAAATCTATAAGTCCTTTGTGGGTAGCGCTATCACCATCACCAATATAGCGGGTATATTTTACACCATATTTACTAATGGAACGACCAAACATGTCTTTTACACTATCCACTTCCATTTTTGAGGCAGATCCTTTATGATTGGCATCACATTCTTCATCGTGTAATGATAGCCATTCCTCATAATCTTCAGGTTCGCTATCTTTTTTTTCTTCCAAAAAACACAACTCTGACAATATGTAGATTTTACGCATGAATCAAGAATTTTCTTGCTGTATTTTCCTGCCAGCGTAACTACTCCGAAACGGGAAGTATGGCCACGTTTTTTCCAGGTACCATCGCCGCTAACAGTCAAATTTGTCTCCGAATTTTCTTTCTTTAATGTAAGCTCTTTTTCTTCATTTATAGCTTGCTGCATACTGAGCTTACAAACAGTTTCGGCTGCAATCTGTAAATTCGTAAAACATCCCGCAAAAGTTTGGTCGTAAAATTTGCATGCTAAATCCATTAATCCACAGAAAAGATTTATCCCATTTATTCCGATGCCCAATAGACGCATCACAGCAACAATACGTTTATTTATTTCAAATGCGTTATTAATCATTGGTCCAGAATTAATATACGAATTGCCACATTCACAAATAATAGCAATTTTGAACCCTAGGCCTCTTGAACTTGCTTGATTGAAAGTAACTTTTTTTGACAGGTTTTACACACCACTAAATTACTAATTGCACTAAAAACTGATAAAAATTGCAAAATACAATATCCATGAGATGGGTCAATCACAACATTATTGTCATTATTTTGTAATAACTTTTCTGCGGACGTACTGGTATTCGCAGTAGATTGCTCAAATGTAAATCTATTTCCGGTAAACTTGCGTTTTTTCGCAATTGATCGATGCTTAGGAACATTGTGAGTTTCTTTTTTATTTGAATATGAAGATTGATCACTCATTTTCAAGAAAATAGCACGTGTAAAATTATGATGCGCTCGATACAACGATCACAATGAGACTAAATGTGTCTGGCTCCGAAAATAATTTACGTGGCAGTAAACGAAAAATTTCTAGAAATTTGTAGAAATTATTATAATGATATATTTTTGTATACCTGAGAGCCAACAATAGAAACTGGAATCGTGTTATAGGGGCTGGAAGAGACAGTAGACTCTGAACAATACTTCAGGTACGTCTCGCAGCTAATGACACTCTAGCTGCCGAGCGGCTGCTCTTTAAAATGTTATAACTCAAAAACTATTTGATATATCGATTTGAAATTTTAATATGTTATTTTTAAAGGTGTAATCTACCGAAATATGAAAAAAAAAAAAATCGACTTTTTCGAAATTTCACACTAGGTGTGCCCCTTAACATTGGAAAAATAACTATAAATAAATTCATAGTTATTTTTCTAAAAATTCTTTAGAATTTATTTTTTACTTTCCACTCGAAATTTGAATAGCACGCTACGCGCGCGCCTTCATTTTGACCAATAAGGAATCAGGTCCCATTTTTTTGCGAGTTTCGACTATTGACTAACGTCACACTCTCATGTATTTTTATTGTAAGGGATTATACGATTGATTACTTTCGTCACATTTGTTGACTTTTAAAGAATAATGTTTTCAAATTTCTTGCTTTAAATTGCACTAAATACTAATTCAAGAGTTATGTGTAATTTTTAAATTCCCACTGTGGAAATTGAAAATTTTTGAAAATCAGGTAGTTATTGGTTTAACCCCGTTTTTCTAAAATCGAGTTTTCGTTAAATCTCGACGTTTGAGAGTTCTAGAACGCTTCTCTGACGATTTTTACGATGGCGTGTGCGTGTGTGTGTGTGTGTGTGTGTGGATGTAAAGCCCTCATAATTTCTGAACGGCTCTACTGATAGATGCCAAAAATAAATCAGCTCTGAAGATTAAAAAACCACG
Organism: Cotesia typhae; assembly: GCF_013202065.1. Taxonomy (NCBI): domain Eukaryota; kingdom Metazoa; phylum Arthropoda; class Insecta; order Hymenoptera; family Braconidae; genus Cotesia; species Cotesia typhae. The sequence continues at coordinate 2,082,976 of NW_027423752.1, forward strand.
TCGATCGCCGCCGTCCGAGTCAAAATCGATTGATTCGTTCGTGAGTTATCGTTGACGAAAAAATCGAAAAAAAGTGATTTTTTCAAATTACTTCGAAATTTTTGGTCTGATCAATTTGTGTTTAAAAGTAAATTATAGAATTCGAAAAATTGCGTCGAATGCTGCCAACCGCGTTTTAAAATTTAAAGAGTAGTGTTTTATTAAACTCCTATCAGACTTTTGAGCTCGATGAGTTTAAAAACGTTATTAGTACAATCTTAAGCTCTTAGATATGAAATTAGCGGGAAGTTGCAAGTATGATTTTTAAGGTCAACTGTTTTTCTTATTTTTCTTCATTATTATGTTCTGATTTCTGATAAAAATTGTCTTCTTTAAAAACCAAATTTGGATAAAAAACAACTCAGCAAACTCATTAAAAATTCAAAACAACAAATCGATGACTCTAGTATCCTTTTCAACTTAAATATATTATTAAAAAAAGAGTAAACTGATTTGCAAGAGAGATTCACAACATATGCATGCCCATTTGATGTACATAAAGGTTCAATCTGTATTCAATAAAGAACTACATCATTTTCTGTTATATTAGCTCGTCGAAATATCAGTGATTGAAAATACGGAAAATAGATAGAACTTGTAACTTGAATTGCCTTTATCTATAAACTATAACCTTTAAGATTCCAATCTATTGAGAGTGTAATTGTAATTTTAGCCGGAATTACACCATTATGTTCGAGCATTATATACTTCAAATTAAGTGTTCTGCATAATTGTTATTGCTATTATCATTATTACTAATACTAGATTCTGTTGTATTAATAATAAGAATAAGGAGGTGAATCTTCTGACATGAAATATAATGTGATTGTAAAATTTAAGTTGACAAAAAAAAAATCAATAAAAACTGACCTAACGAAAAAAAGTTCTTGATGTGATTTTTCACAATTTCCACGTTTTAAGCAACCTTTTTGTAACTAAGCGGCGATCGCGTGTGGAAGATCAAACAGATAAGATTTTATTCGCATTATCACGCTTGTTAGTTTTTAATGATTTCTAGCGATTACTTCAGACAGACAACAAATTTAACTAAAATCGTTGTTATCGCCACCTACTATAAAAAAAATTTACTGTTATTTTTTTGTGATCTGAAAATGTGTACGACAGTTAACTTGCCGTATTGAAAAATAATTTGCTTGTTGGCTAATGACATTCAAATTTAAAGTTCAAATTTAAAGCTGCTTTGAAAAATCATACGATTAATATTGTAAAATCCGACTCTCTCTTGTTAGGAGACTATTTAGCAAACATATAATTTTTGCCAAAAAATTACATATTATAATATTAGAACTTTTTTTACGGAAAAATTTTTTTACATATTAAATTTTATTGATTTTGAAGGAAACTTCGGTGTGAAAATAGAAAACTTTAAGACTTTAAATTTTTTGACGTAAAATAATAAAGTTTAATAAGTTTTTTTCCAGATACTTAAAAAAAAAATCTGGAAAAAAGTTATACACAGACGCGTTGCTGTAAATAGTGAGTATGGCTCTCTCAAAAAAGTGATGAGACACATTGGTGATATTTATCATATTTTATTTTTTAATTTTCTTAAAAGATCAACATGGTTATCGATACTGCCATTCTACGTCGTATCCTACATTTATTAAATTTCACAGCAGACGGTAAAAACGCTTCATTTTTAACATTGATTAAATAGAATTAACGAATGAAAATAATTGTTTAAAAATAGTTATTAAACTATTTAAGGAGTTGAGTTTCAAAGGGGTATCTTTTCATTTTTGATTAATCGACATAAAAAACTGATTATCTTTAATTACAAATATTTTTATTGAACTTTTTTAATTTAGCTATGAAGTGCTATCGGTTATAAAGCTACAATTCGATTATCATTTAGAAATCTTCATAATTTTCTAAGTAATTGATTTAAAAGAAAAAAAAACTGCTCTTTTAAAATATGAAAAAATCAGCTCCTCATTTGACCTTTAAATTTTTAATATGACTTTCATGATATTGTTATGATTCTATTTTTCAAAAAATTAAATTTGTTCAATTTTGTGGGATATAACGTTTTAGAATGGCAGTATCGATATAATAAATTTATAGATGTAATTAACGATTGGAAATTTAGTCACAAAAAAAAAATAGCAATTAACAATTGAACATTTCCACAAATAATGAATCGCATGCATAAATTACATTGCAGTAATTAGTCCTGATGGAATTGGTAATAATAATATTACCATAATGATTAATATTATACACAAATAAATGGGTATAATATTTAACTAGATAATAAATATGATTGTCATTATAACAATCAGTATAACAATTGTTATAAATTATGTGCAATGTTCATTAATATATATAACCTTACGCATACGTAAAAAAATCAATGGACATCAATATCATGATGGTGTATGTACGTATATACATGTACACTACAGGTAATTAATATTTGCATTAAGCATGCAGTCGAAAGACAAACACATTCATTCGATAACATGAGGTAATGCATTAATATTTGCTTTCATTTCCGATTAATTGTTGGCACACAAAAGCTGTGATGAAGAGACCAATCCGAGCGGTATAGGATAAATGGAAGATATAAATTATGATGATTTTTAAATCAATTTAATTAATCATAAAGAGATAATATGCAGGTTTTTTTTCAGAAGAATTTCAATTGTTCTGTGTAAAAAATATTACAGAAAATTACTTAGTGCTAAATTGTTACATTTAATTTCATTACTCATTGTTCAGTTCTTTTTTTTTTTTTTTTTTCTATAGAAAAAAAATAATTTATTCTTGTTTTATTTTTGTTTAGGCAAATTGCTTCCGCGAGTCGCCAGCAATTATATAATTGTTTGGAAAAGTTTGTTTGCTCACGTCTGATTGATGATTAAAGACTAATCATTTTGTTTAATTATTCAAATTTGCTATTACTATCGAGTTTAGCGAAAACGTTTTTCTGTTTTATCTGTAATTGTCATTGTTTTTTTTTTTTTTTTTTTTTCTGAGCTAACAAATCATTGACGACTACTTTCTGTGTCAATGTACGATAATGCTTTTCTGCTGTCAAAAATTCAGAATTGTCATTAAAATTATTAGTCGATGTTTTTATAAATTTTCAAAAAGAATCTTCATTTATTAAAAAAAACGTTCAATTAATATTTTCTCTTTATTCCATCTAAAAATTTATTCAATATTTATTATGATAAAATTTTTATTGTTTTTTATTTTTGGCTTCGAAAATAATAATTTTCAAGAATGCGAATTTAATTTTAATTTTGAGAATATTATTATTTTTTAAGTCATTCGATCGATTCACATAAAAATGTTCAAAAAATTAAAAAAAAATTTTTCAAAATTCCTTTGAGATAAATTTCAAACTTTCCGACCAATTGACTGGAGACTAAAAATACTAATCGCTTTAGGAGAACTGGTTAATGCCGTCAAGACATCTAAAATTCAGTTACATATCCAAAATATATAGCAGTTTTAAAATTCCAAATAGTGTTTGTCACAAAAAAATTCTCTGATTTTTGAACTAGAAGAGTTATTTGTTTCAAATAACTTTCAAGCTACTGTATAGATTCATTCTAAAATCATGCATAAGTTTTATGTGTTTAAAAAACTGCGTGAAATATTTTTTTTAAAAATGAAAATCGAACGATGCATTCAAAAATTATAGTTGTTTAAAAACACATTTTAAGGCGCTTCAAATTCAAACATACACAGAAAGAAAAATTTTTTGACTGGAGAACAAAATTCTTGGCTCGAGAAAATTTTCGGGTGCCTGAAGGAAGACCGAAGTTGTGTTGGCCGAAGTAATAATTTTTCTTGAAATTCTATTCGTGGTGGAAGTAATTTTTTCTTAATTTAAATTAACACAAATACTTGATACGATAAATTTTTATATTTGATCAAGATTTTTAAATACTTTAGGGAAGCAGCGCCACCTACTTCAGCTGAGAAAATAATTTTCTCACCTTGAGAAAATTTTTCTCTTGAATATTTGATACCCATTTTGTATTATTTTAGCGTGCAATTATACACTGATAGAAAATTTATGTTGACTCAAGAAATATTTTCTTGATCTAAGAATTTATTTTGGAAGATAAATGATTATTTTGCTTTAAGAATTTCTTGTCTTGATTTAGATTTTCTTGGCTTAAGAGCTGTATTATCTTCAATCGATATATTTAGTTTTCCAACCAAAATAACATTATCGTTTAAAAAACTTAAAATAATTCATCAAAGTATATTTCAAAAACTAAACAGTCTTTAATTGTTATACCGATAAAAATTATTTCTTGGAAATAAATAAATTAATAACTCAAAAGAAAGCCGTTCTTAACACAAGTCGGTAACATCTTGAATCAATGTTATCGCCTACCTTGAACCAAGTGACAAAAATTCTTGAAAGAAATATATCTATGTCTAGTTTCAAGAGTTCAAATTTTGAAGAAAAAAAGTTTCTTGAATCAAGATTGTTTTTCTATCAGTGTACATATTGAATGAAAAAAAAATGAATCAATATTATTTGATCTTCACATTTGACATGTTAGTCAATAAAAATATTAATGAAAATTTATTTCTATCGAGATATTTAATTTTTTGGAGCAAGAGAGAAATTTTCTCAAGACAAGAAAATTTACTTCTATCAAAACTAAATTTTTTGGAGCAAGAAGCTGAATTTTCTCAAAACAAGATATTTTTTTTATTTAAATAAACTTTCTTAGATCAAGATACGTATTTCTTAAAGCAAGAGAATTAATTTTGTTGGAATAAAAAAAATTTTTTGATTCGCTCAAGAAAATAATTAGAAAGAAAAATATTTTCTCGGTTCAAGTGAACCTTTCTTTCTGTGCAGCGGGAAGTTCTAGGGTTAGCCTGCGCGGTCAACCGATTTCCAATTTTTTTTTTTTTTTTTGTGAGTACAAGATGTTATTTTTCTGTCAAAAATTTTGAAATGTCATCAAACGTTTGTTTTCAAAATTTTTTAAGTTCACATGAAGCGAAAACTTAAAAATTTTGTTATTACCATAATTATCGTAAAACTTATCTAATCTAAGCCGAGAAAAGATATTCTTCCGATATATAGATATATATTTGAATGACTCGATACTCTATACATATTTAACTGTCTAAGGTATTTATAGATCTTCCGATCCCCACTATGATCACGCTGTTACTTAACGGTTTCGAGAAAATGTACAACAAATCAGTATCAGTTGTTGATCGGGGCTCATTCAGTCGATACTTAACCTAAACCGGTGTGACGTGCTAAGCATATAAGCAAACAACTTACTAACAATTACTTAAGTTTATTAAAATAAAAAGTTTATTTACTCATAAACTTAAATTAAACCAATCCTCTTGCTTATTCACTTATCGTAAGACATCCGTCCGCTGGATTATTTTTAACTATCACGTGCACAGTGCGTAGTTAGTTTTCATTTGTTTTCAATAAACCTTATCATTATAGTCACAAGATACAGTTTTATACTATAATATCAAGTTATAAGTTATAAGTCATATGTATCTTACAAGTGACTAATTTTAAACAAAATATGTGCTTCTAATTCAAAACTTGTTACTTCCCGTAAGTACTTAGTTAATAATAATAATAATAATAATAATAATAATAATAATAATAATAATTTATTCATTACGTTTTTTCATATTAACATCCACATTAAATATCAAAAGCCGTGTGAGTATAATTAGCACCGAAAGAAAAAAACTCAATGACATTGTCAACTGTTGTATCGCGTCATCGCAATTAACGTCTAAATTTTTTTTCTTGGATTACCAAGTCTAGGAGAATTAATGGACAGTAGAACAATTGTCTGCTATTGTCACTTGTTTGGCGGAATAACGAGACACTAGACACAATATTCTAGTTACAACATTCAAACTTAGATATATATAGCAAGATTTAAGGTAACAAACATAGTACATAAGCTTGAATTCATTTCAGTCATGACCTTGTAGTAAGTGTTGTTGTCGTTGCTGTTTAGTTGCTATTAAACCGCATCGTGTCATGTACCTCTATAATGCGTACAATGTTTTTGTATTGATCCAACAACCAGTTTGACTTGATGTATTGTGCGCTTTGTATTGCATTCGATGCGATTTTTAAATAAATCGGTGACATGCTAATTACTCCGAGTAGGAATATAAACACGAGCTTTGTGAATCGACCGATTTGTGCTTAAATATGCTTAAAAAAAACAATTAATTGATTATAAAAAGCTTTGATGCTTAATCTTTATTTTATAGAGAATGTCAAGTTGAAAATGAAAGATTGAAACTCAGTTATGTAATCCCGGATTTGAAAAATTTAAGATCAAGAATTGAGCTTTCCGTGAAAAAATTTTCTATAAATTCATAGAAAAATTGATTACATTAGGCATTTGACGATATGACTTTATACGCTCATATTCGTTCGGATAGAGTCATATATGCCCATATATAATTTTGGAACTAAAGTTAGGGTTGCAATCCTCCGACAGATGGCGTATGATCGATAAATCATCTCTATAGGAGAGAGTTATGTCTGAGATAATATATTATAAAATTTAAATAAACTTTTTTAACTGTCCCAAAATGATTATCTAACATTAAATATTAATTTAATAAATTTTTAAATTTACGACCTTTTGTTCAATACGAAATGTTAATTACTACATGTATTAAAAAATAATTTTTCCGATGTTCTTAGCGGAAAATTAAAAAAAAAATAAATAAAAATTCAATAATTGTAATGATCTTTTTTTGGTATCGCGAGAAATTTAAATAGCGTGCTATGCGCGCGCCTTAATTTTGACGAATAATGAATCGTGGCCCGTCTATTGCGAGTTTCGACCTACGTCTAACTTCGAGACTTTCATGTATTTTAATTTAGAGGATATATAGCCATACATAGAAAAATCAGCAAACATTACGAGTTTTTTAATTCAAGTATGCATAAATAGTTTGCTTAAAGAGCGGTTGAAAATTAATTTTCAAACGTGTTTTGCTCATGTACACCGGAAGAACAAGATGACACTGGATATCATCCCACATTATACTCAGTGATATCTGTGGTGAAAAAAATTTTCAGATAGTAGCTAGTACAATCTAGATTATACAGGATGATATCTGGATTATACTCATTGTAATCTGGATACTATCTACTATCTGAAAATTTTCTTTACCCAGTATAATCTGGGATGATATCCAGTGTCATCTTGTTCTTTTCGTGTATAAGACGAAATTTAAAAAAACGCTTTGCTCTTCGATAAATAATTAAATTATCTATCGAAAAGCGGAACGCTTTTTTTAAAAATTTTTATTTATTTATACATAAAATGCGTTTTAAGATTCCATTTGTTATACAACTATGACAGAGATACTACCGTTTGACTAATAGAGGGCGAGAGAGAAAAAGGTGTCAATCCATCTCAACTACAAAAAACATAATAATAAGTAAATATATTGCATGCTTTTTTTTATTTCTTTAAATGTTTCATTAAAAAAAACACACTTCGTCTTAGTGACGTCACAAATTAGAGCTGTCATCTCCTGGAATTCTTTAAAAACTCATACTACTGCTTACATTCACTAGTATCATGAATGTATATTTGTAAAAAAATTACACATGCTGCCGAAAAATAGAACTTTTAAGAATGCGAGTTAAAAAAAAAATTTCAACAAAATAAAAAGAAATTGTAATGTTATTTTCAGATAGTCACTTGTAATAATCAAACGAGAAAAGTGAAATAATTCATGTGCTTCAAAATTTATGGTGTTCATTTATTCGAGAATTCAGAAGAATTCACCGTGACATTTACAAAAATATTTTTAAAAATCAAATTTTAGTTATTTTTATCTTCTGAATTGAAATAATACTTTAGTAATTTTAATTTAAATTGTGTTCTTATGAATGTTAACTAAGTAATTAATTTTTCAAAAAAGAGATGCGTATTAATTAATTAGAATGACTTTCTCTGTTTGCGGTTAGTAGAAATTTTTCACTTGATTTAGTTACTTCCTATTTCTATTGTATCACAAAGAATCCAAGGGCTGTAATTTATTTCCCGGGTGCATAGAGGTGCATTCAAATCCAGACGCTAAATCAAGTTATAAATAAAGGTTTCTTTGTACAGAGCACCAGTGTAATGTATTTAACTTAAAATAAGTATATATATATATATATATATATATATATATATATATATATATATAGGAATTTACTTGATGGCACTGACTTTGCAAGGTCGTATCGATCGTTCTATCTTCACTTAGCTGTATATTTTATTTGTCTGTTATGAAAATTCCCCGCTAAACAGGTTTATTTTTGTAAACATTGGTGATTGTTATGAAGGTAATGTGTATTTAGTTTTGTCTGATGCTTGTTTTTGTTTACAAAAAAAATTGTATTTTAGTAATTGTCAAGTAAAAGCTTAAAATAAGATTTTTATCGCTTCAATGCAGTTTTATTTTACTTTATGGCAATAATTTAACGAATGTGTAAAAACAGCTTCATGAAATACGGAAAATAAAGATTGATATTCCAGTATAAAATTTATGAACTACGATATAAATTTAGACAAATTTCCGTATATTCATTTCATCCTTACAGCTTTCGAGAGAAATTTACTTCTAAAAAAAAACTCCTTATACTTTCTTCTTTATAAATCAGCCTCTACTTCTACTATTTTGTTCTTTTTTTATAGATTTACTTCTATCTAGAAGAGGCTGCTTCAAGTTAAACCTGTTACTGAGATTCTATTTCTCAATCTTAAACCCAGTATTCCTCTTCGGCAATTGTATTTTTCGATATACTCTATCACATTTATCGAAAATCTATAAAAAATCATGAAAATCCTCGTTGATAGATTACGCACTTATATTTACCAACACCATCTCCTAGCGTTTAAATCAAAACTTTCGGAAATTTTATCTCATAATCACACATGAATTTTTTTTTCCTCAAAGTCATCACACCTATAAAGAAGAACAATTATAACTTGACTTTATGGAAGAAAAAAAAATTCAGCGAATAAAAAAATACATTATTAATGAGTTTATTATTAAAATTATGCAAGCGAGTTTATGAAATGGCTGTTGACACTCAATACGTTAATAATGTAATTGAATAATTATTGGCATGTAGTGTAAACGTTTTGTTAATTCACCTATTCATCCGCTCGCTCATTAAATAGATAGGTGCATTTATAATATTTATTATGCCGCTGGTATAGTATAATGGATAGATGATATGCACGTGCTAAGTGGTTGTATAAGTAAATAACAAAGTTACTAAATGAGCAATAATATTAGTGCTAGTATTACAAAAATAGACGAGTGCAGTTACTTAGAGTTAACTTAAAGATCTTATTAATGTAATGTAACGAGGAACCTCGATCTTATTCGGCCATGATACCGACCTCCACATTTTATGTATATACATTGTTATATATTGCTCATTATATTTATATCTGCACGCTCTCAGATAAAATACGGAAGTCAGGTCTGAAAAGTAGATTTTAGTAAAAAGAAAATTAATAATAATAATAAAATAAATAATTATAATAATAATTAATTAAATAATAGTAATAATAACAAATTAAATAATAATAATAATTTTCAATGTGTGACTCGAAGATCGATGTGTTTACTTAAAAAAGAGTTAGTCATTATTTTTAACTTAGATACCCGATCCAATTTGAAGACTATTTAATTTTTATAATTAATCTTTCACCACAAAATTTTTGGTATGAGATCTAATACCGTCCTCAAGTGAAAATATAACAATTAAAATTTTAATTTTAAGAAAAATTCATTAAAATTGTTTAAAGATGCAATTTGTGTATTTTTACCTGAAGACGGTATGAGATTTCATTAGGGAGTGCCAAAATGTAACTTCCGTGATGGACCTCTCAAAATTCCAATTTTAAGAGGTTTATTACGGAAGTTACATTTCGACACACCCTAGATCTTATAGCAAAAATATTGTGGTGAAAGATTAATAATAAAAATTAAATACACAGTAAAAAATTTTTCGTCATTGCGTAGAGTGTTAAAATTTGTGTGTAATATATTTAACATTCTAGTGTGTTAAATCATTAAATTAACACATGAGAATGTTAAATTCTATACACTAGAGTGTAATATTCTACACACAAATTTTAACACTCAACACAATGATGAAAAATTTTTTACTGTGTAGTTTTCAAATTGGATCGGGTATCTAGGCTAAAAATAATAACCAACTCCTTATTAAATAATAATAATAATAATAATAATAATAATAAAACCCGTAAGATCATTAATATGAATCGGAGCATGCACCCCAATTCATCAGTCGCCAGATTATACCTCTCCCGGTCCATCGGTGGGAGAGGTTTGCAGAGTTTGGAGCGGTTTCACGACCGTTTGGTCCTGGGTTTAACACACAAAGTTGTCAATTTCACTGCAGACGAAGATGACTTTCTTATGCAAATTGTACATAAACATAAAAATGCGCATAAGGGGTCATTCTTGTATAAGGCAGCAATATATGCGGCAAGAACCCTTGGTCTTGGAGAAATAAACGCTCTTATGGAACTCCGAAAGGAGGAATTTAATAGCGTCATCAGGAACGCCGAGGAAAAACTACTCCTTGGCGAACTGATGGACAAGTCCATGCACAGCGTGTTCTTTAAACACGTGCGTGATCATGGCTTGTCCACCCAGCTGACGTTTTCCTTCTTAAAGTCAGCTGGCCTGATGTCTGAGACTGAAGGGTTTATATTTGCCTGCCAAGATGGTGTCATTAACACTCTTGAGTACCGTAGCAAGGTGCTCCAGGTGCAGCTTCCGGACACTTCCTGTAGGAGGTGTAGACAACATCCGGAGACGCTTATGCACCTTTTGTCGGCATGTCCTGTGCTGGCGAGAGGTGCATATATCCAGCGTCACAATGCTGTCCTGAGAGTACTGTACTACTATCTTCGTCATTGCTACGGTATTGACGTGACACCAGTGCTGCCTTATTTGCCAGGAGATATACCCCAGGTTGTTGAGAATGACAGTTGCAAAATTTATTGGAACATGCCATTTGCAACAACCCGGCGGATAGATCACAACAAACCTGATATTGTGCTCTTCGACAAGGCCACTCGTGACATTTATGTCATTGAGTTCTCGGCCCCGGCTGAATACAACATCTCAGCCAAAGAAGAGCACAAAAGACAAATATATCAGGATCTCCCGTTTGAAATTGGCAAACTTTACCCAGATTACCGTGTCAAGCTTGTCGTCCTGATTGTTGGCGTCCTAGGAGGGATGAAATATTCTTTTGTATTCTCACTTGCCAAAGTTCCAGCTTGCTCATCAAAAGCTGAGTTCTTGGCAGTTAGGATGCAGAAGGCTGTTATACTTGGTTCTCTCCGTCTCTTAAGGGAAATTTTGACTTTGGCCTGCTGTGATCACTAACCGCCTTGTTGTGTGGAGTGGTCCAGCAGTAACGGATGGAGCTCAGGCTGGGCCCTCGGAGAATCGGACTCCGGGGATAACCCCCCTGAGCATTTAATAACAAAATAATAATAATAATAATAATAATATTTTGGTGATTTTCCAAAACTAACAATGACAATTATTATGTAAGTTCGCTCTAAAAATGATGTTGAAAAAAAAATTGGGATCGGATCAAGCCAGCAGTCAAATTCGATTTCAACATTCACATTAAATGTTACATTATACACGATCACTTGATTTACAACCATGAAGGTCCAGGTTCGACTCCTGGCTAGGTCTGATCCCCAAATTCTTTTTTGAAGTTATTCTCTTTCTTTTCAGTGAGTTTACATTATAATTAAAAAAATTTTTAATTTGTAAAATTAAAATTAGTAATAAAAATAATAAATAAACAGTCATAATAATAAAAATAGTGAAAGTAAATGGAAATGAAGTCAATTATGCTGTTATTTATTTATATTAATAACTAGCTAATTAATATTTTCTGCTTATTAGACTAAATTATCAATCAAACCGGCTCAAGGTTTGCGCAAAGTTTTTCTTTCAAATAAAGAGCAAAAAGAAAAGTTATAACAGTATGACAGCTTAATAAAATTGGCTCTCATAAATTTTATTAACATTGGACGGATAATCCAGAAGTTTCGACAGTTTAATTCAGTTCAGTTGAATTCATTTGCATGTGATATATCCGCTGCAATAACTGCTCGTATACTGAAGATTTAATGTATTAACATAAATCATCTGAATACATTAATATCAGCATTAAAATACCCATTGTTTATAGTTTCAGACAATCGTATTACTGTTTTGTTCTAAAGGAGTCGCGATACCATGTCATATTCTATATTAATATAATATATTTTATTCCATATTATTATAAAAAATGCATTAACATACTTACCGCATTATAATTTTTTGTCACTTTTTTTTGTCGAGTTATACTAGTTTTTTTTTTATAATGTACGCATCGGATTACTCATCACTTATAATAAATTATTTATATTATCACAACTTGTAGGAAAAGCTTGTGGTTAACTCTAAAATTTTTTTCTAGATTATTGAAATGATACTTACAGATTTTTGAATAGAAGATAAAATTTGTTGAAATAAAAAAAAGTATATGATATTTCTTTTAAAGCCAGTTGAATCCATTCAAACCCTACCCGCGTATTAAATTACGAGGCTTTTTCACCTAGATTTATCCGGCAGCAAAATACTCCAAATATCGACCATTAGTATCAGAAATTCAATTGGCATATCGCATTTATTTTGAATTATTATCACTGTTGCTACTCTTTGGTCAATTCATAGAAGCTTCAATAACGTACTGCACTCATACTACCTTTATAAAAAAATTAAGTTGATTCAAGAGAAAAACTCTAAAACCAAGTACATCCCTTCAAAAAATTGAAATATCTTGAATTAAGTATAAAATTTTTTTAATTTTAAACCTACGCAAACTATTATTATATTTAATTATTTATATATAATTATTATAATTATGTAATTATAATTATAATTTATATATAATTAAATTTAATATTATTAATTAAAAAATCAGGTTCTTATTCGAATATAAATTTACAATTTTTCGACATAAATTTTTTTTATCAAACATGTCGAATAAACGACGTCGGTGAGTGACTTTAATGAATCATTAACATCAATAACTATTTAAATAAATAAATCTTATGCTGTTCATTTTTTTTTTTTTTTTTATTATTCACCTCTTAGAAATATATTTTTTGAGGCTAAAAAAAAATTAACTTAAATTAAGAGAAAATTTCTTGAATGAAGAAAATAATTAAAAAAAATTTCACTGGCTTGAATCAAAATGGAAAATTCTTGACTTATGTAAAGCTGTCATTGACTCACCCAGCATTGACCATCAGTATCTCTGTCATTATTCAAGCAAAAAAATTAATTTATGATAATGAGTTTGTTGCTTTTTTGCTAATTAATTGCTTTAATTAGAATCTTGTTGGTTGATTAGATTCTAAGAAATCATTAGTAACGTCGGTCAATACTGGATTGTGTCAATGCTAACTTTACAGACGTAAATTCTTGAATCAAATCAAATTCACTCAAACTAAGAAAATTTTATTAGGATATCAATTTTTCTACTTAAATCAAAGAAGACTAAGAACTTCAAAATTATTTACTTGATTTAAGTAATTTTTATTTCCTGTGTTTAAACAGATATATATTTCACACTGAGGTAGTATTTCTGAATTTCTTTTCTTAATCAGGAATGTTTATCTTTGCTACACGGAAAAAAAATATCGCTCTCAAAGCAAATTGTTATGCTATAGTAGCTATCTCCACTCAACCAACTGTTAAAGAGTGACTAGAGCCATCTGGTAGATCGCTCTGGCAGGAATACAGTATTTGGCTAAAATAGCTAAACCGGTGCGCTGAGAGAGCCATACGGGATTGCTGTGAGGGGTAAATGCCTCGTTAAAGTCTCAGATTTTGCGCGCAGTCTTGTTTGTTTGCATATTTTATAACCTCCAAAATTAATATAATTATTTAACTATTTACTAGCAACCTGTACTTCATATGCGTCTGTCGAGAGTTATGGATTATGATTAAAAAAAACTTTGGCTTATTAATTTTTTGTTCTTTCAAATAGAGATATTAATAGTTTGGGTAGTTTTGAAATAAAGTTGAAAATAATTAGTGCAATGGCAGGATCTAATCCGAATAATTTAATGAAAAATGTGGTGGAGCAAATTTATAGATCCAACAAATTATTTAAAACTTCTCCAAAAAATTTCTTAAAAAATTGATTATCACCAAAAAATATATAAAACTTTGAAAATTCTTGTGAAATTTTTTTTTTAAATGGTCCATGAAAAATAAACAAGTATTATCAAAAACTTGTTAATTTAATATGTAATCTATTTTATAATTTTTAATTACTTATTCTTTTTTATTTATTCGTATAATTTTTCAATAATAATTAATTAAAGATTGAATCGATGAATAATAAAATTTTTTGTTATTAAAAATAAAATTGAATATTTAAATCGTTTTCTGGTAAGAGGGCTCTGTAAGAAAAATGTTGGTCAGCGATTCTAGCCAACTAACAGATCGCTCCAGTAGCCCTATAGTAGTGCTCTTGTAGAAATACACATTGCTACAGTAAAAATCTACGGGTAGTTATCTAATAGATGGCTTCAGTAACAATAGTTTTTTTTTCCGTGTAAGAAAATCTTTCTAACTTTGGTTAAATAGAGCCGAGTATTCTTTCTTAATAATAATTTTCCCTTTTAAATTTTATCACTGTGTTAAATATGTTTTTCTGAATTATAAAGTGTTTTTTTTTTTTTTTATTAATTAATAATTCTCAAAATATTTCGTTTGACATCGACACTCTAAAATGCTTTGCAATATAAAAAAAAAAGTCTCGCGCAAGTCAACATAATAAAGATTAAAGAGATAACTAAAAATAGTTTCTCTTTTTTCTTCCCTATTTTTTTTATTTTCATCAAAGAATACTGTACAGTCAGCTCTCAAGTTGTATTTTATATTGCACATTGCACGTGTATATCTAAAGATCCCAAAGTAGCAGGTATACATCCAGAGGTTGCACTCAGGCCGGCAATGCGTGAACTACCACGTCATTTGGGTACCCCAAAAATATCCTTCCTTGCCAGACCAGTTTTGTTATTCTCGAGCCAGTCTTTATCTTCATTTTCTTACATTAGGCTTTCCGTTGCGTCAGTTCGTGGATTTTGACTCTGGCGATCGGGACGTGGAAACTCACTTGCTCCTTTTCTTCGGTAACTACATGATATTTTCTAAAAATAATTAATTTAATAATTAATAGTATAATAACAAATTAATTAATAACAAACTCGAGCGAAATTCAATTGAAAGTTTTTACATTTATAATTAATTAAGTTATAATTTGGCCGCTATTAGGTAATTTACCGTTAGTTTACTCTTCCTCAAAGTTTCGTAATAAGCAGTGATGAAAAAGTGTCGCATCGAACCATCCTCGTTCTCTTTAGTAGCAAAACTCTCAAAGCAAGGCTACACTTGAAACTCTTTGGGAAAATTATACCGTGGCGTATATATTTGTAAGAGAAATAAAAAAAAAAAAAAAAAATTGCTTGAATTCAAAGGAAAAAAATACGAGAGTCGGGCAGAAAAATATTTTATTCCAGTTTTGTCTGTTTTAAATAAAAATAAGAGTAGAAAAAAGAAACCGGTCGTCCCTGTACACTAGACATTAATTTTTTTTTTTATTATGGTAAAGTAACGGTCCCTATGTATGATAAGCTCGGCAAAAATTAGCCATCTATGGCGTTACAGTGAATTATTGACTATTTTTTAATGTATAAAATTTTGTTTATTTTCTTTGAACATTAAAGAACTGTCAACAACTCTAGACAAACTCTCTGTGGAAATATCAACCCTTAACATTAATGTTAACAGCTCATCACGGAATTTTACATTTCTTATTTAAAAAGGATAAGATTTTTTTACACGCTTTTTATTATAATAATGCTATACACTGATAGAAAATTTATGTTGACTCAAGAGATATTTTCTTGATCTAAGAATTTATTTAGGAAGACAAATGATTATTTTGCTTTAAGAATTTCTTGTCTTGATTTAGATTTTCTTGGCTTAAGAGCTGTATTATCTTCAATCGATACATTTAGTTTTTCAACCAAAATAACATTACCGTTTAAAAAACTTAAAATAATTCATCAAAGTATATTTCAAAAACTAAATAGTCTTTAATTGTTATACCGAAAAAAATTATTTCTTGGAAATAAATAAATTAATGACTCAAAAAAAAGCCATTCTTAACACAAGTCGGTAATATCTTGAATCAATGTTGTGGCCTATCTTGAACCGAGAGACAAAAATTCTTGAAAGAAATATGTCTATATCTAGTTTCAAGAGTTCAAATTTTGAAGAAAAAAAGTTTCTTAAATCAAGATTGTTTTTCTTTCAGTGTAGCTATGGTTATAGCTTCACCTGTATGTTTGTTTATATGTTTGTAACCGATTACTTTGGGTGCGATTTTGATCCACTTTAAACGGTCAAATTTAATTTAAACTTTGTAGATTTATCAATGAACGATGACAATACACTAATTCGATAAAATCATTTCACTACCCAATTTTCAAAATAAGATTTTTGTTAATTTATTTAACTTTTATCTGTAGTCGGTAAAGCAGAAATTGGTGTTAATTTTTATTTTCAATCATTATCTTTAACCAATTTATCTAATATTAACAAATTTTCGAATACCAAAGAGGATTTTAATTCAACAAATTAAATAATAGTTTAACCAGACTAAAAAAAATACACTTTTTGCCGAAAACCGAATTAAAAAAATAGAAAACAAATTTAAATAAATATACATTAATATATTAATATATTAATAATATTGTAATTAAGAAAAAAATGTATGTTATTTTAATAAAAGCGTGGGGTGCTTTTTGAGATATTATCGCAATGACAATCCTTCTTATATCCGTCAATAAAGCATTTATAACTATTGACACAATGCGCCCGATACTTCTTTTATAATAAAATACAGTTTTTGCATCAGGTTATTTATTTATTTATTTATTTTTTTGATATGTTGGAGATATTTATTCTAAAGTTAGATATTAAGAATTTTGAGCTTATCAAAAGCAAAATAGAGCCGAAAAATGATTTAATTTAATAACTTTTTCGCATTATTTGACAAATATTGTAATAAAAGAATAAAAATTTTTGAGTTCATCTGATAAAATGTAAAGATTTTTCTGTCACGTTACTTAAAAGACAGATTATCTTCAAAAACTCGTTACTTTAAAATGCTCAAATATTTAGTAACGTCATGGTAACTCATAGAAAGGAGGGATGAGGTCATCAGTATTTAATGAATACGTCAGTAGCAAGTTTGAAATTCACCGGAACAATGCATAGCAAGGACGCTCGTAAAAACGGTCCAAGTGTTTTCTTTAATTGTTTACATAAAGAAAGAGCATATATATTTCCTTACTGTAAGTTTATATCAAACTAGATTAAGGAGCACTTTATTTCGTAAGTTTACGACCAAGGAAGAAATTAAAGGCAGATGCTATTTATCTTAAAAAGTCTTTAAAGTAAATAGTAAAATGTAAAATGTTGACTGCTTTTACAACCCTCTTTCCATGAGGACTTCAGAAATAAATTTTTGGTTCTTTGCTGTGGAAAAAATTTTCCAATATGGGCCGACAAAGCTAATTTTAATATCTTGCCATATTCGGTCATATATGGTCTTATAATCACGTCCTGTTTTTTTATTTCTCAAATTTTATGATAAATTTAATTTATTTCGAGATATTACGTATGGTTCTAACTTTTAAGAAATATTATTTTTCACATTTAGTTTACTTTACAAATGGAAAAATTTATGATTTTTAAAAATCATTTAAAGTAGAGAGTTTATAATTCTCCTAGTTTAGGGTTGGCAGTAAATCCCTAAAGATAGAAACCGACTCAATAATTAACTATGATTTTTTTAACTTCTCGCTAAGAAAATTGAAAATTTTCAAAAAGAGAAGTTATTGTTTTTACCGTGTTTTCCGAAAATCGAGTTTTTAACATATCTTGACGTTTTGAGGTCCTAGGAAGCTTCCTTGACTATTCTCGAGATGATGTCTGTATGTAAAACTACGAAAAAAATTTTTTTCAAATCAAGTTTTTTTTTCATAACTTTTAAACGGCTCGATCGATTAATTCCAAAAACTAATCAGCTCTCAACATAATAAAACCACGTCGATCGCCACCAAGCCGGTAAAAATCGGTTGATTCGTTCGTGAGTTATCATTGACGAAAGAAATCGAATAAAAGCGTTTTTTTCGAATTACACCGAAACTTCCAGTCTTATTAATTTGTGTTTAAAATTGTATCATAAAATTTTAAAAACTGCGTCGAATGCCGCCAACTGCATGAAAATTGGTTCATTCATTCAAAAGTTATTGCGGTTTGAAAATTCAAAAAATAGTGTTTTATCAAACTTCTATCAGACTTTTGAGCTCGGAGAGCTCAAAACTACATGAAAATTATATTTTGGAGCTCTTCGAGTACAAGAACGTAATAAGCGCAATTTTGAGCACTTAATTATGAAAGTAGCGGAAAGTTGCAGGGATGACCTACGGGTTCAACCGTTTTTTTAAATTTTTTTTTTACTTCCAGACCAAAAATTATATATGATGATACATTAGGGATAGGGCTGATATGGACATGTAAAATCATATCATTTATCAAGACTTATCAATAAACAACACGCCAGATGTGTTTATGTATGTTCTGACATTGCCAATTTATAAAGTAGGATTTATCTAATATTATAGATAGATGTAACAAATTTTCGGAAAAGGCCGTACATATGAACATATCAGGTGACATAAGAAAATTTTTTTACGAATGGAATATCCAATTAACTTGAATTTAAACTATATTCAGTCCAATGCTGCTTAAAGTCCGGACATTATGGAGCAAAAGGCGGCAGTGTTCTTAATCCTCAACGCTAATTTTTTCGTCAGTTCATATTTTTTCCAAGGCAGTGCATCTGAAAATGAAATAAGTTAATTTCAGAAACGAAATATTCCGTAAGCTTTGAGAATTGACCGTAAGATAATGCTCTTTGAAAATAACGGAAGCAAGAGGAAAATATTTTTCTCAATGAATTAATAATAAAATGTACGTAATATTTATAAAGAGAATATTCGCATCAAAAGATTGCTTTAAAGATTGAGGAAACAAATTTAGACCGACTATTTCTTATCTTTGAAAATTAATCCCGCTCTCAAGAAAATCTCAACTTTTTTTTTCTTTATTTATAATAATACTAGCGACCCGGCCACGCGCTGCTGTGGCTGAGTGATTTAGAAAACGTGCACAACACTGAGAAAATTTGAATTAAAACGTACCGCCATCTATGATATATTTGTGTCAGGCAGTACTACAGTTAACTGTAAGGCGCCATCTGTTTCAGACGTATGAAACTTACAATTAATAACAATAATCAACATAAGTAATCATTTTATTGTTAATTAATAAATATTGCGACCATGAATTGAAATGAAAACTATCCTATCTCTCAAGTTGGAACAAAACACACATTTAAAAGAAAAAATAACTAAAATCGGTTAAGTAGTTTAGGAGCCCATCGCGGACAAACATCGTGACAGGAGATTTATATATATTAAGGGGGTCAATTGAACCATTCGATGCGTTTGTATGAATTAATAATTTTTAAAAATTCACGTTGTTTATTGACTAATTTATGTATCGATAATGATAGTAGACATAATAAACTACCATTCCAAGAAAAAAAAAATTACAATTTAGTTTTAATTCGAATAGTAAAAAATTACTAAATTTTTTTTGGTTCAATTGACCCCCTTCTGCCCTATTTTTCTTTCTAGTAGATATTTTTCCTCAGTAAGGATACTGATATTTTCGTGGGGAAAATGGAACAAAACTTGCTTTCACTGTTATAAAATATCAACGTTAGAAAAAAATAAACTTAACCTCATTTAATTAACACCGAAGAATTATTGCACAATGACAGTCTATTTTCTATTTTCTATTATCAATGAACTATCAAGAATTACCAATATTGATTGATAAATATTAGCCAACACTCACAAAATTATATGTGAAGACATGTTATTCGACGTTTAACAATTGCAAACAAACGGCTGCTTTTTTTACGTAACAATTACCAATACAAGGTGATAATCAGAAAAATGATGGCGCCACTATTACTTTTAATATGCTCTAGAATAGCATGGAGATTTTTAGCCCAAGGAAATTACGCTTGGTATTTCTGTGGGGATTATATCAGTTTCCTAACAGTAAAAATAAGTATTTCTACTGCAAGAATAATCGTTTAATATAACCTTACATTTTGGGAGAAAGAACATTTTTTTTTTTTTTTTTGATAAGAATCATCGCATAAATGATTATGAAACAAATATCATTACTTAAAAAAATATTCCCTATAAAGTCAATATAATTATTTGAGAAAAAAAAAAATTTGCTTACATACTTCTGAAAAGCTAATCTGTTATTGGTTTTTAATTTTATCACCAAATCAAATTTTTGTCTAATTCAAAATAGTAATAGTTGGTTCACAAATTTTATAGAAAATAACTAAAAATTCAAAATCATACCAACAATCTATTTCTTATGGGTAATTTCATTAAAATGTTTTTAACAAAAAAAAAAAAAAAAACGATTTTTAGAAACACGTACATGTATCGTCATCATCTGAGAAGATAGAAAACAAAATATTTTCAACCTTCCTCACTTATTATCTTTTACCGTTTGATTCTGTACACGCTTTCCGATAACACGATAATAATTTGCAATGTAAAGTTAAACTTACGTTCAGTCTGCCTCAGCCCGCTATTTCCGTTTGTTGCGAGAAAATTAAGTTGACGCTAAACCAACACACTCACGGTAAATATTTTACTTGGTTATTTTTTATTCAAATATTTGTGTAATTAGCGTTGTTTGTGCACGTTTAGAGACAGGCATATTCATAAAATAATTATCGAACATTAGACATTCATAAAAGAATTTTTCTGAATTAATTTGCTATTGAGTATTTTACATAAAAATTATTAATTAAACAAATCACATAATAGTTTCTTAAGAACTTGATAAAAAATTCACACGCATGTGGGATGAAATTTTGCGCTAGTTCAAACACATTGCATGTAATTGAATAATCAAATTATTTTCAATGAATAAATTACTACATAATTGAATTAAAAAAAAATATATATACTTTAATTTTTTCTACCAGCAATAATTAATTTAATTAATTTTTAAAATTTCATTTTTTTTAATTTACTGTTTTAAGTCTAAGGAATTTTTCCATAAAAAAATTTTGAGGAATTTTAATAACGACGCATGTAACTAAATTATTTTCATAAAAATATTAATTTTTTTGCAAGCATATTTCACTTGTTAAGGAATAAACTGCATCAATTATTAAAAGTTAAATACCGCTGTAAATATTTTTATAAATATGTGAAGAATTCTCCTTGTGATAACTTTGTTGAGAATTTAAAAAAATACAAAGAAGGTTAAATATGAGACAATGAACATTACAAGAGTGCTTTTACATTTTTTTATTATTTTAAAATAGTTATTCTTCAACCTCTATTTATTTATATGACTATGTTACTTTTTATTGCTTCAATGATCCTTAACATAATTAAGTTACATCAGACTGATGAATAACGTGCAGGGACTTGTCTTTAATTGAGTAGTTTCACAATTACCGATAGGTGGCGAAATGTAGTCGAAAACTTTCGTGGGCAGAGCGGTAAACAATGTAATTGAATATAAAAACTTTAATACAATATTAATTTTTCTCATTTAGTTTTTTAAATATTTTTTTTTTAAATTTGTATTTCTATTAATATTTAAATGAAAAAAATTTCTTTGGGTACGAAATAAAAAACACTTGTCGTAAATATGAAAATTCATCTGATAAAATTTTTAATCCTTTATAATTATTATTAATTTCGACGGTGAAAATTTGTATCAAAGGATAAATGTAAAGAATATTTTCAAAGTTTTGAAAACTGCGGTGTCTTTTTTGTAAAATAATCTCATAAAATGTCCCGATGAAATCTTTTGTAATAGACATACTTTCAGAGTATTATAATATTTATGTTGATTCAATATGACTCACTTGAATTAGAGTAATTGTAATCTTTAAAATAGGCGTATTATTTATGGCTTTCCAATAGCTTCTGAAAAAATTTTATGATATTTTTATACTATTTGTAGCGTAATACATAGGAAATTT
Organism: Cotesia typhae; assembly: GCF_013202065.1. NCBI lineage: Eukaryota > Metazoa > Arthropoda > Insecta > Hymenoptera > Braconidae > Cotesia > Cotesia typhae. The sequence continues at coordinate 2,105,333 of NW_027423752.1, forward strand.
ACTAACGAGAAGCAATTTTTCAAAGTATGCAATAGTTCTAAGTTTAATGAGTTTAAATGAATTTTTTGAAAGGAAAAATGAATATTCCAACAAGATATTTGCACTCCCTTTCTCTATTAATGAAACATGTTTGGTCAAATTATTGTTTCTAAAGTTTTTTTGAGCTTCTGTGTCATTGTTACAACAGTTTGATAGAGAGAATCTTTGTTTACAAATATTGAAGTAATCGTGGATATTATTTATTTCTCTGATATATCTTCATTAAGCAACTATTTAGTTTAGATTAACTACGACTTTTTAAAAGAAATTTTTCGACCCTTAATCTTTGAAATTTGCCTGACTGTAAGCACTGAATTTTTTTTCATCATTTTCTGTGGCATCAAAATCAATTAATTAGTATTTTTATTAAAAAAGTCGATTCAATCACTAATATTCTGGATTTATCTGTTTATGGAAAAGTAAGCACGATAACTTTTAAAAAAGTAAATTTTTCAATATATTTTTAAATTTCCTCGTCTGCCTTATGTAAAAAGTTGTGGAATAAAAATTTTATCTTAACATGGTTTTGTTTAATCATAATTTATTTCTTGGGCTGGCAGTTGGAAAAATTTTGCGTCCTTTGAGCAGTCATACTTAATAATTAATTTTTAAATACAGCTTAACGACATCTGATGCTAAATTCAATTGTTTCACTGGCTGACTGCCGGAAGCACTGTCTTTAATTGGTTATTTTTTTTTTTTTTTTTTTTTAGATTTACGCATTGAAACAAAAGAGGACTTTCATATCGCATGAAATAATACTATCCTGCAGCTAAATTTAAACGAGCTTTAATATTGAAATGCAAGTAAAATTAAGTTCGTGAAATTTATTTGTAAGCAATTTATCATTTAAATTATTTTTTCAATTCATTCTTAAACACTGAGAGAAAAAATTTCTTTAAGAAAAAATTAGCGTTGTCTTAATAAAAATTAAATTGTTAAAAATACTCAACTAATTAATTTCTTATCACAACAATGTCCATTTGTTGCAAAAAAAATTTTTCTTCTCAGTGGAGTAAATTTTAGATATTTGTTTTTTTTTCTATCGATATTAAATTATTGAAAAATTGATAATAGCATTAGGGTTATTAGTGAATATTACTTGTACACAGAAAGAAAAATTTATTTGAATCAAGTAAATAATTTTGAAGAAGTTTTTTTTCTTGATTTGAGTAGAAAAATTCTTGAACTAAGAGATTTTTCTTGGTTTAAGTAAGTTTTACTTGATTCAAGAATTTTTCGTCTTGATTCAAGATAATTAAACTTTTCAAAATTATCTTTTTGGTTCAAAAATTTTTCATTTGATTGAAGTCAATGTTTTTTTCTGGGTATATTTCATTTTTATTTTAAGTAACGTTCGTATAGCACGAAGGGTCAAGACACTTCAGCATTAGTCATCCATACCCAGCACAATAATTACCAATAAAAATAAGCTATAAAATTGGTAATGCACAAGTACGATTGCAATAACTTCTGTTCGGTAAAAAAAAAAAAAAAAAAACTTTTTCGTACCTGTTGTCTGAAATTCTAGTAATTTCATAAACATATTGACAAAACTCATATTCTAACTGATTAGAGTATCATTTGTAACATATAAAACTAGAATACTCATACAATATATTCGCAATAAAATTTCTTGTCTACAACTCTTGTTCACGACAAACAATAAAAAATTGTTTTTGTATGCTTTGTTCGTGTTTTTATTTTTGTCCAGCAGAAAAAAAAAATTACGCTGATTTTTTTACGATCAAACTTTTTCAACAAAATCGCATTGTAAATGAACAATTACTAAAACTAAAACTATGCTTTAGGTTTGATAAACTTAAATGACTTTGAAATAAATAGGAAAATTCAGTTGAGATGATACTTTAGTTTCCGCTCTGTTTAAATGGACAAACTTGTCTAAGAATACCGTTATCAGTAAATAGATCAACTTCAATGTACAAACTGAAACAGCTAGAGTTGGAGGTAAACAAACAAGCATAAAAAAAAAAAAAAAAATTCAAAGTCCAGATCTCGAGGCTCGTATTTTCTCAATACAATGTCAAGCAAATTCTACTAGAACTCGTTTTACGGACAATTTACAAAATAACATATCGACAGTACTATAAATATCAACGGACCTATTTAAATAAAAAGTAACTTTAGTTATTTTTTCAAGCAATTTTTATTATTGTCCACTAAGAAAATAAAAGCAAAAATATAAATATAAATAAAATGGTTGAACTTTAAAAAGTAAAGTGAATAGAAAGGAAGAAATAGCCTGCATTCTATTTCCTCTTTACAATTTCTACCTTCTGCTGTGTAAAATTACTGAGACCCGATTATACTGTATACGCGAACTTCATTCCATTCTATTTCCTGTTTTTTTTTTTTTTTTAGATTTTTTTTTCTTCTAGTTCGTCATTACAGTTATTATTTTTTTTTTTTTTTTTTTTTTTTTTTTAATAACAGACTTAAAGGTTAACTGTATGTAATACTCGATGATTAAAAAGTATAAAGTAAATATCGAGCAAGGTAGAAAGAAAACATTTAATGGAATAAAATTTACTAAATTTAATTCAGGAATTGAAATAGTTATTTTTAATTTGATTTTCTTTTGAGGGAGTTAAATTCCAAACAAGCTTTTTAAAAAAACTTGAATGGGTAAAGAAATTGATAATAATAAAAATATGAAAATAATAAAAATATGTGATAAATCTAAATGTCCTTAAGCCCTTGTATTATTCGTGAATTGATCAAAGTAAAAATTAAATCTCCAATAAGTTTATCGTAATAATCTTAATACTATTTTCAATTTTTACGCGATTCATAATGCAAATAAAGCATCAGAAATAATATTTAATATTCAAAACTAAAAAGACAAAGTAAATAAACAAATAAACAGATAGAATAATTATTACCAAGTATGAAGGAAAGAAATTGAAATACACACATTTACGAATATAATTGGTTTTTCAACAAACAGAATTGGTGGGTAATATTGCATGAATACGGAGTTTAATTTATTGCGATAAATATACATAGAGAGTGAGTTTGCTAGGGAAAAAAAAATCTGGAAAAAGACCGACGATCATATGAAAGAGGAGGTTGAGTTAAAAGAGGATGAGGACAACTTCATAATTAATTAAATCGTTCTTCTCCCAAAGCTCCACTATATATAACAATCCATGCACATTTATTTTTTAAATTACCCGTTGGTGCACCAACATTCACTATATACATATACATTTCCCGTTTAAACTTCGGCAATATCACGGCGTGTTTCTCATCATGCCTTGAGGAAAACTTTTCGGACACCCCAAGGTAAATCGATGTTTGAGTTTCATACAAAAATTTAACACTGTTGATTTCATTTTTCAACTTTCTATGCCATGATTTTACGGGATATTATTCTAAATGTATGTGTATTAAGGATGAAACATTTATTGGCCAATAAAAAATTTATACAGATTAATTTGATTGTTTAACATAATTTATGAGTTTAATTCACTTAACTCACACTACTGGGAAAAATTAAGGGATAAAAAAAAAATTCCCAATTTTTGGGCAATTTTTAACAGGCTATAACTTCGAAAGAAATGGTCGTACAGGAAATAAAAAAAAAAGAAATTGTAGCTCCAAGTGTCTATTTTTTAGATTAAAACTTTAAAATTTTGTAGCCTGCGCAGTTTTTGAGTGGTCTTAGATAAACCAGCAACAAACAATTTTTGAAATTTTATTAGAAAAAATTTTCTTTGCTTAACTACTATAAGGATGGGATACTTTAGTCATCTCGCTTTCATTCCCTTTTTTATTTACCTTGACAAATCCATTTCTCACCGAGATATCGATCTTCAAATGGAAAGGGATCTTTTTGTCTTTGATTATCGATATATCAGCAACCAATGATCGCACAGAAATTTAAGGGTGGGTTTCAAGAATTTGAATGAATTTTCTTCAACGATTAGCTATTGCTTTTTAAAAAAAAATTTTTTTCCTTATGTCACATGAATTTGAAAATGCAACAAAAAAAGGGCTTTTAGTGGTTTTTTGGAAAATCGAGTGCTGGATTGAGAATATTAAGGAAACCACTACTGTTAAGTGAGTAATTTTTTTTGTTTCACTCGATCGAGCTTTTGAAAAAATTAAAGGATTACGTTTTTTGCTCTGAAAAGCTCATAATTTTTTAAAAGAAGAAAAACAATTTTTTTAGGGCTTTTTCTACTTTATTCTTCCAGAAAGTGTCTAAATTTTCAAAGAAAAAATTTCAAAAAAAAAAAAACAGTATAAGGTACCCGCGAGTAATAAGGCCTAAGAGATAGAAATCTTATATACTAGGGTGTGCCAAAATTCAATTTTCATGAAGAACCTTTTAACATTGAAATTTTGAGTTCCGCTTTTAGCAGGAGCTGTGTTTAAGTATTTCCCAAGATATCTTGGGGTGAGACGATTTATTTGATTTTCATAGAATTTTTAATAGGAGATTTAGTTGGGCACTCCCGGCCAAAATTAGAAATTTCAGCGGAAATACACAAACTAAACTCCTGTAAAAAAATTCTATGAAAATCAAATAAATCGTATCACCCCGAAATATCTTAGGAAATACCCAAACACAGCTCTTGCCAAAAGCGAAACTCAAAATTCTAATTTTAAAAGGTCCATCAAGGAAGTTACATTTTGGCACACCCTAGGGTCCATGTTTTCGATACTAAGTTAACTTCATTCTACCATCAATTTTAGTATATAGTTTGTAAATTTTCATGCCATATATAATAGCTAAATTTGTCATTAAAGACAAATTTGGGAACTGGGGAAAATAAAGGATAAAGGGGGAAGGGGAGGACCTTTACTCAGTAGGAATTTTCGGTAATCGAAAAAGTAACTCGGACAGCTCAGACCGGGAATCGATAGCTGTCCTAATATATTATTAGGATTTCTATATTAATAATCTCGGTTATTTATTTATTAATAAATATAATATAATTTACTATTATTATATAATAGTATATATATATATAATATACTATTATATATTATTAGTATATATACTATAATTCATATTATGTATTTATATATATAATTTGGATTTATATATATAAATTATAATATACAGGGTGTCTCAGAAGTCGTGAGCCACCGGACAGGGTGTGGTAGAAAATTGGATTCTGAATAGAAAAGTCCTTTACCATTTTTCGATCAGACCCATAGAAAAATTACTACAAATTTATGAAAATAGACCAATGAGGAGCGCGGTTTAGCGGCAGAACGGTAGGCGCAAGAGCGAGCGAGTGGAAGCGCGACAGGCAATGAGTGCGCGCTCGCTTGCACACGTGTGATATCATTGCTCAGTTATAGCGGGATGCCCGCATGCAATAATAATGATCAATGATACTCCTGTAAATAAAAAAAAATTAATATTAGAAAAATCATCCCATAGACAGCCCCATAAAATAAAAAATGTGCGATTTTTTGATAATTAAAACTCAAATTTTCGGTGTCACCGAAAAATGAAAAAAAAAAAAAAAAAGCCAACAGTCATATTCAATGATACCCCTGTAATTAAAAAAAAAAAAAAAGAAAAGTTATAAAAGTACCCCATACACTCTGAGATACAGCCCCATAAAGCCAAAAATTTGCGATTATTTAATGATGAAATTCAAATGATCAGTGTGCACTTGAAGTTAAAAAAAAAGCAATAAAAATAATCAGTGACACTACTGTAGACCAAAAAAATTGAAAAAAAATAAAAAACTACCCCATAGACAGGGAGATACAGCCCCGTAAAGCCGAAAATTCGCGATTATTTAATAATGAAATTCAAATGATCAGAGTGCACTTGAAGTGAAAAAAAAAAAGCAATAAAAATAATCAGTGACACGACAGTAGGTGAAGAAAATTTTTAAAAATAAAACACTACCCCATAGACAGGGAGATACAGTCTCATAAAGCCAAAAATTGTGCGATATTTCAATAATTAAAATAGAAATTTTCGACGACTACTCAAAATTTCAAATAAAAATCTAGGACTAATAGTTAACTATACCCATAACAATCAGAAAAAAATTAAAAATTACAAAAACCACCCCATAGACACTAAGATACAGCCTAATAAAACCGAGTATTTCGGGATTATTTAACATAAAAATTAAAATATTCACAGTGCATTCGAAATAGAAAAAAAATACCAATCAAAATTATCAGTGGTACTTTTGACCATCAGACAAATTTAAAAATTGTAAAAACACCCCATAGATACCGAAATATGACTTGATAACGCACAAAAATCGGGATTGCTTAGAAATTAAAATTCAAATTATTGGTGCCCATTGAAAATCAACAAAAGAAACCTTTTGTACTTATCGATTAAACTCCTGTGTATCGAAAAAAATTATTATTTAAAAACCACCCCGCAAACTCCGAATTATGATCCCATTAAGCTGAAAATTTCTGATTTTTAGTAATTAAAATGCTACTTCTCGGTGTCCGTTGAAAATAAATGAAAAGTATGAAAACTCATTTTCAGATATACTCTTGTAAGCAAAAAAAAAATAAGATTTGAAAAAAACACCCCATTAACGGCGAGATAGGACCCCATAAATCCGCTAATTTGTGATTTGTTAGTAATTGAAATTGAAATTCTTGGTGTCCATTTAACAACAACAAGAGAAACCTGTTGTACTTTTAAATTACACCCTTAAAAACATAAAAAACCTTAACTCTTGAAAATCCACCGCATAGACACTAACAAACATCCAAATAAAGCCAACAATTCGCGATTTTTCAATAATTAAAATTCAAATTTTCATATGACACCGAAAATTTCGATATCAATCCACAAAAAATCGATAAATCGCGGCTTTATGGAGGCGTATCTTGGGGTCTATGGGGTGAATTCTTGAATTTTGATATTTTCATTTATTAAAAAGAGTAAATTGGAAAGTGGAATGAGTTTATGCTCTTTATTTTAAGTGGACACCGAGAATTTCAATTTAAGTCAATTAAAAATCGACAAATAGCGACTGTATGGGGATGTATCTCGGTGTCTGTGGGGTGGATTCTAAAATTTTGATTTATTATTTTATAACAGAGATAACATTAAAAAGTACAATAATTTTCTTTTACTTATTTTGAGTAGACACCGAGAATTTCAATTTAAATCAATAAAAAATCGAACAATTGTGGCATTGTGGGGTTGCCTCTCGGTGTTTATGGGGTGGATTCCAAAATTTTGATTTTTAATTCATAAAAAGGTTAAACTGGAAAGAAAGATAATTTTCTTTGAGTTATTCCGAGTTGACACCGAGAATTTCAACTTAACTTCACAAATAATGGAGAAATCGCAGCTTTATGGGGGTGTATCTCAGTGTCTATGAGGTGGATTCTTAAATTTTGATTTTTCAATTCTTTACAAAGGTTACATTGGAAAGTACGATAATTTTTTTTAAGTTATTTTCAGTGGACACCGAGAATTTCCATTTAAATCAATGGAAAATCGAAAAATCGCGGCTTTATAGGGTTGTCTCCTGACGTTTTTAGGGTGGATTCCGAAATTTTCTTTTTTTAATTCATGACAAAGATTGAACTGGAAAGTGGGATAGTTTTCTTTGGCTTATTTTCAGTGGATACCGAAAATTTCAAATTAAATAAATGAAAAATTGACTAATCGCGGCTTTATGGGGGCGCATCTCAGTGTCTATGGGGTGGACTCCATAATTTTGATATCTTTGTGTATGACCGAGGTTACATTAGATAGGAAGATTATTGTAATTCTGTTATTTTAAGTGGACACCGAGAATTTCAATTTACGTCAAATAAAAATCGACAAATCGCGAGTGTATGGTGTTTTTTCAAATCTTATTTTTTTTTGCTTACAAGAGTATATCTGAAAATGAGTTTTCATACTTTTCATTTATTTTCAACGGACACCGAGAAGTAGCATTTTAATTACTAAAAATCAGAAATTTTCAGCTTAATGGGATCATAATTCGGAGTTTGCGGGGTGGTTTTTTAAATAATAATTTTTTCGATACACAGGAGTTTAATCGATAAGTACAAAAGGTTTCTTTTGTTGATTTTCAATGGGCACCAATAATTTGAATGTTAATTTCTAAGCAATCCCGATTTTTGTGCGTTATCAAGTCATATTTCGGTATCTATGGGGTGTTTTTACAATTTTTAAATTTGTCTGATGGTCAAAAGTACCACTGATAATTTTGATTGGTATTTTTTTCTATTTCGAATGCACTGTGAATATTTTAATTTTTATGTTAAATAATCCCGAAATACTCGGTTTTATTAGGCTGTATCTTAGTGTCTATGGGGTTTTTGTAATTTTTAATTTTTTCTGATTGTCATGGGTATAGTTAACTATTCGTTATATTAGTCCTAGATTTTTATTTGAAATTTTGAGTAGTCGTCGAAAATTTCTATTTTAATTATTGAAATATCGCACAATTTTTGGCTTTATGGGACTGTATCTCCCTGTCTATGGGGTAGTTTTTATTTTTAAAAATTTTCTTCACCTACTGTGGTGTCACTGATTATTTTTATTGCTTTTTTTTTTCACTTCAAGTGCACTCTGATCATTTGAATTTCATTATTAAATAATCGCGAATTTTCGGCTTTACGGGGCTGTATCTCCCTGTCTATGGGGTAGTTTTTTATTTTTTTCAATTTTTTGGTCTACAGTAGTGTCACTGATTATTTTTATTGCTTTTTTTTAACTTCAAGTGCACACTGATCATTTGAATTTCATCATTAAATAATCGCAAATTTTTGGCTTTATGGGGCTGTATCTCAGAGTGTATGGGGTACTTTTATAACTCTTTTTTTTTTTTAATTACAGGGTATCATTGAATATGACTGTTGGCTTTTTTTTTTTCATTTTTCGGTGACACCGAAAATTTGAGTTTTAATTATCAAAAAATCGCACATTTTTTATTTTATGGGGCTGTCTATGGGATGATTTTTCTAATATTAATTTTTTTATTTACAGGAGTATCATTGATCATTATTATTGCATGCGGGCATCCCGCTATAACTGAGCAATGATATCACACGTGTGCAAGCGAGCGCGCACTCATTGCCTGTCGCGCTTCCACTCGCTCGCTCTTGCGCCTACCGTTCTGCCGCTAAACCGCTCTCCTCATTGGTCTATTTTCATAAATTTGTAGTAATTTTTCTATGGGTCTGATCGAAAAATGGTAAAGGACTTTTCTATTCAGAATCCAATTTTCTACCACACCCTGTCCGGTGGCTCACGACTTCTGAGACACCCTGTATATTTCATATAATTATATCTGTTATATTATCTATAATATTTATATATATATATATATATATATATATATATATATATATATATATATATATATATATATATATATATATATATATATATATATATATATATTATTCCTTAGTGGTTAGGATTAAATCGAACGCGTACGCGCGCAATTTGAATTCCTAGTACTATTTAAAATAACCGCTTCCGCTAAAGACTTCTCTAGTAGAAGCGTCTAGCATAGAAATGTCGCTACAAGTTTATAGAGTCCCGATAAAACGTTCCTTGTCTTCTATATTTCATCATCCGACATATGCTAAAGTAGCGCAGAAGAATTCCTAAAAAACGATTTGAGTAAATGGTAAACATTTTTTATAATTTTATATTTAATAATTTAAAATCATTTTTCTAATTTTTATCAACATCTTAAAAAGTATTGTTGCTCAATTTAAGTGATGATTGATCTCTAATACCAATTTTATCAAGTATAGTATAACTATTTCCAGTATGTATAATCCACAAGCCTTATTACCCTACCGTAGTAAAATAAGGTCTATTCGCAAGGTTTTTGAAAAAATTTAATTTTGTGTTTGTTTATGGTGAAAATTACCATTACTCCATCATATTTTATGGCTAATGTATTAATTTAAAAATTAATGATACATTGCAATTGTTAAATGCAATATTTTTTAATTTTTTCAAAATTTCCCTTAGCTAACCTTAATTATCCGCCGGTACCTTACTCTCAATATTAATAGCCTCGCGTTTCACTCATATTAGTTCGCGATGTGTTTCGATTTGCGTTACTTTCGCTAACCACAGACGAAGATGCTTTAAGACTCCTTGAGGCTTAAGGGTTAATCTAACACCACAAAATCAAAAATACGATATTTTACTTTTTTCCTTAACATTGTAATATCTTATTTTATTTTTTTTTTTTTTTCAAATTATCTTTCAATTTAATCTTATCATTAATACTCTTAAAGCTTCTAACACTTCCTACTATTAATCATGTAAAAATTTCGATATGTTAATTTGTTTTTTATGACACAAAATTGCTAGTAATTGTCGAATAAAAAAAAAAAAACAGAAGAATTTTGCATGTATGTGACATTAAATAACAAACAATTTATGAATTTAACGTCTCAAGTAATTATAAAGTGCGAGAACGGATGCTAGAATAATCAACGAGCGTTTATTTAGGCGTGAAAAAATAAGATACACATTAAAATACAATTTACGTATGAGTTAGTAATTATTATTTATTATTGTTATTAGTTTTAGTTTCTTCATTTTTTTTTGTTACGGATGTTATTTAATTACCGGATGAGAATAAGATAGTCTTTTGTATCGCATATACTGACAGATGATAAATTGACTGTTATTACTATTATTTTTTACGTGAATCACAAATTACTGCTTATTCATTATTACACTATATTTATTAATATTGACACCTTTAATTTAACACTTGTATATTACAGTGTATGATACTATACTCGATAATTGTATAGCGCGTTGGGGAATTAATTAGAAATTTATGCCGCAGTGTAAATATAATAAATTCTTTTCAATTGATTTTATTAAAATGTTGTCACTGAAATTTATTCGATATGAATGTGTATTTTATATCATGAAATTATTCGTGTATGAGATTTTCTATTAATCATTTTTGTCTATGACATCTACGTTTAATGTATTTTCCAAGCTGCGCTGTTAAATACTTCTCACTTTTTTCCATACAATAAAATAAATAAATTTAAAAACTGATCGAGGAAATTTCGACATTTCGATAATTTTTCAGAAATTTTTTAGAATAATTTTCAAAAATACTCGAAGGTTCCTTTCGAGATTAATCAAGTAATATTTTTTAGAATTTATCATTGAAAATTTCTTAGAGGAATTTTTTTTACTTCAAAAACTTTCTAGAATATTTTAAATTGCTAAAAAATCTTATCAAAATTTCAAAAATATTTCTCCGAGCGCCACAATCGATTCTGTCAATAATTATTCTCTTCCAAGTTTTTTAAGACGTTCTAGAAAATTTTTAGAGCTTTTTATACTTTCCAGAAAAAAAATCAAATAAACTTCTACATAATTTTCAAAAATATTTTAAAAAGTTCATTCTAGAATTATTTAATTTTTGAGAAATATTTAAAAATTTTAACATTTCGAAAAATTTTCTTAAATTATCCAGAGCATGAAAATATTTTCAATTCATCCGTCCAAATTTTTTGTCAATTCTTAGTGAGGTTCCAATCAATTTAAAAACATTGATTTGTTTTTAATTATTCGTTCTTATCAGACAATTAAATTGTAAATCAATAATTATTGTTATTATTTCTTTGTCCTACACTACATGTTTTCGAAACTCGACAATCATAATCTAGCTAAGAAAAAAAAAATATTATTGCCACTTACTGTTATCAATAGTTGAATTTTATCAATTATTAATCTCTATTAGCTTCGAAATATTCGATACAAAAATAATAAAATTAACAGTTATTACTGATAATTATTTCTTGATAAAAAAATCATCAGACTTAACTATCCAATTAAAAAAAAAAAAAAACTAACATTCTTGACTCAATAAATTAAACCGGTGAGTAACGATTGCATAAATTTTCCTCAATTATATTTAATAGTTGGTGAGCATCATTGCCGTGAAAAAAAAAAGTTATCGAAATACGTTTACGATCCACCAGTTGGTAGATTGTAGGCAGAGAAACCAGTCCGTTCAGTCAATATTAAGTGATATATGTATACATCTACACTAAAATATAGATATAGACAACTGGACATGGTAGTGGCATATGTGATATTTAAACTTCACATACTTAAATAAAAGTGTATTTGAATGTAACGATACACTCATGATAACCACGTGATTGTAGCGCACGTGACACTTTAATTGCTGATGAAATACATTAACTATAATATTTAGTTTTTTATACATTTATGTATTGCCATGCGTATAGTGTATGGTACTTAGTGAAGTAGAAAGCTGAACATTTATTTGCGTCGAGATCATCATTAGCTGTATAGTTTTATATCTTAAATCTCTACAACATTTTTTCATACACGTGCGTAAATAATTTTATGTTGTTTTTAAACCAGTGTTAATTAAGTTATCTTTCTTTGCTTGAATTATAAACTGATAAGTAATTAATAATTAATATTTTATGATTAATTTGTTTGAAATATTTTTTGATAAATTTTTTCACTCTACAACGTAATCCTAAAATTTTTTATGAACAAAATTAAAAACAGTTAAGATAATCCTAAAGTGCGCACGCTTCATAAGGTTTATTTATTTAAAAAAAAATTTATTGTATAAGTTATTTTTAATAGAAAAAAAAAATAATTCAGTCAGTTCTTACAGAATGCTTAAAAAATTCTTTTGTTTTTGTACGAGTGTATCATAGTTAATTTTGATGAAAATTCTTTTAGAAAAAATAGATATTTATGTCATAAGGCCGTGAAGTGGCGGTTTTCTGACAGCGACGATATTTCGATATGAGCTTAAGGTTTGTGGTGGGAAGGTTCGAAACGAGCGTAATTTTAACGTCCGCGGCGTAGCCGAGGATGGAAATTTACGCTCGTTTTCGAACATTCGCGTCACAAACATTAAAGCGAATATCGAAAAAAAGTCGTTGTCAAAATCGCCTCTGAACGGCCAAATGACGTACAATATTTTTTGTTATTATCGCTCTATAAGTTTAACTTTTGAGGGATAGGAGGCAAATAATGACATATTTAAATTTTATGAAGTTCCACAAAGGCAAAGAAACTTAATTTTATATTAATTATCTTTTTATTAATATTTATTTATGGCGTGGTTGTTATTTTATTAACATTAACTCCGCTTCATACTAAATTGCCAGCAGAGAAATACTTAATAGTAACTGTTTAAAATTTACTCACAATCATTGGTCGGTACACTAGAATGTGACTTTTTTTTTTACAATCTCTCTCAATTTTGTCTGGGTGTACTCGAAAAGTTCGTAAAAAAAGGAGAGGGTAAAACTTCACGGCCCAGGCTGTGAAAAAAAGACGGTATGGCAGAGTTTCTAGAAAAGAGTCCCTTTACGGACGCCATCCAGCGCTCAAAAGTTGAATTTTTGGAGCGAGTATGACAAAAAAAATTTTTTTATTGTCGGTGTGTATCATAGTGAATTTTAATAAAAATTCATTTAGAAAAAAAATCAGTAAACTAGGCTACTGATATTAAATATGGCATCAGTTCATCGAATTTTGAAACTAATAAAAAAAGCCCGGTCTTGATACATCAATTTTTCCGGGAGTTATCGTGAGTACATACAAAATAAACGTCCATACATCCGGACGTCCACGCAAAATTTTTTTTGAAACTTTTTTTTTTTCAAAATACGAACACAAAATGATTTTAATAAACTATAAAATGGATTAATTATCGAATTTTCTCAATTTGCGTCTACTCACATTATTGCATAAGTACAATATAGTCGTGATAGAGGCAATTGAAGACCACGAAATTGCTTGACCTTGACGTGTCGGAAGTAAAGCACTACCTCAACCTCTTCGTGTTATGAGGCGTGCAAAAAATTTTTTGAATTATACTAAAATTGTGGATGAATAATTATTTAAAATAATTGTTCGTACTTTTTCTTGAGAAAATTTACATCTTAATCCACCCTAAGGTAGATTAAGCTAGATTCCCCGTATTATTAAGTAACTAACTCTATAATATGTACATTCTTAATTATAACATCGCGTCTCAGTGCTTAACTGGAAACTCAAGTTCGTTTTTTCTCTCAAAACATTTTCCGTCTATTTTCTCAGAGTAGTTTTATTCTCTTACTTAAACTTTCACTCAATTCCTCGTTAATCGCGGCTCTAAGTCTACCATACCCAATTTTGGAGCCGCGCCAATTTTAACTTGCTCTTTTTATTTTGGTTCACTGACAAACCAAGATATTTACAAATCATCTCCACTATTTTCTTCCATTTACTACGAATAAATATTTAAGTATTGTACATACTTATCGACTGCACATTAAAATGAGGCATTCAAGATGAATCACACTGGCGATTGTTCTCCGTTTTTATTTATCTACTTAGTCTAATGTGATAGTAATAAGTATTAAAAATAATTTATGGACTCATACTTTCACAATTAATTGACCTGTATCAAAAATATTAAATAATCTTTGATTAATTTAATATCTGCACGGAAAAAAGTCCTGTCAAAATTATAAAAAAAAAATCTGTTTAGTTTTGAGTCTTATTACACTAAAAGAAATATTTTTTACAATCATATTGCACATATGACCAGAAAAATGGGCGCTAATAATTTAAAAAAGAATTAGAAAGTACTCTGTAACAAATTAATTATTTTTTTCTTTTGAAAATCAATTGTATAATTTATTTTTTTCCTAAAAAATGAATTAGTGTTATAAGACGTGCACTTTTGGATTTTTCGATTTTTTTTTATTCCTATCGCTTTGTTTTTGTATTTTATTCATGAATGTATAGAATCAATATGAACTGAATATCTCAAAGAAGTGAAATTTTCAAAGGAATATTTTTCTTGCATTTATAGGCATTAGCCATTACTTTACTGCTTATTAATCTATTTAAATAACTCTAAACATAAACTGAATTTTAATCTAATTAGTAAATAATTATCAAGTGCAAGTAAGCTTCATAATCATCCAGCGATTTGCGATTATGTAAAACGATAATTATCTCGATTTATAACGGATATTAAATGTGTTATAATGAGATTTTTTCACCGCGTTAAGCTGTGTAAACAAACAAACAAATATTTGTTGAGTAATTAGAATTAACAACGGCGCTGAACTCGAGACATCAGCTTAATTATTAATCTTTTACTTTTTATTTAGTTACGGAAAACTTTGATCTCGTGAATGTTGCAATTACTATTGCAAACATTATTGAGGAATTTAGAAAAGTTTTAGATAACATTTATGCAACAGTATTCATTCAAATGCTTACCTGTAAAAAAATTTTCTGATACGGCTACATTAAGCCATGTCAATGATTTTTTCAAGGATAGTGTTATCATTTTTTAGGATGCTCCAATATAGAAATTTGTGATGATAAAAAAACGTTTTGCATGACCCCCAGTACGGCTTATTAATCCCATAATACAATTGAGATGAAATGTATGTTGCATCAAACTATTCGTAACGTGATTGGTCGAATATATCATGAGCATGAAAATATATGCAAACGCTATAGTAAGGCGCGCGCTTGCGCGCGCAAATTTGAATTCTAGTAACTCGCTTAAAAATGAGATAAAGACTAGCTACAATCGGAAAAAAGTTCTTTGTATTACGTAATATATGTGGGTTTTTTCTTTGTAAGATGACCTGGTTAAACTGCTATACATTATTTTAATTAATTACTGCAAAAATTTTGGCAACGATGCTACCTGTTTTTTCAACTTTCATTTAATTCAATAAATTTAGTTTACTTTTATTACAGATACTTTTTTGATTTTAAATTTATCTAGTCACAGCAACAGTTTACTATTTGAAAAGTGTTTTCACTTGCAAACTGTTCTACCAAGTAATTGAGCCTCACTCCCTTCTTACTTTCTTTATGAAAAGTTTTCAACATTTAAAATTACGAGAATAAATCTAAAGTAACAATCAGCATCCTCGTGATTCGTGATCGCAGATTTTAATATTTATTATTCCGATAAATGAAATTCAATTGTTTGTCAATAAACAGAATTGATTGCTTCATTGACCGCAAATTAACTTATTTATTTGTAAGTTACTCATCGTACCCTTGGTTGCTTTAATGTACAAATACCAATTTATGTTATTTATTTTTAAATTTTAATCTAAATTTTTATTTTATTTTACTTCCCAAACTTACATACACAGTTGTACAAAATAACTATATCTATACTCGTCTTTTAAGAATCGAGCGATTTCTTGAACTAAAATTGTCGCTATTTATTTTCTATCGCACTCATAGAACAATATTTACACATAAAGGTAATGAAAAAACATTAGTTTTAACACTTATGACATTTTGTTTATTAATTAAATAAGAAAAATGTTTAAAAAAATTATTCGATGGACGTCCGGCTGTCAAATGTACACAGAAAAAAAAAATTACTTGAATCAAGTAAATAATTTTGAAGAATTTCATCTTCCTGATTTGAGTAGAAAAATTCTTAAAATGAGAAATTTTTATTTGTTTAAATAAATTTTACTTGATTCAAGAATTTTTCGTCTTGATCCAAGACAATAAAACTCATCAAAATTATTTTCTTAGTTTAAGAATTTTTCTCTTGATTCAAAATATGTTCCGTCGTACACTTATATTTTAATATAACATTTTAAATTAATTTAAATAATTTATATTTTGTCATAGCCGAAAATTGCTGCGCTTTTTGAAAAATAATATATTTTAGTTTTTAAAATCTGGAATTTAAATCTGTAGTATTTGTTAAATACTTTTAATTATGTTACCTAGAAAAAGGTTCATTTATTTGTTCAATTTTATTTATGAGTAAAATTTTCCAGCCTACGTACTGCAATAGCAATCTAGGCAATTTGTTACTTTTTTTATATTTCAGTTTTTTCCTAGCTCTAGAGTAGAAAATGAATTTTTAATGGTAATTTTTTGGGATATTTCTTAAATAGTTTCTTAAGCTGCTTATAGTCATGAACATAATATTTGGGTTATATTATGCTGGGTTTATTTTACTTTTGGGAAATTTTGTATTTTTTAATCTTTTTATTGCTCACTAAGTTTAGAAATATTTTGTAAACCTATCGCCCATCCAGGTAAAATCTTAGTACCCGCATTCCCTTTCCTGCTTATTTTTCCAAACTGCATAGCTTGCAATTATCCCGCCTCCAAATTATTTCCTGGTCGACTATTTGTCACCAAATATTCCTACTCCTAATTTTTCCTGCTTGTAATTATAACGCCTAGTTCTTACTCTACTCTTAACAATTTTTGTATTTTCTCTAAGTTAGTTATTCTCAAATACTTGTAGCGCACAGTCGCATTTTTTGTTTGTACTTTAAATAAATTAAAGTTAAATTTAAACCTCATTGGTTTTTACTTAATGCAACATCTATCATTAGTCTTGCATTTTATAAATTGTGAACTAAACATTTTATTCACAATTTATTTGAGTAACTCATTTATTTGGTATGAAATATAAATTTTAATTTTATACGTAACTTTTTATATACTTGCGGTAAACCAATCGCGAGTCAAAACAAAATAATTTTTTTTTCTGTCTAAACTAATCAAGTCCATTTTTTTTAAACACATCAATATGATTTAAATAAAACTGTCCTTTCGAAGATCATGGCCTAATTTAATGTAGTTCATTTATAATTAGCAATAATCTAAACATCCACCAATCGTTTGTACATCTATATAAATAAATTTCGTTTACAATACATGCGCAGTATCTTTCTGAGTGGAAAATGGCGCGAAAGATTTGAAACTATATTTTGTATTTGATTTTAATCAATTTTATTATGGAAAATGAGATTATGAGGCGTTCACTTTTGAATTTTCCAATTTTTTTTTTTCAAAAATAAATTTAGAATTAAAAAAAAATCTTCACGATAAGTTTTGTAAAATTACAGATTTATTGTAAATCACTTGCACAATTTATTTAATTGATAAATAAGAATGATCAAACAGCAACTTTTCATTTTAATTAATTCATGAAGTGCAATCGATTAATAATTCTATCTAACAAAATCAAGAACAATAAATTGTTTCTAATTAATTCAATAACGTAATAACGTGTATAGAAGTGTAAAATTTTAATGATCAATTATAACTCCGCATAATTGTGTAATCAACATAATTAATTAGCTAATTGTCCGATAACAGAAACAATTAAATCAAAATTATACAAGTTAAATAATAATAACAATGTAAATTAATACCGGTTATAACTTTTCAATATTGATATTGATACTGATATTGGATATTGAACACTCAGTAAAATTTATTTCAAGAGACTAACTCTATCTTTTCGGATTACACTCCGTCCTTGACCTGTACGGAGGCTAATTGGATTCCAAACATACCATCTATACGCAATTATCTCGGTCTATGATTAATATTTTTTGACTCATATTCACAATAATTCAATTCACTCGAAAAATTTAATTGTCGACCGTAATATTGTTTGCATTCAATCATTGTTTTCCTAGTAATATTTAACTCAATTATTTTTTATATTTTGTAATGAACAAATAGAGGAAAAAACACCAGCATTATAATTTTTTAATTTATTTAATATTTTATCATCGAAAATGTTCACTTCAAAGAAACTATAATCAATTTCCATCGGAAAATGTTATTTAATTCTTTTTTACTTCAAACATTTTTTATGGGATTTTTCCAATAAAAATATATACGCACATTTCAATTTTTATTTCATCAAATAAACTTCAAAGTTTTTCAAAAAAAATGTATTTCTCAATTTTCTAAGCATGATTTTAAAATTAAAACTGTCAATTTTGTTCGCTAGTTAAAAAAAATTCAATTTTTTCTTTTTAAGTAAGAAAAAATGTAACATATGATATTATTGCACTATTTGTCTCATGTTGTGTTCCTCTCTTTGATATTCATACAGTCACATGCGTCAGACAGCGATTCTCGACGTCATGCCCCAAATCTGTCTACTCATTAAAATTCCAAGTCAACAACTTTTATCGGGCTGTACCAAGTGAATGAGAGAACAGATTGCAAGAGCTTGAACATTTGATGATCATTTCAATGCATTTAACAAAAAAATGAAAAAACTTTCTTAACTATTTTGTTGACTTAAGAAATATTTCTTGAGAAAAATAAACTTATGAAAAATAAAATCTAAAAAAAAAATTAAGAAAACGGTAGACCCTGAAGGCCATCCCTGCAACTTCCCGCTACTTTCGTAATTAAGCGCTCAGAATTGCGCTTATTACGTTTTTGAACTTGAAGAGCTCAAAAATATAATTTTAATGTAGTTTTGAGCTCTCCGAGCTCAAAAGTCTGATAGAAGTTTAATAAAACACTATTTTTTGAATTTTCAAACCGCAATTACTTTTGAATGAATGAACCAATTTTCACACGGTTAGCGGCATTTGACGCAATTTTTCAAATTCTATGATACATTTTTAAACATAAATTAATAAGACCGAAAGTTTCGGTGTAATTCGAAAAAAACGCTTTTATTCGATTTCTTTCGTCAACGATTACTCACGAAAAAATCAACCGATTTTGACCAGCTTGGTGGCGATCGACGTTGTTTTCCGATGTTAAGAGCTGATTAGTTTTTGGAATTGATCGATCAAGCCGTTTAAAAGTTATTAAAAAAAAACTTGATTTGAAAAAATTTTTTTTCGTAGTTTTTTTAAGATTTCTCAAAATCTACCAGTCAGAGTCGGTCCAAATTGTATTCAAAATCTAAGTTTGGTCAAGCCCTTTCAAATGACATCAATCGCGATCAAATTGGCCAAGCCGTTCAAAAGTTATGAGAGGTTTACATACATACACACACATACATACATATAGACATCATCGTGGGAATAGTCAGGGAAGCTTCCGAGGACCTCAAAACGTCAAGATCTGATGAAAACTCAATTTTCGAAAAACGGGGTAAAAACAATAACTTCCCGATTTTTGAAAATTTTCAATTTTCCTCGCGGGAAGTTAAAAATTGCTCAGTTCATAACTACTCGAAACTTATTGGTTCAAATAAGTCTGATCTCTTCCGGAACTATTCAACCACCTCAAAAACGCTACAAGTGACGGAAAACTTTGACGCAAAATTTTCTACTGCAGTACTGCTACATATGGATAGCGAAAAAAAAAAAAAAAAATGAAAACATTTTAAGTTTTCCGTATTTAAGTGATTGTCAAATGTGACAAAGTACAAGATAAATATATATTAAATATAATAGAATAAATGTAGCCTATGTACATCATTAAATGAGGCCTGTACGAAGAATACAGTAACACATCTGCGAGTTGAATTTATTTGATAGTCGCGTGCCAAATCACGTGGCCTTTGAATGATGCGAGGCGGAGAAGAATGAGAAGAAGAATGTCAAGAATAAAGATAAATTAATTCATAATGTCAACAAGCTTATTTATATATGTTGAGAAGCGATGTTTTTTTTTTTTTGAGTTATCTAAATTATTGTTAGTAAATAATTTACATGCTTGAATGATTTATAATAAGTAGAAACACTGGAAATTATTTCTTCAATCTTCTGAGGTGAATTTATGAAATTTATATTGTTGCAATATTAATTTTTAAAGTGTTAGAAATTTTTTAGAATAGGGAAAAATAACTTAAATTTAAAAAAAATGATTAATTTCTACAGCAAGAAGTTGGAAGTCTATAATTTATTATTAGTTTCATTTTTTGTGTTTAATATCGAAAGTGACGACTTATAACTCGATTGTTTGTTTACATTTCACATCCGAAACAATAATTTATCACTACGGAAGTTTAATCATTATCTTTATCACTTTAATTATTAGTATAAATTACATTATTTGATGCGAATAAGATAGATTTTCTTTACATCATCGTTCATCCGATTCATTAAAAATTTTTTTAATTTTTCTAGAAACTACAGGCTCCTAAATTTTTTGAATTGAAACTAGAATTCTTGCATTGCTTTATGAAGACACAAATTTTACGTGTTTGTTGACATCAGTATTAATTTAAAATTAAAACAAAAATTATAATCAGATAGAAAATTTTTTTGTTTTGAACAAAAAAAGCGTTCAAATTAAGACATGAAATTTTGAATTTTTTAATGTTTCTCAGATTTTATATGAATATAATTTTTTCGACGTTTTGGGGTCTTAGGTAGCTATTCTTTATTTTAATTTACAGCTATTCTAATTTTTTTAAATCGTTTTTTCTTAAAATAAATTTTGAGCAGCTTCGGGATTTCTTAAATGATCGATTTTTCACCTTGTACAATATCTTTAGAGCTCAAAAAACTGCGTCGAATGCCGTGTTAAAAATTAAAACCTATCAAGGTGTACAAAACTGCATCGATTGCTACAAGCCGCATCGGAATCGGTGGATTCGTTCAAGAGAATTTTATTGGTTAAAAATTAAAAAAAAAATTTTTTTTTTCACAGAACTTTAAAATTTTATGTTAAATCGTTTGGTAGGTAGTAAATGACCTTTTTGTGCTTGAAAAACTGCGTCGGATAAGAACAAAAATTTTTGAACCAAGATTTTTTTTTTTAACTAAGAACTTTATCTTAGTCTAATAATTTTTTTCTTGAATTAAAATAATTTATTGTTTTCCTTAGTATAAATTTTTTTTTTTTTTTTAAGTCAAACTAACCTTCCTGTCCGTCCAGATTTTTTTTATGAAAATCAAATGAGCATTATAAGTCTTGCACTTTTAAATTTTTCAAATATTTCAACTATATTAACTAATCATATCATCAAATGACTGTTTAGAAAAAAATTAACAAAAAAAAGTACCTAATTTGAATAGCAATGAAAAAGTAAGCGATAATTCCTTATCAACTAAATCAATGAAGTAATTTTCATTTATTACATCAAGTATAAGCTCTGACGGTTAATGTCTGAGTCACGAGACAACTAATCAAGCTATTGTATTCGAATATGAAAAAAAGCATTTAAATAAAAGTAAATACCGAGCAAAGAGTAATATCTCTTATGATTACTCACCACGAGCAAATAATTAGTGCTGGTGCGTGAATAGAGGGGAGTAAATCCAGTGTCGGGAATTAATAATCAACGAATCAAAATGCGTATTGTTGTACATTATATGTTTAACTGCTATACAAATTTTCTCTTACCGCATCAATACTAGCATAATTTATAATATATCTTCACACACACAGATATAAGTTACAAGTTATAAGATAAGCCAGCACTGGTGTCACTTTAATAGTGCAGTATAATAACACTCTTGTACATATAACTTATTCAGTATATCATTGTCATCCAGTTTATACAGACGTTATCTTCTTATTATAGTTTGTACTCTCCGCTTATTATCAATAGCGCGAACTCATTGACGCGTTAAGTAATACCCATTAACAATAATTGACAATTATTTATAATTGCCGGCTCTATCTTCTTTATTTCGTGTACGATCCTTTTATCCATAAGTCATAATTTATAATTTACAATTAAAGTTGTTTTACGCTAACTGAATTTTTTATTTCTTCCAGACTGTAAATAGAAAGCAGGGAGTCAAGATGGTGATGGAAGCATCCGAGATGATAGTAGACTACTTGGTGTTTATTACCGTAATCGTAATATCGTTTGTGGTGCCACTGTGGGGAAAATTTCGGGCGAAAAAAAAGGAAACCAAAGCGAGTTATGTTTTTGCGACGGGGAGTGTGTCAATGGGCGCAATGATGTTATCGATAGCACGTGGCACACTCGGTGTGAGGTCTTTTCTTGGATATCCGTCAGAATTGTACTATCACGGCAGCGCCATGTGGGAAACTCTCTACGGCATGCTGCTGGCGTATCCGATTGTATGTTTTATCTTTGTTCCTGTTTATTACAGTCTTGGTATAACATCTGTTTATCAGTACTTAGATATGAGGTAAATTATTCACTCTTTATTTTAATTGTTTATTGTTGTTTTTAGTATTAATTGTGCAAGAATTTTTAATGTCAGTATAGTAATTGGAATTTTTATAATGTTCAGATAACAATTGTTTTTTTGAAGTTTTTTGGATAAAACGGGACTTAATATATGAGACTTGAAAAAAAAAAATTGTTTTTGTTTTATGTGAGATATGTATAACTCAAAATTTTTTGAAATAGTCTCGATCGCCTACTTTGAAAATTATTTTTTTGGAAACTAATACGAAACAATTTTTTAGGTACAATAAACGTTGGTGGTTTTTTTTTTCAATTTGATATTTTTGAATCACAAAAAAATAAAACTTTTGAAATTTATCGTCAAAAATTGTTACAACAATGTATTCATTTATATTGAAGTTAATATTTACTTTTTTTCAAAATTTAAATTTTGGAAAAATAATTTTTAATGATTTTCTTATGATATTAAGAATTTTTACTGATTTTTAACTTCAAAATTATAGAATTTCATCATTAATTAAATTGTTTCAGAATTGTTGAAAATTGTGATTTTTTTTTTGCTAAGAATCATAAATTTGTAATTAAAATTTAGAAATTTTAGCATTTTCTAACATAATAGAAAAAAGTTTACACTCAAAATTAATAAAAAATTAAATTAGTCCAAAAATGTGTTCACGAAAAAAAACATCAGATTGTTTATTGTTTACTTGAAGTAGTAAAATATTCAATAATACCGAAAAAAAAAAAAAAAACCCAAAAAAAAATTTTATTTTTACCGCACGTTTGAATGGAACAACCGAACTATCAACTATTGGACAAAAATATTTTGCCTCATTGCGTCAAAAAAAATTTGAGTTAAATATTTAACACTTTTATGTGTAAATTTAACGCTTGCTTTTGTTAATTCTCGTAAAGCAATACAAAAAAATGTTAAAAACTTAACGTACATTTTTTTGACGTAATAACGCAAAAATTTAACTGTGTATGACTAAATAATGAATATTAGAATTGACATGTATTTTATTTGTTGATTTACTAGATTTCACTCAAAACTAGTCCGATGTCTTGCCAGTTTTTCTTACGTGCTACGAAGTCTTTTGACACTGGCTGTAGTTATTTTCACGCCTTGTGTTGCACTAAACACCGTGATCGGTCTTCCTTATTGGGCTAGTATCGTCGGGATGACCACCATCTCTGTTGTTTTTTCATCGCTAGTAAGTAAATTACTATTTTAGAATCATTTCTATCGAAAGATTAAACTTAAAAAGTCAGTGGTCTTAAGAATAAAATATCTTTTGTTATGAAGTTATGCGGTCTATAAATGATAAATTTTGATCCAATCTTCTTCGTTGATAATATACATATATAGCAGAAAATAAATGAATCAATTCAGAGACTTATGAATGTCTGGCAGCGATTTCAAGACTCTCAGCCTGAAGTAAAATTAATGCATATGTAAATTGAATAATCTTATTTATTTTTGATAAGACAAAATTTTACATAAATTGTCTCGGTAGTTTAAATATATTCTAAATAAATATTTCAATTAATTTGAAGTGAATATATTTGAAGAACCCAATGCTTAAAGAGATATTCTGGTCTACAGGCTCAAATTTGAGGTATTTCTTCTAGTGCAACAAGAAAAATTAGGAAACTTAAAATTTTACTTATGACTTCTTTGAGTTCTTCGAGCTCCAAAATGTAATTTATGTGTTTTAGCCACAATTCATAGCTAAATTTGTCATTAAAGATAAATTTGGGAACTGGGGTGAGACATAATAAAGGGAAAGGGAAGACTTTACTCGATGGGAATTTTTTCGGTAACCGAAAAAATAATTCGGAATGCCCAGATCGGGACTCGAACCCGGACTAAAAATTCATTAAAATTATATTTTTGGTTTGAGAATTTTTCTCTTGATTCAACTTAATTTTTTTTTCAGTGCACTGAATATCAAATGAATCGCTCTACTAGAACTTGAGATATCATGTCAATTATTTTAAAAGAAAAGATTTTCAAGAAAAACGTGTGTCAAAAAATTTATTTTTTTATAATTCTAGACCAGAATATTCCTTTAATTTTTTGGCTAGGGTCACTTATCGATTTATGGATGAGTATTTATTTACAAAAAAAAAAAAAAATACAAAGTAGAATGTATGAGGATTAGGATATAAATAACCAGTTATTTATAACCACTAGGGTGGATTATCAGCAGCTATTCTGTCGGACGTAATTCAAGGAGTGACGATGATTGGTGTGTCTATTGTAATTATTGTGCAAGGTGTGATTGACGTCGGAGGACCAAGCACCGTTTTCAACGTCACTCATTCACGTGGCCGCCTTGACTTTTTGGAGTTAGTAATATCCATTAAATTAACGTGTCACTAAATCATAGTTTTATCTACAGCTGAATCAACATTATTTAATATAAATGTCCCACCTCTCCAATAGGATAGCACTCTTGCTGTACTCATCCTGATGATATTAATAATTTTGATAATATATTGCAGCTTCAATACCGATCCAACTGTTCGGGTTACGACAATCTCGGCAACGTTGGGTCAATTATTTATGAGCTTGTCCATTTTTGGTTGCCAACAAAATTTCGTTCAGCGCTACTGCAGCATGAGCAGTAAAAGCAAAGTCAATAAGTAAGTTTATGGGTTTTTTTAGAACATTAACATTGTGATCATATTATCATTACTGTTATTGATATTATTATATTGCGTTAGTAATGCCAAAATATCTTGCATAATAATTTATTTACCTCGGTAATTGTTTAGCTTTTTATTTTCTTTTATTTTATCTTTGCTGTAAAAATACTGAAAAAAAAAAAAAAAAAAAATTAATTGATACCTCAATTGTATTATTGATATATTTTTTTTAAAATTCTTTATTATATATGTAAAATATGAATAATAGAAATATTTAAATATTGCTGCATTACTTTTAAATTATTTACCGAACGTTAATATCTACAAATTTTTAAAGAATTCACAAAAAATGTTTAGATTATAACTTTTTGAAGTTTGTTCAGTTTTTCATGATTTAAAAACAAAAAATAGTGTGGTACTCTATAATTCAATTTTTAAAAAATTTTACTGAGAAGTGAAATTAGTAGTTATCTTTTTTTTTTGATTTCATAAACTACAAAAAACAAAAAAAAATTTGACTTCCAAAAAATGACTTATAAATTCTCAATGAAGATCAATAACATTAAAAAAAAATTATTTATCAAGGCTTCAAAATTTCCGCAGAGAATTTCATTAAAAGAAAGCAAAAAATTTTTCCGCTCTTCGCGCATACGTACCATGTTACATAAACTAACTGCATTTCATCTAGCCTCTTGCATAGTCCATCAATTGTAAGCCGACTACATCGATCCTTATCAATGTTTAACGAAAAAGCTTCACGTCAATTTCCCTTCAACGAATCCAGAAATCACCATCACCATCATCATCACTAATTCACAAGCTTTAATCTTCATAAATGATTCCAGGACGATGATGGCGAACATGCCAATCATAACAATCCTCTTCTCCTTATCCTGGGTCGTGGGTATGGTGATATTTGCCGCTTACGCTGACTGTGATCCCTACCAATCAAGATACATCTCAAAGTTCGACGAAATAGTCCCCTTCTACGTCGAAGATAAGCTGACCTACCTTCCAGGCCTGTTAGGTCTAGTGATGGCGACACTTTTCAACGGTGCTTTGACGA
Organism: Cotesia typhae; assembly: GCF_013202065.1. NCBI lineage: Eukaryota > Metazoa > Arthropoda > Insecta > Hymenoptera > Braconidae > Cotesia > Cotesia typhae. The sequence continues at coordinate 2,131,958 of NW_027423752.1, forward strand.
TAGCCGTATCCAACCTGAACTCCTTGGCCACAGTCACTTTCGAGGACTTCCTGAGCCAAATTCCCGCTTTGAGCAACCTGAAAGACCAGCAGCAGTTGAGGATCATAAAATTAGTGGGAGTTATCTACGGAATCCTGATAGTGGGCGCTAGTTTTCTGGTCGCCATGTTGTCAGGTGTGATAGAGTCCTCCATGTTGATGACTTCGGCAACATCTGGACCTCTGCTGGGTGTCTTTGTCCTGGCAATGTTGGTCCCTTGCGCAAATTGGAAGGGAGCAGCAACAGGTGTCATTTTTAGCCATTTGATGTCCCTTTGGTTAACCTTCGGCCATCTATCGGTCACTGATGAAACTGAAACTCTTCCTCTGTCGGTAGCTGGCTGCACTAACGACTCCTTTTCTTCGCACCTACGCAGACCACTGACAAATATTCCCATAGACGTGACTCCTCTGAGCGTTGACTTAGCCATGTCAACTAGTCAACCTACCAGCTCCAGTTCCCTTGAAAGCAGCTCTAGCCCGCTGGATGTAATTTACAGTATCACCTATATGTATTACGCACTAATCGGCAGCATGACCACTATAATTATTGGGATAATCGTCAGTCTTCTGACTGCAAATGAGAAAGAAGATGCTTATGAAGAACACCTTCTGCATCCGTTCGCGCTCAAGCTATCAAAACTGATGCCAGGAAAGCCAAGGTTGTTCGCAGAATCGCGCAGACTCGGAGACAATGATACTGAAGCTAACAATCCAGCGTACCATGGCTCTATGACTTCTGTTGACGATACTGATGAAGAGGTTAACAAGTTCAAGCTGAATTTGAACAGCAGCGGTGTCGCTAATCCAGGAAAACTGGAACAGAACACTGTTGCCTACATGCGAAAGCTTGATGCACTAAAAGAAGTGTCCCTTGAAGTCACTAACGAAGTTGATAAAGGCACTAAGCTATGATAGGAGTTACACGAGGGAATGTTGGTTATGATTAGAGTACTTTAATTTTTGATGCTATTGATATTTTGCTGATATTGCTGGTGCTTGAACCGACTGACGATCTTTTGATCGAGTGACTCAATTATGTTACTTTTTTCGTGTAAATAAACGCATTTGTTTGATAAATTATATAAATACTTAAGGGCTAGATAGGTTATTAATTAGAGTTAGGTGCAAGTATTTTTGATTACACGTTTTAGGATGGTAGTTGCTGAATATTGTATGTTAGAGGATGATGTGAAAAGTATTAATAACCTGGGGACAAAATTGTGTTTGATTATTAATCATAGATTTATGTGATAAGATATAGGCATAAAAGTTTATCATGTAGAGATATGAATGTAATTTTTGTCGAAGATTATGTGTAAGTGATCGATTTTTTTTTTTAGTTGTCATGTATGCTCGTGAATAATGGTTTGCCATGAGATCAGATATTAAGAATTTATTCATATCTTCAGATATGGGCATATATTACCATTTTTATATTATTCTTATTCGATGCAACTAGACATGAAAAATGTCCTTATAGATTGTAATATTTATGACATATATAATACATATGACGTAATATGTTAGTTTTCATCATTATATGTTGAATATTCATTCATATGATCACATATAATCACATATTGAAGAAATCTTGAAATAATCAGATTTAATTATAAATGAATGCTGTTCTAATATGACAATATATGACAATTTTTATTTGATCAGATATTGTCAAATGTTCCTGATTCTCTTATATAATCATATATAAGTTACATTTTTTAATGATCACATGTTATTATACATAGATGGTTTCCTTATACATTAAAATATAATCATGAATGTATATTTTTTTTAATGTGATCAGATAATAACACATTAACCATCATAAGTGATTTTACATAATTTTTTTTCCCAGGATGGATGAAATACAATTAATGTTATAGATAAATACCAAATATTTATGAAAGTAATAAATAAATATATTTATACTTATGTGAATAGGATTGAGACAAAAAATGTATGAGTGTGCAATAATTTATGACGACGAACTTATTTTTTAAATATATTTAAATTTACGTTAATATAAGCTTTTTTAAGTGAGTGCAAAAAACTCTTGCGATTTTGAGTGATATTTTATAAATAGACTTACAAGGATTTATATAAATATAGATTGTTCAGTACGTAACATAGAAGTATAACAATGTGACAATGCGTGATGGCGTTGCGATTTTGTCCATTCGTATCGAATTTATCCGTTATTATTGTCTAGATTTATTGATAATCGAGTTAAATAGATTGTCTATACGTGTGTATGTCATTAACGGCAACACGTAATAGTAAGAAAATTGTATTTTTTCAGATTTAAATTTAAGTAATAAATGAATATATGAAAGTGTAAATTAGATTTAAAATAACATACTTTACGATTTACATTCTGTTTAGGACATTTTTTTCTCGCGGTGTAGACGAAGCTCATTTATATGCGAAACGCTAAGTTTTTTAGTACATAATGTAATATAATATATATGACGGTAAAAAGAGTTTTAGAGGGTACTCTTTCTTAACAGAGAAAGTCGGGATTAAAAAGAGTGGGAGGCAAGAGTTAAAGAGTATAATAATAATTAATCTGGTTGAGACACATGACGGGCTCTTCTGGTATGGGTATTTTCCTGAAAATTATTGCGGTCTCAGTACAAAACACAACGCGTACTATAATTTTGTTCTGGTACCTACGACCGATTAACGTAATTAAAATGATCTATTAAGTCATAACAGATCTTGTTTGAATTTAAATTGAGATAACTATGATAATTGTCAGAGAAAACAAGAATTACAGGCGTCAATTATTTTTATTATGTTTGTAATTTAAAATAAAGTTGTTAATGATAATACTAATTATGACAATGTGACAATAAAAAAAGTTTTAAGCAAAAGGACTATTTTATTTTAATCATAAAAAATATCATTAAGAATATACTTAAGTTTTGATTTGAACTGTCAGATGACTTCAAGGGCCAACAGCCAAAGAAATATTTTTTAAGCGAATGATTATCAGAACTACTTCCGAATAAAAAATATCCCTAGCGGCCAAGCCAGCCTTTGTCATCACATCCACAACCTTAAACTAACGTGCATCTTAACACTATCATAATAAAAATTGAAAAAATAATTACCATTATCATTAAATATTACAAACTAGATTAATTATTTATTACTACTAAAAATTATTAGGTAACTGTCCTTTGGGTTCTGAAAAGTTGCCATCGGTTGAAAATGCCTCGAGAAGTATTCTCAACCTTCCAATGGATCCTTCAGCTCCGATTTCCTGTAAATTCAAAAAATAATCAGTTGAAATCTTATTAAATAATTTATTAAACTCTTCCGGATTTTCCGCAACCATTGCAGAGCCACAAACTTTAAGAATACCACGGATTACTGTTGCCAATGCGTCTACATGTTCTGAAGTTGGCTTGCACTTCATGATAGCGTTCAACAAGCGCCAAGCGTTCTCCAGACTTCTCTTGTAGTCATCTTCAGTTTGGTCGTCAGATCGATCCAAAATAATTGGGCAGAGATACGAGCAACTGGTCCTGAAGTATGCAATAAGGAGCTCCGTGAGATCGGGGAAGTCGCTGCAAAGGGCTACGCTTAATGCAGCCAAGCCGAAAGCCATCTCAGGCTTATTTGATACTAACTTTTCACCATGCTGTAACACTGCTTTCACGAATAAATTTTTGCAAAAGTTGACTTCTCTGGATGACTTCCAGTCCCACTAGGAGCCTTCTTTTCAACTACAAGTTTTAATTGCTCGTATTTTTCCATCAACTCATCACCACTACCAACAGTGAGTGTGTTGATGGGCAAATTTATTGCCTTTTGAAAAGAAAGTCGATAGCTTCTTGCTTTCAGCTGACTGTAAGAATCCCTTCAATTTTTCAGAATAGTCTTCTAAAAATTTTTTAGCTGGCTCAAAAAAATCAAAAATCTTTTGCTCCTCATTCAAAAACACTTCACCAATCGTCACTACTGCCTCTGGCCTACAATCAGCCTCAATAATTGGACGAGTAATACTTTCCATACAGTTATTATACTTTGCTTGCCAAAAATCATCAAAAATTCAATTAGAACGTTCAGCGATGATTTCACTCATCGCGGCTAACAAAGGAGTTTTTATTTTTCCAGCTAGCATTTCTTTCACGATCTCCAATTGAATTTTTAGGTTCTCTAGAACATCTTTGTCAGCTCTAAACTTCAAAAAACCTCGTCGATGGTCACCTAAGAGCTCAAAAACATGAGTGCAATTTTGAGTGCTTAAATATGGAATCAGCGGGAAGTTGCAGGGATGGCTTTAAGGGTCAACCGTTTTCGTAATTTTTCTTTTTAATTTAATTTCAAATCTAACTTTACTTTTCTTTAATTTAAATAATACTTTTACAATTTACTATTTTTTTTTTTAATTTTTTCATTTCTAATATCGCACGGTGTTTTAAACTGATCATGCGCACTGAGTGTGCGCCAGCATCAGCTATCACGCACGTCGGTAAAACATTTACTGATACGGATAAATATATATAGGTATATAAACACTCATGTGAATTTTTTTTTATTATTGTAGTTTTTCATTAATAACGATTAAACAAAACTCAGGAGGGTGACCATTTGCAATACCAATCTCCGCAAAGTGGATTTCTATCTAAAAATAAAAGAACTGATTGAATTCATGAATTTTGACGTAAGTTATCTTGTTTAAAGTGGAAAATGTGCAGATTGATCGGAATTTTCTTTTAACTATTTCGATATTTTTTTCTAGTTCTTTTACCTCGAATTGACTTTTACCAATGACAAAGTAAATATCCATTAAATTATCTATCGAATGATGGGCAAATTAATTAGACTACGTGGATTACCAATCGTGTAATTAAATTAATAGTTGTAAAACCGAGTCGAAACAAATATTTCGATCATAAAGCATTTTCTGATGCTTCGCATCATGATTCGTGCAATATCTATTATAAAAACATAAATCAGACGGATAAAATATTGAAGAAAAATTATTTCTTACCTCGAAATATATCAGATGTTTATTAATAACGGCAGGTTAGTAGATTAAACATGAATGTAATGGTTTTCGTGGAAGGTAATTTCTTAAAACAAGATTATGCAATCAAGGTAAGTGCTCAATTTCCATTCTCGTGGAATTTCATTGAAGTATTAAGACAGAAGAAAAAGAGAGGGCAATTATAATAATCATAACAATTATAATTGAGAATAAATGAAAAGAGGACAGATATAGGAATATAAAAAAATAAAAAGTGCATTTTCCACTTGGTTTTAAATGACTAGGTCAGATTTCTTTGGTCTTATCTTCAGTGAGCCAACGACACGAGATTAAGAAGTTGTCTTATCTTTTACGTAAGTAAGTTTAGTTGGTTTCTGTATATCCTCCAGTGGTTTAGATTATTCCTCTTTGTTAATTAATGCATCTCAATCACCACTCTTGATGCAATATCAGCAAAAACTTTCTCGGTATATACTCTATAATTCGGATTAATTTAATCTCTTTGATTGAGCTTGCCCGTATTTCTAGTTTTCATTGATTATAAAATTCAATTAGTTTATGTGTATGCTTAATCAGAACATAAATTTAGATTTTCAACTAAGAAAAATACAATTATGGTTTGTGAATGCAAATTTTCTATAAAAATAAAAATAAAACTACGAATATTTTTTTTCTATCACAATATAAACGGAAAAAAGTTATTTATAATAAATATTAATATTCTAGCTGTTACCCACCCGCTTCGCTGGGCATTTTATGGAATTGTATTTTTAGATCTAAATTTGAAATTTAATTAGAGTATTGTTTTGACTTTCACAAATTCCGAATTTCATCGAATTAGCATATTCCTTTTATCCATGTTATTATGATTCCAATTAATATTCATTGTAACTTTCAATGTGTAATCATTATAATGTTTGCGTGGCTTTTTTTCAAAAATGAATAATAATTGACACGAAGAAAAAAATTTGAAATGAGAATTTGGAGTCTATAGGAGCTATAGCTTGGAAATTAAAACTTTTCAATGTTAACATCCACCTTCGCAAGCCCCTGTAAGATGAGCTATCGGAAAATTTGCCCATAGACTTTTTCTACATCTCTTACAGAAGATTCCTACGAAATTTGCAGTCGATAGGAGCTATAATTTAAAAACGGGAATTTTTCATTGTTAACGCCCCCACAACCCCCTTTGTGGGTGGAATTTCGTAAAATCTGTTCTTAGATGACCTCTACTCGGCGAAAGGAATATTCCTGCCAAATTTCAAGTCTCTAGGTCTTAGAGTCGTTCGGGTCAAGTGTGCGCACTCAAGGATTTAAACTAACATTAAAATTAAACAATAACGAATAAAGGCAGAATAACCCATGCATACGATAAATTATTTATTGAACTAATTATAAAATCTAGTAATATTAAATAAAACTTTGATACTTAGAAAGAAAAAACAATTCATGAGAGAAACTCAAACTGCGTACACTTGACCCGCTTTGCGGGTAAATGTGTGCATTGTTTTTTAATAACTATAATCTTCTTATTTACTAATTATCTTGAAGACTAGATATATATTTATATATTTTTATGTATATATTTTTATAATTTTACCCATATTAAACATAACCTTAATTTATATACAAAATTTTAATAATTAATTTGTGTTATTTATTATCTAAATGCTACAATTTAACAATTATCTACCAAAAATAATATTTTGAATCGTCTTGTTTATATGAGTTTCGGAAATGAGTCGACTGGTTTTCTAATTACTGTAAGAAAAACATTTTTTTTATAATTTAATAAAGGGTAATGAGCTAATTTTCCATTAATAAGTTCAAAATACATGTGTATTTTTATTGAAAAAGACAAATAAATTATTTATGATGTTTCTTTGACGTAAAAATTGATTGTTAGGGAATAAAAAGAATTGTTGTAAAAATTCAAATGTTTATAGAGAATTTATGGTCACGTAGTAATCCAACTTTTGCTTTTCTCTGATATTCTTAATTTTTTGTGTATATCTTGGAGAAGATAAACTTTAGGAAAAGAAATGAAAATGTGAACATAAATGAATAAATAAGATACATAAAAAAAATGTATAAATAGATATATATATATATATATATATATATATATATATATATATATATATATATATATATATATATATATATATATATATAACAGCTTATAGAAAAGAAAATGAGAAGAAACTGAGAAAGGATCTCTTGGAGAAAATCCAAGTTAAAGTCGGTTTAAAACGACCCAGTCGGCCAAATCGAATTTTACTTCATTATTTAAATGATATTCTTGGAGAATTGCCGGTTCTTTTATTCTTCACATATATATTATACGTACTTGTATCTCTTATATTATCTCCTGTTTTATTTTAAAGTTAATGTTTAAGCTTTTTTGTCCATAATTCCACTTCGGAGAAATACTGGGTTCTTATAGCAAAAATAATTTAAAAAATTAGTTAATCCAGCTACGCGAGTTGTTTTCAGCCAAAACGCAAGAAACATGATTCAACTAAAAGCTCTAAAATAAATTTCAATGATAAAGAGTTGCCTCACGATCATTTAGCTTTTGCTTCTTTCAAAAATACTTAAGTGCTGAAACAAAAGCATTTGACGGATTTTAAAGCTTTCAGATGATTCTGCCAGAATACTATGTATTAAGTTTTTATTGTACATGTAAAAAGTTACTTTCTCCGGAGAAAGAAATTTTTCGTCAAATCACATGTTGAGTCTTCAGATTATGCTTTTAAAATACGTTATATCCTGAACGAGACCTTGTTTTTTTATATTTTTATCAAATCAAAATTAGAAATATGAATAGTAAATACCAAGATAAATATCATTGGCCTAAAAAGGTCTTAAAATAATGAATTCTTTAAATTTATTGCAATTTAAAAAAAAATTTTTTTTTCGTTACAATTTTTTTTTCGAGTAGCCCATTATGCCCCCAAATATCACATGTTGGTCCAAAATATAAAGACATCATAAAGGTAAAAACAACGGAAAATCATAAAAAATTTCTTACCTGATTTTTGAAAGGGGCCGTTGAGCCCCACTCTCCCCTATTGTATAAGTATCAGTATATATAAAAAGCATTATCCCGCTGGTAATAAGGCTTAAGTGATAGAAATGCTATTTAAAATAACCGCTTCCGCTAAAGACTTCTCTAGTAAAAGCATCTAACAGAGAAATGTCGCTACAAGTTTATAAAGTCTCAATACAACGTTCCTTGTCTTCTATATTTCATCATCCGTCATATACTAAAGTAACGCAAAAGAATTCTTAAAAAACGATTTTAGTAAATGGTAAACATTTTTTATAATTTAATAATTTAAAATCCTTTTTCTAATTTTTATCAACATCTTAAAAAGTATTGTTGCTCAATTTAAGTGATGATTGATCTCTAATACCAATTTTATCAAGTATAGTATAACTATTTCCAGTATGTATAACTCGCAGGCCTTATTACCCTACCGTAATAAAGTAAGGCCTATTCGCAAGGTTTTTCAAAAAATTTAATTTTGTGTTTGTTTATGGTGAAAATTACCGTTACTCCATTATATTTTATGGCTAATGTATCAATTTAAAAATTAATGATACATTGCAGTAATTAAATGCAATATTTTCGATTTTTTTCAAAATTTCCCTAAGCTAGGCCTTATTACCCGCCGGTACCTTAGTTAGAAAATAAATAAAAAAAAATTGTTATAAATTATAAGTAATAATTACAATTATTGAAACAACTTCAAAATAAACATTCATCATACTCCTTACGTCTTCAATTTTCATTAATTTCAATACTAATCAAAAAATTAAATTATGCCAATTAAGTGACTATAGTTAATTGAACTATTCTGATAATCAGTATACGTATATTTCTGAGCAGTATACGTATAACGCTGAGCAAAATACCACGTATTGTTAATAGAGCATAATCAACTTTTTTTTTTAGCATAAAAAATATTGTGAGTAAAAAAATCTTTTTTTTTTTCCACTGTTCAATAAAATGAATACACAGCCCTACGTTAATGTAACATTTAAAAACTGTTACTGACGACACAATGACGAAAAATTTCTTATTGTGTACTATTACAACAAAACTATTTTAATTCAGACCTTACATGATTTTTTATACAAAAGTATCTTTTATAATCGATAAGCAATGTATTCTCCATTATTCAAAGATAGCATTTATTCCACATGCAGATACGCTGGGTGAGTCCACTAGGAGCTTAGATGCGAATTCGCAAGCACACAATGCACTCGATTATGTGCTGTGGGTTAATTGACGATATTGAGTGTTAATTAGTCAATATGAATTGTTATTGTCACTGAAATTATGTAAATCTTACAATTTTAAATTGACGATATTTTCACACTTTTTTTTTCATCAATTTTGCTTCTTTAACGATAACTTGCTTTCTTTGACAAATTTTTTAAATCAGGATGCTACAAAAATGGAAGTCATGATTCTATAGACAGTGTTTAATGTCTACGATTTAGGTAGGTACAATTTCCAATGATAATAATAATTTTATCTCACATAAAATTATATTTTAAATTGAAATATCAGCTCCAATATATTAATTTTCTGCTAATATATAATTTTCATGTGATAATAAAATACAAAAATATTTTAATATACAGTAGGACCCCGATTATCCGGACCTCGGTTATCCGAATTCGCGATTATCCGGACTGCCAATCGCGACGAGTTTATTCTAACATTAACATGTCAGAACTTGCATAACGCCACGCCACTCGTGCCGTCCGCGCCCGTCGCCCCACCCGCACCTCCCGCGGGGTGCGGGCGGCGGGACGGCTACGCCGCTACACGCGTTTCTTATTGTTTTAGTTAGACGGCAATTGTTACTTCTCTCTAACGAGCGTGTCACGTCAACAAATTTTAAAATGTCAAAGCGTAAAAGAGTGGTGTTATCACTTAAAGATAAAATAAATATTATTGATTCATTAAAAAAAGGAGAAACCGGTCGTAAGTTAGCTGATAAGTATGGTGTGGGTACATCCACGATTAGTGATATCAAGAAAAATACTGATTCAATTTTGTCGTACACCTGCAAATTGGATAGTGATGACGGGAGTAAACATCGGAAAATGATGAAGAAACCGAAACATAAACTTTTAGAAGACGCTTTATATTGTTGGTTTTTACAAAAACGATCAACTGGGCAACCGATATCTGGTCCTTTGCTTTGTGAAAAAGCAATAGAGTTAAATAATAAACTAGGTGGCGATGAATCGTTTGTAGCAAGTCACGGATGGTTGCACCGATTTAAATCTCGTCATGAAATTCGGGAATTAGAAATACAAGGTGAAAAAATGTCGGCTAATGTAGATGGAGCAAACTCTTTTAAAGATGATTTCAAGAAGAAATTAAATGAAAATAACTATGACTTAGATTTTGTTTATAATGCTGATGAAACCGGATTAAACTGGAAGTCATTACCGTCAAAATCTTTAGCTTCTAGGCGAGAGAATTCAGCTCCAGGATATAAGACTAGCAAAGAGCGAGTAACAATATTAGTTTGCGCTAACGCTACCGGGACCCATAAAATACCTTTGCTCCTCATCGGAAAATCAAAAAACCCCAGATGTTTTAAAAATATCAGGGTGCCTTTAATTTATAAAAATCAGAAAAGCGCATGGATGAACTCTGAAATATTCACTGACTGGTATGACAACACTTTTATCCCTGAAGTAAAAAGAAGACAAAACGAAATTGGCAAACAAGGAAATGTTTTACTTTTACTGGATAATGCGCCAACCCATCCTTCGGCTGAACTGCTAGAGAGAGAAAATGGAAAGTTTAAAGTAAAATTTTTGCCTCCTAATGTGACATCCTTGCTACAACCAATGGATCAAAGTGTTATTGAAACCTTAAAACGACTTTATAGAAAACAACTTTTACGTAGGTTGTTATCTATTGATGAAGATAATGTAGAGGTCGTTTTATCATTTTTTAAGAAAATGAATTTAAAGGAGTGTTGTTACATGGTTATAGATGCATGGGATTTGATTGAAAGGAAGACTTTAAGCAAGGCTTGGAACAAAGTACTTAATCAGGAGAATGAAAATTCAATATCTAATACGGATGATTCTATAATGGAGGATATAAACAGGCTAATGTTAAATATACAAATATGCCAGGATTGTGATGGTAATGATGTAAAAGAGTGGGTCACTAGTGACAGTAATGATCAAGGTTTTCAGATTATGTCAGATGACGAAATCGTAGAAAACATATTGCAGACGCAGATAAGTGAACAGCAGGAATCGAAAGACGATGAACCTGAAGAAAATCTAGATGTGGAGAATGATGCAGAACCATCTCATGATGAAGCACTTCATGCCTTGGAAACAGCTCTCAAGTCGTTTGAAAAACAAACAGAGAGTGATACTGTGAGTTTACTACAGCTGAAACGAATTCGTGATATAGCAGCAATGAAGAGAAGAAGTGGCTTACGTCAAACGACAATTACCAAATATTTTAAACCAAATTAAACTAATTATTTTATTTCATGATTACCTAATGCAAATTACCAAATACATACATAATTATTGTAAGCAAATTATACGTACATTATGTACAATTTCTTAATAAACGTTGATTTTCGCTCATATGTATTTGTTGTTTTAAATAAACACCTAACATTACATATGTATGGTACAGACTACATATGTACATATGCAAAAAGCCCGTTTTTCTTCATATATTGGATTATCCGGACTTTCAATTATCCGGATGCCTACCGACAACAATTAGTCCGGATAATCGAGGTCCTACTGTAATATTAACATCATTCATGCATATTATATGCATGCGGCACGTAAAATGAGTTATTTAATATCTTTTAATAATTTATTTATGAATTGTAAACTATAAAAATAAAATAATAAATCTCAGCGAAATAATTAAACGTTAAAACTGCAGTATTCATGTACATTCAATAACAAAAAATATTTGTATTTATTAAGTTGCTTGGCAACGAAACTAACGCGCATAAATATTAAAATCTTTCAATACGCTTATTAAAGCTAATTTTAATAATTAAATGAGAAATAGTAGGAGCGTAAAAATAAATAATTGGAGCAACGCGAGTCAAGAAAATAATTAAAAAAAATAAGTATCCATCCAATTTATCAAGATGTCGGTGGATCCACGGTAAGTGCTCAACTTTTTCTTTTTTCAGAGCATTCGTTTTTTTTACTCTTTTCAAAGATAGAGATTATAGTTACGTGATCGCCAAACATATCCCGGTATCCACAGAGGGCTAGAGCCTTTTCTTTATCTCTTTCCATATCTTATATAAGAGACGTCAGAGCAAGGAGCGAAGAAAGAAAAATAAAAAGTCGGAAAAGCTCTCAAGGTATAAAATCTCTGGCTTGATGCTCTGATGCCACTGCCAGTGACGTGAGTGTTTTGGCATAAGACTTGACACTAAAACGAACATGACCTTTTTTTCACAAGCCCATTAATCCTTAATCCTGATTGATTGTAAGATTAACCATAAATCACAAACTGGTTTGTTGAATTTCATTCGCAATTCAACATTTTTTACCAAAATTCCTATTTTTTTATTTTTTTTTTTTAATATCTATCTTCGAATTAAGCAATCACATGTGGCAGATAATTGCTTTCGTATTTGTTCGGACATAAAATACAAATAAAATAAAATAAAGGTTAATTGCTATTGTGAAACGCGACGATAGCTTTATTCAATTACTTATTTTTTTTTTTTTTTTTTTTTTGTTAATAAATATTACTTTACTTCATACGGACACTGGGTTTTTAAAATTCTTTTAGTTATTTTTTCATCACATACGCGCGTACTCATCACTAATACATCAAATGAACGCGGTTTTTTCTGTTGGCAATCTATCGTCACGTGCGCCGTTAAAAATTATTATTTTGTTCCGTTGGATAAAAAATAATAAATAAATATATTGGAATAAAAAAGTTAGATTAAATTTTTGACAGTGCGTGCGTATTCAATGAATATCCAATGATTAAAAGAAATATTATAACTGAATTATTAATAAAAAAAAAAAAAATAAATAAATGAAAATACTTTATTTTTTTAAATCAATTAATAATCTATATGACGTAAATTGGTTTTTTAATTGATTTTCTCGTAAATTTTACATTCAATTTTGTCAGCTATCCGGGGCTGTAAAAACGATCATTTTTAATGTAAACAGTTATTTTTCTTGATTTTTTATGTTTAATTCTTCAGATTATTATAAAGAAATTATTGAAAATGATAATCGAAATTCTCAATTTTTTTTAAATTTCTTTTTTCAGGCTAGTAAGGTAAAAGCCCCCATTATTGACACTATAAGAGTGATCATGAATGTTAGAATTTTTTATTTTTTTTTATCGTATTTCAAATCAATATTGTCAACTTTTTTTATAGGACACCTTAATCATTGTTTTTACTTATATAATTTAATTAATTAACTTTGATAGCAATAAAATTAATAATTATTATATCAACTTAAAACCAACAGGTTGTATGTATTATTGACAGCGTAAAAATTCAAGAAGCCAATTATTGACATACCATCCACCCTATTATTGATAGGTCTTTTATCACAGTTAAATTTATATTAACAATAATCTTTTTTTACAAACTAATGCAAAACTATCAATAATTTTTGTTATTTTTAAATTCGTTTAAGACCGAGCTTTTCTATATTTTTTACCAGGTTTTTGTTTTTAGTAATTTTTTCTAGTCTCAAATACTTTGATTTTTATAAAATCACATGACTGTATGTAAACATTAATACGTTGATATGTATGTTGAGGGTTAGGTTACCTTACATTATGGCCAACGTTGTTAGTTGACGCAAGTTAATTTTTGTGTCCCCATCATTGACATCCGCTATTTTAAAATTATTTTTAACTCAATAAAGTATAAATAAATAATTGTATGGTTTATTAGACTATTAATAATCTAAAATAATATTAAACAATGCAATTACATAATAAAAACATTGAGAAATCTAGATTTTAAAATAAGGTCTATCTTAACAATATTGTTAAGAAATTACAAACGTATAAGAACTTTTGGAGTACTTGAAAAAATGAAATTCTTAAGTGGTAAATAGTTTATACCTTGGAATTGAATTTTTCTATTTTTTAGGTTTAAAAATATGTAAAATAATTATCATAAAATATCAAAAATTGTGATTATTAACAGATTTTACTAGTGAAATAATAAAATTAAACAAGGTGTCAATATTGGGGGCCCTGTACATAATATATACATTTTTTCTTAATCATGGTTAATTTAATTTTGTTTTAAAAATGAAATGTTTAATTTCTGACACATAACTTCCTTAATTTCGGATTTCCGATAAATTAATCCGAGAAATAATAGAATTATCAGGGAAACATGGCACATCACGAGGAATAAATTATCATTAGCAGTTGTCATGTAATCTAAGAGGTATTATGGATAAGTGAGCATCAATCATGGATAATATTGAATTGCAGATGGATGCCATGTAATGTTAAGATCGAGGCGAGTGTCTCTGCTCCAGATTGGGATGGAATAATCCTCGTGTCAAGCAGCAGCCCACCCGGATTCAATGAGCCAGAGCCCTTCAAGACAGTCCTATGTGCAGCAGCGCAAATTGACAGCGCACTTGGTAAAGTTTGTACGCCGGTGGTATTACCCATTAATCTGCCGGCCAGACGATTCATCTACAGCCCAACTGGCGTACTCAACGCGGACTACCACGACCTACGAAGTTTCGGAGAGGCCGCCGCCAGAGGAATCCGGAGGTAATCACGTCAAGATCAACTCTCTCCCCGGGGATTTAAGGGTAACTGGAATAAAAGGAAAATAGTGGGAAAAAATACATTCGGACGCTACTGGAACAAAATAAACCAAAAAGTTGAATGTAATTTACTGTGGCTTATCTGCTTCAGACAGCCTTTATTTTTTTAAACATTTTTATCTATTCGACTAACTTACGGCTAAGTAAAAAATTTTTCAATCCGGCTTAATGTGTCCTGATATACCCTATAAAAGGAATTTTTATCAAAAATTTATGTTGTCATTTAATATAATATAAATGTAATTTCTTTATAGAAGATAGTTTTCAAAATCTTCGACCAAAGGCGGATGATCGGTAAATCATCGAAGGTACCGGCAGGTAATAAGGCCTAGCTAAGGGAAATTTTGAAAAAAAATCGAAAATATTTCATTTAATTATTGCAATGTATCATTAATTTTTAAATTTATACATTAGCCACAAAGTATAATGGAGTAATGGTAATTTTCACCATAAACGAACACAAAATTAGATTTTTTGAAAAACCTTGCGAATAGGCCTTACTTTATTACGGTAGGGTAATAAGGCCTGCGAGTTATACATACTGGAAATAGTTATACTATACTTGATAAAATTGGTATTAGAGATCAATCATCACTTAAATTGAGCAACAATACATTTTAAGATGTTGATAAAAATTAGTACAATGATTTTAAATTATTAAATATAAAATTATAAGAAATGTTTACCATTTACTCAAATCGTTTTTTAGGAATTCTTCTGCGCTACTTTAGCATATGACGGATGATGAAATATAGAAGACAAGGAACGTTGTATCGAGACTCTATAAACTTTTAGCGACATTTCTATGTTAGATGCTTTTACTAGAGAAGTCTTTAGCGGAAGCGATTATTTTAAATAGCCCTTATTAAACAAAATGATTAAAAATGATTTCACAATGTTGAATGCCCCTTAAGAGATATGATTTGAAATGATTTACATGATTTGACAGAATTAAAAATAATTAGAAAAATAATCATTTTTAATCATATCAAATCATTTTGTTTAATCAGGGAGCATTTCTATCACTTAGGCATTATCACTCGACAGGCCTTATTATCCGCGTGTACCTTACTTACAAAAAAAAAATATATAAACAAAGTTATTGAAGACTTGGTTCTTCTATCAGACCGTGCAAGATGGCGTTAGCACAGATTTCCATTCTATCCGCAGGAATTTGAATAATTTACCAACAATACGAGCGCTTAAGGCATGCACATTTGGATTTTCCAAACTTTTTTCATTTTTCTGTTCATTTTCAGAAGATTATGATAATCATTTAATGTTTTACTCTCACATATTGCTCAATTTGAACATATGTGATTAGATCAGTCGATTACAGGTCAGAACAAGCCAAACCACAAAAATTTTTCTATAAAAAATTTACAATCATAAATTAATCCTAGACTGGTCACCTCTTTTTTAGTTTCTCGCTCGCACTATATAGCGAGTCTCTATGGCTTGAGTAGTTGTTAGGCGGCGTCACGCCCATTGGGTGACCAGTCTAGGATAAATTTTCCAGTCCTTTTGGAATGCATTATTGCACTGAATCTCAACTATTTTTGATAGAAGTCATGGTAATTTATACATCGTAAGAATTTTCTAAAGTTGAATCCGTCTGTTGCTCGAAAACATTAATAACATCATCAGTAACATTACGTTTATTTACTACGGACTTATGCTCCCTCGCCAAATGAACATTCATATACTGTGAAATATCTAGTTCTAAAATTTTGAAAACAAAAAACCCTCCGTAACCATAGTGACCAATATGAATAAGTCCGATTCCGCCTATAGAAGTGTAAGTCGATACTTTTTGGGCGCTGAAGAACGGTACTGTAGACTGTCCTGCGTCTTTTTCTATGTCAGAAGCACGGAATTTGACGAACGGATGTAACATTGGATTGTCTTGAAAATTTGTTGGTACTTTTGTTGGATTATCTGGAAACATTAGCATCAATTCTTGTCTAAAAAAAAAAGTAAATCGAAATTAGAAATCATGAAAATTAGAACTTTTGATCATCAATTATCGACCAATTAAAAATTTTGAATTCAACTGCACTGATAGAAAATTTATGTTGACTTAAGAGATATTTTCTTGATCTAAGAATTTATTTTTGAAGACAAATGATTATTTTGCTTTAAGAATTTCTTGTCTTGATTTAGATTTTCTCGGCTTAAGAGCTATATTATCTTCAATCGATACATTTAATTTTTCAATCAAAATAACATTATTGTTTAAAAAACTTAAAATAATTCATCAAAGTATATTTCAAAAACTAAATAGTCTTTAATTGTTATACCGAAAAAAAATTATTTCTTGGAAATAAGTAAATTAATGACTCAAAAAAAGCCATTCTTAACACAAGTCGATAACATCTTGAATCAATGTTATCGCCTATCTTGAACCAAGAAACAAAAATTCTTGAAAGAAATATATCTATATCTAGTTTCAAGATATGGAGGGTAGAGGTAAGGAGAACCATCTCTATAAAGGGTGATTCAGAATTAGTGTCCGACCAAGAAAACTTGGATAGAAGAGGCGATTTTAAGCACAATTGCAAGAATAAAATTTTTCGAAATTCTCAATATTTTGGGAGTTATTGAGGATTGAAATAGACCAATCAGAGAGCTCGTTACAGATTTAAAGAAAGAAAAAAAGTACAATAAAATTTACCAAGCGAACTTCATAACGAATGATATTATTGACTTATTTATTTTAAAAATAATATAAGATGTTATTTCTTTTGTTTCGAATAAATAAAAACTTTAATATTTTTATTAGAGAAAATAAAATTATTTCGCGCATTTCCTCGGGCTTACTCGAGTAATACAATTATGGTCTTAAAATTAGTATTGCTGGTTCTCCTGCCTATTGTCATGAAAGTTGTCTTGATGATTGTCCTACGGAGTGTTATGTAGAAAGTCTTACTAAGTGTTCTGACGTTCAACAAGTATCTTAATTTCATCTAGTAAATCGGTGGGATTTATGGGAAAAATTATTCTCTACAAAAAAGTGATAATATCATTTTACCGTATCATTAGCCCAAAAAAAAGTTGGAGCTGCGTCTCGGTTGAAAATTACTATTCACTCCAAAAATTAAGTTTTCATTTCTGAAATTCCACAAGTATCTCACTTATGAGTCCCATGTCGATGGGTTCAAGCAACCCAAAGCTTGAACCCATCGACCTTGAAAAGGTACAAACTTAAAAACAAGAGCATGATCTGCAGTTTTATTGCTTAAGTCCTCTGGAGTGTGTTCACCCAAGTCAACAAATCCATTAAATTTCATTTCTTGAGAATCAAAATAAACACCCTCACTCAATTTCATCTCATCAACAAGAAGTACTCCACGTTTTTGACATTTATCCATTGATTCACATTTTTGCTGTAATCCTTGAAAAATAGCTGGCTGAAATCCGTAGCTGAACTGCTTATTTTTCGTATAAATTTATTTAGTGTCTCAATACACGGTAATGGTAAAATATCTCTAGTACGTAAAAATTGATATATTCTTCGGCTTTTTATGCGTATTAAAATACACTCGTAAATCCATTCTAATGTATATCGCCGGCCTTTACAATTTTTCTTTTGAGCTGCGTCAAAGCATGAATTAACTACGCTCTGAAATGTTTTAGGTAACTTCATAATAGCTTTATTAACTGCAACTTTTGATTTCTGAGAACATTCAAATTTCGCCTGATACACTTTTTCTCTCAGCTTCATTTTCTGTAAATAATTAGTATTAAACTTAAAAAGAAATATGTAAATGTTACATACTTAAAAGTTAATCCAAAAAAATTTGCCATTTTACGGAATTCATCAAACAGCATAACTAATAAACCTCGGTTGTAATAGAACGACATCCACCATTTGACGTTAAAGTATTACTTATGTACAACTAACATTTCCTTCTTCATATCAAGTTATTAAATCCGAGATTAAATTAAAATTATTATCGTTTAAATCTGAAGAAGCTACTGAGTATAACATTTAATCAACACAAATATTATTTAAAAACTTTGTATTTATTGTCATTGTATTGTAAAATGTATAAAAAGGGTTCTATAAAATAATTAACAGCTATTAATTCTGTAAACGGAAATAAAAGCAGTATATAGCACAATTATTTTATAGGAATTAAAATATGTACAATTTGAAAAACATAAAAATTTTAAATTTTTTCGATATTAGGACGAATGTACAATTATTTTTTCAAAATTATAGCTATCTTGACGATATCATTAATATACAAATATATTCAAAAATTAAAAATGTAATATATGACAAATGGATGAAAAAAAACAATAATTTATGGGTCCACAAATGATAGTCGCTGTCAAAAAACCGTTGAAAAAGCACAAATTGTGTGGCTTTCCTGCAGGAGAAAAAAAATAATATCGTTAGATTTTACAGCTTCTTTTAATGTCTAAAATTTAAAACCATCACTGGATTATCTACACATAATAAAATCTAGCTTTAAAGTTTCTGGTATGTATATGTATAATAACTTACCGATATTTTTAAACGTTTACATCGTTTTTGTAGATTTGAAGTACGACGTTTTTGAGAAATCGTATTTTCTAAAATATTTGAAGCAGAATTACAATTCTGTAAGCGATGTCGTAAAACTCTACAAGATTTACATCTTGGATTCGCTTGATTTCTTGTATAAGACTCGTCACCAAAAATTACACCCTTACAAGTTTGTGAAAACCTAAAATTTGATCTAATAATTAAAAAAGTTAATTATATTTTTACTCGTCATATAAGTATATTTCTTTGCTAATATAAAAATCGATTATACTTTTTTTTGTCTATTTGAGTACCAACGCATAATGGCCATTTTTCTACGAATTTCAAGTACTCGTAGATGGTTTTGAATGAAAATATATTATCGTTTGTAGTCAATTCCTCATTCGTCGAAAAAATAACCTATAATGTATTTGCAATTAATTATTGGTATTAAAGAGATTGAGACAAATACAATTATTTTGCAAGAACTTACAGTAACAGATAAGTCTTTGTTTACTCGTAAACGGTTTACGATTTGCATAGTTTTAGCATCCATCCGAAAGAATTCCAACCCTTCTGGTTTTTCAAAATACATCTAACCTTGCGGTAGCACAGAAGATTTCAGATTATCAAAAAATTTCTCGGTTGGCTGAGAAGTGACTTCAGGTTCTTTATCATTTTGTTGATCAGTATGAGTTTCTTCATTCAACTGCACTAGTTCTAAATCGTGTTTACTTTGTGTAATCATATCCATAACTCTATCAGAGACTCTCTGATCAGCTAATAGTTCTTGTTGTTTAGATTTATCTTCATGTTTTAATTTTTCTTCAGATTTATTATGGTTAGAACTCGGTTTTTGTAGTTGATTTATAACATTTCCTTCAACGTCATGTATGGCTACAGGGAGAAACTGATGTTCGACCGTTGGCAGAGCTGTATCTCGTAATGTTTTTTACCTGTTGGAAAAATCGTGATCTCCTGTTAATGTTGAACGTTTCGTACATTTTTATGTCCTCCTCTTTAAAATGTAAATGACAAATATAGTCAGTTGTTTTCATTGTAGTGCCTAAAGCTGTATTCCATTTATTCAATTTTTCCAGAGTCTAGAAGTTGATATAAACAAAAAATATTAATTGCCTAAATTATTAAGTATTATTAGGAACATGTTACATTTTTTTAATATTTTTCATCCATCAATAATAATAATGTCAATATTTTCCAAAAAACATTAAGACTTTAATTTTTTTAATCAACTTTTTATATAATTTTCTTTTATTATAAAAATTAAAAAGTTATTTAACTGTTCACTTCGCTATTGTTAAATAATTAATAAAAATTTATTATACATACTGTTGGACGAAAAAATGATAGAGGTTGAGATATATCAATTCCGTTATTTTTTAATTTACGTCCACTTGAACAACTTTTCACTGAGCAAAGCTTTCCCATTATTATTACACTTATTTTATTAAAATTAACAACAATGAAATTACAAAAAGAACAAAAATGTACCTATAAAAATTTTAAAACAATCAAATCGCTATCTGTATTATTTTAGCAGTTTTATAGGTTATATTTACTTAATTACATTCAACTACGTAAGTCGTTTAGGTTTTAAATATTGCATTTCTCCTCACTACAAGTCACAAAAAATATTAAATTATTACGTCCTTTTGCTACACTAGAACCACTTTGGCAATTTTTTGAATCATAATTTGCTGTTTACTGGTGGATACTTTTTCAACTGATTCCCCATACTAGATGGTCCTCCTTACCTCTACCCTCCATATTTCAAGAGTTCAAATTTTGAAGAAAAAAAGTTTCTTGAATCAAGATTGTTTTTCTCTCAGTGTGTAAATACCTATTAGGATGATGCGTCGTAATCCAGCGTGAATTGTCCAAGGACCCCATTACTTGATTAACGAAATCAAAAGGCGTAACACGAATTTGCAATTGAACCCGGTTATCTATCGCTCCTGGAACGTAGGTCTCCTTCTCGAATCCAAATCTCACCCCAGTCATTACGTAGCCACTTGGGACCATTAAGTTATCCAGGTTCATGATTTTCGGATGCGTGTAGTCGCTGTCTAAATTCAATCGCGTTTTTGAGTTTTCGTTGTCTTCGTTCAATAAATAATATCCTTTTTTATCTTCGTCATAAGTTATATCCTCCAATGGTACCCAAAATATTTCGTTGAGGTTCAGATATTGTCTTGGTAGTATCAGGCCTTCAGCAATCTGAACGTGTATCATAAAATCTTTTTTCACGAATTTAATACCGACGACTACCCTATTATTAATAATGATAATGAAAAAAAAAAATTGATTAAAAAATTTCCATCAACTTAAGTGAAAAAAAATATCGTGCTGCGAAAAAATAATACTCAACATGTTATTGGATATATCTGAGGTTTGTTCGCGAAAACTTAGAGCCACTGTAACATGTTCATTCTGTTGCGGTTCAGCTAGACAAGTTCACACACACATATCACAGCTATTTACCGTTACCCATTGAAATTTACTTTCTAAGGAAACTATTTTCCCAGAACAATTTCTGTTGTCGCCAAATACGTTGCCATTAGAATCCGCAAACCACTCATAGCGTCGTGAGTTAGAACTCTACATTGTAATTAATAAATTACGGTTTATTATCACTATGCATCTTTTGTGAAGTTTATTATTATTATTTAAAATAATTTTTTACCAGTTCGCAAAATTCGATATCTTCTGCTTTAAAACAATCACTGTAATTTGTACATCCTAAGTTGAAATTAACATTATTTTTATCCATACTGTGTATATCACAATTATGATCGCATATATTGTCAACAGACAATTCCGATTCTTTTACAATAATTGTTTGAATCATTTTCTCGAGTTCAATATACTCTATATGATGATCTTAAACATAAAACATAATTAATGTACCGAAAAATTTATCATTATTTAACGCATTGTTGATATTTATAAGTTTTGTATTACCACAGTAGATGATAAAATGTAGAGTATGCTTCAAGGCATGAGCAGTTGCTCTCATGTAATGAGCTGCTTGATTTACGAATCGATGTTTCATGTATTCTAATTCTTCGTTATCAATTACTGAATTTATCAAATTATATTTATTACAACTTCAATTACCAATAAAATTTTAAATCATTGATCGTAAAAATACATACCGCCAGTACAAACACTGTTTAGTGCCGATGTAAAAGCTGCTAAGATGTACTTCTTTATGTGCATCATTATTATACGTCGATAATAATTATAAAGATCAAACGAAACGAAAAATCTGAATCACAATCGGTGAATTTTTTTCGGTATAACTGAAATTTTAGAAACATTTTGATTTTAAAGTGAAACTTTTTTTGTATCGCCCCAAAATTTTTCGTTCATCTAAATCGCATGTCGCATTACAGCTGGCCACGGTGTAGGGATGAAGTGAAAGACGCATAGCAGAGCAGCCAAGGCCAATATAGCGGCGCCCAAAGCTCACATCAGCTGACCGTATAGCATTTATATTCTAATACAATGTAAGACGTTATTTACTCCCTTAAAAGACAAAAGGATCAAAAATGATTCTTCATGTACTGAACTTTCATAAGAGGTAGTATTTGAAAAAATTTGAAATATTGAAAGTTCAATGCTTTAAATACTTTTTAATCCTTTTGTTTAATCAGGGATTATTTTCGTTACTGTGAAATATTACATTTACAGTGAAATCCTTCTATATTTGACTTCCCTCTATGTTTGACCAAATTCTCTCTCTATATTAGACGATCCTATCTCTCACTATGAGTTTTTTTCCGACCAATATAAGAAAACCTTATTGGCGGGCATATTTAAATATTAGTGACGGGAATATTTAAATTTACAACGTAAAAACTTAGTGGAGTGAAGGCGGAGCGGATAATTTTTATTTGATTCAATTCTTTTCAGATTGAAATTAATTATTCTAGATCGATTTTATTAATATTTCCAATAAAGAAAAACTGCAGAATAAATTACATATTTCTTTTATTAAATAAAAATGAAAACATTCTTGTACTTGTATCCAAAACTTCTATTCAGAGATGTTAAAAATGAATAAAATCCTTTTCTTTAATTTAATGTAACAAATAAATTAAATTTTAACTAACTAACTTCATTAGTTGACATTTTTTATTAACATTTATTTAGCATTTAACATTTAAAATTCAGCATGATATAATTCTCTGTCAATTTTAAGGTTAAGTTGAGATCGTTGTTTACATGCTATTTTTGTACACTACGCAGTCGATCGCGCAGACCTGCGCATAAGAGACGTAAGTGTTGCAATAGTGGGAACGTCAGGATGTCAAATATAGAAGAAGGTCCTGGAAGGACGAGTCAAATATAGAGGGATTTTACTGTATAAACTGCGAGACTCATGGCGAAAATAAAGTTTTTGATAAAATAATTGAGTTGGATTGTAGATTTCGATAGAAATAATAGTTACAAAAATTATATCAAACAATAAATTCTTAAATTTTCAGTAAGAAATCACAATTAATTTTTAATCAAACCACTGTTAGTTCTATTACAAGGACTAACAGAACCCGTCCACCGAAAACTGGCAGAAATTGAAATTCTTAATCTTAATAAAATCATCATTCGGTAAATGATTTATAGATCAAATTAAAAACGCAATTCTATCAGCCTTAAGAAAAATTTTTTAAAAATAAGCTATTTAATTTCAATTAAATGTTCTTTAGAAATAAAAAGACTAAAAATGTAATGTTCACGATCTTCAGAAAAATTAAAATGGCTATTATTTCTAAACATATTGGTCGACTTAGCTCATCTTGAAATTGATTTGAGGTAATCGTCTGAGAAACATGTACTAAATTTTATTGAGATCCGTTAATAACTACTAGCACAATCGCGGCGACATGTATTGGGCTGCCCCGTCATTTACCAAGTATCAAGTTAGGATTAAAAACGCGATTTTCATACCCTCAATTAATTAATTTTCCGAAAATTTTTAGTTGAATGTCAACAATTCTAAAAAAAAGTTTCACTTTCATAAAACCACACAATATTTTTTTTCCGCTGTATAAATTATAAGTTTTTCAAAGTGCAGAGATTATTGTGTCCAATTTTACTTTTTAATTTTTTTTGATTGATTTATAAAAATAGTTAAATTAAATACTCACATTCAACTCAAAACTGACGATTTTCATTAATCCATCATAAATTTCGTGAATTTTTGTCGAATGTTTATGTTCAGTCAAATGCAGAATCCCAAACAGCGGAATATAAGCTGATGCAAGTGAGCAAACATCGCGAGGTCTCCTAAAATAGTCATTATTTCTCTTATCAGCAAAAACCTGAATGAAATGGTTCACCATATGAAAATGGTGCTCAAGATCCTTAACGTGACTATAAAGATAGATCACTTTTGCGGAGTTAACTTTGACTTGAAAATGTTCCAATTTGTCAACAAAGTTAATGAAATCCTTTCGCTTGCTGTATTGCGCAGTGTACGGCGTTTTCGGGAACCAGTTGCGTTCGTAGCCTCTCATCGATGTCATCAATGCGCAAATTTTCTCCGTGACAATATTTTCTTTTCCACTTCCGTCAGCCTCAAATATAGTTTTAATGTCACTGTTAATCGCGTCTATCAATTGTTCCAGCGAGTTGATGTCGTCAAAATCCCAGTAATGCCGGTTTACAATTATTGAATCAACATCGCGTTGAATTAAAATAATTAAAATGACTATGAACGCGTTTATTGCTTTCATTTTGGCTTATTAAAATTTCTATGACGACTTTACTGATACCAACTGCTTATGAATGACTTTTTGGACTAATGGTAGTAACGGCTCCAAAAACAATCGGCAGTTTTATATCATTAAATTTTATCGTTGTAATTAGAGAGATAATAGCCAAAATAATTATGAGGGCACTTTAATGGTAGAATAAATCCACACTTCTATGTTTTTAATGATGACAAATTTATTTTTATACTCGGTAATAAATTGTCGCCTTAAAATGTGATTCACTATCAAAAATATGTGATAAGTGATTAATGATAATAATTAAATTCAGTAAAATTCCATAAAACGATCCGATAATTTTCTTGAAAGTTTCACGTTCAAAACGCTCTATTTGATTGAATATTTTATCACTGATAATCGTTACGACCTATTTCTGTAAATTGCTCGCGGCAAAATTTATGTCATCCGAATGGTGAATCTCGACGACAAATATCGCTTAAAGCGTTAATAATCATCACCAAAGCTTTTGTCGACGAATTTCTGACTTAGTATAAGAATTAAAAAAAAAAAAAAAAAAAAAAAGATTATATTTAAATCGACAAAGCTGAAAGTGACGAACAAAGATATTTGATTTTACTCTGGTGAATTTGTTCTATTTTTTTACTTCG
Source organism: Cotesia typhae (assembly GCF_013202065.1). NCBI lineage: Eukaryota > Metazoa > Arthropoda > Insecta > Hymenoptera > Braconidae > Cotesia > Cotesia typhae. The sequence continues at coordinate 2,157,787 of NW_027423752.1, forward strand.
AAGGTTGTTTAATATCAATTATCTTATGCGAAGAAAAATTTGTCAAATTTTGAGGAAATTTTTATTACTCTTAGAAACAATTATTATTTACTATTGTGATAAACAAATTATTGAAAAGAAATCAAAAAAATCTTTTAGGTACACATAAATTCTTAGAAAGCTGGACATAACCTTTTTTGCATTCGCAGTGAAAATCAATGCATTCAAAATTTTCTTTTGGGCATTGATGGTCAGTCCAACACAGGCCGCCTGAAATTGGATAACACGTTGAGTTATTAATCGCAACGTGATTGTGAGTGCAGACGCATTTGTTTTTTACATATTTAGCGTGCCAAAAATCATCACAATCTACAGATTCAGTACAGGAAGATACCAAACTCACTAAAAAATATCAATGCTGTTAATTTAATTGTAAATCATATTCGTATGGATAATTAAAAATAGTACACTGAAAAAAAAGTTTAAGCCCTATTGGTATACACTTTTTTAATGAATTGGTATTTTTAATGATTATGATATAAAAAAGTTTAAGCATTATCGCGATTCTCTGTTTAAATGAGTAACATATTTTCCGTATGATACTATTGCAAGTCCAGAGAGTATAGTAAAAAAAGTTCCCGCGTAAGACCCAGCGCGTATTTCGCTTCTTCTTTTTCCGTGTTTATATTATACCTTTAATCTATACATTTTTAAGAGTAAGAGTAGTTGTTAAAAGTATTAAAAAGATTATTTTTACAACACCTGCTCTGGAAGTTGTTTTTTCGAGCGCTGTATGTCATTTCTGGAGTATACAATAATCGCATACTTGACTAGATGTGTTTTATAAACGCACACGTTAGGTTAAAGACCATATAACTGCACGGATTCCGCCTAAACCATACTACTATAGAAAAATAAGCCCACAACTCACTCATTTTTATTTTACTAGAGACTACTGAAACGCCTTTTCACGCCGCGATAGTAATTCATTTTTTGTCGTGACAGATCACTAAAAATCATATAAATAATACAAACAGTTACGGTTAGGAATTGCACAGAGTTGAACATATGATCAACAGGCTGCTTTTCATGAGTGGTTATTTGGTATGCGCAGGCGCTAAAATTAGTCTCAGTACGCTTGATAGTAGTGGTAGTGATGAACATGTACGCTTAATTTGTAGTGGTAGTGGTGAACATTAGGGTGTGCCAAAATGTAACTTCCTTGATGGACCTCTTAAAATTGGAATTTTGAGTTCCGCTTTTAACAGGGGCTGTGTTTGGGCATTTTCTGCGATATTTTGAGGGGAGAGGATTTATTTGATTTTCATAGAATTTTTTAGCAGAAGCTTAGTTTGGGCATTTCCGCTGAAAATTCAAAATTTAGCCAGAAGTGCCCAGTTAAATCTGCTGTTTAAAATTCTATGAAAATTAAATAAATCCTCTCCCCCCAAAATATCTCAAGAAATCTCTAAACACAACTCCTGTTAAAAGTGGAACTCAAAATGCCGATTTTTAAAAGGTCCATCAAGGAAGTTACATTTTGGCACACCCTTGTGAACATGTACATTCTATGGATCGTATACATTACTTATAGTTAATTTTCATTCCCGCATGGTCAATTAGTTGGGGAGTTTGACTCCGTCTACTTTTCTGCACGCTACTATAGTGTATACAACCATCACGAGAATACACGACTTTACGTATGCTACGTAAGGCTCGAATATTGAACTTTGGAAACAGGAGTTACAAAAACTATATTTTTATACTTATGACTTTATAATTCAGCTAACTATGCACTTTTCTCTCCGTGTACCAGATTGTTTTATTTTTTTTATTTTTTATAGTGTATACTTACTTTCAGTGCATTGATGCTCTGACAGCAAGATGAAATTAGGCTTGCATTGACACTTATTATCGACACAGTGAAAGCCATTCAATTTACACTCGAAGTTGTGTGAACAAAATCCATTAAAAACTGATATACATGTATCGTTTAATAGAACATAATGATCTTTGCAAGTACATATCTTATTATCTGAACATTTCAAATTTTCGCGGTCATTGCAATCGGTGTTAAATTGACAAGATTTTCCTAGAGAAGCTATTGGAAAAATTTATTTGATTAAAGATTCAGTTTTAGTTCGACAAGTATCAAAGAAACTATAACAAAATAAAAAACTGATTTAAAATACAAGTATCTTCATAGATTGCAAAATAGCCAGGCTTGCATTGACACGTGGCATCAATGCAAATTGAGTTTTCGACAATGCACTGATTATTTTCCGAACACAATCCTTCTAGAATTGGTCGACACGCAGTTTCATTAAGCTTGACATATCTGTTGAGACAAACACATCTGTTCTTAGTTGAACATTCTGAAAATTCGATGTTAGCACAGTCCTGGTATTTTTGACACGGTCCACCTAAATGGTCTGTAAAAAATGACTATTTAGCATGAGATTTCACAACAATTCTATGAACTAACTCACTAGGAAGACACTTGAAGCCTCGTTTTGAAAAATTCGGCTTGCATTCACATATATAGTCAATGCAAATCGAGTAATCCATCGCGCATGTGTCATTTCCAAAACAAGGAACGCTTAGAATTGGACCACAGGCATTATATTTGGTTTGCTTGTAACGTATTTCACATCGACACCTATCATCAGAACACTATTGTCCAACACAGATGAGCATTCTGAGTCGTTTTTACACGCCATACCCAAGTGCGCTATACAACGAAATTTTAGATAATTAATATTAAAATCGAAAATATTTTTAGATGTAATGAAAACAAGTTGACATCTACATTAATGTTGAGTATCATTGTAGACCAAAGTATTTTCATTTTGACTATGAACGATTTTTGATAATTATAGTTATGTGGTACGCAATCCATGTTAGCTCCTTGTATGAATCCTTGAATGCATTGACACTCGTTATCAATGCATTTAGAATTTTTTACAGCGCAGATATCATTAATACCGCAAAAATGTCCTAATGCTCTCCCACAAGTAGTTTCATTTACTCGAATAAAATTCGAATTGCAAAAACATTGATTTGATTGTGAACATTTGGCGTTAGATATATAAGTGCAATGTTTATCAAAGTGACAATAACTTCCCAGTGTTGCTTAAATATCAAAGTATTTTTAAGTTCTTAACTTAAGACAACAAATTCATGGTGTATTTAAGTTGTTGCACGCCTCATAACGTAAAGCGGTTTAGGGATTACTTTACTCTCTACACGTCAAGGTCAAGCAATTTTTTGCTCTATTAATGCTTTCATCATAATCATATATCGATACTGCCATTCTAATACGTTGTTTTACAGCAGACGGTAAAACGATTCATTTTTAACATTGATTAAATGGGATTGGACAAATCGGTTCAGTCATTCAAAAGTTATTGGGGTTTGAATATTTGAAAAATAGTGTTTTATTAAAGTTTCATCAGATTTTTAGCTCGGAGAGCTCCAAATGACACGGACTATATATTTTCGAGCTCAAAGAGCTCAAAAACGTAATAAGTGCAATTTTGAGTACAGAATTAGCGGAAAGTTGTAGGGATGACATTTACGGTCAACCGTTTTCCTAATTTTTTTTGAGATTTCTTAAAATCTACCGGGTCGAATCGGTCCAAATTGTATTCAAAATTTAAGTTTAGTCAAGCCTCTTTGAATGATATCAACCGCGATAAAATCGGTCAAGCTGTTCAAAAGTTATGAGAGATTTACATCCGGCCACACACACACACACACACACACACACACACACACACACACGCGCGCACATCGTCGCGGAAAGATTTTAGAAAGCTTCCTCGGACCTCAAAACGTCAACATACGTTGAAAACTCGATTTTTGAAGAACGGGGTGAAACCACTTACTTCCCAACTTTTGAAAATTTTCAATTTTCTTAGCGAAAAGTTGAAAATTGATGTATCAAGACCAGGTTTTTATTTATTAGTTCCCGCATTCGATAAACTGGTGCCGTATTTTATATCGGTAGCCTAGCTTACGTAGTTTTTATTTAAATGAATTTTTATTAAAATTCACTATGATATACACTTACAAATACAGAAGATTTTTTTTTATTTCTATCACGTAAAAACAATGGCACCACTTAGTCAAGTTAAAATGAGATTAAGCAATCATTTTACTTAATTTTTTTAGACTGCACGCACAATAATAAAAAATTAGGAATGTTCTATAAGAAATTACTTATTTATTTTTTTTTCTTTTAAGAATCAATTATAAAATTTATTTGTTTTCTAAAAAAAATGAATGATTGTTATGAGGCGTGTACTTTTAAATTTTTCAATCTTTTTTTTTTTTTTTTTTTTTTTTTACTAGTATTTGATACCTTTACGAACGCATTCATAGTAACCATATTGAAACCGACACACATCCGTTTCCAAACAACATGGTTTCGCAGAGAAGGGAAAACACTACAAATAAAAGCTATGATTTACTTATTCTTATTATATTTTGGTAATTACTTACTCTCATTCCACGATAAGCACAAGTGAACGCAGCATTTATAACGGTTGTAGAATATAAAATAGAATACCAAAAATAAAATGAAAATGTAAATTCGCAGAATAAATAATAACGTTTCGTTCTTCATTTTAAAACTGTCCCAATAAAATAATAGATGATGAATAAAAGTTATTTCGTTGGATATCAAATAACTTCTGAGTGATAAATAAAGATTTACAACCGAATTATAAGCTGCTTCGAGGTCATTAAGGTAAAAAATGAAAGTAATAAAATTGTTTTCACGAATTCGATTGATGAGTTATCGAACTATTTGATAAAAGCTGAATCTAAAATTACTCAGGTCTTTTATTGTACCTTATCGTACAATATAAAAAAAGTGTTTTTTTAAATTATACTTTTTAAAAATTTTAGAGGTTGATTCTGCCCCAAGGTTTGATTTTGTTGTTCTTTCTTTTGTATAGCCCGTTATAGAGAACTAGAGATTAAACCTGTAAATAACATTTATGTGCCATTTTTTTACGCCTCTATACAACAGTAATTTCGCACACGTGGCACACTAGTCAAGAGAGTGCGAATACGAAAGCAGTAAAAATACAACAAGGACATAGAAATAGCACTTTGTCATTTAATAACATGAATTATTTTTCCGACGCTAAATGGAAATTAAATTTTTGCTGAACTTTCAAAAAATTTTTTTATTTTTTTTTTTTTTCGATACGCCTGTTGTAAGTTCAAATTTTAGTTGAATCAATGTAAATACGAGCATTTTTAATCTGTTGTTTCACCTAAAAATTCAAAATAAAAAATTGATGGCACAAGTCAAAACAAGTTAGCCGTAAAAAAATTCTTAAATGGCCATATCAGAAAATTTGATAAGTTCATATATGGCATGACATGGTGTATTGTGTCTATGTATAATTTTTGATAAGTCCTGATGTGCTTATATATGGCTTTATGTGGTCATATATGTCGATATAATTTTGAGGAATTCCAACTTCTTGATTTGAGTAGAAAAATTCTTAAACTAAAAATTTTTTTTTGGTTTCCCGAGTCGAAATTTAAATCGTGGATTCAACGTATTAAACGTTAAAATCGTCATTTGAACGTAATGGACGTTAAAAACGTATATGTTGAACGTATCCAACGTGTTGTAAATGCAAAGAGAACCAATAATGGGTGATAATAAGTAATATTAAAACTACTTAAATAACTACACATGCTTGAAACTTGAATAAACAAAAAAAAATTTTTTTTTCAGTTCTGTTAGGGCGATTTTACATTTTTAGCTTAAATTGACCATTCTTTTTAACGGAAATGCTGTATCGAAATTTTTTAGCCTCGGAGTAGTTTCCAAAATCATGTAAAATTTTATGAAATATCATTCATACGATTTTATATCGAAAATGGCCTGATAAATCTATACAGGGTGTCTCAGAAGTCGTGAGCCACCGGACGGGTGTGGTAGAAAATTGGATTCTGAATAGAAAAGTCCTTTACCATTTTTCGATCAGACCCATAGGAAAATTACTATAAATTTATGAAAATAGACCAATGAGGAGCGCGGTTTAGCGGCAGAACGGTAGGCGCAAGAGCGAGCGAGTGGAAGCGCGACAGGCAATGAGTGCGCGCTCGCTTGCACACGTGTGATATCATTGCTCAGTTATAGCGGGATGCCCGCATGCAATAATAATGATCAATGATACTCCTGTAAATAAAAAAAAATTAATATTAGAAAAATCATCCCATAGACAGCCCCATAAAATAAAAAATGTGCGATTTTTTGATAATTAAAACTCAAATTTTCGGTGTCACCGAAAAATGAAAAAAAAAAAAGCCAACAGTCATATTCAATGATACCCCTGTAAAAAAAAAAAAAAAAAAAAAGAAAAGTTATAAAAGTACCCCATACACTCTGAGATACAGCCCCATAAAGCCAAAAATTTGCGATTATTTAATGATGAAATTCAAATGATCAGTGTGCACTTGAAGTTAAAAAAAAGCAATAAAAATAATCAGTGACACTACTGTAGACCAAAAAAATTGAAAAAAATAAAAAACTACCCCATAGACAGGGAGATACAGCCCCGTAAAGCCGAAAATTCGCGATTATTTAATAATGAAATTCAAATGATCAGAGTGCACTTGAAGTGAAAAAAAAAAAAAAGCAATAAAAATAATCAGTGACACTACAGTAGGTGAAGAAAATTTTTAAAAATAAAAACTACCCCATAGACAGGGAGATACAGTCCCATAAAGCCAAAAATTGTGCGATATTTCAATAATTAAAATAGAAATTTTCGACGACTACTCAAAATTTCAAATAAAAATCTAGGACTAATAGTTAACTATACCCATAACAATCAGAAAAAAATTAAAAATTACAAAAACCACCCCATAGACACTAAGATACAGCCTAATAAAGCCGAGTATTTCGGGATTATTTAACATAAAAATTAAAATATTCACAGTGCATTCGAAATAGAAAAAAATACCAATCAAAATTATCAGTGGTACTTTTGACCATCAGACAAATTTAAAAAATTGTAAAAACACCCCATAGATACCGAAATATGACTTGATAACGCACAAAAATCGGGATTGCTTAGAAATTAAAATTCAAATTATTGGTGCCCATTGAAAATCAACAAAAGAAACCTTTTGTACTTATCGATTAAACTCCTGTGTATCGAAAAAATTATTATTTAAAAACCACCCCGCAAACTCCGAATTATGATCCCATTAAGCTGAAAATTTCTGATTTTTTAGTAATTAAAATGCTACTTCTCGGTGTCCGTTGAAAATAAATGAAAAGTATGAAAACTCATTTTCAGATATACTCTTGTAAGCAAAAAAAAATAAGATTTGAAAAAAACACCATACACTCGCGATTTGTCGATTTTTATTTGACGTAAATTGAAATTCTCGGTGTCCACTTAAAATAACAGAATTACAATAATCTTCCTATCTAATGTAACCTCGGTCATACACAAAGATATCAAAATTATGGAATCCACCCTATAAACACCGAGATACACCCCCATAAACTGGCGATAAGTCGATGTTTAATTTACTTTCAATGAAATTCTCGGTGTCCACTGAAAATAACAAAAGAAAATAATCCTTCTATTCAATTTAACGTCAGTCATACATAAAAATATCAAAATTATGGAGTCCACCCCATAGACACTGAGATGCGCCCCCATAAAGCCGCGATTTGTCAATTTTTCATTTATTTAATTTGAAATTTTCGGTATCCACTGAAAATAAGCCAAAGAAAACTATCCCACTTTCCAGTTCAATCTTCGTCATGAATTAAAAAAGAAAATTTCGGAATCCACCCTATAAACATCAGGAGACAACCCTATAAAGCCGCGATTTTTCGATTTTCCATTGATTTAAATGGAAATTCTCGGTGTCCACTGAAAATAACTTAAAAAAATTATCGTACTTTCCAATGTAACCTTTGTAAAGAATTGAAAAATCAAAATTTAAGAATCCACCTCATAGACACTGAGATACACCCCCATAAAGCTGCGATTTCTCCATTATTTGTGAAGTTAAGTTGAAATTCTCGGTGTCAACTCGGAATAACTCAAAGAAAATTATCTTTCTTTCCAGTTTAACCTTTTTTATGAATTAAAAATCAAAATTTTGGAATCCACCCCATAAACACCGAGAGGCAACCCCACAATGCCACAATTGTTCGATTTTTATTGATTTAAATTGAAATTCTCGGTGTCTACTCAAAATAAGTAAAAGAAAATTATTGTACTTTTTAATGTTATCTCTGTTATAAAATAATAAATCAAAATTTTAGAATCCACCCCACAGACACCGAGATACATCCCCATACAGTCGCTATTTGTCGATTTTTAATTGACTTAAATTGAAATTCTCGGTATCCACTTAAAATAAAGAGCATAAACTCATTCCACTTTCCAATTTACTCTTTTTAATAAATGAAAATATCAAAATTCAAGAATTCACCCCATAGACCCCAAGATACGCCTCCATAAAGCCGCGATTTATCGATTTTTTGTGGATTGATATCGAAATTTTCGGTGTCATATGAAAATTTGAATTTTAATTATTGAAAAATCGCGAATTGTTGGCTTTATTTGGATGTTTGTTAGTGTCTATGCGGTGGATTTTCAAGAGTTAAGTTTTTTTATGTTTTTAAGGGTGTAATTTAAAAGTACAATAGGTTTCTCTTGTTGTTGTTAAATGGACACCAAGAATTTCAATTTCAATTACTAACAAATCACAAATTAGCGGATTTATGGGGTCCTATCTCGCCGTTAATGGGGTGTTTTTTTCAAATCTTATTTTTTTTTGCTTACAAGAGTATATCTGAAAATGAGTTTTCATACTTTTCATTTATTTTCAACGGACACCGAGAAGTAGCATTTTAATTACTAAAAATCAGAAATTTTCAGCTTAATGGGATCATAATTCGGAGTTTGCGGGGTGGTTTTTTAAATAATAATTTTTTTCGATACACAGGAGTTTAATCGATAAGTACAAAAGGTTTCTTTTGTTGATTTTCAATGGGCACCAATAATTTGAATTTTAATTTCTAAGCAATCCCGATTTTTGTGCGTTATCAAGTCATATTTCGGTATCTATGGGGTGTTTTTACAATTTTTTAAATTTGTCTGATGGTCAAAAGTACCACTGATAATTTTGATTGGTATTTTTTTCTATTTCGAATGCACTGTGAATATTTTAATTTTTATGTTAAATAATCCCGAAATACTCGGCTTTATTAGGCTGTATCTTAGTGTCTATGGGGTGGTTTTTGTAATTTTTAATTTTTTTCTGATTGTTATGGGTATAGTTAACTATTAGTCCTAGATTTTTATTTGAAATTTTGAGTAGTCGTCGAAAATTTCTATTTTAATTATTGAAATATCGCACAATTTTTGGCTTTATGGGACTGTATCTCCCTGTCTATGGGGTAGTTTTTATTTTTAAAAATTTTCTTCACCTACTGTAGTGTCACTGATTATTTTTATTGCTTTTTCTTTTTCACTTCAAGTGCACTCTGATCATTTGAATTTCATTATTAAATAATCGCGAATTTTCGGCTTTACGGGGCTGTATCTCCCTGTCTATGGGGTAGTTTTTTATTTTTTTCAATTTTTTTGGTCTACAGTAGTGTCACTGATTATTTTTATTGCTTTTTTTTAACTTCAAGTGCACACTGATCATTTGAATTTCATCATTAAATAATCGCAAATTTTTGGCTTTATGGGGCTGTATCTCAGAGTGTATGGGGTACTTTCATAACTTTTCTTTTTTTTTTTTTTAATTACAGGGGTATCATTGAATATGACTGTTGGCTTTTTTTTTTTTTTTTTCATTTTTCGGTGACACCGAAAATTTGAGTTTTAATTATCAAAAAATCGCACATTTTTTATTTTATGGGGCTGTCTATGGGATGATTTTTCTAATATATTAATTTTTTTATTTACAGGAGTATCATTGATCATCATTATTGCATGCGGGCATCCCGCTATAACTGAGCAATGATATCACACGTGTGCAAGCGAGCGCGCACTCATTGCCAGTCGCGCTTCCACTCGCTCGCTCTTGCGCCTACCGTTCTGCCGCTAAACCGCGCTCCTCATTGGTCTATTTTCATAAATTTGTAGTAATTTTTCTATGGGTCTGATCGAAAAATGGTAAAGGATTTTTCTATTCAGAATCCAATTTTCTACCACACCCTGTCCGGTGGCTCACGACTTCTGAGACACCCTGTATATAAAATAATAACTTTTTATACAATTTTATAAAATTTTGTACCACTGGATTTTTACAAAAAAAAAAAAAATAAATAAAATTTTTAACTATCTGCTAAGAAAATTAAAAATGTGTAGTTATTTGAGTAGTTTTAATGTTACTGCTTTCACCCATTATTGGTTCTCTTCACATTTATGATACGTTGGGTACGTTCAACATACGTTTTTAACGTCCATTACGTTCAAATAACGATTTGAACGTTCAATACGTTGAATCTACGATTTAAATTTCGACTCGGGCTATTGTAACGATGTTTTTTGCCGTATTAAAAATTTAAACCGGAGGCGGAGATACCGGCTGGGTAGAATAAAGTCCGGTCGCTCTGAAATAAAATAAACAGGCCTGATGACACACAGGCTGGATTAGAAATCCCGTTGGACGCCAGAAAATTTTATCAAACTAACCAAAGTCACAAATTTACCCAGGGGCCGCGCCGAGTAATCAATTAACGATTTGAATTTCGTGTGAATAAGAAATGAAAATAAGAATAAAAGTAAAGATAAAGACAAAATTAATTATCAAATAAAAGTAATAATATTAATTCCCTTTAATCATTATTTCCCTTAAAATAAATAAATATAGCGGAGGAAAAGGATTAAGGAAGATTACTCAAACTTCTTGATTTGAGTAGAAAAATTCCTAAACTAAGAAATTTTTCTTGGTTTAAGTAAATTTTACTTTATTCAAGAATTTTTCGTCTTGATTCAAGACAGTGAAACTCATTAAAATTATTTTTTTGGTTCAAGAATTTTTCTCTTTAATCAAGTTAATTTTTTTTTCAGTGAGTAAATTTCCGATAGATATCACATGATCGCTGAATCATCTCTTTATAGGAGACTTTTGACTGTCAGGTGGTAAATTAAAAAAAAAAATTCGGTTTTTTTACTGTCCTTGGGAGCTTATCGGACGTTGGTTATTAGTTCAATCAATTACTAATCCAATTTTCGTTAGAGAAAACATTTTGATCTTTTTACACATTTATAGGAAAATAAAAAATTATTTTACAGTAATATATATTTGATGTAACCATAAAGCCATATTAGAAATTTTTGTTACGGGTTGCCACTGTTTTACTCAACTTTATGCTTTCATTTATGACGCAGAGCTCTAGAAGCCGGTGTGAGATGTCCTATGATAGTTTTGCTTCCTGACTCACGTTTCCAAAACGTCGAATTGGTGACTCTTCTTGGAATCCTGGAGGGTCTCTACGTCGTAAGTACTTGTTTACGTTTTTATTTTCATTTTTTACTCGTTTCCAAGTCTATCAAACTAGCATATATTCGTTCATCAGACATTGACTCATTATTCAAGCAATAAAATTTATTTGTGGTGTTCAATTTGTTGCTAATTAGATCAATTCAGATCTAATTAGAATTATTGTTAGATCTGTATGAAATTTTGTTGTTTGTTTAGATTCCAGTTAATAAAATCCGTCCAAAATTTATTTTGATACTGCTAGCTTGACAACGGAATTTTTTTTTTTTTTTTTTTTGTTACTTTTAATCGTTTGTGGAATTTCGTAGATTAACCTATGAGTACTTTTTGAGTGTGGATAGATCATAAGCTACTGTGCAATTGATACCTGATATTTGATCTGAGTTTATTTATATTTATATTTATATTTTACTAAGAGTTTAATATTTTATTTTTCGCACTATTATATTGTTTCATTATATTACATTATTACTTAAGTTTTTGATAAATGCAATTCGCAATGAGGTTGAATGATTTACGTTAATTGAACTGTTCAAACATAATTTGGACTTTAATAACATATTTAAACTTTCAATTTTTATTTTTACATCTATTTTTCTCTCTGATTGTTTTCATAAAATGCTATACTAGGTATTATTTTTGTATGAACGGCCGCAAGAAGTTTCGACTTCATGGTCGATAAATAAAGAAATAATAATAATAATCTTTGTTATTATTAACACAATTCTCACACTGAAAAAAATTTTTTGATTTATTTGAACTATTTCTCACTAAAAGTTTTAAAGAAAATATTTTTTTGAAATCAAGAGTTTATTTTTCCAATTATAGAGACAAAAATTTTTCCAAATTATGACATGAAACTGACTACAATGCATAACTTTAAAAAAAAAATAAAGAAAGTAATCAACCTTCAAAAGTAGAATGGAAGATTAATTAATAAACGAAGTCTGATAAAACTAAAAGGTAATTTAAGTATTTTATAGAATATACACTCAAAGAGGCTAACCATAACTCTTTGACTCGTTATCCTGAGCATCTTTCCTTTGTGTCTCGTTTGCAAAGAAGCATTTTTCTCGTTTCCTAAGGCTATAATAGCATTTGCGTCTTTTGCTAAGCCATCCACCTTTCTCATGCTAGTGCATTAGTAGACTCAACTCTTACTAGTGCTCAAACGCACACATAGATGCAGTAACACAGTGAGTAGTTACTCAATAGCAAGCTTAAATATAAATGTATTGGTGTAGATGAATTTGAATGTGTAAGTACCAGCTGCGTTGAGTTAGTTTCATAGGGTAACTTTAAAGTCCGAGGGTTAAGTCACGCGTGGAACGGGAAGTAACGTGACCTCTACTCTCTCAAACATGACTGCAAGCTACCGAATACCTTACAATCCTTCCTCTTCCTCTCCCGGGCGCTTTTGAGCTCACCGACCTAATTAATTCGATATCATCGCAACTATTTTTACTTTTTTTTCCTTCCCTCTGCCTTCACTATTATTTCGGACTTCATTATGGGGAAATCTATTCAATATTAATCAGCTTTCTGACTGAATTCTGTAATTTTTTAAATTTATTAGAAATCGGATTATTTATTTATAAATTTGTAGTAATGTTGTGATTTTGATAATGATTTATGTAATAAGACAAAATAAATTTTGCATTAAACATTTTATTTTCTACTCATGTTTACAAATATTTATAATTGCTTACATTTATTATTTTTAACGTTATCAATATAAATTGATTTATATAAAATTTTTGAGAAAAATATTCCTTGTGTAAAACATAATTTAATCATAAGCATTTTCAACACAAACAATATGATCAAAGTATACAGAAAAATTAAATATTTTATAATCATTCGATCTGTTTCATAGAATAGTATATTACACACCGAGGGAAGTAAAGTAAGAAATGTCTCAGATCACATGTAATTGTTGGCCGAGGCGAAGCCGAGGTCAACAAACATGTGATCTGAGGCTTTCTTATTTACTTCCCGAGGAGTGTATGCTATTTTTTTGCTCGACGAAGGCAGAAAGTGGCAACTTCGTTTAGCGCAGCTGGCCGAAAGTTGACGCTTTCTGCCCGTCGAGCAAAAAAATATTTTTATGTTGTAAACTTACTCTTCAATATAAAAACTATTACTAAAGTTTACTTGAACTACATTTAATTAAAAATTTAGAATTAACTAATAGAAGTACATGTTACTAAGTTGAAACAGAGTCATTGCTTTAAAATGCATTACATTATTCTTTGTTGATTCGAAGCTTGAACATTTCTTGAAAAATAGGACTTTTACATTATCTTATCCCGGGAAAAATACGCTTTCTTCTACCCTGGTTAAAAATTCTAATTGAAAAAAATTGAGAAGCGATTACTCCATGCAAATTGTATATCTATATATACAAACGGAAGAATTGAAATTATTGAAAAGAATTCGAATTTCATAATTTTTAATTCTTTTCAATCAATATTTTTAAACAAGATAAGAACATCAGTCACGCAATATCCTAATGCCGTAAGAAAAAGAATTAGGGCCGCGATAAGGGTCCACATCCACCATTCCATTGTGATAATCTTTTTCTATTTTCAATCAAAAATTATAAATAAATGATCTAATGATCGTTATAAAATAAACTTTGATTTTTATATCGATGGATAAATAAGAACAGCCGACTGTCGATGATTTTGAATACAGAATTTGCTCACAGTCTCTTCAATTAAAAAATTGACTTATTATGAATTTGTAGACAATTTTTCTTGTTTCTGAATTAGAATCCACTAGCTAGATCAAATCACATCAATTTGCACTTTTGAAGAAAAAATATCCTGAAACATTAATTCGGCTTAGTCACACATTGATTAAGAAAAATTAAACTTAATTCAAAAGAAAAAATTTCGAATCAAAATTAACATTTGAAAAAATTGGATCATTTTTAATCAAGCCGAGAGATTATTAAATCGATAAAAATTTACTTTAACCAAGGACGATTTTTCAGTTGAATTTTTATCCTTCATTTAGAATGATAAAATTCATCATAATAATATTTTCGATGCGAAATTTTTGTTTTTAATAAAATGGCTCACGTTTAATTTTGATGATTTATCTTCACTGGCAGTTTGAATTCACATGAAAACTGAAAAAATTATAAAGAGTATTACTTACAATCAAAAATAATTCATTAGGAAAAATTGACCACGACTTGCACAAGTTGTTATCAACTTGAATATTGTTCAAAATTAGCTTATCATTAGTCTACTGGCTCAAATATGATGAAACTATACTTGATTGTAAACTATACTCACAACCGAAGAGGAAATTCTTTCACAAATATATTACACTTTACTTTACACTATTAATAGTGATATTAATATCAATAAATAGAAAAGAAAAACAAAGACAAGATTAATATTCTTTAGTTGGAAGCAGTCTAAAATCCGGAACTAACTTATAACTATAATAATAATAATAGATGATTAATAGATTTTCTAGAAAACCCTCAAAACTAATTCATCGAAACACAAATAGGAATGTTAATTATTTTCGAAAGACTTTCACAACAAAAAAGTAAACAGAGATAAGTACAATATCCTTTAGTAGTTAGTATCGTAAAATCCAAAATCGATCTACATCGGAAATTTGAATTCATATAAATGCTGAAAAAATTCAAATTTGAAAAATAATTATGTAAAATAATTAGCCTATTATCTAACAGCTGCTTTGTCCATCAGTTTTGAAAATAGTATGACTTACAATAAAAAATTATTTATAATGCAAAATTGACTATGACTTGCACGAGTTGCTATCTATTTGAATATTGATCAAAATTACCTTATCGTTAGTCTTCTGGATTAAATATGATGAAACTATACTTTATTGTAAACCATACTCACAACCGAAAAAGGAGTTCTTTTACAAACACATTGCACTTTACTCAACATTATTGATTGTGATATTAATAGCAATGAATAGAATAGAAGAATGTAAACAAAGACAAACTCAATATACTTTCGATATAAGTAGCTTAAAATCCGAAACATTACTTATAATTGATGATTCACTTATTTGTTAACAAGCCTTTGGATTTAGTTTGCAGAAGCACAAATCAGAATCTTCAATATAAACATCATCTGAAAGCTTTACTGAGCAATTAAAATTGAATAATTTATAAACAATCCATTTACTTATTATCATCACTAATTATACTTTACCTTTTGATAAATATAACTTTTGAAGTAAAGGAATATCGACTTATAGTTCATGAAAATTTATTAACATTCCACGAATATTTATTCATAATTGACTGTTATCTGTTTCAGAGTTGAAAAAAATTTTTTTTCATTTTGCATTTTTTTAAACCGCTTCAGTAGTTTCGGAGCCTATTCAATTCAAGCAAATAAACAATCACATTTTTTCTCTTTATAATATTACAGTATACATTATCTTACCAGTATTGTCAGTGTTAACAATCACATTCAAAGAAACACTGGCTTAACATCAATGTATATAATTTCATTAATACGTAAAATTTGTTTTTATAATTTAAATTTTATAATTCTCAGTGTATATAAATTGAAATTTATTTTATTAAATTATTATTAACAAATTTATGATTTTTCGCGGATGAATGATTCCAAATTTAAAAAAATAGGTTAAAAGTATGTTATTATAAAATATTTTTTAATTTGAAAATGTAAAGTAGCGATGAAATGTACTTAAGTTAAGGTATGCTAAAAATCGTTTATCATTTTTTTTTTAATTATGAATTCTAGCTTTTTTTAAAGCCAACTACGAAACATTACAGTTTTTGCATAGCGAAAATGATTCGGTAGTTTCATTATAAAAAATATGATAATTTTTTAATACAAATTGTTAAATGAATGGTTAAAATGTTGTGAGAAAAGACAATATTTCAGCACGTTTGAATTTTTAATAATCTTAAAATAAATTTTATATTTAAGATTTTACATTCCATTTATATTTATAGATTCATTAATAATTGACTTCATTCAATATTTTTTAAATTATTAATACAACATGTTTTATAAAAATATTCTGTGTGTAAATCCTAATTGAACTAAAATTGTTTTCAAGACAACAAACTACACAGTAAAGAATTTTGCATCAATGCGTCAAAAATTTTGAGTTAAAGATTTTCATGTTAAATATTCAACACTCTTTGTGTTAGTTTAACACTTTTTTGTGTTAATTTAACTCAATAAATGTTAAATTTACACATGAAAATGTTAAATATTTAACACAAAATTTTTTCACGCAATGACGCAAATTCTTTAACTGTGTACTTTGTTAAAATATAAATAAAATTTAAAATATTGTTACTTGTTTTGTTTCGTGAAATTTTAATTATATATTAAATTTATTCTTCAATTTAAAAACTAATAGCAAAATTTATGTGAACAACATTTAATGTAAAATTTAGAACTAACTGAAGAGAGTACATGTTAACAGTTAATCAGAGTTCGATCATTTTAATATGTATTTCATAATTTTTTGCAAGCGTAGGACTTACACATTTCGTAAGAAAAGATCTTTAATATTAAATTAAAAAACCTAAATACGCCTGCTTTTAATAATATATTGTATCAAACATTTGACTATGAAAAATATCGACATTGCGACACCCATAAGTGCCAACAATATCCACTCCGGAAGCTCCATGATCTAGTATATTTTAATTGAAAAACTTATTAACAAATTATTCGAGTATAAGTATGAAATTAAATTTGATCGTGTTGTATCAATGAATTAATGATGACAGCTGACGATCGATGATTTTGAGCAAAGAATTTGGTCGCAATCTCTTGGATTCCAAAATTGACTTCTCGTGAGTTTGCAGGCAACTTCTCTTGTTCTTGTATTAGATCCACTAGCAAAGTCTCGCTACAACAATTTAAGCTTTGAACAAAATTTTATCCTGAAACAATTATTTTATTTATTCATACGCTAATTAAAAAAAATTTAATTCATGCAAGAAATAAAATTTTGAACCAAGACGATTCCTTAGAAAAATTTGATTATTTTGAATCAAGCTGGAAAATTCTCAAAATAAAAATTTCAATAAAAATTTACTTAAATCAAAAACGACTTTTCAGTTTGTGAATTTTTTTTTGCTAAATTCAAGACAAAATTCTTCATAATAATGTTCTTGATTCCAAATTTTTGCTTTTAGTAGAATGACTCACGTTTGATTTTGAATAATTGTCACTTCATTTGTCCACACTGATAGTTTGAATTCACAAAAATTTCACATTTAATGTAAACTTGTTAAAAATAATTAGTCGATAATTTATCAGCTGCTTAGTCTATCAATTTTATCAGGAGTATTACTTACAATAAAAAATTATTCATTCGAAAAAATTGACTACGAGTTCCACAAGTTGCTGTCTATCTGAATAATGATTAAAATTACCTTGTCGTTAGATATATGCAGAAACTATACTTGATCTTAAACTATACTTAAAACTAAAAAGAAAATTTTTTTACAAACACATTGCACTTTACTTTACATTATTGGTAGTGATATTTATAGTAATGAATAGAATAGAAAAATATAAACTCTAGCTTAATTCTCTTTATTTGTAAGCATTGTAAAATCCGGAAGTTACTTATAATTCTAATAACAATAGATGATTCACAGATTTTCTTCCTAATTATATTAGGAAGAAAAAGGGAATAGTAATCACGGACAGTGTCTCGGATAGCTTAACTGGTAGAGCCTTTGACGCGTAACCAAATGATCCGGGTTCGAGTCCCGGTCTGGGCCGTCCGAATTACTTTTTTTCAGTTACCGAAAATTCCTACTGAGTAAAGATCCTCCCCTTTCCCTTTATTCTTTACTTCCCTAATTCCCAAATTTGTCTTTAATGACAAATTTAGCTATTACATATGTAGAGTTGTAAAAATAGACTGTAACTTATTTTTTTAGTTTTATGATCACTGTAGAGATTTCACTTTTGTAACCAAGGGTTTAGGGTATCGTAAATTATAAGATTTAAGTAAGTACGTCGAACATGCTGTTTGCAGATGTTTTGACAGATAGGTAAGATTGTTGTAAGTAAAATTGTGAGAGTGAATTTTAAAAGTATTTTGGAAATGCGTGGGAACTTTAAGTTTAAGTTAGTTTTGCACATTGTAAAAGTATGACTGAGTGGGATGAGAGGCCCAAGTAGTAGGTAGAGTAATTAAGAAAAAGGACTTGAGAAGACAGTCCTGAAGAACTATTCATTGTAGGCAGACCTTTGTATTCTTTCCTAATAAACACAACACTTAAATTACCTGACCTGTGATATCCTTTTTAGATATTAACAACATCATATCCTATCCAGTATTTCTGATACTACACATATGGCAGTTGAACGTTCGAAACTTCAAGTACATGATTTTCTAGCAAAGCCTCAAATCTAATTCACCCAAACATAAGAAAGAATGTTAATTATTCTCAAAATTCTTTCATAATTATACACTGATAAAAGAATCAATGAGCTGTAAATTTAATCATGCATTTAGGGAAAAATTCATCCGATTACTAAAAATAAATAATTGTTTTTTTTGCCCTCCGGGCGGAAAATGGCAACTTTAGCCTCACTGCGCTAAACGAAGTTTCCGCTTTACACCTTCGTCGAGCAAAAAAATAGTATACACTCCTCGGAAAGTAAATAAGAAAACCTCAGATCACATGTTTGTTGACCTTGGCTTCACCTCGGCCAACAATTACACGTGATCTGAGACATTTCTTACTTTACTATCCTTGGGTGTGTAATATACGAGTCATTATATATTGTTTTGGAAGCAACGTACGTTTATTGACAGTTTATTTACACTTATTGAAAGTTAACGATTATTTATTGATAGTGAATATAGTATATTACACCCCTTGGGAATGAAAATAACAAAAGCCTCTGAGTGTATGCTATTTTTTTGTCCGACGAAGGCGGAAAGCGGCAATTTCGTTTACCGCAGCGGGAAGAAAGTTGCCACTTTCCGCCCGGAGGGCAAAAAAAATTTTTGTAATGACTGTGTCTGTTTAACAGAATGATTTGGAGACCATTAATAAACAAATGTCATAAATTTTCATAATAACAATACGATACATTGATACTTTTAATTACTCAAAAATAGTTTTGTTACTTATCACAACTATGATTCTATAATTCATTTTACATCCTTCATTTGTTGATAAGAAAAACCATCCATCCACCTGGTCTAATTATACGATATTTTCACCTTAAGTCATGAGCTCATAAATGTATCGAAATATAATTTTGATACTCATTTTTAATGTTCAAGAGTCTTACAAACTCGTCACTAACCAGTTTATTTTATAAACGATTTGTAATTGTTCAAAAATAGTATTAAATCATGCAATACCCAAAATTTATTTATTAACAGTTAATAAAACCATTTAAATGTTAAGAAATTATTTTATCAGTGTATATTTTATTCAACTATATGTAACTATTTTTTATAATTATTTCATTAATTTTTACTACTATCGTCGGTGTTGATAATTACTTTCGGAGACTTACCGGCTCAATGCAAATGTACGTAATTTTATCGGTATGTTGAAAAACAATACAGCTTATATAAGTTAGAATAAGTTTCACCAGATGATAAAAAATACTTTTTTTATTTTTTACGGCTGAAATTTTCAGAAATGTTTTTAAAGTTTTTACAGAACAGTTTTTACTTTTAGAATGTAAAATAATTATCAAAGCTTCAATGTAGAATACTAAAGTTAAAATACATTCAAAAATTTCGTAATTTTTTTTTTCATGAATTAAAACTTATTTTAAACAAAGTTTTAAAGTAATGATTACAGTCTGTAATAAAAGATATATAGAGTGAAATTACGATAAAAAATTCATAATTTTTTATCGTAATTTAGTAAATAAAGTATTAAAATTTTGTAAAAAGAGAAAATGATTTAAAAATTTTTAAATTCGAATAATAAGACAAATTAAATTTTACATTGATTTTACTTTCCACCCATATTTATGTACATTTATAATTAATGAAATTCAATATTTATAAAAGCATGAATATAACATTCTTTATAACAATATTCCATAGTGTAAATCATAATTTAACTTAAAGTATTTTTAAAATGTCTTCTTTTATAAAAAATATATGATCCATATCAAAATCACTTTTTAATTTCACAACTAATAACAAGATTCGTGTGTACAATATTTAATGTAAAATTTAAAATTATTTGAAGGTAATGCATGTTATTACATTGAATTAGTGTTAGATTACTGAAACATGTATTACGTAATTCTTCGTAAAGATAAAAATTGCAGATATTTCTAAAAAAAGTTCTCACATCACAATGAATCACGCTTTTTTTTCATCTAAATATCGCCTGTAAATTCTGACAGCTCTAATCAACAACATTACCAACCCAAAAATCATCAAAGCCCACCACGGCAACATGATTATTTATTGTATTTTAATAAAAAAAAATGGCAAATAAACTATTTGAGTATCGATGAATGATAAACTATGATTTTTATGTTGATAAATCAGTGAGAACAGCTGATGATCGATGATTTTGAACACAGACTTCGGTTGCAGTCTCTTGAATTACAAAATTAACTTCTCCTTATTTTTTATACAATTTGTCTCAATGTTTAACTAGAATTCACTAGCTGAGTCTCCTGACAACAATTTGAACTTTTGACGAACCTATATCCTGAAAAATGTATTTTATTCATTCATACACTAATTGAAAGAAAATCAACTTGATTCAAGAAATCAAATTTTGAATCGTGATTATAATTTGGAAAATTGTAATTATTTTTAGTCGAGTCCAAAATTTCTTAAATCAATTAAAATTTATTTGAATCGAAAACGATTTTGATGATATTAAATGTTTTGGCTTGATAAACGATAACAAAATTATTGAGATGCATTTTTTTTTCTCAACGGGCAGAAAGCGTTAACTTTTGACACGCTGCGCTAAACGAAGTTGCCGCTTCCTGCCTTCGTCGAGCAAAAAAATAGCATACACTTCTCGGAAAGTAAATAAGAAAACCTCAGATCACATGTTTGTTGACCTTGGCTTCACCTCGGCCAACAATAACACGTGATCTGAGACATTTCTTACTTTACTATCCTTGAGTGTGTAATATATTATTTATTCAAAAATTTTGCTGTTGAATCAAACTAATTTTTCATCAATATAGATGGTGTTAATTGATTTAATTTTAATCACATATCTTTCTATCGGTGATTGTATATTTCTAAGTCAATTTAAAAGCTATCCAATCTATTTAAAAAGTTTCTAAATTTATTGCTCTTAGTTTCAAATAATAGCCACATATCTGAAAAAACTTTCACATTCGTAAGTGAATAATTACTACTATTCTGATTGGAAGCCATAAAAAACATTAATTTACTTGTTCAGTAATAAATTTTTGAGTTATTTATCTACTAACCAATATTTTAAAAT
Source organism: Cotesia typhae (assembly GCF_013202065.1). Classification (NCBI taxonomy): domain Eukaryota; kingdom Metazoa; phylum Arthropoda; class Insecta; order Hymenoptera; family Braconidae; genus Cotesia; species Cotesia typhae. The sequence continues at coordinate 2,179,754 of NW_027423752.1, forward strand.
TGACTGGTTCAAAATAACATATTACTTGAGTTTACAGTCCAAAATTTTACTAAAATACTTAATAAATTTTTTAAATACTAATTTTTAGAAGCATTTAACGTCAATATTTAATCAGTTGCTTTTTTATATTAAAAATAGTAACAAACAAGTCTTACAATAATGATTGAATAAAATACTCACGTTTGATTTTGAACAATGATCCCTTCACCGATCTACACTGGCAATTTGAATTCATATAGATGCTAAAAAAATTCAAATTTAAGAAATAATTATTTTAAATAATTAGTCTATTATCTAACAACTGCTTTGTCCATCAGTTTCGAAAATAGTATGACTTACAATAAAAAATTATTTATAATGCAAAATTGACTATGACTTGCACGAGTTGCTATCTATTTGAATATTGATCAAAATTACCTTATCGTTAGTCTTCTGGATCAAATATGATGAAACTATACTTTATTGTAAACTATACTCACAACCGAAAAAGGAGTTCTTATACAAACACATTGCACTTTACTTAACATTATTGATTGTGATATTGATAACAATGAATAGAGTAGAAGAATGTAAACAAAGACAAACTCAATATACTTTCGATATAAGTAGCTTAAAATTCGAAACATTGCTTATAATTGATGATTCACTTATTTGCTAACAAGCCTTTGGATTTAGTTTGCAGAAGCACAAATCAGAATCTTCAATATAAACATTAACTGAAAGCTTTACTGTGTGATTAAAATTGAATAATTTATAAACAATTTATTTACTTATTATTATCACTAATTATACTTTACCTTTTGATAAATATTTCTTTTGAAATAAAGGAATATCGATTTACTTTGAACAATGAAAATGTATTAACATTCCTCGAACATTAATTCGTATATAACTTACTGTTAATTGTTTCTGAGTGAAAAAAAAAATTTTTCGGATTCTTTTCATCAGTATAATATAATAACCGCTCATAAGCAAATTTTTCAATCTTTCATAATAAAAATACACGTATAATGTTCAAGGCAACAAAAAAATTTGGAATTTATTGCCTCAATTGTTTCATTCTTCATTTTATTTCTCGTTTTCTCATCTTGAAAAATAGGAAATAATTACGCATAATAAAATTATGATTCTATGTGATTTAATAATATTACATTATACAGAATCATAAGTCATAAATTTTTAAAAAATGTCAAAGTAAAATCTTGACTCTTAATTTTTATTCAAAGGTCGGAAGAATAGTTTACTGACAATAAATAAAAACTTATGAAATCATCTAACGTTGAAAAATCATTTTTTGACGGTTTACCAAGCTTAATTAATAGTAATAAATTTTTCTGTTAGGGATAATTAAACGTTTTTGATAATTAGAAAGCATAATTTGGTAATTTTTCTTAAAAATTTCAGGAATTTTTTTCTTTCTGACTTCAAAAGTTCATTTTGAAACTCCCAAGAAAGAATTTCTCAATATGACTACATACGCCTGTATCAGAACTGACGAGGTTATATGTATCCATACATAATATACTAGCAGCCCGTCCAGGCTTCGCACCAATACTTAATTAACGAAAATTTTAAATATGATTATTGTCAGTGTTGACAATTACGTTCATAGAAACACCGGCTTGTTGTCAATGCAACTAATTTTATTAATACATAAAAATTTGTTTTTATAAGTAAAATTTTACAATTCTCAGTGTATATAAATTGAAATTTATTTTATTAAATTATTATTAACAAATTTATGATTTTTCGCGGATGAATGATTTCAAATTTAAAAAAATAGGTTAAAAGTATGTTATTATAAAATATTTTTTAATTTGAAAATGTAAAGTAGCGATGAAATGTACTTAAGTTAAGGTATGCTAAAAATCGTTTATCATTTTTTTTTTAATTATGAATTCTAGCTTTTTTTAAAGCCAACTACGAAACATTACAGTTTTTGCATAGCGAAAATGATTCGGTAGTTTCTTTATAAAAAATATGATAATTTTTTAATACAAATTGTTAAATGAATGGTTAAAATGTTGTGAGAAAAGACAATATTTCAGCATGTTTGAATTTTTAATAATCTTAAAATAAATTTTATATTTAAGATTTTACATTCCATTTATATTTATAGATTCATTAATAATTGACTTCATTCAATATTTTTTAAATTATTAATACAACATGTTTTATAAAAATATTCTGTGTGTAAATCCTAATTGAACTAAAATTGTTTTCAAGACAACAAACTACACAGTAAAGAATTTTGCATCAATGCGTCAAAAATTTTGAGTTAAAGATTTTCATGTTAAATATTCAACACTCTTTGTGTTAGTTTAACACTTTTTTGTGTTAATTTAACTCAATAAATGTTAAATTTACACATGAAAATGTTAAATATTTAACACAAAATTTTTTGACGCAATGACGCAAATTCTTTAACTGTGTACTTTGTTAAAATATAAATAAAATTTAAAATATTATTACTTGTTTTGTTTCGTGAAATTTTTTTACTCGTTAATTTAAAAACTGATAGCAAAATTTATGTCAAAGATGTTCAATGTAAAATTTAGAATTAACTGGAGATAGTACATGTTAACACTGACTAAAAGTTCAATGACTTTGATATGTACTACATATTCCTTCGTAAACGCAGGACTTACACTTTTTGCAAAAAAACTTCTTATATATTAAATTAACGCGGAGCCATACGCCTTTTTTCTTTGTAATGGTCTATGCAAAGTTTGACTAACCAAATCATCAACATTATGAGTACCAGAAGTGGCCAGCCCCACCACGGAAACATGACGATCTTTTGTATTTTAATCGAAAAAATTATAAATAAATTATTAGAGTATTAGTATGAGATTAAATTTGATCGTTGTATCGATGAATTAATGATGACAGCCGACAATCGATGATTTTGAGCACAGAATTTGGTCGCAGTCTCTTGGATTACAAAATTGACTTTTCGCGAATTTGCAGGCAATTTTACTTGTTCTTGTATTGGACCCACTGGCAAAGTATGGCCCCAACAATTTGAATTCTCAATGGAATTTTATCCTGAAACATTTAATTCATTTATTCATACGCTGATTAAAAAAAAATTAAGTTCACTCTAGAAATGAAATTTTGAACCAAGACAATTCTTTAGAAAAATTTGATTATTTTGAATCAAGCTGAAAATTTTTCAAAATAAAAATTTCAATAAAAATTTACTTAAATTAAAATCGATTTTTCAGTTTATGAATTTTTTTGCTTGATTCAAGACAAAATTCTTTATAATAATGTTCTTGATTCAAAAATTTTGCTTTTAGTAAGATGACACGTTTGATTTTGAATAATAGTCACTTCATTTGTCCATACTGGCAGTTTGAATGCACAAAAATTTCACATTTAATGTAAACTTGTTAAAAATAATTAGTCGATAATTTATCAGCTGCTTAGTCTATCAATTTTATCAGGAGTATTACTTACAATAAAAAATTATTCATTCGAAAAAATTGACTACGAGTTCCACAAGTTGCTGTCTATCTGAATAATGATTAAAATTACCTTGTCGTTAGATATATGCAGAAACTATACTTGATCTTAAACTATACTTAAAACCAAAAAGAAAATTTTTTTACAAACGCATTGCACTTTACTTTACATTATTGATAGTGATATTATTAGCAATTAATAGAATAGAAATATATAAACAAAGACAAGCTCAATATACTTTAGTTATAAGCAGTGTAAAATCCGGAAGTCACTAATAATTTCAATAATAATAGATGATTCACAAATTTTCTTGCAAGCCTTCGAAACTAATTCACCGAAACACAAAAAGGAATGTTAGTTATTCTCCTAATATTTTCACAACTAAAGTGTCAATAGAGACAAGTACAATGTAATTTAATTGTTAGTATCGTAAAATTTGAAAGTTGCTTATAATTACAATCGTAATAGATGATCCACACAGATTTATTAGCAAGCCTCCAAAATTAATTATCCGAAATTCAAATAGAAATATTACATTTTTTTTAAATATTTCTTTTATTAAACACTGAAAGAAGAAATTTTGAATTGTCGTTAACCTTCTCTAAATAAGATAAGATACAATAGTAATTTTCAATAGAAAAAAATGTTGTTTTTATAATTTTTTTTTTTTAACAGTAATTTTTTTCTCAATCACCGAAATTTTATTTTTTTTTTTTTAAATGTCAAATGTGTTTTTGCTTTGTATTCATACAAAATTATTATTCAACCATTGCCACACGAATCTGATACACAGAAAGAAAAAAGTTTTGAGTCAAGCGTAAATTTTCTTAATTCAAGAAAATCTTGAGAAAGATTAAAAATTTCTTAAATGAAGTTAAATTTTTTTAAGCCAAGAAAATTTCTTCCTGCTCTAAAATAACTTCGGTCTTCCTTACAATTTTCTCGGTTTAAGAAATTTTTTTTTCTGTTCATCTTTTATAGTAAGTAATTATCATATCCTGTCATTTGAAAAAAAAAAATTTAATTGTGAAATTTTGGAAAATTACTCGTGTGGATTTTTTCATCTTCTAAACAAAAATATTCTTCTTATTAAAAAAATTGGCGATTGCTAACTCACTTCTGGTCCAACATATGTATTTAATATGAACAATGAAAGTGTTACAAAAATTGCTTGACCCAAGAAGTTAAAATTAGGGTGCCAAATTGCATTTATCTCCTTGATAAACGAGAAAACTAAATCAACTAATTTATAGAATATAAATAAACTTTTATATGTTTTCTTTTGTTTTTAAGCCACTAGAAGTTCGAGAAATAAGTCGAGATCATTGTTACAAAGCATATCAGCTGGGTGTCTGGAGTCCCATCAGCACTAAAAAGCTAGAGGGTATCGTAAAACTTGCCTGTGCACTCGAGAGCGGGAGATACGTCGCCAGGGATATCGGTAAGTCTTGAAGTGGTGAAAAAATGGGAGTAAAAAGACAAATAAATAAAATAAGTTCAACCCAAAAAAAGTACCTACATTGAAGAAAAGAGAGCATTATTCCTCTTTTCTTTGTCGTCTCTTTCTTTTGATTCTCAGCACACGTTCTCTTGCCCATGTCGAGCTACTGAAGGTGTTTGCGCGATAAACTTTTCGAGTAGCGGCACTCCTGAATGGCCCAGAAGTGGGAGTCAGGATAAGACACAAAATTAAGGGGTGTGAGGGGCCATGAGCCTGGAATTTCGGTGGGATGGGAAAAAAATGGGAAACTAAACGATGGAGTTACTCGAATACTCTCGAGGGTGGAACTGCCCTTCGTCGAGAAATCCTTCCTTTGGTAACGATAAAACGAGTCCAACACTAACAAAAAGTACGTATAGCTTTTCGTCTAATTGAGAATCGAGATGGCAAACTTATAAAACCCCTTTTTTATTTCCTTTTTTCTTCATCATGACTCTTCACGAGATTTTTTCCTTTCGCCATTTCGTCGACTTTAACAAAATCTAGAAAAAACAGCTCACCCGCATTATTGGCGATGTTTGATACGGACGCTAGCTAATTTTGCATGGATTTCACTGAGAGAAAAATGTATTTTTCTGAACTAAGAAAATTTAGTTAAATAGCATCACCACTATTTAATTAAAGTTCTTATATCATATTTTTAGTTGAATATGATTTTAATAGTCATCTTGATTCATTTTAATTCAGAAAACAAAAAATACAATTCGGACCGCCCGGATCGAGAATCGAACCCGTATCTCTTGGATACGCCGCAAGGGCTCTTCCAGTTAAGCTATCGAAGACATCGTCAGTAATAACTTTTCAGGCACCTAATAATTTTTTTGCTCGACGGGCAGAAAGCGTCAAATTTCGGCCCGCTGTGCTAAACGAAATTGCCACTTTCTGCCTTCGTCGAGCAAAAAAATAGCATACACTCCTCGGGAAGTAAATAAGAAAGCCTCAGATCACATGTTTGTTGACCTCGGCTTCGCCTCGGCCAACAATTACATGTGATCTGAGACATTTCTTACTTTACTTCCCTCGGTGTGTAATATACTATTTCTTACTACCTCGGTCGAAAGTACGTAGCTTCTGCTGTGATATCGCGGCAGAAATATTCATTTTTATTCCTCGGTCAAGCAGTACGCGCGCCATCTAGTTGAGCGGGAATAAAAACTTAGTCGCGTGCACTGCCACTCAATACATGAGAAATTCCCTCTACAATACTACCACAAAGACCCGATTCGAGTATCCACAACCTCTACTTTTACTCGCACTCGTATAACCTCAAAGTTTGTTTACAATAAGTTAATGCTAATGTTTATTGGTAAATTCTATTCAGAAAATTATTGTGATTAAAATTTTATAATAAAAATAAAAAAATGCATCACCAATTATCTGACGAGTCAACCGATGAAGAAGAAGTCACCAGAGGCTTTGATGCGGAAGCACAATTGATTGTGCAAACTGACACTTTACCCAAGAAATCTGCTGATAAATATACGCTAGTCTATAATACTTACAAAAAATGGAAACAAAAAAATAAAAGTGCTTTATCTGATTCTGAGGAAAATAATTTAATTGTTTATTTCAAAAGTCTATCCACAAAATTGTGTCCATCTACTTTATGGAGTATTCATTCTATGTTAAAATCGACGCTGAATGCCAGAGATAATATTGATATCAGTAAGTTTTATAAATTAAAAAGTCTAGTTAAAAATAACGCCAAAGGTCATAAGCCTAAGAAATCTGCTATCTTGACGTGGGACGAGGTTATGGCATTCATAAATAATGCACCGGACTACACTCATTTAGCCAATAAAGTATGTATTTATAAAAATTTGTATAAATTGTATTGATTCTCTAATTAATTAATTTATTGTTATCTTTATTTTTATATTTTAAGGTTATGTTAATCTTTGGCATTTGTGGAGCTACCAGATGCGACGAATTAAAAGAACTTCAAGTTGCTGATATTGAAGAAATTAACGGTAAATACTTCGTTTCCATAAACGATTCAAAGAATGGTCTACCTCGTAAATTTTTAGTCGGACAATTTTTTTATGAAAAAGTGAAAAAATATATTTCTTTAAGACCTTCAGATTTTGGGACTGAGAGATTTTTTGTGCAATTTTCAAACGGTAAATGCTGCCGACAAGTGATTGGGAGAAATAAAATAGGTCAAATCCCAAAAATTATTGCTGAGTATTTGAAGTTGACTGATCCCCAAAAATACACAGGACACTGCTTACGCAGGACATCAGCTACATTGATATCAAACTCTGGAGCAAGTGTAACAATGTTGAAACAATTAGGAAGATGGAAATCAGCTACTATAGCAGAAGGTAATTTTTATTACTTTTTTGGTAATAATTTATTACTATTTTTTTAGTACTAATTTTTATTACTTTTATTTATTAAAAAAAATTATAATTATAAATGTTTTATAAGTATTTTAAATAATATGTTTATATCTATATATTTACAGCTTATGTTGAGAACTCCTTGCTGAACAGACAAAATATCTTTGATAAAATCACACATGCAGCTAAAGTTGCTCATCCATCAGATACAAATCCGCAACCATCTACAAGTGAAACTAATTCGACTCAAACAAAAAGTTCGGTTCAAACTCATGAATCTATATCAACAGAAACCGATTGTGATAACTTATTTGATGACTTTTGCTTAGATGATGACACTTTGACGGCGATTGACAACTCATTTGAATCAGAAAAACCAGTATCATTATTACCTTCCTTTACCACAGCAAACAATAAAAAAATAATCATAAATTCTGCCGTTGAAACAGCTGAACCTTGTCATTTTTTAAAAAAACCACCAATCTCGGTTTTTTCTCATGACAAAGAAAATCAACCTCCAGAGAAAAAAATGAAGGTCGAGCAAATACGTAATGCAAACAGTAATGTAAAATCGGCATCAACATCAACTAATTTTGTAACAAGTCGACAAAAATTTAAATCTACGCCTAATAAAAATCATACTAGACAACTGACATCGGAAACTAAACTAATAGATGAAGCACCAGAATCTGCATCTATAGAAGCGTTATCAAACAAAAATCCAAACATTAGATACGACAACTGTACATTTCACGGAAAAATAATTAATAACTTTTATATTTCTGATGATAAACTTCCTGAGCCAAATATATAATTTACTATGACAGGTTTAACATTATAATATTATTACTTTTAAGGTATAATGCGTGCAAAATATTCAAATTGATAATTATTAAAAAAAATTTTTTTAAATGAGTATTATTATATTTCTATAAAAATGACTACATGCACTATAATAAAAAATCAAGTAACTTTGGCTGTTTTAAAATAAGTTTTGTAATTGTAATACAAATAAATAGTCAATATTTTATAACATTACTGTTTAGTTATAATGTATGCAATATATTCTAATCGATAATTACTTTTAATAAATGATTATTTACTATATAAGCTATAATTGATAAAGTAACCTCAGCTGTTATAAAATAAACTTTGTAATTGTGATACGAATAAGTAGTCATGATTTTAATATAAGTACAATTTCTTTAATTAAAATCTATACCTTTATTTATAGATGTATTTAATGCCTGCCCCCGATCAGCAGCACTCGCTTCGCTCGTGCCGCAAATGTCGGAGCAGACATCAATATCTTTAGTACACACTTGTCATTTTTCCGTACTTTCGACCAGGTAGCAAGAATAATAGTATACACTACACGCGCAGAAAGTTTGAGAGCCCTGAACTGCGCGCTGTGATGCCCTCGGCTTCGCCTCGGGCATCATGGCGCGCAGTGCAGGAATCTCAAACTTTCTGCCCTTGTAGTGTAATATACTATTTTGTTTAAGACGATAAAAGAAAAATATTTATTAAAATATAGTCCATAAAACTATTTACGTCAACTAATGCATAAGTCGAGTAGCTATGAAAGAAAGTACAACAAACCAAAAATCTTATACTTATAACGTTATAATTCAGCTAACTATGCACTTTTCTTTCAGTACACTGGATTTTTTTCACATCGGATACTTATTCTTACAGCAAGGTGAAATTAGGCTTGCATTGACTCTTATTATCGACACAGTGAAAGCTATTCAACGTACACTCGAAATTATGTGAATAAAACTCATTCGAAACTAGTACGCATGTACCGTTTTATAGAGTACTAGCAGTCCGCCTTGGTTTCACACGGGTATTCATTAAAAATTTCAAAATGAATCATAACATAATACAGTCTATGTCACCCGGGGATAGTGTAGCTTCCCAACAGTGAAAGAATTTTTCAAATCAGTTCAGTAGTTTCGGAGTCTATTCAATCCAAACAAACAAACAATCAAATCTTTTCTTTTTGTAATACTACATGGCGAAAAAAACATAGGGATATTTCCTATTTTTGCATAGGAAAAATTCTTATGTTGACATAGAAATTTTTCCAGTGTTAACATGGGAATTTTTTCTTTATTAACGTGATAGAAAATCCATGTAATATAGGAAAAATTTATTTATCACTAAAATTTATGTAACTTAATTTAATAATTACAAATTTACATACCAATTTTCTCATTCGAGCAATTCGAGATAATTTAAAAGTAAAAAAGTGATGTACAGTCGGTTTGTGATAAAAAAATTCGAGGAAATTTTTTTCAAATTTTGCTTTACATTTCAAAAAAATTAAAAATCCACCAGATTATGGACGGTGTGGTTTAAATTACCATCACTTTTTCAAAAATTGACTTATCGGGACGTTTTTTTTTTTCAAAATTTTTTTTATTAAATGTTCTTTTTGGAAAAAAATAGAAACAAATTATTCAAACCTATCTTCATCGTTATTTTTCAGATTTTCCAAAAAAACTCCGAATTTCTCAATAATAAAAACTTTTAATTTCTTTTTTCTTTCTTTCATATGAAACTTTGACATTGTATTACAAATATCCTGAAAATTTCAAATGGTGTTTTTTCGATTTATATTTTTTTTCAGTTGAAAAAAAAATTTTTTTTTCATGTCTTTAATGAATTGATCCTATGTCACATAGATATTTCTATCATGTTAATGAAAAAAAAATTCCTATGTTACCATTGGAAAAATTTCTATGTTAACATTGGAAAAATTCCGATGTCCACATAGGAATTTTCCCTATGCAAAAATAGGGAAAATTCCTACTTTTTTTTCGCCGTGTAGTATGAATAACGATCGTTGCAAGCACAAATCTTATCATGTGAACACTTCAAATTTTTGTGATCATCGCAATCAGTATTAAATTTACAAGATTTTCCTACAGAAGCTATTGAAAAAATTTATATGATTAAAGATTCAGTTCTAGCTCTACAAGTATCAAAGAAGCTATAAAAAAAAATGAAAAACTGACTAAAAATACGAGTGTCTTCATGGATTGCTAAATAGTGAGGCTTGCATTTATACGTGGCATCAATACAAATCGAGTTTTCAACAATGCATCAATAATTTTCTGAACACAATCTTTGTAGAATTGGTCAACACGCAGTTTCGTGAGCACGTCGCCGCTTCTTTTACATTTCACTGTTTTTCGTAACAAAATTTTAAAAGAAAGTTTTAGATTCTATTAAACCCTACATTCAAACAACTATTCAATGGCGTCATCCTACGTAAATATCTCCCATCTAAAGATAACCCGACGCGTAACAATAGATGACTAACATCCTATCACTTGACAAAAATAGTTTATAAAAAAATCACCTTATATTAGACCGCAACTCGCAAATTTATTTTCAGTGTTACAAAAATGAAGGTAGTGATAGACTTTACTGGATATTACATAAAAAACAAATTTATGATAAAAGAGTTCTGTCGGAGCGATGTGCTATTACGAAAAGTAAGAACTGAAAAAATAATCATAACAAAGCACCCGACGTCATCTGAATGCCCATCGAAAAGGGAGTACGATAACTATTACAACAAATATGGAATAAAAAAATTTGTCGGACACGCGTCACTTGAGTCACTTAGGGAGTACATATCGAGTATATTCAAGCAGAAATTGATCCAGAACACCATCTACGTGCGAAACCCTCAAAAAATCCAACTATTGAACGAATTTATGGACCGTAAATTCGACGGCAGTGTCAAGTGTCTGACCGATATCGGGTTCAATACCCAGGAAATTGTAACAACGATCTGCAAATATCACGATCGAATGTACAGTTACTGTGCGCAAGACAACGCATTAGTTATGGCCAATTGGCTGATGGAGAAAAATTCATCCGCGGTCCAGACGTCCAAATATATCGATCACCTCATCCTAGATTTCGCGGGCCACAATAACAAATCTCAACAATTCGTCATCAAAGAATTGAGTCTCTACGGATTGAGCGGTACTGGTGACGTTGTTTATCAGAAATCCTACGTGTTTAAATCTTACGGACACTATGATAAACTACAACCCGAAGAAAGGAATAATTTTGACAATTTTTACAACACTCATGGAATTCAATGGCTAAGTGGTACCCAAATATTGGGAAGGTTTAAATCGAATTTTAATAAATTGCTGATCAATTCTGGGGTTAAATTTATCTATGTTAAGGATTCGGAGAAAAAAAATATTTTGACAACGATCATTGGTGACGCGATAAATGTGATATGTTTAGATCGGTTTAATTATCAGGAGGTCATCGATAAACCGAGTAATTGTGGGCAACACTCGCATGAAGATAGTGGTAGAAATAAATGCGTTGATGATAGTGCTCAAAGCATGCTTGAGTGGGTGCTTAAAAATGAATTCTATAAACACCAAGGAAGAAAATGTGATGAAATTAATAATTCGATTGCCTTAAAACGGCAATTTTCACAGGAAAGTGATAATTATTGTTGGGATAGTGACTCTAAACAATCACCAGATTCATTTAAATTAGAGAATATTCAGAATTTTGGTTTTGCACCTGAAAGATTAAAAGCTTTTTGATTGATTTAATTTTTTTAATCTATTGATGCTTGATATTTTGCTTATGTTGTACGAGCTATTGATATGGAATTGAACATATTTAACATTTTTTAAAAATTTGAGGAAAAATTTCATGACTTAAAAAAGAAGAATTAATTTTTTTATCTTACACGGAAAAAAAAAATATCGCTCTCAGAGCAACATAGTAATGCTATAGTAGCTATCCCAACTCAACCAACTGTTAGAGAGTTACTAGAGCCATCTAGTAGATTGCTTTGGCAGGAATACAGTAGTTTTTTTTAATCATAATCCTAATCATAATCATAATATACTCTTGACAGTCGCATATGAATTACAGAATGCTAGTAAATATTTATATTAATTTTGGAGGTTATAAAATATGTCAACAAACAAGACTGCGCGCAGAATCTGAGACTTCAACAAGGCATTTACCCTTCACAGCAATCCCGTATGGCTCTCTCAGCGTACCGGTTTAGCTATTTTAGCCAAGTACTGTATTCCTACCAGAGCGCTCTACTAGATGGCTATAGTAACTCTAACAGTTGGTTGAGTGGGGATAGTTACTATAGCATTACACTATTGCTCTGAGAGCGATATTTTTTTTTCCGTGTACTTTTTAAGATGTTAATAAAAATTAGAACAATGATTTTAAATTATTAAATATAAAATTATAAAAAATGTTTACCATTTACTCAAATCGTTTTTTAGGAATTCTTCTGCGCTACTTTAGCATATGTCGGATGATGAAATATAGAAGACAAGGAACGTTGTATCGGGACTCTATAAACTTGTAGCGACATTTCTATGCTAGGGTAAGTGTGGGTATTACCGCGGCTTGATGTGTACGTCTAACTTTAAAATCATATTTCAAAGATTCACTATAAAATATCGTCTTAATTTTTTTTTCTTATCAATAATCAACTTATTTTAAACTTTGAAAAAAATTAAGAGTATGATTTAATGTTGAATTTATTAAATAATCAACATTTGAAAAAAAAATTGCAAGTGCTAGTATTACCGCGGACCTTAAAATGACTTGTGACAATCACCGCGCTACAATTATCGTGGATGTTACAATTACCGTGTGACAATTACCGCGGAATCTGATGAAACAAAAATTAATAGAATAAATTATAAGGACAAACGTTTAATAAAAACAACATAGTTCTTTTTTAAAAAAATGAACTTTTAACTTTAATAAGGCACAGCATGTTTCAATTTTGGTATATCTGACTAATACAATTAAAACTATTAGTTATATAAAAATATTTAATTCAGTCAATATCATTATTTTTCATTTCTGCTTCTTTTTTTTGAAGTTCAGCGATTTGTCTTTTTAATTCAGCTGCTTCTTTTTTTTTTCAATAATGATTCTTCTTTTATTTTGTTTTTAATTTCAATTTCTTTTATTTTTTGTTCTTGTTTAATGATTTTTTGTTTCTCTTTCTCGAGTTTTATTTGCTCCTTTCTAAGTATTTCTTCTTCATTTCGAACACGCTCTTTTTCTTTTTCTTTTTTCGTGATCTCTTGTTTTTCATTTTTCATTTTTCTTCTTAAAACTATTGCTTCTTTCTTTGACTGTATTTCGTTTTCTTTGGCTTTTTTAATCGATTGCCATTGAGTACTGGTCAGCACAGATGGAATTTTAATCGAATTAATTGCACGTTTTTTATTTGTTTTTGAAAGATCACATCTTGGCCAATGTAACAATTTTTGAAATGGATCAGAGAATTTTCCAACTTCTAGGTCACAATTATTAGACACATCTTCAAGTGGAAGAATTTTTTTACTGTCGAAATTTTCAGAAGTTGTTAGAGCTTCATCAAAGCTGGGAATCTCTAATTCTAGAATGTTTGGTCTTATGACTAGTGACTTTTCAGGAATAACTTCTCCTGATTCAGGTACTTCTTTCTACATAGCGTCTGAAGCGACATTTGGAGTTTCTTCAATCACCAAAAGTCGTGGTTCTAGTGGTATTAGTGAAATGGTTGGAGTTTTTTGATTGGAGAGGACAGAATCTTCGGGGACTGGTGTTGAGGAAAGAATGTCTGTAGATTGGTCAGAGTCAATCACAACTGGTAATTCTGGGGTCAGAAAATTCGCAGTCAATTGCTCTGTTGCTTTTAAATCTTGAATCAGATTTCCATTAATATCAAACGTCAATCCCAATAACAAATCAACGTTATCATTTTCCATGGTCTCATCATCTTTTGACACACCCTGAAAATTTTTCATTAAAAATATTATTATAGATGAATAATAAAATAGCCTGTATAATTCGTAATTATTTTTTTTTATTTGAAACATGATTTACAAATTTCTTAAATTCTATCAGTTGATATTCAAACACACCAATGAATGATCTAGATTATTATCTTGGCAGAAATAAATAGATTAATATTAAAAAAAATTGATTAATATAAATGTAAATTGATAAATATTCAAAAAAAATTGATTAATATACATATAAATTGATTAACATTAAAAAAATTGATTAATGTAAATATAAATTGATTAATATTCAAAAAAATTGATTAATGTAAATATAAATTGATTAATATTAAAAAAAAAAAAAATAGTGCTAAATTAATTTTTTTTATAAGTATCAAATAACGCAGCAGTGAATCATTATTTAATTATCGTGTAAATTGACCGTATAATTAATAATATTTAATAATTATCGCACTATTGGATCATTCAGTGGCTCCAAGTTTTGTTCTAGTGGTATTGTTATGTTGTCAGCATCTTCTAGGTGGTTTCCTTGGAGAGACATTGTGGTTCCTTCAAGTGAAAAATTCTCCTGAAATATAATGAAGAAAATAGTTTTGAAAATTTATAAAATATAACAATTCTTTAATTAAATAAGTTTAAAAATAAACCAAATATTTAATGTTTTATGCATCTCACAACTTACCTCAGGGAAATCAACAATTTGATCAATCTTTTTGTTATTCGTTGCTAAATACCATATTTCAAAGAGACTTTTATCTTCTTCTGGTCCAGTCCAATTAGAGCTGCCATGATTTTTAAACGATTCCAGTTTAGTTTTATCGATTAAACTTTCCAAAAAAGTTAATCCTTCAATATTCTTTGTATTTTCTTCTGTCTTTTCTAAATTATTTATTGTTTCACTAGATGAAGTATTTAATCTATTGAAAACTTTTTTAAAATCAATAGCATTTACATCCAAGGGACATAGTCCACATGCCTTGAATCCATGTCCCATGATTTTTTTAAGATCTAATTTTTTAAAAGTTTCTTCTAGCACAAGTGCAAATTGACACTTTTTAATACTTACAGTACCGCATTTCTGACAAAAAGCTTGAAAGGATTTTTGCCAAGCCATTTTAAAAGTACGGAACAAAGCGACATCCAAAGGTTGAAGAATGTGCGTAGAATTAGGATACAATGCAATTAGAATAATTTTTTTCTCACGACAAAATTCACTTAAAGGCAAAGTATTGTGTGAAGAATGTCCATCAATATATAATATAATTGGTAGTTTTATCTTCTTGTCTATCAACCACAGATAAAAAACATTTGCTATGTACTCATAGAAATTTTTAGCTGTCATCCAACCATTCTCCGAGTGACCAAAACTATAATTAGCTGGTGCTACTTTAACAACATCTTTGGGTAAACTTTGTCCACTAAATAACACCAAAGTCGGAGCAAGAGTACCTGCTGCATTGGCTGTTACTAGCACAGTGACATTTTCTTTTTCATTGTTATTCACAACATTATATACATTTTTAAACCTTTTGGAGCAAGAACAGTTGGTGGCTTTGGATTCAATGAAACAGCAGCTTCATCAGAATTAAAAATCCTGGTTGAATCAATTGAAAGTAGATCTTCATCACTTAAATAAGATTTAATTTCTGTAAACCATGAGCGTATGTGTTCCTCAGATACTTTAGCTCGATTCAGTGATACATTTTCAGCTATTCTTTCAGACACAGTTGGGTGACGCTTTAAAAACTATCATACCAACCTCTTCCTGGTCGATTAGTATTGAAAGGAGTTTTTCGCTTATCGTGATCACATATTAGTTTTACACTTTCAATTAACTGATGTTTTGTAACTGAAAATCCTCGGCTAGTACACAAAAAAATCCAAGCAACAAGTTCACATTCTTCTTTAGCACTAAGTACTGTTGATGGTCCTGGTGGTTTGTCTGCATATTTACCAATTTTTCTATCTCTTATCGTTGATTCGAGTATTTGATATTTCCTTGATAGGTCTGCAATACTTTTTCCTTCTTGTGCTTCTTTCACTGCCAATAGTAAATTTTCATGCTTGTAATTACATTTTTTTTTTTTAAAGCTTACATTTTTAACTTGCTTATTTTTATTTTTAAAACTTTTGTTAGTTTTTGCCATTGTATCTGTTTACTATAAGATCAACAACACGAGATATTTTAATTTTAAGGTTATAACTAAGTACATTTCAACCGCGGCAGTTGTCGCATCCGTCTGATATTACAGATGTTTCTATTACCGTGGTAAAGTACAAAAACCGCGGTATTACTGACATGCTTCAAAAGTTCGTGACAATTACCGCGGCAGTAAATTAAAAGTGAGAATCAATTAAAATTCAATATTTGCTAGATTTTTTGAGCATTAAAAAGTATAATCTTACTCTGAGATATAATAAATATAGATATCAAAGCATTATTTCATAGAAAAACACATTTTATTCGAACCTACAAATGCACACTAACTGCAAAAAAAACGATGACATTTTCTTTTCAAACGATCAATCAATTTTTAATCATTTATAACAAACTAAATAATTAAATTTCATACCGGGTCGTTTGTTACTTACATTTTAGAAATAATATATTTATTGCTGAATTTTTTTGAAATTACAAACAATTGTGTTCAATTAGTTTGTAATGTAATGAAAAAAATCCGCGGTAATACTCGCACCCGCGGTAATACCCACACTTACCCTAGGCGCTTCTACTAGAGAAGTCTTTAGCGGAAGCGGTTATTTTAAATAGCATTTCTATCACTGGGCCTTGATTATTACCCGCGGGTGCCTTATTAGATATACAAATGCAGTCGTATCTTAGTTCTTTATAAATAATAGTTAAATGACAGTGAATTTGACGCTCATATTAATTGAGAAAATCCGCGGTGTATTACTTTAGATTATAAATAAAAAATTATTCCGATACGATCATTTTTTCGACCAATTTTCCTGCCACATACACAGTTCCATAAACACAGACACACGGACGTCCAGGAAAGATTACTTTTAATGTTATTATTGACTATGTTAAAGAAAATAATTGTTATTGAAATATATTTTATGTGTCTGGCAGATCATTGGAATTGATATAAGTGTTCTAATATTATCCTGTAAGTGCGATACAAGTAAAAAAGAAATCAATATCAGTTTCGAAAAAACTGATTTTTTTGAGATGTCGAGAGTAGAGCACCACCTCAAAGCTCAGCTTATGAGGTATGCAATTACTTTTTTAATATTATTAACCATCCATTTTATTTAAAAAAAGGTGGAGCTGATCCAGAACGAATGACACCCCTTCGTGTAGAGGAATACATAACCGACCTTTTCTCCGGAACTGGCGTTGTCATCCAAGTAATAAGCGACGAAGAAACACTGCTCTACGATTATCCACTTTTTGCAACAGTTAATCGCGCTGCCTCAATGATACCGCGACACCGCGGCAGAATAATATATCTCACCTACGAACCACAAGACCCCAACGAAATCACAGAGACACTCTTGTTTGTCGGTAAGGGGGTGACTTACGATACAGGTGGCACTGGAATGAAGGAGTCGAGTTCTTTATCCGGAGGATCACGACACAAATGCGGTATTGCTGCTTGCGTGGGATTTATGCAGGTACTCTTTTTGCTCCCCAATGATTAATTATTCTATTTCACTTATTACTTGTTGTCTAATCAAGTCAATTAATCAAATTGAAGGTAGTGAATCTCCTGCAGCCCCCGACAACAAAAGTTGTAGCTGCCTTGTGTGTTATCCGCAACAGCACCGGAGAAAACGGGTACGTAGCTGATGAAGTGATTACCGCTAAATCTGGGTGGAGAGTCCGCATCACCGACACCGACGTTGAGGGTAGATTGTCTATCGCAGATGCTCTTTTTCATCTCAGGAAAATAGCGGTACACTCGGTTAATCCTCATATTTTCACGGTTGCTTCAGTAACGACTTACGCCAAGCTGGCTCCTGGATATGGATATACGGTAAATGCTTTTTTTTTTATTTATACTTATATATGGGCCATTCCATGTCAAATCGACCCCTTTCGATTTGGACAAATTTTGGTCAGAAGTTTCCTTTTATCATACAACGAATTTCTACCAAAGAAAAAAAAAGTGTTACGTTATGGAATTTTGGGTTTTCCAGATAACTAGTTTTAATCATTTTAAATCCCAGGTTGGCCTCATTAGGGAGTCGATAGACCCCCAGGTGAGCCAGTTGCTAGGCGTTTTCTTAAATTTTGAGATTATTGTTCGGGTTCAATTAAATTAAAATACAAAATTTCATTTGATTAAATATATTATAAAAATTCAAATAAACTAGGTGGAGTCAGTTGGTCTCCGGACGTACGTCCGGGGCCTCAGATGTTTGTCGGCTGACTGACTTCTCTGGATCTGCATCCAGTACAATAATTAAAACAATAATGAAAATGCAAACGCTGCGTCTTAGATTACTCTATGGTAGAATAGTCATCAGAGTCCAACTCTCACGCTGACGATTAGGCTGGAGCTCGACGACACTGTTATCGGAAGCGATTTCCGTTACCTTACGACGCGGTTGTAATTCTAGGAATTTTCGATATTTAATAAAATAAATTCATTTTTGTTAATTTATAAACTGAAATTTAGTGGGAACGTTACAAAAGTAGAAAATTTTTTCAAAATTTCGCAATTTTTCCAGTTTTTCAATTTTGTTTTTGTAATATCTCGAACGATATTAAAGATACAGGAATGGTCTTATGTTTGCTTGAAAGGGGACACTTAGGGCTATTAAAAAAAATATTTTAAAGAAAAATTTTGAAAAATGCCAAATTTGTCAAATTTTGAATTTTTGACAATCCTCAAAAATGGAGTTCGCAGTTAAAATTTTGGCTCAACTTTTTTTGTTAAATACCTTATACTAATCTTAAAAGATCCTGGCATTTTTAGAAGAGTGTTTTTTTTTAACAAACATTTGAGCTTTGTTTGTACAAACAATTTCTGTAAATTTCATTCGGCATTTTCAAGAAAAGAATTCCTGAGTGGTAAGTAAGACATTAAGAAGTTAAAATAAAATTCTTTCAATAGAATTTTTCTTTATTCCGATAATTATTCTTAACTTTTCATTAAATTTACTGACTGATGTTGTTTTCATTCAACATACTTAACAAAAAATTAATCTCAAAAAACTCTACAATTTTAGAAGTCTTATTTGACAAAAACAATTTTTGAATCATCTAAAAAATATTTAGTAAGTGACAATTTATGAGATAGAATTTTAGTTATTTTTTTTTTTTTTTTTGGAACTAAAAGAATTAAAATCATCTTTTATATTTTCCAATTTTATTTGATGAAATAAATTGAATTCAATCATTTTCATCTGTTGCAATCGTATATACTCTAGAGATTCTTTTGTAATCTTCATAATTTTTTGTTTCGTATATATCTATACATACACACAAAGGTTTATAGCGAGAAAATTGTGGACAGAGCAATAAAATGTTTCTATATTTCCATCATCCCGTGGGTTTCATTCAACGTGAAGAATTCATTAAGAAGTGATATAAAATATAAAATGTATCTCCTTTTTCTTTTTTCTTTATTTTCCCGTGTCCAGTTTCTTAATAAGTTTATGAAATCTCATTCGTCAAAGTCTTGCGATTTATCAAATTATTTTTATCTATTTTTTTTTTTTTTTTTTACTTTAATTTGCTGCAGAAGCGAAACGAGTTACATGAGCGCATCACTCAACTTTATTTCAGTAGTTTTAAAACTTGGGCAATTCAATTTTCTTTATAGGCGTGTCTACATTTTTTGATCCACCGTTTTATAAAAGTATAAGCAAAAATAATAAAGTCTTGATTGTTATCGCTCGTCACTTAGCGTTTACTTTACTTTCAAAGACTTGGTACTCTTGAACTTCAGATTTTAAGTTTTGATCAGCACTTACTTATAAACGTTAAACTATCATAATTAATGTTACGGCAAATTCATTACTGTTACATGATCTTTATTGAATACTGTCACATCGTGGTCCCGAAATTTAAGCGCATAATCAAGAAAATTAGGCCAAAAACTTCATAATTAAATATTATGTCTTATTAATTTGACCATTATTACGAAAACTTTTGCATGCTCCATAACGCGAAGCGGTTAAGGAAGTGCTTTACTTTCGATATGTCAAGGTCGAGCGCTTTCAAGATCTTCACGGACTTTGTTACAACCGTATAGCATTTACACGAAAATTTGAGTCACTGTACATGAAAATAGAAATAATGATTTACGTCATAAGGCCGCAGAGAATTTAGGAAAACGGATGTAATTTTGACTTTACGCCGAAGCGAAGCCAAAGAAGATAAGTTACACTCGTTTTCATCAATCCGTGTTAAAGTGATTATCGTAAAATCGACATTGTTGGAATCGCCACTGAGCGGCTGAATAATACACAATAGTTTTTGTCATTATCACTCAAAAAATTCAACTTGAGAGGGATACAAACCAACTAATTTGATGCTTACATTTCAATGAAACTTATGTATGCAATTATTAGAGGAGGGTGGCCTAAAGCGGGTAAGCTAACGAAGAAGACCTAGAAATTTTAGTTTTCCTTCAACTTACTGATGAATATTATTCTATACCACAAAGTAGTGATCAAACTTCAATATTAAATAGAAATATTGTCTTAGTTTGGGCCTAAGAATTTTTTATTAATAAAAAATAAAAACTATTTAAAAACTCGCTTTGCCCTGCCCCTTAGCCCAAAGCGAATAAGCATTACAAATAGATTAATCTAATGATAAAACTAATTTTGATCATAAAATTGTGTATTTAGCTAACATAAAACTAAAAAAATATATTCAATTAACCTAAAAAGAAATATTTTTGATCCATGGATTCTTGCAAGAACAAAATTATTTTGAAGAGAATTGGTTGTCTTGATTCAATAATTTGAAACTCGTTTCATGTTCTTAAGAAGTTCAAAATCTACGACGAAAAGTGTATTATCTTCGTGAGATACAATCAAATTTTTCGTCGAAAAACAATATTCTTTGTAATTTCGTTTTCCTGCAAGAATTTCATATTGTGACTTCGAAGATAAGTTTTTTTTCAAAGTAGCAGAAAAACTCAAAACAAATACAAACATTTTACTTAAATCTATTTTGCAACATATTTTACACTTGATGATGTCGATAGTAACAGGGCGTTGAAATATTCTCGAAATAAGTCATTAACATTTTGAATAAATATTATTACTTAGTATTTTAATCCTTCAGATGTGAATTCCATAATGATGTATAGATTTTTCTGCTTGAAAAAATTTTAGTAGTTGCTAGAATTTGTAAAATTTATGAATGGTGAACTTTTTGTCTTTTTTCCTTCATTTTCTTCGCTTGTGAATATACTTCTTGAATTATTTCAAACTTAATATCTCGAAGCAAAAGTCAAAATTCTTAAGAAATTATTTTTCTTAAATCAAGTAGATTTACATAGTATTAATATAATTTGTGAAAACCGTTATCTGTCGTATTTGCATGTCTAAGTAATAGAACAGTGCCAACAGCACTAATGGTGTTTAAAGAAATCTACAAACATAGGAGACCCCTATGTGTATATACATGTTTAAATTATCAAAAGATATTGAATAACTCATTTAATGTGCTGCATGCATATAATATGCATAAATAATACTATTTTAAAATATTTTTGTATTTTATTTTCACATTAAAATTATATGTTAGCAAAAAATTAATATATTGGGGCTAGTATTTCATTAGATATAGTCACTCATCACGATATCTCGGGAACTATAAGACCTAGAGACTTGAAATTTGGCAGGAATATTCCTTTCGCCGAGTAGAAGTCAGCTAAGAACGGATTTTACGAAATTCCACCCACAAGGGGGATTGCGGGGGCGTTAATAATGAAAAATTCCCGTTTTCAAACTATAGCTCCTATCGACTTCAAATTTGGTAGGAATCTTCTGTAAGAGATGTAGAAATAATCTATCAATGAATTTTACGATATCTCACCCCACAGAGGGTTGCGGGGGTAGGTATTAACAATGAAAATTTTTAATTTCCAAGCTATAGCTCCTATAGACTCCAAATTTAATAGGAGTCGTCTACATGTGATACAAAAATGATTTAAGAACGGATCTTACACCGAATCACTTCCAATAAAGATCGCGGGGGTGGGTGTTAACAATAAAAAATCTTAATTTTTAAAATATAGCTTCAAAAAGCTGCAAATTTGGTAAGGATCTTTTATTTGTCATGTAGAGATCATCTCAATACGGATTTCAATAAATTCTACTTCCGATTCGATGGAATGCGGAAACTGTGCAAGTCAAAATAATACTCCAATTAAATTTAAAGTCTAGATCTAAAACTACAATTCTATAAAGTGCTCAGCGGAGCGGGCGGGCAACAGCTAGTATTTTTATAAAGTTAAAATAATATTATTTATTATTTTCATTAAAAAACATAGTAAAAATCGTCGAACTTACGGCCTCTAATCCAACAAATCCCGTGACCTTACGATTTGTTTGAGCTAAATTTAATCTAATGATTGGTATATAAATTAATGAAATAGCTTATACATCTAATTTAAAATGCAATTTAGTCGACTTTAGTGTCATGACGATAATTAGAATTTCAAATATTTGAATCTTAATGTTAAATTTTATTAAATTCAGATAGCAATTGACAATGCAGTAGCCCGAAGTGAAAACAACGCTGAAAAACTAGAAGTCTCTGGTGACTTAATCGGCGATCCATTTGAAGTATCGCGTATGCGCAGAGAAGATTTTGCCGCCCATTTATCTTCAGCGGAAGGTGATGACATAAAACAAAGTTTAAATGTACCAATAACAAGACGCGAACGTTGCCAACAAAGTCCTGTGGCTTTTCTCATAATGACATCTGCTTTGGACAAGGTATATATTTACACAAATTAACACTCCGCTTACATACATTTTACATGAATTATATTTCATCACCACGGGGAAGTATTGTACTGAATTAATTAACTACAGTGATATTTAGTGGCATTTTGCATGCCTTAAACAAGCTTAGTATCTTTTATTTCAAAATTTATTTCGGGTAGACATGTTTAAAATTTTTTCAAGTTATCAGCCGATCCCATCTTTTTCTTGCGTCACACTCACCGTCAGAAACGATACTATTCTTGTTGCACTCGTGATGATAAAGCTAATTGCAGTTTTATGTTTTTCTTCTAAACAAATGAGAATTTCGAAAAAAACGCTTTGATATAAAATAGATAATTAAAAAATCTTTTACGTAGCAGTGTTTTTTTCGAAAATCTTTTTTGTTTAGAAGAGAAATGAAAAGCTGCAATATTAGGGACTGGCTCTTATGAAAAAAAATAAAAAGAAAATAATTTGTAATAAATGTGATGATGAAATGTGACGATTAATTTTTTTCGAATATACTTTTCAAACATTTGTTGTTATTTATTTATTTATAAATTACCAACTAAAATCTGTTTCTGATGTTATAAGTGTGCAATGTTTAATAATATTTTAGTTGATATTTATAAACATCTTAAGATTTAACTTGTGATTCAGAATTGAGTATCTAATACGAAAATAAAAGATATCTATAAGTAAGGAAAATTAAGATTAAAAAATAAAATACATAAATAAAGTAAATATTAGCATAAAAAATTGTTTTTATTTTTTTGCAATATGGCGTACCTTTTTTTAAAATCTGAAAAACTCATAAGTCCATAAAAAAAGAGGAATTCGAAAACAAATGGTTTCATAATTGTGCCAGAATCGTATCGTAGTTAAAAATCAAAATTAAAACAAAAGTGCTATTTTTTTTAGAGGTTTTTATCAACTGATATAGCTGTTAATTTTTTTCCTAGAAGCTACCATTAGTCCCCATAACATATCCAAAATTCAAATAAATCGATTGGTGCGTTCCTGAGAATATTAATTTTGTCTGATTTTTACAAAATTGGCTTTTTCTTAAATACCAAATGGATTAGCGATCTGAAACTTTCAGGATCTTATAATCTTATTAGTACCTGAAAATCCTTGCAGTATCGTGCCGATATCTTTCAAGGGCAAGTTCACTATGCTTATACCCCTATTAGGGCCTTTATTCGTAAATGAGGATATCTTTGAAGTCGAGATATGTTCATATCAAAAGCACATATGATTTCATATGGATTATGATCATAGTAACTTTGTAGTGCTTGTATATCTAAAAGAAGGTATAACTTACATAATAATTAGCGTTGAAGTTTTTACTTTCCTAACTTCAAACTAATGTGAATAACTCAAAATTAACAACGATTTCCAGCTGAACAAACATTAAATAAAGGTTTACATCCTCTAAGCAAATCATTAAAAGTTAACCGTACAATTAGCCAACTCAAAGCATCTAATCGATTTATCAACTCCCATTAAAATTAAATTCAAACTACTTATAAAATTTTTATTTCCATTCGAATGACATTGTTATCGTGGTAATTACGACGCTCGGTTAATTAATACTTTGGCACTTGGAATAATGATTATTTTAAAATTTTAGTCAAATTTAAATAGCATTGAAATGAATACCATAGTGAATAACATAATAGTAGTAAAAGTATTAATTAAATTTTGTTTTCTTTTAATTTCTGGTCTTGACAATAATCTTCAGCTGAGAAGTTTTGGTAAAACTACCCTTAGCTACTCTATATTACTGCTTAAACTACTATTAAAGCTCAACTCATTTTCAACCGGCTTAATTACCCAAGTTGTCGTGTCGTGAATTAAAGTTGTTTAGATTCGCCAACTCGTAAATTTCGTTAACAGTGCAACCGGTACATTTAATTCAACGTCTTAAACTTACTGCACAAGTGTTTAAGTTTGTATAATGTATAAGATGTAAGAGTCGTCAGTTTTGCAAAGGTCACATCTCACATCTCATATACTTACTCCAAGTTTATAGATTCTACACTCCGGATGCAAATGATGCACGATTGAGGAATTAGCGACAGATACATTTCAAATTATCATGTTGATCTGCTTTTATAATATAATACATAGATACAATAAATGAGCGACAGTGTCGTAGGAAATTAAGATAAACTTTCTGTTAAAAAATTAATGAAGATCCTTTGGATTCTCTAATTGTAATTAAGAATTTATGACAAGTCGTTACTTTGTAACTTATTCGTATAATAATTGAGTTTCAGTATCTGAAGTGAATACCCATGGACATATTTAAAAAAAATTGTTGGAATATGCGTCATTATTTTATTGCCAGAGTTCAAAATTAATCCATGGTATCGAATACTATTTCGAGGAATGAATGTTTATATGGTGATAGATGTTTATATGATATAGGATATTTTCTATATATTTATAGAAATAAGTATGTAAATTAAGCAGAAAAATTGTTGAATCAAGTGAAATTTACTCAAGTTTAAATCAATTTCTTAATTGAAATTTTTTTTTCTGAATTCAAAATAATTAAATTTTTTCAACTGACACTTTTAAATTAAAATTTTTTCTCTCTTTTAACAATTTAATTTTGTTATCAGTTTATGTCAAGAAATGAATCAATTAAATTTTAGAGTTCTTACTTAATGTTCTAATGAGCATAATAAGGAATGAATCTATAAATTGGAATAGAAAACAACTCATAATTTCTCAATGTGCTTTGTGAAAAATTATCAATTTAATAAGTTATGACTACACTGAAAAAAAATAAACTTAATTCAACAGAAAAATTCTTGGAACAAGAAAATCATTTTGAATAACTTCATCGATTTGACTCGAATAAAAAAATTTTTGTTGGTTCAAGAATTTTTCGCTTTGATTCAAGAGAATAAAATTCTTAAAAATGATTTTCCTGGCTCAAGAATTTTTCTCTGGAATCAAGATAATTTTTTCGTAGTATATTCATAAAAAATTGATTAAATCGCATCTTATATTCTTTAGTTCATTAAAAACCTCCTAAAAGAGCTTCATACAAAGTTTTTATGATTTTTGGAACCCAATTCCTCGAATCGTTCTTGCTTTGCCTGTTCTATGAAAGATACGTCGCCATAAAAAAATAATTTATCACCTAATGATAAATATTGATTTACTGCTTCACATCATATCATTCTCCGCATTATTTTATTTACCACTCATCACTTATATGTTATACGCAGAGTTCAAATTTACGACAAAATATAGAAGTGTGAATATTGACAGTAAATAGTCGTTTAAACGTTGAAAAAGGCTTCGCTGTATATTTTATAGTCTCTTAATACAGTTAAGCATCCATTTTTTATCATATCCACGACAAAACTGTAAAGATATTTCTCGAGAAATTCATTTTTATGGTTCTGTAATGGCTGCTAACCGGAATAACCTTTTTTAGGGTTATACTTGATCCATTATGGCCACATATCAGACGTGACATTATTTTTTTATCGACTGCTGGTAGTGCGGCAACAGAATATAATAACAAATAAATTTTTTTAAATCTAAAAGTGCACGACTGATAATGATGATTTTTTTTAATTACAATTGAACGACATTGATTTACATTAGGGTGTGCCAAAATTCAATTTCCATGAAGAACCTTTTAAAATTAGAATTTTGAGTTCCACTTTTAGCGGGAGCTGTGTTTGGGCATTTGCTAACATACTTTAGGATAAGACGATTTATTTGATTTTCATCGAATTTTCTAACAGGACTTTAGTTTGGGTATTTCCGCTGAAATTTCAAATTTTGGCCGGAAGTGCCCAATTGAATCTCCTATTAAAAATTCTATGAAAATCGAATAAATCGTCTCACCTCAAAATATCTTGAGAAATGCCTAAACACAGCTCCTGCTAAAAGCGGAACTCAGAACTACAATTTTGAAAGATTCTTAGACAAAGATTCTTTCTGTCCATACACAGAAAGAAAAATTTCTTGACTCGAGAACAAAATTCTTGGCTCAAGAAAATTTTCGGATGCCTGAAGGAAGACCGAAGTTGTGTTGGCCGAAGTAATAATTTTTCTTGAAATTCTATTCTTGGTGAAAGTAATTTTTTCTTAATTCAAATTATCATGAATACTTGATACAATAAATTTTTATATTTGACCAAGATTTTTTGATACTTTAGGGAAACAGCGCCACCTGCTTTAGATGAGAAAAAAATTTCATTCATCTCATTGAATAAAAAAATGATTCAATATTAATTGATCTTCCCATTTGGCATGTTAATCAATAAAAATATTAATGAAAATTTACTATCAAAGTATTTAATTTTTTGGAGGAAGAGAGAAATTTTCTCAAGACAAGAAAATTTACTTCTATCAAGAACAAAATTTTTTGGAGCAAGCGGCTGAATTTTTTCAAAATCAGATTTTCTTCACTTAAATAAATTTTCTTGGATCAATATACGTATTTGTTAAAGTAAGAGAATTAATTTGTTAGAATAAGTGAAATTTCTTGTGTCAAAAAAATTTTTTTTTCGCTCAAGAAAATAATTAGGAAGAAAAATATTTTCATGGTTCAAGTGAACATTTTTTTCTGTGTAGCTATTTGCGGTAGGGGACCTACAATTTCTTCAAGGAGTTAAAAAAAAAGTTGACTTGAGTAATTGATTTTTTCGCAAGTTAGTGTTTATAGATTTTACACATGACAGACGGGAAAATGTTTTGAACTATTCCTATATTTTTTTCTGTTTTTATTTCACTAAGTAAATTTTTGAAAATCATAGTATTAATCTCCATTAAATTATCTTTCCCAAAGTATGCAAAATATCTTGATTCCGTGAATTAACGAGGGTTTAATAATAAAAATAGTTGCCAAAGTGAGGCGAAAAAAATTTTTCGATCGTACAACACTTTCTGATGCAATAATTATAAAAATGTATAACACTGTGAAAACTACTGAAATTTTTAGACAATCACTTTTTTATTTTTTTTTAATTTTTTACATTGCAGCATGGCCTGGAGAGTGAAATTCCACTGAAGTTCACATTTATCGGACTGACCTCGCATCTGTCGATGGATCGGGATCTATCGAAGATCTATCAGGGAAGTCCAATCTTGGGGATGTCTTACTGCTACCTGATACAAGGCAAGTGTCTGACGTTAAAAAGGGACCCTCCGTATCGACTAGAATCGCAGATGCAATACGTCAGTGAGCTTGAATCTAAACCGGTTCCCATCACGTCTTCGTATCCAACCGGAATTGTTGGTGATATCTCCCAGAATCCTCAATTTATCCAGTATCCGCTACCCATCATCTCGTATCCAGAATCGCTATCAAAGGATCCCTGTGCTGACTCAGACAAATGTGAAATTCCGAGAACCAATGTTAAAGTTGGTAACATTCAGAATAATCATGGTAATGATCACGGTAACAAGCGAAATGGTCTGTCAACTGCATAGTTTCACGTTTTTATACGTTTTTTTATGATTTATGTACTTTCATATGATAAACTTTTTTTTACAGAAATTATTGAATTTTTGATAATTTATAAAAAATATATTAGTTCTTTATTAATTTTTTTAGAAAATTTGTGGTTATCATTCATTAAAATGTGAGAATTGATGAAATTTTCTTATTATCTTTGTAGTATTATCTTTGTAGAAATAAAATGGTATAAAAAATGTTTTGATTAAAATATTTTTTTTTTTTAAGAGAAATATGCACATAAAGAAAAATTTCTTGATTGGAGAACAAAATTCTGGGCTCAATGAAATTTTCGGGTGCCTGAAGAAAGATCGAAGTTGTATTGACCGAAGTAAAAATTTCTCGTGAAATTCTATTCTTGGTGGATGTAATTTTCTCACCTTGAGAAAATTTATCTCTTGAATATTTGATGCCCATGTTATATTATTTTAGCGTGCAATTATACATAGTGAATGAAAAAAAAATGATTTAATATTAATTGATCTTCCTATTTGACATGTAAATCAATTAAAATATTCATGAAAATTTATTTCTATCGAGATATTTAATTTTTTGGAGCAAGAGAAAAATTTTCTCAAGACAAGAAAATTTATTTCTATTAAGAACTAAATTTTTTGGAGCAAGAGGCTGAATTTTCCGCCTAATTTTCAGCTTAAATAAATTTTCTTGGATCAATATACGTATTTCTTAAAGCAAGAGAATTAATTTTGTTAGGATAAGTGAAATTTCATGTGTCAAAAAAAAATTTTCTTTTGCTCAAGAAAATAATTAGGAAGAAAAATATTTTCTTGGCTCTAGTGAAATTTTTTTTTATGTGTAATTTCATTCCTCATAAAAAACTTCAATGAAAAAAGTTGATCATTTTTATCAATTCATTTTTTCAATTAAATCGTATAAATAAAGTTTTTACTAATTTAGAAAATTATTTTAAATAAAAGTACTAGAACAAGATTCAATTTCATTCAAATGTATCCAACTAGACTTCACCAGATGTTAGTTCTCCTCTGTACTCAAGTGATGATATCTACCCTGATAGCCACCTTAACTGAATCTTGCTGTCAATCTACGGCCGCAATTTGAAACCAACTTGATGGAAGGAATTGGCAAAGCAAACGATTTCAGTTAAATTGCCAATAAGTTCCTCTGCAATTTGACGTCAAGATTCGCTATACAAGTATTTCAGTCAAGTTGTAGTAAAATTGAACGGTAATTTAACGACAAGTTTGATTGTTAACTTGCATTTAAATTAATGCTGTAGATTTTCTTTACCATCAAAGATATTATCAACCGGTTACTGAATTATCTTTTATAAGTCACTATCTTTGATCGACAAGATCAGTGGCTGCTTTACCAACTGCGGAATAAGATCCTGCTTACCTTGATGACCACTCTTAAGTGTCCTTCTGGCAATACCAACAACAGTTTTGACGCTAACTTGCTATCTTACAATATGATTATTAAATATGTTAAAAATGTAAGAAATATTCAAAAATTTTTCATTTATTCCGAAAAAGTAAAATTGATGGTCAATTTTCGATTACTTGCTTTTAGATTATTTAACACTTTATTATTTGTAAAAGTTTAAAATTAAATCCATTGATACGTTCTTTGAATTGATAAGATTATTTAAAAAATATTTTCGTAGGTTTGCTTATGTCAGCGTTAGTTTACCAAAAAGAAAAAAAATAATGCAGCTGAAATTTTATACAAACAACAAACTAATAAAATATATGATATGAAAAGATAGAGTTTAATCAAAAGCGTCATTGTTTGCGCAAAAAAAAAAAATTATTATTTTTACAAAGAATTTTTATATGAAAAATTCTATGAATTCTACCCGATTTTATCTGATAGTAGGCTACTATTAAACAAAAAAATACTTCAAAGGTAGCTCTACAAGATAACAAGCATAGAATTATCACATTCGATGCTTGTAAAGATCGACCAGTCTGAAGAAGGAATTACAATCAGTTTAGCAGCAAAAATTTGTAGATATGGAAATTTCTTTGGATTGTAAAGCTTCCTTAAGCCTAAGAAGAATTTTAAATCCTTCAATTCACAATGAATCAAATAATTCTTGCAAGACTTTTATCCGAAAAATATTTTATTAATCTTTCAAAAATTCCAAAACAATCCTCAAGAATTTTAATCTAAATATATTTTTACAAAATTCAATACAATTTGCTTTATAATCTCTATTCAAAATAAGAAATAGTACTTCAATATTATTACAATAAAGTTTAATAATAATAATATGACAACCGTTTATTTAAGAAGCCTGATTGATACATCTTTTTAAGCGACTGGCAAGCATCCCTCCGTAGAGCGGAAAAATTTTGGTCAAGTAATTTTCCAAAACAATGCAATTTTTAAAATGCTTCAAACAGACAGTTAGCTCTTCTTCTTCTTTTCGCAATAAATCATAGCAGGTTAAATCAGTCCCATTAACAGGAATAATTTTCATAACATCAACTTCATTTTGGCACTTTGCAAAAAATACTGCATACTCTCCAGTTCCCACATTCTTCCTATTTCTGTCACAAACTTCAAAGCCAGCTATTATTAACTTGATCAAGTGTTTCTTGATCATCTCAACACAGCCTTTATTAAGTCCAGGAGCTTCGTAGATCATTTTCCCATACACATTAGCGACATTGACATCGATTCCAGCGTTCAAAAGACAAGTAATTATGTGCTTATGGCCATGTGTCAATGGCCAAGCAAGAATCGAGTTTTCATGAAATTCACCAGGATTAGAAGGACTAGACTTATTAGGGTTTTCATTATTTCCTTCAGAAGTTAGCTTCACTGCCGGGTTGTACAATAAAAACTTGATAACTTTCAGACTCATGTTACACTGACAAGCGATTTTGAGCACCTCTTCATTGACAACAGCGCCGTGGTCTATCAGGAACTTCATCATTTTAACATTACCTCTTCGAGCTGCAATTAGTAATGGTGAGACCATTCCATTTGATTCGCTGACGTTGACTTCAGCTCCCTGGCTGATCAGGAATTCGATGATCTTGTAGTCGTTTGAGCGTACAGCAACTTCTAGTACTGAATAAGAGCTTAGCAACGACAGCTCTGGTGCCGGAGCACGGTAGTCTATCAAGAATCCAGAATCAAGGATTCTTTTTACGTAGTCTAGTTTCTTTTTAGCAATCGCCAGGAAGATAATCGGCCCACAATCATCTGTTGTATTCATTAGGTCTACTTCGTTGTCTAAGAGGTATTCCGACAGTGCATCGTCATCTAACAGCATAGCGAAGTGGAGGATTGTTAAACTTTTGGAGCCCATCTCATCCATAAGGTCATTGTCATTAGAATTCAGTGAAAATAGTGGCATACTTGTAAACATTTGACTCGATGGATTCCCACCAAAATTGAGAGTCATGTTCATATTGGCAGGAAGAGCAGCAGCATTCAAGTTGTCAGGCTCGAATTCGGAATCATCAAAATCGTCTTCATCATCATCATCATCATCATCATCATCATCATCATTATAATTTCCCGTGACATCGCAAAAATTAGTACTATCTAATAACGGCTTATAAATATTTAAATAATGAATGAATGCAATGCGGACAATTGTGTTCACAGAAATTGTTCCTAATATTATTTCGCGGCGTAAATAATCATAACTCATGTCACCGGGTATGCGCACTCCGTACAATTTTTTTTTCTCTTTATCACCAGTTATCAAATCATCGGAGAGAAAAGAACTTTTTACATCAACTACCATGTTGTAATATTTGAGATTTTTTTCGAATATTTTAAATCAAACTTGCTTTTATTGTTACGATGTTTTTTAATATAAATAACTTGCACTCATTGTTAAGAAGCTTTTGTTTCTATTGCGTATATTTTAGAGGTTAGGCTGAACGCGTTACTTGAGTGTATTTTCTCACTTCTTCTAAAGAAAGAGAGTATGTACATGCACGATAGCGGAGTGGGTACTGACGAATTGCGCTATGAGAATATATTTTGCTATATTATTCATAAACAAGTACTCTGCATGAAGACGCGGCTTATCGGTTACTTACGCGCGTATTTGAAATATGATAGTTGGTAACAAATAATAGTAGTGATAAGAAATAAATAGTAAATTAATTATTTCGTTTTTTTATTTTAATAGTTTAAGAAGTACTATTTTTAAAGTAGCTGTACACTGATAGATCCAAAGTGCGGTAGATAGGTAGAGTACGGTAATGTACGGCAACTTTACGGTAGGATACAGTAGGTACAGTGATTTACCGTAATACAGTATGATACCGTAAATTACGGAGATTGTACGGCAAATGACCGCGATCGAACAGTAATTTACCGTTATTGTACGGTAACTTATCGCTAAAATAAAGTATATTTGACGATAGGTTACCATTGGAATACGGTAATGCGGAAAGTTCAGAAGTATATATTCTTAATAATAAATCAAAAAATTTTCAGACTATTTTAAGATGACATCACAGCGACAGCTACGAAAAATTATTACAGAGCGTCTTAAAATAGTTTTGAAAAATATCTAAAAATAGTCTTGAATTAAATCTAAAAATAATGTTGAAAAAAATCTCAAAATAGTCTTAAAAAATCATTAAAAAAAATTTCGAGACTATTTTAAGATGAGCTAAGAGCGACAGAGCTTCGGAACATTAATACCAAGCATCTTAAAAAAGTCTTAATTAAAATTATCCGATTTTTGAACAATTTCAAATTCAATTAAAAAATAGCGTACTAAAAAATCGATTATAAAGTCGTAGAATCGTCTAAGAAATGTCTAAAAATTAATTTTCATAACAAATTTGAAAAATCTGCCCTTGGAATTTTTTTTTTTGGCGTCTTAAAAGATTCTTAAAATAGTCTTTGTTCGTGTCACGTTTAAGATCTTAAATAAACGACAGTTTGAAGATGATTTATATTTTACCCGGGTATCGGTGATGTAACACTAGTAATATATACATTTATTATCGTTGACCACAATATATTTTAAAACAATAATTTAATTACTATCATCCTTTAAATATGACATGATTGGTTTATGACAATTGAAATGAAGAATAGTTGAGATTCTTTTAAACCTGTATTAATATTTTTAATTACTACAAGGATAAAACAATATATTAATCCTCTTCTAAAAAGTTGATGGCCGGATGTTGAATCGTTTTACGTCACTTCTGTGACTATTTTATTCGGTTGTTGATTGGTCGCCTGAGATAATGGCGGGATTTTTGAAAGAGTGAAGACAAGCGAAGCGAGCTTGTTATGTCTAGTGCTATGAAATCAAGGTTATATTGAGTCAGCTGCACATGCATTCATAATAAACTAGAAATTTGAATAGCGTGCTACGCGCGCGCCTGAATTTGAACCAATAATGAATCGTGGCACGATTTTTGCGAGTTTCGACTTTTGACTAACGTCAAGATTATCCATGTATTTTAATTTAGAGGATATACACTAACAGGGCTAATTTGAGAGGTAGGGAGTATCCATAGCTAAAGTACCAAAACAGTTTACTTCGGTTATTTCCAATTTAAATATCGACTTTACTAACTAGTATACTGAAAATACCTTAGTTACTTGCATGTATAATTAATCCATAATTAGTTCTATTGTATGATTTTTATGATGATCCAATTCAATATTTTTTGTAAACTATTTCTTTTTCAAAAATTTTTGATCAATTTGTTTATAAATTATTGATTGACAAAATCAAAAATATTTAAACACCGGATGGTACAGAAACATGACGCCATATGGCCGTAACGAACTTCCGTTGCATTGTCGTCCAATTACCTTCTAATCGCGCCTAACGAAATTTTACTAAAAAAAAAAAAAAAAATTAACTCAATTTACGAAAAAAATCTTTAACCTAAGAATATAATTTTGAATAATTGGATTAACTTGAATCAAGTCAAAAAATTCTTAATCTCAGAAATTATTTTCAATTTAAGTAAATTTTACTTGAATTATGAATTTTTTGACTTGATTTAAGATAATCAAATTCTTCAACGTGTTATATTTGGTTCAAAAATTTCTCTCTTGAATCAAATTAATTTTTTTATGACATGTAATACTTCAAAAACGCACCTTCCTCTATAATTTTTTAGTTCCACTCTCCCAAAATAAACTATAGCTGTTTCACACACAATGCATGTGCAAAATTGTTGAATTTTTTCCCCACTTTTCAGACTAGTACTACAATTCCTTTATTTTGTCATGTGACCGAAATTTGCAGTGCCTAAAAATTGGCGGCTAGGCGTACTACGAGTTGATTATTCAGTGCATGATTACTCACATTCATAGTTACGAGTTATTCATCTCAAAATAATTTAAAAAACGTTATTCGTAAGTTTTTCGAACATTTAATAAGCATGACACTGATTGAAAGCATTCCAAGCGGATCCAGCAAACCAATTCATAGTCATGATGTTAAGAAGAATATTGAGGTGTTTATTATACCCGAAGAAGTTTCTTATAAATATTTACGCTGTGAAATAATGTTAGGCAACATGCCGGTCAATACATTTGTAAAGATCAAGACTAATTATTATGACAAGAAATTTAATCATTTGTTCTTTGGTAATCTTGAAAGTGGAGGCTATGATGATATTAATGAAGAAAATTACATTTTAAACAATTTCATTCATGAGCAAGACGATGATGATGATGATGAGGATGATGACAAAATTGAGGATGGTAACGATAATAAGGATGATGACGAAAATAAGGATGATAACGAAAATGAGGATGATGATGAGAAAGAGGATCACTACGAAGAAGTGGATGACGACGAGGATGTTGAATATAATAAATTTACAATTATCTTCTGGGCTATGTTGCAAGATGACGATGAATTCGTAGACTTTCTTCTGGACAACCAAGTGGATTTATGGTCGAGCACTGCGGACTGTGGACCAATCGTCTATGCAGCAATTTCCATGAGGAAATATAACTACCTGCAGCGAATATTGGAAGATGGATTTCCTGTAAATTACCGCGGATCTGTGCCCCAGGTTTATTCTTACGAGCCATTTTCACTGTTGGATCTTGCTATCGAACTAAATGATTTCAAAATGGTCGAATACTTACTTAGTATGGGAGCTCAAATCAACTTGGATGCTAAAAGTAAGTTTCTGTCGCCATTACGGAAGGCAGTTCTAAGACAAAGCTTTAAAATGATGGAATTTTTAATAGCACGAGGTGCCCACATTACTTACGGTGTATTAATATCCGTTTATGCAAGTAATAATCTAAAAATGATCCAATTTATAATGACTCATCCTGCGTTTGATCTGGATTCTATGCAAAATAAAAAACGCACGTATAGAAAATCAGTTGTCTTTTATCCAATTTGGTGGGCTAACGAGGAAGCTCTCACTTTTATGTTGGATGCTGGTGTTGATGTCAATATTGTTGAGAAGGGTGTTATGTTCTATGATAGACAGCCTATTGATGGAAACTATATTATGATTATCAAGAAACATATCATCAGGTTGATGGTGGCTGGTATTCCTGTTTGTGAAAAAGCCAAGAAAGTTAAGCATGAAGATGAGTTTCAAGATTTTTGGGCAAAATGTGAAGAAGAAGTTGAGACATTGAAATGGATGCCTGTGAGTGGGACTGACTTGACCTGCTTTGACTTGCTTCATAAATCCAGAGATGAGTTGACCTCATGCTTGCAGAATTTTGAAAACTGTATCAATATTAAGGAAGCTCTGGAAAAGGCTTTTACAGTTTATGGAGGGATGATGGCTTACCGTATAATCAAAAGTACAAAAAATTTTTGGTCGACAATTGAATAATTTGTATTTTTTTTTTTTTTAATTAAATCACTTTTCTGCTCAATTCAAGGCAAATTTTTTATCAACAGATTTAATAATGTAAATTTTGAAAATAATTGTACTTAAAATTTTTGGATGAAATTTGACGTGAAAATTTACATAATTTTTTTAAAAATGAATATAATTCTTTTGAGAAACTATTTTTATTGTAATTTTGTAATTTCGTTTAAGGTTGTTCTAGATATATTCTTAAAAAGCTTTTTAACTTTTTATTGTTTTCTAAATTTGTAGTTTTTTTTAAATTGACTGATAAATTTTAAGTCTCGTAAAATTAAGAAAATTAATTTATTGATGTATATTTTCTTCGTTATAATAAAGTTTATTTCTGTTTATTTTTAAAATAAGGCAATTTTTTTTGTAAATTTTCTAATTTACGTTAAAAGAAAAAATTTAATTCAATAACATAAAAATGACTTTCTGATTATTTTCTGAATGTTTAATATTTTTATGATTCATTCTGCAGATAACATGTCGAAATAATGAAATATCATTCTAATAATTCAATATCAATGTTATTTTGTAACTAAACCAAATATTTACTCTAATTATGTATTTATCATTTTATTTTAACATTAATCTCATTATTCATTTTCCATAAGCATGTATTGAGTAATTTGTTACAATTAAATTAATTAAACTTATAAAAGCCGAGTTCTACATAGATGAGTTATTTTTACGAGAAGTTATTATTTGTAATAGTTTATTTTTAGTAGAATTCACTAATATGGTACTAATCCTACTGGTAAAGCTGATTTTGGATATTCAGGTATCATTAGTGAAAACATGATACTTCAAGCCAAATTACGAGCTACCCTAAGCTTCGAAGTCGGCTAAAAATAACTCAAATAAATTTACTTAATATGTCAAACTATTTACTAGAAAGAATCTGAAAATAATTTATAAGTAACATCCTCATTTCTCCTAAGGTACAAAAAATCCCAAAAATTCACAAGAATAATTTTTTGTTGATAATTTAATTTTCTAAAAAAAAAAAAAAAAAAAAATGCCCAACAATTTTGTAGTATTTTTTTTTCTTTAAAAAAATTTTTTTGAATTCTGTCTACAAAAAATTCTTATGCGATAAATAAAAAAATAAATCAGGCTTAAAAATATAAATAAAATTCCAATTATATGAGGTTCCAAATTTTCATGAGCAAAAAGAGTATCATAAAAAATCATTAAAATTAATAAAAAATCAATAAAGTCAAAATTTCGGGCGTTGTACTTGCCCAAAAACTAAATCACTACAAACTCAAAAACTAAAAACTACAAATATCAATCAATTTATAGCAAACCCAAATTACAATCATTCCTAAAATAACTTTCGATACATGATCCCATAAATTTGTCTTTCAAATTTAAAAAGCCTAAAGTATTTACGGCTGTTCTATTCCTTTGTACAGTTACTAGACAGTATCTACAACGCATGCGTATTGTTTCTCTAAAAAAGACAGAAACCCATGGTCTACGGTCTATCTATCTTCTATTATTCTCAAAGTTAAATGCCCTGGGGCAAATGCACCAGAGACTAGAATTTGAGTCCCTCGAACTGTTACGTCAGTAGCGCTTGCATTAGTCATTCATTAGTGTCGTGTATAACAACAACTAGTGTTTCAATACTCGAAAATGTCTATCAAATATTGGCCATTGAAAATGTGGAAAGTATAAGTGTTCGTTGAAATTGTCCAAGTGATTTTTCTTCCTTTTACCAAGTTTTCACGAAAATGATCTACCATGTATCTCACCATCTGCTTCTCGCGTTGAAGATGAACAGTTTGGAGCTAGTCCGGCGTGCAATGGAAGAAATTGAGAACATAAATGAATTCATCGACGTTACTTTGCCATACACTCCGCTCCATCTGGTAATTTTACTAAGATCCAGCCTGCAGATTACCGAATTCCTCATAGACAAAGGTGCTGATGTCAACAGCCTTTGCGGGGAGAGCCCCTACCCAAATGTGATGTCCAAGTGCACACCCTTGCACTTGGCGATCAGCAAAAACAAAAGAATGGAAATTGACTACGCCGAGCTTTTAATTCGCCGTGGTGCAGACGTTAACATTGTTTGCTCAGGAGGCCAATCTGCCCTGCACCTGGCAGTCAGGAGCAAGAACCTCCAGTTGGTGAACCTGGTCCTCCGGAACAACGCGAATGTAAACTTAAATTCGGAGTACGGTACCCCCCTGATTGTGTTTGCGGAAAATTTCTTGCTGGGGTTCAACAATCTGGACATCATGAAGCTCCTGCTGGAATTTGGCGCTGATACCAATTGTGTAAGTGACAAGTACCCCAACGAATCTCTGCTGCACGTCGTCGTGAAAAGTGGATCCGTAGAAGCTCTTAAGCTCCTGATGAGCCATGGCTTTGCTGACATCAACATCAATATTGTTACAGCAAATGGAATGACTGCGCTTCATTACGCGGTTCTGAGTCCAGATTTAAATGACGACATGATCAGAGTTTTATTGGATTCTGGAATCGATTGGAAAATTACTGACAATCGTGGAATTTGTGCAAATGATTATTATCCGAAATTATTAATTAATTTTTTTTATAGTAAGCGCAATACCGAGGACTTTTTGGCCAATAGTTATTTTGAATTTGAGGAAAAATATAAGAAGACAAACGTTGAAGAGTCTGAACCAGCTGGCGTGTAATTATGGATTAAGAAGAGCAGTGGGGAGGAACCGCTTCCTTCCAAAAACAGATGGGGAATTTTGAACCCTGCGTTATTTTGACTACGGTATTGATTTAATCAATACCCGAGAGAGATAGACTTTGTTGTAAGACTTGATAAAACTTACTTTTAATTTATCGAAAGTCAGGAGTTTTTAATTTGTAATGCGGGTTATATTTATTAAGTTTTTGATAATTTTATTAAATATTTATAAGAAACTGCAGTCCAAATTTTTTTCGATCGAAAATTTTATTGATGTATTTATTGACTAGTTTGCATTCTTATTTTTGAATTATTTGCGTTTAGTTTTTTTAAATAATTGACAATAATTATGTTGCGGAAAATTGGACATTTTTAGTAAATTTTAAAGTAGATTAAAATTTTTTAATTTTTTAAACAGAACATAGTCTTTTAAATTAATATAAACAAGATGTGTTGGAAAATGGAAATTTTTTTGCAGAATTTGGTTAATTGTCAGGTTACCAATGAATTTTTGGTTTTGATTGACCAATAGAATTTTTTACACGCAAACATTTCCGGACATTTTCAATTTTTCTAAATGCATTTTTCTTACGTGATAATTTCAAAATAACAAATTGTTACATGTAAATTTTGAATAATGTTATTTTTAATGTCAGTCGCAACTTTGATTAATTATTTTACAATTTTTTTTTTGTTAAATTATCATATTTGGCTAGTTGCTATGTATAGTGAACTAGAATTTAATAAGCGCGCACCTGAATATTATGTAGAGTTTGCATATAATTTAAGGACGTTCATAGACAAGAAAAAGACACCAATAGGTTATGGCTATTGGTTTCTTTCTCACGCACTATAGTTGCCTCTCTTCATAGACTATCGCTCACTTACTTCCACTGACGTAAAATATCGAAAGTCGCTAACTTCAAATATTTTTTATAAAGAAATACATACCGCTTTTTTATGTTTTTTTTTTTTTTTTTATAAAAAATACTTGAAATATCTTCAATTAATAATTCTCAGGTTTTTAAAACAATTCTAAGAAAAGTGCAATTGATATTTAATAGAACGTTCGCTTGAGCGTCGGTCAGCATAGGGTTTGTATGTAAAATTTACAAATTTTAAATGCTAATATTTAAAAATTTAGTGCCGCAAGTACTATTTAAAAAAATTCCTACATATAGAGGATACTTATGAGTATAGGTACTCAAAATTTGAGTAAACGGTTTTTTCTTGGAACGTTTAATTGATGAAATTAATGCCACATACATTTCATCTCAATTTTATTACAGGAAAGATGAAAATATAATAGTCAGCAGTCTTTGTCGGAGTCACTCGGATACTTTCGGTAATTTACGCTATTAATTTAAATGTAAGAATACGCCACGTTATTGTAAACTAAAGAAACAAAGAGAAGAATTTTTCTTGTTATTTTTCGACCGGAATAAATGTAAACAAACGGTATGAATTTGGCATTTGCTTTAAATAATTGAAAAATGATTTTAGTACTTATTTTGACTAAAATAGAAATTGAAAAAAAATTCAAATTTTTCGGACTCAAGTATTGCACGTGCTCTACATCCAATTTTCCGCAATCTAATCAATCATTGACTGTAATCGTTACTTCTGACTTATTGAAATTTTTGAGTTTTAAAATTAAAAATAAAAAATAGCAATATAAAAATTTTTTAATTTTTAATGAAGAATTCATAAATCCATCACATTTATTAAATTTTTTGAAAAAATTTTTTCATCGAGAACTGAATTTATCGATTTTGATAGCCATAAGTACCTGAAACTTCATTTTATTGGTAAATAGATTCAATATTACATCTATATCAGAGTGGCTGCGCTTCAAATAAACTTATTTCGTAAATAAACTGATTTTACAAACTTCCAAGTTTAAAAAAGGCTAATTCAATGAATGTCCAGGTTTAGAATTGTTCAATTTTAATGAATTTCAATTTTAGTGTCGGCTGAAATTTGCGGTTCAAGTTTTTTAGTGGCAATTTTTGAGACAATAATTTACAATAACCTCATTTTTTTTATATGACATTATTTTAGATGTTCAAACTTTTCAATTATTTATTTTTTAATTTGGAAAATTTTTGATAATTATTTATAATAAATTTGATAATTTTTAAACTGGTGAAATTTTATTGATGCTTTATTTTAAATTGCTGATTTTACAAATAAATTTACTTGGCAATTTCTTTATTTTTAAACAACTGTTTTGTTATTGCTCATATTTTATGATATATTTAATTCATTTCAGACATTATTTACGTTTCTAACATTTAGAAAATGTTATTTTTTTTACATTTTGCTTATTTTACAAATACAAAAATTTATGATTTTCAAATTTTAGAGTTTAGAATTTTCTAAATTTAGGCAATAAATCCCTAAACATAAAAACTGACTCTAATTAATGAACGCAATTGTGTATCATAAATAATTAAGAAAAAATGTGTACAAAATATATTTTCAGTTTTTTTTTTAATTACATAAGAAATATGGAAATATGGAATACAACTATGAAAATGTATTAAAAATATTAATCAGTGAAAAATAAAATTTTAAATATTTTTCACATATTTGTATATTGTGCATGTATAAATGATTTAATACGAATGAATTTTTTCAACTTATACAATAAAACATTCTATGCTTAAACTTTAATTACGTTATTACTTTTTTTTTTTTTTGGTAATTATTTAAAAGTGGGGTCAAACGTATTTTGGCCACTTACAAAATATCAAAAAATTAATATTTTTGCCTTCAAAAGTAGAAAAAAATTTTGGCTCTCATGTTTTCGGATAAATTTTCTATTTTATTTTATTTTTTTTTTGATATATTTTTTATTGAAAATACATAAAAAAACGAACGATCTAAAAAAAAAGTTGAACATCACAATTTTTTTAAAAATCTATAAATTTTTTTGAAAATTTGTAAAATTTGTTAAAATTGTGGTAGTAAACTTTTTTTTTAATTGTTCATTTTTTTATGAATTTAAAAAAAAAAAAAAAAAAATATATCAAAATTAAAAAAAAATCCGTTAAAAAAAATGAAAATTAAAATGGTAGACCTTACTTGTAAATAATTACTTTTTTTTTTAAATAAAAAAATTTTTGATTTATTCTAAATTGATTCTAGTGCCAATTGAACTTCTTTAAATTAACGAACGTTTTTATTTACTTCTTCAATTGTCTATAAAAATTAATTGAAAAATTTAAATTGTTTTGTATTAATAAATTAAAAAAAAATGCATCATTGTCTTAAAATCTAAATTTTCTTTGATTCTCAAAGTTAAATATAATAATTTAATGATTATGATTATGATTATTGTCTCAATGTAAACAAAGTTATAACTCTAGGTATCTTGGGTCCGGGCGATGACCTGTAGCGTAAATCAATTTTACGGATGGGATCAGGGTAACCGCCGGGAAACTCATTAAAAACATAATATTACGGGACTTCGAGTTTTTGGATAAACAGGTTTTATGGAGCGAATCCCAAAAACTGCCTCGTAACGGATACTGTGACCATTGTAGTAAAATTTTTTTGTCTTGTATTAAAGGTATCTTTTACTATTCTTTTTACAGGGAAACTAGCTAGTAAAAAAAAGAGAGTTTGTTTTGAGAAAACCCTTGCTATAGTATCATTAGTGTTAGTGTTGGTCTAGCGTTTATGTCTGTTGGGGTCCAGAGACGGAATTAACAATAAAACGGTAAAAAGATTCTAGTTCGGGTATGCTATGTATAAAATTTAAAAGTCCAAGTCTAGAGTCTGAGGGTCGAAGACCTTTTAATTCGAATGGTCGTAATAAATAACTTTTAATTGACGATAAAAATTGAATTTTTTATAGAATTA
Organism: Cotesia typhae; assembly: GCF_013202065.1. NCBI lineage: Eukaryota > Metazoa > Arthropoda > Insecta > Hymenoptera > Braconidae > Cotesia > Cotesia typhae. The sequence goes on from NW_027423752.1 coordinate 2,222,669, forward strand.
AGAAATTTATAGCGTTGAGCTTTTTTTTTAGTTTTTAAGTCGGAAAACTTCTAAAGCCAACTAAAGTAGAAAAAATGTTTGATTTAAAAACGATTCTTATTTATTAATGAATTTTTTGATTGTTGACCTAATATTGGATTGTTATTACTATAGCTAAGCCCGACAGTTGTTGTCCTATCAAAATTTCACAAAATTTGTATGTGACCGTTTCGTTAAATTTTGAAAAGTTTTTTAAAATTATATTAAAGAAGTAAAAATAAGAAAAAATTTGGAAAATCCAAAAGTGCACGCCTCACACGTTCATTTTATAGAAAAATATAGAAAAATATATTTTTTCTATTTTTTTTTCTACTTTCTACAGTTATATCAACGGCCAATATCGGATTTTGTTATCAATGTAGTTCCTATTGCTAGCGTAACGATGCATTTTTTTATATTAAAAACGTATTTTTAAGTTCCCGTGTAAAAAAAAAATCGTCTTAAAATTGTCGTTTGTTTAAGATCTTAAACGTGACACAAACCAAGACTATTTTAAGACTTTTTTAAGACGCCAAAAAAAAATTCCGAGAGCAGATTTTGACCTTTGACTAACTTCAAGGCTATCTCATGTATTTTAATTTAGAGGATTTTTTTGTTAATGAAAATACAATTTGTCCTTTCAACAAACGTATTAAAAAAATAAGTTGCCCAATCGGTCCAGTCATTATCAATTTATGCGGTTACCAACGAACAGCATTTCATTCTTATTATGCAGAAGATCAATGTTATTATTTCATTTACTTTTTAAATATCGACCGTTAATAAATAGTAGAAGAAACAAAAAAAATAGTGCAGAAGTATTTTTTTATTTATCATTAATCAATATTCCATGAGAATAAATTAAAATTAAGTTGTTTAAATTCTCTTTGATAAATCACCAGACATAAAGTTAGATTGAATATTAGAAGAAAACTTAAAATTGTTTTAGTGCGTAAGTGAAACGAAAGCTTTCTGTTCTGCGTAGCACTTCATCATCATCATAGCTGTTTCACATGCATCGGCACCCTCTGCAAAAAGAAATAAAAAAAATCGCATCAATTATAAACCTATTTTTAAAAATTAAAATGAAAAACTTAAGTAGAAACTTACTCATGTCTTTGCACTTCATCATGACTTCATCAATTTTGTCAGCTGGCAAGTCATTGCCCATTTTCTTTTTGGTGACTTCTTCGTCCAAAGTTCCGTCTTCTTTCATCTAACAAAACAATTTGTTATTTTATGATTATCAATGTGTGTTAAATAAACGATCTTATTTTAAATAATTTTGCAGTTACTTACGACTTTGATTTTCAGCATCATGCATTTCATGAAACACCGAAGTTTCATGTCATCCATCATCCATTCACCGTTTTTCGCCTTGTCAATAAAAGCTGAAAGTTGCAATAAAATCATTAATTATCATAATTTTCATTTTACTTTTCAAAAATAGATTCTGAGTTCCAAATAAGTTTAAATTTATAAATATATTAAATTAGATTATATATTACATTCATCAACACCGGTTTCAGTGACACACTGTGTTCTGAATTCCTTGAGCTTAGCTTTTTGTTCATCATTGAGCTCAGCCTATAACAAAAATTACATTCAAGTATGGCGTTAAAATTTGCAATTTTTAAATAACTCTAAAAGTGATTTTTTAAAATGACTTCTACAAAACTTTTGCAGTGTCAAAAACTATCTTTGGATATAAAAAAAATCACCCTCTTAGGAAAATTTTTTGTTAATACAAAACTTACTTAAATTTGTATAAACTTTGTAGAAAACTTAATTTTCTACAAGAATCATATTTAGAAAATTCTTTATCATTGATCGTAGCAGAAAAAAATTTTGTTTTTTTTTTATGACAAAATCTTTATCTGATGTTAATAAAATAGAACATCACTCCCAACTGTGTATAGCTCGATAACAGAGATGAAATATGTTTCCAAACGCAGAAATTTTTTTTATTCCCAAAGAAAGTTTTAGCTTGTAGCAAAACAGCAACATATAAAATCCAATTCCACATAAATTAATGAGTGAGAAACGAGAAATTTTTTACCTGTGTAAAACAAAATCGTCTTAAAATTGTCGATTGTTTAAGATCTTAAACGTGACACAAACCAAGACTATTTTAAGACGCCAAAAAAAAATTCCGAGAGCAGATTTTTGAAATTTGATTCTCAAATTTGTTATGAAAATAAGACGATATCACAGTGACAGCTTCGGAAAATTATTACAGAGAGTCTTAAAATTGTCTTTAAATATTCTAAAAATCGTCTTAAAAAAATCTTGAAATAGTTTTAAAAAAATGTTAAAATAGTCTTAAAAAATCATAAAAATCTTAAAATGCTCTTAAAAAATGTTAAAATAGTTTTAAAAAAATTTTTCGAAACTATTTTAAGATGAGCTAACAGCAACAGAGCCCCGAAACATTGAAACGGAACGTCTTAAAAAAGTCTTAAAATTGTCCGATAATAAGTTTTCAACAATTTAAAAAGAGCTTACTCAAAAATGTAGCGGCAAGAAAATCGTAAAATCGTCTAAAAATTAATTTTCATAACAAATTCGAAAACCAAATTTCAAAAATCTGCTCTCAGAATTTTTTTTTTGTCTTAAAAAAGTCTTGGTTTGTGTCACGTTTAAGATCTTACACAACGACAATTTTAAGACGATTTTTTTTTTTACACGGGTTAGGTTTTCAAAATGTTTTTGTCTATATTCATACAAAAAGAAAAAAAATTAACTTGAATCAAGAAAATAATATTGAAGAGTTTTATCGTCTTGATTTGAATAAAAAAATTCTGAAAGTAAGAAATTTTTCTTAGTTTAAGTAAATTTTATTTGAATCAAGAATTTTTCATCTTGATTTAAGACAATGAGACTCTTCAAAATTATTTTCTTGGTCCAAAAATTATTCTCCTGATCTCAGTTAATTCATTTTTAATTGTAGTTCTCAATAAACAAATAAAAAATACTTACGAGAGCACCAACGAAACAAACAGCGAGAACAATAGCGAATAGTTTCATTTTCGGTGTGATAATTGTAGTTAACCAGAAAGCTCACTACTTACTGAATAACAAAGGAATAAAGTGATCTCTTTTATACGCTTCTGATTTAATACACTGAATGTCTGTGAAGGCTATTAGCATATAAAACATAACATACTTGTTTGTGGTGGGGTCGTGTCACATAAGATTAGACTTAATTTTTATTTCGATTAACGATAACTTGTTGGCTTACTTATCGAGTCTCAAAAATGGTTATTTTACGTAAATAAAAAAAAAAATATTTACATTTATCTGACAATTGATAACATCATGTAACAGTTCAGATACAGAGGAAATTTATTTTTCCATAAGAGCTTACATCAGAGTTCATATGTTTTGTCCTTTATAATTTACATAACAATGAATATCATTGCACATAAATAGTATATAGTATATAAATTGAAGCATAAAGACAAATTTGATAACCTTTTTCGTAATGATAGATAAATAAATTTAAAATCAAGTACAGGCTTGCACTGTCACATACATGATCGTCATATTTTTATTATTGTAGTTTGATTGCATGCGTAAAATTTGACTTATTAAATCACATCTGTAAATAAAATTAGTTGGGATAATTTTTTAGCTGCATAGAATTCAAAATAAACTAAATTAACTTAATTTTGACCATTCATTTAACGTGGATCTATAATTTCGAGCTTACAGGTGAAAAAATTTTTTGATATAGTCTTATGTGCACATATATAATTTTTTTCTTAAACGTGACATAAACCAAGACTTTTTTGAGGCGCCAAAAAAAATTCTGAGAACAGATTTTTGAAATTTGGTTCTCGAATTTGTGATGAAAATTAATTTTTAGACGATATTACGACTTTCTAACCGCTATATTTTTGAGTACACTCTTTTCAAATTGAATTTGAAATTGTTGAAGACTTATTATCGGACAATTTTTAGACTTTTTTAAGACCCTCCGTTTTAATGTTCCGGAGCTCTGTCGTTGTTAGCTCCATCTTAAAATAGTCTCAAAAAAATTTTTTTAAAACTATTTTAAAATTTTTTTAAGACGATTCTTAGATTATTTTAAGACTAATAATTTTCCGCATCTGTCGCTGTGATATCGTCTTATTTTCATAACAACTTCGAGAACCAAATTTCAAAAATCTGTTCGGAATTTTTTTTTTGGCGTCTTAAAAAAGTCTTAAAATAGTCTTGGTTTGTGTCACGTTTGAGATCTTAAACAAACGACAATTTTAAGACGATTTTTTTTAAACGGGATATTTGTCCTGAAATGAAAATTGTCCATATCAGAAACATATGCAACTATATCAGGCTTGAAATATCCTGATACCGCCATATGTGACTTGTCTTGACCTAAATAATTTTTATATCGAACATATCATGCTGTCTAAGGACCTATGTAAACATATCAGGATATCAAGCTACATATGGCCATATATATATGTCCTGATATGATCAATATCCATATCAAGCGTTACCAGAAAGTTTTTTTTCAAGAAGTAGTCTTAAATATGAAGTAGTCTTAAATTTGTGTCAAAATATGACATTCAATTTTAAATTCATTTTGAATCAGAATTTTTTTTTGCGCGGGTAAGGTTTCTCTTATCATTATTGCTGGTATGATACTGTGTTGTTATTACTATTCTTTATATGGTATCACAAGTATCGATCACATATTTATATTGTAATTAATAATATAATAAAATCGTATCAACGTTTGTCAAGGTCCAACGGTGGGTTTTAAGACAGGTAGGATAAAAATGTTGAAGCATAATATTTATTATTGATAATTGCTCTTAACCCTTACTCGCATGAGAGATACCCTATGCTATCGGCTGCGAGCAAGGAGCTAATAGAATTTTACAACAAAGTTGTTTAAAGCATCATTATTTCAAAAACTACTACTGGATTTCTCATATTCTGAATTAAGTCATATTTAATGTATTTTATTATTTGCGGAAGTGATGAATAGTTATTTCAAATAGGCTGCATAAATTATGAATAAAATAAGTAAATCCGTCCTCGAAGTCAGGTAATTCGTTTACAATGTGTCTTATGTACGCAATGTTCCTTGTGAATGTCTAAGTTTATGCCAGCGTATGTAGCAAACTTACAAGGTTGCTTACTAATTAGTTATTACATTATATTATATTATACTAATCTGGATCAAATTTGTTTGTTCTTTACTATTTATGATGTAAATATATTTCTGTTATTGTTTTCAATGAGAAAAAAACATTTCCTTTTGTATAATAATAAGTAAAAATAAATAATAACTTCACGACCAAATTTTTTCTAACATAAATGCTGCATTAAAAAAATATATGATTCAAGGAAAAAGTTCTTTTTGTTATACTCGCTCCAAAAGTTCAACTTTTGAGCGCTGGGTGGCGTCCGTAAAGGGACTCTTTTCTAGAGACTCTACCATACCGTCTTTTTTTCACGGCCTAGGCCGTGAAGTTTTACCCCCTCCTTTTTTTTACAAACTTTTCGAGTACTCCTAGACGAAATTGAAAGAGATTGTAAAAAAAAAAGTCGAATTCTAGTGTACTGACCAATGATTGTGAGTAAATTTTAAACAGTTACTATTGAGTGGCTCTAAGTATTTCTCTGCTGTCAGTTTATTATCAAATTACTTTATAACGATTTTTAATTTTTTAAATAAACTTTTTTTCGATCCTACCCTGGATTCCTATATGGGGAACCAGATGGAAATCTGTCTGAAAACGCCATGTGGGAATCCAGGCTGGTTTCACATATGGATTTTTTGACAGGGTTTTTCTTAACAGCCGATCCCCTCTTTTTCTCGCGTCGCACTCACTGCAAGAAAGGGTACTATCCTTGTTACACTCATGATTATAAAACTATTGTAGTTTTATTTTTTTCTTTTGAACAGATGAGAATTTTGAAAAAATGCTTTGCTACGAAATAAACAATTAAAAAATCTATTACGGAGCAGAGCGTTTTTTTTCAAAATTCTTCTTTGTCTAGGAGAGAAATATAAAGCTGCTATCGTAGGGACCGGCTCTTAATGTAATTCATCTACACAGAAAAAAAGGTTCACTTGAGCCAAGAAAATATTTTTCTTCCTAATAATTTTCTTGAGCGAAAAAAAAATTTTTTTGACACAAGAAATTTCACTTATTCCAAAAAATGAATTCTCTTGCTTCAAAAAATACGTATATTGATCCAAGAAAATTTATTTAAGTCTAGACAATCTTCTTGTTTTGGGAAAATTCAGCCTCTTGCTCCAAAAAATTAAATATCTCGATTGAAGTAAATTTTCATTAATATTTTTATTGACTAACATGTCAAATGGGAAGATCAAATAATTTTGAATCATTTTTTTTTTTTTTTTTTTCATTCAATATGTAATATTGCACGCTAAAATAGTATAAAATTGGTATCAAACATTCAAGAGAAAAATGTTCTCAAGGTGAGAAAATCTTTTTCTCAGCTGAGGTATGGTGGCGCTGGTTCCCTAAAGTATCAAAAAATCTTGGTCAAATATAAAAATTTATTGTATCAAGTATTTATGATAATTTGAATTAATAAAAAATTACTTTCACCAAGAATAGAATTTCAAGAGAAATTTTTACTTCGGCCAACACAACTTCGATCTCCCTTCAGGCACCCGAAAATTTTCTTGAGCCAAGAATTTTGTTCTCCAGTCACGAAATTTTCTATCTGTATACCGCAGGTATTTAAATTTGCAGAGTTTTCATCTTTTGAGACTCCTCTACTATATCGTCTTAAAATCATATTAGTAAGCCCGATTATTACTCGAATATTGCAACATAATTCAAAGACAAAATTAGTTAAAATTCTGTAATAGCATTATATCCACTTAACATTGACAGTAAAAAAAAACCTCTTTAAACTAAAGTTATAAAAACATAATCGACTACAAATTATATAAATGCAACAAATTGTCCAATCAAAACTACAATAAATTTATGGCTATTATAATTAATAATTATTTTGGACTTGACATTAAACTGTATGAATCAAGGATAAACAATTTAATTATCGACTATTATAAGTACAACAATAGCGTGTATAATATAACATCCTACTGGTCTAGGATACTTACTTGTATATAATAAAAAGTAGCTCTAGTGTGAGTTCGGAAATTGTTTATTGCCCATAAAATGGCCAAGGGAAGTAAGTAATTTTCAACAACTAGAATTTATAAAATAACAGTTCATCATCCATCATTATGTATGATTTCAAGCAATAAATAAATAAATAAATAAATGATTGTGTTACATATATCCGTTCGTCACCTTCCAACTTATCCGATCTTGATCCTCGTAAAAATGAGCGCGGGTAAGTTAAAAAAAAATTCATAGATAAAAATACACAACAATGAGATTACGTACATGTCAATTATGTTTTATGCCAAGTCTTAGATGGTAATTAATCTATGTCAAGTATATAAGGTAAATATTTCACATCTCTGACATTATTTTTTCAAGCGTACTTGGAACAAACATTGTAAATTTTTCAGAACAATGCGTGTTGCTACTTTAGTGCTTTTTGCTTGTGCTCTTGCTGTTGGGGTAAGTGTGAATATTTTTGTTTTAGTTTATCATCAATACAATTAACTTTTTTCAATTAATTTACATTACTCTAAACAGCTATCCATTTTTTTAAATTAGTAAAATAATTGCACGCTTCTAACGGAAATACGATTTGAGAATTCTTGCGCTTTCACTCATTAAAAATTATGTGTTATAACTTGGGGTTTTTAAAATTTCAAAAATAAGTCGCACAAAAAATGAAAACTACTTCATTAAATTCGCTTTTCACTGCTATTATATTTTTCTTATGAAAAAACAATTTGTTAACATAGAAAAATTAATAAATTTTGTAAAAAACTCGCTGTTAATTATGTTGTATCTTGTAGCAGAAAAAATATTTTAAAACACAAGATAAAACTAAAATTTTTGCACGACTTATGATGCAAAGCTTTACACTCGAAAAATTTTTTTCACCTCATTGCAACTATTTTTATTATATTATACTACTTTTACAAAATATAATTCAATAAGGATTATGAATCGTTAATTTTTTGATTATCAAAACTTCTTTTCTTTACCGTACTATAAAAAAAAAGTAAAGTTTGCAAAATCCAAAAGTACAGGACTCATAATGTTCAGTTAATTGTAAAATAATAATAAAAAAATATGTATATAAGAAGATGTGATAAGACGACAATGCGCAGGTACCTCTAGTTAAATACATGTATATTAGGGTGTGTTAAAATGTAATTTCCGTGAAGAACCTTTTAAAATTGGAATTTCGAATTCTGCTTCTAACAGCAGCTGTGTTTAGGCGTTTTCTGAAATATTTTGGGGTAAGAGGATTTATTTGATTTTCACAGAATTTTTACCAGGAGATTCAATTTGGCACTACCGATCAAATTTTGAATTTTCAGCGGAAATGCCCAAACTAAGCTCTTGTTAAAAAATTCTATGAAAATCAAATTTATCGTCTCACCTCAAAATATCTCAGAAAATACCCAAACACATCCCCTGTTAAAAGAGGAACTCAAAATTTCAATTTTAAAAGGTTCTTCACAGAAGTTCCATTTTGGCACACCCTAATGTATATAATATTAGGGTGTGCCAAAATGTAACTTCCTTGGAGGACCTCTTAAAATTGAAATTTTTCAGCAGAAGCTTAGTTTGGGCATTTCCGCTGAAAATTCAAAATTTGGCCGGAAGTGCCCAATTAAATCTACTGTTAAAAATTCTATGAAAATCGAATAAATCCTCTCCCCTCAAAATATCGCAGAAAATGCCCAAACACGGCCCCTGTTAAAAGCGAAACTCAACATTCCAATTTTAAGAGGTCCTCCAAGGACGTTACATTTTGGCACACCCTTATATATATATATATATATATATATATATATATATATATATATATATATATATATATATATATATATATATATATATATATATATCTAGTCTTTTACTTTTTACATTTTATTGATTGTAATTAAACGACATTGAATTATATAGCTATTCGCGCTAGGGGACCTACAATTCCTTCAAAGAATTAAAAAAAAGAAAATCTGACTTAATTAATGGATTTTTTCGCAAGTTAAAGTGTTTCCGAATTTCATACTTGACAGTTGGGAAAATTTTTATCACTATATTTTGATTTTTCTTTCCATTTTTATTGCATTGAATCCATTTTCGAAAAGTATTAAATTAATCTTCATTTAAATTATTTTCACAATAGTGCGCAAAATACTTAAATTCCGTGAATTAATAAGAGTATAAGTATATAAATAATCAAAATAGTTACCGAAAAAAGGTGAAAAAAATTTTTCGATCGTAAAGCACTCTCTGGTGCTTCGCATCATGAGTTGTTAAAAAAAAAATGAATTCTTACACATAACTTTTAAATCACTCATAATTCAACCAATTAAGATAATTATAGAGTTCAAGATTAATTATTTTTAAACAAGGAGATAAACTTATCAAATATTACACATTTTTATGTAGAATACTCACATATTTATTCAAACTTTGCACCTTAATCTTTTAATTATTAAATAAAAAATTTTCATTAATATATCAATCATGTTATCAATAATGTTAGTAACTTTTCAATTCATCAATTAAGTTTTGAACAATTACATATACATTATATGTTACTGCTTATTTTTAATATTATTGATCGATAATTAAGGTACTTGGCGAGATGCCATCAGAACCAGAACATGCAGAAATGATGAAGAAATGTATTACAGAAGCAGGAATCGATGAGTCTGATACAAAAAATTTGTTCCACATGTCCCAGGAAGAGCCTAGTCAAAAAGTAAAATGTTTCCATGCTTGTTTGAGCAGAGAAATGGGTGTCGTATGTATATGTATACTTTGTGATCACATGATAATTTAATTCAATTCATTCATTTCTTTTTATTTACTTTGATTAAGATGGTTGATGGAAGTATCAACAAAGATAAAGCCATCGAAATACTTCCAACTGATTTTCCGGAGCGCGAAAAAGTTATTGAAGGATTTTCGAAGTGCAGTGAAGAGAGTAAGTTTTATTTTTTTATGAAATAATGATGGCTATTCGTAAAGATAGAAAATTATTTCATTCTAAATTTTTACATTCACTTATTCTCAAATCATAAAATCATCATTTGCTTTTTTATGACGATATTGTTCATATAATATGTTAAGTATGTAAGTTGATTACATTTATTTATATATAAATTAAATCGATAAGATTTTTCAAGACTCATGTGTGTGGTAGCACATGCTTTGCTCGTTGTGCCAAACTTCTCATAGCCGAAAGCTATGTCTACTCAATTACATGAATGTAAGCAATTCAAATGCTGTTATTTTAACAGACTCAATATACGGAACCTTCTATAGCTTTTCAACATGGTTGACTGTACTGTCAACAGATAGCGCTATATTTTTTTTTATGAAATTTTTTTTGTTTTATAATTTTTTGAAATAAAATTTTTTTTGTCCAAAAAAAAATTTTTTTTTTTTCAGTCAATAGATATTTATATCATAAATGTCATAAATAGAATATCAAAAAAAAGTCGTCAAAATCGCCACTTAACGGCCGAATGACATACAATATTTTTTGTTATTATCACTCTATAAGTTTAACTTTTGAGGGATAGGAAGCAAACAATGACATATTTAAATTTTATGAAGTTTCACAAGGACAAAAATACTTAATTTTATATTAATTATCTTTTTACTATTATTTATTTATAGCGTGGTTGTTATTTTATCAACATTAAGTCCGCTTCATAATAAACTGCCAGCAGAGAAATATTTAGCGCCACTCAATAGTAATTATTTAAAATTTACTTAAAATCATTGATCGGCACACTAGAATGTGATTTTTTTTTTACAATCTCTCTTAATTTCGTCTGGGTGTACTCAAAAAAATCGTAAAAAAAAGGAGGGGGTAAAACTTCACGGCCTAGGCCGTGAAAAAAAGACGGTATCGTAGAATCTCTAGAAAAAGCCCCTTTACGGACGCTATCCAGCGCTCAAAAGTTGAACTTTTGGAGCGAGCATAACAAAAAATTTTTTTTATTTCTTTAGTTAAAAAATATTATTTCAACTTAGTATTCATTTTATCAAAAAAGCAATATATATAAGCATTAACACGGTAATTTAATTTTCAAAGTTGATGGAGAATTGAAAATGATTTAACTTAACCTAGAGAATTTCTTTTCTGGTTAGAAAAAAGATTTCAAATCAATCAAAAATTTTAATTCTCGATGAGAGAAAGAATTCAAAAATATTGAAATTATTTAAAAATATTAAAAATAATTAAAATTTCGTTATTTATAATATTTTTTAATCAGAGTATTAAAAAATAAGGTATGGGACATTTATTATCATTCATTATTATTCAATCGATACATTAACTAAAATATTATTTGTATTGCAGTTATAATTTAAGTTGTCGACTTTTCAATATTATACAATTTTTTTTTAAACTTAAATTTTAACACCGTTGAAATTTTTGATATTTTACTTCAAAATTTGTGTAGTCAATTTAAATTATTCATTATTTTGAACAAATTTTTATTACAGAAGGAAGCGATGACTGTGAGACAGCTTATCTCGTTTTCAAATGCCTGCGTGATAATAAGGTAACACTAATAACCACAATAATGTGTAATGAACAATGATACTAATCATAATTGCTATATTATTATGAATGTGAATAAAAATAAAAAACTCAATGATCACTTCTACTAACGTAACCTTCGTTTCATTTTAATTATATAATAATGAATAATCTTCATGGAACATTGTTGTACAGATAATACCTCCTCCTCCTCCCCGTCCGGAATAAAATTGAGGATTTCTGATCACTTGGATATTGTATAAGATGACTCACGCTCCTGGCAATCGACCGAATTGACGATTATGTAACCAAATGGTAATAAGGATAATATGAATTAGTATAATGTTACAATTAAAAATGTTGTATTAATAGAAATTAATAGAATAGTAGAGTAATAAACAAACACTATCAATTGAAAATAGTTATTTTTTCAAACGAATCATGTCACCCTCATCTACTTCTGAGTAAAGATCACTACAAAGTAGAACATTTATCTATAAGCAATGTAATTAAGATACTGCGATGCGATCTTTAATCTACCAGAGACTGTAACGAAAATTCGGAATATTTATAAGTTATAATTGATAATCATTGCGGTGATTCGTAGTCTATGATGGGAATGATAACGATCAACAGATTCGGTAGAATCTGGCGCCAAGTTCCGTTCTCAAGCCAGACTACCGAGTGTGTATATTACCGTAAGCAGAATCGTTTTTTGAGGTTACAAGTTTTTTTTCAAATTTAATTTGATTTTTTTTTTTATATGATATTTTATAATAGTAGTTCATGCTTTTTATTACGCGTATTACTTGATTATTATCAATTATCTTTATAATTTCTATTTAAAACTATTAAAAATAATCAGCACAAACTATAGCGACCCAGATTTTTAGATTTTAACTTTTTTCTTATGTAAAAAGCGGACAGCCAGAGACTAAATAATATAACGATGCATGCTAATCTTATAATAGATGGGAAACTACAGTGAAAAAAAGATATTTGACAGCTTACAATTACACACGCCAGGCGGCGCAAGAATAACTTTTACATGAACTATAGCTCAATGGGGATAGTTTGCCACCCGAAATGTATTAAATTAAAATTGTCAATTTTTATTATAATTACAAAAAAAACTGAAATCCGAACAAAAACAGTTTCACTGTAAAAAAATCGTGCCAAGTCCACGTTCATAAAACTATTAAGAAAAAAAAAATTTTATTTCTTTACAAAAAGATATCAAATAAAAAATTAAAAAATCCATTGGTGTGCGTTATTGTGTACTTCAATTTTTTTTAAGTGTCCTAGTAGATACAATTTAGGAATTTCATAAAAAGTGAAATATTTCGTAACTACGCACACTAAATACGTTCCAAAATTGTTTCTTTTAATTTTTAAATTTACAAAAATATTTTTTTAATTTTCGAAAATCATATACAACCATATCGGTTACTTGGATTTTTTAATTTTTTATTTTATATCTTTTTGTAAAGAAATAAAATTTTTTTTTTCTTAATAGTCTTATGAACGTGGACTTGGCACGATTTTTTTACAGTGAAACTGTTTTTGTTTGGATTGTAAGCACAGATGGATAATAATGCTGACTAATGATATAAAAAAGTTGAAAAAAACTTTATTAGTTTATTATTTATCAGTGGCGAGGTAATAATTTAATGAACAGCAATTGCTTAAGGCGGAAAATTTATCGATGTATTTTTCGTATCGGTTATTCGACGATTATATTTTCTTAGAAGATGTGATTGGAAAATAATTAGATGGATTCTGTATATAAGCTTAAGTATCGACGACCAAATATCATTTTCAAATTAAAAATCTTTAATCATGCATCGATTCGCGGTCGTTTTACTTTTCGCAGCAGTTATTGTCACAGAAGCGGTGAGTTTAATATTTTGAATTTAAATTTTTTCGAAGTTTTAGTGAATTTTTATAGAAGTGGTGAAAAAATAATTTATTTTAATGCAAAAAAAAAAATTACATGTGTAACGTTCTGAAAAATTTCATTTATTAAAATTTTTAAACTATTATAGAAATATAAAATCCAGGCTGGCCTTTTTAGGACATCGATAGACTCCAGGAGGGCCGTACAGCTAGACTAATCAAATAATTATAATATTGCGTAAAAGTAAGCATTCAAACTGGTTAGCTGAATAAATCGTCCTTGGTATATAACTAAAACCTATAACATTTATTGGTATATCAATGAAAACCGATGTATAATTCGAGGGAGCACGGAGCGGAGCTCCGTGCTCTATACAGATTCTCGATGGACTGCCCGTTCGTTAGGCTATATAATTATACAATTATTATTTTGTCAGCCATTGTTGGTCTCAGGTTACACCTCGAGAACGTCGTCGAGGCCCAAGTTTCATGCTGAATTGCATGATTAGACTGACCACGAGCCACGACGGCTTCTTATCTCAGAGATTTCCGTTACATATTTAGCAATGAAATCTCTTCGTAAAATTCTAAGAATAATTAGTCCAAAGTAATTTTTAATTTCGGCGAGAACGTTACATATGCAATCAGAGAATTGATGTAGTGAAAGAGTAATTAGTTTTATAAATCTCATTAAGTTCAATGCTATTAGTAAGCATTAATATAATTCTTGGTCTTTTTGCTTTAAATCCTAGGATATTTTAACATAAAAAATTTTAATTTCACAAAAAAATTATTTTAACTATGACTATATTTTTTAAAAGTAATTATTTTCTTACTTTGATTTCTTAAATATTGATATTTAATACACTGGTCAAAGGATATTTCTTTGGGAGTAAAAGATTGATTTCTTAAAAATTTGTCGAGCGATTTTTCAGGGAATAAAAAATATTTCTTAATTAAAAATACTTGTTAAAATAAAAGAAATTACTTATGTACATTTTAGAAATATTTTTAATCCTAACGAAGCCTTGTTAGATTGAAACAAATATTTCTTATCACCAAAAAAGATTTCTTAATAGTTAAGAAATATTTCTGAAGAGAAACAGTCGATAGATGGCTATACCCCGACTTGTCTGTGTACTTATGCCTATAAGTAGTAGTAAAGGCTGTGCGATACACATATGGAGGGTAGAGGTAAGGAGAACCATCTCTATATATCAAAAAGTGTCCACGGAAAACAGCAAATTAAGATGACGCCACTGTAGCAAGTGGAAAGTATTTAAAAATCCGAACAAAAACAGTTTCACTGTAAAAAAATCGTGCCAAGTCCACGTTCATAAGACTATTAAGAAAAAAAAATTTTATTTCTTTACAAAAAGATATAAAATAAAAAATTAAAAAATCCAAGTAACCGATATGGTTGTATATGATTTTCGAAAATTAAAAAAAAATTTTTGTAAATTTAAAAATTAAAAGAAACAATTTTGGAACGTATTTAGTGTGCGTAGTTACGAAATATTTCACTTTTTATGAAATTCCTAAATTGTATCTACTAGGACACTTAAAAAAAAATTGAAGTACACAATAACGCACACCAAGTACGTTCCAAAATTGTTTCTTTTAATTTTTAAATTTACAAAAATTTTTTTTTAATTTTCGAAAATCATATACAACCATATCGGTTACTTGGATTTTTTAATTTTTTATTTTATATCTTTTTGTAAAGAAATAAAATTTTTTTTTCTTAACAGTCTTATGAACGTGGACTTGGCACGATTTTTTTACAGTGAAACTGTTTTTGTTCGGATTTCAGTTTTTTTTGTAATTATAATAAAAATTGACAATTTTAATTTAATACATTTCCGGTGGCAAACTATCCCCTTTAAGCTATAGTTCATGTAAAAGTTATTCTTGCGCCGCCTGGCGTGTGTAATTGCAAGCTGTCAAATATCTTTTTTTCACTGTAGTTTTCCATCTATTATAAGATTAGCATGCATCGTTATATTATTTAGTCTCTGGCCGTCCGCTTTTTACATAAGAAAAAAGTTAAAATCTAAAAATCTGGGTCGCTATAGTTTGTGCTGATTATTTTTAATAATTTTAAATAGAAATTATAAAGATAATTGATAATAATCAAGTAATACGCGTAATAAAAAGCATGAACTACTATTATAAAATATCATATAAAAAAAAAATCAAATTAAATTTGAAAAAAAACTTGTAACCTCAAAAAACGATTCTGCTTACGGTATATACACACTCGGTAGTCTGGCTTGAGAACGGAACTTGGCGCCAGATTCTACCGAATCTGTTGATAGCGCCACAAATAATTAGAGTAGGAAACTAGATTAAAAAAGGAAAGAAAGACTTCCTCTTTGTAACCGCGCTTCTTACAAAAATGTTCATTATTTACATTAAAATCAATCAGGAATAAAATAAAATTAATAATTAATTCAAATAAATCAATTTGTTACCTAAAAGCCCTGTCGATAAAGAAAAATGGAAACGTATTTGATACAATTCAACGAAAAAATTTCTGAATCCATTTGAATGATTTTTTTTAATCAGGGATTTTATAACAAGATAAAAGTCATTTATTGATTAATTTTTTAACATTATATAACATATAGTATAACATTTTTTCTTTAAAAATAAGTCGTACATTCAAGAAATTAATTTTGCATTTTTTCTATTCATTTTTGTTTTCGTTTTTGCTGCGTCGTAGCGCTTATTTTCTGATTTCGCTAAAAAATGCGCTCGCATTACAATATAAATGTCAATAATCTTAACAGTTAATTCTTTTTCATGAATAAAGCACCCAACTTTTATCAAGTACTCTTTTTTAAGTTCATCTGATATTTGAGTAATGGTTTCTAGGTTTGTCAAATTTTTGCTTACAGCTCTTAAAACACACTTCTCTAATTGTTTGGTCAGTTCAAATAACTCTTCGCTAGGATAAATAAGCCCACCATATAAATCCATTTTCAGAATTACATCGTTTCTATGTAATCGTTGGCCATCTCTTGGATTCATATGAATATTTTGTAAGCAATCTGAACACTTCACAATTTTTTGCAATTTGCGACTTATGTAACCCGCAATGTATGATTGAACGGCATCACTGGTTACTGCCTCATTATAATCATGATCTTCATCAATTGAAGAATTTTCCACTTGCGGTTCAGAATTTTGTAGCATGTCATCAATACCTTGAAGCCATAGCTGTCGCTCTAAATTTGAAGAAATTGACAGTTCAGGTTCAATTAAGCTTCTCAAAAGATTTTCCCCAGAAACATTACATCCTTTCGGAGGGCGTATGAGTGAAAATGTAGAAGCCAATCTGTAAAGTTGAGTAAACATTTTCGGATCAAGGTGATCATTTCCTCCACATGAATGTCGCATGACAGAAAAAAATCTCTGAAATAAAATATCAATGATAATTTTTAACATGTTATAATAAATATAGTCAATAATAATTATATACAATTACCTCTAAAGGATCCTGTGATAACGTTGCTGTCATTAAATATTTAAATCCACATTCGGTTTTAAGCATATCTAGGATTTCAAGGGTAGCTCGCAACGTCACTTTCAAACCAAGTAAAGTGCTCTTCGATATGGGAATTTTTTTTTCTAAATTTTCCCAATTTTGCAAAAACTGCAGGAATTCTAAAATTGACTAAAAAATTTGAGAGAGATGATTTAAAACGTAATTACGTAGAATGGCAAAGATTAATTGTACAAAGTTATTAATCTGTATCATCATTTATTGCCATTAGAGGCAGTTCACATGCTAAGAAAAATCTTCGCAGTTTTGACTTCACGGTGGAAATATTGTTTACGCGGAAGCATTCTAAAATAACTGTTTAAAAGATATGTACTAATTGAAAATATCCACTGTTGTATTTATCACGATTCCAATGTCTCCACTGTGTTTTTACTATGAAGTCAAGATCACAATGATAAATAAACTGGACCACAAATGCAATCACAGCAAAACAAAAATCAAGGATGAATCTAAAAATATTTTTTACTTAAGAAATCAACGATAAAACATTATTTTATTAGCCCATGTACATGAAGTAATCATAATGTATGAAGTACCTTACAGTTTTGTAATAGAGAAGTATTCTTTGTCATTCCGGTATATGTTTTTTCAACTTTCAAATTTTTATGAAACCTACAAAGTTAAAATTTTAAATTATTATGTTTTACTAAATAATTCTTACCTGTTTTTGACGACAATCTTCTCTTGCATACAGGGCATCTCTAGGTATGCGAGAAGTCATAGCTTGGATTGAATTAAAAACAAGATCTATGAACTTTTGTGTCGGAGTTGAATCTTTCAACTTATCACACATAGGTTGGTAATGAGCCATCGCGACAGATACCTCATGACCAAAAACCTATAATTAAAATAATAAAAAATTATTGTAAATCTATTGAGAATAAAATTTTTAAAGTGTCTGAATATTTATCTTATTAGTTTATCAATCGAAAATAGTATGTAATAACATATTCAAGTATACATACTTCAGTTGCAAGAGGTACATTCATTACTTGAAAACCTTTTGGTTTAAAATGTGCAGGTGTTAATTTATAAGCTATTTTCATATTTGGTTGACGATAGTTTTCTTCCTCTAGAAGAGCTTCCCAATGTTTTTTTTAACGATTCCATAGGGCGTCTGAAAAATTTATAGCCTTAGTTAATTATATTATTCTGGATTATCGGAAATAAACTTATATTTGAACGTTACCATGAATTCGCTAATCTTTTCATCCAAAGTTGATGTTCGGAAACATTTTACTAAATGATTAAAATCAGAAATCATCCACAAACGTCGTGAACTATCTGAAGGGTGTTCACAGCTTATGTTATTTTCGTTCACTCCTAATATTTTCCATACCTCTCGGTTCCATGATGCACCGTCCATGACAACTGCGTCTATACAAATTCCGCTGTTTTCCATCAATATGATACACTCTAGAATAAGTTTGTGTAGTGGTTCACTTTTACAAGCACTTTTAGAGAGGAAGCAACCCAAAGCTTGAACCCATCGACCTTGAAAAGGTACAAACTTAAAAACAAGAGCATGATCTGCAGTTTTATTTCTTAAGTCCTCTGGAGTGTGTTCACCCAAGTCAACAAATCCATTAAATTTCATTTCTTGAGAATCAAAATAAACACCCTCACTCAATTTCATCTCATCAACAAGAAGTACTCCACGTTTTTGACATTTATCCATTGATTCACATTTTTGCTGTAATCCTTGAAAAATAGCTGGCTGAAATCCGTAGCTGAACTGCTTATTTTTCGTATAAATTTATTTAGTGTCTCAATACACGGTAATGGTAAAATATCTCTAGTACGTAAAGATTGATATATTCTTCGGCTTTTTATGCGTATTAAAATACACTCGTAAATCCATTCTAATGTATATCGCCGGCCTTTACAATTTTTCTTTTGAGCTGCGTCAAAGCATGAATTAACTACGCTCTGAAATGTTTTAGGTAACTTCATAATAGCTTTATTAACTGCAACTTTTGATTTCTAAGAACATTCAAATTTCGCCTGATACACTTTTTCTCTCAGCTTCATTTTCTGTAAATAATTAGTATTAAACTTAAAAAGAAATATGTAAATGTTACATACTTAAAAGTTAATCCAAAAAAATTTGCCATTTTACGGAATTCATCAAACAGCATAACTAATAAACCTCGGTTGTAATAGAACGACATTCACCATTTGACGTTAAAGTATTACTTATGTACAACTAACATTTCCTTCTTCATATCAAGTTATTAAATCCGAGATTAAATTAAAATTATTATCGTTTAAATCTGAAGAAGCTACTGAGTATAACATTTAATCAACACAAATATTATTTAAAAACTTTGTATTTATTGTCATTGTATTGTAAAATGTATAAAAAGGGTTCTATAAAATAATTAACAGCTATTAATTCTGTAAACGGAAATAAAAGCAGTATATAGCACAATTATTTTATAGGAATTAAAATATGTACAATTTGAAAAACATAAAAATTTTAAATTTTTTCGATATTAGGACGAATGTACAATTATTTTTTCAAAATTATAGCTATCTTGACGATATCATTAATATACAAATATATTCAAAAATTAAAAATGTAATATATGACAAATGGATGAAAAAAAACAATAATTTATGGGTCCACAAATGATAGTCGCTGTCAAAAAACCGTTGAAAAAGCACAAATTGTGTGGCTTTCCTGCAGGAGAAAAAAAATAATATCGTTAGATTTTACAGCTTCTTTTAATGTCTAAAATTTAAAACCATCACCGGATTATCTACACATAATAAAATCTAGCTTTAAAGTTTCTGGTATGTATATGTATAATAACTTACCGATATTTTTAAACGTTTACATCGTTTTTGTAGATTTGAAGTACGACGTTTTTGAGAAATCGTATTTTCTAAAATATTTGAAGCAGAATTACAATTCTGTAAGCGATGTCGTAAAACTCTACAAGATTTACATCTTGGATTCGCTTGATTTCTTGTATAAGACTCGTCACCAAAAATTACACCCTTACAAGTTTGTGAAAACCTAAAATTTGATGTAATAATTAAAAAGATAATTATATTTTTACTCGTCATATAAGTATATTTCTTTGCTAATATAAAAATCGATTATACTTTTTTTTGTCTATTTGAGTACCAACGCATAATGGCCATTTTTCTACGAATTTCAAGTACTCGTAGATGGTTTTGAATGAAAATATATTATCGTTTGTAGTCAATTCCTCATTCGTCGAAAAAATAACCTATAATGTGTTTGCAATTAATTATTGGTATTAAAGAGATTGAGACAAATACAATTATTTTGCAAGAACTTACAGTAACAGATAAGTCTTTGTTTACTCGTAAACGGTTTACGATTTGCATAGTTTTAGCATCCATCCGAAAGAATTCCAACCCTTCTGGTTTTTCAAAATACATCTAACCTTGCGGTAGCACAGAAGATTTCAGATTATCAAAAATTTCTCGGTTGGCTGAGAAGTGACTTCAGGTTCTTTATCATTTTGTTGATCAGTATGAGTTTCTTCATTCAACTGCACTAGTTCTAAATCGTGTTTACTTTGTGTAATCATATCCATAACTCTATCAGAGACTCTCTGATCAGCTAATAGTTCTTGTTGTTTAGATTTATCTTCATGTTTTAATTTTTCTTCAGATTTATTATGGTTAGAACTCGGTTTTTGTAGTTGATTTATAACATTTCCTTCAACGTCATGTATGGCTACAGGGAGAAACTGATGTTCGACCGTTGGCAGAGCTGTATCTCGTAAAGTTTTTTTACCTGTTGGAAAAATCGTGATCTCCCCGTTAATGTTGAACGTTTCGTACATTTTTATGTCCTCCTCTTTAAAATGTAAATGACAAATATAGTCAGTTGTTTTCATTGTAGTGCCTAAAGCTGTATTCCATTTATTCAATTTTTCCAGAGTCTAGAAGTTGATATAAACAAAAAATATTAATTGCCTAAATTATTAAGTATTATTAGGAACATGTTACATTTTTTTAATATTTTTCATCCATCAATAATAATAATGTCAATATTTTCCAAAAACATTAAGACTTTAATTTTTTTAATCAACTTTTGTATAATTTTCTTTTATTATAAAAATTAAAAAGTTATTTAACTGTTCACTTCGCTATTGTTAAATAATTAATAAAAATTTATTATACATACTGTTGGACGAAAAATGATAGAGGTTGAGATATATCAATTCCGTTATTTTTTAATTTACGTCCACTTGAACAACTTTTCACTGAGCAAAGCTTTCCCATTATTATTACACTTATTTTATTAAAATTAACAACAATGAAATTACAAAAAAAACAAAAATGTACCTATAAAAATTTTAAAACAATCAAATCGCTATCTGTATTATTTTAGCAGTTTTATAGGTTATATTTACTTAATTACATTCAACTACGTAAGTAGTTTAGGTTTTAAATATTGCATTTCTCCTCACTACAAAAGTCACAAAAAATATTAAATTATTACGTCCTTTTGCTACACTAGAGCCACTTTGGCAATTTTTTGAATCATAATTTGCTGTTTACTGGTGGACACTTTTTCAACTGATTCCCCATACTAGATGGTCCTCCTTACCTTTACCCTCCATAGATACACATTCAAATGTGCATGGCCACGTCGCCATATTGATTGTTTATAAAAATTTATTTTATTGTTTTGTAATTAATATGATATGAAAATAAAATGTGGAAAAGTTTTTGAGATTGTGGAAATTGAGTGATTTATATAACACTTTTTGTGGTTAAGTTTCTTAACATTTAATAAGTAGAAGAGGGGAAGGGGGCAAAGGAGCCCCTCTGAAATTTAGAAGGACTCAAAATTTTGGGGGCAAAGTGGGCGGAAATTAAATTTTGGCTTACTCTAATGCAGTAGACTCTCGATAACCCGAACTTCGAGGGAAGTGATAAAAACTTCGAGTCAACGAGTTTTTGACTTAATGAAATGTTCGAAATTTGCAAGTAGACCAATAATTGAAAAATACTCTTGATTTCTGATTTATAAGGCATATTTATTTTTAAAAATTATCAATTAGTAAGGTAAAAATATTACATAAAGTTTGTTATATTTTTCTGAAATAAAGAATTATCAGATTTTTTATCAATCAATATCTTGAGCTTATGTTTACATATATTTATGTTTTTGTCTCGGTACTGCTTAAATCAGGTGGGTAGACCTTTATCGACATCAGGAAACTCAGCCACACTGAGTCAATCTTGATTCAAGAAAGTTTTCTTCTTCAAAATTTGAACTCTTGAAACTAGATATAGATAAGACAAAGAAATAAGACAAAAAAACTAAGGTGGCAAATAGCTAAATTGTATTGATTGTACTTGAGCTTAAATCGATCAGCAGGAAAAAATTATAATGTAAAACCTAATTTTTTAGTAATTTTCAAGTTTTTAACCGAAATTATTGTGTAACATTTTTTGAGCTTGTCTGAGCCAAAAATATTTCGAGATTATTTTGTAGAGAATATGTTTTTCTATATCTACCAGCAAAAAGTTAAGCCTAATAGAAAAAAGGGTAAAAATATAAAAATTATATTTTTTATAAATTTCAAGTATTTGACCGGAATTATTTTAAGTCAACTATTTTTTTTTTATCTACTGTTGTCTACCACACAAGTATTAAAATCCGCTTCTAAAACTTTGTTCCTCTTTCGTCTAGCCTAAATCTGTACGCGAAGACTTTTGCTAAAAATTATCTGAAATTTCATGAAACATTTGTAAATATTTCACATTATCCTGTACTTGTGATTTTTATTCTATAGTTTTGTCGTTGATGTCAGATTGTATTGTTCAAGCCCACGTGTTTTGATGCCAACCTCACTTTTATTTTGACATTTTATGCTTAAAATATAGTATAGTATTTAAGCGCTTGAACTTGCTCGCGATCGTCATTTCGCTTGTTATTATTAATTTAAATTTGCTCTATTTTTAAGTTTAATTGTTGGCCCCAACTTCCAGGCCCTGTTGACTAGAAAGAAATAACTTATTAAATGTTAAGAAATGATTTCATAAATAATAATAAATATTTCTTAAATACAAAGAAATCTTCTTAAATGCTAAGAAATCCTTCATCAGTATACTTTTGGCACATATATTTTAGTGATTTAATAATTTAATAAATTTTCATCCAGAAACCACTAAATTTTTATTATTACACGGAAAAAAACGTGCGGTAAATCCAACCGCACTTGGAGTTGGATTTAATGTACTTGAAAATCATCCGTAAACAAACTATAGCGTATATATACTTTAGTCCATCCTGTAGTAAATGATACTCCAAGTGTAGTTGGATTTGCCGCAATTTCTTTTCCGTATATTTAACATAATTCTCTCTGGAAATATATTCATTGTTTAGTATTTGTTATGGATATTGATAGGCAATAACACCTGAAGATCTCGTTAAATTTGGAAGAGCTCGCAGAGATTGTGACCGGACCGTTCCTGTTGACAGTAGTGTCATTGATCGCGTGATTCAAGGTGCAATGATAAACGACCGTCAATTCTTTTGCTATGCCGCCTGTGTTGTCAAGGAACTTGGTCTGGTATGTAACTTTTGCTTAAATTAAACAATAATGATAATAACGATAGATTTTTGGATTTAGGCGACTGCAGATGGTTCCTTGATGGTTGATAAGGTCATAAGTAAAATTCCTGAAGGCTTACCAAATCGTGATACCATTGTCAATGCTGTAAATGAATGTGGAACTAAAAGTAAGTGTCATAATATTCACCGCCAAAAAAGATTAATGTTCTTAATGTTAATTGAAAAAAAAAATTTTTCAGAGGCTGCTGATCCATGTGATACGGCCCAAATGGTATTTAATTGTTTCCATGAGAAAAATGTAAGAAATTTATCATTCAATTTTTTATTAATAAAATTTAAATAATGATATTGATTAAATAACAATAAATAATTATTTGTCATAGGTTCCGAGTCTCTTAATGGGATAAATGTTTAGAAAAGTTAACATTGCTTCGAAAAAAGAATTTTGCATATTCTGGTAATTGATTCATGGACTATCAGCGGTTAAGGTGATTCTTAAATGAATAAACGAAAAAATAGTCATTTGAAAATTTGTTCCAAATAAAAATATTCTTGGCTTTGAAATTGAAAGATGAATTTATTGTCTTGATCAATAAATAATTTCTTAAAAACCTAATTTTTATAGTTATTATTTAAAATGATCAAATCACTGCTTTCAACTTACTCATATTTATTCCATCATAATGCGAAGGATTGAGAATGCTTCAAGAAAGAAAATTTTTTTTATTATATTTTTAACTAAAAATTTAAATTTTGTGCCATTGTTTTTGTGGGAAGGTTAGTGAAAATGTCACGCAGTTCATATGGTTGTATATTTTATTTTATGAATAACAGTTTAAAAAAAAACCAAAAAATACGCTTTTTATAGAAAACCGAACTAAAAAAATAGAAAATTAGTCTTAATAAATTTAAATCAAGAATAGTCTGTCGCCTAGGACCAAACGGTTAGAGCGACGTTAAATAAATAAATAAAAAAAAAAAAAATTAAGAACAGTGTTAAAAATTTCAATAAATATCAGTTAATAATAGTGTAAATAAAAAAAAAATACTTGCCACTATCATTTTCGACTCAGGAGCAATTTTACACGCAGATTGGAATGTTCTATTTTCCTTCTTTGGCATGAATCATATACTATTTCAATGCAATATTTTTCTATACTTTTGGGTGGATATAATATTATATTACACCCCTAGGGAAGTAAAGTAAGAAATGTCTCAGAGCACATGCAATTGCTGGCCGAGGCGAAGCCGAGGTCAACAAACATGTGATCTAAGGCTTTCTTATTTATTTCCCGAGAAGTGTATACTATTTTTTTCTCCGACGAAGGCATAAAGCGAAAACTTCGTTTAGCGCAGCGGGGCTAAAGCTGACGCTTCACGCCCGGAGGGGAAAAAAGAAAATTAATACACCGCCCGTGAAGAAGTTTGAAAGCTCTAAACTATAATAGTTTATAGCTTTCAAATTTAGATTTGGTTTCTCAATTACTCATCGAACTCGGTGTTACTTAATCATAGTTAATGAAAAACTAAAATTAAGCATAAACATATACCGAATTTAGTAGGTGCGCATGTGCATTGTAACGACAGTGGCCTCTAGGTTAGTCGAAGTCATTTATTCTTAAAAAATTTTTTTTCATAATCATTTCTTTGTATTATTTTTATTGATTTATTATTGCATAAAGCTGATTCAGCCTTTATCAGTTAATTCTAATGTTCGTCATTCAAGTAGATTTAAATGTTGGAACATGACAGATTATCGTCTGTCAATAAGTGACACGGAAAAAAAATATTGTTACTAGAGCCATCTACTAGAGAGCTACTTGTAGAGCGTTACGACAGCAAAAAGTCGTCCTACAGTAACAATACTGTATGACTCTGGTAGATTTAAGACTATACACTCCGTATATTATATTGGTTTCACCCCGTTTTTCAAAAATCGAGTTTTCAACGGATGTTGACGTTTTGAGGTTCTAGGAAACTTCCTTTCGAAGAGCTCAAAATAACACGAAAATTACATTTTTGTTATACTCGCTCCAAAAATTCAACTTTTGAGCGTTGGATGGCGTCCGTAAAGGGACTCTTTTCTAGAGACTCTACCCCCTCCTTTTTTTTACAAACTTTGCGAGTACACCCAGACGAAATTGAGAGAGATTGTAAAAAAAAAAAGTCACATTCTAGTGTACCGATCAATGATTTTAAGTAAATTTTGAACAATTACTATTAAGTGGCGCTAATGTTTTCGCTGCTGGCAGTTTATTATGAAGCGGACTTAATGTTAATAAAATAACAACCACGTTATAAATAAATATTAATAAAAAGATAATTAATATTGTAACCGGGGGGTTTAGCCCAGGTCCAGTTAGCTACCCCTTTCCTCTTTAGAAAGGGCGCCACACTGGGACCATCTTCCGTTGGACGTATCCACCGAATGTTGAGGAAAGGAAACTACGCTGAACGTGTTGGTGCTGGAGCTCCAGTTTATCTCGCCGCTGTTATGGAGTACTTGGCTGCTGAAGTCCTGGAGTTGGCTGGAAACGTCGCTCGTGACAATAAGAAGACCAGAATTATTCCCCGTCATCTTCAGTTAGCCATCCGTAATGACGAAGAGTTAAACAAACTTCTCTCTGGAGTCACCATCGCTCAAGGAGGTGTCTTGCCCAACATCCAGGCTGTTCTTTTACCTAAAAAGACTGAGAAAAGCAGCTCTTAAATTTAATTTTCTCTCCATTCAAAATAAAAAGGGCGCTACCCCTTTCCTCTTTAGAAATCGCCACTGGGATTTTAGACACGGTGTCCCAGAAACCGGGGAAGCATGAGAGGGAAAAGACAGGGTCGTGAGAAGTCCGAGAAAGGCTGTAAATAAACATGAGAAAAAATTATTTATAACAATTAAAGTGATTTATTCAATCAATCTACAAACTTAACAATTTCCTTATAACTAACTTAATTGTGAGAACCTCTCACCTACGTTGGCCCTTGCCAATTATTCTTACAACTTAAACTAACTTAATCGTGAGAACCTCTCACCTACGTTGGCCCTTGACAATTTATTCAAACCTCGTCACTCCGACGGAATACCTTAAAATCTAAATTTTCCCTCGTCAACCTGACGGAATACCATAAAATACCAATTAATTACCTCGTCAACCTGACGGAATACCAATTAACATTATTTACCTCGTCAACCTGACGGAATACCAATTAAAGCCTATTCCCGACTGCGCCCCCGACTCGGACTTCTACGCAGCGGTTTCCTAACTTAATCCGTTGTACCCCCGACTCGGGCGTCTATACAACGTTTCTAAATACTCACTAAATTCCATACAGAAATCGTCCACCGGACGCTAACTTAATACCCACTTTATCCGAATTACTAATTATCTAAATTCCTGAAATTTTACGCTTAACATTTCTTTAATACAAAATACCAAATTCACTAATTTAATTCATTACCAAATTTTATCAATCAAAATTATTCAATTAAATTCATAACCTATTTTCTCAATAACTAATTTACTAGATTTACTAAATTAATTAAATTTAGCCCAACGGCCTAGAATTAATTTTACAAAATTTCAAATTTCAAATTCTACAAATTTAACAAGCCTCATTTAATATTCAAACTACATATATTCCAAAATGACCTTGACTATCTAAATTACACAAATGCTTCTACTATTTCAATTTTTACCAAGATAATTCTACTTAAATAATTTCCCATAACTAAAGGACTTGTAATAACTAATAAATGACGTTGATGAATAATTTACTTATAAAAGAACCCATACAGGAAGCCCCAGAGTTGAACGACGGGGCCATTCCTGGGACATTATTGGGAAGCCCATCTTGGCAAACCCTTACTGTCCCTTGCCCGGGCCATAACTGGGTAATTAGTTTTGGCCATTCCAATGATTACCCAGGCTTGGGCCAAGACTGAATAACCTAGCCTTGGCCAAGCCTAGAGTCATCCTAACTTGGGCCAAGTTTGCATAACCTAACCTCGGCCGTTCGATGGTAACCCTAACATGGGCCAAGACTGGATAACCTAGCCTTGGCCAAGCCTAGAGTCACCCTAACTTGGGCCAAGTTTGCGTTACCTAACCTCGGCCGTTGGATGGTAACCCTAACATGGGCCAAGGCTGAATAATCTAGCCTTGGCCGTTGAATGGTAACCCTAACATGGGTCAAGACTAGATAACCCATTTTTTATGAAAAGTCATTATAATATTTTCTTGCATCCAGGTAATTTATGTTGATTAGATCTGTCAGGAAAAAAAAAATTTATATAATTAAATGAAAAATAAAATTATATGTAAATTGTTATGCATATCGGCCGAGAAAAAAAAAACTTATGTTCGTCCAGTATTCGAACCACGAACTTTGCGAGGGCTAGCCCACTGAACTACCTGCTCATCCAAGCTCTTAGATGCCGTGTGAGGGACCTTAGTGAAAGTCAAATATTCAGATATCGAACATTTAAAATTTTTATGAAAAAAAAGTTTATTACTTATATAAACATGATTTATTAATTGTATTAATGGAAAAAAGAAATGTACTAGAAATTTTTTTCATTTTCTACAAATTCACAATTTCAAAAAAAATTTGTTTTATGTTAATTGTTGAGTAAAAAAATGAAAGGAGTAATTTAATATATTCAATAAATGTTGTGATAGATAATCGTTGCTCCATAATTTGAATACTTTTTTTTCTTATTTTTAAATGTAAAATTTTATAATGTTTTGCATGATACTGAAGTTATAGCTGACGACTGTTAATTTTTTTAATTTTTATAACAAATCGATAACAATAAAAAAATGCTTCTAAAAATTGCACGACTCATGATGCGAAGCATCAGAGAGTGCTTTACGATCGAAAAATTTTTTTCGCCTCATTTTGGCGGCTATTTTTATTATTATAGCCTTGTTAGTTCACCGCATCAAGATATTTTGCATACTATTGTCGAGATAATTTAATGGAGATTAATTCCATACTTTTTAAAAATTGATTTACTGCAATAGAATTTGAAAAAAACACCAAAATAGGTCAAAAAAATTTCCTGTCCGTCATGTGTGAAACCCGGAAACACGGTAACTTGTGAAAAAATCCATTATTTGAGTTAAATTTTTTTTTTTTAAATTCTAATCGACGATTGTAGGTTACTGAATGCAAATGATTAATTAATTCAGTGTCGTTTAATTGCAATTAATAAAAAACGAAAACTACAAGACTGTATATTTATATATATCCATGTAAAATTAACATGGATGGTGATATATCTATATCTATAGATATTAAGTACATTTTATTCCACCAGGGGCGCCTGTGCATCACTTTCATAGTACAGCTGTTATTTTAAAAATTTTTTTTTTTTTTTTATATTTTATAATTAAATGAGCTTTATGAGTCGTGCACTTTTGGATTTTCCAAACTTTTTTCACTTGTAATTTTTGTTAATTTTCACATGTGGAATTTTTTTATTAAATTTTTTTTATAATAATTTTATTGCTGAAAAATTCTAAAAAAATGTATAATGTCTGTCAACTTCGGTGTCATTGGTTTGCCTAGGGAAGGGGAACTTTTTATTTACGACGTGGCTGTACTAGTGAAGACTCATACCCGACCATTACAATAAAAATTTAAAGTTTTTTTTAGTGTTTTTTTAAAGGTGAGTCTAAAAATGTCTAGTTCCTATTCCCGTGTAAAAAAGTGGCGTGCGTTACACCAAAATGAAAAAGTTTCACTTGATAAAAGTGAGCCTAGTGAATCATGTAAACCTAACCTAACTGTTAACACGTGTGCAAGTGAAAACACTAGTGCTCCAGAAATATTACGTTTAGAAGAAAATAGTGAATTCAATAGTGTTACTGAACAAGATTTGGATGAAATCAGTGATGATAGGATCAGCAATGTTGATATTGAGGATACTTTTGAAGATCAGCAAGTTTTAGATGACAACATATTATCTAATTTACTACAGCAAAATAATGAAGAATCTACAACTAAAAAGACACTAAGTGAAAAACTTCGTTGTTGGACTTTAGATAATATAAATAGTTTAAAATTAAATGTAGTTACTCAACTGTTAACTGTATTGCGAGAAGAAGGTCATGAGGATTTACCCAAAACTGCTCATCAACTACTCGGAACCAAGCATTGTCGGCCCATGAAGACATTAACGAGCAACCGGGAAACATTTGGAACTTACATATATACTGGGATAAAAAAAGCCCTCCAGAAAATTATATCTCCTGATATTTATACTGAAAAACATATATCAGTTCAGATACATATTGACGGAGTGTCGCTGTTTAATAATTCATCAATTCAAGTATGGCCTATTGTCTTAAAAGTTGATCATCGTGATTACGACAGCAAGCCAGCAACAATTGCGTTATACTGTGGTGACTCTAAGCCTCATTCAGCAAACGAGTACTTGCGTGACCTTGTTGAAGAAACTAATGATTATATTTTAAATGGACTCGTTCTTAATGAAGTTAAATATTCATTTGAAATTTTTTGTATCGTTGCTGATTCACCCGCGAGGTCTTTTATAAAAAGTGTAAAAACTCCAGGGGGATTTTACGCTTGTAAAAGATGTACGGTCAAAGGTCTCACTAAAAATCACAAGCGCGTGTATCCGGATATCAATTATGAGTTACGTACAAGAAAGTCGTTTAAGGGGCACACCTAGTGTGAAATTTCGAAAAAGTCGATTTTTTTTTTTTTCATATTTCGGTAGATTACACCTTTAAAAATAACATATTAAAATTTCAAATCGATATATCAAATAGTTTTTGAGTTATAACATTTTAAAGAGCAGCCGCTCGGCAGCTAGAGTGTCATTAGCTGCGAGACGTACCTGAAGTATTGTTCAGAGTCTACTGTCTCTTCCAGCCCCTATAACACGATTCCAGTTTCTATTGTTGGCTCTCAGGTATACAAAAATATATCATTATAATAATTTCTACAAATTTCTAGAAATTTTTCGTTTACTGCCACGTAAATTATTTTCGGAGCCAGACACATTTAGTCTCATTGTGATCGTTGTATCGAGCGCATCATAATTTTACACGTGCTATTTTCTTGAAAATGAGTGATCAATCTTCATATTCAAATAAAAAAGAAACTCACAATGTTCCTAAGCATCGATCAATTGCGAAAAAACGCAAGTTTACCGGAAATAGATTTACATTTGAGCAATCTACTGCGAATACCAGAACGTCCGCAGAAAAGCTATTACAAAATAATGACAATAATGTTGTGATTGACCCATCTCATGGATATTGTATTTTGCAATTTTTATCAGTTTTTAGTGCAATTAGTAATTTAGTGGTGTGTAAAACCTGTCAAAAAAAAGTTACTTTCAATCAAGCAAGTTCAAGAGGCCTAGGGTTCAAAATTGCTATTATTTGTGAATGTGGCAATTCGTATATTAATTCTGGACCAATGATTAATAACGCATTTGAAATAAATAAACGTATTGTTGCTGTGATGCGTCTATTGGGCATCGGAATAAATGGGATAAATCTTTTCTGTGGATTAATGGATTTAGCATGCAAATTTTACGACCAAACTTTTGCGGGATGTTTTACGAATTTACAGATTGCAGCCGAAACTGTTTGTAAGCTCAGTATGCAGCAAGCTATAAATGAAGAAAAAGAGCTTACATTAAAGAAAGAAAATTCGGAGACAAATTTGACTGTTAGCGGCGATGGTACCTGGAAAAAACGTGGCCATACTTCCCGTTTTGGAATAGTTACGCTGGCAGGAAAATACAGCAAGAAAATTCTTGATTCATGCGTAAAATCTACATATTGTCAGAGTTGTGTTTTTGGAAGAAAAAAAAAAAAGATAGCGAACCTGAAGATTATGAGGAATGGCTATCATTACACGATGAAGAATGTGATGCCAATCATAAAGGATCTGCCTCAAAAATGGAAGTGGATAGTGTAAAAGACATGTTTGGTCGTTCCATTAGTAAATATGGTGTAAAATATACCCGCTATATTGGTGATGGTGATAGCGCTACCCACAAAGGACTTATAGATTTGAATCCTTATGATATTCCTGTTGCTAAATTGGAATGCTATCTACATGTGAAAAAAATAATGGGAACACGTTGCCGAAGTGTAAAGAACATTAATAAGAAATTAACAATACTCAAAACAACAATGAAAGCTACAACGGTTTACTTTGGCACTTTTCACCCACGCATCTTCATAATGGCTTCAAAACTATTGAATTGTCAAATAATTTTGCAACTGCAATATTTAATGACGGTTATTCGTCAATTTTGAAGATATTCAATGTAATGGGAGTGGTAGTTGGACCTGCAGCAAGAGATTTTGCGGCTCTTAAGGACGACACGAGAATACGAATCGCTGATTATCGCCAAAGGGCTTCTTCAAAAGAAGGTCGATCATCTCGAAGAAAAGCTTCTTCAGCTGAACAAGCCCTTTTCGAAGAAGAGGAAGGTGTATTATATGGCCCTGGAATAGCAGATTAGCTGTAAATATGATTTTAAACCACTTATAACAGTGGAAACGATCATTTTATCTTTAAACGCGTTTTTCTCGAAACAGCATTTTCCGAATTTGCTGCAGTGATTACTCAAAAACAAATGATCCGATCACTATCGAATTTTTTTACATGTTCTATATATAGTTCTCCGTACAATGACCTATCGATTTTTTGATCTGATCAAAAATCGAATTTTCGCAGGCCACAAACGACCAAAATTTTAGGTAAAATTCGACTATTTTTTTAAAACGCCGCCATATTGTCAATTTTTGATTTTTTTTTTTATCGTAGGTCATTGTACAGACAATATTATCTAGTTTAACGAGATATTTTTTTTAGATTTCATCCACGGAGAAGGCCGGAATCACTGCAGCAGTGAAGGACCTTTTTTTTTTCGCGCCGTTAGAGATCGACGATAACTTAAAAAATATTTAATTTTTTTCTACAAAAATTTCATTATGTATTCTTAAAACATGTATAAATATATTCTTAAAATTTTAAAATAATTGATAAAGTATTTTTTTTAATAAAAATTCCCAAAAATCACGTTTTTTTTAGGCCGTTACACTAGGTGTGCCCCTTAAGAAAAGAAAACAGCCAGATCATCATGTAAAAGACGAAAAGTGTATATTATTAAAATTGAAAAAGTTAGATCTAGTGTGTGATGTGGTATTAGATTCGATGCATTTATTGTATCTTGGCGTACAAAAAAGTATCTTGGAAAAATTACTAGTGGTGACAAAACATAGTGCTCGGTTGAAAAAATCTAAGACTGAAATTTAAAAAAAAATAATTAATTCCATATCAACAGATATTCCCCAGGAGTTTGAAAGAAAATTGTACGATACGGACCAAGTTTCAAAGTGGAAAGCCACTCAGTTTCGGTTTTTTCTATTATATATCGGACCTTTAGCTTTGAAAGATGTACTCTCGGAAAATAAATATCGTCATTATTTATTATTATTTGTCGCATGTAGAATTTTAAACGACGAATTAAACGCAGTTAAATTTGTTGACTATGCTCAAGATTAGCTAAGAACTTTTTTTGAATTACTGCCGTCGGAATATGGAGAAGATTCTCAAGTTCTTAACATGCATAATTTAATACATATTCCAGATGATGTTCGTTACTTTAAAGCTCCATTGAGCAAAATATCAGCATTTTGGGGAAAAAACTATATTGCTTTATTCAAACATTTAGTAAAGTCGCCCTACAAACCTCTTACCCAAATAGCAAATCGGTTGGAGGAATTAGAGAATTCTGATGACATGAAAATTAAAAAAAAAAGTGCGTTGTGTAAGTGCATCTACGAACGGTTTATTGAATCAGTTATTTATCATAAAAAACAATATTTCAAAGTTAAAACAGTTAATGTACGTGGTTTTACTCTATATTGTGATCATCCGAATAATGTTGTTCAATTGCACAACAATAAAATATTTGTGATTGACAGTTTGTTAAATGTACAAAGTAATCCTGCAACTGAAGAAAATATAGACTATTTATATATCTATGGTACGGTAGAAAATAGTAAGAAAGAAGTGTTCGATTTTCCTACTTCGTCTATTGACGTAGGCATGATGGAAGTTGTTTCATGGAAAAAACAAAAAATTATTGTAAAACTTGCTCATGTGAAGTGTAAATGTGTTCTTTTTAATGTGAATAATTCAAAAATTGCAGTGACTCTACTACATGTTTAAATGTGTGTACGGAAATAAGCATTATATTGAAAAATTTTGAAAAAATTTATGTTAGAAAAAATGATAGTGAAATTAGCCCACAGCTGTTAAATTTTAGAATTTTTTTAATGATTCTATTTTTGTAATTAAAACTTTTTTTTTTAATTTCACATTAAGAAATTTCTAAAAACTATTAGTGTAAATTTTTTAGTATAATTTATTAAGTAAAAGAAAATTTATAAAAATTGATAGTTGACGGCTAACTTCAATTTCATTAGAAAAAATTAACTTTTGAAATTGTTCTAACATTTTCTTTAAATTCTAAATTTTAAACTATAGTGCTGTGAATTATTTGAAATACTGATATCCTAACTTTATTTGTGATGAATAATTTATTATTAATTATAAACAATAATTTTGTTTTTTTTTTTTAATTTAAATCGTTATAATTTTTAAATAAATTTTAATGAATTAAAAAAAAGTAAGTTAAGAGACAAAGAAAAAATCGCTTTTTTTTTTGTTGAACAGTTTTATTCTCTGTTTATTTTATTTATTATTATACTTGTGTCTTTTCCACTAAACTATAAATCTGAGAAACATAAGTATAGATGTTTAGATATACATACATTAATATAAATATGTATATATAAGTGCGTACGTGAGAAAACAATGAAAAGAGTTGTTAGTTATTGGCCCGTTTCGTGCAACATTCGTGTGAGGGGGAAAGGGGTGTCATTTTACAGTGGGATTCAATATCAATCGGTGACTTGTTGGACTTTCTTATGTTTAGACAGTTATAGTTACTTAGTCTTATCTTATGAGTTCGGGAACAGACAGTGAATTTCAGCCTTTTTACAATTTGTGTGTGGATTATAAAGCGCTAATTTGTGTAAAATAATTAAAATGTCCGATACGCCAAAATTTTACGCAGTAGTCGAATTCGACGAAATACTTGACGGGAAAAAAGTGGTCGAATTAGTTCCGATGTCTTGGCTAACCTGCAACGAAACGTTATGTTTTTGGCCGCCTAAAAACCTAGAACACAAGTTAAGGGAATTAGTTAAGATTCAAGCTAATGCTGATGATACGTGGGATAAATATCCTATCGAGATTATCACTAAAGTAAGTAAGTAAAACGATGCATCAATTACTTTCTTTAAATGATCTTGTTCATTATTTTCTAATTAACTTATAATACTATGAAGCTGAAGACAATATCAGAATCGCTGCCAACGAATCGAAAAGGTATTTGAAATTGTTTTATTGATTAGCCATTATTTAATTCGCAAAAAGTTATCACACACTAGTAGTAAATTACAATTAGTAAATTAACATTTATTGGAAGCCTACTTCAAAAAATTAAACAATAAGAAATTGCTTTGGTTATCAAATGCTACCGGCAGATATTTTAGTAAAATTTATTATTATTATTATTATTATTATTATTATTAAATGCTCAGGGGGGTTATCCCCGGAGTCCGATTCTCCGAGGGCCCAGCCTGAGCTCCATCCGTTACTGCTGGACCACTCCGCACAACAAGGCGGTTAGTGATCACAGCAGGCCAAAGTCATTTCCCTTAAGAGACGGAGAGAACCAAGTATAACAGCCTTCTGCATCCTAACTGCCAAAAACTCAGCTTTTGATGAACAAGCTGGAACTTTGGCAAGTGAGGATATAAAAGACTGTTTCATCCCTCCTAGGACGCCAACAATCAGGACGACAAGCTTGACACGGTAACCTGGGTAAAGTTTGCCAATTTCAAACAGGAGATCCTGATATATTTGTCTTTTGTGCTCTTCTTTGGCTGAGATGTTGTATTCAGCCGGGGCCGAGAACTCAATGACATAAATGTCACGAGTGGCCTTGTCGAAGAGCACAATATCAGGTTTGTTGTGATCTATTCGTCGGGTTGTTGCAAATGGCATGTTCCATAAATTTTGCAACTGTCATTCTCAACAACCCGGGGAATATCTCCTGGCAGATAAGGCAGCACTGGTGTCACGTCAATACCGTAGCAATGACGAAGATAGTAGTACAGTACTCTCAGGGCAGCATTGTGACGCTGGATATATGCACCTCTCGCCAGCACTGGACATGCCGACAATAGGTGCATAAGCGTCTCCGGATGTTGTCTACACCTCCTACAGGACGTGTCCGGAAGCTGCACCTGGAGCACCTTGCTACGGTACTCAAGAGTGTTAATGACACCATCTTGGCAGGCAAATACGAACCCTTCAGTCTCGGACATCAGGCCAGCTGACTTTAAGAAGGAAAACGTCAGCTGGGTTGACAAGCCATGATCACGCACGTGTTTAAAGAACACGCTGTGCATGGACTTGTCCATCAGTTCGCCAAGGAGTAGTTTTTCCTCGGCGTTCCTGATGACGCTCTTAAATTCCTCCTTTCGGAGTTCCATAAGAGCGTTTATTTCTCCAAGACCAAGGATTCTTGCCGCATATATTGCTGCCTTATACAAGAATGACCCCTTATGCGCATTTTCATGTTTATGTACAATTTGCATAAGAAAGTCATCCTCGTCTGCAGTGAAATTGACAACTTCGTGTGTTAAACCCAGGACCAAACGGTCGTGAAGCCGCTCCAAACTCTGCAAACCTCTCCCACCGATGGACCGGGAGAGGTATAATCTGGCGACTGATGAATTGGGGTGCATGCTCCGATTCATATTAATGATCTTACGGGTTTTGATGTCGAGATCTCGTAAATCCTTTCGGGCCCATTTCAGGACACCGAAAGAGTATAGTAAGACTGGGACAGCGAGCATGTTAGTAGCTGAGACTTTGTTTTTGCCGGAAAGTTCGGAGGACCAAATGTTCCGGAGTCTCCTAACATACTCGCTCTGGAGAGTTGTTCGGACTTCAGAGACCGCATGCATGCGGTGCTCTTCCATTCCTAGATATCTATACAACTCCCTGGCGTCTAATTGTCTTAAGACACTCCCATCTACTAACTCGACATCATCACCAGTATCAGAGCACTTACCCCTCGCCAGATGTACGACCGCACACTTGTCCAACCCAAAAGACATTCCGACATCTCGAGTGTACTCTGCTACGATGTTGAGGGCTGCTTGTAGATAATCTTCATCAGCACTATATAGCTTCAGATCATCCATGTAAAGCAGATGGGTGATCGAATATTTTCGATCACCCGGAGGCCCCACAGAGTACCCACGAGTTTTACGGAGAGCAACAGATATAGGCAGCAGTGAAATGCAAAACAGCAGAGGGCTCAAGGAATCGCCTTGGAAGACCCCTCGTTTGTACTCTACAACTCCGGTTACGTGCAATGCGTTTCCACTTCCAATGTGAAAACGCGTTCGCCAGAGCTGCATTGTACGCCGAATGCATTCCACTATTTCGGGATTGACTCCCAGGCATTTGAGTAGATATAAAATCAACTCATGTGGAGTTGAGTCAAATGCCTTGCGATAGTCAATCCAAGCCATTGACAGGTTGCGTTGATAGTAGATCGCATCTTGTAAGACGCATCGATCCACTATCAGGTTCTCCTTGCAACCTGCTGGACAGGCCTCTTTTACTGCCACGTTGTTCATATATCTGTTGCCATACAGGCTCTATCTGCTGCAAGATACGGTTATTTAAAATTTTTGTAAAAATTTTATAAACCGCATTCAAGCAGGTGATAGGCCTGAAATTCTTAGGGTCAGACAAGTCACCTTTTTAGGTATCAGTACGGTTCGCCCTTCTACAAGCCAGTCCGGAATCGGATCGTCAGCTCTAATGTATGATGTAAATATGCGGGCCAGATGGAGGTGGGTAGAAGTAAACTTCTTCCACCAGAAGACATTAATGCCGTCTGGTCCCGGGGCAGCCCAATTTTTGCTGCCATTTAGAGCTGAACGAACTTCATCCACACTGACTGCAGGGCTCTCTTCATCAGCATTCTGTTGACGGTGTTCCCGACAGAATACTTTGAAGTCGTGCAGAGCTGGAGTGTTGGCGTTCACGTTTGGTTGATCTCCATACAACTCAGTCCAAAAAGCTTCCACCCGCTCAGGTGTTGGATAATTCCCGGTAACATCGGTCTTTGGTGTCAGAAACCGTGAAGGGCTGGATCGAAACAACGAGTTGTCGACCAACCGCTTCAGCCTTTTCTCTAATGACTTTTTAGCAGCCACTAGATTATTATTATTATTATTATTATTATTATTATTATTATTATTGTTGTTGTTGTTATTATTATTATTGTTATTACACTTATCGTTATAATTTTTAATACTTATAATATTTTCATTATGGCAACCTTTTTATACAACTTACAGATATTGTCGATTTCAATGGTGTAGCGAATTTTCTGGAAGGTGTCGTCCAAAAAGAATTTAAAAAAATGAGGCAAAGTCTTGAGCTCTCCATGACAGATAAATTCAAACAACTTTTGAAAACCATTCAATACTCGGCTGAACCACCAGTGAAACAAAAAGCCTGGCAGGACCTTGGCAACACTTTAGCATTTGATTCTCTAGTAAATTTTTTAGCTTTCGAAGAATCTTTAACAAAGGATAAGCAGAAAAAAAATTCTCTGGTAGTTAAAAAAATTCACAAATTACCTACGACTTATTAAAATATTATTTACTAATTATTTAAATATTTCTAATCATTCATCATTAAGAAGTTATTTAAAAACAATTTAAATATTGTTTGTTTAATTATTTACAGATTGATGTCTTTCAAATGATAACGGCTGGGTCAACTAATTGCGAAAACGATATTAATCAGATAATGGGAAAACTGATTAAAAAAAATGTTTCGCTACTGTACAGTGGATGCGGAAAAAAAATCAAGGGCGTTGGAAAAAAAAGTTTTAAAGACACGGAATCTTTCAAAATCATGGAAGGTAAGTTAATGGTTGATTCAATATTAATCTTGATTTTATAATTATGTTTATTGTTCTAGAATTTCTCCGTGCTAAATATCATGCATCTCAAGGAAAACTGCATCTCAAGATAATCAGTTGGGTGAGTCGGTTTTTATCAGGTGCCAAAGACAGAGAAGGCGGCCGAGCTCACCGTGAAAATAAAAATATTCAAGTTACAGAATAATTATGATTTACAATAACAGTCACTTAGTATTTCAATATCACAGAGTAATTTAATTTCAATTTTTTATCGTTACTCATAACTTTTTACACTCTTATAACTTTTTACCATAATATTCATAATTTAGATATATGAAAAGTTTATTTTTTCACTTTTTATTTTTGAGAGCTTTAAACAAATTATTATAATTTAAAAGAAAGATTTTAATATAATTATAATTGTAATTATAACATTGTTCTCAAAACAGCATTTAAAAATCAATGCGATAAAACATTAAGATAAAAATTTATTTTTTTAATATTAAAAACTATTTAAAAATAAATATAAATTAAGATAAAAGATGTCACAAAAGATTGATCTTAAAATAGCTTGTTACATGTAGTGTAGTGAAACTTTGAATAATTTTAATAGACATAAAATGTTATTTTTTTGTTTATTATTTATATAATAATATATTATATTAATAATATAATATATATTAAATGCAAACAAAAGTTGTAATAATTAGAAAAATTCTTATATTTGATGATATTACTTTAGAATTATATTATTAGAATACAAATGTTAAGTAATATTTAATATTAAGAATTATTAAATTATAATAAAAAATGAACAAATATTCTAGTTTTGTAAAAGATTGATCTCAAAAGAGCTTGTCAAACGTATTGCACTGAAACTTCAATAGTTTAAATAAATAAAAAATATTATTTATATGTTTGTGCGGATAAGTTAAATATATTTAAATTTTGTTGTTTATCATTAAGTACAGATGAAAGTTGTAATAATTTAAAAAAATTTCTAACATTTCATAATATTACATTAGAATTACAGTATTAGAATATAAATGTTAAGTAAAATATGATGTTCATTAATTATATGGATTATAAAAAATAAACACATTTATACCCGTAAGACTGTTTATTCAATAAATAAATTATTATTATTATTATTATTATTATTATTATTATTATTATTATTATTATTATTATTATTATTATTATTGCATGGGTTAATCGTCGGCAGTTATACATGGGCCAGAATTAGAATTTAAGTTTGGGCCAGTGGTGGCAGTAATGCGTGGGCCAATAGTGACAACCAAACATGGCCTAGTTTCGATTACCTAGCCTGGGCCAAGATGGGCCAGCTTGGGACAGTTTTGGTTAACAAGCATGGCCCATATCTGGCCACCACGCTTGGGCCTGCCATGGCAATGATGCCTGGGCCATCCTTGGCAATGAAGCCTGGGCCAATGATAACAACCAAGCCTGGCACCCTGTTATCATCCCAGACTTTTACCAAAGCTGGGCCAAGATAGGCTTACAAGCTTGGGACAGTTTTGGTTAACAAGCATGGCCCAGATCTGGCCACCACGCTTGGGCCTGCCATGGCAATAATGTCTGGGCCATCCTTGGCAATAATGCCTGGGCCAATGATAACAACCAAGCCTGGCACCCTGTTATCATCCCAGACTTTTACCAAAGCTGGGCCAAAGCGGGTTTACAAGCATGGGCCAGAGATGAACAGCATTGCGCCAAGCGTGGCCCATATCTGGCCCTGTCGTATTTTCCTGTATGGGAATCTACTAAACTAAAAGTGACATCTGAGACAATAGCGATCATTAATTGACAAAATTTTATTACAGTTAATTCGGCCTCTCAATTTTCAAATTCAAGCTTGGCCTGAAATAATTGTAATAATAATACCTGACTTAACTTTTACAACTCTCCAAACGTTGAGTGATGTCCTGGTGGAAACTGGCGAAATCAGCGGCTGGTTGGTCTCTCTCTCGTCTTCAATGAACTATCTGACTCCAAGTAAAGGGTTCCCAATTCCGGATCGTACATTGACTTCCTTCTTGATGGTCCTAAATCTTGATGAAAGAATTTACTACACAGCACTACACTGACTCACTGTTTTGCCAAAAGCCTCACTGTCTCAAAGCGTCACTGACTCAAAAGCCTGGCTCAAAAGATGTTACTTGTTCCAAGGGCTGGCTCAAAAAAGCGTTACTTGTTCCAGGGCCTGGCTCAAAAAGCCTCGATGTTTCTTTTGTCGGCTCTTTTATAACCCTTGACTCCGAGTTCTCGAACTTTCCTATTGTCAACCCCGCTTCGTTTTTGGGGATAGCTATGGGGACTTTCGATTTGCATGCCCGGTGACAAGTCTGAACTACTTGTCAAAAATCGAACGGTAAGGGAAAACCCTCATTTATCGTGGCGTCAATAAAGTGGTCGATAACGACCATGGGAAGTTCAGTTTTCCCTGTCACAATATAAAATTATGTTTTTTTGCCCTTGTGAAACTTCATAAGATTTAAATATGTCATTGTTTGCCTCTTAGTCCTCAAAAGTTAAACTTATGGAGCGATAATAATAAAAAATATTGTAAGTCATTCGGCCGTTTCATGGCGATTTTGACAACGAATTTTTTTCGATATTCGTAAAAGAAACTTTTTTTTCCTGACAGCTCTTTTAATTTTCTAAAATATATTTTAACGTTATTTTCTACAATTTAAGAGAAAAAAAATTTTTTTTATTGAAAAAACAAAAAAAAATTTTTTTTCTACCTTTTTTTACAGTAATTTTTATCGTCATTGTGCATCACAATAAATTTTTTCCACATCTACGATTTCTTTTTCTAACTTTTTAAGTAATCAGGTTATTACTGATCAATTTCTTTTTATGTTACCTTTATTTTTCAATTCAGCGACGTTTCGCCATGGATTATGACTTTTTCAAGCATTTATTACATACAAATATAATTACATATTAGCAATATTTCTTTACATAACACATTTTTACAAAATTTTTAAATAATATGAAATTTAGAAAACCTTTAAAAATTATTCCAAAATTCTTATTTAGGAATTTCTAAAAAAAAAAAATTTTTTTTTAAATTTGTTTTTAAATTTTTCAAAAAATCCTTCCGAAAGAAATTTTAACAAAGTTTAAAAATTTTTAAAATTAAAAAAAAATCTTTTTAAAAAATTTAAATTACAACAAACTTTTTCATAAATTTTAAGAACATTAAACAATATAAATTAAGCAGAACAATACCTTGAATAATTAATTATTAACATAAACGTCAATCATTTTCAGTATTACATTAAATCTTTTTTTTACCTTAACATTATTTTTACTCAAACGAAACCCGTCAAAAACTATTACAA
Source organism: Cotesia typhae (assembly GCF_013202065.1). Classification (NCBI taxonomy): domain Eukaryota; kingdom Metazoa; phylum Arthropoda; class Insecta; order Hymenoptera; family Braconidae; genus Cotesia; species Cotesia typhae. The sequence goes on from NW_027423752.1 coordinate 2,264,827, forward strand.
AGTTTGAAAATTTTTTTGAAATAAGATTCCGCATATTTGAATCTCTATTAACTTAAGATTTCCTTAAGTACTCCATTTGGCTCTCTGCCCCCCGCTCCTACAAGTATATACAATCCCTACTAATATTATAAATGTGAACGTAAGTTTATGATCTTTGATATTTATCTAAGAGCTTCAACGCGGGCAAAGCCGCGGATAAAAGCTAGTTGTATGTAATTTTTTTACCCGAGAATTTAATAAAAGTATCAAATATGATGAACTAAATTTTTTTATTTATTAAATTAATATACCCATAATCTAATGATTATTCTTAAATCTTTCTGATATTACCGAGGTAATTCTAGCAAGTAGTATTAACAATCATTATAAATTATTCAAATTCTTAATTAAAGATCTTTGCGACATTTAAAAATAATGACATAATCAACGAGGTCAAATTAATAAAATCACATTTATAATAACCATTTTCTGCGTACTGATAAAAAAAAAAAAATGATCGAGAATAGTTTAAAAAAATCTACAAGAAGAACATAACATAATAATAGGATATCGCACACATCAATTACAACTCATGTCAAGTCATCAAAGGTAATTAGTTTGCGTTGGGTATATAAGGCAAATTATTTCACAGTTCGAATATCATTTTTCTAATCGTACATAACACGAATATTATATACTTTCCGCAACAATGCGTGTGGCTACTGGAGTACTAATTGCATTCGTTCTGGCTGTGGGCGTAAGAATTTTTAAAAATTTATATCATCCGTAAATTTTAAATATTAATTTGATAAATTAGTTTTTAAATGAATGTACATCATATTTAATATATTTTGTTATTAATATTTTTTCTTTACAATTCAGCTACTCGGAGGCAATGTAGAAGCAAGGAATTTAGATATTGTAAAGAGATGTGCCTCAGAAACACAACTCAGTGAAATACCTATAAAGGATATATTTAGTCATGGACAAGAACCTAATAAAAACATAAAATGTTTCATTGCTTGCATGGCTAGAGAAGATGATGTTGTACGTATACTTTGGTTTTTTTTTTTTTTTTTTTTTTTTTTTTTTTTTTTTATTAATCAATCACATGAAAATATGATATAATTAATTGATTAAAAATTTTTTTTTTAGATTGTTCACGGAAAATTCAACAAAGACAAAATCTTCTCGGCGATTCCAGATGATTTTCCAAATCGCGATAAGGTTGTAGAAATGTTGGCAAAATGCAGTGACCAGAGTAAGTTTTATCACAATTATTTGAACATTTCTTAGTTATTTTCTGAGATAATTATATCCTTCTCCACGGCAAAAATATATGTTTAGCATTCAAACAAACATAAAAAAAAAATAGGAAAAGTTTCGGTGTAGTTCGAAAAAAACGCTTTTATTCGATTTCTTTTGTCAACGATAACTCACGAACGAATCAACCGATTTTGACCGGCTCGACCGATTGATCGATCAAGCTGTTTCAAAAGTTATTAAGAAAAAACGATTTGAAAAAATTTTTTTTCATAGTTTTTTTACATTGTAAAAAAAAACCGGTGTAAGTCCATGCGGTGTACGGTGTTAATTCCGGTGTTAAATTCAACACCGAAATCGGTGTAGCAGTAACAACGTTCGCGGTGTAAATATATTTTTTTGGTGTTAAATCGGTGTTATAGATTTTCCGGTGTTGATAATATTTTGACTGACACAATTTTTATAATTAAGGGGGATAGCCACTGTGACGCTGGAAAAAATAGGCAATTTTCGGGAATTTTTTTTACTAGGATAATAAAGGAATTTGGGGATCGGGTTTTTTTTGTTTTATAAAGTATATGTTGAGGATAATTCTCCTAAATTTTTATTCAAAAATATTTTGTTATCACAAAGTTATAAACATTTTTGTAGAGCACCAAAAAAATTTCCCCCTCCATTGCCGGTACTGTAACTCAAAAACGGATTATCTGAAACAAAAAAACCAAACGGCATTTTAATCTATAGGAATGTCGCTATCGTCGCACGTAGGGGATTTTGAAAATTTTGATTTGAGAAAAAATGGCGCCATATTGAAAATTTTTTCGTCTTTTTCCTCATTTTTTGGACTCAAACAGCCTTAAAAAATCTTAAAAATTAAAATTTTCAAAATCCCCTACGTGCGACGATAGCCACTAAGTAGACGAATACGGGGAAACAAAAAATTGAGAATCGGTTCATATTTACGAAAGTTACAGTACCGGAAAGTTTGAAAAAAGTCGTTTTGAGAAAAACGCGAGTAAAGTTTTAAGAAGATTCTCGCAACTTTAAAATCTAGTCTTTCACAAAATATTCATACTCACATCAAACTATCAAGTCCTGGGCCATATGAGGGTTCTTCCTCCTTATCTTTAGTATTGACCTTGACTTTTTTATTTTTTTACTGGCCGTTTCCATGCGGCTTTCAGCAGCTTTAACCCGAGTAGCGTCGCGCTCAGCGCAGTATGAGTAGAGTGTTGGTCCTACTTTAACATCGAGATTCTCTAATATCTTCAGAGTTACTAGAGCCCCATCATTGAATGTTATTGTTGAAATATATAAAGCTATTTCAACAATAAGGGAATAAGAAGAATTTGTTTTTGGGGCGAGCTGCCACACTAATGCATTGAAGCTTTCATTATTATTTTGTGTAAACCCACCGACACATCGTTCCAATAACTCTGGATTCGATAGATCTTCATAAATCGGTATTAAAGCTTCCGCAATATCTGCAGGAAGTGGTGGTTTTTCAACTAATGAGTCCAAAGTATTTGTTGCCACAGCTTTTTGAAATTGACACCACGAATTTGCACCTTCAGGACAAAGAAAATGCTGCGGATCTTCGGGTGATGAAAACTTGTGATAAAATGTTTGCCAAATAGCATTATACATCTCATCAACATCATTAGAATGACGTCTGATTGCTAAACCATAATACTTTGTAAATTCATTAATTGCTTTGTCCGTTAATCGACCTTTCCCACCTAAACTTTTCTGTGTATTTTCTTCTTTTCCTGTTTTTGTCTTCTTGTTAGTTCGTTGCTTCTTCAAAGCCCTTAGTCGACTGCCCATTCGTTTTTGCACGTGATTAATACATTCCTTTTTTTTTTATCTTCACCATGTCCCCATACGGTTTAGCATCACAAATATTTTTATACGTTTTAGTGTCACCATCACCTATATAGTTTACATACTTAACGTTATGTAATAACTCTGATCGCATAAACATCTCTTTTATTCCATCTACCTCCATTTGTCCAGAAGAATTTTCATGGTTTATTGGACAGTCTAGAGTGGTCTTGCATAAATTGATCGTATTCAGCTGTTCCTTTTTTGAGCTCATTAGCGCACACATCTTACAATAACTGGATTTCATACTTACATCTACGATTTTGCCAGTGAAGTAACCAATTAGAGAAGATATACCAAATGAAGATTTAAACCCTCTTTTCTTCCAACTACCGTCACCGGAGACAGAAATTCCAGGAATGTCATTGGATTTTAAATGCTTGCAGGTTTCTTGGATTTCTTCTTTAGCAGCTTTTTTCAACACTAAATCACAACAGTTTCTAGCTGCATTTCTGATTTGTGTGACCAGACGATCGTAAAAGCTATGGAACATTGGTCGTGGTAAATCCATGAAAGCACAAAATCTTTCAGCTCCAGATAACCCAATACCAATTATCCGCATTGCAAAGATGAAACGGCGATTAATTTCATACGCATTCTTGATGAGTGGACATGAATTTATCAAAACTGGATCACATTTTTGCAATTCACAACTAGTTTAAAACCTAATCCTCGAATACTTGTCTCAGTAAAGTTTACATCACCACCACACTTTTTACACGATACACAGCCACTTAGTAAATTAAATATCGAAAAAAATTTATAATTTTGTAGCTAATACTCGAATCAATTGTACAATCAGATTTTTGTGATAATTTCCTCTTGGAAGCACTATCACGTCGTTGAGAGCCAGTATTTTTTCAGTTTCATATCTGTTGAGCGGTCGATTAAATTTTTTCCTGTCGTTTGGCAGTTTTCTTTCGTTTTTAATAACTTTACTTTGTTTACGATCCATTATTTAACAAATTTTTTTGTTAAATAAACAAAAAAAAAAGATCAGAAGATTTAAAAAAATAAGTAAGTAAACAATAACGAGTACACTAAGAAACTCAATAAATTAAAGAACGAGTGTGTATTCATACAAAACAACTAAACTATGAGGTACAGTATCTCAACAATAAGAAAAAATATACGTTAAAAGTCAAATAATTGTAACGGTTGACAATCGTGAGGGAAAACAATCGCCAACCCGTACGAATCAAAGACGGAGCGAGCAGGCGACGTTTTCGTCGAAGCGCCGCGCGTAAAACGGTCAATCGACGCGCTCTTATAAAAATGACTATAACTCGAAAACTATTCGGAATTTTTCTATAAAATTTGAAATACATAATTTTGAATATATAAACTTCAGTTTAATGAAAAAAAAAAAAAAATTTTTTTTCCGAAATTTTACAGTGGCTATCCCCCTTAAACTTTTTATGTTTGATAATTAAAAATAAATAATCAAAAAAAGTAAATATTTAACTTAGAAAGTTTGAAATAATAAAATATTAAGTCGATAAAAATTTTTAATTAAAATATATACACTGTAAAAAATTTCGATGTAAAAATGGGTGAAATACTGATGTGAAATTCTCTCGATGTAAATTTTCGATCCGTGTTACTTTAACACCATTATTAAAGGACAATTCTAGAACATCATATGAATAATCGGAAACTTCAAAATAGTGCATTTTAGTAATTATTTCATAACTTTTAAGTATTTTTTTTAAGATTTTCGGAATATTTCTCAGATAATTTTAGAATCAATGCAATTTATTTGAAGCAATTTAGTTGAAATTTTGTCCTTAAATCTTACGTGGAACCTTTTTTGAATAATCTTAAGTCATTTTTTTAACTATTTGAGAACAAATTTTGAATACTTTTAAGACATTTTTCGGATATTTTTGAGACAATTGTGGAAAATTTGTTGGAGGATTTTAGAGTGTTTTTACAACAAATTTGAAACATATTATATTTTTAGAACAATTTTACGATAATTTTGAACGTTTCTTAAATGATATTCATAGAGATAATTTATTTTTGCACACCGATAGAAATTTTAACTTGACTCAAGAGCAAAAATCTTGAACCAAGAACACCAATTGGAAGAAAATGAATTTCTTGAGCCAAGAGGAAATATTCTTGAGTCAAGATAATTTTCTTAATTCATGAGAATCTATCTTGACTTAAGAATTTTTCCTCTTGACGCAAGAAATTCATTTTCTTCCAATTGGTGTTCTTAGTTCAAGATTTTTGCTCTTGAGTCGAGTTAAAATTTTTATCAGTGCACAGCTGTAGATTTGTCCCGTAATTAATGGATGAAAAATTTTTTGGACAATTTTAGGACGTTTTTGGGACAATTTAAGAATTTACGAATTACCTATTCACGGTGAAATTCAAAGAATTTTCTTTTACAGTCGACGCTCTCTGTATTGGACCTCTCTGTATTTGACCACATTCTTCCTCTATATTTGACGATTTTACACAGCTCTTATGGACAAGGACGAGTCAAATACAGAGAATGGTCTTGTACGGGTGAGTCAAATACAGAGAGCGTTGACTGTATAATGATAATATAATGCTATTATGTAAGCTATGGGAGACTATGTGTTACAATATGAGTTTATGTGCAAATGAAATATCAGAAAAAAAAAAGCAAAGTTATCAAATTATTAATTTATTGCGTTTAAAACATCCATTATATTGTTAGCTTGTTTTATAACATTCATTAAATCGATTTCTGCGTAATTTTATAAATTAAAAATTTTTATTACACCGATGTTATTACACCGATTTAACACCGGATTCTTAACACCGCAAAAGAACACCGCTACACCGGTGTTAATATCCAGGTGTTACATAGCGGTGTTAAAATGAGTCCATTTTAACACCGCTTTTTTTACAGTGTAAGATTCCTCAAAATCTACCGGTCGGAATCGGTCCAAATTGTATTCAAAATCTAAGTTTGGCCAAGCCTTTTCAAATAACGTTTTTAATTTTCTTGGCGGGAAGTTAAAAGTGTTAAACATTAAAGTCAGAAATTTTTGACACAAAATTTTTTACTGAGTACTATCGCCGGAAAGAGATATAAGTAATTTAATGTTTTCATTTATGCAGGATTAACATTTTTTTATACTTTGATAAATTTCAATCATATATATTTTTTCCGTGAGAGCTCACTAAAAGTAACCCATTGTAAGAAAAATTCAATACTTAAAATATATTGTAATTACAGAGGGATCCGACGACTGCGAGACAGCTTATCTCGGTGTCAAATGTCTGCGTGATAATAGGGTAAGCCCACCAATAATATATCATATGTAATGAGTGTCAAATAACAAGATGACATAATAATAAATAATCATACATCATACATTGTTGTACAGATACCACTTCCGTTCCTGTTGGACACTGGAAATTAAGTGTTTCTGGGAACTTGAATATTGTTTAAGATGGCTTACGATGCCGACAATTAACCGAAATGAAGATTATGGAATGAAATAATAATAATAATAATAATAATAATAATAATGATATTAATTGTTATAATGTTACAATCAATAATGTTTTATAGAAATTAATAAAATAGAAAACCAATAAACAAACACTATCAGCAGAAAATAGATACTTTTTTTTAATGAATAATATCACACTCATCTATTTCTGAGTAAAGACCACAACAAAGTAGAACATTGATCTATAAACAATGTGGTTGAGGTACTGCGATGCGATCTTTAAGAGCGTATTAAGTGTTTTACTTTTACCGATTTGAGGAATATTTTTCAAATGCGTTGTTTGAGGGTTCTCGTGGATAAAAAGTTGTGAAACTTGGCCAAAATAATCAGAATACCATTCCGAAGAATATGAGACTCTCTATTTTGACTAGTAAATTTTTAAAAAATATTATTAATTATTTTTAAATTCAGCGCGTATCGAGGGGTTATGGCTGACTATTAAAAAACATTAAAATAAAAATTTTCTGTGCATGTTTGATAAAAATGGTAACCGTCAAATTCAAGATAAGTACCTGATCAATTTTTTTCAATACTTGGTTTGAAAATTTATTATTTCATAAGCTCAAACAATTTCTTTAAAAATTAAATTTGTTAAAATAATTGAAATTATCCGTAATGTCAATCAAAAACATCTGTTCAAAAATTTTATAACGAGTCACGAGATGGCAGTGAGTGTAAGTGGGTAATTGAAATTAATTAAGATTTGTGTAGCTAGATGGCACTACAACTGCGAATTAAGCTTTCTTCTTGTAAATATCTTTGTCTCAGTATCCGGCAAAGGATGAAAGACGTAGCGAGAATTTTAAAGAATGAAAAAATTTAATGTATTTATTGATTATAGCACATTATTAAAAATATGCCGCGTGAATGCGGCGTGGATGATTTTCAATTGATTTTCTCTCTCTAAAGTCAAATTTGCTCTGCGAAGGGAATTTTATTTACATTATCAATAAAATATAAACTGCTTGGAGTAATTATTGAATAATACTAAAATAATAGTTTTTAATGATTTTATTAATGTACAGTCCATATTTATAAATTTTTAACATTATAATTACTGTACTTTTTTTGTAATTTTTATGAAAATTTCAATTTTTTTCCTACAAACGAAAGAAAATTTTATTCTTGCATTTGCATTTTTTTTTAAATATTAATTTATTGAAAGAGCAAATTACTCAAACTGCTCTTGCAGATAATTTTTCACTTCCCGCCAAAAAAATTGGAAATTTCCGGAAATCGGGAAGGTATTGGTTTTATCCTGTTTTTCGAAAATCGAGTTTTCATCAGATCTCGAAGTTTGAGGTCCTACACTGAAAAAAATAATCGGTAGAGGCTACCGATTGGTAATCGATAGAGGTCACCGATTTTTAGTCGGTAACCTCTATCGATTTTAATCGGATGCCTCTACCGAAAAATCGGTAGCCTCTACTGATTTACATTTACCGAATAAATCGTTCTTGAGACCTATAACTAAATTATAAATGACATGTCAACACGATTTTCATGTGACAGGCAATCTTTTATTAAAAAGTTGATGTTACTTTTTCATTATTGTCGCTCTGTATTGTTATGGCAACCACTTTGGCAACGATTAGATATTAATGAATAAAATTTGTAAAAATATTGATTAATTAAATTTTCGATGGTAAAAATTTTGATAGAAGCGTACTCAAATGAATGGTCTCGATAAGCGTAACACGAAGAAATGATGATGTATTTTGTGTACTAATGATATTTTGAACGTTATAAGCTCTTCCTGGAGTTACACTAATGGAGACCTTTTATTTGAGTACCCACATCAATTTTTCATATATATATATATATATATATATATATATGTCGGAGGAAGAGTGGTTCGGGCATCGTTAGGGTCCTTTGGATCATTATCAGCCATCTTTATTTATTTTTACAATAATCAAATATAATAAAGACTTTGATTTAAAATATAACGTACACTAACTCGTACAAATAATAAATTTAATTACAAATATTCTACTGCGATTGATATAACAGTTAAAGACGTTTTGGGAATAAGACCGAGAACGAATCCGGGGTCAGCAGGATGTATGCGATCCTTACTTGATCAATGCTCAACGAGAACTACTCTTCCAAGTACCCTAAGTACTTATTCACTCAAAAATTATTTCGACAGCCCTCATTGTCTGTCGATATTTCTAACTATATACTTTTTACTTCTATCCTGTGACCTCGGCTACGTTTGGTGACCATTGTCACTCCGGACTTAAGCCCATCGTTATAACCATAAAAAATATAACTAGCTTAAATCATAAATAATATCTAAATATTCTATGCTTTACGATTTTGCTTAAAATTAACAGACAAACTAAAATATTGGGAATTTCCAATCTCTGGGAAAACCCAGCTCGATATTATCTCCGACATATATATATACAGGGTGTCTCAGAAGTCGTGAGCCACCGGACAGGGTGTGGTAGAAAATTGGATTCTGAATAGAAAAGTCCTTTACCATTTTTCGATCAGACCCATAGAAAAATTACTACAAATTTATGAAAATAGACCAATGAGGAGCGCGGTTTAGCGGCAGAACGGTAGGCGCAAGAGCGAGCGAGTGGAAGCGCGACAGGCAATGAGTGCGCGCTCGCTTGCACACGTGTGATATCATTGCTCAGTTATAGCGGGATGCCCGCATGCAATAATAATGATCAATGATACTCCTGTAAATAAAAAAAAATTAATATTAGAAAAATCATCCCATAGACAGCCCCATAAAATAAAAAATGTGCGATTTTTTGATAATTAAAACTCAAATTTTCGGTGTCACCGAAAAATGAAAAAAAAAAAAAGCCAACAGTCATATTCAATGATACCCCTGTAATTAAAAAAAAAAAAAAGAAGAGTTATAAAAGTACCCCATACACTCTGAGATACAGCCCCATAAAGCCAAAAATTTGCGATTATTTAATGATGAAATTCAAATGATCAGTGTGCACTTGAAGTTAAAAAAAAAAGCAATAAAAATAATCAGTGACACTACTGTAGACCAAAAAAATTGAAAAAAATAAAAAACTACCCCATAGACAGGGAGATACAGCCCCGTAAAGCCGAAAATTCGCGATTATTTAATAATGAAATTCAAATGATCAGAGTGCACTTGAAGTGAAAAAAGCAATAAAAATAATCAGTGACACCACAGTAGGTGAAGAAAATTTTTAAAAATAAAAAACTACCCCATAGACAGGGAGATACAGTCCCATAAAGCCAAAAATTGTGCGATATTTCAATAATTAAAATAGAAATTTTCGACGACTACTCAAAATTTCAAATAAAAATCTAGGACTAATATAACGAATAGTTAACTATACCCATGACAATCAGAAAAAAATTAAAAATTACAAAAACCCCATAGACACTAAGATACAGCCTAATAAAACCGAGTATTTCGGGATTATTTAACATAAAAATTAAAATATTCACAGTGCATTCGAAATAGAAAAAAAATACCAATCAAAATTATCAGTGGTACTTTTGACCATCAGACAAATTTAAAAAATTGTAAAAACACCCCATAGATACCGAAATATGACTTGATAACGCACAAAAATCGGGATTGCTTAGAAATTAAAATTCAAATTATTGGTGCCCATTGAAAATCAACAAAAGAAACCTTTTGTACTTATCGATTAAACTCCTGTGTATCGAAAAAAATTATTATTTAAAAAACCACCCCGCAAACTCCGAATTATGATCCCATTAAGCTGAAAATTTCTGATTTTTTAGTAATTAAAATGCTACTTCTCGGTGTCCGTTGAAAATAAATGAAAAGTATGAAAACTCATTTTCAGATATACTCTTGTAAGCAAAAAAAAAATAAGATTTGAAAAAAACACCATACACTCGCGATTTGTCGATTTTTATTTGACGTAAATTGAAATTCTCGGTGTCCACTTAAAATAACAGAATTACAATAATCTTCCTATCTAATGTAACCTCGGTCATACACAAAGATATCAAAATTATGGAGTCCACCCCATAGACACTGAGATGCGCCCCCATAAAGCCGCGATTAGTCAATTTTTCATTTATTTAATTTGAAATTTTCGGTATCCACTGAAAATAAGCCAAAGAAAACTATCCCACTTTCCAGTTCAATCTTTGTCATGAATTAAAAAAAGAAAATTTCGGAATCCACCCTAAAAACGTCAGGAGACAACCCTATAAAGCCGCGATTTTTCGATTTTCCATTGATTTAAATGGAAATTCTCGGTGTCCACTGAAAATAACTTAAAAAAAATTATCGTACTTTCCAATGTAACCTTTGTAAAGAATTGAAAAATCAAAATTTAAGAATCCACCTCATAGACACTGAGATACACCCCCATAAAGCTGCGATTTCTCCATTATTTGTGAAGTTAAGTTGAAATTCTCGGTGTCAACTCGGAATAACTCAAAGAAAATTATCTTTCTTTCCAGTTTAACCTTTTTATGAATTAAAAATCAAAATTTTGGAATCCACCCCATAAACACCGAGAGGCAACCCCACAATGCCACAATTGTTCGATTTTTTATTGATTTAAATTGAAATTCTCGGTGTCTACTCAAAATAAGTAAAAGAAAATTATTGTACTTTTAATGTTATCTCTGTTATAAAATAATAAATCAAAATTTTAGAATCCACCCCACAGACACCGAGATACATCCCCATACAGTCGCTATTTGTCGATTTTTAATTGACTTAAATTGAAATTCTCGGTGTCCACTTAAAATAAAGAGCATAAACTCATTCCACTTTCCAATTTACTCTTTTTAATAAATGAAAATATCAAAATTCAAGAATTCACCCCATAGACCCCAAGATACGCCTCCATAAAGCCGCGATTTATCGATTTTTTGTGGATTGATATCGAAATTTTCGGTGTCATATGAAAATTTGAATTTTAATTATTGAAAAATCGCGAATTGTTGGCTTTATTTGGATGTTTGTTAGTGTCTATGCGGTGGATTTTCAAGAGTTAAGGTTTTTATGTTTTTAAGGGTGTAATTTTAAAAGTACAACAGGTTTCTCTTGTTGTTGTTAAATGGACACCAAGAATTTCAATTTCAATTACTAACAAATCACAAATTAGCGGATTTATGGGGTCCTATCTCGCCGTTAATGGGGTGTTTTTTTCAAATCTTATTTTTTTTTGCTTACAAGAGTATATCTGAAAATGAGTTTTCATACTTTTCATTTATTTTCAACGGACACCGAGAAGTAGCATTTTAATTACTAAAAATCAGAAATTTTCAGCTTAATGGGATCATAATTCGGAGTTTGCGGGGTGGTTTTTTAAATAATAATTTTTTTCGATACACAGGAGTTTAATCGATAAGTACAAAAGGTTTCTTTTGTTGATTTTCAATGGGCACCAATAATTTGAATTTTAATTTCTAAGCAATCCCGATTTTTGTGCGTTATCAAGTCATATTTCGGTATCTATGGGGTGTTTTTACAATTTTTTAAATTTGTCTGATGGTCAAAAGTACCACTGATAATTTTGATTGGTATTTTTTTTCTATTTCGAATGCACTGTGAATATTTTAATTTTTATGTTAAATAATCCCGAAATACTCGGTTTTATTAGGCTGTATCTTAGTGTCTATGGGGTTTTTGTAATTTTTAATTTTTTTCTGATTGTCATGGGTATAGTTAACTATTCGTTATATTAGTCCTAGATTTTTATTTGAAATTTTGAGTAGTCGTCGAAAATTTCTATTTTAATTATTGAAATATCGCACAATTTTTGGCTTTATGGGACTGTATCTCCCTGTCTATGGGGTAGTGTTTTATTTTTAAAAATTTTCTTCACCTACTGTGGTGTCACTGATTATTTTTATTGCTTTTTTTTTTCACTTCAAGTGCACTCTGATCATTTGAATTTCATTATTAAATAATCGCGAATTTTCGGCTTTACGGGGCTGTATCTCCCTGTCTATGGGGTAGTTTTTTATTTTTTTTCAATTTTTTTGGTCTACAGTAGTGTCACTGATTATTTTTATTGCTTTTTTTTTAACTTCAAGTGCACACTGATCATTTGAATTTCATCATTAAATAATCGCAAATTTTTGGCTTTATGGGGCTGTATCTCAGAGTGTATGGGGTACTTTTATAACTCTTCTTTTTTTTTTTTTTAATTACAGGGGTATCATTGAATATGACTGTTGGCTTTTTTTTTCATTTTTCGGTGACACCGAAAATTTGAGTTTTAATTATCAAAAAATCGCACATTTTTTATTTTATGGGGCTGTCTATGGGATGATTTTTCTAATATTAATTTTTTTATTTACAGGAGTATCATTGATCATTATTATTGCATGCGGGCATCCCGCTATAACTGAGCAATGATATCACACGTGTGCAAGCGAGCGCGCACTCATTGCCTGTCGCGCTTCCACTCGCTCGCTCTTGCGCCTACCGTTCTGCCGCTAAACCGCTCTCCTCATTGGTCTATTTTCATAAATTTGTAGTAATTTTTCTATGGGTCTGATCGAAAAATGGTAAAGGACTTTTCTATTCAGAATCCAATTTTCTACCACACCCTGTCCGGTGGCTCACGACTTCTGAGACACCCTGTATATATATATATATATATATATATATATATATATATATATATATATATATATATATATATATATATATATATACACTACTGGAAAAAATTAAGGGATCAAAAAAAAATTCCAAATTTTTCGGTAGTTTTCAACTTGGCCGTAACTTTGAGAGAAATGGTCGTACAGGAAATAAAAAAAAAGGAAATTGTAGCTCCAAGTGTCTAGTTTTTGTATTAGAACTTCAAAATTTTGTAGCCTCCGCGGTTTCTGAGTAATCGTAGAAAAACCAGCAACAAAAAAATTCTCAAAATTTTTTTAGTTTTTTTTTTTGGTCTACGGGCGTGGAAAAAAATTTTTTTAGCTTAACCACCATAAGGATCGGATACTTTGTTCATTTAGCTTTAATTTCTTTTTTAAACACCCTGATACGTCCACTCCTCGCTGAGATATCGGTCTTCAAATGGAAAAGGATCTTTTTGTCTTTGATTATCGATATCTCAGCAACCAATGATCGCACAGAAAGTTAAAGGTGGGTTTCAAGAACTTGAATGAATTCCCTTAACGACTGTCCATTGTTTTTCGAAAAAATTTTTTTCTTTCCGTCACATGAATTTGAAAATGCAACAAAAAAAGGACTTTTAGTGGTTTTTGGAAAATCAAGCGCTGGATCGAAAATATTGAGGAAACCACTAATGTTAAGTGTGCCTTTTACAGTTCAATATGTCCACAAAAACCCTACAAAGAATCAAATTAATCCAGCCAGCCGTTTTTTTGTTTCACTTGATCGAATTTTTGAAAAAATTAAAGGATCACGTTTTTTGCTCTGAAAAGCTCATAATTTTTAAAAATGAGAAAAAAAATTGTTTTTTCGAGCCTTTTCCACATTTTCGATCCAAAAAGTGCTTAAATTGAAAAAAAAAAAAAAAATTTTTTTTAAAAATTTTTTTTGAAATTTTTTCTCTTGAAAAGTTTAAGAAAACAATTACCGCCGGCATTAGCGTTATCCAAAGCGTACCACGTGGAGGTCGCGCGGTCGGATTTACGCTTCTGTGTGTGTGTGTGTGTGTGTGTGTGTGTGTGTGTGTGTGTGTGTGTGTGTGTGTGTGTAAGGTATTTCAGGAGAATTGAGACCCGGTGGCTCGTCAGTTCCACCGTATTTAATGACTCCAAACTCATTCTCTGAAGGTTTTTGTTGGTTCAATACCGGGTATTACCACCCCTGTTTTCAAGAACGGCTCTCAAACGTTCAGCCATGTTTATGCAGACGGTAATTTGAGGCTGCGGAATGGTATTCCAAATGTGCTGAAGCGCGCGCTCCAAAGCAGCTAAGTTCTGCAAATTTGGATACTCTCTGCGCAACCGACGGCCCATTATGTCCCAAACGTGCTCTATGGGGTTGAGATCTGGACTCATTGCTGGGTGTCGCAACAATGTGATGTCATGCCGCTCAAAGAAGCGCCGGGTAATGTTGGCTGTGTGTGGACGTGCATTATCTTGCATCAATATGAACGACCTCAGATGTTGTCGTCTGCGCAGAACAATGGGCCTTAAAATTTGGTCGATGTAACGTCTAGCTGTCAAATTTTCGCGTACAATTACCAAAGGTGTTCTCCAATTTCGTGAAACGCCGCCCCACACCATAACTGATCCACCGCCGTAGGCAACGACTGGACGGACAAAGTTCTGGCGAAAACGTTCTCCACGACGGCGCCAAACGAGAGGACGTCGATCGTTGCCATACAGATTAAAACGAGACTCACATCAGTGAATAAAACATTTGTCCATTCCCTCAAGTTCCAATTTCGATGATCGTAAGCATACGCTAAACGAGCTCGACGATGTCTTGCTGTCAACAGGGGTACACGATTAGGATGTCGTGCGTGTAACCCAGTTTCACGAAGACGGTTGATGATTGTTCGAGAGCAAATGTTTCGCACTTGATGCCGTCGTCGCTGTTGCTGTTGTTGTTGCTGTTGTCTGCGATTGGGGAAGTTTCGAGCGACAATATTCGCATTGACGAAAGGTTGTCGTCGAACTTCTCTAACAATTGATCGAACGATCATCGCGGGCATTAGTGACTCGATGGCGACCTTGTCCGGGGCGACGATGATATTGATTCGTCTCTTGGTATCTGGTATAAGCTCGAGATACGACAGATTGACTTACACCCATCCGGATAGCAACTGCATGTTGAGTGTAACCTTCGTCGATAAGAGTCACTAACCGAGCGACTTCCACCTCCGATAAATGTCGTCTAACCATGATTAAGAATCAAAAGTCAGAAATTTTCAATTTTGACCAAAAAATTAAAAAAAATTTTTTTTAGCGCAGAGGGATTAGTTTTGAAAAAAACTGTTGAATGAAGCGATTTGCTAAGGATTCACAAAAAGAAAAGAAAAAAAAAACTCCGAAAAGCGTATGAAAAAATCGAAATTCGATTGGGGGTATTAACTTTTTTATTAATTTAATTAAAAGGAGATCAGTAGAATCAAGGAATGCAGCGGTGGAAAGGTGATAAAAATCATTGGGCGATGGTTTTTTGAGTTTCCTTAACTTGTTAAAAAAAAATTTTTCCAAAAAAATTTTTTTTTAAATTTTTTTCGAAAATTTTTTTTTTTGAAAATTTTTTTTTTTCAATTTAAGCACTTTTGGATCGAAAATGTGGAAAAAGCTCGAAAAAACCATTTTTTTCTCATTTTTAAAAATTATGAGCTTTTCAGAGCAAAAAACGTGATCCTTTAATTTTTCAAAAATTCGATCAAGTGAAACAAAAAAACGGCTGGCTGGATTAATTTGATTCTTTGTAGGGTTTTTGTGGACATATTGAACTGTAAAAGGCACTCTTAACATTAGTGGTTTCCTCAATATTTTCGATCCAGCGCTTGATTTTCCAAAAAACCACTAAAAGCCCTTTTTTGTTGCATTTTCAAATTCATGTGACGGAAAGAAAAAATTTTTTTCGAAAAAACAATGGACAGTCGTTAAGGGAATTCATTCAAGTTCTTGAAACCCACCTTTAACTTTCTGTGCGATCATTGGTTGCTGAGATATCGATAATCAAAGACAAAAAGATCCTTTTCCATTTGAAGACCGATATCTCAGCGAGGAGTGGACGTATCAGGGTGTTTAAAAAAAAGAAATTAAAGCTAAATGAACAAAGTATCCGATCCTTATGGTGGTTAAGCTAAAAAAATTTTTCCACGCCCGTAGACCAAAAAAAAACTAAAAAATTTTGAGAATTTTTTTGTTGCTGGTTTTTCTACGATTACTCAGAAACCGCGGAGGCTACAAAATTTTGAAGTTCTAATACAAAAACTAGACACTTGGAGCTACAATTTCCTTTTTTTTTATTTCCTGTACGACCATTTCTCTCAAAGTTACGGCCTGTTGAAAACTACCGAAAAATTTGGAATTTTTTTTTGATCCCTTAATTTTTTCCAGTAGTGTATATAAATATAAAATAATATGTATTAATTACAAATTATAATATATATATATATATATATATATATATATATATATATATATATATATATATATTCATGATATTAATATTATAATTAATTTGTTAATAAATTATTATTAACAAATTAAAAAAAAATTTTATGTAAGCTTATTGTAGAAGTTGTCTAAGAAGCTCACATTCGAGTAGCAGAACTATTCAAACTGCTAGCTCGGATGTCATGTGAGATCATAGACAAATGTGTCAGAAGTGAACGCTTAGGCTGATCGTGCGTCTATATCGCTTGTTCCGCGTTCTCATCTGCACGCTCAGGCTCAGGCGGAATGTGAGACTTTTTCATGCGTGCTGTCGGTTTTTGTTGATTTATAAGACGTTGTCACGTCAAAAAATGTAAAAAAAATTAGAAATTTAGAAAATTTTAGAAAATTCAAAATTTTATGAAAATAAAAATTTTAGAAAAAAATTACAATTCTGAAAAAAAAATTTGAAAAATACAAAAATTTTCGAAATTTTCAGAAAATATTTTTTTCAAATTTGAATTTATAATTTATTTTGAATTTTACTCTTCTTTAGGTAAAATTTATGTAATAAAAAAATCGATTTACAAGTTCGCAATTATAATGTCATTTTCTAAGAGTAAGTCATTTGCTTACAAAAGAAAAACGACATCTAGTAAAACTCAATTGAGATTTTGCTGCATTTTGTAATTAGAATTGTTACTTTATGTAAAATCCTCTTGACGTCGCCAGCATACAATTTCGACATGCGTCGGTAATGCTGTGACGTTCCATTTTTAAATTTATATTTATATTGGCGCCACTGGAAACAGGGTGGGGGGCCGATAACCCTACTCCAGAACAGTTCATACGCTCTTAATACGCATCAAATCGCTCATAGTTGAGTAAGTCAAAACATCAACAGCAAATAAAGTGCAATTGCTGTTGGAAACAGATACTACTCGAAGAGTGAATCCAACTGGTATTTAATTTAGACCATCACGTATATAAATTAACTTTTCTGTATACCTCGGTCGAAAGTACGCATATTTTGCACCTATTTCGAGGCAGAAAGTTAAAGATTTGTGCATTGGTAAAGTTGCATATTCTCACTCTGTAACAGCGGGAACAAAAAATCCTTTCATTAACCCGACTGACATTAGTCATTTGTTACGAACTATATTTTGTTTACGCTGGTTATTTACCATTGATAGTACTAAAATACAGTTTGACAGTGACGTGTATAAAATAAATCAAATTTAATTATTATTAATTATTGTCAATTTTCAGTTAATGTGCTCGTCTTTTTTATTTTTATGTTTGTTGAATTCCAGACATTTTAGTTTTATTTAAGCTCAAAACGTTTCAAATAAAATGTTGGTCAATTATCTACATTGATTTTTTTTTATTCGATGCCCTACCTTCCTGACCAACAGCACTCGCTTCGCTCGTGCCGCAAATATCGGAGGCAGGCATCAATTTTTTTCCGATTCAGTACATTATAATATTTACGTACTTTCAACCAGCTATAAAGAAAAATAGTATACACCACACGGGCAGAAGTTTGAGAGCTCTGAACTGTGCAGAAATCTCAAACTTTTTGCCCTAGTAGTGTAATATACTATTCTAGATAAGAAATAATTTTCTAACCATACGCCATCTATTAGAAACTATTAATAAGGTATCGGCGGGTAATAAGGCCTAGCTAAGGGAGATTTTGAAAAAATCGAAAATATTGCATTTAATTATTGCAATGTATCATTAATTTTTAAATTAATCCATTAGCCATAAAATATAATGGAGTAATGGTAATTTTCACTATAAACAAACACAAAATTAAATTTTTCCACAAACTTTGCGAATAGGCCTTATTTTACTACGGTAGGGTAATAAGGCCTGCGGGTTACACATACTGGAAATAGTTATACTATACTTGATAAAATTGTTATTAGAGATCAATCATCACTTAAATTGAGTAACAATACTTTTTAAGATTTTGATAAAAATTAGAACAATGATTTTAAATTATGAAATGTAAAATTATAAAAAATGTTTACCATTTACTCAAATAGTTTTTTAGGAATTCTTCTGTGCTACTGTAGCATATGACGGATGATGAAATATAGAAGATAAGGAACGTTGTATCGGGACTCTATAAACTTGTAGCGGCATTTCTATGCTAGACACTTCTACTAGAAAAGTCTTTAGCAGCAGCAAAGGAATTTAGCATTTTGAAGTTGGTATTTTTCTTTGCCGCTATTTTATGTGGCCGTCTCACATCTGTATCTCCAATGAATAGTTCACGGAGATAGTTAGGCTTCCTAATAGTTAATAACTTATAAAAATAATAAACTAGATAATCAATATGAGGATTACTTAATGAGAACCAACCTAGTTCACGTATCTGTAAGAAGTTATAGGCTCATTACGTTTTAGTCTATATATAAATCTTATAGTAGCATTTAATGAACGTTGTAACTTTTTGTCGTTTTGCAAGGTGGAATTTGATGAGACTACTGTGTAATACTCTAGAATTGCTAAAATAGCTGCTGAAACCAATAATCTTTTAATAACTACGCTGTTTTTTGATCGTAAAGCACTCTCTGATGCTTCGCATTATTAGTTGAGCAATTTTATGACAACAAATAACTTAAAATGATCATATGTCCGTTTATGATTTTTTTCATATTGACATGCATATAACTACGTCTGTATAATGGAATCGGTCCAATATATTCTATAACAGTTTCTACATTTATTGAATAAATCACAACTATAAATTTTATGATTTCTGCTTTTTTATTATGAAATAAAATAACAAATTTCAATTATAGGAAGAGTTGAGAATATACAGAAAAATCCATCACTATTTTAAGTTATTAATTTCGCTTGAATTTCATCAAAATTGTGCTGTCCCTATTTTAATCACTTACATCGAAGTACTTGAGTCAGTTTCTTTAAGAATCGATGTCTTTGTTGAAAAATCATCATAATATTTAGATATCGTTCATTTTCATTCGAGGAAATGGACGGAACTCCTGGAAAAATGTCAAAAACACAATTTATTACATTTGTAAAAAGAAGAATAAAAGTTCAAATCAACCTTATGGAATAAAAAATTTTTCAGTTAAAAATATTTAACTTACTTTCATGCATTCCATTACGAGGTAGTGAGTTTCACAAATATCATTTCCTTCTGTAAAATTACAAGGAATAAATTAAAAAAGTTAAACGTAAATTGATCGAAATAAAGTTCAATTTAAATATATTAGCTTTCACTAATAATAAAAATAACTAATAATTTTGTATTTTGTTAATAAAAAATACAAGAAATTTATGTAATTGTCTTAAAAGATTTTTTTTTCATTTTTTCAACAGCAATTTTCTGCTATTCTATCGGTTTTTTGTAATTCTATGAATGTTTGAAGGACTATGGACCAAATTTATTGCAGAATCAGATCAAGCAGATTAAATTACATGAAAATCTTCGTCAATCTGGGTCCCCAAAATTTTTTGTACCAAAATAATCCCCATTTTTCATGATTTTCGCAATTTTTAAGAATATTTTACAATTTTCTTAGAATTAAAAAAATTTATGATTAAAGTACGATCGAAATTAGTATTTAACAGATTAAAATACATGAAAATTATACTTGCCTTAAATCTCAAAATTTATTTTCTTACCAAAACATCGAATTTTCGCTATTTTTAGGGGTTTTTTTGCAATTTACTCGAAATTGAAGGCTGGACGGCATAAACTGACTTGAAATTCGTATTCAGCGGGTCGAAAAACATGCCCATAGATAGGCGGCGCCCGATTTATAGGCAATTTTTTTTTGTGTGTCGGTGTAACCTTTATGTTACTTTAAATTTTTAATATTATCTTAAACGTTATCAAAAAAAAAAAAAAAAAAAAAAAAAAAAAAAAAAATTATCTATTATATAATATAATAGACTATAATATATAATAGACTATAATAATATAATACACTATAGGAATAAATTCAAGGAATAATTTTAATATAACGTTAATTACTCGTTGATTAATTTTGTTGTAAGAAATTAACTTTAAACTTTGTTCAAATTTTTCTGTAGATAGTACTTATTATAATACGACATGAACATCCTCTTGCATTTCAAGTAGTCTAATCATGAAAAGAACTCGTATAAGAAAAATATTATATGGCTGCTCAAGGGATCAAAAATTCTCAAACTGAAAGATAGAATGAACTAATTATAACGAAACTAAATAGTTTATATTGGTAATCTCACACTTCAAAAAAGACTAAAAAGAAATTGAAAAGTAAATCAAATCTCCAAATTGTTTAAAATAACTAGCTTACTGCTAATATTATCTTAATGATAATTACTTGTATTTATCGTACTATCGAGTTCTTCAAAATTTTACTCCATATGCCTTTAGAAATAATTTTTTCAATTAAATATTTCAATTAATTGATTTAAAATTACTTTCAATTTGATGACTAATTATTTATCTTCGTATTAGTATAATTTATGTAATTGATATAATTAATATTAAATTTAGGCACATGATCGATCACAACAAAATCGAGTAATTTAATTTGTCCGGCGCTAGTATAGCATAATCTTCGCGCGAAAGGCATGTAATATATTAAAAATAACAATGCAAAATTTATTCAATACTCAAAAAAATTAGATATCTACACTTACGTTGATTGGCACAGGTAGTTATAGCTTCAGAAACTTTCTCGTAAAACAACATATCCTTTTTGGTAATGATTTTCTCCAGAACTTTTTCTTTGTCGAGTTTTCCTTCACTGTTTATCTTTTTACCATAAAAAAATAATGAAACAATTACAAAAATCAAATTTATAAAAATAAAATGTCTGAACCAATTTTTATACCAAGCCAAGTTTCTTCGCAACGCATGCCCGAACGCATTTTCTTGTGTGATGAACCTCCGCAGAATTATTTTTTCGCGAAGGGTTATCATGTGTTACTCGACCTAATCCGACTTCGTCGACACATTGCAGCCTTGCTTCTCGAATTTCTTTTCGTGTGATCAAATTTGAGTCACACCCTATCTGCAATAAGAAAACGTTGCCGTTTAGTTTGATTTTGTACAATTTATTACATTTAATTGAAAAATATAAGAAATTACCTCATAGATAAGCGCACAGAGGATGAAACTTGCAATTAAATATTGTTTCATTTTCCTTAATACTTCTTCGAAGTCTGTTCTTCTTATTCTGTGAGCTATCTTTTATATTACATCTTTACTCTGACTTCCGTGATCGACAACAATTCTATCAACAAAATCTCACGCTATTTTTTCATTTAATTATTGGCTCAATCTATACTATTATTATCATTCGTGTAAGTGTCATAATTATTTCTTTTGGATCTTGAAAGTGATCATCGCATGTCCAGTGCTAAGCTAACTTATGAACTGATTAAAAAAAAAAAAAAAACTTTGTTTCATAACTTTAAAAAAGATAAAGTGAATGATTGTGGAATATATTTTTTACTGATAAGAATTTCTATGAACTGAAAAACAATTCCTTGATTCAAGAAACTATTCTCCTGAAAGTTCTACTCTTGTTTTGAGATATTTTTTGATAACCTTTTCATTTTTTGTGAAAAGAATATATTACACTGTGAGAAATTTCCATGGAAAAAAAATGCGTTAAAAGTATATTTTAAAAACAGTTTTCTAATTTTATAAATCAGGTGTTGTAATTACTAGCTTCACTAATTATTAGTTTCACCTATATATTTGTTTGTATGTTTGTATGTTTGTAACCGACTCCTTTGGGCGCGATTTTGACCCACTTTAAACGGCCAGATTTCGTTCAAACTTTTTAAATTTATCAAGAACCGATGACAATACACTAATTTGATCAAATTATTCCATTTTTCAACTATCAAAATAAGATTTTTGTTAATTTATATAATTTTTATCTATAATCGATAAGGCAAGAATTTTAATTTTTTTAATAATTTTTTTCTACAGTATCGACTGTATATAGATAGATCTGCTTTATCGAAAGCAGGAATTTTAATTTCCAACCATTATCTTTAGTCGATTTGTTTAATATTAACAAATTTTCGAACACCAAAAAGAATGTTTAATTCAACAAAAAAAATATTAGTTTAAAAAAACTATTTGAGTTTCAATATTTTGTTTTTGTATACTTTCCAAAAAAATAGAGCAAGTCAAATTACAAACAGTGCTTATAAATTTTTTATTGGAAACTGACCTACAGTTAGGTAAAATTACAATACGTGTAGAATAATTACATGAAGTTTGTGAAATTACAACTCATCCTAGTAGGTTTCCTTATATGTTTCGGTAGATTACTTGAATCCCTGATTAAGAAATCTTATTTGAAATGATTTAAAATGATTTAAACGCATCGGATTTGAATACTATATAGGTATACAATTAACATGAAGGTAATCATTTCAAATCATCTTTCTCAATCAGGGATTGTATTGTATATTGTATTTGCCACACAGTGATTTGTAATTTCGCTAAGATTTTGTTTTGTAAAACATTTGTAATTCTACCAAAATTTATAACGGTGTATGAATTTATAATTTGACATAATTTTACATATTTTCATTTAATAATCTTTAGGATGCACGATTAATATTTGCCTGAATGGCAACTTCGACAATTCCCGTAGCATCAATGTAGTCAACAGCTACAATGGCTGCACTTGAAGTAAAATTTTCGTTATACCACATAGTAACGAATGGCCCGATTTCAATCGCGAGTTGAAGCAACGATTTCTCCCCTTGATTAATTAGAGAAGCAAATGCGTCAAGAATAATTGAGCCTGCATCTAAAGTGATTTCTGCCATAGTCGCTGACAAGTAACTTTGAATTCGGCCTCTAAAAAAAAAAAAAGACCATTCAGCAGCCGAAATGGAAGTAAATTTCACAGTGAATACAGCAACTACTAAAATAATCATTTCCAAAACAAATACAAAAGTAAAATTCCATTTACGCTGAAATGCCCGCAGTTGGATATAGGTTTCTGTTGTAGAAAATTTTTCTATTGGCCTGGAATGCTTTTTCAGGTTCTTCTAACTGATTGTTGATGTGTGAGTTGAGCTTTATTAGATGGTCTTAATTAAATCCCATGTATTTAACACTATTTTTATGCGGAACATCTGTCAGCTCCTTGGCATCCGGATGTTCAGTTCTGAGTCGAAAATTATTTATTTGGGCTCTTCTTTTGGCATTTACGTTAATTAGGGGCTTTCTAATCAGGATTTATACGCAGATTCTACATCTGGAATGTTCTATTTAGTGAATTCAAAAATTCATTCAGTTCGTCTTTGAGCAATCTTGGATTTGTCCAGCTATATACGCGATCAGATCATCTTCAAAAACTTTCGCATATCTGTTACTGGAATCACAGTTTAGACCAAACATTCTAAGAATTTTTGCTGTGAATATGTTGAAGAATATGGGAGAATTAACCCTCTCTTATCGGACTCCTTCTACAATAGGAAACGCCTTAGTTGAATGTTGATTCCATCCCAAGTCTTCAAGGAGCTTCTGTGTAGCATATTGTGGAAAAGACAAAGTAACCAGTCACTGAAGTTTGCTTTTTTCAGGACATGGATGAGGTCTGTTAGCCATACAGAATCGAAGGCCTTTTCTTGGTCAATAACGGCGTATATTAAAAAAAATTTTGTTTTCGTTTTCTTCATAGATTTTCATGTTTTTACTATTTTTATATTGATTGGAGCAAAAAAAATTTTTTTTATATGTCCTTTTGGGTCTGCAATGCCATAAGGGCGTATATTTTAAGATACGCCTTTATGGTTTTAGTAACGGGATATTCAACATTATAAAAAATACTAATTAAGTGAATACTTACAAATATTCATTCCTTAGGTGATGGTTTTCGAATTTATCAATTGAGCTGAATAGTTTATTTCTAGTCAGGACATTTGGCCAAAATTGAAATATAGGCGGCCAGAAATAGAATTCCGTTTCATTAATAGGATGATTATAACTTATTATAAGTTTTTTTCTCAACGTCTAAATAGTATTTAATGTAATCGTGAATACAGATTCTGCAAGCGGTGGGCAAAGAAAATCTTCAAACCAAATTCTTAGTTTTTCAATGAAATCCAGATGATCCTTTATATTGTCGAAACCTATAAATCATGAGCTAACATGTAGCAAATCATCAGTAATCAATAATATCAACGACAAGTTACCTTATTATGAATAGTCACCTGAAAATTCTTTGAAACTAACTATTACTATTTCATGAGTGTTGGTCAGAAAATCTTTGATGTCATAAATAATACCATTAAGAGGTCGAATGGGGAAAGAGCCATGACAAACCCAGTATTTCTTGGGACTATTAATTTTACATGGTCTGATATCTAAATAACGAGAAACAGAAACCAACTGGTCAAATACATCGCCATCCTATGACAAAGGTTGTGATTAAATACTACAGTAATAAAGGCTTTAAATGAGTGTTAAAATTTAAAATTCGACATCTTGAATTAAAATAATAGCAACTTATAAATAATGCAATAGATTACTTAACACGTAATCTCCACATAGATAACTTATTAATAAGTCGTAAAGGAGGATGGCCTAAAGCGGGTAAGCTAACGAAGAGACCGAGAAGTTTTAGTTTTTCTTCGGCTTACTAACGAATATTATTCTATCCGACATAGTAGTGATCGAACTTCAATATTAGATAGGAATATTGTCTTAGTTTGGGCCTAAGACTTTTTTGTCAATAAAAAATAAAAACTGTTTAAAAACTCGCTTTGCCCTACCCCTTAGCCCAAAGCGGATAAGCACTACAACAAATAAATGAATCTAATGATAAAACTAAATTTGATAATAAAATTGTGTATTTAGCTAATATGAAAAAAAGATTTTTAAGCATTCAAATAATGATCTTACTTTTATTCCATTAATTTTAAGCAAAATAACCATTTTTCTATTGAAATTGATAATAAGTTTTCAATCAAAAATGTATTTCCGCTTTTTTCTTATATTTAAGTATTACTTGATAATATTGTATGACAAAATAAAGATAGAATTGAATCAGAGCAGCGCAAGTAGGTACCCACTTTGCCTTACCCGCTATGCCCCAGTACACGTTTTTTTGCTAAACAATTGTAAAATCAAAAATACAAAGGGAACCGTCCGAACTTGTATCGTCCTTTAGAGTTAAATGGTACCAAAATAATATGATTTCATCAATATTATCATGAGTGTAATAGTGTTCGAATCATCTAATGACACATTCCATTCGTAATTTTAACAAATTTAGCAATTTCTTTATTTTGTATTTTGTTACTTTCTGTCAAAATTCGAACACTCAATCAGAACTTTCAAATACTCAAGAGTGTTCCCATGATCACTACAAATGCATACCTTGACATTCGCACTCAATGTCACAATAAAACAGCACTTACCCCTTTAGGCTACCTTCTCCTATGTAACGTAAAGTTCATAAATATGTATCAAAATTCAGGCAAATATGGTATATCAAATATATCATAAAGCTCAGTAATTATACCTCATACATTCAGATAGTATATTGAAAAATTAGAATAATGCTTTGAAAAGGTTCCTATAAATTTCTCTTCGTGTACCTGAGTGATAGTGTATCTTTGAATTAATGATTGAGGTATTAAACTTTCATATGATCCAGAATTATGAGTACCTGGTAAAAATAAACTGCCTATTGTCATATTTCCAAAAACTTCCTTGTGCTTATACATCCAATCGGGATGAGTTGATAAACAACTTACTTTTCTATATTTTCCATCACGAATCCAAGAACCGTAGTACCCTGATAGTGAAAGTTTTCATTAGAAGATAATTGAAAACAGAAAGAATCAATTATCTTTAAGAATGATTATACAAATATACATTACCTACACACTGTTCCTCATAAGTTTTTTCCAATGAATACAATGCACGTTCTGGCGATATCTTGGTTTTTACAAAACCGGTCTTATTTTGGGGTGCGTAAATAAAAAAGAATTTCGAACCATGAGAAAGTGGATGCCCATAGTGCAATCCCACAATGTCACTATTTTTGAAGTTTATATTGTTCCAGTAAATTACTATCTGTCCTTTAATTAATTGACTATTTAAAGGGGTGTAGAATAATATTATTTGAGATGATGAGAAGTCATTTTTCAAATAACTGATCGAAAGTGATATATTCATAAGATTAAATGCAACAAAGATTAGATTTTTCAATATTTTTAAAATCATAGTGGTTCTCAAAATATAATCGTCACAATTCTTTCATTGTTGTTTACTTGGTGAAAAAAATAAAGCTAGTGTTATCTTCTCTCACCGGACGTAATCATTTTTATGAATTAAATTTTATTCTTTTTACGATTATTAAATAATTGATCGTAATTTTCAACATTAAATTAGTTTTATTTATTGGTGTTTTTTTGATCAATTTTTATTTGCCCCGTTTATCAAATTTTGTAATAATAAATAAATAAAAAAAAAAAAAAAAAAAAACAATAATCGGCGTTTTTATCGGTCAAACATTTTTAATTATTGAAAAAACAAAAAGTCAAAAGTTCAAGCTTTGAGAACTTTTAACTACCCGAGAAAAAATGAATTTGCCTAATCATATATATTTATATGTAAATTTTTAGATAAAATATAGATATATAGAATTGTTGCATTGTACAACAGTAAGAACTGCTTTTTACAATTTTTTTATCACAATATTACTGCCTCTCTCTATTTTACGGCGTTCAAGTTTATCCTGCATTCAAATTTTTCCTGCCTTTTATTAAAAAAAAAAAAAAAAAAGAGTGTGTGTACTTATGTACATACGTTAGAAGTTACACTTCTTTGGCGTATGGAAAAAAAATAACTAAAATGCAGTAATGATTAACGATAAATATTAAAATTAATCACAAAGATTTTATTGAAATAAATAAATAATAAATTATTAGTAAATACTATCACCGTCGTATATGAAATTGATTTAATAAAAACACCAAAATAATATTTATTTATTCACACTATTTAATTGTACTGTTACGAAACACGTGTTCTAAATATAAAAATACAAGAATATACTACTTGAACATAGTTATCGATTTTCATGCCACCTAGAACTAACTTCACGATGTAGAATTTAGGTGTCTGTGTGCGCGCGCATCGTAAAAATTTACTCATCATTTTTCTTCATGGCGCCAAAAAAAGTATAACTTAAAAAAAAAAAAAAAGGAATTTATAATAACTGCGTATCTCTTGCGGCTGTGGATCGACTTGTGCTTCCTGTACTACATTTACCTTATTTCTTACCTTTTTCTAATGGCTGTTGGAATAGTGACATGGGGAAACCACAGAGAAAACCCATGCCAGTGCAAGTTGGCTACCGGAGCGACTCCCGACGGTTGTCGTTGGAACTATTCGAACAACGGTACGACAAAAATTTGTGACGAAATATAAAGACTGATATTTTTTATGAAATGGCGTCTTAGAAAAATTAAAGAATAAGTATATTCACTCGATTAAATTTGATTTTCAAGAAACTTTTGTATTTATTTTTTATTAATGACAATACAATAAATAGATGAAAAAAAAAAAAAGAAATTCGTGCTATTTTCGGTGGAGTGCATTGCATCAATTACATCATCATATAAAAATAATATATAACATATATTACAAATAAAATGAATGTAAAAAACTACTAAAATACTTCATTAAAAAATTAATGATAATAATAATAACAATAAAGAGTCATCTGTACAATTATAATTATTAATAAAATAAATACGAGTTAAATAAAAAGACACGCCGGGATTAAAATCATTGATTTAAATCTAGATGATTGTAGAAAAAGTAATTATAATTACTTTTGGCTTGCATGTCTTAAATAATTAAATCGAAGTCATTTTTAGCGATCCTAAGACGGATTTTAATAACTGAAGTCGAGCATAAATATAATAAATATTTATTTGTTTATTTTGATTATTAAATATGTTATTTGTTTTCATTTCTATAGTCTTTAGTAGTTTGTTGAACTGCTGCTAGAACTAGCAGATGCTGACGAGGATGAGCTTAATGGGGCACCGTAAGAGTTTGAGCTACCGCTATTGCTACTTGGCGCGTAGTAATTGTAAGCAAGATTTTGGGCTGTTTCGCCATTGCTTGGTGTCCAGACACGTGAGTAAGGACCGTTTCCGTCCCAGGTATTCACTGGTTCGTATCCAGATGTCGTTGATGGTGCAGGGGGCGCTCCGTAAGTTCCAGCTGGTGCAGGCTCCATTGTCATTCCTTGGTACAAAAAATTCATCACATTTTGTAAGTTTTTTATTTATAAAAATTTATTAAGATTTTTTGTTTTATTATTTAGCTGGAAATTTAACCCAAAATTGATTTAATTACAATAATTACAAAAACTATAGTTTTATATTAATTAAGAAATAATAGTTTAATTAATAAGAAAAAAAAAATTAACCAAACACAAATTAGTAATATTC
The DNA here is from genome assembly GCF_013202065.1 of Cotesia typhae. Classification (NCBI taxonomy): domain Eukaryota; kingdom Metazoa; phylum Arthropoda; class Insecta; order Hymenoptera; family Braconidae; genus Cotesia; species Cotesia typhae. Next base: position 2,293,986 of record NW_027423752.1, read on the forward strand.
GAATCCCACTTTTATCAATTTAAAAAATTTTGTTTTTTTCTTCACTAAATCTTGAAAATTTTTGCTTACCCAAAAAAAGTTCGTATTTAAACAAATCCATGATACTAATGGAAAAATTGTTTTTTAAGAATTTTTTTTATATCAAAGAAAAATTAGTGCAATTAAAAAAATTTTATTTATAACAAAAAAGTTTACGCTCTAAATTGATAAAAAAATTTGATTGGCACAAAAAAGATTCTTGAGATGAATAAGTCAGATTGTTTATTCAAAATAATGAAAATGCAACAATATCGAACAATAATAGATCTGAATCGGTGACGTAAGCCAAGTGGTCTAAGGCGTATGACCTGTAGAGCACTTGGACTGACTCACCGGCCAGACGTGGGTTCGAATCCCAAGCTGGACTTAGAAACCAGCTTGGTTAAGATTTTTACAACCCAAAAAGACCCCAACGTACTACTTCCAACAGTTAAAAACGGCGATATGACCACAGTACTCTAAACCAATTCTAAATAATGATTAATTAATTAATTAAAAAAAAAAAAAAAAAAGTAGCTCTCAAATTTTTTATGCCCGTGAATCTTTTTTAAATATTAAAAGTATTTTTTTTTAATTGAAATCTTGATCTGTTAAAAATTGAATATTTTAACTTCTATCCAATTTTCAATGACATTATTTTTCATTAAAAAATTTTTTCTAACACAACAAAGTCTTCAAACTTGATTTATAACGTTTCAATTATTTATTAATAATGACGTCATGAGCTATAGATTCAGTGACATCGCTATCTATGAGTCAAGTTAAGTACTACGTACTATTTGATTGCATGGTAACAACAGACTTCTGATTAAAGAAAATGTCACGATATCGTCAACATTAAAAATAAATTTTTTTATAATTTTAGTAATCACCACAAAGTGTAAGTAGTAGATGATTATTTATGCTTATGTTATAATTCACTTGTGTCAAGATTATCAAAATTATAAAGATAAATGCGTAAGTAAACGAAAATTATTTCTTTGCTTATCCCGCAAATTTTTCAACAAAATATAATTCTATTAGATTGAAATATAAAAAAACTTTTTGAAACAATCGTAACACCTCCCATGATGTTTTTAAAATTGATAAGAGCCGGACCATTAAGTTTACACATAAAAAATCTTCTTTTCACTTAATTATAAATTTTCCATCACAAATTTTTATGAGAAAAAAAAATCAAAAAACACTCACCCATTGGAGGTGTCATACCGCCTTTCTTGAAGAACTGAACAGCAATAAATCCAACGACAAGTATAATCGCCAATTTAGATAAAATCAAAGCTTTCATAGCCTTGAGTCCAATGAGAGCAACAAAGATCGGCATCAAGGCCTTGAACTTCAGCTTGAGAAGAAGCAAAATTGGCAGCAGCAATTTCTTCTTTAACAAACCACGTGCTTGAGAAGTTGCCTCTTCATTATCTTGAAACTCGATATCCAAATCGGCGAGACTTTTTCCCGGTCGGTACTTTAATTTCGCGTCTACAAACGGCAGATTGACACCGTATTCAAAACTTTTCAAGTATTTCGCAGTTCTGACGATTAAGGCTTCGTCGACGGATTCTAGAGAACGCGCCTCGGTCGTGGTGCCTAACTTATCGTCCAGGTACTCAAGGACCTCCTGTTTCAAACACCCGGTCCATGATTCAGCTCCGATACACTGGTTGACCGATTTCGTTATGAAATCCGGCCTCGAAGCTGATGATAATCCACATGCCGACAGTAAAAATACGGAGATGCTAATCACTGATACAAAACGCATTTTTAATTGGTAATTATTGATTAATTGATAGTAATTAATAAATTATTAAATAAATTAGTCGATTGTGTCCGGTCCAATGGCACGCAATCGACGATCAAACTGCGACTGACGGAGGAGTGGCACGTCCCTTTTATTTAATTTCGAACCGCAGTATCTATGTTATTCGGTCGCACATGCTATGAATTTATTATAAAAAGAAAATTTAATATTTAAATTTGACTCGCATAGAAAAGGCGACGAGTTAGTCCGTAATTTGCCGCCTTACTCCGTGCCAGCCGATTTATTTGCAATTATTCATATGCGTATCTATACACACTGGATATTAGTTATGTTATTGGTTCATATAAGTTGATGAGTCGATCAGTATAGTGACGTTTGTTTTATGCTGCACGTTTATTGTATTGTGGCATTCACTTGTAGCCGTACCGGGAAACGGAACAACTCGATCATGTTGGTATGTAATACGATGGTGACTGTATGCTAATAAGTAATCAGCTATGTCGGTTCAACTACCATAGGGTCATATCGTCATCATCATCATCATCATCACTGTCAATGTCATTGTAATTTGATAGTTTTTAAGTTTAATTTTGTTTCTCATTTTAGTAATGAATAATGCACACTGATAGAAGGATTTTGCGTGCCAAAAGGTAAAAAGGCGCATAGCAAAGTCTACGCCCTTTTAGCTTTGCAAAACTAATATGGCACATCATTTTTTTCATCACGAATCGACTGGTTGATATATTTTTCGCCTGAAAATAAAGTATTGATTTTTTAAAGCTGAAAAGGCGTATGTCTACAATTATACGCCCTTTCAGCTTTAGAAGTTTAAAAATTTAATGACCTAAAGCTAAAAGGGCCTATAAATTTTTCTTCTAAGCAATTCATTGAAATGCATATTTTTAGCCTGAAAATAAAAAAAAAAAACGGTAGAGTCAAAGAGGAGTATTCTAATTATACATACACTCTTTTAAAATTACAATTAAAAATAGTTTCAAAAAATTGCTAATTATGCGTGATTGTATTAATTTACTTAAAAATTATTTAAATCCCATTAGTTTTCGATTAATTTATTTATCCATTACTTGTATAAAAACAGTTTAGAAATATTTTTTCAATATTGTTTAAGTACTTAACACTCGATCCTCTCCTTTTTTTCGCGTCGCACTCACTGCAAGAAATGGTACTATTTTTGTTGCACTCATGATTATAAAGCTATTGCAGTTTTATGTTTTTCTTTTTAATAAATGAGAATTTCGAAAAAAAAAAACGCTCTGGCATAAAATAGATAATTAAAAAATCTATTACGTAGCAGAGTGTTTTTTTCAAAACTCGTCTTTGTCTAGGAGAGAAATATAAAGCTGCAATCATAAGGACTGGCTGTAAGGAAATTTTTTTATTTCATGTCTTGTGAAGCTATTGATCAAAATTTTTTATAAAAATTCAAATTTGTTCCATGCGCTCTTTTAGCTTTAGGCACTATTTTTTTACAAGCTAAAAGGGAGAATGTTAAGTTACGCCCTTTTTGCTTGAGGATGCTCGAATTTTTTTTTTTTATTTAAGATCTTTGCGTTTTAACTGATTTTAAGATCAGTTAAAACACATGCGCCCTTTTAGTGTATGTGTGTGTGGCCGTATGTAAACTTCTCATAACTTTTGAAAGGCTTGATCGATTCTATCGCGGTTGGTGCCATTCGAAGGGTCTTGACCAAACTTAAATTTTGAATATAATTGGGATCGATTCAAACAGGAAAATTTTGAGAAATCTGAAAAAAACTACAAAAAAAAATTTTTTTCAAATGTGGTTTTCTTAGAATAACTTTTAAACGGCTTCACCGATAAATTCCAAAAACTAATCAGCTCTTAAACTCAAAAAACCACGTCGATCGCTGTTAGCCCGGTCAAAATCGATTGATTCGTTCGTGAGTTATCGTTGTCGAAAGAAAACCTAAAAAAGTGTTTTTTTGTTATTAATTCGAAATTTACAATTTAATCTTAAACTAAGCCGATACAAACAATACTTCAATAATTTGTGTTAATTTTATAAATAATTGTTTGTATAAGTTAAAATATTCTAACCCAAAGTTGAGTAAGTTGAGGTTATATACGTGTTTTACAAATTAAAGTAAATTTTAGACTTATGAATTTATTTTAAAATCACCTAAAGATGCCATGAGACCTTATGGCGAAACGTAGTATGAACAAATAATAAAAAATTAAGTCTAAAAAAATTTGGATCGGAAATAACGGCCTTGTATGACAAACCTATTTATTAAATTAAAAACCACCGTTCTTCACATCATCAAGTTATTGAACATTCTTACGAATGTTATATTTGAAGCATAAAAAAAAATTATCAAATTTATCCTAATGATCACATATAGCTGTCATTATACTAGCAAATTATGTTTGAGGTACCCACGGATAACAAGCGTAATCGATGACCTTAATATCTTTATAAATATATGGATAAAAAACGGTAAATGTATATGATTTTTTATGCTAGATGGATCCGAATTTACAATCGCTGAATAAGTAGCTTGTATTTTCTCTGTGTGATAGACTTGGCTAATTCGTTAATATTAAAGAATTTAACCCATGAGAAAGAGCCGAAAGTTGCCGGGATAGGTTCTTAAGTGAAACCACAATTTTGTTTGATTTGATAAATAATATGAAAAGAAGATACTGTTTGTCGGGTGGTATTTTCGTTTATTGTGTACCTAACGGTTGTTTAGTAATAACTGGAATTTTATATGGTTAACCTTGTATTTATATTTGAATTAGTTGGAATTTTAATATCGCTACATTCTTACCTATGAGAAAATATTTTTGTGTATTTATACCAGAATTTCTTGGATAAAATTTGATTAATGCATTAGTACACCATGAAGCAATAATCATTTGAGATCTTGAAACAATTATTAAAAGAAAAAAATAATTTCAATTTGTTATTTTATTTCTTTTTTTTTTTTTTTCAATTGAATACCATTTTTATCCCTTTTATTTAGTTAATAAGTATCGCTCTCAATTGTAAATGTTATAAAATGTAACAAAAATAGGAAAAAATCTGATTTCTTATTAATTTTTGATCCGATCGCTAATAAACTTCACAAGATCACCCGCTGGAACGTCTGTGAAGTTAGCCTTTACACAATCCAGTATTGACCGACAATTATGAAGAGTAACTAATTACCAAAAAATTTATCACAACAAATAAATTTTTTTGCTTGAACAATGATCAAAATACTGATGGTCAACGTTTGACGAGTCAATGCCAGTATTGCAGACGTCCCATTGGGCTAAGTAGACTGTTTAAAAATTTCGTAAAAATCCCTTCAGTATTTTTGGAATTCTTAGGGAATATACATATAGACATTGATCTTTACATATATCGATAAATTAAAAACCAGAAGCGTTAGATAATAATATTTTTGTTTAATTAGAAGAATTATATTAATTAAAATTCTACGAATGATTCACGTTTAGCCTAAAAATTAAGGTATCCACGGGTAATAAGGCCTGTCGGGTAATAAGGTCTAAGTGATAGAAATGCTATTTAAAATAACCGCTTCCGCTAAAAACTTCTCTAGTAGAAGCGTTTAGCATAGAAATGCCGCTACAAGTTTATAGAGTCCCGATACAACGTTCCTTATCTTCTATATTTCATCATCCGTCATATGCTAAAGTAGCGCAGAACAATTCCTAAAAAACGATTTGAGTGAATGGTAAACATTTTTTATAATTTTATATTTAATAATTTAAAATCATTGTTCTAATTTTTATCAACATCTTAAAAAGTATTGTTGCTCAATTTAAGTGATGATTGATCTCTAATACCAATTTTATCAAGTATAGTATAAATATTTCCAGTATGTATAACTCGCAGGCCTTATTACCCTATCGTAGTAAAATAAGGCCTATTCGCAAGGTTTTTTAAAAAATTTAATTTTGTGTTGGTTTATGGTAAAAATTACCATTACTCCATTATATTTTATGGCTAATGTATTAATTTAAAAATTAATGATACATTGCGATAATTAAATGCAATATTTTCGATTTTTTTCAAAATTTCTCTTAACTAGGTCTTATTATCCGCCGGTACCTTATGTCGACAAATTAAAAACCAGAAACGTTCGATAATATCATTATATTTAATTAAAAGAACAACATTGATTGAAATTCTACGATTGATGCACATTTAGCCTGTAAAATTAGTTTTTTATTTTTATTTTGATGATCCTGGCTAGAACACTAAGATCATCTTATTAAATTACTGTATTATCAACGGGCTTTGATAAGTGTGTTAATTGTCAAATCAATTAGATACCTCGTTTACTCAAAATTAGGAAGATACCTACAGATCAAGCAAATAACAGTGTGCTAATAAAATTGACCACGTACTTTCCTTTTCATCAAATTCTCCACGGTACTTAAGTTTGATTGATGTCAGTTATTAATTTTTTTAAAAGTGATCTACCAAAGTCATTGAACTATCCTTGAATTGTTGACATCCTCACCCGCTTTCACAAGCACGCTTCGCAAATTGCTTTACTTAAATTAATATTGCTCTCGATAAAATTACTCGCATGCAAACAATGACAATTGAGCGAAACCTGCTCCATTTTTCAGTATGCTAATTTCTTATCCTATCTTGTTATAATGAAATAAAAAAAAAAAAAAAAAAAAAAAAACATAAAACGAATGAATATCAAGTCAATAACATAAATAATTTATTAAATACATAAATTATAATACAAAGTATCATCTAGTCAGTAAAAAAATCACCGGAACCTCCAAAAGCGAACTCATGCTTCTGGAGCGTAGGCAGCGTATGCGAGATGTTGAGCTGCCGCTTGATCATCAGCTTGATCACTGAATCCTCGGTACTGGGCCTGGTACTCCCAGGGTCCGTGGGCAGAAATGGGGGCAGAGTGACTGTCAGCTGCAATCTTCTTGCACAATTGGAAGATGGCCAATCCAACAGAGACGACGAAGCTGAAGAAAGACAATTGAAGGGCGTTCCATGCCTTGAGACCGAGCACACCTATGGCCAATGGGATCAGAGTCATCGCCTTCAGCAGGACAAAGACCATGATGGGGATGATGACTTTCTTCAATTTGGACCTTCTGGCTTCTTCGACGGCTCTTCCTTGGCCGAACTTGAGGTCAAAGCTCAGCTGGTCGTTTTCGATGTTTCTAGCGCTGACTTTGATGGCAGCGTCGAGAGGCATTTTGAAGGTCACGTCGTGGGAAACAAGATAATTTTGCACGGTATCAATGAATGACGATTCACTGCGTGCGGTTTCTTCAACTGGTTGGGAGTTACGCGTCACTTCAATGGCGTCTGATACCTGGAATCAATTTGACAGATGCTGGATTAGTAAGAAGGGATGCCTTTGATCAACATTAAGAAAAAGAAGAGCAAGCGACTTACCTTGAAATTGTCTTTGCGAAAAATTTGGTCGAGCAGATTGAGAACTTTGAATTTCATGCAAGCCATGTCATCGTTGTTGCGTGCACAATCGGATTTTGTTTGCTCAACGATAGAATCCATGTTTGAACTTTTCCAGGCTTCGATTTTCGCGGGTTGGGCAGCAGCCAACGCCACAACTACTGTCAGCACTACAATAAACTTATTCATTGCTGATAATATTGATTTGAGTTACGATATCAATAAATCGGATCCAATTGGCGGCGATAACTGAAGGCGACGATAATTGTCAACGGTAGTTCTGCAACTGATGCCGGTTGATCGGGTAAGTGACTATTTATACGTACCTATACTCTGTATACGGATAGTCCTCATGAGTTATAATATGTGCCCCTTCTTTATTCTACCGAACGAATTTTCTTTTCATTCAGTATGGTCTTCGATTATCGAGGTCTCTTTGTGCATGATTTGACTGCTGATGAGTTGAGAACAGGTCGATGAAATGGAGTAAAATACTTTTGTTGTCGGAAGAACAAGGTATGCCCGAGTTTAGTCGTTCATTGTAGTCGAGGTTGTGTATGGTATGCTATTACTATACTCACCCTAATACACCAGGTGAGTTATAGTGTCACCAGACTTATTATATATGCGAGACGAATTGATAACGACCTTAGGAGAAATTTTTTTACGGTTGTTGTTCATTAATTGATCAATTAATTATTATAATTATTTCTATTTTGCAAATTTTATACAGTTCAATGATTATTGTTATAAATTAACTAATATGAAAACCATTTATGAATATTTTAATTATATTCGGATTGAAAAAACATAATTTTACTCTGCATTAAAATTTTTAATGAAAAATGAGTGAATTACATAAATTATTATCTACTGTACACTAAAAGAGTTAATTGAAAAAATCATTTTATTACAATTCAACTTTAGAATTTAAATCTTTTCGCAAATAGTATTTTTTTTTTTTTTTTTTTTTTTATTGGAAGATAAAAATTACAATAAAATGGCGTTTGGGTAGTCCCAATGCTGCCATTGCAAATTATATTTATTTTAATACGATATGAACACCCCTTGCGTTTCAAGTAATGAAATCCCATAATAAAATTGAGATGAAATGTATGTGGCATCAAACTATTCGTAACGTGATTGGTCGAATATATCATGAGCATGAAAATATATATAAACGCTATAGTAAGGCGCGCGCTTGCGCGCGCAAATTTGAATTCTAGTCATTAAAAAAACTGATGAACTATATTACCGGCAGTTAATAAGCTTTGCAAAAATTGAGTATAGTATGAGCTGACTTCAAGCTGGATTTAGAAAACGAATGATCATATGGCTGCTGAAGGGACACAAAAATCTCAAGCTGATAGTCGAAATAAATATATTTTAATTAAACAAAACAGTATTAGGACGTAATTTGCAATAACACTATCTGAAAAAGACCAAAGAAGAAATTTAAAAAAAAAATTAGGAAAACGGTTGACCCTTAAGGCCATCTCTGCAACTTCCCGCTGATTTAATACTTAAGCCCTAGAAATTGCATTTACTATGTTTTTCAGTAATAATAATTTTCGCATCATTTTGGGCTCTCTGAGCTCAAGAATCTGATAAAGGTTTGATAAAACACTATTTTTTGAATTTTCAAACCACAATAACTTTTGAATTAATTAACCGGTTTTCACACGACTTACGGCATTCAACGCAGTTTTTTAGGCCTTGTAAAGGATCTTCAAGTTTGAATTGATCGAACCAGGAATTTCGAAGTAATTTTGAAAAAACACTTTTTTTGGTTTTCTTTCGACAACGATAACTCACGATTGAATTAACCGATTTTGACCGGACCGGCGGCGATCAACGTGATTTTTTGAGGTTAAGAGCTGATTAGTTTCTAGAAGCGATCCGTAATGACGCTTATAAATTATTCTAAAAAAACCACATTTGAAAAAAATTTTTTTTAATTTTTTGTGGGTTTCTCGGAATCTACTGGTTTAAATCGGTTCAAATTCACAGGAAATCTAAGTTTGATGAAACTCTTAAAAACAACCTCAAAACATCCGCATCCGTTGAAAATTCGATTTTCGAAAAACGGGGTAAAACCAATAACTTTTCGACTTTTGAAAATTTTTGGCAGGAAGTTAAAAATTAGTAGATTTCACCCCTAGGGAGGGGAAGTAAGAAATGTATCAGATCACATGTTATAGTCGACCGAGGCGAAGCCGAGGTTGACTAGCATGTCGATACTGCCATCCTAATACGTCGTATTCCACATTTAAAAAATTTTACAGCAGACGGTAAGAACGATTCATTTTTAACGTTGATTAAATGGGATTCGACTGACGAAAATATTTATTTAAAAATTGTAATTGAACTATTTGACCTTTAAAATTTCAATACGACTTGCATAATATTGTTATGACTCCATTTTTCATAAAAAGTCAATTTGCCAAATTTTGTGGGATACGACGTATTAGAATGACAGTATCATTTTTAGTCGATCCAGCCATCATTTTTCGATCAATCAATATAATTTTCATTTCGTTTGTTTGGATATTATAATTGCTAGATGCTACTTATAGGAAGTGTGGCAAAACCGAAAATTTGTTTTTTAGACGTTCGTAGAACAAACCTACTAGTCTAGTCAACAAGAGTAAAAAGTGCGACTACGTCAATGACCGCAACTAAAATTATGATCGAGGTGTCATTGGAGATGAAAAGTTATAAAGGTATATTTTACGGTTTATCCCATGTTATACAAAAAATTTATTAAAAAGTCCTAAACAAGTAAATTTAAAAAAAGAGGAGGTCTGACTTATCTGCTACTCAATTGGTACATCGAATTAAGTTTTCCATGAAGATAATAGATTTAAATAAACCAAATGATCATCAATTTGACTTTGGAATATGTTTGAAGCTGCTTTTAGAGTATCGGACAAAAAAAAATAAACTTAGGGGTGAAGGGGGTCAATTGAACCAAAAAAAGTTAAGTAATTTTATACTATTCGAATTGAAACTAAATAACAATTTATTTTTTCTTGGAATGGTAGTTTATTATGTCTACCATTATTATTATCAATACATAAACTAGTCAATAAACAACATGAACTTTTAAAAATTATTAAATTATTCAAACGCGTCAAATGGTTCAATTAACCCCCGCTTGGGGGCAATTGAACCACATCTTGGGGTCAATTGAACTAATAATATTCAAAACTCAAACCCGAACTTTTAAGAAATAATATATTAATTGTTACTTGTTAATATTACTGTTGCACCGTTTTAATGCACAGATATTATATTAAATAAATTAAAAATCAATTTAAAAATAATTTTCATTATAAATTTAGTTCATCAAATTGTTAGGTTATTTCCCTGAGTTTTTTCACGTAGAGTCAAGATGCGCGCGTATGTCCTATGCTTCTCCGTATGGTTCAATCATCCCCGGGACTGCTGGTTCAATTGACCTCATATAATTTTATAACAATTAATAGTAAATAATAAATAAATAAACTATTATATCGCTATAAACAAAGTTGAGGATTATAAAGTATAAGTATATACAACGACTTTAATTCAAACTTTATCAATTAATTCAAAAATTGAAATATTATTAAACAATTTGTCACCAGCCTAAAAATACAAAAAATTCAATTTTTCAAAATATATTAATCGCAATAATTTCAAATTTTGATAATATCCGAGTTTAACATATTAGAATATAATTCTAAGAGCATGAAGTGTCTTTTCAATTTTTTCGATTTTTTAATTCGAATAGTTCAATTGCCCTGTGTAAATTGTAATAGTGTAAATTGTAGTTTGTTTCATAAGTTGTGACCTGGATTTTATGAAATTGACATACGATGTATTATCCGGAACTTGTTCAAAGATAAACCTGTAAAAGTAGCTATTTGTCTATATTTTTGAAAATTTAACAGTTAAAAAATAATTTGGAGAATTGTAAAATCTGAATTTGATAACGCATCCAATGATAACTAATCTTTTAAACATCAAGACACATTTTACGATATTAAGTTATCACTTAGTTTCAATTATTAAAAAAATACTTCTCAAACACTCATAACTTTCAAATTAATGATCTGATTTCACTTATCTCCAAACTTGATCAAAATATTCGCTCATTGAATAAATGGCTTTTTACTGTCATCCATTGAGAATTTTAATTCAAACGAATAACTCACGAAAAATTTCGGTGTCTTTTCGACTAATGAATATGCGCTAGAGTAAAAAAGGTAGACATAGTAAGACCCAAAGCAGTCTGAAAGTACTACACAGAATATAAACTAATTTTCTTCAGTTTCAGAATTTGGCATTAAAATTCATCAATATACCGCAACAAGAATAAATAAGAATATTAATTAAGTCACTTCATGTCTGAAGAAATTTCACTTCTTCAGTTTAAATTTAAAGTAACTTTCGATTTTTCATCCAATCATCAGAAGATCGCTTATAAGTATTTCTAATTCTCATTATTTTTTCTAATAAAGTTAAAAAAATTAAAATATTCTTATGAGACATATTAGAAATTTTTTACGTACATCATGAATTAAAAATGAATAGCTTAAGAAATTATTCTAGTTTTGGCTCTCAAAAAAAATACTTCTAATAATTTTTTATTGAAACACTACCAAAGATATTGATAAAAAGTTTATTTAGCTCCAAAAATACCATTTCGAAAATCATTAAAAAAAAAAAAAAAAAAAAAAAACCTTTATATTTATAGTTTTATACAGTTTTTATATTAATGATGATAATAATAATAACAATAATAATAATAAATAAAAAATAATAATAATAATCATATTGGGTTTTGTGTTTTAGATAAGCCGTTATCATCGTTGCCAGTAACGTATCGACTTTTTTGAGGAGCTCCATTTATTCGTTGTTTACTAGTATAAAAAGTGTAAAAAGAATATATATACTTGATGCGCTGAATAAACTGTTACACACCTCATAAGCGAAGTGGGTGAGGTTGTGCTCTACACCCGTCTTATAAAAATCAAGCGATTTCTTGAACTAAAATTGTCTCTATTTATTTTTTATCGCACCTGTAGAACTATATTTACACCTCAATTTCATGAAAAAACACAAGTTTCAACACTTATGACATTTTTAAAAGAAGTTTGCTTTTTCATAAATAAAAATAATGTTTAAAAAAATTACTACAGAACCTTTCTTTTCTGGGTGAGCAATGGCGCAAAAAATTTAAAAGTATTTGTATTTTAATCAATTTTATTGTGGAAAATGAGATTATGAGGGGCGCAATTTTGAATTTTCCAAACTTTTTAACCAATATCTACGCAATTATTTAAAACAAAAAAAACGTCCATTTTTCAAACATCTAATCCAAAATCATCCAAAAAAACCGATAAATTATTTTTTTATTCTCACATGTAGTTTGATATGGCCATATATGATCAGATCAGGCGATATATATTTACACATGGCTATAAATAATTTTTTTTTTTTTTTAGTTATTATTTCAACAGACAGACGTGTAAGAAATATAACTACTTATATTAATTAAGACTTATAGTGTTATTTTTATACTTTTACGAGTGTGAAAAATGTATTTTATTAAAGTTAATTTAATAAAAAAAAAAAATTGTTTGCAACAGAAAAACTTCAAAAAAATTAAAACTTCTCTACATTAATTTCATTAAAATTATTTAAGAATTTTTTTTTTTTTTTTTTTTTTTTAACAATTCAAATCAAGAAAAATTTGATAACACGGAGCTTGAAAAAATCGTAAACCAAAATTCCGTTACCCTAAGCTAAAACTACTGAAGGAACATCTTGAATTAAACGAACCGAGACAGCTTGAATATATTTCTCCAGAATACCAGGCTAAATTAGCTAGGCATCCATGTAATAACTAAAAAAAGTCACGTTCAATATCAGCCGGAAGTGCATTAACCACATATGAAATCGGTATCATCAAGCCCGTGACACTGAAACGCTTCGGCAAGTCTAACAATAACTACATTAAAAGTCGAATAATAATATATTCATATCACGAGCGACACTTTCAACACGTCCATTCTTATTCGCGTACACGTGAACCCGTTAATTTATCATACTAATTTTTCTGGGTTAAATTTAATCCACCCTGGCTCTCCTCAAGCCGCGTTACAATGATCGCATTGCTGAATAAATTCCTTCATTATTTTAATTAGCATGCCTATTTTGGTCCCCAAATCTCTCCAAATGGACAATTAACAGCAATTATCGTCATTCAGCTCAGAATCTTATCACCTAACGACTTAGCATTCCTCCTGATCAGCAACTACGATGTTTAATGTAGGTCATCTCAATTATCTTACGCTAAAATATTCAGGCCAATGACATACGTAAACAATAACGTGAATAATTTACTGGTCGTCGACACACTGAGCCTTTCCATTGTCCTTGACTTTGACAACAACTTTTCCTCTGTTCCAGAATACTAAATAAATCGAAAGTTAAAGCCTAAGTTTTTTATATTCAAATTTTATTCATAAAAAATAAATAATTACACTATATTCGATAATTAACAATAAATAATCAATAAAATTGCTGCTAAAGATTTCAAATTCCTAGTTCTAGTTCCTGTATCCGCTGTAAGGCCCATTGGCGTTAGCGTCCCAATGAGGCTGGGCGTGTTCAACAGGTGGGTGTCCATAGTGCACCACTTCGTAAGCGACTTTGGGCTTGGTCAACTTAAAGATCATCATCGCTCCGCTGAGTACCAACGAAAGAAGGCCTAAAGTTAAAGCTTTCCAGGTTTTCAGGGCAATTAGAGCAAATGCGAGAGGCACAAGGGCAGTTGCTTTGAACTTGAGACCCAGCAGGAAAGGAATCATGACTTTCTTAACGAAACCACGTCCTACAATCAAAAAAACAATCAAATTAATGTGATAAGTCTTTTGGATGATTGATCAATGTTGGATTGATTAATGATGTACCTTGTCCATTAGAAGAGTCTGATAGCGGAACACTCAAGCTGCGAGGAACTGAGTCGACCAGTGACCGTGGAACGATGTTGGATCCAACGATTGCTTCGGGCAATTTTGCTTCCAATTGATGCGAAGACAAGTAAGAATCCAGTTTTTCCAGGATCAACGATCTGAGCAACTCCTTCTTCTTTGGATCGACTCCATCGTAGGACAAATAGTCCTGGTTGTCTTCGGAACTGAACTCTCGGGACCTGACAATCTTTAAATCCTGTGTTATTGGAACACTATCAGCGTTTACTACGTCACTCAAGTATGCCAAAACTTTGGGCTTCACGCAGGATATCATCGACTCACTGTCCACGCATCTGGAAGAATTTCGTTAAAAGTGATGAAGATAAGGTCTGCTGAGTGATGTTTTAGAAAATGGTGCAACTTTGAGAGAAACTAAACTTACTTGTAGTAGATTTTCTGAAGGACTTGAGCAGTAGATGTGATTTCTTGCGCGCTAGCCGCGGCTATGATAACTGCAAAGACTATCAGCAGATTCATGGTAGTCTGATAATGATTTGATTATTGATATTGGATGACACACCGATGACGTCCAATCGATTTGCTTGGCAAAAGACCGAGTGGTTTATTTAACACTCCACACGGTTTTATATAGCCGATGCCTGGAGCCAAGAACGGCTTGTGCATTTTTATTAGTCTGGGAAGTGTTGGTGTATTGAATGAAAATAAAAAATTAAAAGAAAGCAATTTTATCTAGGGTGACGATGATGGTTTGATGTACTTGAATGAAATTATTTAGTTCACTGTACTGTATATTATTGTTGTTTTAATTGTTTGGCTGGAAATAGATTGGAATTGTTTGTCTTAATTGGAAAAGTTTTTGACTCTACTTCCTCTAAATGGCATTTGGATTTATTGCAAGACTCATGATGCAAAGCATCAGTAATTTTGATCGTAAAATTTTGTTCGCCTCATTTCGGCAACTACTTTTATTATTATACCCTTGATAATTCATGGAATCAAAATATTTTGCATACTATTGTGAAGAAAACTTAATTAACATTAATACGATATTTTTTTTTAATTGATTTAGTGAAATAGAAACGGAAAAAAACATTAAAATAGTTTGAAAAATTTTTCTATCCGTCAATAATGACTTGCGTATGAAATCCGTAAACACTGTAACTTGCGAAATAAATCTATTAATTGATTAATTTTTATTTCTAATTTTTTGAGAAAATTGTAGGTAACTGAATGCAAATCGCTCTCTAATCCAGGCGTAGTGCAATTAATTAAATAAAAACATTTTTACATAATTACTTTAAAAAAGTCGTTCTCAAGCGCTCGTAGTATACATTTTTGTAAATTACTGTCAGGGTAAACACTATAACTTTAATAAAAATCCATGCTTATACTCTTTTTTTTTTCTTTTAATTGATTCAGTATTTAATTGCAACTACAAAGAATACTAAACTGTAGCATGGAACCGTTTCGTCTAATTACAACAATTTTTTTTTGGTTATTCAAGAGAGAGATTTTGTGGACTTTTAGCAGCCATATATGTTCTTTTTAACTTCCCGCTAAGAAAATTGAAAATTTTCAAAAATCGGGAAGTTATTGGTTTCACCCCGTTTTTCGAAAATCGAGTTCTCATCAGATCTTGACGTTTTGAAGTCTAGAAAGCTTCCTGACTATTCCCGCAATGATGTCCGTATGTCCGTATGCCCGTCTCTCTCTCTCTCTCTCTCTCTCTCTCTCTCTCTCTCTCTCTCTCTCTCTCTCTCTCTCTCTCTCTCTCTCTCTCTCTCTCTCTCTCTCTCTCTCTCTCTCTCTCTCTCTCTCTCTCTCTCTCTCTCTCTCTCTCTCTCTCTCTCTCTCTCTCTCTCTCTCTCTCTCTCTCTCTCTCTCTCTCTCTCTCTCTCTCTCTCTCTCTCTCTCTCTCTCTCTCTCTCTCTCTCTCTCTCTCTCTCTCTCTCTCTCTCTCTCTCTCTCTCTCTCTCTCTCTCTCTCTCTCTCTCTCTCTCTCTCTCTCTCTCTCTCTCTCTCTCTCTCTCTCTCTCTCTCTCTCTCTCTCTCTCTCTCTCTCTCTCTCTCTCTCTCTCTCTCTCTCTCTCTCTCTCTCTCTCTCTCTCTCTCTCTCTCTCTCTCTCTCTCTCTCTCTCTCTCTCTCTCTCTCTCTCTCTCTCTCTCTCTCTCTCTCTCTCTCTCTCTCTCTCTCTCTCTCTCTCTCTCTCTCTCTCTCTCTCTCTCTCTCTCTCTCTCTCTCTCTCTCTCTCTCTCTCTCTCTCTCTCTCTCTCTCTCTCTCTCTCTCTCTCTCTCTCTCTCTCTCTCTCTCTCTCTCTCTCTCTCTCTCTCTCTCTCTCTCTCTCTCTCTCTCTCTCTCTCTCTCTCTCTCTCTCTCTCTCTCTCTCTCTCTCTCTCTCTCTCTCTCTCTCTCTCTCTCTCTCTCTCTCTCTCTCTCTCTCTCTCTCTCTCTCTCTCTCTCTCTCTCTCTCTCTCTCTCTCTCTCTCTCTCTCTCTCTCTCTCTCTCTCTCTCTCTCTCTCTCTCTCTCTCTCTCTCTCTCTCTCTCTCTCTCTCTCTCTCTCTCTCTCTCTCTCTCTCTCTCTCTCTCTCTCTCTCTCTCTCTCTCTCTCTCTCTCTCTCTCTCTCTCTCTCTCTCTCTCTCTCTCTCTCTCTCTCTCTCTCTCTCTCTCTCTCTCTCTCTCTCTCTCTCTCTCTCTCTCTCTCTCTCTCTCTCTCTCTCTCTCTCTCTCTCTCTCTCTCTCTCTCTCTCTCTCTCTCTCTCTCTCTCTCTCTCTCTCTCTCTCTCTCTCTCTCTCTCTCTCTCTCTCTCTCTCTCTCTCTCTCTCTCTCTCTCTCTCTCTCTCTCTCTCTCTCTCTCTCTCTCTCTCTCTCTCTCTCTCTCTCTCTCTCTCTCTCTCTCTCTCTCTCTCTCTCTCTCTCTCTCTCTCTCTCTCTCTCTCTCTCTCTCTCTCTCTCTCTCTCTCTCTCTCTCTCTCTCTCTCTCTCTCTCTCTCTCTCTCTCTCTCTCTCTCTCTCTCTCTCTCTCTCTCTCTCTCTCTCTCTCTCTCTCTCTCTCTCTCTCTCTCTCTCTCTCTCTGTAAGTACATAAACACGCTAATTTTTTGCTCTGTTTTTGCAACATTTTCTGCTGTAAATTGCCTCCGGGCATTTTTTGTTTCAGAAATATTGCAAGCAACAAATTGCAATCTGCAGATTGACATATAAATTTTCCTTATGTGTTCGCTGTGGATTGAAAAATAATTAAATATAAATTACTCATCATTGAAGAGGTTAAGTTGACAGTGGTTTTAGTGTACAGTGGATTGTTAGCCAAATTAGCGTCAGTTGATGTCAACTCTCACTTGAAGTTTACCAGTTCTGAAAAATATCATCTATTTGATAACTACTCTATTGATCTACAGTGTGTGCAACAAGGAGGTTTAAGTGACACTATTCATGACTGGCTAATTACCTAGTGATTTACCATTTACTTTACCTTCTATCAGTGATAACTTGTCAGTAAAGTTCTATCAAATTCTTTCTGACCATTTAATTGTTATGACTTGAGAATTTACAAAGCACCAATAGTGTGTGTACTGAGAAGGTGTAAGTTACACTATAAATAACTGGTTATCTATCTTGTTCTAACTAATAACTTGAAACTTGATATTAAATTGTCTGATCACCTTACAGTAATTTTACTTTCAATCTTCTGGTTATGCCATTGGTGCCTGACACATGTATTAAATGCAAGAGACCTGTTAAATCATCTGTTATTTGTAACACTTGTCAACAGCATTTTCATCCTGGTTGTGCACGAGATTATGTAAAAAACAGGCCGCTGACTGATTGTTGCAGAAAACAATTTAACTATCTCCTGGGAAATTTAGAAACAAAAACAAGACTTGCCTCGATAAAATCTACTAGCTCTAATACCTCTTCAGTTTCCAATTTCAAATCTGCCAGCTCTTCTCCTCTTGATCATACATTTAAAGCTCGCGGATCTACCTCACTTGTTCGTTTATCAACAGCTCGTGTATCAACCTCATTGAAATCACCTGTCACACCAAATACACCGATATCGATTGGTCCAGACTCAGTGTTTCATTCACCTATCACACCTCCAACAATGGCCCAGCTACCTTCAAATTGGTCTGAAAAGTCGCTTGACGATAAGATGACAGCTATGATGGAACAGTTTTTATCATCCAACATGTTGATAAATAAGAAACTTGAGGAACTTAGTACGCAAATCGCTGACCTCAAAGATTCGCAAGCTGCTACTGTGTCTGACCTTTCGGAAGTTAAGGAAAATGTTAAAATAAATGCTGATTCAATTTCGAAATTAAACTTAGACATCAAAAAATTAAAAGAAGACAGTAAAATTAACATGAATATAATGCATAATAAACTAGCTGATCTGAGCTAACTAGTTACTCTTGAAAACAGTGTAGCTTCATCTACTTCATCTCTATTAGGCAGTACTACTGAGTTGGTAATCTCAGGTATTCCTGATTTAGTGGCTGATAAACTATCACCTTCTGAAATTCCGTCCGCTGTTTTAAATGCTCTAGAGTTACCACATTTGGTCAGCGATGTTTTGAGTGTTCGTAAATTTGTAAATAAAGATAGATCTAAACAACATAAGACTACCTATCATTCCTACATTATTGATTTGAAGTCTTCTCGAGTACGTGATTTCATTATAAGTTCGAAACGCAAGTCAAAAAATCTTTTGGCTAAAATTGTGTTTTCGGACTATGTTGATCAAAATTCCACATTTGCTATATACGTCAATGAATTTTTATTACCAGAGACACATAAATTACTTTTACAAACTAAAGAAAAGGCTAAGTTAAAAAAGATCAAGTATGTCTGGGTGACAAGTGGACAAATTTTTGCTAAAAGAGAAAATGGCTCTGAAATAATTAAAATTAAATGTGTTTCTGATCTCACTAAACTAGATTAACAGTCAACTGATTCAACTAATAGCTCAACTAAAACTGCCTGAAGAGATTGTAAACTCATCTAGTCTTGAAGTGTTCAAAAATAAAATTTTTGACCATTTGTTGAATTTGGATTATTAATTTTGTTATTGTAAAGTGATAAGTTCTCTGATAATTACTGTTAGATTCTCCAACTTTGTTCTTTTATCAGCTGTTATTAATTGAATAATTTATTAAGTATGTTAGTTGAATCAGATAAAATAAATATAAATTTTTATATTAGATCTTTATTATAGTTTATGTACTTATATAATTTTTCTATTATTATTGTATTTGTAATTCATATTGTATTTAAAATTGCCATTTGGCTTGTGCCTTGGCATTAATAAACTATCAATCAATCAATCAATCAATCAATCTCTCTCTCTCTCTCTCTCTCTCTCTCTCTCTCTCTCTCTCTCTCTCTCTCTCTCTCTCTCTCTCTCTCTCTCTCTCTCTCTCTCTCTCTCTCTGTGTGTGTGTGTGTGTGTGTGTGTGTGTGTGTGTGTGTGTGTGTGTGTGTGTGTGTGTGTGTGTGTGTGTGTGTGTGTGTGTGTGTGTGTGTGTGTGTGTGTGTGTGTGTGTGTGTGTGTGTGTGTGTGTGTGTGTGTGTGTGACCCTTTTATAACTTTTGAACGGCTTGACCGATTTCATCGCGGTTGGTGCCATTCGAAAGGGCTTGACCAAACTTAGATTTTCTGAAAATTTAGACCGATTCGGACCAGTAGATTTTGGAAAATTGTAAAAAAACTACAAAAAAAATTAAAATTAAAAAATTAAAAAATTAAAAAATTAAAACTACGAAAATTTTTTGAAACGTGGTTTTTTTGGAATAACTTTTGAACGGCTTTACCGATAAATTTCAAAAACTAATCAGCTCTTAACATAAAAAAACCACGTCGATTGCCGCCAGTCCGGTCAAAATCGGTTGATTCGTTAGTAAGTTATTGCTGATGACGAAAGAAAAACGAAATTATAATTATAATTATTAATTATAGCCATATATAATAGCTAAATTTGTCATTAAAGACAAATTTTTGGGAACTGGGGGAAATAAAGGATAAAGGGGGAAGGGGAGGACCTTTACTCAGTAGGAATTTTCGGTAACTGAAAAAGTAATTCGGACAGCCCAGACCGGGAATCGAACCCGGATCGTTTGGTTATGCGCCAAAGGCTCTACCAGTTAAGCTATCCGAGACACTCGGAAATACTCCGAAATTCCTAGTCCGATCAAATTAAACTTGAAAATTCTTTATAAGGCTTAAAAAACTGCGTTGAAAACCGCTTCGAAACCTCGAAATACAATTGATTGTCTCTCGTTCTTTTTTAATTTAATTTTTTTTAAGAAAATTCATCAATATTGTTATTTTATCAACATCATTATTAAGAAAGTTTTCGATTTTTCAATGATAATAACTTACGAAAAATAAATTTAAAGATCTTTGAGATTGATCCTGAGAAATGTACATATTTGGCGGATGATGAAGCCCTAATTAATATTACTACTCTACATGAATTGAGGGTTACTTGTTACAGTGGATTGTCAAATTACCATATTCAACAGTCATGCAGTTGTGACAAGTATTCTGATGTTAATTTAAGCATCCGTACGCTAGACTTAAGAGAACATTACATCAATAGTACTGATCATTGGTATTATATAAAATTACTGCTATTGTAAATTTAATTCTGTAAATTTTTCTCAATTTCATTGAATATTACCAGAAGTAGAGTTATGTCGGGTAACTAAGTGCAATCTCTACATATATAAATGGGGGGGGGGGTTTAGCTTATTCAAGACAAAATTATATGGTATCATTCGTTTACTTAAAAAAAAAAAAAAAATAAGAATCTGGTGCCATAAAGGTAACTCTATCAAAACAATTAGGAAAACGGTTGACCCTAAAGGCCATTCCTACAACTTCCCGCTAATTCCATACTTACACTGAAAAAAAATTAACTTGAATCAAGAGTAAAATTCTTGAATCAAGAAAATAATTATGAAGAAGCTCATTGTCGTGAATCAAGGCAAAAAATTCTTAAATCAAATAAGATGCACTTAAACCAAGTAAAATTTCTTAGTTTAAGAATTTTTCAACTCAAACCAAAAAGATGAAATTCTTCAAAATTATTTACTTGATTCAAGTAAATTTCTTTTTCTCTGTAGGCGCTTAAAATTATACTAGTGACGTTTTTGAGCTCTCAAAAATACAATTTATGTGTTGTTTTGAGCCCTTCGAGCTCAAAAAGATAGCTTCTTTATACTTTTGAACTTTTCGATGCTTTTGAAAACTCGATTTTTGCAAAACGGAGTAAAACCAATAACTTTCCGATTTTCTTAGCGGGAAGTTAAAAATCCATATGGGAAACCGGCCCGGAGTCCCACATGGCGTTTTCGGATAGATTCCCATGTGGTTTCCTATATAGGAATCCAGGGTAGCATCCTACATAGATTCCCATATTAATCAGGTAAAAAAATTTATTTAAAAAATTGAAAATAATTATGAAGTAATTGCCATTAATTAATTAGCTATATATTGTGACGTTCTGGCAAAAATTTGAACTGTAAACCGATAATTTATTGTAAAATTATTGAATGATTTTCTCAGAATTACATTCCAAAGGAGATTCGTTGCTTCGTTGCTGAATTGGTAACGCGGCAACGGAAATTTTAGACGATAAGAAGTCATCGCGGCCCGCGAAACGTTCATGTACATACGTCAGCATGGGATCCGGGCCTCGACGACGTTCCCGAGATGTAACCTGAGCCCAACAATGGCTGCTACTGATCATTTGTGTAATTAAATAATTAACTAAGTCAGTCGACCGGGAGAGCTCTTCGAGCTCGGACCTTGTCCACCGGCTTCTATCTAACCTTTTTATTATCATTAAATTTTTATGTTACAATGTTAATCTTGACTAATTACTTCTAATAGGGGCGAGCGCTTCTTAGCGTTTCACCCTATTTCCTAATATTTCTATAGAGGGAGCACTTACTAGCTGTTCCATCCAGTTTCAATCAGTAAAAATTAATAATAATCTTATAAATAAAAATCATGGTACGAGACATTATCTGTGCGGCCCACCGGGGATCTATCGATCAGCTAACGCGGCCGGCCTGGAAATAATTATTGAAGCTCGGAAAATCCAGAACGTAACAATATCATAGCTAAATTTGTCATTAAAGACAAATTTTTGGGAACTGGGGAAGATAAAGGATAAAGGGAAAAGGGGACCTTACTCAGTAGGAATTTTCGTAATTAAGGTTGCAAATGTTTTTCTTAATTCAATTATTACCTAAATAGATTCTTAATTAGAGAGATATTTTTAATTTCTTTTAATGGTCATCGTTTAATTTTGACACTAATTGAAACGTTTAAGTGTGCACACTTGCCTCACCTGACTCTGCACACCTCATAAACTTTTATCTATTTTTATGAAAAAATAGATAGTATTGCTAACTTATAAAGTAAAACAGAAAAAAAATTATCTTTAATAACCAATAAATAAAAAATGGTTAAAATAGTTAAAAAAAAAAATGTTCCGTTCGAAAAACTAGTTTTTGAATATTTTTTTTTTTTTTGCGTAAAATTAAAATTGGCACATTCAAAAAGACGTGTACAAATTTAAGATCAAAATTACTTAAATTTTTCGAAATTATAATCACTTTAGTGAGAGTGATTATAATTTCGCTGAGGACTCCGACTAGAATGTCGAATCCGCTAAATTACGAATTGAAATAATTAATAAAGTGATTAAAAAAATTATGGGCGCCACCGGATATAAGGATAAATAACCCTTATAAAGTCCAGGACTCGATTTAATTTAAATATAGATATTTCATGAAGAAACCCGATTGGGAGTAACGTAAAGTAAAATAGACTATGAAAATTTCGAACTTCGTTTTTCTCAAAACGAGTTTTTTCAAACTGGTCGCATCGATAACTCGGACAACTATCAATCGATTTTCAAAAATTTTCTTTTGTTTTGTTCGTTTCTACAGCTGACAAATACACACATAATAATTGACAACTTTCATAATTTTATTTTCAATCAGTTTTTTTGTATGAAAAACGAAATAAACCTTTTTCTTGAGACAGGAAAAATGTTTTGTTGTCAATATTTTTTATGCTTCTACTTTAGTAAAGTATTTGTTTTGAAGCAGTTTTAAGTTGTAAAGATAAGTGGTTGTAAATGTAAGGATTAGATGAGTAACTATAGTATTTCTAATATGCTGTCACCAGATGTCAAAATAATTACTCTGCAAGATAGTTAAGAATATTGTAGCTTGAGTGCGAGTGACAGAATGTGCAAGAGTGTATGAAGTATGCAACTATACTGTTTAGAGATGGGGGTAAGAAGGGACCGAGAGGCCCAAGTAATTTTAAGGGATAGTTTGTAAGTTAGTCTAACACCACCCAAGCTAGTGAGCAGTCGTGTATTATTTCCCTTATCAATAAATCCATTATTATACTTTTAAAAAATATCGCCTCGTGTTGTAATTTCTTTCAATTAATATAATCTAAAAATCTATATTCTACATTTGCTTGAAATTCTCAAACTTTAATCGCCTACAAGTGAAAAATTTATATAATATTGGGCTCATAAAGCGTGTGAATGAGTATTTTTTAAAATCTCACTATTTTATACGGTTACTTTTTCAGGGTTGTTACGGGAATTCGATTCGTCATTAAAAACAATGTGGTATTAATAAACATTCAAAAAGGTCGAATAGCTTATGGATCCATAGATCAGAAAACTGTTCGGTGGAACACAAATGAAGGCCATCCTCCTAAAAAAGGTCCTAAAACCGTGAAATTGGGTTACAAAATCAAGTCCTTCAATCTGGATGATATTGAACTACAAGCAGATTATTTCGTTACAGGTATTCTGCTTGAAACTTCCACCATTAAAATTTTGCACTCATATCTTTCATTGCTTATACTTTCAGGCGCTAAATTTAAATTGCAAGATGACAATTATGTAACATTGGTGGTTCGAGGAACAAATATGATGACGACACCTTTTGTAAGTAATTGGTTTTACCCACAAGTCAATCCAGTAAATCAAAGGTACAGATTTGACGTTTCTTTTTATAATATTAATTGAAAATTATTCATGAGTATGATTATTCTCAATGCAATGGAAACGAATTTCTGATTCTAGAGAGCAAATAGATGTTAAGGATTACAGAAACTCAGCAGAATCAGATTTGTAGAATGTCGAAGTCAGTTATTCAGGATTCAACTATGTCGATTTATGCGTAGGAATATTGTCGACAAAAAATTTACCAGTGATTCCTTTCCTTGATTCACAAGACCTAGAATCAAAGCCGCAATCTCCACTCGGTGGATTAGGATTGATTTACAACGGACAAACTGGTTACGGTGGATTTTTGGCATTTCGATTGATGATATCTGAAAGGGCATTTAAACTTTAATTTAAATTTACATTTTACACTAACGTATGAAAATTAAAAAATAAATAAAATTTGGGTAATCTCAAAGTGCACGCTTTATTATCTTCATTAATTTTTAAAAAAAAGAATTAATTGTATAATTGGTTTTGAAAAGAAAAAAAAGTAGTTAAGCAATTTCTCACAGAGTATGTTGTAATTTTTTTTTTTAATTAACGGTGCCCATTTTTCGTATGCAAAATCTTGTAATCTAATTGTTTGATCTCATTTTAACTTGATTAAGCGGCACCACATTTTTCATGGGAGTAAAAATAAATTATTTGTGAAGTGAATATTACATAAATATTAAATTTAAACAAACCAACGAAAAATGTGAATAAACCAGGTACAAACTTGATTATTAGAACTTTTGTTAATTATTTTAACTTTTTTAAAGTGTATTATCCGAAATTAAATTTTTAAACCTCGGATTTTGTACAATAAAACATTCTCTTGAATATTTAATCTTTGAATTTTTAATAATTTATGTATTAATTTTAACAGTTTACTGATTACCCAACAACAACACTTGTCGTCCTCAATAAAATTGACTTCAGGAGTTCCCAGTATATGAGTGAAAAACTAGGACCGAAAACTCAAATTGAAATTAAAGTTTTGTCATACAGTACATAACACGTAGTTCGTGCGAGATACAACCATGTTTCTAAGTTGCTGAAAAAGTTTTTTCTTTATACCTCGGTCGAAAGTACGCATATTTTTCACCTATTTCGAGGCAGAAAGTTAAAGATTTGTGCATTGGTAAAGCTGCATATTCACACTCTGTAACAGCGGGAACAAAAAATCTTTCATTAACCCGACTGACATTAGTCATTTGTTACTAACTATGTTTTGTTTACGCTGGTTATTTACCATTGATAGTACTAAGATACAGTTTGACAGTGACGTGTATAAAATACATCAAATTTAATTATTGTCAATTTTCAGTTAATGTGCTCGTTTTTTTTTATTTTTATGTTTGTTGAATTCCAGAAATTTCAGTTTTATTTAAGTTCAAAACATTTCAAATAAAATGTTGGTCAATTATCTACATTCATTTTTTTTTATTTAATGCCTGCCTCCCCGACCAGCAGCACTCGCTTCGCTCGTGCCGCAAATGTCGAAGGCAGGCATCAATTTTTTTTTGATCCAGTACATTATAATATTTACGTACTTTCAACCGGCTATATAGAAAAATAGTATACACCACACGGACAGAAGTTTGAGAGCTCTGAACTGTGCTCCATCGGCTACGCCTCGGGCATCATGGCGCGCAGTGCATAAATCTCAAACTTTCTGCCCTAGTAGTGTAATATTCTATTCTGTATCACTATAGACTGAAAGGATGAAATTATTTTTCAAAACACGATAATTTTTCATAGTTATACTCAATTTTAAAACGATTTTTTTTGTCGGTCTTCATCTTATATGATTATGAATATATCGGCAGCACTCAGGCACTCAGAACGAAATTTCATTCAATCTGAATGACTTATTCAATTTACTAATGAATTAGTTCGGCCAAACATAAATTGATTCACGAAGCAGCAGATGCATCAACTATTTTATTTCATAGTTATCTGCAAAATAAATAATTACCCTTAATTATACAATAACTGAAGTAGTTCAACGTCGGCTGATCTTTTCAATTTGGTTTGAGTTGTCAAAACTTGTAATTTATTAGTTAATGTATATTCTTTTATATTCCAGTTAGGTTCGCCTCCGGTCTGCACTGTACTAATGACTAAGCTGATTGATGGGTTCTACGAAAGAATTTTAACTGATAATATCAAAGAATGCACGATTATGATTATAGGTTCCGAATTTTATGGTATTAAACACCAAGGTTATGGTACGCATTACTTAATTATTTTATGTATGTCACTCGAGTAAGTTTTGTTGTTGATACCAACGTTTGTTTCAAAAGTAACAAATTAATGCTATCTTTTAATCTACAAGAGGAAAAATTTGCGTAGTTAGGAAAAGGATGAGCAGAATGGTTCGGTAAATTGAAGTAGACTTAGTGACATACTTCTTTTGCAAATTTTCTCAAAATTCAATGTAATTTTTTTTTTAACAGTTCAATTTTCATATACATAATCATTGCCAGTGTAAGTAATTTAAATTACATGGAAAAATAAAATGAATTAAAAAAATAACAATAAGGATTATTAGTGATAAAAATTCATTTGGTTCACATTTTTTGAAAGAACAAAATTTTTTAAATCAACATTTCTATAAAATAATTATTTGCAACAGTTTTTTAAATTAATCATCAGAATCAACAATAACACTTATTTGGTGCGGAAAAAAATTTTTTCTCTGATAAGAGGACGTTGTCAGAAGACCGTTAAAAAATATCGTATAGCTTAGTATAGTTATTCCAGCCATCTAACAAATTGCTTCGATAGCCAATTAATATTGCTTTTGTATAAATTTTTAATGGTACAGTAACAATTTACGAGTAGTAGAACACTTTCCTTTTGAGTGTAAATATCTGTCTTATTAAATCGTGAATTTTTTTACAATTTCAGTTAAAATAACAATTTTTCTTGTTTAGTGAGCGATTAACATACGCATGTCGCGTTACTAAAACTATAAGGGCGTAATTCAAAATATAAGCCCTTCTGGAATTGCAAAACCAAAAGGGCGTATAAAAAAATTTTTTTTGCTCCAATCAATGTAAAAATAGTAAAAAAATTAAAATCTATGGAAAAAACGAAAAAAAAAATTTTTTAATATACGCCCTTGTGGTTTTAAGGAAAATTTTTTTTAAAGTCATAAGGGCATATCCTATTTTTTCGGTTTATTATCAATTATATGTCAGAGTAAGAAAAAAATCGTATTTTTTTCATTTTTGAATTATTTATATTTTTAATGATAAATTTTGAAATTATTCAAATTATAAGAAACTTAAGATTAGATCAAAAATGAATTCAAAATTTTTCTTTTTTACTTAGATAAATATTTTTTCAGATAAATTAAGTTGTGGTGTGATATTTTTCATCACCCGTAACATTTATTATTTATTCTGATCTATAATTAATAATAAATCGAAAAAATAGGTACGCCCTTATGACTTTAAAAAAAAAATTTCTTAAAACCATAAGGGCTTATATTGAAAAAAAATTTTGTTTTCGTTTTCTTCATAGATTTTCATGCTTTTACAATTTTTATATTGATTGGAGCAAATTTTTTTTATACGCCCTTTTGGTTCTGCGATGCCATAATGGCGTATATTTTGAGATACGCCCTTATGGTTTCAGTAACGCGATGTAACGAATATCATTTCCTTAATTAAAAAAATAATACTATCGTGGTGAGTGTGACACAATTATCAATTCGTTAAAACTTCAAACAATTGATTTTTTATTTGGCTTAAAATAGACACAATTGATATTATTCCAAGAATTTATTAATTTTCATGATAGAATAGAACGGATCGATCAGATCATAAAACCAATTCATAAAAATTTGTCAAGAGCTAACAGTTTCTTCAAATTCTAAAAGTTACGGAAATATTATTTCATCAATACTTGCATAGAAAATTTTATAATTCAATCAATAAGTATGTCAAGTCACACAACTCTCGCGATTCTGCTGGATCTACAACAGCCAGC
Organism: Cotesia typhae; assembly: GCF_013202065.1. Taxonomy (NCBI): domain Eukaryota; kingdom Metazoa; phylum Arthropoda; class Insecta; order Hymenoptera; family Braconidae; genus Cotesia; species Cotesia typhae. Next base: position 2,322,258 of record NW_027423752.1, read on the forward strand.
CATCCGTCTAACTATGCCGGTAATCCGCCGACGAGCTCGCAATTTTATTGTCTTCGATTTTCGCCGTCGTTTTTCATTCCAAATTTGGAATTTCTTGATCATTACTTCGAAAATCAGCACAAGGATCATCCAGAATGAACATAAAGGGATTATCAGATAATCAAGTTCAAAATACCCGAAATCTAGCTGGTCTTGTTGTTCTGATGCTTCGATTCTTGCAATTAATTGCTTTTTCCGTAACAATCGCTTAAAGAGCAATTTTCTTTTGTGATAATCCGCGTATCCAGTTTCCACAAAGTTAATTGCAGTTTTATCAAATTTATCTTTGAGTGGCCAATTTTCTCTGCTGACATATAAATTATATTCGTTAAAATATAGATATTGAGACAAATGTACTTCATCGTGTAATTTGTCATAACGAAGATTATTACTATTCATAATACAAGCAGCTGAATCATTTACAAAAAGTTGATTTAAGCACTCAGAATATGTCATAACGTATTGTATCTTAAAAAATTCTTTATCAGAAGCTGGTGACCACAGTCCTGTCATTAATAATTCATTCTTAATTCTGAAATCGAAATATACACGAAAGTGATTTTTATACAGCTGTTCTAAGGTATCTACTTGCTGAGGCGCCGATTTTGTCAAAACAGCAGACAAATGACCCTGAAACACGGGATTAAAAATCAACATAAAGAAGCTAGCAGAAAAAACCGTCAGTCGCATGGACATTCTACTCATCGGACCTATCATTTCCATGTCTAACATCAACGACAACATATCCATGAAAGCTTTGCGTAAACGATAATTGTGGTTTACATAAATCACAATTAACATAATTGTTAAAACGAAAACAGATATATTAACTGTCCAAACATTGAAATACCCATCGACGATTTGATCAATTACTGGTACAGTTTTTTGTTTTTGCGTTAAAATTACATAGCCGTCTTGATCGTAAAAAGCCGTTATATCTACATATTTTACGGAGCTCATTTTCATAACGTAAGGTTTTAACAAAAAGTCATGTTTACGATTTTTGAATAGATGTCCATAATAAACATGTGGAACACACATTACCGGTGTGCTATTAATCACTGATAGTGAAGTTTGGAAGAAATCGAGAGTAAGTGGTGAAAGACTCTTATGGTTTAAAATATTACTGCATGAAGCTTTGCTTTTAGTTCTTTCTTCGAGACCTTTTATCGGAAAGCCGTCCAATCGTACTGATTTGTCAAACTTAATACTTTCACAGATTTTGATATCTACAAAGATAAAGAGAAAAATTAATTATAGAATGAAACTAAATAGTATTACACTACTAGGTCAGAAAGTTTAAGATTTCTGCACTGCGCGCCATGATGCCCGAGGCGTAGTCGATGGAGCGCAGTTCAGAGCTCTCAAACTTCTGCCCGTGTGGTGTATAGTATTTTTCTTTATAGCCGGTCGAAAGTACGAAAATATTATAATGTACTGGATCGAAAAAAAATTGATGCCTGCCTCCGATATTTGCGGCACGAGCGAAACGAGTGCTGCTGGTCGGGGAGGCAGGCATTAAATAAAAAAAAATTAATGTAGATAATTGACCAACATTTTACTTGAAACGTTTTGAGCTTGAATAAAACTAAAATGTCTGGAATTCAACAAACATAAAAATAAAAAAGACGAGCACATTAACTGAAAATTGACAATAATTAATAATAATTAAATTTGATTTATTTTATACACGTCACTGTCAAACTGTATTTTAGTACTATAAATGGTAAATAACTTGCGTAAACAAAACATAGTTAGTAACAAATAACTAATGTCAGTTGGGTTGATGGAAAGATTTTTTGTTCCCGCTGTTACAGAGTGTGAATATGCAGCTTTACCAATGTACAAATCTTTAACTTTCTGCCTCGAAATAGGTGCAAAATATGCGTACTTTCGACTGAGGTATAAAGAAAAATATATTATTATACGATACCATTTATAAATCGTTGACGGATGAGTGTCCATCGATTATCTGATTTATTGACACCTGCCACTCGTTCCCAAGGCTTTGGAGCGTAGTTTGAAAAGGGATTAAAGCTGAAGATCAGTGTTTTATTGTTGAACTCATCTTGACAAATAAAAAACGATGAAAGAGCTTCTATCTCCCACAATAACTTCAATGCAGCTGCTGAATTCTGGCATTGCGTTCCAACAATCACGAACAGTGACTTCACGTTCCAAATTTTCGCTGTTTTTATCTCGTAAAGATTTTTAATCAGTGCTTTGAGTGAATCACCAGATAGAACAAAGGATGGATGCCGTGGGTAGTGTTCTTTGATGACCTTCAATGAAAAATGATTATCTATGACAATTATCGATAGTTTATCAGTTTCTTTTTTTGGAATCCCGGGTCGAAAAATTTAATCAGTTTTAGGATATATGAAAATATTTAATTTTTGTAGTATTTTTAATTTTATTACTGATATTCATTTTATACAGAGATTTGGTCTGTTTTTGCTCGTACTATTCCCAATTCAGACCACTTCTAGACCAATTTTAATATAATATCTAATTTATTCTTGATTGTTGTAAGACTAAAATCAGACTTTTTAAACATATTTATACGGCGGCTTTTAGTTGCCTATAGATCAAAAGCAGTCCTAATTTTAATGTTTTTTACGCAGTTTTAATTGCCTTTAGATTAAAAACAGATTTAATCTAATAATAATAATAATAATTTTTAAAATAATAACAATAATAATATTAACAAATATATTAATAATAATAATAATAATAATAATAATAATAATCATACTTACTGAGCTTTGAATATTTTTTAATCTCTTTTCAAGTAACACACAGCAATAACATTCTATCTTAACTTAATTATTTTTCTATTCCATCGTTATAGACAGTAGTAAAAAAAATAATGTAAAATATATCAATCATAACATTTGATTGAACAATTATTTAAAAAGTAAAGTGAAGAAGGACAAAACGCGAAGCATCTATGCCTATATGGCCATACATTGACGAGTATTCTTTATTATATGAATAAATAATCATAAGGCAAAGAAATAAAGGACATAAGTACATTTAGAATTAAACAACTGATGAAGATAAATGATCAATCTAAACAAGAACCAATACCTTTTTCTAATAATTATATATTTGTATAATTTCGATCAAAATTTTGTTGGTGTGAATACCGTTGAGGTGCATCATGATATCCGGGAAAAACATTTTGGGGTTGATTGTAAAAATATGAATCTGAATGCGAAGATGAGGCTGTTGATGAATTCATTGAATGCTGAGGATACAAATGAGAGTGAAGAGATGTCATTGTTGCTTGATTCTGGAAAGGTAGATGAAATTAAAAGTAAGATAGAGTTATTTCTGATTTGACTATAAATAATACTTGGGGATATTGATGTGAATAAGTGGACGGAGCTCTAGGTGGTGTCATTGGTTGGGAATGAACATGTGAATTTGAGTAAGTTGAAGACATTGTTGACGGAACTGTTGGCTGATGCTGAGAGTATGAACTTGAATCGTTAGGAGTGATGGTTGTTTGATTCTGATTGTTTGGTGTTGAAAGATTATAATTTTTTGTTGATTGATGCTGAGGAAAAGAATGAGGGGGAGAGATGTCATAGTTGCTTGCCTCTGGAAATATAGATGAAATTAAGCGTGAGTTAAGGCTATTTTTAACTTGACTATTGATAATACTTCGGGATATTGATGTGAGTAAGTGGATGAAACTCTTGGTGGTATCATAGGTGGGGTATGAAAATGTGGATTTGGGTGAGTTGAAGAAATTGTTAATGGAACGGTTGGCTGATGTTGAGAGTATGAATTTGAGTCGGTAGATGTGATTGCTATTTGATTCTGATAGTTAGATGTTGAAAGATTGGAATTATTTGTTGACCGATGCTGAGGATACAGATGAGGGGGAGAGATGTCACAGTTGCTTGATTCTGGAAATATAGATAAAATTAGGAGTAAATTAAGGTTATTTGTGACTTGAGTATAGATAATACTTGGGGGTATTGATGTGAGTAAGTGGATGAAACTCTTGGTGGTATCATTGGTTGGGTATGAAAATTTGGATTAGAGTAAGTTGAAGAAATTGTTGATGGAACTGTTGGCTGATGGTGAGAGTATGAACTTGAATCGTTAGGAGTGATTTTTGGTTGATTCTGATTATTTGCTGTTGAAAGATTGGAATGGTTTGTTGACTGATGCTGAGGATACAAGTCGGGATGAAGAGATGTTATAGCTGTGTGATTCTGGAAATATAGATGAAATTTAAAATGAGTTAAAATTATTATTCATTTTCATATAAATAGTACTTTGGGATATTCATGTGAGTAAGCGGATGAAACTATTGGTGGTATAATTGATTGAGTATAAAAATGGGAATTCGAGTTATTTGAAGTGATTGCTGATGGGACTGTCGACATCAGTGTTCGAGTATACATAATTGAATGAATGGAAGGAACTGTTGGTGGAATCATCGATGAGTTCTGGTAGCAATTTGAAGCAGTTGCTGATTTGTCTTGTGTTGATACTTCTTCAATGTCCACTGGAAATTTCTGGAATTTTTCTTGATTATCAACTCTTGCTGGTGAAGATGTTCGTGACTCATTATCGAGGCTCGGTGAAGGAGATAAATATCGTGGTGGTAAGGACTGGTGATTTGATAACTCTCTATCAAAATCTTCATAATTATCATCATCTTCATCTCCACCGTCTTCTTTTTTTTTCCTCAATGATTGCAGAAACTTTAGTAATATTGGTCTTTCTGTTTGAAAATACTTTATTGAGAACTTGGTTGAACGCCTTTGGAGTGATTTGAGTTCCTGCTTTGTCATTAATTAAGCCTGTAAAAATGATCAAGATGAATATTTTAATTAAAAAAAGATATTTTTGTAATATAAAAATGAATTCTTAAACTATAATAAATAAAAGTAAAATGAATTGACTATGTACTAAAAAGAGCTCGCCAAATTTTTGGATGTAGAGCAAGATTCCCTCTATATCCTTTTACAGACATATATTTCAGTTTGTTCCCAAACATTTGGACTGAAATATTAGACAAAAGCTTCTTCCAATCATTTTCTTGAGAATCGAGTAGATCTATGCTTGCCATTATGGATTTAGGAAGGTAGCAACCAGTATTAGTAAATATTTCTACCTAAAAAATGAAACAAATTGATGAAAAAAAGGATTTATCTACGAAGTTTGTTTCAATAATCATGATAATTTAATTTTTATAATTTAATTTATAGTTTTTATACCTTATCTGCAGAGTTAGTTAGAATTTCTTTGGTCAGCTATGAAAATGATTAATTAATCAAATTAATTTGATATAAAAAATTTAATTATTAATTATTATCCAGTAAAAGATGAGATTTATACATTTGATACTTTTTTTATGACATCATGACGTCCTGGGTCCAAAGAATATTCCATCGATGCTAGTAGATTCTTGTAAAAAGCAAAAATCTCAGGTGTTACTGTAAAAAAATAGTAAACCGGGTATTATTATTCATTAATAATAATAATTATTATTACTATTATTATTATTAATATTATTATTATTATCTAAGTGTTCAATATTATTGATTGACATTATACTAATTGAAAGCATTTGTTAATAAAACTGTAAAGTCATGATATAATTTTAATAGCTTTGTAAGAATTTTTGAATAAAAAAATTTGATGAAGAAATAATATACACAAACCACCAGGTATCCAACAAACGTTTTTTGATGATATTGAATCCAGAATTTCTTCTTCTTCTTCCCCGTCGTCTTCTTCTTTATTTTGATGAGTATCAGGTGTTGAATTTTCTACAGATACTTGAGACTTGTGTATCTTCAATGGGTCATCGAATAATAAATTAAATGATTGATCTTTAGTTTCTATCGTAGCAATGCCTCTTCGTCCTTTATCAACATTTTTCACTGGAGCGTTATTTTTAAAGTTTTTGATAGTTTAACTTTTTCGATTTTGGTCCTTCTTGTAAAAACGACTCTTTATTTACTATATCTTCTTCACGCTTTCTTTCAACTATTTTTTTTTTCTTCTCACAATCTTTTTTTTCCTCATGAAATGAAACTCGTTCAGCTAAAACTGTTTTTGAAAAAGCCTTCTGTGAAGGCTCGATAACTTCTCCAGTTTCTTCGTCAATCTGTAGCTCGTTTAATTCTTTATCATCATCTATAATTGGACAATATTAAAAAAGTTATTCCACGCTGAATCGACTAACTTGAAACTTAGCTTCTTTTGATTTCACTATACATTTGATCTTTTTTATATTTTAATACAAGTGTGTTAGAAGGTGTTTTTTTTGTACAATGTCAAATTTTTCTTAAACTTTATTGTACAATTAAAAAAAAAAAAAAGGTAATAAGTTTGTAATTTTGTTTAATCTAGTAAAAAATTTTTTTAATTCAGAGCAACTTAATTATAAGATAAAAACCAAGAAGATTCTTGGAAAATCACAAAGATACATTTTACTACCACTTACTGCTCATACGAACAACCTTCGCATCAAGATATTTAGATTTCTTTTCATTATCTTGAAACTTCAATTTTACTGTAGCTCCTTCATATCTAGATGCTACAGGAATTTTATTGGACTCCAGCGTTTGGATATTTTTGCTCTTTATCCAGTAAATTAAAGAAAACTTTTTGTTCATCTTAAGTAAAATTTTATTTATATCAGTGTCATTAACTGAAAATATCTTTGACAGCTAGCTATCTACTGAATGTAAAACAAAAGATAATAGACTTAAACATATATTATATACACAATTATTTTTTAATTAATATACTTGTTTATATTATTATAGTGTATTTTTGACGTGCTTATTAACCTAACAAAATAAATATACAAATTAATATAATTATTAAATGGTTCTTGAAACGTTAAAAAAATGAGAAAACGTTTTGAAGAATTAAGTACAAGTGGTAAGAATAAATTTCTTAAACGTGTACGATTATCACGCAATGTATTCACAAATACAATAAAAAAATATAAATAAAACAAACAGGTAAGTTTATTATCAATAGCGAATATTGGGGTTGAAAGTACTTTTGCTATATCTAATTTTTTTCGTGAAAGTAGCATTCCAAGGGAAAAACTATAAGAATTAATATAAGTAATGTATATTTTAAATATTTCAGATTGGATTCCGCATTTCCGTCAACATCGAACGAAAATAATAATAATTTTGAAGCAATTGTCCCTTTAAACGATGATGATCAACATGAAGAAGAAATAATGGCACAGGTAAATGAAGAAATAGTGAGACAAGAGCATGAAGAAGTTATAAGACCAGAAAATAAAGAAATAATTATACCTGGCGACGAATACGAAGAAGATATTGAAAATGAAGACGAAGTAACAACAGATGAAGACGAAGAAGAAATTGAGGAACCTTCAAATGAAGAAGAAAGTGACAATGAATTATTTGAAATTGCGGAACAGGAAGAAGCTGAGGACAGCGATGAATCCGAGATTATAAATGAAAATAAAGAAATAACAGAAAATGACATTATGAACAACAATAACAATAATAATAATAATAATAATAATAATAATAATAATAATAATAATAGGGATGATTTTTATTATGATGATACTTCTTATGAAAGCCCTGTTTATGAAGGTTCTCCTCTGACAGTTGCTGAGAGTATGATGGTTATGATGAGCTTGGTTTTGAAGCATAATCTTTCTGATTCATGTGTCGATGATATTTTTGATGCCATAACAATGCACTGTCCTCCTCAAAGTTTACAAAAATTAAACTTATATTATTATAAAAAATATTTCAACCGAGGCAATTCGACACAAAAAAAATATTTTTGTTCTGCATGTGGCTCTACTCTAGAAAAAAAAATTGACGACTGTCTTGTCTGTGAAAAGGAAGTAAAAGCTCGATATTTTGTAACTTTGTCTATTGTGGAACAGACCAGATTAATTTTGGATAGAGCAGAGAATTATAATTTTATAGTCCAGAATCCTTACAACAATGAAAATGACAATAACACCTTGAAAGACATTTCAGACGGTTTGATATATCGCGAGCACGAAGATTTTTTTTCTGATCCAGGTTCATTATCGTACACATGGAGTACTGATGGAGTACCGGTGTTTAAAAGCTCACAAATTTCAGTATGGCCGTTCTATCTACGGATAAATGAGCTTCCATATGACAAGCGGATTCGTAGAGAAAATACTATTCTCGCGGGACTGTGGTTTGGGACAGATAAACCTATACCCCATTTATTTGTTGATGCTTTTGAGCCGGAATTAAAAATTTTGTTTAATGGTATAAACCTCTATTTGACGCACATTGACCAAAACATTCTTATAAGAGGTCTATTGTTAAATGGTACATGTGATTTACCGGCGAAGTATGTTTTTCTGAACTTCCAACAGTTTAACGGAACCTATGGTTGCTCAATCTGTAAAATAAAGACAGAAAGAACAAAGCTTCCAAGTCAAAAATTTATTCGAGTCTATCGGTACACTTCAGTGGTAGATTATCGCACTCTGAATGAAACTGTTAATTTTGCAAGACGAGCAATTATAAATAAGAACAACCCTAAAATTCCCAAACACTTACACACTATTCAAGGAGTTAAAGGTCCCAGTGTCCTGCATAAATTAATGCCTAATTACGTAACTGGCACGGGTATTGACTCAATGCATGCTTTATATGAAGGAGTCACAAAGAAACTCATTTATTTTTGGGTAGATCCTTCTTTAAGTGATTGTCCTTTTTCTCTGCGACCAGTTTTAGATCTGATTGATAAAAAAATTCTTGAGATTAAAGCACCACACTTTGTCCACCGTCAACCACGAGATCTGTCCAAGTATAAATCATGGAAAGCATCTGAACTAAAGGCTTGGTGTTATCAGTACTCTCCTGTAATTATGTCTACGTTCATGAAAGCAGAATATTACAACCATTATCTACTATTCGTCACTGCTATTTCTTTATTGAATAAAGATATTGTTTCATCTGAGGATATTGAAATGGCTGCTGAATTAATTAACAAGTTCGTTAGTCATTTCGAAATTTTGTATGGAGTAAGATTCGCTAGCATTAATATTCATCAATTGATTCATTTGACGAATGATGTAGAGAAATTTGGACCATTGTGGGTAAATAGCTGTTTTTCCTTTGAAGATATTAACGGGAAAATAGTTGGTAGTGTCAATGGAACAACCAATATTGAAACTCAAATCATGAGTGGACATTGGGAGCATTTAAAATTTAATTCAAAAGCTCAAGCTTTACCGGAAGGACCTCTACGAAATTTTATTATACGCCATAAAAAACAGTTTAAAATTTGTGAAACTTTCAATGGCATTCATAGTATTGGAGTTTATAAGATTTTTAATTCAGTTAACGATCCAGTAATACAGTACATCATAGATAGTATCCATCATATTAACAATAATAATGATAATAATAATAATAATAATAATAATAATAATAATAATAATAATAATAATAATAATAATAATAATAATAATAATAATAATAATAATAATAATAATAATAATAACCGAACGACTAGAAAATATTTTCGCTTATTAAAAGACGGTTTTTATATATTTCGACATCATACAGTCGCTCCTTACGAACGAATTCATCATTTGCTCAATATTTATCGGTAGAAGGATTAAACTTTTCAAAAATTCTTTATTTTGTAAAAATTTCTAATTGCAATTGTAATACTCATAAATGCTTATGTGATGGGAGACATTTTGCAATCATAAATTGTATACAAATTAAGAATAGAATTACATTTACATTCGAAGGAGATGAATTTCAGTTACCGTACTTGTATGAATGTAAAATTACAAATAATATTATTTCAATACCGGTAGAAAGCTTAATAAGTGTGTGTTATTGTGTTTGTAACGATAATAGATTATTTTTAGGATGCCAAATTAATAGTCACGAGCGTGAGTAAATACTATGATATTTCACAGTTAAATTACTGTAAGTGTAATTTTTTATTGTTATTTTCTTACCTTTTATCCTAAATATTTTTTTTTAAAAGATGTATATAATATTTTTTCTTTAATTAACTAACAAAAATTTTTCAAGATACCCAGTCCCATATTGTAAATACTTTTACCTAATAATAAATATTCTTGTAATGAAAAATTATTTTTGATCTTTGTTTATTTCGAAAATTCCTTCTAAAACATTAAATAAGACAGAGAAATTCTGAGTACAAGCAAAATTTATTACACAGAAACAAAGACTTGAATCCAGATAATTGATCTGAAGAGATAAATTTTATTGAGCTAAGAAAAAAAATTCTTAGACTGAGTAAAATTTAAATAAGCCAAGAAAATTTTATTTTGACTCAAAATGAACAATTTAACTGAAGAAATTTTCTTGAGTAATAATTGTTGGTATTGGCTCAAGTGAACTTTTTTTTCTGTGTACCAAGAAAAATTTTCCAACTATAAACTTCTACTGAAATATCAATAATATCATTTTCATGGTTCAAAAATTTTATTCTTCAATTAAAGGTTAAATTTTTTGTTTATTTTTGATAATCTTCTGAATATAATTTGCATGAGAAAAATTTCAAGTACAAGTTTTCATCTAGTTTTGTCCTTAGTACTTTTTACAATAAATTTTTACTAAGTTCCTCAATAAGTCTTCTTTTGATCTCTCGTAATAAAATAATTACTCAAGGTAGTAGACTAAAAACAGACTAAAATTCTTGTGAAAGTTCAATAACAATTCAACTAGTACAAAAACAGATTAAACCTCTTTTGGTATTAGAATAAAAACAGAATAAATTTTTCATATTAGTTTAAAAACAGATGTACAAGTTCAAACTCAGACTATTTTGACCAGAAACCGTGTAAATTTTTCGACCCGGGATTTCGTACACAACATCAATCAGATCAATACTAACAGCCACCGGCTTCAATTCATTCAAAAAGCACATTTCCAGCAACTGCCTCTGTTAAAAAAAATCAAAACAATACAAAATTACTATTTCTATTGATTACTCAAAAATAATTACCGTGTGAGTGTGAAAGTCTGGAGGAAGTTGTCTTGAGACACCAATCTTATCATCACACTGGACCACACCACCAACAAACAAGCTCAACATAATATGTTTCACGTAAAATTCGATAGTTTGCATAACGTTTGTTCTCTAGGACTTGTCACTCATAACTGAGGCATAAAGAAGCTAATTCGATGACATACATTGTTGATCGTTAATGATACGTGTCCACTCATCAGGATACCACGTATTTTTTTCCGCAGCTACGTATTCATAGTTGAGTGCATTGCGTGCTTGCAAATTTGCATACGTAAGCTCTAGAGGAATTTACTCGGGGTAAGCGGGTGTGAAAAAAAAGATATACTTGAACGAAGGAAAACACATTGTTTATCGATTATAAAAAGCAAAAAAGTTCTGATATAGAAAGTTGGGTAGGGTTTAAATTGTAAAAACCTCGTGGTTGTTGTAGATAATATGATTTTTTTCTCAATTTTCAATAATGTAAACGCCCGGGTCAAAAAATTTAATTTGTTTTATGATAAATGAAAATTTCAATATTTTTCATTCAATTTAATTTTATTATGTGTATCTATTTTATATAAGAATTTGATCTGTTTTAGCCCATAATATTCCCAATTCAGACTAATTTCAGACAATTTTTAATGTCATAATAAAATTGTTTTCTATTGTTTCAAGATCAAAATCAGATTTTTTGTCACAATCATTAAGCTGATTTTGATCGCATCAAGGTCAAAAACAGACCAAAACGTTTCATAATTTTTAGTCGGTTTTTGATCGTCTGTAGATCAAAAACAGACCTTTTACGAATTCGATAACAATAAAAATAATGAAAATAATCATAATAATAGTAATATATTTATTTATTTATTTATTATCGATTTATTAGTGTCCTCGAAAATCCTCTACAGGGGACGACTTTTCATTCTCTGAAACTTAAATAGTGACTATTTACTATTTTGTGGTGCAATGTATACTAAACGGTATACTTCGCACTACCAAATAGTGAATACCGCTTATTAAATGATGCGTGAAATTACAAATTTAATATTAATCTTGTTATCTTGTCAACATTTCAATCTCGTTGATGTATTCACATTGTGTTTAATATCGATGATTAGAAAACTCTAGATTTAGATCCAATGAAACGATGAGAACTATTTTACGTATGTAAATACAAATTTATTAGTTATCACTGCAACTAATATTCGCAAATACAAAACTTTGATAGCCCATGAAATGTCAAGCTATGACAAATAAATATGACAGATGTAAGGTTATGATCAACGATAAATTCATAAAACAAGAGAGCGCATGAATATATTATAATTTAATTTATTTTTTCAAATAAATGCGACTTATAATAATTTTTAATAAGATACTTAAGACTCAACAAAATTATAAGTCGCCATCTTAGTCGACTTTTGGCCTTTTAACATTTAGAATTGAAATTGTATTAAAAGTAGGTCAAAAACAGTATAAGATTTCATATTGAATTTGAAAACAATACATAAAGTCCAAGTATAAATTATCGAGACTAAAAACCGATCAAATTTTTTAGTTTCATTAGATAAGAAACAGCATAAAATATTTATAGCTGCTCGATTATTTTACTACAAAGTTGTTTAGACTTAAAACAGATAGAAAATAATTTGAATAGTAGATCAAATACAGATGAAAATATTTTTAAAAGTTCAAATACAGATCAATAAGTTCAAATGCAGATCATTTTACTCAAAATCAGTTTAAATTTTTCGACCCGGGAAATTAATTAATCAAAACAATCATCCATTCTGATTCCATAATTAAGAACAGTGAGCTGAATAAAAATTTACTTGAAAAATGTACAAGGAGCTTGAATAAAAATGTACTTGAAAAACATATTGTTATTATTAAAAATGTTGTTTTGAAGTATTCTGAAAACTCGCTAGTTATTATATTTGTTTTAATAAATCGATATTATTTCACAACCACATTTATTTGAAAGTATTTTTATACTAGTCATCGATAAAAAAACAAATGTTCTTGCTTGTTATCATTAGTTACATATTTTATAGCCTATCAAAAAAGGAGCTATCACAATTTAACAGCTGTTATAAAAATTGACACACCAGAGTACTTATAGGAAAAGGTAACGACAAAGTTTAAAAAAAATGCGTCCGAGATATAAATTTATTCATGTAATGTGGTGTTTATTTCTGTTGATGCTGCTATATATGTTAACTGGTGTGATATCAGATTCACCAGAAACAAAGGAAATTGGTGTTACGTCTTTCAACGATACCTGGTTTTCTCGGCCACGCGAATATTATCGAATAATACTTGTGATAAAGCATATTGGGAAAATTTTAGGCAATATGATAAATATCGTCATACTGTCAGTAAAGGGAAAATTGAGAATAGTGTCCTCTTAGCATTCAATTATGTCATTGATGGATTTGATTTTATTGATAAAATTACGAAAAATAAGGAGCTTAAGGATATTAATCTCTCTTCTTCAAAGAGTCACTTTATATTAACATCGAAATACAATGAAAAGCTGATCGGATTCTTTAAATTCTTGGAGGAGATTGAAAGGATCTATTCTAATGATTTGAAGAATATTATACATCATTCTAAAGACAACAATAATATCTTTAATTCATTCTACAATAAAACAATCGAAAGCATGAAGTTTCTCAAAAATCTGACGCTTGAAGGATATTGCAATTTTCCGAATGAAACTAACTCATTTTCGGCACAAAAGTTCACCAAAACTATTTTCCATATGTACTTTGACGCTTTGCAAGAACAAGTGAGTGATTATGAAAAATACAGTTACTTATAAACTTACACGGAGAGAAAAGAATAGAACTTATTCCTATGTAGAATGGTAACTATTACCATGTTACATAGTAACGGAAATTTTTGTGAGAACTCTGTGTAAATTTGCTAATAAAAATCTTAGAAGTTGTGATAAAAATATGAACAATCACTCAATTGATGCAGAATCAAATTCTGAAAGTAATAGTGAGGTTTTTTTATTTTTTTGATGAAAATTTTAATTTGTTATCAATAAAAAACAAAACTAAAATAAAAAATCTCAGTTTTTTGTAAATAACTCAATAAATATTGGTGATATCAAAAATTAGAAAAATGATCCTTAAAGAGAAGGAAATTTCTGAAAAAAAGTCTCGACTTCCGCAACTCTAGCTTAAAAAACAATAATTTTTATTTAATGTTGAAAATAGGATTCCGCGCAACTGCTGTCGCACTGATAGAAAATTTATGTTAACTCAAGAGATATTTTTTTGATCTAAGAATTTATTTTGGAAGATAAATGATTATTTTGCTTTAAGAATTTCTTGTCTTGATTTAGATTTTCTTGGCTTAAGAGCTATATTATCTTCAATCGATACATTTAGTTTTTCAACCAAAATAACATTATCGTTTAAAAAACTTAAAATAATTCATCAAAGTATATTTCAAAAACTAAATAGTCTTTAATTGTTATACCGAAAAAAATTATTTCTTGGAAATAAGTAAATTAATGAATCAAACAAAAGCCATTCTTAACACAAGTCGGTAACATCTTGAATCAATATTATCGCCTATCTTGAACCAAGAGACAAAAATTCTTGAAAGAAACATATCTATATCTAGTTTTAAGAGTTCAAATTTTGAAGAAGCAAAATTTCTCGAATCAAGATTGTTTTTCTATCAGTGCGTATGTTATGATCAGCGCGGCCGTGTGACAAAAGTCGCGCGGAACCCTATTTTCAACATCAAATAAAAATTATTGTTTCTCAAGCTAGAGTTCCGGGAGTCGAGATTTTTTTTCAGAAATTTCCTCCTCTTTAAGGATCATTTTTCCAATTTTTGATATCACCAATATTTATTGAGTTATTTACAAAAAACTGAGATTTTTATTTTGGTTTTGTTTTTTGTTGATAACAAATAGAAATTTTCTTCAAAAAAATAAAAAAAAACCTCAACATTATTTTCAAAATTTGATTCTGCATCGAATGAGTGTTTTTTCATATTTTTATCACAATTTCTAGAATTTTTATTAGCAAATTTACCGAGGTTCCTTACAAAATTTCCGTTACTATGTAACATAGTAATGGTTACATTCTACATAGGAATAAATTCTATTCTTTTCTCTCCGTGTAGAAAATAGTTTGTACTATTCTGAAATATATAAGATTCATATCACTAGACAAGAGACTAATGACCAAAAAAACCGAATTGTATTCAAAATCTAAGTTTAGTCAAGCCCTTTTGAATGGCACCAACCGCGATTAAATCGGTCAAACCGTTCAAAAGTTATGAGAGGTTTACATACATTCATACAGGTTTACACACACACACACACTCCATTGCGGGAATAATCATGGAAACTTCCTAGGACCTCAAGTCGAGATCTAATGAAAACTCGATTTTCGAAAAACTAATTTTTAAAAATTTTTCGAGTCACGAAATAAATTATCAAAAGTGCACAAATAATAACTCTAATTAAAGATAATTAAGTTAACTTTAAGATAAAATTAATACATTTGAACTATATTTGACGGTAGATACAATATTTCGATAAAACTGACAAAACTAAAAATTTTTCGAAAATGTTTAAAATACCCACGACTTCGAAACTAACTAGCTGATTTAGCTCATCTTCGAACTTGACCTCCGAATAGATTCATAGAATAAACCCACAGAATTTTATAAAGATCGGTTAAGAACTGGTGGCCTAATTCTGCCGACATGGCGCGTTTTATCGTATATATCATAATATGTACATTTTTATTTGAAAAGTCAGTAATACGACACATTTTTTTCTCGAACATTAAATGATCGTCGATTTTCTAAGCTTTTTTAAATTTAAATTTCCGGACGGTGAATTTTAAGGATTGAAACAACAATGAGTTAGGACGACTTCAGTTTAATTTTTTAAGGTCAACTTACTAAGGATGAACTTTGTACTGACACATCTATCTTAAACCATTTAATTAATTTAAATAAGCATTGATAATATTGCACGCTACTTGTATTCTTGCCTTCCAGGTTAACTTAAACTACATGTGCGATCAATCAATGATAAAGCTAATTACCGATTTTTACGAACGGATGTTGATAGATGTTATCAAGGGATACACAATGTTGATTATAGGATACGAATTTTATGGTTTAAATCATCCAGGATTCGGTACGTATTTAATTTGTGTTTAATGAATTTATTATATTTCTCAATTTGTATAAATCGTTTTTTAGATATAAAGAAAACTCAAATTGCATATTTTAACAAGTATATAATAACCACAAATAAAGTTCTGTATTCTGCCAAGGAATTGGATGTTTTGATCACTCTAAAGCATAGAGCCAGTAAAAAATGTGATCCTTTCACATGGAAGGAAGGTATGTAAAAACTAAAATTATAGTTTGAATTTAAATCAATGATCAGTGTTCTTACAAAAATAAAAACTAATAATAAATTTTTTTAGGAAAAAATTATATTCGGGTAAAAAATTATGTGTCTGATCGTGCAGGCTATATAGAAAAGAATAATTATAATTATTAAATAAAGACAGAAATTTCAAGTGAATATGAATGTGACAATTTTGGAATATTATCCAATTTTAAAACTGAGTCCATTGATAGTATACGATGTCCAGAGGTATATCCCTGATTAAGGGACCGGCGGGTAATAAGGCCTAGCTAAGAGAGATTTTGAAAAAAATCGAAAATATTGCATTTATTGCAATGGATCATTAATTTTTAAATTAATACATTAGCCATAAAATATAATGGAGTAATGGTAATTTTCACCATAAACAAACACAAAATTAAATTTTTTTAAAAACCTTGCGAATAAGCCTTATTTTACTACGGTAGGGTAATAAGGTCTGCGGGTTATACATACTGGAAATAGTTATACTATACTTGATAAAATTGGTATTAAAGATCAATCATCACTTTAATTGAGCAACAATACTTTTTAAGATGTTGATAAAAATTAGAACAATGATTTTAAATTATTAAAAATAAAATTATAAAAAATGTTTACTATTTACTCAAATTTCTTTTAGGAATTCTTCTTCGCTACTTTAGCATATGACGAATGATGAAATATAGAAGACAAGGAACGTTTTATCGGGACTCTATAAACTTGTAGCGACATTTCTATGCTAGAAAACTTCTACTAGAGAAATCTTTAGCGGAAGCGGTTATTTTAAATAGCATTTCTATCACTTAGGCCTTATTACCCGCGAGTACCTTATTTGTGATTATGCAGATTATTGACGGAATTTAAAAATGCATTTTAGGTGTTCGAAATAGATTCCCAAGATTGTTCAGTAGCCGAGAGTAAAGAATTCGTTTTTCCTATCTATGATTATCGTAATTGGAGTGTAGCCTGTTACGATAAAACATCATACAACAATATTTTTAAACGATTATGTTACTGTGACCAACACTCTGATATGATATTAAGCATTCGAACGTTAAGTTTGAGAGAACATAATGCTGACAGCTATCACAATCGGTAGTTACTATTATAATTACTCATGAAATACTTTATTGCTTCAGCTAAAATGAAAATTCAATAAAAACTTTGTTATACTTCATCAGAGTTGTAACGGGGATCAAATTTGTTGTCGAGAATAACGTGGTATCAATAAAAATTCAAGAAGGTAAGTTCGTTGCAGGTGTTGTCGATCCCAATTCCGTCAGATGGGTCCCAGGAAATGGTGAAGATCCAAAGATAGGTCCTTCTACGGTCAAACTGGGATTCAAAATCAAGTCATTCAATCTGGATGACATTGACTTGCCAGATGGATATTTCGTAACAAGTATCTACTCTCATTAGCAGTCATTTTAATTTTATTTATAAATATTGTTGCATATGGCTAAAATTACCGATATTTATTGATCCTGGTAATGTCAGGTGTTAGATTTGTTCTTCTTAAGGATAATCACATTAGTCTGGGAGTTAGAGAAACACAAATGTGGGATATGTCTGGGTCGAAACCGTCGTGGCATCATCAATGGTTTTATCCAGACTTCTCATCACGTGATGTTCGGTAAGATTCCACTCAACTGATTTTTTTGATTGCGGCAAACCTTCATTAAGAATTAGCCTTCATATAAATAAAATCATGATTTTAGAGAACAAATATATATCAAGGATTACAGAAATTCTGCTGAGCTTGCTGATGAAAATGTCGAAACAAGCTACTCGAGAAACAATTACGTCGATTTATCAGTTGGAGTACTATCGTCTCAATTCAATAATTTGCCACTGATTCCTTTCTTTGACGCCCAAAGTGTCGTATCAAATCCACCATCTCCCCTTGGCGGAGTCGGATTGTTTTACAAGGGGACGCCTAGTTATGGTGGATTTTTTGCTTTCAAATTGATATCATCTAGATATTCATACGATTTTAATTCTGATATAATTGCATTCAATAATCATTAACCATTTTATTGTTTCAATTTAAAAATTTTTATTCCTAATTATATTGTTTTTTCTTTTTCCAAAAATTTTAGAATGTATTCTGAATGATAAAGTGTAAAAATACTATCAACAATTGCAATGAAGTTATATTTGTTCAACATGTTGCTCAATAGAAAAAGACACTAATGAGCTATTGATAAGCCCCGAGTAATTCCCAGCGAATCTATTTTCAGTTCACAAAATCCATTTTAAAGCTTAACATTCGTTGTAATACTCAAAGCATTTAAAAATTTTATTAAAGCCTCTTATACCGTTTCTAAGAAAATGCTTTCAAATCATTTGTTTAATCCAAACCTGTTACTTTTCTCAATAATAACTGCAAGTTTGTTCATAAATGTGGTTTTATCTAGAAACAGTGATTATTTTAACGGATCAAAAAAGTTCCATGGAAGTTTGAGTGCATCATCTGAGCAGTATGTGAGAATTTCTGCTGTTGCTTAACATTTCCGTGAAATTTTCAATAAATTTATCAATCTAAAACTCGATGACCCTTTTTATTTCCGAATAAATGAAAGTTCACGGACACTAATAACGAATTTCAGACAAGGATTCAGCTTGATTCGCAATATGACCAATATTAAACTCAATAGAGACTTAACGAATCTGATAAATTCTTTAAACGACACTTCGTTATTAAAATTCTAAAATTATGTCGATCGCATTCAGAGCTCATTTATTTCCCCGTTTTCACGTTTTTTCATGAACAATCCTTATAATCCTGAAAACATTGAGCTGTTTCTCACGGAAACTATTTATGATTCCAATTTTCATGACAATTTTGTACCTCCAAAATTCAGAAACGGATTATAAAAACTCAACAGGATCCATTGTGAATATCGTTCCAAAATATCTATTGATCACAGATTCTCAGGTAACCAATAATGTTGAACTAGTAAAAAACATATTTGATTATTCTAATGACTCGAATTCTACACTGAGAGAGAAATTTTTTGTTAAAAACATCAGCAATGTTGTAATAAAAAATTAATTTGTCGAAAATTTTTAACAATTTTATTTCTTAGCTGAAAAATTTTTCTGTCCTCCATCCAGAAAGTGGCAACTTTATGGCCGCTGTGTTAAATAAAATTGCGACATTCCGACTACGGTGTGTAGAAAAATAGTAAACACATCATGGGCAGTAAATAAGAAAACCTCAGATCTAGTGATGTGAAGCAAAGCATGTGCTCGTCAAATATTCGTCATTTGACGTCAATTGACCAACTAAAAAAAATGACTGCCGATCATTTTTCGAATTTAAAGGCGATTTAATTTAAAAACTAAATTTGAAAAATTTTTAAACTTCACTAAAAAATGACCGAAAAATTTTTGACCGTCATTTTCCATTTGAGTAGTTGAGCAAGCCAGATTTGTTAATTACCGTCAGAACTCTTAGATTTATTTTGTTTTTAATAATTAAAATATTTAGGTTGCATATGAAATAAGTTGGTTTGTTTTTATTTTGAGAGGAAGTTTCGTAAAAAAGAAAAAAAAATGCTCATGAATTTTTGCGACTGACCAAAAAAAAAAAATGACGTCAAGCTCGTCAATTGTTTGTAATTTGACCAAAGTTAAAAACGACCTTCATTTCGCATCACTACTCAGATCACATGTTTATTGACCTCGGCTTCGCCTCGGACAACAATCATTTGTGATCTGAGACATTTCTTATAACTATTGTTATAAAGAAAATTAAATTAAATATTAGGGTGTGTCAAAATTTAACTTCCGTGGACCTCTTAAAATTGGAATTTTAAGTTCCGCTTTTGACAAGAGTAGGGTTGGTCATTTCCTGACATATTTTGAACGTAAAAGGATTTATTTGATTTTCAGAGAACTTTTAACAGGAGCTTTGTTTCGGCATTTCCGCTGAAATTTCTAAATTTGGCCGGAAGTATCCAAACAAAGCTCCTGTAAAAAGTGCTCTTAAAATTAAATAAATCCTTTTACGCTCGAAATATGTCAGGAAACGACCAACCCAACTCTTGTCAAAAGCGGAACTTAAAATTCCAATTTTAATAGGTCCATCGCGGAAGTTACATTTTGACACACCCTATTAAATATTTTAGGTTGATTACTCAAAATATTGTGGAAAAGGTTCTATAGCTAATTTGATGTTCAATTTATACAAAAAAACATCAATTGATATCATAAAAGCATTTGGTCTGATGATAATTGGTTACAACTTTATACAAACCAAAAACTTAAATTATAGTAAGTAATTAAATGTTCTGTACTATTCTTTGCTCAACCTAAAATTTTCTAGGTCTCTACAGAGATCAGCAAGTTTTTTTATTAGATGAATATAAAAAGTCAATGAACAAATTGATATTTAACATCAACGGAGTTAATTCTTACCTAAATAAGCATCATAGAATTTATAGAAATTGTGATCCACCAGAATGGACAGAAGGTTCGTGTTCTTTTATACTTAAATTTTTTTTTAATTATCATAATTTTGTGGCTAATATTAATATATGAAAATATCACTTAGGTAAAAATTATATTAGAGTTAAAAACTATGTATCAAACCATAGAGGATACAGAGATTACAGCAAGCGTGTTGCCCAGCTCAAAAAAGATATTAACGAAGAGTTCGAGTGCGACCATTACACCTTGTATACAAATCCAGAGTATGAATCTGTTGATAATCTTAGATGTCCACAAGTATTCTATTAATTTTCTCTGATTTTAATTAACACAGTGAAAATTTAAAACTTATACTGTCATATGAATCCTACAGATTTTCGAAATAGCTCAACAATATGATAACGCCGCTTGTTTGGAAAAAATTCAGGACTTTTTCATAAGCCAGAATAGTGCAAAATATTCAAATTGGAACGTGAGTTGCTACGAAGAGGAACTAAATGATCATTTATATGAATCATTATGTTTCTGTGGCAAGCAGTATGATGTTGAGTTAAGCATACGTCACTTTTGGATGGACGAACATAATACTGACAGCGCCAACAGATTGTAAGTCGAATTTAATTAATAATTTTCTTGCAGAAGAAAAAAAATTTGCCAGCTTTTTTATACTTGCAGAGTTGTCACCGGAATAAGATTTGTTTTGAAAGTTAAGACGATAACGATAGAAATTCAGGAGAGTAAGCTGGTCAATCGGATAGTCGATCCTATAACTGTTCGCTGGATCATTGAAACGAGTGATTCGTCTGGAAAATGTTTGAAAACTATTAAGTTGGGTTTTCGGTTTAAATCATTCAATATGGATGATATTGTCCTACCGGATGGATATTTTGTCACAGGTAATTAATTTTCCTACCGGATAATTAGTTAACATACGGGAAAATTTGATCGCTTCGGAAAATTATGCACTTTTATTTATGTAGATAATATTGATGATCATTTTCAGTAAAGTATACTAACAAAAAAATGGAAAACGGTTAACCTTAAAGGCCATCCCTGCAACTTCCTGTAAATTCCACACCTAAACGCTTGATATTGCACTTATGGCGTTTTTGAGCTCTTCGAACTCAAAAATATAATTTATGTGTTAATTTGAGCTCTTTGAGCTCAAAAGTTTGATAGAAGTTCAATAAAACACTATTATTTGAATTTTCAGACTGTAATTACTTTTGAATGAATTTAACCTATTAATTATAACAACTACTTTCTGACTTCTTTCTTTCGCAGGGGTGAGATTTGAATTATTGAATGACGATCACATCACGTTGGTAGTCAGAGGAACGAAAATGTGGAATGATGAAAAATTTTGGCCATCTTCGACACATATTTGGTTTTATCCAGAGATCGCTCGTAATGATCCAAGGTAAATGATAATTTTATTGTACTTCATAATTATCAGAAATCTCTGTTGGCAAAAATTCGAAGCTGATAAACATTTCCTTTCAGGGAACAAATAAGAATAAAGGACTATCGACACCCAGCTGAGTCGATAACCCAGAATGAGAAAATTAGTCACTCAGGATTTAACTATGTTGATTTATCGGTGGGAATAATATCAAACAAACACAATAATTTGCCGGTGATTCCATTTTTTGATGCTAAAGACGTTGATTTTGATCCTCCATCTCCAATTGGTGGATTGGGAGTGTTTCACAAGGGAACATCTGGTTACGGTGGATTTATAGCGTTTCAATTAATTGCGTCTAGATACACGTTTAACGCTGATTCTGAGAATTTTTATTTTGATTTAGAATAGTTAAAATATTTAAAGTAACAATAATAATCTATTGGGTTGAAAAAATAAACAAAATTTTGTCTCCGGTGTAATTAAATGATAAAATGAGTTTTTAAAAATAAATTTATTATTACTGGAATGGTCTTGGCCTGAATTTGTGCCTTTTTAATGTTTCATATGTTTTTCAACAATAATTAATTTACTACAAGTTTTCGACGTAGTTCTAAATAAATAGATTTAAATTTCAGGATAGACGTCATTTGTTTCTTCATTCAATTTGTTTTGTTCACGTGAATATGGTTATAAGTCAAAAATTAATTTATATGATTAAGATTGCGCGGACAGTACCCGGTAAGTCACAAAAAAATCTAAATTTTTTTTTTTTCATTAAAATAAGGAGAAGGCGTGCATTTTTGGATTTTCCAAACTTTTTCATACGCTTTTTATTAGCTTCACCTGTATGTTTGTAACCGACTCCTTTGGACGCGATTTTAACCCACTTTCAACGGCCAGATTTCGTTCAAACTTTGTAGATTTATCGAGGACAGATGACAATACACTAATTTGATAAAATTATTTCATTTTTCAATTCGAAAAATAAGATTATTGTTAATTTATATATTTTTCATCTATAGTCGATAAGGCAGAAATTTTTATTTCCAACCATTATCTTTAGCCGATTTATCTAATATTAACAAATTTTCGAACACTAAAGAGAGTTTTTAATTCAACAAAGTATATAATAGTTTAAAAAAACTAAAAAAAAAGGGTTTTTTTTATAAATAAACAAAACTAAAAAGTAGAAAATAAATAATAGTTTTAAAAAACTAAAAAACACGTTTTTTTAGAAAACCGAACTAAAAAAATAGAAAATAAGTTTTAATAAATTTAAATTAAGAATAGTGTTAAAAATTTCAATAAACATGAATTAATAATAGTCTAAATAAAATGAAATACGTTTTTTTTTATTTACACTATTATTAATTTACGTTTATTGAAATTTTTAACACTATTCTTAATTCAAATTTATTAAAACTTATTTTCTATTTTTTTAGTTCGGTTTTTTATAAAAAGCGCGTTTTTTAGTTTTTTCAAACTATTATTTATTTTATTTCACGTTCAAAATAGGATTCCGCGCGACTTTTGTCACACGACCGCGTAGATGCTAGAATACGGCAGCAGTTGCGGGTAGGTAATGATAGTAATTATTATAATAGCACAATTTTTCTAATTTAACATAATAATCATTTATTAATAAAAATTAACAAAAATAACAATACATTAACCCAATAAAAAAAGGTGTCACGAGTTCCCTGCTCACATAATTACAAGAAACATATTATTACATATAATGTAATGTAGTATATTTTTTTTTACAAAAGTTCATTATTACTGTGCAGCAACTCCATAATAAAAGGACACTTGCACCTTCTCAGATTAAAATCATAACTTTTAACAAATAAAACATGTCGTAGGCGTATTCTAATGCCCTACTAGCGGTACTTGGTTGATATATATGAACGCTTCTTTGTTTCGCATAACAATAATCACGGAAACTCATTAATTAAATCGCACTTCATGCCATGCATCGCTGAATTTTTCATTGCTTATAATTATCAATGATACAATAAAAAACCATATTTTTAATCACATATTTTATTACTAAATACATATTAATATTTAAATAATTAATATTTGGGTATGGCACCCGAGGCTTATATTTAATTGAGACAATAAATAGTTTAATTACAATCCCTTATTACTGAAAAATATTTCTTCTTCTCCAGTTGACGTTCTAATTAAATAATTGAATTATCGTTACTCAAGGGCTACAATGTCAAGTTGCATAATAAATATAAAAAAACATTACCTAAAAATATTTAATAAAAAAATAAACATTAACAGAGCCACGGTGAGTAACGACAATTCGGCAAAACTGGACAAATCATAATAACAGTTAACATTTTAATAAATAAAAGTAATTAATTTACAGTAAAATTAATCTAATCTAAAATTGTTGATTTTGCTGAGTTGTTTGTTCGTTATTGTGTAGTTTTTTTTTTATGACTGGGTATTTTTACAATTCACTCTGTGTTTATATGACATGGATAGCTTCTCAGACAATCGCCGCCTTCTTGCCCCAACCTTGCAGCAGATATGTACCGGTAAAAACGTTGGCTAGAAGCACTGCCGGTACTTTTACGCTTCAGTTCTTGCGGATCTCTGAAATTAAACAATTAATGTTAGAGACAAAAAATTGAAGCTGCTTGATTTATGGTAAACAAAAAATTAGAAATTTATTCCAATTGTTTTAATTTTTAATGACTAGTTTGTTTTATGTATTTTTAATTGGGATGCGGAATCGATAAAAAAGAAAGTGTTCGGCTGTGGGAAAGACAATTTTAGGTGTAAAAAGATGGCCTGATTGTAATTATTAACTGTAGGTATTTGTAACCTTTCTCTGGAGAAATTGACGGGTTAATTGAGTGAGAAAATTTTTATTAATGATTGATGTGAGATTTTTTTTGTGTTACGCAACGTCTATTTGTTAGGAATTGTTCGGAGGAAAATAACTGGTTTTTAATGCCAGTCGACGATTACAATTTTGATGTTTGTATAAAAATATCTGAATAATCAGAATACGACGGTCTTATTCTTATTAAAAAGTTATCGAGTTTTAGATTTACTTTTTAATATTAAAGTGTATTACATTAAACGTAATTCAAATTCATTTTATAATGAAGATAATTTATACATATGAGATGTCAGTATGTATAAGTATGTATAAGATTACATGTATGTTTAAGTCGATAGAGATAAGGATTTAGTAGATGGATGCTTGGGAATGGGATCCTCTAAGCCAGTTCAGCTGGGCGCTCAAAACTTCAAATGGGTTTTTCTCGAAAAGCTATTTTCAAAGTGGGTTGTCAAGATTTCTTGAAAATTACTGAATCGATCTTAATGAAATTTGGCAAGCACCTCAAAGATATTATTGATAAAAACTTTGACGCAGGATATGTAATTTAAAAAATCAAAATGTGATGCAAATGTCAGTGAAATTTTGGTTGTTTTTCAAAACTTTGCCAAAAATTCCAATTTTCATTTTTTATTTTTCTTTTTGTCTAATGATTGTATTAGGAATTAAATAAAAAGCCCCATTTGATTTTTTGATTTTACATGATCTATCATGAGTTGTTCTGTCAACGTGGAAGTACTTTTTTTCGGACGAGTTTCCGGATATAATGTAACGTGACGCTTCGTCATGAAAACTGGAAAAATTAGTTTCGGATTGTAAGTATTACAGATTTTATAAGAATTACATTGTAAATATTATTATTACTACTATATTATATTTATTGTATTTTATTTATTATTATTATTATTATTTTTTGTTTATTTAAAGTCGCATAAAATGCTAAGGTCATAAGCGACTTACTAGGGGGAACTTTTGAGATTGCAATTTGTTTTTAACTTTTTTGGGCTCAGCAGAATAGTACACTTAAATATTGAAAATATTCATTGGTATACGCCAGACTCGAACCCGGTCCAATGCATTTTGGAAAGCAAGGGCAGGATCCGATAGGCTATTGCGCGCCTATTTATTATTATTATATTATTATTATTATTGTAAATATATTTTTTCTAATTTTGAATACGACAGGACAATTATTACTATTTACAATGTAATTTTTCAAGTTTTCTTTTTTCCGTGTGAGTTTTAAATTTTTTTCAACGAAAACTATAGGAAATGCTTGAGAAATACCTATTTTCAATGTTAAAAAAACGTTTGAATTAAAAATTTTATATTTTAAATAAAAAAAAAATATTTGTGAAAATATGACGTTTTTTCACGAAGTAAACCCATTTAACCACTTAGAAAAGAAATTTTTACACGTCCTCTTGGTTCTCCAAAGCCAAAAGGATATAAATTCTAAAATCTATCCTTTTGGCATTAGTAACGCAATATGTGTACAACATCAATTCCTCAATTTCTTCTGTTTAAGCCCCTTTATAATATCGAACACCAATTTTTTTAATTTCACCAATTGACCTTACCAAATAAATAAAAGAAAATACAATAATTTACCTAGATAATTCATTAGACACAATATTACTGTGCGGTGAATAAATTCCTGGATTTTTGTACATGCTACAAATGAGTCTATCCTTACAAGGCTCTTCACTGAATTTAAGTTGCAAAAAAATCTCATCGAGTCTATGAAGTATGGGCCCATAAAAAGAATCATCTTGAGTCACTGCGACACGCTCAACTTGATTAGTAACCTGACCAAGTTCACCGGTATGTTTTTTATTCGTCACTTTAAGCTGTTGCTGCTGATGTTGCTGCTGCTGTTGCTGCTGCTGCTGAGTAAGTCTATTTATCTGTGTCTGCTGCTGGAGATTGGAGCTCGCGACTGGCTGATGTGAGTGCACAAAAACAGGATGCACTTGCCTGTTGTTATTGTTATTATTATTATTATTGTTATTGTTGCCGTTGGTGGCAAGAGCATGTGTGTGAGCATTCGGCTTGAAATCATTACGTGCAGGTGCAACGGGAGTGTGTTTAATTGACGCAATATTAACTGGTACTTGCTGGACTGAGGAAATTGGGACACTAGGCACTGATGCTCCAACTCCAACTCCAACTCCCACTGGCACTCCCGGCACGGATTCAGCTGATACCCGCCGATGTAATTTCTGGTTCTGATCTTCGAGATACCCATTGTAAGCCAAACTTTGAGCATGTGCTACATTTATCGAGTGAGGTTGAGGCTGAAGCTGAGCTGGCTTCAGATACTGAGGTTGAAGATTGCCGTAATTATTAAGTTGAGGCTGGACGGGGGTCAGTTTGTTGTAATCGTCATGTAAATCCGTGAACGAGTCTATTCCCCACTCTTTCAGCTCTTCCATGTCTTTCCGCAGCTGGATGTGTGGATGCGCGTAATCGTAACCTTGAAATTCTTCCTCTTGATAAGGTGGGTGAGGTGAGTGATGATGTGGATCGTAATACGTGGGTGCTGGTACTGATGCTGGTACTGGAACGGGAACTGGAACATGATGATGATGATGGGCGATCTAGAAAAAATAAATTTTCCTTTTAGTTTTAGTTTTGTTGTTAAAGTTATCTGTTAAATTGATCGAATAATGTGACAATGTAGGGCAACAGTACTTGTTTTGAGAGTAAAAGTTTTAAAATGTAAAAATGTTGTTTTGTTTTAACTTCCGTATGGAATAAATAATTTTACGGTAGAAGTTTGAATAAATTTTTTTTGTTACTTCTTCCCCATAAGCAGTAACTTAGCGCACGTTTTGGCATTTAGTAAATAGCTGGTCACTCATTTTGTAATTTCAGCATGTTTTGCGTAAATTGAACGGTTATTTGAGTGCAATAAGTTCAATAACTAAACGCAAATTATTCTTGTCGAACGCAAATGATAATTAGAACAGTTATAATTGAATCAATAATGTGGAATGAGTAAGAAGAGAAACACAACAATTTAATCAAATAATTATTCTACAATTTAATCAAATAATTATTCAACAATTTAATTATATCGTTGAATATATTTAAATTGATATAAGAATAATTGATTCATTTAAGTCAAGCGCATGATCATTTTTTTAGTTAAGTTATAAATATAACCTTTATCGTTTTTAACTGTGTTATTGAAACTCTTGTTTTTTTTTCTTTCGTCTGGGAAAGTGAGAGATGTATTCTAACTTTGTACTGGAATTTATCTTCAGTTTTGTGATAAAAAAAAGTACTTGCAACGCGTGCGCTGTTGGTTATACTATTTTTATTTATAATCTACCATTTTTAACAATAATTGAAAGATGACACAAGAGAATTTGAATGAGACTATACGCAGCATACAAATTTAAGAATTTATGTTTTTCTGTTTTCAGAAATTTGATATGAATTTATCTTAAGAAATATTATAACTTCAATTATTTTTAATGCCAATGTATTTTTTCTTTTACTCAATTTTTTACGACTATTTGGAAGCACGTTCTTTTGTTTCGAATCATTAAAACACAACAATCCGTCAAAAACTTTTATATGTGTTGATATGTCGATGTATAATTTTTTCTATTAAAAATAGTATTAAAAACTGACAAAGGGCACATTATTACCGAACTGTCTTCACTGTTTTAATATAAAAAATTACTTTTTCTCCCGTTATAAGTCTAGATAAATTTTTATCGAATTTTTTTCCTGAGTCCTTGCTCATTCATCCTTGCGTTATTTATACACTGTACAAGTTGTGTGATAATGATATAATTGATTTACAAAAACTTCTAGAATTATTTGCTAATATGAAAAATTCCTTAATTCGAAAGAGAAAAGACAGAAAACAAATTTTAATTAAATTTAAAGAAAAAAATATTTGTATATTATTTGAGATTCGAATAAAAGAATACAAAGATCGAAGCGTTATGGAGCAATAATGGTTTAATGTATCGAAATCGGATAACTGTTCTTACAGCTCATCTAAAAGAGAGATTTATTAAAAATAATTATCTGAAGAAAATACTTTAATTGATGAAAGGAAAGAATAAATTACTTAGTGTTTATTTAAAAGAACACCGTTCCGATATTATTTGAAAGTATACTTAGTTATTTTTATTCAGTTATATTCTGATTAAAAAAAAGCTTTAATTCATTTTCATTACAAGCTATTAATTTCGATTTCATATTTATTAATTTTTAAAACTTACGATTCATTTTTCTTCAAAATTTTTTAAGAATTTATACGACCATAATTTTATGAGTTGTATACAATCACGTAGATAATAAATTTTATCAATTTTAGTTTGCATTATATTCCTTTAAAAACGATAACTCAATAAAAGATATTTGAAAATTTAGTCACAATAATGATTATTTTATAAAAGGAATGCAGGCTTAAAAAAAATGTTCTTGATTCAGGTCAAAAAAACTAAAACCGAGAAAATCAATTTAAAGAAAGTGGTCATATTAAATGAAATAGAACAGTTTTTAAAGTGAGAAATTTTTTTTTGATTCAAATAAATTTCGTTTAATGAAAAAAATTTTTTTATATCGAATTAAGTTAATTTCTGTTGTCAGTGTGTTTTAAAATATTTTGGTGTTAATATATGATCATACCTATAAAACAATTTTTTTACAGTTTCTTAATTTTTTATTTATTCCAAAAAAATATCTGAGAAAAATATTTTTGTGTATAGTCGTATATATATCCTGGTCAAATCATGTATAAGTATGTAGAAAAATATAAACATCATTAATGCTATCTAGAAATGCATTCGTCAATTAAGATATTTTATTGTACTAAAATTGGTCTAGAAGTTGATTAAATTAATCATCAATGTCAGATAAGATTTAAAGAAGAGTCGTAAAAATTTTTGTTACATCAGACCTTAATATTTTATAAATACTTCTCTTACTAGGAGAAGAATATGCAATAATGCGCCCTCTGTCAGAGATTCTTAATACTACATTTGATCGGAGAGTTATAAATACGCATATATGATGATATCAGTTCTGATGTAGGCATATCAAGTCATAGTACGTTGGATCGAGCCACGTAAAACTAGATAAGTCGATATGGCTTGAAAATGTCAGAAATGATCTGGTATGGCTAGTTTTCAAATAAGATCATATCTGGATTCATAAGACTATGTCAAGAATCATATCAGAATATGTTTTTATTAATATGGATCCATATTTGACATTACATGTTTAGATAATATCAAAAATTTATGTATAATTATATGTGTGATCATACCTTGCCATATGACTCATTTTTCCCAAAAATAGTAAAAATTATCGAAAAAATTAGGAAAACGGTTGACCCTGAAGGCTATCCCTGCAACTTCCCGCCAATTCCATACATACGCTTGAATTTGCACTTATAACATTTTTGAGCTCTCCAAGCTCAAAGAAATAGCTTTTGTATGCTTTTTGTATGCTCTTCGAGCTCAAAAGTCTGATAGAAATTTGATAAAATATTGATTTTTAATTCTTTAAAAATCTTTTCAAATCTTTAAACCGGAATAAATTTTGAATGAAAGAAACGGTTTCTACGCGGTTGGCGGCATTCGACGCAGTTTTTTAAGCCTCAATAAGAATCTAAGTTTAATTTGATCAGACTAGGAATTTCGGAGTAATTCCGAAAAAAAAACACTTTTTCCGGGTTTCTTTCGTCAACGATAACTCACGAACGAACCAACCGATTTTGACCGGAGGTCATCGACGTATTTTTTTGAGTTTGAGAGCTGATTAGTTTTTGGAATTTATCGGTCGAGCTGTTCGAAAGTTATTTTAAAAAAATCACATTGAAAAAAATTTTTTTTGTAGTTTTTTTGAAATTTCTCTAAAACTACTCATCTGATTCGATCCAAATTGTATTCAAAATTTAAGTTCAGTCAAGCCCTTTCGAATTTTAGTAACCGCGATTAAATCGATTAAGCCGTTCAAAAGTTACAAGACGTTTACACACATTCACACAGATTTACACACACACACACACACACACACGCGTGCAGACACACACAGACACACACAGACACGCACACACACCATCGCGGGAATAGTCAGGGAAGCTTCCTAGGACCTCGAAACCGATGAAAACTCGATTTTTGAAAAACGGAGTAAAACCAATAACTTCCCGATTTTTTTTCATTTTCAATTTTCATAGCGGGAAGTTAAAAGAATATTTTTTTTAAATCCACGAATCAATTATAATCTAATGGATTATCCATCGTTACTGCATCTGTGTCGTGAACATGACCATAATCTTTTCTTCATGTGGTTTTTTTTACCGTTTCTTTGTCAGTAATTTCAATCATAAAATTCAAGTAATTTTTTCCTGTTCCCATAAAAATCATTATGAGAAAAAAAAAGAAACATTTATTTTAAACCATCTCTTTTCACGTTTTCAGGTCACCCAAAATCCTCCAATCCTACTAAAAAATGACACCATTAATAGTAATTTCCATAACTAAATTAAAAATACCTGATGATGATGGTGATGATGAAACTTTGTGTGCGAGTTGTAATAACTGGAACATAGTTTAAACACGTGGGCAAACGGTGGAATCAAAAACAGCAACAGCTTCAAAAATACTTTCTTGGCAGTGGTCACTCCAAACAAGAAAGGTATCACGAACATGAACTTGACCTTGATCAATTTAATAATGAGTATCAGTGCCAGGAAGCTCAGCAGCAACCGGTTCTGGATGAACTTGCCTGCAAAAAGTAAATCACCCTATTTAATCCTTTCATTAATCCCCAGCCAAATATTAGCTACCAGAAAACTCACGAATTTTTTTAAATAAGCGGCCTTGCTGCTCCAAAGGAGACCCAAAATCAATGCGTATCAGCGCTCCATTTGAGTCAATTTCCCGAGGACTAATTTTGATTTTGGCCTTCTCGAAAACAAACTCCGGAAGCTGGATTTCGTAGTCACGTGTTGCCAAAAATTTAACCGTTTTATGCCTCAACGCAGAAGTAATTTCTTCCAAGGGAGTTTCTGGTTCTTCAAAAGCTTTGAAGTTTTCCTTGTAGCTGCGATCTTCCACCAAATTATCTTCTTCAGAAGTCTCTTCTTCACAATTTTTCTCACATGTTCCATAGTCCAGGTTATTTTTGGTCATCAAAATTCCGTCAAAAATGGTCACATTGTCTATTTCTCCCAATGTGTTGTCCAAATAACTGTACGCATTCTTTTGCAAGCACGAAAATGTTAATTTCTTGCTGCAGTCTTTCAAAATTCCTCGCCACAGCTCGTTGCCGCCTACTCCGGCGCTCAGGTACGTCAAGTTACGCGGGTACAAGTATTTCGCGTAGCTAATTATATTTACAAAACTAAACGCGTTGACACTCAAGGCCGCCAGCAGTAAAATCCCGAGTATCTTAAACATTTTTTGGTTTTTATAAAAACAAAAGTTTGGACAAGAATTAAATCACTAATTTACACTTAAAATTTTGAAAATACGTAACTCAATTTTTAAAATGTCTCATTATAGTTCACTGTTTTAGTGGCGAACAGTGCCTGATGCGCCTGTGCCACTTGAAGAAGTTTGTTCTTTTGAGCATCTCCTCCAAAACCGGGTGTGTATTTAAAAAACGACCACTGAATAAAGTTTTACTTTTTAGGATGGATGTCACAGTTGGTCAATACTGTTAGGACTTAAAAAACAGACAGAGTTGCGTTCACTTGGATCTCTCCTTTAAAACTAACATCGAGACCTGACTATCCACTATCCACTATCCGCTCGGCTGGTCTCTCGTGGATTCGATTCACGCGGTCTAAAATGTGTGTCAAAAGTACTCCCTCTTCTTTTGATGATTATTATACTCACTACAGACTACCAGACACTGAGTGTAAAACGGTGTCCCGAAAGGTTGATACTCTATAGTCAAGTATATATATGTATATACCTAGAAGGTCATTATCATCCGAGGATACTAAAATTGTCAACTCTGTGCTAAATGAGGCTGAGACTCTTTGCTTTGGAAATTAATTTGTTTTTTTTTTTGTTTATAATCTTTTAAAAGGCTGAAGTTTGGTGACATAAAAGTAATACTTTTACAATCGGGATCATGGTTTATAGACTGAGGATTAATTGTTCTAATGATGATTGTCTAATGACTGATAAATTATTGAACTGTGATCAAAAGAAATTTTTTTAAGGCTTACTTATGGTTGTCGAAATTGGAGAAGAATATGAATTGTTGAGGGTTTATAAATTTGTAGTAATGTGCTCATTACGTAATATGTTATGGTACTTTGTAATGAAGTTAAACGAAAATCATCTTCCCACGCTAATGTTAATCAACATTTAACTATCAAAAAATTAAATTTCGTATAAAATTTTTTTTATTTTTTTCTTAAAATTTTCATTGTTAAACTTTTTGCTACTAAGAATAAAATTAATTTGATTTGTTTTGGGTTAATATTTTTTACATCAATTTGGTCATGAAACTTTTTTTTAAATACTACTTTGAAATTAAAAAAAAAAATCAAAAAGATAAAAATGTGAATTTTTTTGTGGTCAAAATATGAAAAGCCGGCAATAATTTACAAGTGAAGTCAAATGTATTTTTGGCCATATCTAGGTAAAAATTTAACGTTTTTGAATTTTTATTATTCTGCTTGTTTGTATGGTGGATTTATGGTGGTGATACCGAAAATATCAAAAAATTAATATTTCTATAGCTTTTTTGCCTTCAAAAGTTGGAAAAAATTTTGGTTCTCATTTTTTTGGATAAAATTTCTATTTTATCTTTTTTTTTTATGTTTTTGATATATTCCTTTTTCACAAGTACATAAAAAAACGAACAATTAAAAAGAAAAAAGTTTAATATCACAATTTTTAAAAAAATTTGTAAATTTTTTTGAAAATTTATGAAAATTGTGATAATCAACTTTTTTTTTGTAAATTGTTCATTTTTTTATGTATTTTTCCATAAAAAATATATCGAAATTAAAAAAAAAAATTCGCTCAAAAAATGAAAACTAAAAAAGTAGGCCACATTTGTAAATAATTACCGAAAAGCCTTTTCATTTTTTATAAATAAAATTTTCTCTTTGGATACAAAAATTGAAATAAAAAATATTTGACTTATTTTATTACAAATTGACCAATTAAAAATTTTGAACGTTCTAATATTTTGTGATACATTTTATTAATGTTATTGATAATATTGTGATATATTATTAATAATGTTAACATTATTAATAGATTAATATTATTAATAGTATTGTGATATATTCAAAAATTAATTTCCCTAATAGTGCATTAATTCATCTTATAATTATTACAGAACTATTTTATCTATGTATATACTTGCTGATAACGCTACATAAATTTATAAACTGTATTTATTTTTCACAATAAAAATGTTTGTTTCCGAATATTCAACACTTTTTTCCAGAAATTCATTATTTCCGTATTGAAAAAAAATTTTTAAAGTTCAAGGAAGCTTCTGTTGTTGTATAAAATTGTAAGTAAAAAAATTCAAAATAATCAAAAAAATATTTTCAATTGAATTAATAAATTTATATATAAATTAAAAAATTTATGTAATAGTGTAACAATGAAACATTACAATATCCGTGCAGCTAAAAACTGATCATTAATCTGATAATAATTTAATTCTGTGGCTAACAGCCGTTAGAAGTTATTCGTCTGTTAAGAAGTATGTTCAGTATATATTAACTTATCAATTTTAATACAAGTTGGTTGTTTGCACAAATTCAACATAAGAATTTCATCAGTAAGAGCAAGGCCGTATCTTCATGCTCCGCTTCTTAGACCGTTGTAACATACGAGCGCACATGAATTGAGGTTTTATTTAGGTTTAACTAGATTTATGAAATATTCAATGGATTTTATAGCTTGTGTTTATTATTTTTGTCATTACAATTGGTACTACGATTATAATAATTTTGCTTGTTATTATTTTTTATTATTATCTTGGAGAATAAAAAAAAGTGGGCATATCATTACGCAGGATTATTCACACCCGAGTAATCTGGAGTAAATGTAGTTTGGTGTTGAGCGACGTGATTTTATAATTGAGAGTAGTATTATACTCTATTATATTACAGTATTATATATAAGATAGATTTTAATGGATGGGTTTGATTATTATGGGGATCGCGTAATCGAGGAAAGAAAGCTTAAGTCACGCGAAACTGGTTATCGGTGATGAAGCAGCTCATTTTTCATTTTTCTTTCTTTCTAATACTCCGATGATCGTGCTAGTGATATTAACTTACATTTTATTGATATGTAATAAGTAATGAGACGGCAAGTGAACAGACTCTGATTATAGCTGTTGTTCTTTTTGCTGTTGTTGGTTTTTTCCTCCAGTGAATTAGGTATGAAGTATTTACAGATAAATGTAATTATGAAATAGTTTGTTACGCTTCGGTTTTTTTAAGTGAGTTATTGAAAATTAAACGAAACGAGTTTATTGACTTGCTAACACTTCTTGTGGGAATGCAATGGTTGAAAATAGCTTGGAATTTTATCGATAGGAAGAAGAAAATTGTTATGAATAAGAATTATCTATGATGAATTTTATTAAACATTAAAAAAGCTTGGAAAATCCAAAATTGCACACCTCATTTATTTTAAAAAAAAACTCTAAACTGCATAATTTATTTATAAAAGAAAAAACAATTAAGTAATTTCTTACAGAGAATTTCAAAGTTATTTTTTTAATTATTGACAATTATTTCTCTGGACATATGAGCATAAAAATCTCGTCTAAAAAATTTAGTAATATGATTGGTTGATGTCATTTGATTTTGATTAAGTGGTGCCATAGTTTGCAAGTGCGAGAAATAAGAGAAGTTATTTTGTTTTTGTATTTGTGTATTATAGTGAATTTAAGTAAAAATAAATTTAGAAAAATCTACGTAAACTAAGCTACTAATATGAAATACGGCACCAGTTCATCGAATTCATGAGCTGATAACAAAAAAGCCTGATCTCAATTTATTAATTTTTTTGAGAGTTATTGTTGATGCATACAAAATCGGAATACATACATCAGGACGTCTGTATTTTCCATTTTAATTATTTCTTCTTGAAAATCTCAGAGGATTGAAGCACATGATTACAAATACAAATGGCTGCGCCAATACGATTTGACAATTGGAGAGTATCATAAATTTTTCAGCGTGTAGAGTCTATATTTAATTTCTAAATGCAAAATTATCGTAAATTATATACGGTTGACGGTGTAAAAATATTAAATTCACACCACCTAAATTAAACACCGTATTTGGTGTAATTTTAACACGAAAATTATTACTCTGGCTCATTTATACTATTACGGGTCCAAAAAATTTTTTACAATCATATTGGATAGTTTATGATAAAACAATTATAAAAGATGTAAATTAGTCTGCACATGTGTTGTCCCTTGCCCTTTATTAATATTCAATGTATTTGCATTTTTTTTTTTTTTTCATTAGCTTCAGAATGACCCCCCGTAAAAGCCTATTGAAAATTTCTGTCCAATTCAGTATCGTTTAATTACATAATTAATAAAAAACAAAAATCATGTGATTTTTTGTTTGTCTATATCTGTTAACGAATAATGTTTACTTCCAAGTCGTTTGGTCATTATAAGTCAACTGATTTATAGTTTTATCACAAGCACCTCATTTTAATTATTTA
Source organism: Cotesia typhae (assembly GCF_013202065.1). NCBI lineage: Eukaryota > Metazoa > Arthropoda > Insecta > Hymenoptera > Braconidae > Cotesia > Cotesia typhae. Next base: position 2,359,145 of record NW_027423752.1, read on the forward strand.
AGCAAGGAAGACGTGAAATATTTAAGATTAAAATTACATCACTATTTGTTGATCTATTCAAAAACTAATTCCTAAAACGACATATTTGTATTTTACTGATTTTTTTCATTAGCAATCGAGGATAACTTTTCTTTCTTTTCATTTAACTTCATAATTTAGCAATATACTATTTGCTACTTTATTAAAAATTACAAATCTCAAAAAATTTTAACTGTCATTCATTATAATCTGAAGTAGTCTCGGCGTAAAAAAACTAAATAAACAGGTGTGTAGGTGTGTAGGTGAAAAAAATTGTGTCGTACAATATCCCCGAAACGAATCAACCGATTTAAATGTCTTGGGGCAATCAAATCACTCCATCAGCATCTTATAAGATTTGGAGATTACTCGGTCAACAATCTTGCATCTTTAAAATATTGTTTTTTTAATAACTGGTTTCTTCCTCATTAAAAAAAATTCAATGAATTTCGACCTTTATTATTTCACGGTCGTATTTAATTATAATAAAATTCCTGACTAAAATTTTTTTACCCACTTAATTTTTGATTTTATGAACAATTTTTAATGTACATAGAAAACTAAAAATTTTAATTTTTTATGAAAAAAACACAATAAAACGATATAATGCTGAAGTTATCTGACAAGTGTTAATTTTTTAAATTCGTTTAAGTCAGTTATAATAATAAAAAAAATGCTTTTAAAAATTTCCATGGATAACTGTTTTTTATTTTTACATGTGAAATTTTTCAATTAAATTTTTTTCATAATAATTTCATTGCTATAAAATTCCAATAAAAAATTCCAATGTCCGTCAACTTCAGTTTCATAAAAAAATTTATATCATAATTTCATGAAATGCATGAAACGTTTTTTTTTAATTTTTACATACTTAATAAAATTGAGATCATGCACTAAGTATGGATCTATACTAGCAATCATAATAAATCAATGCATCCGCAAATCGTTTATAAACATAAAGCATAAAAATTTATTATCAAATTAACGAGAAAAAATACGAAGTAGCAAGTAAAAATTTGAAAGGACAATGCAATGAAGAAAATGGCGCATCGTAAAAATGAATTATTAGAAATTCTTCAAAATCCAGCAGGTGTTGATAACTGACAAGCAACAATGACTGACAGCCCGTTGAAAGGCGCACATTTGCAAGACCAAGCCGTAACCTATTCCGCATTGTAAACACATTTTTATTTCAGAATAACAACGTCAATAATTGATTCTTTAGTTAACCTTCAGAAACTTTTACCACTACATTAAATATTGAGAATCCTGGAAAAAATCTTTTGAGATTCGTGGCTGGTCGCGTTCTACTGTAGAACAGGTTGAGCGGGCCAACGGGTCGACACACTGCTGAATTTCATTGGCCTACTAATTGGAATTGGCTTGATAACCGGATGAATAGTTCTGCGTGTGTAGTTTAAATTATTTGCTTAAATATTTTCAATAAACATTATTTATCTGCAGTATTTTTATGCAGGAATTCTCTCAAAAATAGTGACCGAGATTTTTTGCCGCCAATTACTCTGTTAATCTTTGATGCAGTATAATTTTATTCATCAGTTAACCTAATACTTATGTAATTAATTAAAGTTGTTTCCAGTTTTGGAAAGTTTCAATATAACGCAGTTTTTTATCGGTGAGCTTAATAAGTGTTATTCGGGACTTGGGTAAATAATTGAATAACACTTATAGTGACAAAATTGAATTTATTTTTAATTATTATAATTAGCAATTTGTAGAGAATGATGGTATTTACTGAATTATATGAGTAGAGTTTTTGATTTTTAATTTTTTTGACAGTAATTAATTACAATTTCAATTGAGAAGAAATTTTTCAAAATGTGTATAGAATACTCAGACTCAAATTCAAGGCTATTTTTAATAAATTTTCAATCATGGTACTTAGATATGAGAAACAGGTTGTTGAGTCTAAAAGTGCATGCCTTAATTTTTTAATAATTTATTTCTATTTTTTTGGATCAAAAAATTGACAAAAAATACATGAAATTCCGGCTTTTTTTGTTCCAAGGGTGTCCAAAATCTCATTATCAAAAAAAATTTTTTTGTAATCCACACAGTGTATTTAAGTATCCTTTATTAAAAAGTTGACGTGACGTTTCCATTGTTGTCGCTTTTCATTGCTATAGTGATCACTTTAGCAACGGTTACTATGACAACGGTTACCATAGCAATGGTTACTATGGAAATGATTTTCATGGCAACGGTTCAATATTAATGAGAAAAATTTATAAAAATATTGATTAATTAAATTCGATAATAAACATTTTGACAAAAATGCGCAAAGCGCTTTCGATTTTCTAGCAAAGATTAAAACCCCGTCGGGTTTTTTTGTTTCAGATAAGTCAATCAGCTAATATCATGGAGGAAGTGAGCGTCAATTTTTTTCGAGGCGGCCGTCTTCAGACCACTATAACTTTAAATTTCTCCAACTCTTAGCAGGAAAAAATTAATTATGACCATACAAAACTATATTAAGCAGCAGTTTTCATCCCATAACTTCCCATAAGGCAGATGAGGAAATTAAAAAATACATTGAATTGAAAAATTGTTTGAAACTTGTTGTGTTAACCCTTCAATAATGATTTGAAGAATTCACACTGTAAGTTATTGTCAAGACCGATTTAATTTGACAAAACGTCTGTTTTTACGTTGGATACGTTCAACATACGTTTTTGACGTCTATCATGTTCAAACGACGATTTTAACATTCAATAGGTTGATCTTACGTTTTCAATGTCTAATGCGTTCAACCTATGATTTGAACGTTCAATATGGTGAATCTACGATTTAAATTTCGACTCGGGATATTGAATAATAACTTATTCTGACAATTACAATCTCAACAACGCACAAAAAGTCACTGACGTCGTTCTATTCGACATACCTGACAAAATAAATCAACATATAATTATATAAATAATATTCGAAGAAGAACCGAATTTTTGGATCATCAATAAAAATGTTCGGCAAGTGATGAAAAATAAGAAACAGAAATTTTTCAAATTCTAATTGAATATAACTGGCAGTTTTTGGACTCGTAAAATTAAAAAGACTTACGTCCCGATAAGTTCCGCTGGTCAAAATGAAATTCACTAACATTCAAATAAAAACTTCTCTACCGTCTCAAAACAAGTTCGCTTAAAATCTCTACCAAACAAGTTTGCAAACATGACTTAACTCGATAGTTAATGGTTCCTAAGGTTATGAAATCACAATAAATCACTTTCGTTAGCATCTTCTATTCGCAAATTCCAATACACACATCTGCAGATTTACACGGTCAAAATCTGATGATGATGAGTAAATAATAAAAACCACTGATGCATGAAGAACATCACATTTCCGGTGGTCGTATTTCTCCTTTTTTTCAAGAAAGTGAATTACTATAACATGATGATAATCAATCACTAATCATTACCACTTTAATTATCTAGTCAATTAGATCATTACTTTCATACAATGTTATCAGTCATTAATTATTTTTTCTTTTTTAATTTTTTTTTATCAAAAAAAAAAATACCTCTAACATCTATAAATAAATTTTAATTATATTAATTATCACGAGTAACTAGATAATTAGTTGATAAATTTTTTCTAACAGTAAAAAATAAAATAAGATTCATTATAAAATGATGAGGTAATTCATAAGTCCAATAATTGTTTTAATTGATAATTAAGTATCTGAAATAAATAAATAAATCCATTATTGGGTTGACTAACGGTCGGCAACGATTGAGAATGAAAGCACGCATACGTATATATACATGTATACATAGTGACGTAAAAGAGTATATTGGCTTTTGAAAAGGTGCTGGAACTGGAAAAATCGGTGACCGCAAGGCCAAATATGACTGCCGGTTTACTTAATAAAATTATATGTAGAATATTATTTAGCAGAAATTAAATTCTGGTATAAAAATATGAGCATCAGACGCATTAAATATTTTAATTAACGATCTACGCATAACTGCAGTAACTGTTGTATGTCTATAATATAAAATATGTAAGACATCTGGACACCTTAACAGTCAAGTGACATAAATATAAATCACATGTTAAGAAGTCTAGTATCATCTGTATAATACACTGAAGAAAAAAATAAATGTCATGTCCAGAAGATTTCTTGACTCATGGATTTGTTAAAATGATCAATTTAATGTATCAGTTTTTGGACGAAATATTTATTATTTATTTGATTTCAATGTCAGACAAAGCTCGAATCGCAAAAGTATATACAGCCGAGTCTCGCTATGAGTCCTATTAGTGTCTCTCTCATATTAACGCGAGTCTGGTTAAAAAAAAAAAAAGAAAACAAATAGAACTCATAACGAGACTCGACTATATTTTATAAATTAAAGTAAGTTCACGCACTATTTTTTAAAACGAAAATTTAGAATCAAAGATTCATACATTGTAAAGAATAAATTACAACATTTTGATAATTAAATAAAATTTAATCCGTTAATGGATTTATATACATTATGACAATCGTAAAATTTGATAACATTATTCCCTGATTAAGAAATCTAATTTGAAATGATTCAAAATGAAACAGATAGCTTCACTTAAGTTAAATAACAATTATTTTTATCGATGCAATCAATTTTTTGGACAAAAAAGTACAGTTATAGAAATTTTCAAGAATTTACGTTCTTCAGTCATAAATATAAATTCTTAATAAGAATTATTTCTTTTTTTAATACACAGTAAAAAATTTTGGGTCATTGAGTCAAAAAATTTAGTGTTAAATATTTAACACTTTCATATGTAGATTTAACATTTATGGTGTTAAATTAAGACGAAAAAGTGTTAAATTAACATAAAGAAATGTTGAATATTTAACATAAAAATTTTTAACACTAAATTTTTTAACGAATTGACGCAAAATTTTTTACTGTGTATGTAAAGATACAAAATTTCTTGACATGTCGAGAGTAAAGCACTACCTCAACGCTTCGCATATGAGGCGTACAAAATACATTTTTTTGATATTTCATTTTTGACTTAATTCTCAATTTTATAAAAATTTCAAATCCATTAGTCGAATTTTTTTAATGTCGATTTATTTTTTTAAATATGCAATCATTAAATTCTATCAATTAGTAATGTTTTGATAAATCAAAGAATTATTTCATTAAAAATTTCAATTTTTTATGAAGCTCCTAATTTGAATTGCAAATAGTAGTTTATTGCGTATAAAAAGATACAACGTTATTTCAATGACAAAAAAAAATTCAACTATCAACAAAAAAAAAAAAAACGGATAATTTAGTCAATTATAATGATTAATTTTATTTCAAATAAAAAATGAAATTTTTTTAATAAAAAATGAAATAATTTTAAATTAAATATATCACAGCCTTGGCATAATATAATCTCACAGAGCAGCATTATTAATGATAATTATTATTTTAATATGAATTTTTTGTAAACAAATTTATACATTAAATGATGAAGATCGCGTCTTCCTACGCAACGGGAAGTAATATAGAGATATGGAGCAAACGCGAGTGAAAAATAATGCAAGAAGTGAGTACTAAACACTAAGAAGAACAAATAAAAATAAAAATATAACCCGGCAGGTATATGTATGACATGTGCTCACGTAGTGAACAAACGTCGTGGGCAGACCGTTAGTTTTACGTAGAATTCGTTCGGTTTTATTACGCCTTCTACCTTATACATTTCATAGCTGGGCTGACTTTATTCTTCTCTTTCTAACCAGATTTTTTCGTTATTTCTTTCTGTGCTTATCGAGATGCCGATCATCTATAGCGATCGTTTATCTAGTAGCGGTGAAAGATTGTACTTTTGTAAGAATCAGCCCTGATAGCCAGCGCTTTCTCAGTAAGTGTTGACTCCCAGCAGTTACGGTTAAGTTATACATCAAGTTGGCGGTAATTCTTCACTCAACAACAGTTGTAAGCAAATTGACAGAAATCTACGGCCGCAACTTGAATATAAGTTAACAATCAAACTTGTAGTTAAATTTCCTTTCAACTTTACTACAATTTGAAGGAAATACTTGTACAGCAAGTTTTGACGTCTATTTGCAGAGTAAGTTATAGGTAACTAATAGGTAATCGCTCGCTTTGCCAACTCTTTCCGTCAAGTTTGCTTCAAATTGCGGACGTAGATTGACAGTAAGTTATAGATAAGGTGGCTATCAGGGAGGTCAGAATTAGATCTGGAGCCTTAGAAAGTAAAGCAGGGAGTTTTGTAACGAGAGTCGATAAAAAAGAAATTGTGAAAGACTTACGGATGGTAAGAATGAGGCTTGACCTGATAGCTACTTTATCTGAAACCTGCTATCAATCTCCCTGATAGCCTGCGCTTTCTCAGTAAGTGTTGACTTCCAGCAGTTACGGTTAATTTATACATCAAGTTGGCGGTAATTCTTCTCTCAACAACAGTTGTAAGCAAATTGACGGAAATCTACGGCCGCAACTTGAATACAAGTTAACAATCAAACTTGTAGTTAAATTTCCTTTCAACTTGACTACAATTTGAAGGAAATACTTGTACAGCAAGTTTTGACGTCTATTTGCAGAGTAAGTTATAGGTAACTAATAGGTAATCGCTCGCTTTGCCAACTCTTTCCGTCAAGTTTGCTTCAAATTGCGGACGTAGATTGACAGTAAGTTATAGATAAGGTGGCTATCAGGGCTAATGCTGCAATTTGAAGCAAACTTGACGGAAAGAGTTGGCAAAGCAAGCGATTTTAGTTAAGTTACCTATGAGTTACTCTGAATTTAGACATGAAGACTCACTGTACAAGTATTTGAGTCAAATTTTAGTAAAGTTGAAAGAAAGTTTAACCACAAGTTTGATTGTTAACTTGTATTCAAGTTATGTCCGTAGATTTTCGGCAATTTGCTTAAAACTATTATTTAGTCAAAAATTACCTTCAACTTCATGTTAAGTTAACCGTAACTGCTCGAAGTCTACTACTTTCTAAGATAGCACTGATTATCAGGGATAGTGCTAATAATATAAATTCCTGGTGATAATATGCCCCAATGACCACTTGGTAGCAAGCTGACGTCTATCTGTCGGCGTAGTTTGGTGTTAATTTACGGAGCAGATTGGTGGTAGAATGTGTAACAGGAAAAATCTAACTTCTCATGATCGTTATCGACCACCTTATTGACGCCATGGTAAACAAGGACTTTCCCTTACCTTTCGATTTTGACAAGCACCCTGATAGCCACCTTACCTATAACTTACTGTCAATCTACGTCCGCAATTTGAAGCAAACTTGACGGAAAGAGTTGGCAAAGCGAGCGATTACCTATTAGTTACCTATAACCTACTCTGCAAATAGACGTCAAAACTTGCTCTACAAGTATTTCCTTCAAATTGTAGTAAAGTTGAAAGGAAATTTAACTACAAATTTGATTATTAACTTGTATTCAAGTTGCGGCCGTAGATTTCCGTCAATTTGCTTACAACTGTTGTTGAGAGAAGAATTACCGCCAACTTGATGTATAAATTAACCGTAACTGCTGGAAGTCAACACTTACTGAGAAAGCGCTGGCTATCAGGGCAGTTTCGACTTGTCACCGAGCGTGCAAATCGAAAGTCCCCACTGCTGTCCCCGAAAATGAAACGGACAAGTGCCTACGCAGGTGAGAGGTTCTCAGGATTAAGTTAGTTTATACGTTAATTTTTAGAATTTGTTAAATTCTTATTGTGAATTGAATAAATAATTTTATTTATTATTAATCATTTTCTCAGTATTATTTACAGCCCTCTCGAATTTCTCACTACCTTGTCTTTCCCCTCTCATGCTTCCTCGGTTTCTGGGACACCGTGTCTAAAATCCCAGTGACGCCCTTTTCAAAGAGGAAAGGAGTGACTAACTGGACCCGGGCTAAACACCCTGGTTACAAATGACTGCCAAAGTTATCCTGATAGCCATTTCATATTATAACTTTCAGATAACCTAATACCGCGAATTGTAGATAACTTGACGAAAAGTAGTTGTATTAAAGTTATTGGTAATAAGTGTTAATCTACAACTTATCGTAAAGTTATAGTCAACTTTACTTCAACGAATTGTATTGAAACAACTGTCGTTAAGTTACCGAAATTTTCTATTCTAGTTGATTATAAGCCTATAGACAACTTGTTTTTAAATATCAGCACTATGTTAGTGTCAACTTGTATATAAGGATGATCATTTGTAGACTTGACGTTAACTTAACGATAACTTGTCGCTAACTTATCTACAAGAACTTACAGTATGAGGTGGCTATCAGGGTAAATAGCAACTTCTGTGCCGCAACTTTGGTTATTGGGGTAAATTTTTGGTGATGATGTAAGTACCCTGATAGCTATGCTAATTGAAAGTTGCCGTTGATCTACTTCCGGAATCTTTAATTATATTAAAGTAAGGAATTGAAAAAGCAAAAGTTTCAGTTACATTAACAGTAAGTTGCTCTCCAATTTGACGTCAAGACGTAATGGGCAAATTTATTCAGTAAAATTGTAATGAAAGGGTTAATTACAAGCTTTATGTCAACTTGTATTCAAATTCGGGATACAGATCTTCAATTAATTGCATGCAACTTTGATACAGAAAGATTTTTTGTAAATTTCACGATAACCTCATTCAAATATGTCAACTGCATCTTTTTGCTCAAAAAGTAAGGCCATCAGGGTACAAGCAACATTCTACGGTTAATACTGATGAAGTCATAGTGGATGTTCATAGATGGCGCGTAGTGGTCAAAAAAGAATTAATTAATTAAAAAGGAGTATTTAAGACCAGAGGCACATATTTAAGATATTTTTAAAAGCTAAAGTAAAATAAAATGTTGAAAATAAAATGTATGAAGTTTTTTCGAGCTCGAAAATTTAGTGGTTGTTAAACGATACTTTTTTGAAAATTTTTAATTGTGATATTTTCAAACACAGAAAGATTATTTTTTATCTACCAAACGATTCAACGTAAAATTTCAAAGTTGCGTTAAAAAAATACTTTTTTAGAATTTTTTAAAATTAAATATTTCTCAAACAAATTGACTGACTTCGATGCTATTTGCATCAATCGACATAGTTGTTTTTCTTTAGTACAAAAAGATTTTTTTCTACTTACTAAGTGATCCAGAAAGAAATTTTGAAGCTATATACAACAAACACTTTTTTTCAAATTTTTCGACAGCGACTTTTCTGGAACGAATAAACTAATTTTAAAGCAGTTCCCAGCAATTGATGTTGTTCTCCGAGGTTAAGAGCTGATTGGTTTTTGGAATTTATCGATACGCTAGTTTAAATGTTATCTCAAAAAAAAAAATTTTTTTTTTAAATGTTATTTTTGAGCTTTCTCAAAATCTAATTATAACGAAATTCTTCCAAAAACCTCAAACTCTGTTTCAATTGGTCAAACCGTTTAAAAGATATAAAGAGCTTACACACACATACACATGTGAAGGGACATCTTCATAGATATAGGATAGCTTATCGGAACCTTAAAACTCGGAGATCTGGTGAGAACTCAATTTTCGAAAACCAGGGTGAAACCAATAACCTCGATTTTTTTGAAAATCATTGATTAGCGGGACGTTAAGAAATAATTTTCGAGAAAAACGCACTTAAATATTCGAGTGTCAGTAGAATCAATTTCTATAATCATGTTACATTAAAAAAAATTGACCAAGGCAATATCGAAAAATATTTACTAAAATTTCTTTAATTAATATTAAATTAATATTTCATAGATAATATTTCAGAGTCTAGTAAAATGTCAACTTGATTTTCGACGAATACGAACAGTTCTACAAAAAAAAAATGAAATCGATAACAACCGCTGTAATTTCAAAAACTTTTGGACACTTGATCGCGTAAATAAATTAATTGTAAAAATTGTTTATTGTTAAAAGTTATCGTAGTCTGACATAAATCATGATGCTTTATCTTTCTTCAGATTTTTTGATCCTGCAAGTAGTTAATTCTTGTGAAAATCACTAATGTTCAAAATTGTTCTATTTGTGGAAATAATTTTATAGTATAATAAAAGAAAATCAATTATTTTTCAAGTATATCATAAATAAAAATATGTGAATTTGATTTGAACTACAGAAACCTGATTTATAACATTTTCGAATTATTATATTCTATTTACAATTTTAAATCTTATAATTTAAAATGAAATCGATTGTCAGGATTACAACTTACTTACTATGAAATAAGTTAATTGTTAAAAAATATTCAGAGAATATGGAGGAAATCATAATCGATACTTTAGCTAGCATAGAAGGAAAATTCACTCAATGAATAAATGTATTGCATCCATATGATTATCAAAGTTAAAAATGTCTCAAATCTACGGACAATTAATTATTATTCCATCACTTTCTTCAATTTTAATTCATTAACATCGTATGGATTAAATTAATTATGAAAAACCTTATTTAAATCAATGAAATATTCATGCCACTTCTGAATAAGATCACTTACATGCCATGAAAATAATTTTGTATAGAAAAGCTTTTATGCTGGATAATTTTTTTTTCTAGTTAGTGAAAAAAATGATTATTCATTTGTCATTTAGCAGTAGAATCAGACACTAGAATTTAAGAATGGATATTTGAAAAATGTACGTTATAATAAAATATAGTTGTGCAAGAAACAGTTCCCAAATGATTTATATAAAATTATAACATAATTTATTAACTTTTAAATACATAAAATAAATACATTTCGTTATTAAAGTCTAAAGATACATTCGAAAAAATTTCTTCTTAATTATGATCATTGATTTTTCTTGATACGCGTAGCAATAATTGAATCTTTCTGATCCCATATTTGAGCAGCTTGTTCATAATTTTTCCAATTATTAGCATAAACATTATTATCATCCAGTGAATCACTCAATTGAATCACTTCACCGACGTGTTCTTGACCACTATCAATCCCGAAATTGAATGACCGATTGCTGTTGTTGACCTTGTCATCACTATCAGGATACACGTTGATAACAGAAGCGCTATCCCGGTCAATCTGTTGGTCATTGGAAGAATCTGAGTGTTGGTCCATCAGATCGGTCATTGACAGCCGGTTGTTGAAGCTACGGCCCCAACCACCCCCACCACCACCACCACTATAATCATAGCCGCCGCCACCTCCACTGCCACTTGATGGAGGACCGTAACTAGTCGGTGGTGGTGAAAGACCTCCGCCACCCCCGTGGCCTCCGCCACCACCGTGACCTCCGCCACCACCGTGACCTCCGCCACCACCATAACCTCCGCCTCCTCCTCCTCCACCACCACCGGATGATTTAGTCAACAGGACGATCTCCTTCAAGGGTGCTTTGGGAGAGACGATAATGATTAATCTAACTATCTTAAAACTCTTTTAACACTAATAATAAATTTTACTATTCATCGATGATCATAATTACCTCCTCCGCCGCCTCCGTGACCTCCACCACCGCCTCCACCATGACCGCCACCAGATGGCCAGTAGCTCATCATTTTCATGACTAACATCGCTTTGGTCATCATCATCGACCAACCAGCCATCATAAGTCCTTTCATCATCATTAATCCCATCATCACCACCATCTTCATTTTTAGAGCCATCATCATGCACATCATCATATGCTTACATCCTTTGCCACCGCCTTTACCACCTTTACCACCACCACCACCACCTTTGCCTCCTCTTCCTGAAATCATAAATATACGTCATTTATTCTTTAGAACCCCCCGCTATTTTTGAACTCAAACCACTGGGAAATATGTAAATTACTTTCAACATATGCAAATATGTTTCAACTGTTCAAGCTCAAAAATCTGAGAATTATTGCTGAATACTTTTTGTATTTTTATAATGCAATATTCCATGAACGCGTTGTTAAATTTTAACTTTATTGGCGACATTTGCGGCACAGTTTCTCAAGCAAAATAGAAATTGGATGCAAATTTTAAGTTGGTTGATTAAAGAGTTTGAAAAAATTTCTACCACTTCATAAAGATTTAAATTTCCAAAATCAAACTAAAATGAGTAATTTTTGGTCAAAAACTATTACTTTTCAAAGTGGAAAGTTAAAAAAAATGAAATGTTCATATCTTTATCGTTGAACTCAAAATCAAAAGTTGTACACAGAGAAAGAAATTAATTTGAATCAAGAGAAAATTTGTGAACCAAGAAAAACAATTTTTAAAGAGTTTCATTGTCTAGAATCAAAACGAAAAATTTTCGAATCAAGTAAAGTTGCTTGAATAAAGAAAAATTGTTTGGTTGAAGAATTCTTTTACACAAATAGAAAAGATGAAGTCCTTCAAATTTATTTTCTTGATTTGAATAATTTTATTTCCTGTGTTATAAATTGATTATAAGTTACAGATCAATTAAAAATATGTTGAATAGAAAAATCAGTGGCTTAATCTAGATTGAAATGCATAATATAGTTCAAAATTTTAAACTGTGACCTATGATGTCAAATTTTAAAGCCCAGTGACATTTTAAATTATTACCAAATAATAATAAGTTTTTAAGTTTGCCACTGCAAATTATTAAAGAAAAGATTATAATTTGAATCATAAAGCTGTCAAAATTAATTTGTTATTATTTTTTGCTTATATTAATACTGAATTTATAATAACAAAAATTGATACTATAAAGGGAATCAAATACGCTACACATAAACAAAAAATTTCTTGATTGGAGAATAAAACTCCTGGTTCAAGAAAATTTTCGGATGCCTGAAGGAAAACCGAAGTTGTGTTGGCCGAAGTAAAAATTTTTCTTGAAATTCTATTCTTGATGGAAGTGATTTTTTTTAAATTCAAATTATCATAAATATTTGATACAATAAATTTTTATATTTCATCAAGATTTTTCGATACTTTAGGGAACCAGCGCCACCTACCTCAGCTAAGAAAAAAATTTTCTCACCTTGAGAACATTTTTCTCTTGAATATTTGATACCCATTTTATACTATTTTAGCGTGCAATATTACATATTGAATGAAAAAAAAAAAAAAAAATGATTCAAAATTATTTGATCTTCCCATTTGACATATTGATCAATAAAAATATTAATGAATATTTACTTTTATCAAGATTTTGAATTTTTTGGAGCAAGAGAGAAATTTTCTCAAGAAAAGAAAATTTACTTCTATGAAGAACAAAATTTTTTGGAGCAAGAGATTAAATTGTCTCAAAACGAGAAGATTTTCTTGTCTTAAATAAATTTTCTTGGATAAAGATACATATTTCTTAAAGTAAGAAAATCAATTTGGTTGGAATAAGTGAAATGTCTTGAGTCAAAAAAAATTTTTTTTTAGCTCAAGAAAATAATTTGGAAGAAAAGTATTTTTTTGGCTCAAGTCAACATTTTTTTCTGTGTAGAACCTGGTTCAAAAACCTTTTGATAAATTTGATCATTTCCTTTTCAAATTTTTGTTACAATTAATATTTTCTAAAAACTAAAATAATGATACACTTATTAAAATTCTCTAGCAATTTTGGCTAACAAATAATCTTCTCCAAAATTATTTCAACTGAAAATTACCTTCAACAACTCCAGTGTCACCAAAAGTCAGGTCAATCTGATTCTGTTCCTTTTTCTTAAGATTCCATTTAGGGACGGTGATTCTCAGGATAAATTTATCAAAAAAATCATCAATACTCCGATCAATCTGGGTGTTTGTGCCAATAGCCCTGGGATCGATGAACCTTCTCACCTTGGTGTTCCTCACTTTAATGAACTTAACATAGTTACCGATCAGATTGACATATTTGAGCCGTCCAATTGCATCAATATACCGTGCTACGCGGTCCTTAACACATGTAATCGATAAATCCAAGATACATTTTCCCAAATCTTTGATTGGAACCATGGGAAAGTGATCATCTTCTTCACCAACTGTCTCATTAACTATCGGCACTACGTTAACGTCCAATCTCACTCCATTTTTTTCGTAGTCAAATATGTGCTTGCCTTCCGGTTTTTCATTGCCAAAGCTGCTGTCTTGCTTCGGATTGCGCGTTGGAATTAATCCATTGTAATCTACGGTCTCCAAATAATTTGCAGACTCAAAATTTTCTTGGATTCCATTAGAATTCTTCTGTCCGAGCACTTTTTCTCGAAAATCGCGAGATTCATTGTAATTGGGCAGCGCGAAATTGGAACTAATCAAACACCCGAAAATGAACAGTTTTAAATAAAACTTTTTACTTCGCGAGGTGATTAAATAAAGATACTTCATTGTACGACGTTCAGACAGTCGCTTAGTGTCAACTGGATGCAAATAAACGACTGCCTTTAAATAATCTTAAAACTCGCGGTTTATATACTAGAAAAATTATGTCGCTTGTGGTTTTTATTAATTTTGTATTTCTATTGAAGACTTCAAATTCTTGTCACGATTTTCATCAATTTACAGTAAAGTACTAGTATAATATCGTCACATTACGCCCAAGAAGTGTATTCATTTCTAAAGGAGTAATTGTGTGTATTTCTATTCTATGCAATGGGGAGTTACCACTAAAATGTTATCTACTTAATACTACCTAATCTTCTTAACCTTGATACTTGCATATTAATTATTATTTAGCTTCAATGTAACACAAATATCATTAATTATTTAATATTATCTTAAATATCTTTTGTTTTTCAATTTAACCATTTCAGAAATAGTACGTATCTTTACGTATAGCTACACACACGCAAAAAAACACACACACGCGTACATTTTTGCCAATTGGAGTAAAACCAATAATTTCCTAATTTTTGAAAATTTTAGATTTTCTTAACCGGAAGTTAAAAATCAAGAAAATTTTTTAAAAAATCAAGAAAATTTTCAAAAAAAATAAAAATATTTTTTTTTTTCTTTATTTGTTTAAAGTCGCATGAACTACCAAGGTCATGAGCGACTACGGTATGGAGTAAACTTTCGAAGTTGGAACTCGTTTTTTTATTTTTTGGGCTGAGCAGAATAATACACTTAATTATTGAAAAATATTCATTGGTGTACGCCGGACTCGAACCCGGTCCAATGCTTTGGTAAGCAAGGACTGGATCCGATAGGCTACTTTAATTTCTTTGTTTTTATATTGATAAAAAAATATTTTATTCATTTTATGTAATTTGTTTCAATAAAATCATTAATTAATTAACATTTTTATTAAAAACAACTAAGCATTGTTTTTTATTTATAATTACTGAGTAGATGTAAAATTAAATTTTTTTTTTATTTATTTGAAAAAAATATGCCAAGGCAAATGCCAAATGGCAAGATGTATACAAAAAATTTTTTATATAACATAATAACATAGTAACATAGTATCACATAAGAACTATTTAATTTTTGAAAATTTTTAATGAGCAAATAAAGTTTAATATATAATTTGAGACACAGCAATTTGATTAATGTGACGACATACATAAACAGCCTGATACGTTTGAGATTTAATTTGTCATAACCATCACAGCTTGAGAGAAATTTTTAAAAGATGATGAGAACTTAATGATCTTTCAGTTCAGATTCTAGCAAATAATTAAACATTTTGTTTTTAAAGATTTCTAGACTCTGAGAATTTACAACTTCAGTTGGTAGATCCTTCCACAGACGGATAGTTGAAACAGTAAAGGAGTTTTCATAGCTGGATGTGACGTAATTTGGTGTCTTGAAGGTGACCCTATTTTGCCTTTCAGCTATTCTATCAGATCGTCTAATGCTTGGGTCTTCTTCGATGAACATCTCCCTTAAGAATTTCGGCTGTCCTAAGTCAAGTAACTTATAGAAATAACAAGCCAAGTAGTACATTCTTCGTGATTTTATATGCAACCATTTTAATGAACGCCGATATGGTGTGATGTGTTCATCACGTTTGATATTGTATATGAATCTAATAGAGGTATTCATTAGACGCTGCAGTTTGTTATCAAGCCTTTTTGAAGAATCCAGTAAGACAATGGAGCAATAGTCAATGACTGGTAAAACAGTGGCAGTAACTAGCATCTTGCGTATAGGTGAAGACAAAATGTTTTTCCTGTGCTTTAAACTGTTAATCGTAGCATGAACCTTACGCGAAAGCTGAGCCACATGAGTATCCCATGAGAGATCATTCGATAAATGAAGACCAAGATGTTTAGTTGTAGAGACGTAGGGGATAATGTGTCCATCAACGATGACTTGTGGAAGCTCACAGTTTTCTAATAATTTTAGTTTACGTTTGATTCCTAGGATCATAACTTTGGTCTTCGTATAGTTTATTTCAAGACCAGTTTCACGAGCCCAATCAGCAACAGCCTGGGCATCAGACTGTATATGAAAAGAGGCTTCTTTCAATTTAAAGAGTTTAAAATGCAGATAGGCAAATTTGTCATCTGCAAATAATCCATATTTCGAGTGCTTTAAACGTTTTGATACTCCATTTATAACAATTAGGAATAAGATTGGTCCCAGAATAGATCCTTGTGGTACTCCTGATGTTGTGGCAATCTGTCTAGAGGGATGATTTTCAAGATCCACAACTGACTGAGATCTTCCCGTGAGATACAAATGAAACCAAAGAATTGCTTCGGTAGAAAAGCCCATCTCAAACATTGCTATGAATAATATTTTAGGATTTAGGTAGTCGAAAGCCTTTGTGAAATCGAATAATATGAGGAAAGTTAGATCATCTCTGTCAATAGCTAGACGTATATCATCAGTTAACTTTAGTAGTGAGGCTTGAGTGCTGTGATGTTTGCGGAAACCTGATTGGTGTTTGTCTAGTAAATCATTTTTTTCGAGGTAACTGACTACCTGATTTGCAACGATACGCTCGAACACTTTAGCTAGATGAGGTAGATTTGCTATGGGCCTAGTATCTGACAATGACTTTGGTGGTGTCAGTTTATTTAAAGGAACAATGAAGACTGTTTTCCATGTATCTGGAAACAGGCATGTGTTCAATGAACAATTAAAGATCGACATAAGAAAGAGAGATATTTGTGATATGTGGTCTCTTAGCCATCTCAAATCTAAACCATCTGGACTTTTACCTTTTGATTTTAGTAATGCTGATTTGAGGCTTATAGTAACATCAACAATATCTATGTTTGACTAACTAAAACTGCAATTTACATTCTTTACATGATGCAGGTGTAGATCTTCAATAAACTCTCGGGTACATAAAGGATGCTTAGTTAAGGTATTTGAATAAAACAAATTTAATTCATCAGCATCAAAATGATCTAATGGAGATGATTTCTTATCTTTAATAATGCCCAGCCGTTTCAACTTGGTCCAGATGTTTGTTCCTTGAGATTCATCTTCTAAGACATTTCTGAGATATTTGTCACGCATTGTTCAATTTAGTTTTTAATTCTTTTCTTTTTATTTTATAAAGAGTAAGTAGGTGTGAATTTCTAGTTCTGCGAGCTCGTTTATATAGAGCATCGCGAGTATGGAAATCGGTTTTTAGTTCATAAGTTATCCATGGACTTGCTTTACGTTTCAAGGTCCTTTTATTTATTGGAGCAAAAAGATCCAATGTATCAATAACTGAATCTGAAAAGTAGGCTACAAGTTCATTTGGATCTGACATCACACTACTTGAATTTGGCTGAATTAATTTGGTCCTCAGCATTTCAGCTAAGGCTTGATGATCACAGTGTCTGAAATCTCGAAAACTAATAGATTTATTAGCATTTTCTACTGTCTTCAGATTATAGTCACATTGGAGATAATCATGACCTCCTATAAACGGTGACAATGATTTTGAAAAATTTCCCAGCTTCTCCTGACCATCTATGATAATCACATCTAACCATGAATCGGTTACAGATGTGTGGTAAGTTGAATCAAAAGGCACATTGAAAAGAGAAGACTCTTTGATGAATGATTTAAGATGAACTGATGCTCTGTCCGACTTTAACAAGTCCGACTTTAACAATGTGGATAGAATTTTCCGAATTCAACGAAGAAGTTGTTTAGTAGATCACCTTGTGGCCGTCTGTAAATAGAAGATACAAATACATGCGTCTTTGAAGGTAAGGTAATGTCAAGCAGTATAAATTCTGGATTGTTGAGTAAATTAACTTCAGAAATATAGAGTACTTTGGATTTTAATGAATTTAGAATGAAACATGCTACACCGCCTCCTCTGACGTAACGACCGGAGTCGTCTACAAGTCCTCGATCTCGACGAATGATAGTATAATTTTTTAGTGAGATGGAAATGTCAGGATTTAGCCAAGTCTCAACCACTGTGATATATAAGGTTTTATTTCTGCAACCAAGAGTTCAAATTTTGCGGAGTGAGCTAGATAACTATTTATATTTAAGGTGAGAAGTCTAAGAGTGGTAATAGGAGAGCTGTGCTGTTCCGTTAGTGGCTATTCGAGTTTGTCTAGATCATACTCTGATCTTATTTGAATTTTTTCAGAGTCATCATCCTTTTTGACGTAAATTGTACTCTTGTGGACCCAAGCATATTTGTATTTTACAGCTCTAACTTTAGCCTTTGCAAGGTTTAGCAGTTTAAACGTATCAGCATGTAGAAACTCGTTTATGAATATTTGATTTTCTGTTTGTATGTTAAAGATATTTTTAGCAAATAATTTGTTTGAACGGCGCTTTACTTCAACAATGTGATCTCGTACTTGCGTAGACTTCATTTGTAAGATGAATGAATGTGAAACTTGACTTAAAACCGATCCACTGGGCTTTCTTTTTCTATGCAATGTCCTGATACTTAGAATATCATTTTCAAGATTGGAAATAGTCAATTTTTCAAAGATTTGATGAACAATTTCAGCTGATGAAGAGTTTGTGATGACCTGATCTGGAATTCCTGATATTAGAAGCTCAGAGGTATGCGAATTTCTAGATACAAGAGGTAAACTGTTATCAGTTCCAATAGAATCAAGTGCAGATTGCAAGACGGCAATTTGGGCCGCATTATCTGCACTCAGTTTAGAGTTTGTAGCTATTTTGTCTGTCAATTTCTGGATCTCTGTTACTGATGATTCCTGAGTACTGATTACTTTGGTTAGCGACTCTTTAATACTAGAGACATCAGTGCTTAGTTCCTTTACTTTGGTAGTATTTAAATTTAGATTCATGACAAGATTTTTTATTTGCTCACTATGACTTTCCAAGTTTGTGGAGACGCTGGATGCTGAGGCTGTTTCTGTATGACATATCTAGCAATAGGTTCATCTTATCATCCATATTGAGATTGGACCAATCTGGCTTGTTTACAGTATCGCTGGTTAAAGTGCTAGATGAAGTGGATATTGTAAATTCAACATTAGTGGTAGCTGAAGTAGTTGCTTGCGGAATAACACCACTTGGAGATGCAAATACAGAATCTTCACCCATTTCGATTATTGGGGGTGTCATTGGTGATGAGTTTATTGACTTGTATTCTGATAGTGAAGACCGACGGCGTAATGGAAGGGATAAAGGCTTGCTTATACTCGACTTTTTAACTAACGGTTCTGGTAGCACTGAAAATTGATTTAAAGATTTTTCACAACAATGACTTGGCTTTTTATTTTTTAGGACTTCCTTTAGGCAGCTGTGCTGATAAGAACTTTTACAAGTACTACACGTTAGATATGTTTGAGCAACTCTCTTACACCTAGCACATTTCATAACAAATTTTATAAAAAACAACAATCAACAATGGATCCGTATTATCTAATTTGAAAGTGATGATAATCTAGGTTTCCTGGTAAAACAGAGATATTATCATAATAGCGTCAGCAGGCTCCACCTATCTGCAGTGCAAGACACCGTCTCGATCAATGAGGGAGATAGAACACGATTTGCGTCTATAGTAACTCCACGTTGCAAAATCTAATTTCACGTCAATCAATTCACTCTAACCTCATTCTTCAAATCTTAAATTTTAGATAATAAATAATTTCATCCACTCTGAACCAAATATGAAGACTTTTAGCAACCTGAGTAGGCTGCAGTATAGAGCATGCAACAAAATCTGCAACAAAAAAGCCCGAGGGCAATTAAGGCAAAAAAATTGTTCTAAATTAAGAGCGAGAAAATATACGTGATAGCAGTACTTAAGTGACACTAGTTCTGATTAAGGGACGCGCGGTAGCGCGCTGTACCGACAGCGCTCGGCGCCCGTCATTATTAATTTTTTTTTGTTTAATCTAATTGCGAGCACTCAAATTTTTTTACGGATTCTATTTCTTAAATGTTTAATGCATAATACCGAAAAAAAAAATTCGATTTTTGAGGTAGAAGTCATTGAAATTTTCATTTGTTAACTTAAAAGTTAATTAACAATATGAAAATAAATAAATAATTTAAACTCTTATTCTTTTCATTAAAATACAAGTATTCAACTATGAGTCCTGAAAATTTCATTAGAATATCTTCAATAGTTTTTTACTTATCGATTTTTAAATTAAGAATCATAAAAATTTTCATTAAAAAAAATATTATTGTTAAAATGAAAATTATTAAAAACTGTTTTGGAGATTAATTGTTTATAGTGAATACTTCATGAAAAAATACTAATACCTGAATTAATGATACGATGATCAAGTGGAAAATGGGGGGTCCACTTGACGTGATTTAGCTCTTTGGGCACTTCCGCTGAAAATTCAAAATTTGGTCGGAAGTGCCCAATTGAATCTCCTGTTAAAAATTCTATGAAAATCAAATAAACCCTCTCACCCCGAAATATCTCAAAAAATGTCTAAACACAGCTGTTGTTAAAAGCGGAACTCAAAATTTTAATTTTAAAAGGTTTCTCATGGAAGTTACATTTTGGCACATCCTACTATATATGTTTATATAATATAGCATATGGATCCACATATGAACTATTACGCTCCCATGTGAGGCAGATATGAGCATAAGTGTTCATATCTGATGCCCATATATAAATGTTTATGCTAATGTCTGGAGCATATATGTCCATATATGGAAATATGTGTCTTTATACGATACTTTGATTAATAAGATAAAAAAATATATGACGTATATGAGCATATGTGTGAATGATATCATATGATTGATTTGTAATTACATATAATTATAAACAATTCGAACGAAAGTAACACAGGTACAAATAATGAATTTATTATCTTAAAATATCTAGAAAAAAAAGTAAAATACAAAATAAATAACAAATTAAACTTACGAAGTAAAGTATCTACAGTAAAATACTCTAAGTTAGCATTAAAGTTCTATGACAGACTGATTGCAAAATTTAAATGTATATTTATTTGTTTTTTTTAAATCTTGACTAAAAACTACGTCGATTCCGAACGTTTCCATATTTTTGAATACTTTCCTTGACCAAAGATTCTGTTAAGTCAAGGGACCTTCCATAGCCCGAGTGCCCATACCCATGTCCAGCATGGTGTTCTTCGCTGCTGTGAGAGTGCGAATTCGAGTACACCGGTTTTGCAATCACCTCATAAGTAGTCTTTTTCTCCGAACCGCCGGTCAGTGATTTAAGGCCCACAATTGCCGACAACATCAGCGCCATTAAGCCTGTCATTAAGGCTTTGCCGGCCAACATTGCCAGGGCTCCGAATCCTAGGGCTCCCAGTGTCCCCTTCATCATCATCAATCCTGCTGTTAATGTTCCCATCCCTTTGTCCTTTTTTCCACGACCTGTTTAACGAATCAGACAAAAATTTCTATCATACAATCTCTACGCATTTGCCAAATTACATAATTTTTTGTTAAAAACTTACCACTCTCTGAGTCTGTTCCAAAATCAGCGATCTCTTTATTGAAGCTCCTCGCGGCTTCCAAAGTCTTGGCGTCAAACAGCTTTATAGATATTGCGTGGTTATTTAAATACATCCCAATTTTGTGCATTAAAAACACATCCAGCCTTTTTTCGATGTCATTCGGAAAGTCTCTCGCCAGATTAGCGATCACCTCAGAAGTAGACATACTATCCGAGTTATTTTCCTTGACCACCGAAATCCCGGGGAAGAGTCCCAAGCTTTGAGTTTCCGAAAGCTTGTCTACAAAAGACACGACGTCCAGCTTCAAACACGTCAAACTGTATGATTTAACGCAATCTTTATTTATAAGCGTTTCTTTGTCCTTAAAGTTTTCGATCTTCGCATTATTGGGAGCATCTGTAATTAACTGGTGTGGGTTCCGAGGTTCAATTTCACCACAAACGTAATCGACTGTTATGATTAACATCACCGACAATATTGTTTTCATAGCTTGTATTTAAATTCCACGGTTTTCGAGATAAAATTTGGACCGATTTTTGCGACAAAAGAGGTGATTGCACACTGACCAGAATCTGCAGATAGATGGACTATATATACCTAGATGTAACCTAGAGCACCAGGACAGGTACTTTTTCCTTTCGACAATTCATATTACATTCTCCTTCAAGCTAGAGCAGAGCGCACTATCGGACCCGCCTTTTCATAAGTTATTATTATAACTTTTGTTTGTATGCAAGGTGTTTGGTCTTCCTCTCACCGGCTAAAAGAGATGAGACGAAACAGAGATAAAAGAGCCAGACTGTTTTGCCTTTGGGTTATTCGCTATGTCAAATAGAGCGGAGAATAAAAAACTATCGTGAATTTGTGTGAAAAACTTGGAGATGTGTTTGGGTAAGACACTACATTGGCTCACTTCTGTTGAGTTTAAATATGTTTATATTTTGTATACGCTTTCGTAAAAACTAAAAATGGAAATTGTTTGAGTCGTAAGTTACTATATTTTTAGTAGGGTAAAAGTTATTTGATTTATTTATGTCTATTTTATGAGACATTTATTTTTTGTGCTGGAATTTTTTTGATGGACGATGTTTTGCTGGGAAAAATTACTGCGATGAAGAACTTACTTTATGATTGCGTTTTCCAATTCGTTTACAGGCGAGATTTCATGTAAGTTGGTTAGTCAGAGCAGTGTAATTTTTGAAAAAATTTTTTGGAATTTTTTTTTTTTTTTTTGACGGACTATAAGCAAATAGAAGTTCAAATTTTTCAAGTAAAATCTTTATCACAATAACTATCAGATAAGTACAAAGGTACCGATGTACAAAAAAGCAGTCTTTACCCGGAAAAAAAATCCTGTCAAAATTACGGAAAAACCTGTTAAATTTATGACACTGAAGTTAGCAGACGTCTAAAAATTTTTGATTTTTTTTTTTTTTTAATTAAATTACAACTAAAAAAATATTTCTAAAAAATTGCACTTGTAGTTTTTTAAGTTTTTTATATGTGAAAATTTTTTTTAAATTGTTTGATTGAAATTTCTTCAATAAAAAATTTTTAAAAATTTTGAAATGTCAGCTAATTTCATTTTGATTTAAATTTATAGTTTTACTCCTGACAAGACATCTGGCAAATTTATATTTTTAGTTATGACATTTTCACATTCTGAAAACTGTTAACCTGAAAATATCAATTTCACAGAGGAAAAATGAAAATTCTACATTGCTACAATGTTAAATTTACAAGGTAAAAATATAAATTTAGAATTAGAAAATTTGTTAATTTTACATTGGAAAGATGCACTAAATAAAACCATAAAAAAATAAATCTAGCTATAACTCACTTCAGTTTCATACAATGATATCAAATTTTTTTCCTGGATATGTTATTTTTACAGATCTATTTTTGTAAATTTGTTAGTGTATTTTTGTAAACATGATATTATTTAACAGTGTACTTTTAACAATTTCATACCTGAAAATTTAATAGCTTTTTTTTTTAAATATAACGTAAGATAGCTGTGTAATTTTCGCCTAACTCTTTCAGTAATTTTCATTTATAATTCTTTCCAGCCATGATTCCAGCATATGGGTTTATCTGAAATCAAAAAAACCAAAAGGCATTTCAAATTGGTAATGCTGCGACTACCATCATTTTAAAATATTAAAATTTTGAAATTTGAAATTTTGAATTTTATAATTTTTATTAATTTTTTGAAACATATTATTTTTCCAGTTTCTAATACCCTTAAAACCAAAATCACGCCTAAAACGAAAAAAGTTTCAAAATATAGGTCGTCTCATAGAATAACCCCCTTAATTTCTTGTTCATAGATTGACAAAATCATTAAAAGATACAAGGAAAAAAAAAACATTTAGAATTGTCAGTTCTGCGTGTGAAAGTCGTAAATAATGTGCAGAACTGCAATCCACTGTAATCAGCGAAACACTATAATCAATAAACATTTTCACTTTAACGTATCATATAATCCTTATTACATGTTATCATCTAATCAATAGCGTGTTATTTGCTCGGACTGAAAAAACAAGTATTAATCTGTTTACTTTCAAGAAAGTAATAATACCATTTTAAATTTATTGCCGTTTAGTACGTGCTTACTGTAATTATTTATTTCAGTCAATATTTATAAATTGAAGTACAATTTAATGTCCATCAGATGGGTTTTCATTATTGTATCCTACTTAACATATGCGGGATAATTACATAAAAAGTTCCACGACAATATAAGCAATTATACATTTTCAAATCCTGCTAAAAATTAAATTTTTTGGCTAATTATATGCAAAAATTTTCTATTCCATAGAATTGGAGAATTCTTGATAATAAATAGTTGTTTTAAAATTAAATTTATATACCAAGAATTTTTATTATTTTGTGACATTTCATATCTTTATTGACAGTTTTCTAGGCGCTCTATAACAAACAATAATATATATTAACTAAAATAGATAAGTTCTACAATTAATTACCTGAAAAACACCATACTACAGGAGAGAAAGGGGTCAATTGAATCATGGGGCAATTGAACCACTCGACTTAAAAAATTGAAAAAATGCTTCATCCTCTTGGAATAAGATTCTAATATGTTAAACGCAGATAGGATCAAAATTTGAAATTATTGCGATCAATAAATTTTGAAAAATTGAGATTTTTGTATTTTTAGGAATGTAAACTTTTTTTTCGGCTGGTTACAAATTGTTTAATAATATTTCAACTTTTGAATTAATTGATATAGTTTGAATTGTAGTCGTTGTATTTACTTATACTTTATAATCCTCAACTATGTTTATAATGATATAATGGTTTATTTATTTATTATTTACTATTAATTGTTATAAAATTATATGGGGTCAATTGAACCAGCAGTCCCGGGGACGATTGAACCATACGGAGAAGCATGGAACATGCGCGCGCATCTTAACTCTACTTGAAAAAACTCAGGGAAAAAACCTAACAATTTGATGAACTGAATTTATAATGAAAATTATTTTTAAATTGATTTTTAATTTAGTTAATATAATATCTGTGTAGTAAAACGGTGCAACAGTAATATTAGCAAGTAACAATTAATGTATTATTTATTAAAAGTTCGGGTTTGAGTTTTAAATATTATTGGTTCAATTGACCCTAAGCAGTGGTTCAATTGCCCCCGAGCGGGGATCAATTGAACCATTCGTCACGGTTGCATGAATTAATAATTTATAAAAATTCACGTTGTTTGTTGACTAATTCAAGTATTGATAATGATTATAGACGTAATAAACTATCATTCCAAGAAAAAATAAATTATAATTTAGTTATATTTTAATTCAAATAGTAAAAAATTGCTAAACTTTGTTGGGTTCAATTGACCCCTTCCTTCTCTACATTATTGATGTCATTTGTTAAATATATTCCTGTCATTCTATTTTTGAAAAGTTTGGAAAATCCAAAATTGTACTCTCCTAACATAAATCAATAGAATTTCACTGATTCAACCAGTGAGTAAAAACTTTACTGGTAAATCAGTGTACTTTCAAGTTCTTCTATAGTTATATTGTTTATGTTCTCTAAAATAAATATGGAAATAATGTTAATTAAAGATTCTAAACTATAGATAATCACTCGACTTAGGGCTTTAATAGTGAAAACGTTGTACTGTCATTCACCACCTATTGGATGTAACGAAACTATTACTCGGCGCGTTTATTATACTCAGAGTTTGTACTTAAAAAAAATCTTCTATATACATAAAAGAAAGTCGTGTTACACGGAAAAAATAAAACATCAATGGTTACTGTTTCATACAAATATTCGAAAAGTATTCATAGACAGTAGAGAGTGCTGTATGAAACATGAATGGTTAATTTCAGCACACGACTCAGTAATGTGCAGAACGTAGCCAGTAGTTTTTATGCAGTGCTCTCTACTGTCTCAAGCATTTTAACCACTTTTTCTTCGAAAACACTACTGAATACTGCACAAAATAGTAATCAGTGCTGTTTTTTTTTTCTCTGTGTAGTTAAACTATTTACAACTCAAGAACGGCTGAAGCTATCGGAATGGTACTGCTACCATTCGACGCAGAATTTTTCGTAGATGGTTATAGGTTACTAATTTTTTTGGATTCTATCAACCCTATCTTCTTTTTCTTACACGGAAAAAAGAAAACTCGAAAAATTACAATATATAATGCAACGTGGCGCTTCGTGATGAAAATGAAAAAATTACAGTTTAAAATCTAATTATTACAGATTTTATAAGAATTACATTGTAAAATGTAATATTTACATTGAAAACTCTGAATATTAAATTAAAAAATTGAATTTAGAAAAATGTTATTTCAAACTGTAATTTTTCTAGTTTTGATTACGACGGGACCGATTTTACATTTTATCCTGTAATTTTTCGAGTTTTCTTTTTTCCGTGTACGATCTAGTTTTATACACATTTTTTTCCCCTAACAAAAACAAAAGACAATTTTTTATTATTCATTTGTTTTTAATACGATTTTTTTTGTTTTTGAGGAAACCTTTATAATATTTGATTGATTTAACGTTATTTGAAAAAAGTTCAAGAAAGAAGCTAATTAAGTCTGGTCAACTAAGTGTTAAAAATTTACATTTATATGCTGATTGTGTGTTTGGTGATGATAATTGGTTCCATGAAATTAAATAGTTAGATTTCTATGAAATATCCTAAAAATGTTGTTGATTATAAGCTAAGAATTTTTAAAACATGAAATTTAGGCCATGTCTATTGAGTTTCAATAACGTTTACTAAAAATTTCATTGCAACAAACGTCTATTTAGCAGCAGGAAGAAAGTCATTGTAAGGTTTCCAAAACTTAACATTACATGTAGTAATTCATTCAACGGATTAAGAATCTTACATACAAGTTATTATTGCTGATTAAATAATTTATCAATTCTTCTTATTGCTGGATCGTGAGAATGTAACAGATTAAAATGAATGCATTTTCCAAACACTAAATATGTGAAAAATAAATTTGACTACTTATTTTAACAGAATTAGTAAGAAACATGTTAAATTTATTTTCTACAAAAATTTTATGTTACTGAGAAAATTTTCAATTACAGAAAAATTCTTCACACTTGAAGCTAGACAGATTTCAACTTCACTTATGAGATTTGCAATGACTTAAATTAAAACTTTCAATGCTCATTTGGAATCTGTACACGGAAAAAAAATTTACGTGAATCATGTAAATAATTTTGAAGAATTTCATGTTCTTGAATTGAGTAGAAAAATTCTTAAACTAAGAAATTATTATTGGTTTAAATTAATTTTACTTGATTTAAGAATTGTTCGTGCTGGTCCAAGACAATGAAACTCTTAAAAATTATTTTCTTGATTTAAGAATTATTCTTTTGATTCGAATCATTTTTTTTTTTCTGTGTACAAAGCATAACAATACTCCTATTAAATTTCAAACCTCGATCTAAAAATGTAACTCTATAAAGCGCTCAGCGAAGCGAGCGGGTAACAGCTAGTAAACTAATAAATAAAAAATGAAACTTCAGAAAATTAAAAAAAAAATTAAATCATTAAATTTTTAATAATTAAAGACTTATTTTTTTTTTTTTTTTTTTTTTCAAGAGAAAAGCTTCAATTTTCATGATAATAATTTAATAAAAATTTTTTTTATTAAATCAAATAAAATTTGTTTGTCATTGTCAGTTCATCAATTATTAATTACCAAAATAAAGTTTTGTTGTAGTAATTAATTATGATTTCAAAATTAAATTTTTTTGCTCGACGGGCAGAAAGCGTCAACTTTCGGCCCGCTGCGCTAAATGAAATTGCCACTTTCTGCCTTCGTCGAGTAAAAAAATAGCATACACTCCTCGGGAAGTAAATAAGAAAGCCTCAGATCACATGTTTGTTGACCTCGGCTTCGCCTCGGCCAACAATTACATGTGATCTGAGACATTTCTTACTTTACTTCCCTCGGTGTGTAATATACTATTTCTATCACACTCAATGAGATATCAACATAACAACAAGGTAACATAATAAATTCGAACATATAAATTATTACAGCGAGGCATGCTTGTCGCTCCGTTAATTGGAAGGTGGTACACACATGCACCAACAGATGTCAACGGTGATTCTAAATTGACGCGTTCCGTCTTTGACCAGTGTATAGAAACTCATAAGATGTCTTTCTAAACTAAAAGCAAGCATTTCTACATGTGTAATCGTAGTTTTTTACAATAAAATATATGATCAGCATTAAATTGCAGTATTTCCCGCTATTTCAATAGAAGTACATATGCATTCACTTAATTTTTTCTCTAATCAACTGAATGAATAATCTAATTGCGAATGTAAATTAAAATACTATTTCATTTCATCCTATTATTTCTATAAAAAAAAAAAAAAAAAAAATCATAATGTATAAAAAACTTGAAAGTTTTTTAGTAGAAGAAATAATTAATATTCATAATAATAAAAACTATTTGTAATTACTGAAATTGCAGTATCAGATATTTTAATTTTCAGAGAATGTTTTAAGACTAATAATTTTTTTTTTTTAATTAAATAAAAAAATTAATCTCATAAAAACTTATTAATTATTTACGTCAAGAAAATATTAAATTAATAATTTTATTTTAATAAAATAACTGTATTCTGATAAAAATTTTATTTATCATTGAATTTATCAAAAAGTAAAGAGCAACATTAAAAAAATTTTTTTAATACCGATCACACATGATTTATTATTAAATATGAGTCAAATTATGGTAAGTACAGTTAATTTTGAGAACTCTAATTTTTGCTGTTTATTAAAAATACTAAAGAACTTTATTCCATTAAAATTTGATTAATGAATAAATTAGCAACGAATGAAAAGGTCATAAAAAATTTCTATTTTAAAAAATTAAAAAATATTGATTAGAATACCAATAAAAATAGTAGTGAAGTAATTAAAGATAAAAAAGTAGGAGGTATAAGGAATATTGTTTATAGTATGTAGTAGCCTTGACTCATAGTTCAATGTACCGAACGGTATATTATCTTGCGGCACATGTGACTAGCGATTCCTCGCTTGCCTTGGCAGCATGACGGCGTTATGTGTTATGTTGACTTCCGTGATACCAACTCGCGTTTATATACTCGTATCAGTACGGACTTGCTATACTACTTACTACTTGCCATCACAATCTCTACAGGTTCTACTTTTTTCATTACTATTATTATTATCATCATCATCATTGTAATCTATTCATATCTCTCCTATATTTCTTTAATCCCTACTTTGCTCTACATAGCCACTACTACATAAAAAAATTAATAATAATAATGATAAATAAAAATTAAAATACACGAATAAGGAGTGGAATACAAAGTGAAGGTAAAGTGTCTCTAGAACATAGTAGGAGTATAAATGACGTCAAATGGCCCCCACCTTGGCCTCACGGCTCCAAGCCACAGTGTCACGATTGACGGCCATGGCCATATACTTGACGGTGGAGTACGAGTCCAGGGCCAAGGCAATGGCACACTAACCTTGATAATAAACTCGCCAGTATGCAGTATATCGTACAAGTAGTAGGGGACGATGACTTGTACAACCACTGATGACTGTAGTAATATATTGTTTGTATGTATGGGTGTGTGTGGGTGACTCGTGTTTAAATGAGGAGGAGAAGGATGAGGAAAACCAGGATAAAGAGAGACACCACGAGGGAAAGAGGAAGAGAGATGTTGTTTTGCTCGAGGCTACAGAAGAAGGCCAGTCGCATTAAGTCAAGGCTCTCTCCTGGTTTTTTCTGGCCCACTGGCCTACTTCTCACTTCCTCACTCTCTTCCTAACAGAGTTTTTTTTATCCATTCACGTTCTCTCCCACCTAGAACGCCGGAGCAACGGTATTCAGGTCAACAGCTTTTCTCATGCATTTTTTTATTTTATTTTTATTACCGACGTTTTTATGGAATGTTAAGTTTTAATAAGTTAATGAATTTGTGAAAACTTTTACGATTGACACAATAAAACCTTCATAAAATTATTAATTTATTACATTAAAATTAAATTAGACTTCGATTAAAAATTTGGCTATTATTGATCTACATATAATTTGTATGATGATCGACGCTGAAGTCACTATCAAAAATATTTATGAAAAATCATGAATGAACATGACATTTGTTCAAAATTGATACATTTATTTATCATGCTTGTAAAATAATTAGCAATTGTAAAGTAGATAAAATTACAAGGACGTGAGTCAGCAATATTATTTTTTTTTATCTTATAACGCAATTGATTAAATCTAACTGATTGTCATTAATAAAAGATATAAAAAATAATCATTTTTTTAAATTCCATCGAAATTAAACAAAAATAATTTTTATCATTAAATTTATAGCTCTTGGATAATACTTGATAAAATAAATTTTCCTTGACACCTTTAAAGATTTAAGAAATGTTTCTGAAATTGATTTTTGACATTTTAAATATCAATTTAAATGTAAACTTTTCATATTTTGAAGACTTAAAAGAGGTTTTGGTAGTAAAGTTGTGGAAAAATTGAAATTTCATAACACATTTACGAAGAAATTTAAACTTACGTAGGCACCATAATTGAACAAAAATTATAGAAATAAGTTTTTAGTCCCATGGAAGTAGAAAAGGCGCATTTTTTTTTTTTTTTTTAATCAGAAAGATTTATTGGATATTAGAAAAGGATAATATTATAGTTTTCTATATAATGAAGGACGAGATTAGGTTCGTAGATAAAAGAAATTTTTTATTGAATTAATTTTTTTGTCTTGAAAAAAATTTTTCTTGCTCGAAGACAACTTAATTCTTTGGAAAAAGTTTTTTATCTGTGTAAATTTCGAGGTAGGATAAGAACACAAAGAATTATGTTCAGGACAAATTTTTATAAAAAAATTGATGTGATGTTTCCATTGTTATCGTTTTTTGTTGGTATGGTGACCACTTTGGCAACGGTTACCATAACAACGGTTAACGTAGCAAAGGTTACTATGGCAACCGTTACCAGAGCAACAATTACTATGTTACAAGGTTACTATGGCAGCGATTACCATAGCAACGGTTAAATATTAATGAGTAAAATTTGTAAAAATATTGATTAATTAAATTGTCGGCAACAAACATGCTGAAAGAAACGCGCAAATCGCGTTCGATTTTTTAGTATAATAAAAAAAAAATATACTTGAATCAAGAGAAATACTCTTGAACTTTGAAAATCATTTTTATAAGTTTCATTTTGTCCTGAATCAAGACAAAAAAATTTTGATTCGAGTAAAATTTACTTAAGGCAAGTAAAATTTCTTCGTTCAATACTTTATCTGTTTTATTCAAGACGATGAATTTCTTCATCGTGATTTTTTTGGCTCAAGAGTTTTTATCTTGAATCAAGTTCATTTTTTTTGAGGTTCAATTCATTATTCTTATAGGAGAGGAAAGTGCATAGTGAGCTGAATTATATCGTCACAAGTATACAAATACAGTTTTCTAAATTTTTTTTTTTGTAGTTACTCGAACTATGCATTAGCTGAAGTCACTGTTGATAAATGATTGTATAAACTATGTTTTGATAATTATTTTACTGTTATCGAGTTAAACAATAAATTATCAGATGGTTAAAAGGTTGTTATGGACTATGTCTCAGAAAGCCTAACTAGGAGAGCCCTTGGTGCGTATTCAAAAGATCCAGGTTCAATTCTTGGTACGGGCTATCCAAATTATTATTTCTGTTTTCTAGGTTAAGAATGATCCGAGAAAAAAACTGTTTTCTTAAAGATTTTTTGAAATTTTGAGTACTTATAAGTATTCTCTATACACAGAAATGTTTTTTTAAATAGTCCTTGTGGCACTAAATTTTGAAATATTATCATTTAAAATTAGTATATTTTACATACGAACCCTATTCTGACCGACGTTCAAGCGAACGTTTTATTAAATATCAATCTTAATTTTCTCAGGATTGTTGTAAAAACTAAGCATCATCAATTGAAGATATAACAAGTACTTTTTATCAAAAATAACATAAACGAGCTCAATAAATAATTTTAGTTCTAATCAAAAAATTTTAGACGTGTTAAATAATAATTTGTTCGTGGATAAAAAAAATTAAGACTCAAGAAAATTGTAAAAAAAAATTTATTGTCTTTTACTTGTAATTTATAAATAACATAAATATTTTAAAAATAAATAAAATTAAATAGATAATTAAAACTTAAAATTTACAATAAAGCTTTCAAGGTAACTCGTGGTAAGGGTAGGGCTCGAGGGGCAACTCGGGCGCCCATCCTCTGTAGGGCTGGTTGACTTCCTCCTGAGACCGGTGCCAGTGTTCGTGGTAGACTTCCGGCTTGACGATTCCGTAGCTGACACGGGCTGGGTAAGATGGTGGCGGCGTTAAAAGGGCCTTGAGGGCCACTGCGCCAGAGAGAAGAAGGGCTGCTAGGCCCACGCCAAGCCCTTTTATACCCACAAGGCCGATCAAAGTTATCACTATTGGCAAGACTATCAGGGCCTTGAGCTTCAGGGCAAGTAATAAGGGTAACATCATTCTCTTTAGTTTTGTTCGGGCTGGAATAAAATAAAATTTATTATTATTTCTACATGAATAAATACATTTGAATTTTAAAAGTGAATTAATAATTCATTTTTTTAATTCACTGTAAGCTTTAATATTTTTTAAGTCAATTGAATTTTACGACCTATCTAAATAATTTAACAAAATATAAAGTGTAATACAAATCGTACAATAAAAGTACGAAAAAAAAATTTGATGTAATACAAAAAACAAACTATTGAATAATTTAAATTTAATAAGCTCAGTGAATTTTGTATTTAACGTTTTTCGGTGTCTATTTTATAGAAACAATATAATGATGATAAATATAAATAGTTTGGAGAATCCAAAAGTGCACGCTTCATAATCTCATTTTGCACAATAAAATTGATTAAAATAAAATCATAAAACAAAATAATAAAATATTTTTATCAGGTGTTTAAAACTGGAATTTCAAATAAAAAGTCGATGTATAGAAAAAAAAAATATAGATATACTAAAACTATGAAGAACAATCGATATTTTTTTTTTTTTGTTCATTTAATAACAATTAAACCACATCGAATCAGACCGTGGAAAGTGATAGGGTTTTATTTCTAATTATACTGAAACGTAAGAGAAAAAAAACGATTCGATTAGTAAAGTATTTCGGTCGTTATCGTGATAACATACAGGATCCGCACATATTGATACACGGACGTCCAAGACAGAACTTTTTTAACTAATTTAAATCCCTGGTTAAAAATACTGATTGAAAAGAATTGAGAAGTGGTCACTCCATGCAAACTGTACATCTTTATATACAGACAAAAGAATTTAAATTATTGAAAAAATTTGAATTTCATCATTTTTAATTCTTTTCAATCAATATTTTTAAACAGGGATAACAAAAATGGCATCAAAAATATAATGGAAGTCAAAAATAGTGTTTTTCGTTTATATGTGTGTATATTAGGGTGTGCCAAAATTCAATTTCCGTGAAGAACCTTTTAAAATTGGAATTTTGAGTTCCGCTTTTAGCAGGAGCTGTGTTTAGGCATTTCCCAAGATATTTTTGGGTGGGACGATTTATTTGATTTTCATAGAATTTTTAACAGGAGTTTAGTTTGGGCATTTCCGTTGAAATTTCAAATTTTGGTCGGAAGTGCTCAACTAAATCTTCTATTATAAATTCTATGAAAATCAAATAAATCGTCCCACCCCAAAATATCTTAGGAAATGCTCAAACACAGCTCCTGCCAAAAGCGGAACTTAAAATTCTAATTTTAAAAGGTTCTCCATGAAAATTGAATTTTGGCACACCTTAGTGTATATATTATTTTACAAGTGTAATCTATGATAAAGAGAGACATTTTAAGTTTGAAAAATCAGTTATTTTGCTTCAAGTGACAGTAGTACCCATCTCAACGCTTCGCTAATGAGACATGCAAAATGGTAATATAAAATAATGATAATAACCGCATTAAACACAGCAAACAATCAGCTTTTGCATGATTTTGTTAGTGTTGCTTACCCACATTTCAAAAATTTTCAGTGTTTTTTAAAGGATATTCAAAATTTGAAAAAATTTCTTACATTCAAATCAATAATTCTCTTTTTCTAATATATGGGTATTTTCAATATTATAACCTCCTAAAACTATATTTCAATCTATCTCAAATTTTGATGACCTGTAAGTATATGAATTATTAACTTAAGAAATTCCAGATCAAAAACCTTTTTCTAGAAAATTTAATAATCTAAAAGAATATGCAAGTGAAAAATTTGTATTCTAAGCTAAAAGTTATTGCAGCTTTTACAAAAAAATAAAAATTTTTGATGTGTCATTTAAATAGGAAATTTCAAATAGTTACGGACATCTTTTAAAGATGAGCTAAAATTTTTTTCAGAAGGGAGAGTTTATCTCTAGGTATACAGGTCCTTTTTGAGCCATAACGTCTATATTTTTTTTTGGCTTCTCCTAATGGGCATACATGGCTTGACATGATTTTTGAACCAAAAATAGCATTGAAAATATCCGATAGAGAATGCATAATTGCTGAATCGTCTTCTTCCAAGAAAGTTGAATTAGAAATATTTTGTAAAATTAAAATCATTTCTTACCCCAATATGTCAAGTAGTCTTTTTCAAATTTTTCCGATGAAAAATTTATCAATAGTAAAAACTAAGATTAAATTTATGAATAAACTAAAAATAAAAATAATTCATTAGCACTTAATTATGCTCTAATAAGGACATAATCTATTACGATACAAAACATAATTGTAAAAGTGCTCGATGCATTACAATTGAATGATTAATAAATAATTTTACAAAGTAAACTGGTTATTTACACTAGACCAAAAACGATGATTAATTTTAAGTTTTGAAAAAAAAATTTCCGAAGCAATTTTTATTAAATAAATTAAAATTAAAAATATGTCGATAGTTTAGACTGATTTGAGTCCGTAAAATAAGAAATCAACTTTTCTAGTTATTGTGTATTTCAATTACAGAAGAAATTTTTTATATGTATTTAACGATATCAATAAAAGAATCCCGGGTCAAAAAATTTAATTTGTTTTATGATAAATGAAAATTTCAATATTTTTCATTCAATTTAATTTTATTATGTGTATCTATTTTATATAAGAATTTGATCTGTTTTAGCCCATAATATTCCCAATTCAGACTAATTTCAGACAATTTTTAATGTCATAATAAAATTGTTTTCTATTGTTTCAAGATCAAAATCAGATTTTTTTGTCACAATCATTAAGCTGATTTTGATCGCATCAAGGTCAAAAACAGACCAAAACGTTTCATAATTTTTAGTCGGTTTTTGATCGTCTGTAGATCAAAAACAGACCTTTTACGAATTCGATAACAATAAAAATAATGAAAATAATCATAATAATAGTAATATATTTATTTATTTATTTATTATCGATTTATTAGTGTCCTCGAAAATCCTCTACAGGGGACGACTTTTCATTCTCTGAAACTTAAATAGTGACTATTTACTATTTTGTGGTGCAATGTATACTAAACGGTATACTTCGCACTACCAAATAGTGAATACCGCTTATTAAATGATGCGTGAAATTACAAATTTAATATTAATCTTGTTATCTTGTCAACATTTCAATCTCGTTGATGTATTCACATTGTGTTTAATATCGATGATTAGAAAACTCTAGATTTAGATCCAATGAAACGATGAGAACTATTTTACGTATGTAAATACAAATTTATTAGTTATCACTGCAACTAATATTCGCAAATACAAAACTTTGATAGCCCATGAAATGTCAAGCTATGACAAATAAATATGACAGATGTAAGGTTATGATCAACGATAAATTCATAAAACAAGAGAGCGCATGAATATATTATAATTTAATTTATTTTTTCAAATAAATGCGACTTATAATAATTTTTAATAAGATACTTAAGACTCAACAAAATTATAAGTCGCCATCTTAGTCGACTTTTGGCCTTTTAACATTTAGAATTGAAATTGTATTAAAAGTAGGTCAAAAACAGTATAAGATTTCATATTGAATTTGAAAACAATACATAAAGTCCAAGTATAAATTATCGAGACTAAAAACCGATCAAATTTTTTAGTTTCATTAGATAAGAAACAGCATAAAATATTTATAGCTGCTCGATTATTTTACTACAAAGTTGTTTAGACTTAAAACAGATAGAAAATAATTTGAATAGTAGATCAAATACAGATGAAAATATTTTTAAAAGTTCAAATACAGATCAATAAGTTCAAATGCAGATCATTTTACTCAAAATCAGTTTAAATTTTTCGACCCGGGATATCAAAAGCTCAAAAATATTTGTTTACTCTTTTGAAAGATTATCTATAATTGATTTTTGATTTGATTGGTTAATTTCTGTCTAATACATCATAAAAATTTATGTTTTATTATCATAAATAGCTATCTATGACCATATTAACTCATGTCAGGCCATAAAAACTATTTTTACAGGTTTTAATAATTTATTATAATAAGTTACGATTGTTAAAGTACGAAAACTGATTTAATTAAAAAATTAAATCGACTGAATTTAAATAAAACTAATAAAATATTCTACGATTGTGGTTGAAATCTGAATTCCTTATCAAAACAAGCCTCAGAGGAAAAAACTATACGACCAAAAAATTATTTAAATCAAGAATATCATTTTACAGAGTTCGATCATTTTGAATCAAGTGAAAAAATTTTTGATCATAAAAATTTTTCTTGGTTCAAGTAAATATTATTTGTATTAAAATTTTTTCATCAGAGTTTTGTTTTATTATTGCCATTAATATAGTTAATTTATAAATTTATTAATAAATGTAATATCTATCGACAAAGTAGCAATACAATAATAGGACACTAAATAAACCATACGTCCTTCTGTGCATACGGCACTCTCATTGACAGTGACCCTATTCTCATTATTCTTCCTTTCTTCTCACAATCAACACATACTACTTTTACACATGTTTTATTTTTTACCGTTTTCTTCGTCCTACAAACTACAATTTGATGTGTGATTCAGCTTAGCTCTAACATTTTCTCTTCTGCTATATGCTACATTTAATGCATATATTCATATACATGTACTATTTTTATACGAAATTTCGTTTTCAGAAATTTTAGAATTTTTTAAAATTAGCTTAAAAATTTCGATTTATTAAAAAAAAGTTTAGTTTTATGATAATAATAGTAATAAATTCGTAATTTATGGATGACGTATGACGTTTTTTAATGATCAAAGAATTCCACTTATTTCTGAACCAGGTGCTTGATGTAATAAAAAAACTATCGACCTACTAATCGACCAATCTCCTGAGGAAGTCAATGCCCTACTTTTCTGCAATTGGTAGAACTCGTGAGATCTTGAATACTATATAAGAGTCTGCCACCTCCAGAGGTAGCTGTCATTCGATTGCTAACTCTGCTGGAGATCAACATCGTAGAACCGAATGATTTTATCTTTCACGCCCAAATTATTTTTCTAATACTTGTCATTCTAGAATTTTTTACTTTTTTATCTGATAATCTCATTGATTTTTTCAATCAATTATTTTTTAACTTGGTAATACGCGGGGCTAATTTTTATGACTAATTTTCCCGATCGACTTTTCTATTAAATTGCCTTTTAAAATCTTCAAATTTTTTTTTTTATTAAATAATGAAAAAAATTTTTTATAAATAATTTATTTATATTTTTAAATATAAATTTATGAATAAATTTAAATATAAGTTCAAATCATAATTTAGAATGTATTTAAACTTAATATTGAAAATAATACCAAAACTGCAATGTTCATTTTTTTAGGTCAGAATATTCTCAAAATTTTGTCTACTGGCAGGATAAATTTTCTCTAGTTTTATTTTGATTAATTATTTTTTAAATTACTACATAAGAAATTTCAAGAGAATAGAAAACATTTTATGACACATAGAATGTACAAAAAAAAAAGTTTTTTTATTTTATTTATTTTTTTTTTTCGTTATTAAAATTTAATAATCAGTTCAATAAATATTGAAATACTCAAACAAATTTTAATCTTATAAACTTGGCGCTAATCATAATTTTGCTTTTTGCAATTAATAACTTTTTTTTTTTTTATTGCTATGAATTATGAACAATTTTTTGAGATGTTTTTTCTAAGTCAAAATAGACAAGCAAATTTTACTTACTTTTTAATAATATTAGTTGTATTATATCTACCGCGCTCAGACAATTTTACAAATAAACTGAAAACACGATTTGATAATAACAAGCCAAATTAAAATTAATTTATTTTAGTGAGTTTAAAATAGAGTAGAGTTATTAACAGAAAAAATTGTTTACTGTAAAAATAGTCGAGGTGCCGGATGAAATTGTTTTATTTTTTTTTTTATAGATAATTATAATTTTTAATTTCAAGAGTAACTTGTTATCAAATGTTTTTTAATTCTTTAATCTAATTGATTTCAATTTATTTATTAAGATTAGTCATTTTTTATTTCAAAATCTTTAAATAGGGTCCTTTACATTTCAGCTAAATCCAAACATTTTGACAATACATTTTATAGAATTAAAAAATCGAATTTTTGTCTAACGAAAAAATACTTTGTTTGAAGATAAATTTAATTATTCAAAACTAGCTGTCACTCGCCCGCGCCGCTGAGCGCTTTATAGAATTGCATTTTTATATCTAGACCTGAAATTTGATTAAAGTATTGTTTTGACGCACAGATTCCCAATTCTATCGAATTAGCATGCACACAGTAAAAACATTTTCGTCATTGTGTAGAAATTTTAACACTACACACAATGACGAAAAATTTTTTACTGTGCTTCTTTTATCCACGTAATTATTCTAGCTAATATATTCATTGTAACTTTTAATGTGCAATCATTATCATATTCCCGTACATTTCCTTACAAAAATGAATAATAATTGATACGAAAAAAAAATTTGTAATGAGCATTGAAAATTTTAGTTAATAGTATGTTACACCCTTAGGGAAGTAAAGTAAGAAATGTCTGAGAGCACAAACAAACATGTGATCTGAGGCTTTCTTATTTACTTCCCGAGGAGTGTATATTATTTTTTTCCCCGACGAAGGCATAAAGCGGAAACTTCGTTTAGCGCAGCGGGGCTAAAATTGACGCTTTACGCTCGGAGGGCAAAAAATATTGCAGGCCTCATAAGTAAAAAAATCTGTCTAATACATAAAACATAACCAATAGAACTAAAAAATTTATTTTAAGTAAATGACAATCGAATACCATAAATTTAGTTTCAATAAAAATTCATTATTTCTAAGTCAAAAAATATAGGTTCCGGATAATTAATCACCACCATATCATATACTAAAACCTTCTCCGAAACACGCTGCATCTTATGGTGAAAGTATTATTCTGATCGGTTCAGTAGTTTTCGCAGTATAACCGGACAAAAAACCGGCTCTCCATTTATTAGTATAGATTTAATCAAAGTTGAATTAAATTAGCAAAATTTATTCTGATCGGCACTAATTACACTGCTACGAGAAAATATATATTTTCAAAGTCTTATGGTTCTAAGTAAACTAAAAATTAACCTGAGCTGTAAAATATTGATTTGTCTCGTTAAGTATCTTGTTACAGCTACCGTAGAAATGTGAGAAAAAATTGCCATGAAATTTGATGAGCCTAAAAGAATATTTTTCTTTTTTTAACGTCTGCGAAAAAACGACCAAGAATCTTCTGTAATTCCTACCGCCTCTAGATACAGTAGAGCTTCGACTACATAAAAATTTCTATAACAATAAATTTTTGTAATCCCTTCCTTTTAGAGTCTAACACTTACCTATCAATTAAACTAAAAAACCTCTTTAATTTAAATGGATAATTTGAGCTTTATTAGCCTTCCATAAAAAACAAATACAAATTATGCAAAATTTGTATTAAAATTAACAAATTAATGCCAATGATACTTGCACCAACAAAAAAATTTCTGGACAATATCACAAAAAAATGAGTGAAAATAAAAAAAAAATAATAATTTACACTAATTACACTATTCACACGTTTCTAATGCACGTAATAAATGAAACCAACCTTCCGAAGCATCAGTAGTGAATTTCCTCAATTCAATGTCAATATTTTTCTTCCCCAATGCCCTGCCAAATAAATCTGCCGCGGAACCATCACTAGGCAGCGCAATTTTAATCTTCCTAGTGTTGAAAAACTCGTCAACCCTCGCAACTAAAGGATCATCAATCCTCTTCGATCGTTCATGAACACCTTCACTGTCTTGGTCATCCAGCTTATCCAGCGTCACAATGTCTCCGAACAACTTAATACTGTGTAACTTTTTGAGCTCGTCCATCTTGCGGACCATCTGTATCTCCAAGGTTCCCACGTCATCGGGGCGAGTTTCACCCCTCGCGATCGCGACCACGCAGAACAAAACTAACAATTTCTTTCTCATTTTCAGTAGTAGAATTAAGCTCGACTATTTAGAGCTGAAGTACTTTTTCGACTGTTTTAGCCCAGAGACATTTTTTCTTTTATATTAGGTTGACGTCGGATGGTGGGGGTGGACCATTTGGCAAAGAAAACGCAATGTTCTTGTCAAGAATTTAAATTTTATTCTTTATATATTTCATTTCATACGGACTATGTCTACATACACCTCTATGAGCCGTGTGTGATGCATTACAATGCACGAAGCAAATTTAAAACGTGATAGGTCTCTTTGTTGCTGACCGACAAAATTTTTTCATTTTGTCACACACGCTTTCAATCTATTTTTAATTGTCTGCTGGCCGAATAGATTATTGTTATTATTATTGTTAATTTTTCAAAAATTTTTTATACAAATATACTATAATTTTATAATGAAAAGAAACAAGTATACAATGAATGAAGGAATGTTTTGTGTTTGATGTCAAAGATGAAAATTATTATTTTTAAATGAGCTAATTTTGTTACATTAAAATAATTATTTTGAACATGTGTGTGCGTGTGTGTATAAATGTAAGGAAGTAACTTTCAGGTACGGATTAGTTTTCTATGTCTGTCGTGACACAGTATACTATGCAAAACGATGTCCTAAATCTTTAGGCTTCAATAAATGGACAATATATGGGCGAGTCTCGAGAATGTATATTTGGAACAAGTGATATGGTAAATTGAATGATTATGTTAAAGAGAAGGAGAGTCAATTTATGTAAACGAGAATTTAGTTTATTTCATTGAATGTTTTCGAATACAATTTTTTTTTTATTTTGATCGTGATTAAATGATTGTTATTTAAAAATACCGATATGTTTTTATAAAACACTTGAAATTTTTATTCACAAATTTAGATTCTGGGTTAAAACTTTCATTTGTCTTAAATTCATAAATTATGATAGATTATTGAAATCGATTTTTGAAAAAAATATAATTTGAGTAGGTAAATTTAATTCATTTTCTCGATTCAAGAATCACTTTGAAACCTTCAGTTCTCTTGAGAATAATATCATCTTGGAGCTTAAAGTCACAGTCTTTAACACACGATCGCAGACCAACTGAAAAACAAGGAACCGTATAGTCTCCAGATACTAATTTCAAGTCAGTGTTGATCTGACGCCTCATAATTGGTACGGATGAATAGGGGGTATCCATTAATTACGTGAGCTATTTTTTGATCAGCTTAGATGCCTCCTCCCCTTAGGTGAGATTTAGTGAGATTTGTCTGGACCCCCCTCCCTCTCCCCTTACGTGAGATTGACGCTAAAAATATTTAAAATTAAAATTAT
Source organism: Cotesia typhae (assembly GCF_013202065.1). Lineage (NCBI taxonomy): Eukaryota > Metazoa > Arthropoda > Insecta > Hymenoptera > Braconidae > Cotesia > Cotesia typhae. The sequence goes on from NW_027423752.1 coordinate 2,401,213, forward strand.
TTTGATTATTCGAGTGAATAATAAACCATTCAAGCATACTATAGTTAATTTATTTAAATTAAATAAAATTCAAAGCAAAAACAACATGAACTAAATGATTTCTATAGACATAAAATTTATTTTAGCGGGCAAAATAAACACTCAAAATAATTTTTTTTTAATGTCTGTAATATTTTATATTTTTTTAAGTTGCGGTGAGATTTTCGATTATCCCTCCCTCGGTTTAGATGAGGTTTGGTGAGATTTCATTGGACCCCTCCTCCCATTCTGAGCTCACGTAATTAATGGATGTTCCCATACAGATGCGAGAAAATCGGTTGAATCATGAAACTTCTATAAGACTTTTGAGCTTGAAGAACTCAAAAGTATATAACAGCTATCTATATGAGCTCAGAGAGCTCAAAATAATACAAAAACTATATTTCTGAGCTCGAAGAGCTCAAAAACAAAATAAGTGAAATGTTGAGCGCTTGGATATGGAGTTAGCGGGAAGTTGCAGGGATGGCCTTTACGGTCAACTGTTTTCCTAATTTTATACAAGATGAAAAACTTCAATAGAGTTAATAACGTATATTAATTTTCATTATTTTAAAAATACAAACAACATAAAATCCAATAAGTCGATTTTTACATGAATATTTAAGAAAGCATGAGTTTATAAGAAATAATAATTTATATACGTAATTCCTAATAGAGTCAATTAAAGTATTTTGTATTAAAAAGTTGTATGTATTTTAACGTTAACGATAGTTATAAAAAAATATTGAATATAATTTCAGTTTTGTTGACTGAATATTAGAATTGATTGATAAAATAAATCAGTTAACCCAAAAATTCCATTCAGAGGAGTGCAGAATGCTTAAAACAAAGCTTCATTTTCTCGATTCAAGAAATATTTGAAAACCTTCAGTTCTCTTGAGAAGAATATTACATTGGAGCCTAAAATCACATTCTTTTATATTCGATTTTACTCGAAAGTTCCTCATTATCGTCGACAAAAGGATTTTCAACTTCAGCATTGCATATTTCCGACCAACACACGATCTCGGTCCTGCTGAAAACGGTATAAATGCGTAATGATGACGACTTTTTGTTTTTTCCGACAAGAAATTATCCGGATTGAATGTATTTGGATTTGGATAGAGTTTAGGTGAACGATGCAATACAAATGTTCCAATAACTATCGAACTGCCTCGAGGAATAGCGTAATCCCCAGATGCTGAAACAAATGAAGTACATGAACTTTCGCTCAGTAAACACACTTCCTATAAGGATAATCATTAAGAAATACCAAGTTTCACGTCTGTGTTGATCTGACGCCCTATAATTGGTACGGGTGGGTACAGACGCAACGTCTCCATCAAGCATCGCTCGAGATAATTCATCTCCAAAGTGTCTTGGAAGGAACAAGGTCTATCACTAGCACCAAAGATTCCGTCCAATTCTCGAATGACATTTTCTTGAACGTCCGGATGACAGCCCATTATCGATAAGAAGAAACTAGATGCAACAGCAACCGAATCGTGCCCCTAGAAAATAAGAGTCGTGATTTTGAAATTAATTACACGAAATGTGAATTTATTTTTGACGCACCTCAAACATGATAGTATTGACTTGATCGCTGACTTCTTGTTCAGTAAGAATATTTTCTTTTTGACTTGCTTCCATCAGCCGATCCAGAAACGGTAATCTCTTTTTCTCGGCAACATCATTATCATCGACATCCAGATCATCTTTCAATCCAGCAGATTGTCCAAATGACAAGCCATCTACACTGGCCATCTGTGAATAGTTTATGCTGTTAATGTAAACAACAACAACTTAGCAAAATGATCAAGCATTTAAAATCTCACTTTAGCATCTTTGTTGTCTGTGGTCTCAATAAAGTTCCGTTTTTTAGCATCATAGTCCATTTTTTTGAATTGGATAAAATTTTCAGAGAGACTATGAATAAGATTTAACACTTTAGTTTGATCTTTTCCGTGCTTGGTGAAGTTGAAGATCAAGTCAGATCTTAACCAAAATCGGGTTGTACGCAATTGGATAATATCACATATTCTAAATACATTTATAATTAATCATCTAAAGTTATAACTATTATAGTAAGAAAAAGTTTGGAAAATCCAAAAGTGCACGCCTCATAATCTCATTTTTTTCACAATAAAATTGATTATTTGTAAAAGTGTATATAATATACGTATTAGGGTGATTAAAAAAAAAAGAATATTTTTTTTTTCGTTTGGTACTCTGAAAAATAGGTTCCTAGACACCTCTAAGAAAGCCTCTCCAAGCATGAGTTCTTAATTGTAACGGGAAGGTCCTCCTTCTTACAGTTTTCTATTTTTTCTTATTATCAGATAGAAAAATTTATATCTCGCTTCCAACTACTTGAAAAAATATCTTGTTCCTTAGATTTTGTAGGAAATTGAATGCTCTACAAAAAGGTCTCTTACGATTTTTTCGTAAACCCAACCGTTTAAAAGATATTAACGGTTAAAGTTTGATTATTTTTGGGAAAATTTTTTATTTCTTATGAATTTTATAACTCAATGAAAAAAATCATTATGAATGATGAAACTCATAGTTTTGTAGGAAATTTACAGCTCTATAAAAATGGTCTCTTATGATTTTTCGATCAAGTTGAGCGTTTACGAGATATTCATCGTCAAACATCAATGCATATCAATTTTTCTAGTTTTTGATCAATAATTCGAAAAATTTCAATTTATTCTGTGAGTTTCAAGGAAATTTAGACAAATTTGAGTTTTTATTATAAAAGCAACTCCTATAGATGTTTTCTGTTCAAAAATTCATTTAAAAGTTTTTATTCTAATAATATTTTTTTAAATTTTATCTTTAATAATTTAAAATCTTAATCGCGTTGTCATTTATTATTATGAAATTTGTTCAGTGCGTATTTTTAATTTGTTTTTCACAAAATATACATAAAATTTTCGTTCGAGGGGATTTTTGTTTTGAATTCCATTTCTTCTTCTGTTTGTCTTCTGAAACTAACGCCATCTATGTTTTTTACTCTCAACTATCTTCAGTATCTACCCATTTAATACCGTATTTTCAGTGTTCCTAAAACTGATCATCTTGAATACGTAATAAAATAATTCATTTTAAATAAGTCTTATAATCATCACATAAATTTATTTATCATCAATTAACCTACAATGAATAAAGAAATACGTTTTATCGGAATACCTCTACAAAGAATTTCGGAACGTAAGTTACCAAAAGTGAAAGAGGTTATGCGTGTGTTTTTCTACCAACTTAAAATTTTAAAGTATTCAATCAAACAAAGTGCTAAAAATTCAGTTGACCAAGTTATTGAACTGTGGAGAAAAAATTAGATTCCAACTAGTGGAGCTCCTAATGCAGTCAAAAATTTCTTCGCTATCACAGTCAATGGTTAAAATTACAAAAAAATTTCGATAAAAAGAATTCAGCGCAAAACCAAAAGGAAATGAAATTTCAGACTGATCTTGAACAATTATTCGACATTGTGAGCGAAAAATCCTTAAAAGTGCTTGATGATAATATTAGAAAGTTGTATTTGGATCAAAAATTCGGTACCCATAAAGAGATTCTTTCTAATAATGTACCTGTATCAAACTTAACCACGACTATGATGGGAATAGATGAGAGTAGTAAGTATCTGAGATATTTAATTATTATAAAGTCAGGAAGTAGTGTAACTTTTCATAGATGACTAGATGACATTTGACTAGACAATTTTTGGAGTCCTTTCTTAATTATTTGTCATCAAAATGAATAAATTCTATACATTTTCTTCGTTTAATTTATAAAACAGATCTTATTCCAGACTTAGATCAACCGTCTACCAGTCATGCGATTGTTCCAAGTGAAAAATCAGAGTCGTTCTCTACGTATACATTAAGTGGAGTTACAAATTTTGGATCTGATTCAGAGTATGAACCTCCAATTCCGACAAAACGAGCAAAACTTGATGTCTTAACTCCTGAAGTCATTTTTGGACTCGACCGAGCTAATGTCAGCAGTAGAAATGCGATGTTTATTATTGCTCCGGTTTTACTAGCAGTAGGTATTAAAATTGAAGATACAACGCTCAGTTATAGTTCAATTCAACGAGCTCGTATGCTTCAAAGAGAAGACATTGCTAAAGGACTTAATGACAACTTTAAGACACACGATAAATACGTTGTGCATTGGGACGGAAAAATGCTGAATGACCTTGTTGGATCAAAATCTGTGGAACGGCTACCAGTTATTTTAACTGCATTTGGTACCGAACAATTACTTGGGGTTCCAAAAATGAATTCTGGGACGGCAGACAATCAAACATCAGTCATTTTATCGACATTGAGTGAATGGGGTATTACTAATTATGTTAAGGCGATGTGTTTTGACACGACGGCAGTTAATACAGGTAACTTATCAATGATAATTTAATCTAAAAAATATTTAATTATTAACGTTCTAGTTTAATTTTTATTGCTTACTGAATTTCACTTTTGAAATTATTGAGAATTATTTACTCATTTGGATTTTAAATATAATCTACAATTTGTTGAAAATATTAAATTTAACGATAGTTATCTATTTTCTTTATACAGGAATTCATAACGGTACATGTAAGGCAATTGAAAAGACTTTGGGAAGAGAGTTAATCTAGTTACCATGTCGTCACCACATTTTTGAGATCATATTGAGAAGTGCATTTGAAGTATATTGGCCTGTGTCATCTGGGCCAAACGTACCAATGTTCGGAAGATTTAAAAATCATGGGATGAAATAAATAAAACTAATTATAAATCTGGAATTGAAGATACTGTTGTTGCTGATATCATTTTGGATAAAAAAATGAAATATCTAGTTTAATTGCACAATCCTTACAGGTATGATTTAACTGCGATTTTAAGAAAAAAATTTTCTTGTTTCTGACAAATTTTTAATTGTTTTTGATAGTTACTACAACCCCGAGATGACTATAAAGAATTGTTGGAATTGTCGTTGATTTTCCTTGGAGAAATGCCTCAAGAAGAAATTTTTTCAAACGTCCTGGTGCAATTCATCATGCTAGGTGGATGGCGAAGGCAATTTACAGTTTAAAAATGTTTCTATTCAGAAATGAATTTAAACTTTCTAATAAAGAATTGGACGGTCTTCGGCAAATTTGTATATTTATAGTTACACTGTATTTAAAAGCTTGGTTTTCATCAACTTCTGCAACAACTGCTGCTAATCATGACTTGCAGTTTTTGAAAAATTTATTCGAGTACAAAAATATCAATTCATTGATTTCTTCAGCAACTTGTGAAAAAATGATTTTGTATTTATGGTATTTAAGTGATGAACTTGCCATTTTATCATTATTTGACGATACCGTTTCATTGGAAGTAAAAAAATATTGTTGGAGCTGTTAATACTCGTAACGGTACAGATTCTAAAGCTAAAAAATTTATAATTGATAAAAACGATTTGAATTCATTAACGCAAAAAGTCTGAGTGACTTTGTTTCTAAAGTCTTTAAATCTCTTTAAAATCTTTGATTTACCATATGACTTCCTTGATAAAGATATTGAATCGTGGCCTACTAATGACAGTTACATTGAAAATAAAGAATACTTTAACCAATTGAAAGTTGTTAATGATTCAGCAGAACGAGCTGTTGCATTAGTTAGTGAGTATAATCAATGCTTGACAAAAATGAAGAGCAATTCCAATACTTATTGCAAATTATCAAAGAACATCGAAAAAACTACCCAAACTGCAATAGAGGAAATTATTTACAGTAAAAGTGTACCGTTATGTTGAAAATATTGAAAATTATATGGCAGTTGATAATTAAATAAATAAATTCTTCGATAAAAAAGTGAAACACATGTGAAACACTCTAAATTGAATTATATATTTAAAAAAATGCACTAATTTTTTGTTTTAATGTAATCAAACATGTCCAAGACTAAAAAAACTAATTAAAAAAATAGTTCATAACATATTTCTATTCATAGAAACTCAAATTTGTCTAAATTTCCTTGAAACTCACAGAATAAATTGAAATTTTTCGAATTATTGATCAAAAACTAGAAAAATTGATATGCATTGATGTTTGACGATGAATATCTCGTAAACGCTCAACTTGATCGAAAAATCATAAGAGACCATTTTTATAGAGCAGTAAATTTCCTACAAAACTATGAGTTTCATCATTCATAATGATTTTTTTTCATTGAGTTATAAAATTCATAAGAAATAAAAACTTTTCCCAAAAATAATCAAACTTTAACCGTTAATATCTTTTAAACGGTTGGGTTTACGAAAAAATCGTAAGAGACCTTTTTTGTAGAGCATTCAATTTCCTACAAAATCTAAGGAACAAGATATTTTTTCAAGTAGTTGGAAGCGAGATATAAATTTTTCTATCTGATAATAAGAAAAAATAGAAAACTGTAAGAAGGAGGACCTTCCCGTTACAATTAAGAACTCATGCTTGGAGAGGCTTTCTTAGAGGTGTCTAGGAACCTATTTTTCAGAGTACCAAACGAAAAAAAAAATATTCTTTTTTTTTGAATCACCCTAATACGTATATAGGTACACTCGTTCTCATGTGCCAAGTTCTTGTACTGTCTCAAGATCTTTCACGGTGTCACTACTGTTGAATTGAAAGGTAATTAAAATTGAAAATTTAAATAAAATCATTAAAATGTAGAAAAACACCTCAATAGTCAATGTAAATTTACCGTGACTTGCAAGTAAGTACCATTTACAGATATCAGATGGAGTTATATTCAAACAAATAAAAAAAATGCTTTTAAAGAAGTTTAGCAATTTTTTTAATTGTTTTTTTTTAATCTTTATTACTGCTAACAATCAAATAATTAATCAAATTAAAATAAAATAATAAAAAAAAAAAAACAGAAAACTCTATTATGGTTTAGTAGTGCCATAACTCTAAGGTGAGGAAAAAAAATACTATAATAAAAATGTATAGATAATTATACAAAAAAATCAACAGTCATATATAAGTTTTTTATAAATAATAATTTAACGACAGTGAATTGAACGCTCATATTAACTAAGAAATTCTGTCGTGTGTTACTTTAGATAATTAAAAAAAAATTATTCCGGTACGATCATTTTTTCGATCAATTTTGGTGTCACATACACCCATTCATACACGGACGTCCAGAAAAGATTATGTTTAATGTTATTATTTACTATGTTAAACAAAAAAATTTTTATTGAAATATATTTTATATGCCTGACAAATTATTTGACTTGATGTTAGTGTACTCAAATTAACCTGTAAGTGCAATATAAATAACAAAAAAATCAATTTCTGTTTCGAGAAAACTGCTTTTTTTGAAATGTCGAGATTAGAGATAACGCTTCGCTTATGAGGCGTGCAATTACATAATTACTTTAATACAGCCATCTTATATTTGTCTTCACTAGGACCTTGAGTAGATTTTGAGACACCCATAACAGTCTCTACAAGGGAGTGAAAAACTGATTCACCCAGATAATCGTGGCAATTAAACTCTTTGTCACCTTCCCTACGCATTTTTTTCACAACTGCCTGAGAATTGGCGTTGAACTTATTAATAAAACTTTTAAGTACACTCAAGTGGAATGTTGGAGCTATCAGTTTTCGATGCAACTCCCATTTTTGACCTTAAATTAAGTTTTCACTCTCCAATATATCATAAATCATAATTTGGGTATGAAAAAATAGATTTACTAACCTTCGGAAATTAAAAGACCATTTCCCAGCCATGGTTTGAAAAAGCGGTATTCGCATGATTTCTTCGAATAAGTAGGACTGGAAAGAATAATTTCAATATCCCGAGGATCCAGAATAAAAGTTAATAAAATTGGACCGATCCAAAACTTTATTATTTGATCGAATTCAGCTGTGTGTTTTATTACATTGCGGAATATATCTGTAACATTTATGTTGATGGCTGTTCTTTAGGATAAGACGATGATAATATCGAGTAAAATTTTTATATAATTTTCGGCTTGTAAATTAACACTTACCAACTAGTTAGAAGTTAATGAAGAATGTTATAAGATCGATCAAGCGTAATTTAGACTCATTCAGTATTACTTAAAATCCATTGTCTCAATTCGATTTATTTAAACTAGTTTAGACTCTATAAATTTTTTGTAAGGGCAATATATTTTTTTTAATTTAATAGGCTTGATTGAGATTACTTGGGTTCGATAAGAATTAATTGTGGCTAGAAATTTTGACTTGGAGGGTTTCTGATTTTTGATGCAAAAATTTGTTTGGTTGAAGACATCCTTTTTCACAGGATGTTATTTACAGGACAGTAATATTATTTATTTTTAACTCACCTTCTGAACTTGTCACGAATTCCAAAGCGTTTCCAATAAGTGGATAACCAGTAGGACCAGGTAGTTTTTCAGCAAGTCTAAGCATGCGAATTCGTGAAATTCTGAAGCAAATACAACACATCACGAGCGTTGCAACAAGAAATTCGAACAATAATGAAAACGCCGAAAGACCAATATTGAGCGAAAAGAAGTCTATTGTATCTGTTGACATCTTAGTTTTTAAAAACTAACACAACTGTACCTATTTTAATTATCACCTTTACTAAATTATTTTGTAAGTTGATAATTCAACCGTCTAAATAAAAGTAAGTGTAGATTTATAATATTGCAACTTATCTTTGTTTATTTTTCAGATTGATTTTTCTTCACCAGTTTTTATTTGAGCTGAAAATAAATTTTTAAATCAATAAATATGAAAAGTAAACGTTTCGTATTAACTGTGAACATAATTTTATATGAAAAATTGACAGTTGTTCAAACAAAAAAATGCAACCTAATTAATCAATAATTAATTACAAATGATTTTATTTGCTGCCTGTACTGTTTTTAGACATTAATAATATTATTATTATCACTTTTAAGAAATAAAATAATAATTTAAATTAATTAATTTTATTGAAATAACAATTTACATAATAAAATTCAAATTACAAAAATGTATTGAAATAAATAAAAAATAGAGATCTAGCAGTCGTAAATAAATAAAAAATTTATAATTAAAATAAATATTACAGTTAACTATGAAATTAATTTAAGTATGAGAATGTTTAGATATAAATATGACACTTAATAGCTTAATAGCTTCTCTAATTTATTCATTGTCAGGGACATGGGCCGAGAAAGCGAGTTTTTGAGCAATCTTTTCGTCGTCAAAGCTTCTTTTGTATTGGTATCCACCGTTACCAGTGGCTACATTTGGAGCCCATGAGTTTGATGACCCGGGTGCGTCGTAGTACTGTGCTAATGGTTGAGCGGGGTAAGTAGCCTTGCTGAAAATGTTACCAACTCCTGATCCAATGCTGCCACTTCCAAAGAGTTTCTGGAATGCCAAAATTCCGGCGATCAACAGAGCGACCTTGCCAACAACCAAGGCCTTCAGCACCAAAAGACCGAGTCCTCCAAGCAAGATTGGGATCAATGCAAAGATTTTGAATCCAGCTGCGGCGATCAATGGAAGAGCAAATTTCTTGATTTTAGCACGACCTTCAACAAAATTTAATTATTAATCTTTTTTTTTTTTTTAATTCATAAAAATGGAATCAATTTTTGGAAACAGTTAATCAAAAAAATAAATCTATTGCAGCGCGAAATTAGGTGTACGTTAATTTAATCTTACTCTCAAAATAATTCTTTGAAATAAATCTAGCGGTATTTTTTCGATCTAAAGACAGATTCTCTCAAAGCTTCAACTATTTTCTTGTAGAAAATTTAAGACCTATCTAAGGCAATAAAATTAACCGTTACAATCTTCCAAGATACTAAATTTGAATTTCTTCACAAAAAAAAACTATCATCGATACTCTAAAAATTTGACCTTATTTTTTGTAACAATTTTTTCCTACCAAATTTGTTAAAAAACTAAACCTCTATATTTATTCAAAAATAGTTTAAATTTCAGAAAAAAATGTTGCTTTAATAAAAAAAAATTGTCTGTAATCTATATAAAAATTTTTTTTTTATTAACCCCTTAATTTTTAATAAAAAATTAAGATTTAATTTCGAGCAATAACTTTCTCTACAAAATTGACGAGCGAGTGAAAGTAAGATTTATTACACCCGATCACGAATTGCATGAGTCACTTGATCTCAAGTCATAACTCCTTGAATGTAAGTAAAAGTAAGCCGATTAATGCCATTACAAAATAACTAATCAGCTTATTTTTCAAAATATTAGATCTAACAGACATACAAAAATTTTTTATTAATTTTTAAATAAAAAATTTTTTGAAAACTTGCACTTAGTCCTTTAGATTATTTACTAGTAATTTGCAAGTTTATCTCTTAAAAAATCCATGTTTCAGAATGTCGAAAAAAAACAAAAAGCAAATTATTTTTTGATCGTTAAAAAAAAATAAAATGAAATTAGCTGCCTGTTTAAATGATCCATATAATTAACTAATGAAGTTACCTTCAGTCAAGGCACGTGAGATGGACTGTTCAGGGACATTGATCTTGAGATTGTGGCTCTTGAAGAATGATACAGCTGAGTCATAGATCATGGCAGCGAGTTTCAATGCTCTGTCTACGTTTTCTCTTGGCAGGGCGTTCATCAGATCGGTTTCCGATTCAAGAGCTTTGCCCGATCGTTCAACTGTTGAATTAAATAAACAAAACAACAATTAAAATTTTTCCACTAAAAATAATTAACTTGAATATAAAAAAAAATTACTTACGCGGCGTGTCGCGGTTGAAAGTGACTCCAGGGAAGAGTTCAAAGGAATCGGACCTGGCAGCCCTGGAGATAGCACTGTTTGCTTTGATCGCAAAACAACTCAACATGTTTTCGTCTAATCCAAGGCAGTCCAAATTCGCGGGTTGGAACTCGGGGGCTGGAACGGCGAGGGCCGAAGCCACAAGAAGACTCAAAACCACAAATGTATTCATTTTGATTTTTTATTAATTAAGTGTCAACTTGCACTCACGAAAGTAAATCGACTGGCCGATTTAAAATTGAGATCACTGATCAAACTGTCCCCGGAAAATTTGGACGTTGAATGTGCGTTGGCCCTCCCGGCTTCAGATTTTATAGTTGAGCACGGGCGTCTCCCACCTTCCGGGTCCCTAGCCCCTAGTCAATGTCTCGGCTCATCTCATCTCAATCTACCTGTACAATATTATACACGTGTACGACAATACGACTAATACACCTATAGGTATAGGTACGCTTGTACCAAACGAGCCAATACCAGCCGTTACTGTGTAAGACAACAGAAAGAGTGAGAAAGAGTGAGAGAGAGAGATGAATCTACTTACGCAGTACGCACAATATCTTTCTACTTTCCACGTTAATTTCTTAAACAAATCCAAAACCAAATTACCAATACTAATTCTAATACTAATATTAATAGTTGGTGTTGACTTACTGTAGATGCTGCATTGACTCCCATTGAACAACCACCTACTTATGCTCCAATGACTTTCGTCTCTATTGGGATAACTCACTTTTTTATTCAGGTCACATTGGGAATTTTTTTTTATTTTTTGAGTCATATTAGGAATTTTTTTTTTTTTCATTTAACCGTAAAGGGAATTTTATTGTTTTTTTGCCACAATGAGTTTTTTTTTTTTTTTGGATTTGTTGGGAATTTTGTTACATTTTTTTTGCCACAAGGGGAATTGTGTTGTTTTATTTAGCCACAGAGGAAATTTTTGTTGTGCCTCATTGAAAATTTTGTAATATTTTTTCTATGGTATTAGAAATTTTTTTTTTTTTACGGCAAACGTTTTTTATGTACATTAAAAATTTTAATTACTTTCGTCCTATTTTTATTATATAATTTATCTACGAAAATTTTTGATAAGATCTTTTTACAAAAATTAATTTCAATATATTATGAGATCTTCTAAAATCTTTATGTATATATTTCTTCTGTGCTCGTATTTATCACTGAAGTTCTCCCAAACGGCTAAACCAATTTTAATGAAATTTGTTATGTGTCTTCAGATGGGTTCGAGAATGATTTAGATTCACAATTTAGTTCACGGAAAAATATTATTAATTTAAGACGTGTGTTTGTTACTTTGATTAAAATTATCTTGTTAAATCACCAAAAGGGATGGTAACTATAATGACATGAAATTTAGAATTTTAACTAACACATTAGGACTTACTTTTTAAATTATTAATCCTTTATTTTGGGTAGAAAAATTATTTTTCACTTTTTTTAGACGTCCAACTTTTCAATTAATTCATTAGTTATAAAAATTAGCTACCAATTAGTTACCAAAAATTATACCATTTAATTTGAACCGAAAATCTTATTATAAAATATCAGTATAATTAAAAAACATAAAATTAATGATTTTCATGGAAAAGAAAATTTTTTTTTTTTAATAACGATTATCATTAACAAATATTAATACATCTTTATCAAGATTTTGATTGCTTAAAATTCCTAAAAAACTAAAAATTATTACAACTTAAAAATTGTTTCTCCAAGATTGAAATTAAATTTTCAATAAATTTTTTTTCATAGAAAAAAGTACAGTAATTTTCAATAATGTCTTAAGGCTTTTCTTGTTTTTTAATTATTAATAACTTCCCAAATTATTAATTTGGCTACAAATAATTTTCTTTGATTAATTTTATAAAGCTTTTAGTTTAAATTTTGAGGACGACTTTAATAAAATGATCGAATGTCAAAAGACTCTTTAAATAAATTGGTTAATTATAATTAAGTCAGACTTAAATTCTCAACAATTATAAAAATAAATTTTTTTACTCAAAAAAAAAAATAAAAAAAAACCTAATAGAAAGAAATAAAGTAATGAGTTATTTATTTATAAATATTTAAGTGTTTCATAGTCCTCAATCTCCGACAATATTGTCTAGAAAAAGTAAGTACATTGACTGGTTAGATACGAGGTGTAGGTGTAAGGTGTATGGTATCTGTATTGTAACCCAGAGATTGGTTGTAATGAATGGACCGGCACAAAAAAGCATTAACTACTTTAGTGGACACACACTACACGGCTAATTATTCATCTGCGTTTCTTAAATTAATTGTTACCTAGAATAGTATATATAATAAAACATAAATGTTTATACTCGACAACTTATGAAATTAGTGAATTTCTAGTTATCAAATTTTTTGTTAGAAAAATAATTACCAGAATAAATTTTAAAATTTTTTATTCATAATTAACGGAACTGGAATAAGAAGAATTTTAAAAAATGTACAAATAAAAATATGTTTTAGATTTTATACAAATAATTTAACACCCCGGCATAATATAAATTCTTGGCAGGCGTTCTCCTTGACCCAGAGACAGGAGTTATAATCGAGTAGAAGTGAACTCAACGCTTGTATCTGTAAATTGCGGTCAAGCAACTCGGTTATGTAATAGCGTAATGAGAGATCAAAAACCACCTTCTATTTCTATCAATTATTATCATTATCTGTTGCTATATTTATTTGTTAATAAATCAAAATTCCAATTATTTCGGTGATTCTGAATGGGTTGTATCACAGCGGAAAATGTTCATACATTGAGAGAAAAAATTCCTTCTGAAAAAAATGAGCAGTGTTATAATAAGAAATTAATTTTTTGAAAATTTTTGACAATTTTATTTCTTAAATAAATAAATAAAAATTTTTTTCACAGTAATCTTTTCTTGTTGAAAAAAAAGTTTGTTTGAGTTGAAAAAAAAATACAATTTTAGATCGACAACTTGCAAATTTTCATCCAAAATTATTTCTTTCCAAGTCTAGAAAACTTTTTTTCAACAAGAAAGTTACGGTGAGGAAAATTTTTATTCCTTCAGCTAAGAACTAAAATTGCCGAAAATTTTCAATAAATTAATTTCTTATTACAACATTGCAAATTTTTTTCAATATAAATTTTTTCTCTCAGTGTATGAAGGCTTAAAACAAAAAAACAAACATTTAAAGACAGTTTTAAAAACAGGAAGAGATTTTAAGATAAATAGTTTCAGCAATTTAAAAAAAATTTTCTTTTCGACTCTTACCATTAATTTGAAAAGTATCGAAGATTTTACTTTTTTTATTTTTTTCAGTACATCAATCGTATAATTGCTAATGTTCTCAAGGACTTTAACAGCTCAATGGACCCTTAAAAGCCATGTGAAGTTATAAATCTATCTGATTTACAATTTTTCCGGTTAGATAGATCAAAATTTTGGAAAAAATTAAGGAACATTTGAAAATTTTTTCGAGGCTAAAAAAATTTTTTTTAATTATTATTTTTACATAATTAATCGTGAATATAGTCAATGAAATGAGCTTTCGAAAAAAAACTCTTCAATCTCAAAAAATTTGCTGGTAAAAAATTTTTATAATTTTTTTTTCAAAAAAATTTGACCAAGGTATTCCATTGAATAAACGTACCTTTTTCAAGTACCGTTTTAAATCATTTAATCATCGTATTGGAATGCATTTCTCGGCGTAAAATGAGTAACCAGAGCTCTGATACTCGTTTCCGTTTCACCAAACGTTCAATCATTTGCATGTGTGTATAATATAATACGCGGTTGGAATTCTTAAAATGGAAAGTAACCCGAAAGTATTTGTCCGCTGCTTACCCAGCCCGAGGGTTTTTTCTTTTTCAATGACGTAGACGCGCAAGCCGATCGAGTGTTGAAAAGAGAAAAGGAATGACGATAATACATTGTGCAAAACAATTATTATTATTTGAAAGATAATATTGTGATGAGAGGTGTGTAGCACGCGTTAAACAGAGAAACTTTGTCCTGTCAAACACATCCAGACAATGTCTATCGTATGCGCAATTTTTATGACAACTCTGCGCTTTTGTTTGCTAATTTTTTTTTATTTCATTTTATTTTTCAAAAGAAGTGGGACACTATTGTTGGCTGTAATTGATTTTTATCGATTAGCATGATTAAAAAGTTTAATATTGCTTGACCTATATTACTTGATCGATACAATGTATAAGAAAATTTTCAAATTCAGTCTTAGGCCGGAATTTTAACCGAGTAAGTAATCTTAAAAATATCTAAGCTGTAACAGCTCTTTGTCCTATTTAAGCAGGTCTCTGGACGATAAATATTTTGAATTTTTTGAGACTCGGTTTTGTCTTGACCAAAAAAAAAAACAAATATAGTAAATTTTTTATGACCGATAAAATGCGGCTTTTATCTCGATGATTGATACATCGGGAAAGTTTTATTTAAATTTTAATTGAAGTTGTCTTTTATCTGGTCTTTAGTACTCATATCATCTGCCACGCCGGTGTCCTGAACTGATTATATCGGAGTTTATGATCATTCACTCGCTGGATGTAATGACATTGTTCAGTTTCTTGAATTCTTTCTGTTGCATCACTGAAATGTGACTTTAAAATTTTTTTTTACTATTATGAATTTTTTTTAGGATCAAGTTCTTTTATAGACTTCATGCATATTTTTTCTTTTAGTTCTTATAATTGATGGTTTTTATAATTATTATTGTTATAATTATTACTAATTAATGATATGTTTATTTCAATCAACTAAATTTTAATTTTGTTTTGAAAAAAGTAAGCTTAAAGAAATTAATTAATTTAACTTAACAAAGGTAGTGAAAAATTTGGTCGTTGTAATTCATAATTTTCAAAAAAAAAATTTTTATTCGATTCTCTTCTTTGAATTTTTTTGAATTTTCAATTTATGAAAAATCTATTTTTATTAGGTAAATTTTTATTGTGATTGAAATTTCAAAAATTTTTAATTTAACCAGGGTCGAAAAATTTAAACTGATTTTAAGCTAAATAGTCTGCAGTTGAACTTATTGATCTGTATTTGAACTTTTGAAAACATTTTCATCTGTATTTGATCTACTGTTCAAATTGTTTTTGATCTGTTTTAAGTCTAAATAACTTTTTAGTAAAATAATAGAGCAGCTATGAATATTTTATGCTGTTTCTAATCTAATGAGACTAAAAAGTTTTAAAAATTTGATCGGTTTTTAGTCTAGTTAATTTGTAGATGGACTTTATGTATTGTTTTCGAATTCCATATGAAATCTTATGCTGTTTTTGATCTACAATTTTCACGCTAAATATTCGAAGGCCAAAAGTCGACTAAGATGGTGACATCATTTTTTGGACTTAAAAGTATCTCATTAAAAATTATAAGTCGCGTTTATTTGAAAAAATAAATTAATTTATAATATATTCATGCGCTCTCTTGTTTTATGAACTGAACGTCGATTATAACCTTACATCTGTTATATTTATTTGGTCATAACTTAACATTTCATGGATTATAAAAGTTGTGTAACTGCGAGTATTAGTTGCAGTGATAGCTAATAAATTTGTGTTAACATACGTTTATAAAATAGTTCTCATCGTTTGATTATGGATCTAAATCTAGAGTTTTCTATTTATCGTTATTAAACACAATGTAAATACATCGAGACATCGAGACAAGATTAAAATGTTGACAAGATGACACGATTAATGTTAAATTTTATACTTTCACGCATTATTTAATGATCGGTATTCACTATTTGGTAGTGTGAAGAATACCGTTTGGTATACATTGCACTACGAAATTGTGAATGGTCACTATTTCAGTTTCAGAGAATGAAAAGCTGTGCCCTGTAGAGGATCTTCGAGGACATAAATAAAATAATAATAAATAAATATATTATTATTATTTTTATTGTTATTATGAATATTATTATTATAAAATTCGTAAAAGGTTGGTTTTTGATTTACAGGCGATGAAAAACCGATTAAAAATTATAGAACGTTTTGGACCGTTTTTGACCTCGATGCAATCAAAACTAGCTGAAGGATTGTGACATAAAAAGTCTGATTTTGGTCTTGAAAAAATAGAAAATAATTTTATTATAACATTAAAAATAGATACACACAATAAAATTAAATTGAATGAAAAATATTAAAAATTTTTATTAATCATAAAGCAGACTAAATTTTTTGACCCGGGAACCTTTTTACAAATGAATTTTTAAAATATTTGTGCTATGACAGCATCTGTTATTAATAATTTTATAGAAAATGTCACTGACACAAACTTATAGAACCAACAAATTATTTAAGGACGTTTCCATGCGAAAGACAGTAGTAAATATGAATTTTTATTTTTTAGTTTTGATAAGTTTAATCGTATAGTGATTTTTCTTAAAAATTGAAAATTTGCCATCAATTTTTTTAAAAAGTAACCCCGCGCTCGAAAATTGAACTTTTGTAGCGATTATAACAATAGTATATTACATACCTAAGCCAGTAAAATAAGAAAAGTCTCAGATCACATGTAATTGTTGGCCGAGGCGAAGCCGAGGTTGACAAACATGTGGTCTGAGGCTTTACTTTTTACTGGCCAAGGTGTGATACTATTTTTCTGCTCGACGTAGCCGGAATGTGGCAACTTCGTTTAGCGCAGCGGCCAGAAAGTTGCCACTTTCCGGCCGGAGGGCAGAAAAAAATTTTTCACGGGATCTATTGTAAAAAATTTTTGTAAATTTAATTGTAACCACACTTATAAGATATCATTTGCCTTAGTATATTTTTAATTCTAAATATTCTAGCTATGAGTTACCATGCACTTAATTATTAGTATGTACTTTATGTGAATTAACTATTTACTAAATTTCTTATTGAATTAATGAATAAATTAAGAAAAACAATATTTTACAATTTTAAATTATTTAAAAATAATTTTAAAAATTTATTTTTCCAAAAATTAAAAAATTTTCGTTCTATAAAAGACAAAAAAAATTTCAATATTTAGAGTTCCTTACATTAAGATCGTAGTTAATTTGATCAAATAATTTAATAAGTGATAGTTTTTTAATTAATTAGGCGGGCGTCTATCATTGTAATAATCATAAGGATCGGCAAAATCAGATTGATTATCATGGTCCGAATAATCCTGTCGATTGTACTTGGAATACGCAGTTGGTCCAGCGCTGAATCCCAAAGCCATTGGTAACAATCCGCCTTGTGCAAGTCTTCTCAATCCCATGATTGCAGCCAAAATTAAGCTCATTAAACTCAGCACGACAGCTTTTCCACTCAAAAGTGCGAGCGCTTTTAAGGCCATTGGTAGTAAAATTGATTTTATCAACAGCCAGCCGACTATTAGTGGTATCAAATATTTAGTGTGTTTTTTCCATTTTTTCTTCTTTTTCTTCTTACCTATAATTTTAAAATTGTTATCGCTTTTAGAAAACTTTTCAAAAAAACTCAAGGTTTAGTTTTTAAATGAAATTATTGCAAATTTATTTTAAAAATGACAACATGCTGTCTGATTTGAAAAATATTGAGACTTAAAAAAATTAAAAAGTTTAGCCTTGATAAATTTTTTTCTAAAAAAATTTTATTCTCATCAAATTTTAGAAAAATTCAACTTAATTTTTCATTTATTGTTAAAAATTAAGATTCATGAAAAATTTTTACGTTTAATTCACGGCAAGAAATAAAATTAAAAAAAAAATCAAAAATTCTTAGACCTAAAATTTACTTTAAAAAATTACCAGCAGTTCAAAAATATCTAAATTTTTTGTGATAAATTAATTCTCTCCTCTTTCAATTTTTTTAAATATACTGAATACGTACACAAATAACGTCCTTCTCGATTAGACTTATTTTCGAACGGCAAAGTGACATCACTAGTTTCCACTACCCCATTGTTATGATTATTCTTTTTAAACTCTTCTAATTGATTAGATAAATTAATATTGTGAATAATATCAGGTAAATAAGAAGCCTGTATTGAGTTTCTTAGTCTATAGTTACTAGAATGACACCAGTTTATTAAGCACATAAGACATGCAAAGAACACTTTACTCATTTTAGAACAAAAAAGTTAGTAAAATAAAAACTAGGTCTTGTATTTGTTGGATATCTCACTGCGAAAAACAATGAAGGACTCGAGGACATAGATACTCACCCCTACTTTATATAGCTTTATGGTGAGTGAAGCTGTAAGGATGACAAAGAGTAGGATTTGTTAATTTAACTGGGTAGTGATGCGTAAAGAGGCTGATTGTTCGATTGCATTAATCTATTTTAAAGATAATCTAGAGTAAAAGTAATAATAACTGTCAATAGCTGAGAAATATTACACATCTTTTCAGTGAACACGGGTGTAATAAATTTCATCTCATGCATGTCGAGAGCGCTCGTCTTTGTTGGTTAATAGTTTTTATTGGCTTAACTATACTATGGAACGCTGCATAATGATATCAATATAAAACTAAGTTAAATAATTTTTTTTTGTTAATTTTACAGTTGAGTTAAGTTGCAAAAAAATATTTATTTTAAAAAATTATATATTCATGAAATTAAACATAAAGTTCTTAATAAAGGACTGAAAATAAGAATTCATTAAATTTCATATATACTAGCAATCTGTAATTCATATGCGACTGTCGATAGTTATGGATTATGATTAAAAAAAACTTTGGCTTATTAATTTTTTGTTCTTTCCAATAGAAATATTAATAGTTTGGATAGTTTTTAAATAAAGTTGAAAATAATTAGTGCAATGACAGGATTAAATCCGAATAATTTAATGAAAAATTTGGTGAACCAAATTCATAGATCCAATAAATTATTTAAAACTCCTCCTAAAAATTTCTTAAAAAATTGACCATCACCAAAAAATATATAAATTTTGAAAATTTTTAAATTCTTGTAACAATTTTTTTTTTTTAATGGTCCATGAAAAATAAATAAATTTTATCAAAAACTTGTTAATTTAATATGTAATCTATTTTATAATTTTTAATTACTTATTCTTGTTTATTTATCCGTATAAATTTTCAATCATAATTAATAAAAGATTAAATCGATAGAATAATAAAATTTTTTGTTATCTATCTATTTATATAAATAAAAATAAAATGCCGCATGTATTTAATTTTTTTTTTGTTGTTTTCAGAATTTTTAGGAGAAGGTTTGTATGTAAACAATTTTTTAAAAATCCTCCCTCAAAGGGGATTGCGGGGGCGTTAACAATGAATAATTCCCGTTTGTAAACTATAGCTCCTATAGCTCCCAAATTTGGTAGAAGTCTTCTGTAAGAGATATATAAATAATCTATGAACGAATTTTACGATAGCTCGCTCCACAGGGGGGTTGCAGGGGTGGATATTAACAATGAAAATTTTTAACTTTCAAATTGTAGATCCTACAGACGATAAATTTAGGTGGAGTCTTCTATATGTGATGCGGAAATGATCTAAGAGCGGATTTTACAACAATCCACCCCAATAAGGATTGCGGGGGTGGATGTTAGAATATTAAATTTCCATTTCTACACTGTAACTTCTACTACAGACTTGAAATTTGGTAGGAATCTTTTATTTGACGATGAATAATGCAAAATTTATTACTTATGATTTTATTAATTTTAGGTATTGCTCTAATTATTAATTATTATTGTATTGAACTTATTGTTCAAACTTAAAAATTAATTGATCATTATAATAAAATAAAAAATTATAACAAAAACTTTAGTCATTTTAACTGAAGCTCAGCGAAGCGGACTGGGTCGCTAGTTAAATATAAAATATTAAATATTTAGATCGTTTTGTCTGGTAAGAGGGCGCTGTAAGAAAAATGTTGGTTAGCGATTCTAGCCAACTAACAGATCGCTCCAGTAGCCCTACAGTAGTGCTCTTGTAGGAATACATATTGCTACAGTAAGAATCTACAAGTAGGTATCTAATAGATAGCTTCAGTTGCAATATTTTTTTTTCCATGTATATTTGAACTTAACTTCGGTAAATTAACGTATAACATGAGTGCTGAGATCATGTTTATTTGAATTCAATAATATTTTTCTAATTTAACTTGAGGCCATTTTTACCATCGACGGTGATTTTAAAATCTTGGTGGATTTATATTTATTCGTAAGATTTCAAAATCGTATCCCAAGTCAGGTTCGTTGTACAAGCACGAAAAATCTCGCTTTCTGAAAATTAAGTTGATATTAATATCGTTAGACAAATAGTCAAAATTCCTTAAAATAATCAACTTACTCAAGCGATTGATGGAATTCTTCCAATGACTCGGGGGCCCATTTGTACGATTTCTCATTTGTAACTGTCGCCATAAGAGTTGTATAGGGTCCTTGGGATTTATTCCATCCATCATGATGCACACCAAGTCTTAAAATATAAATAATATATTCCAAATAAAGCGAACATCTTATAAACTTAACAAAATCGAAACTTACGCATGACCTAGCTCATGAGAAGCAGTAGCCGAGGTCTCTTTGTCATTTACAGTAGATTCGTAGATTATCCCTCCTCCAGGCTTTCCAGCGAGGACATTCCGACAAACGCTATTCATTGTCGCCTTTCCCGTGACGTTAGTAATATTATCATTGCCATGTTTGTATCTTTTTAATTAAAGAATTGTTGTAAATATTTTGTAAATGTTTTTTATTTAACTTTAATGCTTACGGAGAGATAATCATATGAACGTCATAGCTGATGTAAGGAATTGAGGCGTTTGCACCTACTAACCAATCGGATATGTCCTCCAACACTTGATCGTAGTCGAGGACCGGAACTCCAGAAATCAAACGTGGATTCATGAAATTGAATACATACGGGTCCTAAATTTTTTAGATCAATTATTATCAGCGTGGAATTGTACGACTCATGGTGCGAAGTATCAGAAAGTGCTTTACGATCAAAACATTTTTTTCGCCTTATTTCGAGAACTGTTTTTGTAATTGTACTCTGGCTAGTTCACGGAATTAATAAATTTCGCATACTACTATAGAGATGGTTCAATGAAGATACATTCCATACTATAAAAAAATTGATTTAGTGCAATAGAAACGAAAAAAAGCATCCAAATATTCAAAAAAAAATTTGGAAAATCCACAAGTGCACGCCTCATAATCTCATTTTCAATAATAAAATTGATTAAAATAAAATACTTTTAAATCTTTCGCGCCATTGTCCACCAAGAAAAGAAAAGGTACTACGCATGTATTTTAAAAGAAGAAAATTGCTTACCTCAGGAATTACGATTCCGGCGATGGTTAGTTTATATTGAGTATTTTGGAGCATGTTGTAAAACAAAGCAGCTCGATTCCAGATGTTCAATGCACGTTTAATGATTCCACTAAAACCATATTTAGCATAGAACGTAAAATCGACGATTACCATTACCAATATTTCTGGATAAATTACCTTGGGGATCGATTTTGAGCGATCGATATTGTTTGGCAATCTGAATTTTGGTATGTCAGTGGCACGCTTGACCAAATAATAGTCTCCTATTTGTGAAGTAAATGAATTTACTGGATTGATTTCCAAATTATCCGAGGCCAAATATCCATAATTTATTCTTGATTTATCAGAATTGGTGTCCAAGATAAAAGCCGCTGAATTTTCTATGTCTTCATAGTATTCGTACGGTACATATGGTCTAATCATCTGAGAAATAATAATTCTTAAAATTATACTCTACGGACAAATTTCATGTAGGTTTCATATGTTCATATGTTCTTATTTATATGAAAATCTATTCAAAAAACTGTAGGTACGTGAATTAATACCGATCTAGTATTGTTCCAATCATCCAAAGTACTCAAATTAGTCGTTTGACGGCAAAAACATAATTTTTTTTTTGGTTTTTTTAATATTAATACGTAAAGTAGGGGAAAAGGGGGTCAATTGAACCATTCGAATTAAAAATTCGAAAAAATTAAAAAAACGCTGAATACTCTTAGAATTAGATTTTAATATGTTAAACTCGGATGTGATCAAAATTTGAAATCATTGTGATTAATAAATTTTGAAAAATTGAGATTTTTTTATTTTTAGGTATGTAAACTTTTTTTTCGGCTGGTGACAAATTGTTTAATAATATTTCAATTTTTGAATTAATTGATAAAGTTTGAATTGTAGTCGTTGTATATACTTATACTTTATAATCCTCAACTTTTTTTATAGTGATATAATAGTTTATTTATTTATTATTTACTATTAATTGTTATAAAATCATATGGGGTCAATTGAACCAGCAGTCCCGGGGACGATTGAACCATACGGAGACGCATGGGACATGCGCGCGCATCTTGACTCTACGTGAAAAAAGTCAGAAAATAACCTAACAATTTGATGAACTGAATTTATAATGAAAATTATTTCAAAATTGATTTTTAATTCATTTAATATAATATCTGTGCATTAAAACGGTGCAACAGTAATATTAGCAAGTAACAATTAATATATTATTTATTAAAACTTCGGGTTTTAGTTTTAAATATTATTGGTTCAATTGACCCCAAGCAGTGGTTCAATTGCCCCCGAACCGGGGTCAATTGAACTATTCAACGCGTTTGGATAAATTAGTAATTTTTAAAAATTCACGTTGTTTATTGACTAATTTATGTATTGATAATGATAGTAGACATCATAAACTACCATTCCAAGAAAAAAAAATTATTATTTAGTTTTAATTCGAATAGTAAAAAATTATTAAACTTTTTTTGGTTTAATTAATTGAACCAAATCAATTGACCCTCTTCTCACATACTTTTTATGTTTCAAACCATCATTTGGTATCGATTATAATTTTTTGGAAAAAAATATTAAAAAATGAATTACAAAATTGAAGATATTCGAATTCCATTTTGTATATTAGCTCAAACTTTTTTTTTGTAATCTAGTAAAATAAAAATTTTTTCGAAAAATCTAAAAATGTCGCTTAAAAAAAAAACTCAAAATTTGAGATTAAAATTGTAAACAAAATTGAAAAAATGAATATTTTATTTTTTCATAATTTTTTTCAAAAATTTAATTTTAAGACGAATTTTTTTAATAGCGATACTTGTCAACTACTCAGTCAGTGGAATTAACTTACCCCGTATTTTTTTCTGATATCAATACCCGACGGAGTAGATCTTGCCATGTAAACCGGAGTATTTGGGCCGACGAGAATGCCTCTAGATCGACGGAGATGTAGAATTCTTATGCGACCAAATACGTTGAAAGGTAAAGAAATTGATGAATCTCCAGATCTTTTTTGACGATGCGATAGTTTCAGTTGGGCTATTTCGCATTCTGTTTCTGTAATTTTATTTAGATTAGAAACTTTTCAGGTTTTAAATATGTTTAATAATTTACCTTATAAATTACCTTTGCAGCCATGCTCGCGGTATATCGCTTCACGTTCCTTTAACTGATGATTCAATTAATTAATACATGATAAAAATAAATAATAAATTTAATTAATTTACTTACTGGAATAGAAGCTGCCAAAGAAATGAGACTTAATAATATCCAAGTTATTTTCATTTTTGAAGAAATTAATAACTATTTGTTGGTAAATCAAATACAAAAAATCGACATACTGCTCTCTATATATATTCTGCTTAATGGCCATTAAGTAGTTATAAAGGTAATTAACTACAAAGAATTAAAACTTAGCAAACTAAGGTTTCTTTGGAAAAACGCCTGAGGGCATTAAATTCAGTTGTTATATCGATATCCAAAACTTAATGACTATCCATTAAATTTAAAATGATTAAAAATAGGTGACTTGGGAAAAATAATAAATATTCTATTTTAAAATGCACTTATTGTCTTTTATTTCAATTAAATAAAAAAAATTGAGGTTCGATGAGTATAACTTTTTCAATTATCCTTATTGAAAAAAAAAAATCAAAAATGATCTTACATGTTAAATGCCCATAAGAGATAGTATTAAAAAGGATTTGAAGTATTAGAAAGTATTCAAAATGATTAAAAATATAATCATTTTGAATTCTTTTTTAACTTCCCGCTAAGAAAATTGGGAAATTATTGGTTTTACCTCGTTTTGTAAAAATTGAAAAAAAATTTTTTTTTAGGTGATTTTTTTGGAATAACTCTTAAACGGCTTTATCAATCAACTCAAAAAACTAATCAGCTCTTAACCTTGAAAAAACCACGTCAATTGCTACTAATCCAGTCAAAATCGTTTCATTCATTCGTGAGATATTATGCAAGCGAGAAAACCGAAAAAAGTATTTTTTCGGAATAACTCCGAAATTTTTTATCTAAAAAATTTTTGTTGTCAATTTTTTTAAAGGATATGAAAAACTGCATCGATTGCCGCCAATCGCATAAAAATCGGTTGATTCATTCCAAAGTTATGGCAGTTTGAAATTTTAAAAAATAGTGTTTTATTGAACATTCATCAGATTTTTGAGCTCAAAGAGCTATGGAATTAGCGAGAAGTTGCAGGGATGGCCAACCGTTTTCCAGATTTTTTTAATAAGGGTCCTGAACATAAGTACTAGATTGGAAAGCATAAATATGATTAGACATATGTGTCACATGAATTCTAATCGGACTCATGATCGGTGGATCAAGTGTGATGATTTGGTTATCAGGCACAGAAATGAAAAAATTTTCTCCTCTAGTGTTATGAATTTCGCTAGCCGGTGGGTCATGATAAAAAATCCCTATTACAGAATAAATGTCCGAATGAATAATCGTAACTAGTTTACCCGATGGTATATGAGACGGATAAAAACTGTATATATTTCCATCGTTAATTTTTCCTAAAAGTACTCTGTCATTTTCTGCATTAGGTTTATTGTTGTTATGTGGTCTTGGGGTTCTATTTGTGATAGGAGGTTGATGATTGTAAACACCATTGTTATTATTATCAGGACTTAAAATCTTTGGTGGACTGGATGCTACTTGAGGGTAATTATCCAAACATGAAAAATCTTGAGACCTGTAATGTAATTAAAAGTTTAAATCGATCATTAACTGCTTACAATTATCGACTTACTGCATAGATTGTTGCATTTTTTTCTTTGAGTCGTACGACCATTTCTGAGAGGGGTTAAAGCTTGACATCATTAGATATGATGGTATTGCTTCTTCCCCAATTTGATTATCATGAGGCAAACCTAGTCTGAGAAGTAAAATTTATATTAGTTACTGAAAAAAAATGAACGAATAAATTACAAAATTACTAAAAAAATTATAAAAACTTACGCATGACCTAGCTCATGAGCACCATTAATGATTTTGGAGAGTTCCGAATCATTGTTGTCGCGGATAAGTCCCCCCAGTGGTTTGCCATATCGAAGACCTGAGCAAGCACTTCCCATATGCGTTGAGCCTCCAACATTTGGATTGACATCATTATGGCTATATTTATTAAAGTAAATAATAATTTTGGGAAATCTAAAAGTGCACGACTCATAATGCTCATTTAATTATGAAAAATAATAAAATTAAACGTGAAACCAAAAAAAAAAAATAATAAATATATATAACTAAAATGAAGCAAAAAAAATTTTTGATCGTGAGCACTATCCAATGCTTTGTAGCATGAGTCGTGCAATAAACCATGTTTGTTTCAAATATTTATTGGTTTACTTACGGAGTCATAAGCATATGAACGTCATAACTGTTGAAAGGAATTGCATTTTGAGCATTTTGTAACCAATCACTCAAGTAGACTAATGCATTATCGTAACTTATAATGCCATATGTGTTCGGAAAGATAAAAGCTTGAGGATTCTGTATTGAATAATTTTTAAAAATAAAAGTATTAGAGGGTGGACCTCTCATGTGGTGGGATGCAACTGACGTCACTTTCAATAGCAATCCATACTTCCTATGTGGATTTCCCATATAAACTCATGTAGATTTTTTTGATAGGGTAAGGCATTAAAAATTCACGAATTTCCCGTATTTGCAAAAATTTACCGTATATGAGGGCACAATATGGGGCAAGTATTTGAATCAATCATTAAATTTGATTTTTCGTACAGTAGCGACCGATTTAAAATTTTTTAGGTGTTCGACCGTTTGAAAACTTTTTCAACTGTTTAATATTTTTCGTGAAAAATTTACGTAAATATTGTTGAATGTACACTTACTGAGGTAAATAGAAGACAGTTATGATATTTCTACATTTTCCTGTCAAAAAATTCCCGATAATTACTCATTTTTTTCGGACGTCACAGTGGCTAATCCTAAAGGGTGTAGCTTAGTTTGTCACTTTCAGAAATCCATTTTTTTTTTACATTTTTCTAATGTATATTTCGGGCGAAGTTTCGCAGAATAAATTTTAGTAAGGTTTCTTATAATTTTTTATTTAAAGAAACTTAAGACGCGTTTTTCTCATAACTACGATTCCACGGACGACCAACACGGTTTCTCTAAAACCCATCGGTCGGTCATTCTGAAATTTTAACCACATATTCTACAGATAAATAGTTACAAAATAGATTACCATTTTGCTAAAATATTGATTTTTAATATTTTTTTTTTTTTTTTTTTAAATAATAGCGAGAAAAAAACAGTTAAAAATTTTTTTTTGTTTTTGTTACTTAACATTAACAACAATTGTTCAAAATTAATATCGATAGTCTATTTCGTAACCTTATCATACCGAATCTAAAACACTTCAGATTTTTTGTTTCACATAAGCGATTGCCGATATATCGTGAAGAAGCCGACGTGCCTCCAAATTGGGACGTTTCGTTTGAGTACGAATTTTTCGTAAAAAAACTGACAAAAATTACAAAATAATTTCTTATTTTTACAATTTAAAACTTTATTTTTATTACTAAAAAACTTTTATAAACACATCTTTCATAGCTAGCTTACGAGAAATTCTCAAAAATCGCCTATTTTTTAGCCTACAAACTGAACTACACCCTTAATAATCTATAAAATTTTAATAACTTACCACTAGAATTACAATTCCCGCGATGCTTAATTGGAACCGAGGATTTTCTATTGGTTGAAACAATACATTGACTTGGTTCCAAAAGTTGATTAAGTGTTGAAGTATAGAATTTTGATGAATAATTAATAGATCATAGTCCAAAACAAGTAATATTTCCGGGTAGAGTTGCGCAGGAACTGGAGTTGTTCTTTGTTGTGAGGGAGGAAACCCGGTAAAAATAAATGTTGATTTTGCAAGATAATACTGCCGCGGGGAACTTTCAGAAGAGTTTGTTGGTGGATTTAACGGGGTGATTGTTAAATTTTCCGAGCGAACAATTCCATACTAGGTAAAAAATAAAGCATTATTCACTTTAACATAAAAAAAGACAAAGGAAAAATCAATAAATTCATTACCTTTATTTTTGGTCCTTCAGAGTCAACATCAAGCGTGAAAGCCGCCAAATTTTCTTCGTCTTCGTAAAATTGGGAGCGAAACAATGTGCTAAGCATCTATAAAACAAATTATCATCATTATTTGTTCTGCTGGCTAACCTAAAGTAGTATTTACTTGGATATTTTTCCGTTGTATGTTGGTATTCGAATATGCGAAATAAACTGGAGTATTCGAACCGATGATAACGCCCGAAGATGGACGAAGATTTAGCGTTCTCCTCCGACCAAAAGCTTTGAGTGGAAAAGAAATTCTTGAATCAGTGAATCTTTTCTGACGACGGGAAAACTCTAATTCAATAACTTCACATTCTCCAACTAAAATTTTAGTTTTATTAAAGAAGATCTTACATTTTTTAAAATTATTAATTATTGATAATGTATCAATTACCTTTGCAGTCGTTGTTGTTAAAGATCGCTTCACGTTCTTCAAACTAAATCCAATTTATTATTGACTCATAATTATAATTACTTAAATTGACTTACCGAAAAAGAATTCACCAAAGAAAGAAGGCTGAATAGTAGCCATATTGTTTTTGAAGGGAATTCATCTTTATTAAAATATAATTTGAATTTTATTATTTAACAAAAATCAATTAAAATTTGGTATTATGAAAAAATGTATTAAACTTACTAATATTGAAAATTGTGGATTTCTTGATAACTGATATAATAATGATTTCTACTGAAAGTACGCTTTTTATATAATTCACGTATTCTATGAATTTTTTTATTTGAAGTAGGTGGCAAGATTAACAAAGAAGTAAAAATATTTTGGGTTTTTTCCATTGTTAATTTTAATGAATTTCATACTTGAAATTCTGTAGTAACAAAGAAACGAGGATAATTAATTTAATTATGTAGATAATACATGGATAATACATGTAGATAATAAAAGGCCATTCGGCAACTGAAATCGAAATAAATTTCCCGATTAAATAAAATTTATTTTTTACAAAATAATATTAACAATTCTAAGGTATAACTTAAATCGTTGATTAAAAATAATTCAATAATAAATCTAAAACTATTTAGAACTAATTTTGTTCAAAAAATTATCTTGCATACTTTATATAGTAAAAAGTTTCTCGAACATTTATATATATTTATCGAACATTTTTGAGAATTATAAAATTTTATCTAATAATAATAATAGAGGTTTTACTTGTATCACTAGAGAGTATTTTACAAGAGAGGGTGGGTCCTCTGTTTTTCACACTTTATTTTTCACCAAATTATACTTTCACTTCCATTATTTTTATTTTTGTCATTACCTCTTATTTGTAAACGCTTATTTGTATTTAGTAAAACACGTATTTGGCTCATGCGCGAATCAAAAATTTATTAAACACAAAAATAAAATTTTTATTTGGACGAGTTTTTAAATTTTATTAATATTTAATACGTATTTATTAACATCTAACAAACGTTTTTTAGTATTTAATATGCGTTTATTAGTGTGTAATACGTTCTTATTTATACCTACACGAAATAACTTAGTTGTTTAAGTAATCAACGAATAATAAGATAAAAAAGTCATGATCGATTTTGTTTCGTTAATAAATGGTTATCAACAAATTTTGTACTTATAAATCTATTTATCATTAAATAATTTTAGAATATTGACGATTATCTATAGTTTCAAATTAAAAAATGTATATCAGGAAATAGAATTTATAATGAAAATACATGGAAATTTTTTTTTAATTTGTAAAAGTGAATTGTTATAAGAAAATAATTAGAGTTTCATATAATGAACCAACTTTTTTTTTATTGATTGATTTATTTATTTATGCCAAAGCCTGCTGGCCAAATGGCAAGTAAAAATACAAAATACAATAGAATACAATTTTAAAAAAATATTAATAACAACAATTTTACAGATGTAATAAGCACTCTGATTACAATTTTATAATATAATTATAATTATGTTTTCGACTTCTCTTACAATCTTATGAACATTTATAGACTCTATTCATACATCTAGATTGAATAAATAGTCAAACATTTTATTCTTGAAAGCCTCGAGACTGGACGCATTTACTATATCAGACGGAAGTTCTTGCCACAGACGTATAGCAGTAATTACAAATGTACCTTCATAGGTAGTGGTTACAAAGCTAGGGATTTTATTATTTACATTGTTTTTTTCAGTAGTTAAACAATTTGATCGTCTAATATCCCCATCTTCTATGAACAATTCACGTAGATAATAAGATTTATTTACAGAAAGTAATTATAAAAATAATTAGCTAAGTAATGAATTCTACGGGGTCACATGATCATCACCCTTTAAGGGGCACACCTAGTGTAACGGCCTAAAAAAAACGTGATTTTTGGGAATTTTTATTAAAAAAAATACTTTATCAATTATTTTAAAATTTTAAGAATATATTTATACATGTTTTAAGAATACATAATGAAATTTTTGAAGAAAAAAATTAAATATTTTTTAAGTTATCGTCGATCTCTAACGGCGCGAAAAAAAAAAGGTCCTTCACTGCTGCAGTGATTCCGGCCTTCTCCGTGGATGAAATCTAAAAAAAAAATATCTCGTTAAACTAGATAATATTGTCTGTACAATGACCTACGATAAAAAAAAAAATCAAAAATTGACAATATGGCGGCGTTTTAAAAAAATAGTCGAATTTTACCTAAAATTTTGGTCGTTTGTGGCCTGCGAAAATTCGATTTTTGATCAGATCAAAAAATCGATAGGTCATTGTACGGAGAACTATATATAGAACATGTAAAAAAATTCGATAGTGATCGGATCATTTGTTTTTGAGTAATCACTGCAGCAAATTCGGAAAATGCTGTTTCGAGAAAAACGCGTTTAAAGATAAAATGATCGTTTCCACTGTTATAAGTGGTTTAAAATCATATTTACAGCTAATCTGCTATTCCAGGGCCATATAATACACCTTCCTCTTCTTCGAAAAGGGCTTGTTCAGCTGAAGAAGCTTTTCTTCGAGATGATCGACCTTCTTTTGAAGAAGCCTTTTGGCGATAATCAGCGATTCGTATTCTCGTGTCGTCCTTAAGAGCCGCAAAATCTCTTGCTGCAGGTCCAACTATCACTCCCATTACATTGAATATCTTCAAAATTGACGAATAACCGTCATTAAATATTGCAGTTGCAAAATTATTTGACAATTCAATAGTTTTGAAGCCATTATGAAGATGCTTGGGTGAAAAGTGCCAAAGTAAACCGTTGTAGCTTTCATTGTTGTTTTGAGTATTGTTACCTTTACATCTATCAAGCAATTCATATCGAGATAAGTCTTCATAAATAGGTTTTATAGCTTCTTGTACTTCTGGATCCAGTGGGAGGTAATCGTGTTTAAATGTACTAGTGATTCCTTCAGCTTCCGCGCGGCGATAAGCGCACCAACTTTCAGCGCCTTCTGGACAATTTTTATGATTTGGGTTTTTGTCAGTTGAACAGAAATGATAAAATGTTGCCCAGATTGCTTTATACATTTCATCTACATTATCTTGATTCCTCATAATTGCTAAACCATAATATTTTTGGAGTTTATTTATAAAATTTACAGTTAACTTTTGTGATGTTTTACTTTTTCCTCCTAATTTCTTATTAATGTTCTTTACACTTCGGCAACGTGTTCCCATTCTTTTTTCACATGTAGATAGCATTCCAATTTAGCAACAGGAATATCATAAGGATTCAAATCTATAAGTCCTTTGTGGGTAGCGCTATCACCATCACCAATATAGCGGGTATATTTTACACCATATTTACTAATGGAACGACCAAACATGTCTTTTACACTATCCACTTCCATTTTTGAGGCAGATCCTTTATGATTGGCATCACATTCTTCATCGTGTAATGATAGCCATTCCTCATAATCTTCAGGTTCGCTATCTTTTTTTTTTTCTTCCAAAAACACAACTCTGACAATATGTAGATTTTACGCATGAATCAAGAATTTTCTTGCTGTATTTTCCTGCCAGCGTAACTACTCCAAAACGGGAAGTATGGCCACGTTTTTTCCAGGTACCATCGCCGCTAACAGTCAAATTTGTCTCCGAATTTTCTTTCTTTAATGTAAGCTCTTTTTCTTCATTTATAGCTTGCTGCATACTGAGCTTACAAACAGTTTCGGCTGCAATCTGTAAATTCGTAAAACATCCCGCAAAAGTTTGGTCGTAAAATTTGCATGCTAAATCCATTAATCCACAGAAAAAATTTATCCCATTTATTCCGATGCCCAATAGACGCATCACAGCAACAATACGTTTATTTATTTCAAATGCGTTATTAATCATTGGTCCAGAATTAATATACGAATTGCCACATTCACAAATAATAGCAATTTTGAACCCTAGGCCTCTTGAACTTGCTTGATTGAAAGTAACTTTTTTTTGACAGGTTTTACACACCACTAAATTACTAATTGCACTAAAAACTGATAAAAATTGCAAAATACAATATCCATGAGATGGGTCAATCACAACATTATTGTCATTATTTTGTAATAACTTTTCTGCGGACGTACTGGTATTCGCAGTAGATTGCTCAAATGTAAATCTATTTCCGGTAAACTTGCGTTTTTTCGCAATTGATCGATGCTTAGGAACATTGTGAGTTCCTTTTTTATTTGAATATGAAGATTGATCACTCATTTTCAAGAAAATAGCACGTGTAAAATTATGATGCGCTCGATACAACGATCACAATGAGACTAAATGTGTCCGGCTCCGAAAATAATTTACGTGGCAGTAAACGAAAAATTTCTAGAAATTTGTAGAAATTATTATAATGATATATTTTTGTATACCTGAGAGCCAACAATAGAAACTGGAATCGTGTTATAGGGGCTGGAAGAGACAGTAGACTCTGAACAATACTTCAGGTACGTCTCGCAGCTAATGACACTCTAGCTGCCGAGCGGCTGCTCTTTAAAATGTTATAACTCAAAAACTATTTGATATATCGATTTGAAATTTTAATATGTTATTTTTAAAGGTGTAATCTACCGAAATATGAAAAAAAAAAAAAATCGACTTTTTCGAAATTTCACACTAGGTGTGCCCCTTAAGTTGAAGATGAAGATGAAACGAAATTTTTTCAAATTTCCGCTAAGAAAATCGAAGATTTTCAAAAATCAGGAAGTTATTGGTTTTACCCCGTTTTGCAAAAATCGGTAGTGTGGGATTCTTACCCACTGAAAAAAAATCCTCTTTCCTTTTCCCATAGCTTTTATGAAGATGAATGATTTCAAAATGAAAATAAATTTTTAACATCAAAATTTTCGTCGATTTTCGTATATATTTTCTATTTTACATAACACGAATCAAAATACATTAATAATATATATTTTTCCATGCAAGAAATTCAGGTTTGAAAATACAATATCAACGCATCAGAAATATAATCTTGAAGTTTATGAAAATATTAATATAGATATAATTTCAAATTACACTCCAAATTCTCTAAGATTTGTACATTTGTAGATTGAAATATTTATATTTTCAGATATTGATTTTTTGTATTTTATTAAAATTATAATACATAAAATATATAAAAAATTGACCAAAAGTTAAATAGTTAAAATATATTGTTAACCTAAATTTTTTTTTATGAAGCTAAGTTTTTGGATTACGTTCTTAATCGTACTTATTTGAAATTATCTTATAGAACTACACTTTATTAAATGGTTAATACCATTAATGAGATCGGTGCGTTCAAAATTTTAATGGTGATTGGTGTAATGTCAATAAATAACATAGAGTCTCAGTCTAGTGAGTAATTTTATAGTAAACTTCAGAAACGCTGTTATAAATTTTATAAATTTAATGAGGGAAATAAGTCACGGTCGATTAAAGAACCGGCACAGAGTGAAAATCTATTGTTAGATGAAATTTAAACAATTCTCAAGACATATTAATCATCTTGTGTTAAATAAAAATATAAGTAAATTTATTTTCACTTCATTTATAGTAGTTTATAATAAATATTATTTTCACTTAATAATTTTTTAGAAAACTGATGCACACTTTCATGGCAATAATAAAGATATCATGTTTATCGAACATGATTTTTTTGTTCTTTCCAATAGAAATATTAATAGTTTAGGTAGTTTTTAAATAAAGTTGAAAACAATTAGTGCAATGACAGGATCAAATTCGAATAATTTAATGAAAAATGTGGTGGAAAAAATTTATAGATTCAACAAATTATTCAAAACTTCTCCAAAAAATTTCTTAAAAAATTTACCATCACCAAAAAATATATAAAACTTTGGAAATTCTTAAATTCTTGTGACAATTTTTTTTTAAATGTTCCATGAAAAATAAATAAGTATTATCAGAAACTTATTAATTTAATATGTAATCTATTTTATAATATTTAATTACTTATTCTTTTTTTTTTTATCCGTATAATTTTTCAATAATAATTAATAAAAGATTGAATCGATAGAATAATAAAATTTTTTGTTATTAAATATAAAATGTTAAATATTTAAATGGTTTTGTCTGGTAAGAGGGCGCTGTAAGAAAAATGTTGGTTAGCGATTTTAGCCAACTAACAGATCGCTCCAGTATCCCTACAGTAGTGCTCTTGTAGGAATACACATTACTTCAGTAAGAATCTATGAGTAAGTATCTAATAGATGGCTTTAGTAACAATATTTTTTTTTTCCGTGCATCAAAACTTGAATATGATTTCATATGAAGTTTGATTACATACTGCAGTTAACTTTTGTTAATTTGTAACACTGATTCATTAGATTTCTACAAAATTAACTCCATTTATGTCGTAGTACTTATATTTTACAAGTACTAGTGTCAACCAGACAGTGCAGGTAGTGCAAGGATACTTTCCGCTTGTACTCTGGTAGAGTTTAGGATTGCTGGAGGACGGCTAGTCGTGATAAAAAATTTTTAATAAAAAGAAGTTAACTACTGATGAAATAATCATAAAAGCATCATAATAATCATATTCTATACAAAATTCGAGAATATATTAAAATATTGCTGCAAAAATTTTTTATCAATTTGGCATTATAACTTCTAGCTCGACTTTCTAATATCGAAAAAATTAAACGACCGTGCGCCCTCTGTCGGAAATTCAATCACTACTTACTATAATATAATATAAAAAGTAACCGCGAGTGTTCTCTGATAAAATAAAATTTCATCAAATCGAACAAAAAACATCGAATTATCCTAATCACTTAATATTATTTCTTCAGCAGTGATTCCTCAAAAAATCAATTGTCCTGTATAATCATCTAGCATGACATCTAAAACACAATCTCTAGTACCTTAGGTATCATAATAACCCATTTATCGGTTTATAAGTACAGAGGCGATTATCCCTACCTCAGCCAAAACAATTTTACTACTTTTTATGACATTGTAATAGAATTGTTGTGCTTGTATATTATATTTCTTGGTATCGCAACTACATGCGTAAAAATAATGATAACTTGGATGAATTTTTATTCCATTTCTTGGTGAATTGAGCATAATAACTCGCGGAATACCTATAATAGTATACTTACTTACGACACGCATATTATGTCGAGCTAATTTTTCCACGGACTGCCAATTTTCTTCGCAACTCAACCGTTACATCTTGTTGCCAGTCTTGTTGTCTTGTGGTTCCTCTATATCCTAACTGGGAGTGAAGATCGGATCGGTTAGTTCACTGTTGTACGTTGTCCCGGTCGTTCAAGTTCCAACGATTTGTTAGTCACGATATCATTGCTCCATTTAAATACCGGTAATATTCATCAGCATATTTATTGACGAATATAGTCAGTGCGAATGTCGTTGCTTGGCAGTAAGATCATTGAGTTTATGTTCAAAACAGGATGAAAGATAAAATCATGTAAAACTAATCAATTTTTTATCAATTTGGATCTATTCGAGAGTTAACAGTTTTTTGGATTAATTAGTTGTAAATATGCAGCGATTGATAGTGTATCTAGTCTTGATAGTACTAGTACTTAGTTATGTAATAGATGGATTGAAAATTGATAATCGCAAAAAAGTTGTCAGGAATAATGCAAATAGGATTGCTTTAAGAACGAAGGTTAATTTTACAAGAAATCACATTGTAAGACCTGTATTCAAATTTTCTACGACTATTGCACCAAAGGCTATTTTTAGTACTGTTAAGCGTGGTGAATTGACAGCAACTAACAAATTACCAATTACTGATCTAGAGTTAG
Organism: Cotesia typhae; assembly: GCF_013202065.1. Lineage (NCBI taxonomy): Eukaryota > Metazoa > Arthropoda > Insecta > Hymenoptera > Braconidae > Cotesia > Cotesia typhae. The sequence goes on from NW_027423752.1 coordinate 2,437,577, forward strand.
CTGATGCTGAAGCAAGAGGTAATTGATCTATTTATTTACTTTTTTTAACGATTAGATTGCATGAGTTGTCTTTGAAATTCGGTGAAATTTTAAGATCAGAAATTTTTTAATAAAGATTAGTGGTTATCTTCAAAATAATTTTTATAATTTTTTTTCTTTATTAATATAACTTTTGGTCAGTTATTTGTATATAATTTGTATAATTGTATATACTGTATAATTATATATAATTGTATAATTGTATATAATTTGTATATACTGTAACAGAAGCACAAATTTTTGACCAATAAATTGATTAATTTTTTTAAGGTTAATCTTATTGCTTCAATCATTATGTTCATTAATACTTTCTTTCATTACATACTTTTAGATAATAAATTTAATGTCTAGTTACATTCACTTTTATTTCAATAGTAATTAAAAAAATTTCAACAAAATCAAACCAATAAAGTTTTATCTGAAAATATCTCACGATGATTAAGTCATTATTAATTTTCAAATTTTTTTTCGCTATACCTACAAAAACAATTACAACAGTAAAATTTTTTTACAGACCGTCCAAAAAAGAAAGGTAAACATAAAATGAATCGCGCAGTAATGGCACTTCTTCTGGCATACAAGTTAAAATTTGCTGCTCTCATTCCGTCAATCATAATGGGCCTATTCTTACTGCTCGGTACCACTGGACTAGCTGGTTTCTTCTTCGCACTGTTCGCCGCCATACTTGGACTAAAAGGCCAATAACCAAATAATAAACCATCAATATAAGTCACATAAGTAACTACATCAATAAAAAAGAAAAAAAAAAGACAAAAATCTAATAAGGGAACAATAAAGAAAAAATAATTCGCTATTGTACAATTTATTAAAGAATCTTACAATAAATAAATAATGGCTGTTAATTATCTTAATAAATAATTACATAAATTAATGAATATAAATATCAATAATATAAAATAATGCAACATAATAAAATATAAAATATAATAAATAAGTCAACTGTTCTGATGAGTAACAGGTGCGCACAAGTATGCCATCGGTCGCGCTTGACACGTAACAATCATTCATACGTGCTACGTACGATATTCCGCTATCAAAAAATAAAAAACAAATTTCATCGCAATTTACGTAGCGTGTCGGCAGCATTAAACATAATGCCACATTTTACATATCCATCATAATTTTCATAATGTAGATTTTCCGTTTGAATGACCGGCATCACATACGCGACCTATCGCTCAAGCACGAAGAGACCGACTGCTTCCCTTCTATAATATGTTAGTCTATTTCCAAAATCCGAATCACTTGACAAAAATCACAAACATAAATCGTAAATTAATTATTCAATTACTGCTGAGGCCTATGCGCTGAATAGGCCAAATTTTGGCCGTAACTGGAGTCAGCTTCGACATTCTGAAGGTCCAAGTTATGGGGGATGTCCTTGATGCTTCGGTCCCATCCGCCGCCACCACCACCACCACCACTTTGCCATCCTCCGTGAGAGTCACCGCCTTGCTTTTGACTGAGAAGCTTTTTCAGTCCAATAATCATCGACAGGACAAGAGCTATCTTGCTGATAATAAGAGCTTTTCCCGCAAGCATGAAGAGGACACCCATTGCAATGGGAATCATTGCAGCCATCTTCATCGCCATGCCCGTCATCATCATGCCCATCATCTTCTTCATCTTTCCTCTGCCTTCTTCCATACTTCTCTTTAGTTCGACGGTATTAGTTTTCGGCAAACTGATCTGTACATTGAATCCATTCATCAGATTCGCCACTCGATCCAGCAAGATTTCGTTCAGCACTTCGTCTCTTGAAGCACCAGATCGCCCCAAATCAGACTCACTGGGGTGTCTGGTCAACGAAGAGTTGTCCTGAGCGACTCTAATCAGTTCGAGGTTTTCTGTGATTGGAAGATGGTCAATCCTGCCCAATCGCTCGAAAAAGGCAATTGCTTTTTTCTTTATGCACGGGGACAGCCCACCATTTCGTTGCTGGCATTCCTCGTAAACACGATACAACGATCGGTACCCGCGTTCGAAGGCCTCATCTGGATTCGCAGATAACGCCAAGGCCAATAATGGCAAAAACACCACACACTTAACAAACAGCTTCATTGCGATTATTGAAAAGGTGAAACAATGAAGCAGCGATTTCGATTAGATTATCACGGAACTCACTGACTAAATGGCAACCTAGTACCTGGACAGCTGGAGAGTTAACTGGCGACGGGTTGAGGATTCGCGGGTAACTTTATACTCTGGTAGATCAGGGCTTGAAGAATTGCGGGATGAGCGGGATGCTCTGGGAGAGGATTATTCCCACAATAAGTGCTATGAATGTATTATTGTGTGAATGTATCATTGTATGGATGTGTGTATGCTGTGGGATGGATGTACCACGAGGATAAAACATAAAGGTTTTGCTAGTGTGCGGTATGAAAGACGATGAAACGAAGACGGGTATGGAGAACGAAACGAGGAGGCAAATCCTGTCGGCGAATCAACAGCTGGGATGGGATTTTTTATCTGTTTAATCACATGAGCGTTTACCGTGCAGTTACAGCAATGGAAGGCTAGTGGTGGAAATCTCTTGTGCTGTAGACTAGCATAGGTATTCAGTGACCTTTGTGACATAAAGACCTACTAGTGTATCTCACATCATATCGGCTGGAGAGAGTTTAATGGGAGATGAACTTCCAGGGCGATAAGGAGGGGGGCTAGGGGGAAAGAGGAAAGAGGAAGAGGAAGATGATAATGATGATGATGATGATGACAATGAATAAAAAACGAGAGACCTTCACGACAGGTAGATACGCTAAGTGAAGATACTCTGTGTTTTACCTTCAATTGAAATGTGAGATTCGAATCTGAAGAGCTGGGGGAAGGGGGACGCCAATCACATTCACTGCCAGAGGTTCTGACACCGTGACCCACGCAATGATCTTTGGGCTACAGAGAATCGGAATCTAGACCACTCGTATACTCATCTGAAGACGATCCTGTGCTGGTAAAGGGGCCAAGGGGTTCAGAGAAGAGGCTACCGATCAACTAGTGTAGGAGGAATTGATTACCGTATTGCTTTTCATTGTTTATGTTTCAGTTATTGTAATTTATGTAATGAAGCGTTGGGTTTGTATGGTAATTAGGGAGGTGTTATTGAGGTTCTAAGAAAAAAAAAATTTTTTTTTTTATAAAGGGAATGATTGATTGGTAAATGGAATCGGGCAAAAACATTTATTCTCATTTATTCACTTGTTCAAAAAAATTGTATTTAATTATGGATTTCGTAAAAAAAATGGGGAAACATAAAACACAAAAAAAAAAACTTGTAAAATTTCAGAAATTTTTTTTATACTCTAAATGTGGATTGCAGATTATATACGAGTTTGTCACATATAAAACTAACGAGGTGAAATATGTAATGAAATTTATCTGAAATAAACAGTCTAGAGGATTTTTTATTTTAATATTTGTTTGAGACAGTTATATGTAAATAAAATATTTAATTATTACAGAGAAATGCTATTAGTAAATCCAGTTTGAGTACTTGAAGATTAAAAACAGCAATTTTATAAAGCTTTCATAATATGTTGCATCGAGGCCGAATTAGATGTTTTTCAAAATAGATGAATACTTTTTATCTCAGCAATAATTCAACTAAAAATAAAAAATAACTGAGGATTCAGGATGAATCCAACTGTAATTTTGAATAGTTATTGAAGAATTCAATTTATAAAAAATTCATAAAAAACCTTTTTTGTAAAATATTTAATTTCTTACTCATACATGTAACATTTTAGCCGGTAAGTTGTTTGTAAGACCAGATTTTCAATGCTAAAGCTTAAAAATATTTTTCTCAATATTTTTCAAGTGGAAAATTTAGATTCGCAACTTTTAAAAATTAATATTTGAAGTCAAAATTTTAACATGCTCTTTAATTCAGCATGCTTTGACAAAACTTTAAAATAATTTTTAAAAAAATTTTGTCAATTTTTTTGAAACTCCCTGATGCATATTGTATTATCGTTATCTTTATTTTTATGATCGCAAAGAATTTAAATATTTTTCCAATAACAATATCGCCAGACTGCTCTTTCACCGTCGTAAAAAGTGATACTTATTTTACGATAATCAATTGAGCCTAACAACAGTAATTATTGTAATAAAAATAACCAAGAATTTATCATAAATGTTAAATTAATGACATTCTTATTAGTTACGATTATTATTATTTTTATAAGAAGGATGACTGGTTACTATGTGTTCGTGGTCATTTGTAAGAACGGTACTTTGACGAGCGTTTTAACACTATCAATTTTTTCCGTACCTCCTACCTCCTATCACTAGCGTATAATAATATGGTACGCAGCATTCTTGCCAAAGAATTTCTATTACCGAAGAGAAAACTCAATTAATTATTTATGTAATGAATTTGCACATGATACTGTTAATTTCTCCCGAATAATTCCAAAAACGATTACAATTACTCATCAGCTCATTACTTATTACATTGTTAATTACTTCACTTGTAATCTATAACTACTTGTAAATGGCGTTATTGTATCGAATTGAGAGCGAAGCGGTGCGTAGTGATGAGAATCAGGGGATCTACTAAGTATAGCCTACATAGTAACAGCGAAGGAGAACCAGGAAAAGTTATACTTATATCAAATATAAATATACAGAGACCGTGAGATCTTGCAAATACTCTTACCTGATCCAGAGTTCACTATTGTGAGCATCTCTTGTATAATGTAAACACCAAGTGCGAATGTGCATGTAATGCAATATTGCATTAATGAGTTAGCATGTAAAGTGTATTTTTTTAAATACAATTTTTTAAGAAGTTTGGTAAAATTCTAGAAGAATTTTCTTTTTTTTTTTTTTTTTTTTTTTTTAAATGAAGAAAAGCATTTTTATAAAATTTCACAAAATTTTTAATTTTTAATAATTTTTAATAAACTGAACCGATCTCTCATATCTTCACTCATAGTTTTTAAAAATTGACAATTAATTTTTTTTTTTTTTTTTTTTTTTTTTTCATTGAGACTTAACAGCCAGGGAGTAATGAGAAGGCTACTTGATTCATCAATATAAAAATATGATGTTAAAGTAAACTTTTGTAAGATTGTATACAAAATTAATTATTTTTTAATTTTTAGCTAGCATACTTTGCGCGCGTGTAAACTTGCTTATGATATATTTCATGTAACTTCAACCAATCACGTTACGAATAGTTTGTTTCACATATATTTAAATATTTCTCATTCAAATTGTAGTTGTGGATTTAAGCTAATAATTTTCTTAAGAGTTAATTTTTACTCTCATATATACACAGAAGAAAGAAAATTAGGAAAATTACAGTTTCAAATGTAATTATTACAGATTTTATAAGAATTATATCGTAGAATGTAATATTTACATTAAAAACTCTGAATATTAAATTAAAAAATTGAATTTAGAAAAATGTTATTTCAAACTGTAATGTTTCTAGTTTCGATTACGACGGGACCGATTTTACATTTTATGCTGTAATTTTTTGAGTTTTCCTTTTTCCGTGTGGCCTTATACGGCTACATATGGCCAGGTATGAAAATTGATCGTATTAGAAAATTTTTTTCGAGTTTCATTGAAATTATCATCAAATGTCAGAAATTTTGTTTCTATAAAATATTATATATTATTATAAAATTATTAAAAAGTACTCTAATACTCCAAAATATTTTTCAAAAATTTTTGTAAGACTCAAAATCTTCATAAAAATTAAAATATTTTACTTTTAAGAGCTCTTCAAATAATCATTTTTTGCTCATTAAACGATTAATCGAAACAAAAAATAATGAAAATGTTCGATTTTTTTTTTATGTCATTGTATCCCCTTGTCTCACAAAGTAACGTGCATCTGTTGAAATACATCTTCAATTAAACGCATGTCTATTATAATTAGTATAATCCAATTATTTTGTGGAAAAGCACCCCGAGCTCTGCTCACCTACTTCCTCTAGCGCTTATTCTGTGCCGGATACGATGAAACCAAAACATAGTTTGACATTGATGTTAACACCACTATAATATAACAATAAATGCAAGTGCTAGAGTATGAGTGTGCTACATCCGGAAAGTGCGAATTATAGGATCTTTGAAACAATCAAATCTTACTGAAGGCTCAGCTGATTTTCTCACAAATTAAATGTAATTTTTAGGGACCTCATTTATTATTTTATTTTTTCTTTATACACTTATTTTAATCACCGTTTCGCTACTTTCGAAGCTCCATTGTGAGTCTGGTTTTCGCTAATTGTCAGCAATTACTATATACTGTGATATACCATAGCTTCTGTAGTACAGAAATCGAATGTTGTAATTATTGTAGCTAATTTTTTGTCTGCTTATTAAAATTAATGTTTAGTATGACCTAAAAATGCGAAAAAATTAATCCGTTTTTTGGTTTCACGGACTATTTAACTATCTTACTTCTGTTTGTGGTTCATGCAATCATTAATTTCATTTCAATAAATAAAAAAAAAATTTTTTTCAACCCATCTGTGCTATTTAATTTTAATCGTAATCTAAAATATCAAGTAGAATGTAATGAGTTGAATTTTCGTGTTAATTACAATTAGTTAACTTCATACTTAACATAGCATTGATGCGCTCTTATCTGATTAAGACAACAAAGTATGGTCATCTCACATGTGTTACATTCCGAACATTCACACATGTGAACATCAATTTTATACACGTAAAGAGGAAGTAAATAACAAAGCAAGTAGCCATTTCAAGTGTAGTTTAATATTTAATCTTAAAGACCCGTAAAAAAAATTTTTGATACGGCCTGGTATCAAAATTAACTGTATTAAGTTGTACATGCACATAAAAAAAAAAAAAAGGTTTTTTTTTCACCGAAAAAAATACCAAAGTTTTTTTACACACAAATAAGTATATTGATTTTTAAATAAAAGGTTTAGAAAATCCAATAAATGAGCATGCCCTAAGCGCTCATGTCATACACAAATTATTTAGATTAAATATTTACATTGCAATACAATTTGTTTACTTTTTTATAAAGACCTCCAGACTTTTAGGTAAATTTCATAAAATCTATCCATTGCATTGGCTCTTGTGTCAAAATTCACACAGAATTTCGTGATTAAATGATTCAGTCGAGTAAGGCTTAAAAATGACATTAGTTTGGAAGTTTATATACATATACATATTTATGTAATATAACTCACAGCTCGTGGACACGATAACTCCCACAATTCTTAATGAATCTTCATGAAACTCAGTAGACTTGTTCTATAGATGATTAGCTTGGATGAGTTCAAATTGAGCTGAATCTGTCAAATAGTTTAGAAATGGCAGCCATTTGAAATTTTCAAAAATCTAAAAAATCACTGTATTTTAACATTTTAATTTCATTTAATCGATGGAAATTTTTTTTAAAGTTTTCAGAATATCTCAATACCATTATAATACATTATATCTGATAAATAAATTTTATATAAGCAAAGAAAGAAAGCAAATAAGAAAGCAAGTAGTCATTTAAAGTGTGATTTAAGATTTAACGGAGTTCATTCAATTGTTTTTGTGCAGCATCATCGCCGATCATTGAGCAATAAATAACAGATGAAATGTAATATAATATAATGACATTTGAAGAAAACTTATAAACTGTGAAACTAGTGGTAAATGATAAAACTAGATACTCAATCGTCCCGGTGGCATACAAACGGCCGAAGAAAATATTCTATGGCACAAGATGATACTTTTTAGACCCCGTTATCCACTTTCAACGCGTCCAATGTCAATCTCCAGTTCTACCGTATATGTGGGAGGATTCGTACAGTATAAATATATAAGACTGTACTTCATATTGAGGAAACTTGTTGTATTGTAGACAACGAAAAGTTACATTGCACATAAATGTTTAATTGTGACTTTTCATTGAGTAGAAAATTCAAATTTTGAGATTTTACAATTTTTGTTTTCATATTGACTTTTCTAATATATTTTTCTAAAGTAAGGAAAAATATAGTGTCATTTTATATAATTTGTTTTTTCATATTGCGTACCTTAAGCGTAAGTGCTATGGTATACTCTGTTATTGCCTAAAAATCAAGTTCCCAACATTTTGCTACATTGAATCGTACCTGCACTGACAGAAAGATTTAGTTCTATTTAATAAGATTTAGTAACAAACCTTTCATTACCAAATATTTAGTGATAGTTACTAAATCAATTATGAAAACTTATTTATTTCCACCAAATAAATATTTAGAAGCATTTGACAAACTTTTTATTGCTACTCAATAAATCGTTTATTGGTATTGAAGAAATGATAAACGTAGGAGAATTTCTAATAGATTCTGAGTTTAACGCATTGTAACCGAAAATTGACAATTTTTCAGGTGAGGGTACCGGTCGTAAAGTATTCCAGTCGACTTAATTTTTGAGATTACATACATTTTTTAAAACTTTACCTCAAGAATCGCTCTCTAACCATAGATTACACAAATTCTTATGCTAACAGTGTGGGAATTACTAATAGATTCTTAGTTTATCGCGTTGGAACCGAAAATTGACAATTTTTTTGGTGAGGCTAAATTATTATCGACTAAAATCGCTTGACTTTGAATGTAATTTTAACAAAACTATTTTGTTATGATAAAAAATTATTTAAAAAACAATTAAACTGAAATTGCATGACTTTATTGTGACAATGCTGCTTAACTTCAGTGATCCCCGTATTCCTTGAGCTGTTTGGCCTATTTTTTTTTTTTTTTTCAAATAAAGTTTATTTGCATTTTCAATATACAAATTTCTTATAAAATATGTTTGGCCGCAAAAGTAACTTAGAAACTAGCCATAGAATTATTTTTAATATAATATTTGGTTAGTAGTCTCTTTAGGTGGGCTGCTCGCAACTATTTTAGTAACTATTTATTAAAAAAAATTATAATTAATTTGTCACGGGGCTCCGTCATTACCCGTTGAAGGTCCTCACCCTTTAAATTTATATGAAAAATTTAGCCAAGTTAACTACTAAGTCTCAAATCTTGACTGGAATTAAAAATAGACTTAACCCGATTATTCAGGCAGTTTGAATTCGAGTAAATTTTAATTAATCTAAAATTTTGGGTTGAATAAAACGCTGCTGTGATATTAATAGTTAAGCAACCAGAATTTGATTAAATTATTTATCAAAGTCAAGTTAGGGACCGGGAAATTTAATTCCCAGGAAGTTATGTTGTAAAAAGTATTTTGGATTTTAAAACGATTGTAAATTAGAGTCAAGTGTGTAATTGGATAAAATTATTTTATTGGAAATTGTGTGCGTGTGTGTAGAAAGTTATTTTACATTATATACTCCTCGTTCACGGGCTGTCGAGGAGGTTAGATTTAGCAGGTTGTCGACTAGTGTCATGATATCCTCCTCTATCCTAGTCGACTTCAGGTTCCTTAGTTCCGTAGAGAGGGTCCGGGCGACAGCGAAAGGACTAAGGACGGTATGAACCTTGGGCAGGGGTCTGGGCGACCACCCAGGGTCATATCTAGAGTCATAGAGCCTGAGGGTCCTGTGGACAGCGCGACTCAGGTAGAAACTGCGGTATAGACGCTCCTTATGAGGGTACCATCAGGAATAGGGAACTTTGATAGAAACTGTGATATAGACGCTCCATATGAGGGTATCGTTAGGAATAAGTAACTTTTATATGTATGAGAGTGTGTGTGAGGATTAAAATAAGATTTAATTGTTATAAGATTGTCGAAATAAATTTATAATTATCGTTAATTTTAATTGTTGTTATTTATGTCAATCTTTTATAATTTCTCTCGACCCTGTGATATCTCTCTTGCTTGGACCGGTTCTGGAAACCGTGATAAAAATTCCAGTGGCGCCCTTAACTTTTAAACTTAAATAAAGGGGTGACCAAGGGACGGAATCAACCCGTTACAAATTGTTGTATTGTATAACTTTAATATAAAGTTAAATTATTTACTAACATTGGTGATTGATTTCTTATGTTTTAAGTGATGTAAAAAAATAAAAAAACATTTCTTCTTATGTCTCTTAAAATGGAACTTTACAAACTAATTGGGTATTTGCATGATTTTGATATTCATAAACTTTTGATATTTTTACATTCTATATCATTTTTAAAAATTTTTTAAAATATGTGTTTGAAGCCTCTATCAGCCAGTATAGCAGCGCCTGGTTTTAAACAATCCAAATATCCAGATTGAGAAACTATTTCAGCATCCGATGTTCTACCACCGAATCCAGATGAAATAAAATTAACTATGCCATCAGGTGTACAAGAAATTAAATATTCGACCGTATTGCATTTTTTGTATTCAGACCAGGTTAATGATTGTTTAACAGGATCTGTTGACTTTTCAATTTCAATTTCTAAACAATCAATGATTGATTCTACTGCTGCATAACGGCTTCGGAAACTTATTGGCAACTGAAGTTTAATTCTTGCTGATGAAGGCCATATAATAAAGTCTTTTAGATATTCTGCCATGACTGGCAAAGTCTTAGTAAAGATACGACTTATATTAGAAGTGGACATTCCAAAATCATCAGCTAAAATCGCAAAACTCTCATTCAATCTTATTTTTTTTAACGTAATAAATATATCAATGTCACTTAAATTAGCCATACGTAAAATATCGATAATATCCATGCAATCACTTGGAATCCCGATGTATTTACGAGGTGACAGCCGAATTCTTTCAAATGTTTGCTTTAAATTACGCTTCTGAAATTCTTCTTGTTGAAATGCATTTTTCCACTCATTTTCTGTACTTCCATTTGATGTTAAAAAATTATCTGATGAAGTAGGGAATGAACTAGCCGTTGTGTTAGAAGATAAATTCGTAGTATTAGGTGAAGGATTCAATAATTGATCATTATTAGCTGGTTGAGAAATAAAATTATGCGCATTTATATCATCAACCAACTGCTCAATTGGAGATGATGAACGATCTTTAGTCACAGGTTTACATTGAACTTTTACACTTCTGTATGAACTTCTTATTTTTACTTGGACACCAACATGGAGTTTTTGACCTCCAGTGGCAGGGGGATCGTCACAAACATTGGATTTATTCTTTTGAAAATCTTCTGGTGTATTGAAATTTGATAGGTCAGAATGTAAATCGTCCATTATACCTCCTAAGTTTTGATCCAGCCGTAACTTGGCAATATTTAGATCCATTGCTTCAGTACCTACTTTATCAATTTTCATTGAAGGAGCTTGAGGATTCTCTCTACTTCCATCACCCATGCTTAATGATTTTGATTGCTCAATAAATTTATGAGGTATCTACAGATTCGGTAGAATCTGGCGCCAAGTTCCGTTCAAAAATTCCGTTGTAAACGGAGCGCCAGACTACCGAATGTGTTTACCGTAAGCAGAACGATATTTTTAGGTTGTAAAATTTTATTAATTCTACAGAACTTTTTTTTCTCCAATATTACTCTATAATTATACATTATATGTTATATTATCAATATTAATTGATAATGGTCATTGAAAATAATAAATTCTATTTAAAATTAATTAAATTCTCTAGCACAAACTATAGCGACCCAGATTTTTAGATTTTGACTTTTTTCTTATGGAGAAAGTGACATGCCACAGACTAAATAATTCGAGAATGTATGGTAACTCTCCACTAGATGGGAGACTACAGTTAAAAAAAAAAAAGTTATGAGCTTGCGTCGATGCTCACTAGGGCTCGTCAATGTTACTTTAACACAAACTGTAGTTAGAAAGTTCGAAATCGAAAATAAAAGAAATAGTAACAATCATCACCAATATTATAAAAACCATGGAAATTTATTTTACGATTTTATAAAATATAAATATTATGATTGATAATTTGTCTATCAATCTAAACCAAAGGATATACTTGATGGAATTTTATTAATGCTTATTAGTTACTCTACGAGAAATAAAAGTTTAACGTGATTTTATTGTTACAATTGTTTGTGCACTAATTTTCCGCGGTAAAAGTACATAATTTGAATTGAAAATTTTTTCAATCACATAAAATGTTAAAAATTTTTTTTTTTTTTTTAAATAAAATCTCTAGAATTTACTATCTATCAACTTTACATATGAATTTTTTTAAATTAAGTATTATTTATTAACTAGAGTCAATATCTACAAGAGCTCACATTATTTGGGTTTAGTTTCTATGTAATAGTCAGCTGATCATTGCCTAAGTAATTCTGGTCGAGTGTTTTACAGATATAGGTGGCACTGCTATACTGCGACCAAACTGCGCGGACATTCAACACGACAATATTCTGTACACAATGCTTACATTCATTGAGTTTGATGAATCGTATTATTTACTAACAACATAATTATGATAATAATAATATGTAATAAAAATAATCATGCTAATAATAACAATAAAAATGAAGATAATACTGATAGTTATTATAATGATAACAATAGATTGATGTTAAAAATAATTGCATTCATAATATTGAACAATACGATTATTTTATTAAATTATTAAGGATTGTGGCATTAAATCCAAATTCACAATTTCCTAAATTACAAAAATGTAAAAATTTTTCCTACGATTTTATAAAATATAAATATTATGATTGATAATTCAAGTCTATCAATCTCATTCAAAAGATATACGCGACTAATTTTCATGAAATTTTATCGATGCTACTAGTTTCTTTACGGAAAATAAAACTTTAATTTATTTTTATAATAATTTTATGAACATTTCATATCCGTGGGAAAAGTACAAACTTTAAATTATGAATGTAAAAAAATTTCTTATGAATACAAAAAAATTTACAGAGTAAACTACTAACTAAACTATCCAACAACCTTCTATGTGTATGTTGTTAAACATATTGTTCTAATTTAATTTAATTTATTAACCAGACCAAATAAATAATACGCTAAACATTGTTTGAGTTTTACTTTCTTCGGATATACCAGCTGTTCAGGGTCTCGAGAATTCTCATTAAGCAGTGTGTACATTCTATGATCTTTTGGTCATTTCCTGTAGGTGGCATTGTTATTCGATTGAGCGGGTTTCAAATAATCATAATTTTTAGATAATTCGTATTGTAATTATGCGTTTGATGCATTGTCTTATTTACTAGCAACAATATCACTTTATCATTTTATCAACATATCAGCCCATGAAATAAAATACTTCTATTTATTTACTAATTAATTACTTAATTATCCTGACCTGATCTCTTTAACGCCATTAAAGTATAATAAAAGTGAGAAAGATGGAACACGAAAGGAGAAAGGATACCGTTTGTAGGCAAAGAGCTCAAGATAACTTGCAATGTTATGATTGTTGGAATTTATCAAATTGATTTGGTTCACTTTTTGGATTATCTCATTATCTTATGGTAATTTTCGGTTTGTATTACATGTCATTTTTATGATTCATGAAGTATGAGTATGATCAGTGGAATATACAATTCTTGAAATTACGCTAAATAAATTTTAGGTTAATGGATTCTTAATGAGCTCTTGATATTATTAAATTTCTTGCTCCTTCCAACTTTCGGCTTTATTTATTAGAGAATAATTCAGTTAATTGTTTAATTTCACGGTCCACAACATTACAGCCTACAAAAATCATATTTAGAGTGTTTTTTTAACAATTACATATTACTTGAAAAGTTTATTTCAATGAGAATAATTAAAAAATATTTATAAAAAATTTCAATTTCTCCCAAATTAAAAGTTTAAAAATTGAAAATTTTTTAAATAATTTTTTTTTTTCGTGTATTTTTAGAGATAAAATACGAAAAAAATACTATAATTCTGAGGATTTCTTAAAAAATAAATGATTATAAAACGGATTCATCAAAAAATCTTTTTTTTAGGAATTGAAAATAAATATTGGCGCAATTATTTTTAAACACTGGAATTTATTCATTATATGAAACTTAGAGAAAATTTTGTATTCATTTTTAAAAATTTTTTGTAATTTTTACACTAATAACAATAATTTTTTATTTTTATTCGATAAAAAAATTAAGAAAGTTAGTCTGTTAAGTTTATTTATTGATAATATCAATTAAATTCTTCTCGGAGTTAATTTTACCCAAATGGAATAAATCAATTAAAAATCATTAACCCTGTAAATTATTTACGGTGTAAAATAAAATGATTTTAACAACTAAAAAATAATTTCTAAAAATGTTAATTTTTTTTATTTTACCTTAAAAAAACCAGATGATTGTAAAATTAAACAATTACCAAAAGAAAGGACTAACAATTATTATGCTATCATAGTTTATTGAGTAATAAGATTTTGAAAGTTGGTATATCAAATGTGGTGGTGAATTATTATTAATGATACTATTAATAATAATAACAATTAACAATTTTTCATTATATCATTTGAAATTCTGTCCCATATTGTAGCCGTTGAATTATCATGAAGTTGCACAACACCTAGTTTGTCCAGAAACAATTAATTGTCGTGATGGTGGTGATGGTGAGGAGGTGGCAGTGCCTGTACAACAACATAATTGAAGTTATTACATAACCGAATCATAATCAGGACATAAAAGTGTGGTGGTGAGCGCTAACAGAAGTGTTGAATTAGATTTTTATCCTACGTATTAATAATGATTATAAACTAAATGCGATTCACATATGTAATGATTGTTGGTTTTACCTTACTGTCATGCATGCACTTCGTTACGAGATAAGCTGTCTGGCAATCGTCACTTCCCTCTGTAATTAAAACGTGATTTAATAAATCTTTTCAAAATTTTTACACAGTAAAATTTTAAAAATCAGTTAGTGCTAATAATAATTAAAAATAAGAAGAAAAAAAAAATTTTTTTTTTAATTAATTTTCATTTGGATTCGGTTTCAACTGCTATCGTCATATCGCCGACTTTAAGTGTCGGGAGTGACACGTTGGGGTTTTTTTGGGTAGTAAGAATCTTAATCTACGCGGCATGGATCAAATCTCAACCAAGGTTTCTAGGACCAGCTTAAGATTCGAAACCTCGCCTGATTGGTGAGTTAGTTTGAATATAGGCCGTGCGCCTTTAATCACTCGGCTAACGTCGCTGGGTTAGAAAAAATTGAAAATCTTAAAATTTCCGTGTTTTCAATAACAAAAAAAAAATTTCTTCTAATCTTTTTATCAGTTATGGTTAATATTTTCTTATCCATGTGTAAAAAGTAAGTGCTAAGCTTTAAGGTAGGTAACCACCTTCTTAATTAAAACAAAAATCGTTTATTTGTGACATTTTCTCAATCCTCCTACTTTTGAAAATCACTTCAGAAAATTCCGAAAATTCGAATTCTAACATAGTGCAATATATAAAAGTGTGCACGCACTCTAAATAGCGCTTAATAGCGAGTGAAAAACTTTAAACACGTGTTTTTCAAGACTACTTATTTTGAAATAGCAGACAGTTTATCTCTGAAGCTATTAGATCGGATTCAATGTTTTCAATCTTGCTCTATTCGTTCAGATGTTTTGTCAGCTAATCTACCACATATGGTCTAAAAAAGTTAATTACAATATTTTTTAGCTTAGAATACTGAAATCTGGGGTATTTTTTTAACATTATTTTCAAACATCTGCCTTCTTATTTTTTTATTTCTTTTTTGGCAAATTGTGGTAGATTGTCTCGTAAGGGACTTTTCTTTCGAAGATGCCGTGGTTTTTTCTCATATTTACGATTCACCATTTTTAAGATTAACTGTTCGCCATGGTACAGCATTTTTTTAGGCCTTGACTTTGGCGTTTCTGTATAGTTTTTAAAAAAATGAAATTAAAAGAAATCAAATACTTTTGTATTCCATAAGCTTCAAATAAAAGTTTGAAAAAATTCATTGTTATATTCTATGCAGAGTCTAAAAAAAAATTATTGGAGATTGTGCAATTTTTAGCGTTCCAAAGCCACTTACCTTAAAACATCTACAATGATACCATGAACATAGAAAAAAAAACTTACTCTCTTCACTGCATTTTGTGATCGCTTCAACCATCTTTTCACGATCTGGTATATCAGCTGGAAGCTTCTCGAGCATTTTGTCTTTGTTGAATTGCCCATCAACCATCTTAATAAAATGAATAAATTTTTAATGGACAAATTTGTTGTCAGATAAAAAATTTTAATAATATGTACATACAGCGCCCATTTCTTTGGCTAAACAAGCGTCGAAACATTTTACTTTTTGATCGGGTTCTTCTCCGTTTTTATAAGCTTCATGAGCCTTATGTAGTTCTTCCTTTTCGATTCCTCCTTCTTTAAGACACTTCTCAAAGGTTGCCTTATGTTTCGCCTTTCTTTCCTCGTTTCCAAGTACCTTGAGAATTTTCAAAAAAGTTTTTAGAATCGAAACTTATATCAATACACCACAAAAATTAGCATGATTATGTACATCAATAGAGAATAAAAATAGTAAAACTTACTCCAACAACAAGAACACAGGCTACCAGCACAAAAATTGATAGACGCATTGTTTAGTTAGATGTTTGTTCAATGGACGTTTGAAATACTTATGTCCATGCTGTGAAATAACTTATCTTATATACTAGTGACAGATTTAGTACCTCCTAGTCTCCCTGAAAAAATAATTAACTTATACGTAATGCTACTATTATTTGTATCCGTGAGTTTATTTTTATTGTTTTATTTTTTCAACCTGCGATCTCGTTTAGTTTTATGAGAATCAAGATCAACACACAACTACAAGCGACGTAATTGCTGATTACCTGAAATCTCTTCTAATGACCGATGGTGAATTGTTATGAATTTTCTATGGATTTTTAGTTCGTGGAATTGTGCTCTGTCATTGAGGACGTAAAATTACTTCCTACTCGCTGCATTGTTTATTGAAGATTAAAAATATTAAACTAATTTTTATAATTTTTATCCGGTATGAATAAGTTTAAATATAGGTTTTTCAAACGTGTTGACTATTATTAACAAAAGTTATAACTATATATTATTATTATTATAGTATCAGAAATACTGGATAGGATATTGATGTTGTTAATATCTAAAAAAGAAATCACAGGTCAGGTAATTTAAGTTTTGTGTTTATTAGGAAAAAAATACAGAGATCTGTGTACAAGGAATAGTTCTTTGGGACTGTCTTTTCAAGTCCTTTTTCCTAATTACTCTACCTACTATTTCGGCCTTTCATCCCACTCAGTCATACTTTTACAATGCGCAAAACTAACTTGAGCTTAAAGTTCCCACGCATTTCCAAAATACTCTTAAAAATCACTCTCACAAAAAAATAAAAAAATAAGTTACAGTCGAATTTTACAACTCTACATTATTGAGGAAAGGTCAATAACTAATTACTCGTGGACACACTCATTTATAATTGATATACTGAAAAAAATTACAATAGTTCTACCGAACTCTTCACAATTTAAACCTCTGCTACTCAAGTTTAAAATATTTGAAACTCTCAACAGGCAGCGCACGATCCATGAATTTTCTCAGTATTCGAGAGTTGAGTCAAATGTTCTAAACTCCGATCAATAATAAAATTGCTGAGTTTTTCTTTCTAAAATGATAAATTTGCTAATAATTTTTCTTAAAATAATTCTTTACATGATAAGTTATTTGTTACGATGTTTTCTATTTTTAAAAGAATACTAAAAAATTTTTGCAATAATTTTAATAAATACTGTTTAAGAAAATTGTTCTGATATTGGTTTATAATTTTTGACTTATTTAATTTATTTGATCCAATTATTGACGCTTAACGGATTTGAGAGGTCTACGGGTAGGTGACGTTGAAACATACAACTATTATTCATATGCGATAGTGAACAGCATGACACGGTTTATGGATGTGTAGAAGTGATCACCAACTTTTGACTGAGCTACTGTATTTATTATTTAAATGTATTTACTTTATTTTATTTGTTATAAGTTACATGTCGACCATCACAAACAACAATGATATGGCAAGACATTAACAACTTGGACGATGTCAATATTGTATGTTTTGGTATGTATGATATTTGGTTTTTGTTTATATGTTGTTACTAGTTTTGCGTACATGTATCTGGTTATTGTTCATAGAGTGCCTGATGAAACAATAAATCATTGCGAACCGCTGCGTTAAACAAAAGTATTAAATTACTTGCCCGCTCCAACAATTATCCTCTGAAGAGTAAATAATATAAAAAGATTATCATTGTTAAAATTTGACTCACAATTGTTTGATTTGAAATAATTTTGATAAAATTTCATGGAATACTCCTATGAATTTTCATTAAACATTGCTTACTCTTTTTACATTTTAAATCAGTATTTTAAAAGTGAAATATTATTCAATCAATTCCATTTTCTGTTGACCATTCTTGATGTTGTAATGCACTCCTTATAAGCGAAGCGTTGAGGTTGTGCTCTACTCTCGACATTTCAAAAAAAGCAATTTTCTCGAAACTGAAATTGATTTTTTGTTATTTATATTGCACTTACAGGTTAATTTGAGTACACTAATGTCAAGTCAAATAATTTTTCAGGCCCATAAAATATATTTCAATAACAATTTTTTTGTTTAACATAGTAAATAATACATTAAACATGATCTTTTCTGGACGTCCGTGTAGAGATGGGTGTATGTGGCATCAAAATTGGTTGAAAAAGTGATCGTACCGGAATAATTTTTTTTTAATTATCTAAATTAACACACGACAGAATTTCTTAGTTAATATGAGCGTTTAATTCACTGTCGTTAAATTATTATTTATAAAAAACTAATATATGACTGTCGATTTTTTTGTATATTTATCTATAATTTTTATTGTAGTATTTTTTTTCCTCACCGTAGAGTTATGGCGCTACTAAACCATAGTAGAGTTTTCTGTTTTTTTTTTATTATTTTATTTTAATTTGATTAATTATTTGATTGTTAGCAGTAACATAGATAAAAAAAAAACAATTAAAAAAATTGCTAAACTTCTTTAAAAGCATTTTTTTTTATTTGTTTATTGAATAAAAATAAATAAATAAGAAAAAAGTCAAATGTAAAATCTTAAGTTGAAACCTCGTGTACATGACTCCATATTGGTTTATGGTTTATTGGTTTGTTATATGTTTTTATCTATATCTATATATATTAGGGTGATTCAAAAAAAAAGAATATTTTTTTTTTCGTTTGGTACTCTGAAAAATAGGTTCCTAGACACCTCCAAGAAAGCCTCTCCAAGCATGAGTTCTTAATTGTAACGGGAAGGTCCTCCTTCTTACAGTTTTCTATTTTTTCTTATTATCAGATAGAAAAATTTATATCTCGCTTCCAACTACTTGAAAAAATATCTTGTTCCTTAGATTTTGTAGGAAATTGAATGCTCTACAAAAAAGGTCTCTTACGATTTTTTCGTAAACCCAACCGTTTAAAAGATATTAACGGTTAAAGTTTGATTATTTTTGGGAAAATTTTTTATTTCTTATGAATTTTATAACTCAATGAAAAAAAATCATTATGAATGATGAAACTCATAGTTTTGTAGGAAATTTACTGCTCTATGAAAATGGTCTCTTATGATTTTTCGATCAAGTTGAGCGTTTACGTGATATTCATCGTCAAACATCAATGCATATCAATTTTTCTAGTTTTTGATCAATAATTCGAAAAATTTCAATTTATTCTGTGAGTTTCAAGGAAATTTAGACAAATTTGAGTTTTTATTATAAAAGCAACTCCTATAGATGTTTTCTGTTCAAAAATTTGAAAGTTTTTATTCTAATAATATTTTTTTTTAATTTTATCTTCAATAATTTAAAATCTTAATCGCGTTGTCATTTATTATTATGAAATTTGTTCAGTGCGTATTTTTAAATTTTTTTTCACAAAATATACATAAAATTTTCGTTCGAGGGGATTTTTGTTTTGAATTCCATTTCTTCTTCTGTTTGTCTTCTGAAACTAACGCCATCTATGTTTTTTACTCTCAACTATCTTCAGTATCTACCCATTTAATACCGTATTTTCAGTGTTCCTAAAACTGATCATCTTGAATACGTAATAAAATAATTCATATTAAATAAGTCTTATAATCATCACATAAATTTATTTATCATCAATTAACCTACAATGAATAAAGAAATACGTTTTATCGGAATACCTCTACAAAGAATTTCGGAACGTAAGTTACCAAAAGTGAAAGAGGTTATGCGTGTGTTTTTCTACCAACTTAAAATTTTAAAGTATTCAATCAAACAAAGTGCTAAAAATTCAGTTGACCAAGTTATTGAACTGTGGAGAAAAATTAGATTCCAACTAGTGGAGCTCCTAATGCAGTCAAAAAATTTCTTCGCTATCACAGTCAATGGTTAAAATTACAAAAAAATTTCGATAAAAAGAATTCAGCGCAAAACCAAAAGGAAATGAAATTTCAGACTGATCTTGAACAATTATTCGACATTGTGAGCGAAAAATCCTTAAAAGTGCTTGATGATAATATTAGAAAGTTGTATTTGGATCAAAAATTCGGTACCCATAAAGAGATTCTTTCTAATAATGTACCTGTATCAAACTTAACCACGACTATGATGGGAATAGATGAGAGTAGTAAGTATCTGAGATATTTAATTATTATAAAGTCAGGTAGTAGTGTAACTTTTCATAGATGACTAGATGACATTTGACTAGACAATTTTTGGAGTCCTTTCTTAATTATTTGTCATCAAAATGAATAAATTCTATACATTTTCTTCGTTTAATTTATAAAACAGATCTTATTCCAGACTTAGATCAACCGTCTACCAGTCATGCGATTGTTCCAAGTGAAAAATCAGAGTCGTTCTCTACGTATACATTAAGTGGAGTTACAAATTTTGGATCTGATTCAGAGTATGAACCTCCAATTCCGACAAAACGAGCAAAACTTGATGTCTTAACTCCTGAAGTCATTTTTGGACTCGACCGAGCTAATGTCAGCAGTAGAAATGCGATGTTTATTATTGCTCCGGTTTTACTAGCAGTAGGTATTAAAATTGAAGATACAACGCTCAGTTATAGTTCAATTCAACGAGCTCGTATGCTTCAAAGAGAAGACATTGCTAAAGGACTTAATGACAACTTTAAGACACACGATAAATACGTTGTGCATTGGGACGGAAAAATGCTGAATGACCTTGTTGGATCAAAATCTGTGGAACGGCTACCAGTTATTTTAACTGCATTTGGTACCGAACAATTACTTGGGGTTCCAAAAATGAATTCTGGGACGGCAGACAATCAAACATCAGTCATTTTATCGACATTGAGTGAATGGGGTATTACTAATTATGTTAAGGCGATGTGTTTTGACACGACGGCAGTTAATACAGGTAACTTATCAATGATAATTTAATCTAAAAAATATTTAATTATTAACGTTCTAGTTTGATTTTTATTGCTTACTGAATTTCACTTTTGAAATTATTGAGAATTATTTACTCATTTGGATTTTAAATATAATCTACAATTTGTTGAAAATATTAAATTTAACGATAGTTATCTATTTTCTTTATACAGGAATTCATAACGGTACATGTAAGGCAATTGAAAAGACTTTGGGAAGAGAGTTAATCTAGTTACCATGTCGTCACCACATTTTTGAGATCATATTGAGAAGTGCATTTGAAGTATATTGGCCTGTGTCATCTGGGCCAAACGTACCAAACGTACAAACTGCAATAGAGGAAATTATTTACAGTAAAAGTGTACCGTTATGTTGAAAATATTGAAAATTATATGGCAGTTGATAATTAAATAAATAAATTCTTCGATAAAAAAGTGAAACACATGTGAAACACACTAAATTGAATTATATATTTAAAAAATGCACTAATTTTTTGTTTTAATGTAATCAAACATGTCCAAGACTAAAAAAACTAATTAAAAAAATAGTTCATAACATATTTCTATTCATAGAAACTCAAATTTGTCTAAATTTCCTTGAAACTCACAGAATAAATTGAAATTTTTCGAATTATTGATCAAAAACTAGAAAAATTGATATGCATTGATGTTTGACGATGAATATCTCGTAAACGCTCAACTTGATCGAAAAATCATAAGAGACCATTTTTATAGAGCAGTAAATTTCCTACAAAACTATGAGTTTCATCATTCATAATGATTTTTTTCATTGAGTTATAAAATTCATAAGAAATAAAAAAATTTTCCCAAAAATAATCAAACTTTAACCGTTAATATCTTTTAAACGGTTGGGTTTACGAAAAAAATCGTAAGAGACCTTTTTGTAGAGCATTCAATTTCCTACAAAATCTAAGGAACAAGATATTTTTTCAAGTAGTTGGAAGCGAGATATAAATTTTTCTATCTGATAATAAGAAAAAATAGAAAACTGTAAGAAGGAGGACCTTCCCGTTACAATTAAGAACTCATGCTTGGAGAGGTTTTCTTAGAGGTGTCTAGGAACCTATTTTTCAGAGTACCAAACGAAAAAAAAAATATTCTTTTTTTTTGAATCACCCTAATATATATATATATATATATATATATATATATATATATATATTATATTATATAATTATACATATTTACATTACATAAATTCAAGCGAAATCGTTTTTTCTCGGGTTGAAATTCGTTCGAAAAAATTTGGGGTACTCAATGACGCGCGCCAAGTACGATAAAAAAATTTTTTCTTAATTTTTAAATTTTCAACAAGTTTTTTTCAATTTTTTCAACATTATGACGGTTTCTTGGTATTTTTTTGTATTTAACTTTTTTTTGTATAGAATGAAAATTATTGTAACGAGTCTTATTTTTTTTGCAAAGTGCAGATGTTATTGAAATGAGTTTTATGAACGTGGACTTGGCGCAATTTTTTACAGTGAAACTGTTTTTGTTCGGATTTCATATCTTTTTGTTAAGTGTAATTTTTGCTCGCCTCTTAATTTTAAAATTGAACTTTTCCCGCGTAAAATTAGAAATATGTAAATAAATTAATTAATGCAGGTAAAGCTATTATCATATAAAAGGTTATTTGTTCGTTAATTTTGAAAATCAAATCCTAACAAAAAAATTAAAATTCTGTTTCTCTCATAGTAGCTAGTAGCATTAAAAAACTTAACGTGACTGACCCGTGTAAACTCTTCGATTTCAATCAATTAACTAGCTTATCAATGGGGATTTAAAATTTTTTATGTATATATAGTTAAAGTTTAACATTTTTTTGAATTAAAAAAGTTGTTAATCTAGATTTAATGCTCTACTACACATTAATTTAACAATAACAATAATTATTTTGGTAAAGATAAACAATGATAATGATACTTTTAACATCAATTTATCATTACCGATATAATAAATTTCATTTTTATAATGATTATTATTGTTATTGTTACAATGACATTATTGTTAATAAAGGGGACAATGCATCATACGCATAATTGTAATACCTATTGCCTAAAAATTACAATTATTTGAAATCCACTCGATTGAATAACAATGCCACCTACAGGCAACGACTATAAAGTCGTAGAATGTGTACACTATCCAATGAGAATTGCCTAAATCTTGAACTGCTGGCCTGAAGGAAGAAAGTAAAACTCAAACAATCTTTAGCCTGTTGTGTATTTAGTCTAGTTAATAAATGAAATTCAATAGAAAGAATAGGTTTGAAAACCACCCACATATGAAGTTGTTTGATAGTTTGTTCTAGAAATTTTGTATTTATAAAGTATTTTAACATTCTTAATTTCAAAATGAAATTTTTTCCGCGCAAAATTGAAAATTCATAAATGAATAAATTAATGCAGGCAAAGCTATTCTGATATGATAGGTTGTTTATTCGTTAATTTTGATAATCAAATCCTAATAAAAAAATTGAAATTCTGTTTCTCTCATAGTAGCTAGTAGCATTAAAAAACTTAACGTGACTAATCCGCGTAAACTCCGCGGTTAAAAGCGATTAATTATCTTATTAATAGGGATTTTACATTTTTATTTATATACAGTAAAAATTTTATCATTTTTTTGAATTAAAAAAGTTGTTGATTTGGATTTAATACTCTAATACACATTAATTTAATAATAACAATAATTCATTCAGTAATAATAATGATAATGATATTTTTAACCTCAATTTGGTATTACCGATATAATTAATTTCATTCTCATAATTTTTATTATTAGTATTATTGTTATTATGACATTGTTGTAAGTAAATGACAGAATACACCATGCTCATAATTGTAAGACTTTTCACCTAAATCCACTTGATTGGATAACAATGCAACCTATCGGCAACGACCACAAAATCATAGAATGGTATACTATCCAATGGGATTAACCTCTGATTATGATTGTTCATGTACAAAAAACCTTTGTTCCAACTTCAAATTGTTTATTTCTACACTACTGGAAAAAATTAAGGGATCAAAAAAAAATTCCAAATTTTTCGGTAGTTTTCAACAGGCCGTAACTTTGAGAGAAATGGTCGTACAGGAAATAAAAAAAAAGGAAATTGTAGCTCCAAGTGTCTAGTTTTTGGATTAGAACTTCAAAATTTTGTAGCCTCCGCGGTTTCTGAGTAATCGTAGAAAAACCAGCAACAAAAAAATTCTATAAATTTTTTTAGTTTTTTTATTTGGTCTACGGGCGTGGAAAAAATTTTTTTAGCTTAACCACCATAAGGATCGGATACTTTGTTCATTTAGCTTTAATTTCTTTTTTTTAACACCCTGATACGTCCACTCCTCGCTGAGATATCGGTCTTCAAATGGAAAAGGATCTTTTTGTCTTTGATTATCGATATCTCAGCAACCAATGATCGCACAGAAAGTTAAAGGTGGGTTTCAAGAACTTGAATGAATTTCCCTTAACGACTGTCCATTGTTTTTTCGAAAAAAAATTTTTTCTTTCCGTCACATGAATTTGAAAATGCAACAAAAAAAGGGCTTTTAGTGCTTTTTTGGAAAATTAAGCGCTGGATCGAAAATATTGAGGAAAACACTAATGTTAAGTGTGCCTTTTACAGTTCAATATGTCCACAAAAACCCTACAAAGAATCAAATTAATCCAGCCAGCCGTTTTTTTGTTTCACTTGATCGAATTTTTGAAAAAATTAAAGGATCATGTTTTTTGCTCTGAAAAGCTCATAATTTTTAAAAATGAGAAAAAAAATTGTTTTTTCGAGCTTTTTCCACATTTTTGTTCCAGAAAGTGCTTAAATTGAAAAAAAAAAAAATTAAAAAAAATTTTTTTTGAAATTTTTTCTCTTGAAAAGTTTAAGAAAACAATTACCGCCGGCATTAGCGTTATCCAAAGCGTACCACGTGGAGGTCGCGCGGTCGGATTTACGCGTGTGTGTGTGTGTAAGGTATTTCAGGAGAATTGAGACCCGGTGGCTCGTCAGTTCCACCGTATTTAATGACTCCAAACTCATTCTCTGAAGGTTTTTGTTGGTTCAATACCGGGTATTACCACCCCTGTTTTCAATAACGGCTCTCAAACGTTCAGCCATGTTTATGCAGACGGTAATTTGAGGCTGCGGAATGGTATTCCAAATGTGCTGAAGCGCGCGCTCCAAAGCAGCTAAGTTCTGCAAATTTGGATACTCTCTGCGCAACCGACGGCCCATTATGTCCCAAACGTGCTCTATGGGGTTGAGATCTGGACTCATTGCTGGGTGTCGCAACAATGTGATGTCATGCCGCTCAAAGAAGCGCCGGGTAATGTTGGCTGTGTGTGGACGTGCATTATCTTGCATCAATATGAACGACCTCAGATGTTGTCGTCTGCGCAGAACAATGGGCCTTAAAATTTGGTCGATGTAACGTCTAGCTGTCAAATTTTCGCGTACAATTACCAAAGGTGTTCTCCAATTTCGTGAAACGCCGCCCTACACCATAACTGATCCACCGCCGTAGGCAACGACTGGACGGACAAAGTTCTGGCGAAAACGTTCTCCACGATGGCGCCAAACAAGAGGACGTCGATCGTTGCCATACAGATTAAAACGAGACTCATCAGTGAATAAAACATTTGTCCATTCCCTCAAGTTCCAATTTCGATGATCGTAAGCATACGCTAAACGAGCTCGACGATGTCTTGCTGTCAACAGGGGTACACGATTAGGATGTCGTGCGTGTAACCCAGTTTCACGAAGACGGTTGATGATTGTTCGAGAGCAAATGTTTCGCACTTGATGCCGTCGTCGCTGTTGCTGTTGTTGTTGCTGTTGTCTGCGATTGGGGAAGTTTCGAGCGACAATATTCGCATTGACGAAAGGTTGTCGTCGAACTTCTCTAACAATTGTTCGATCATCGCGGGCATTAGTGACTCGATGGCGACCTTGTCCGGGGCGACGATGATATTGATTCGTCTCTTGGTATCTGGTATAAGCTCGAGATACGACAGATTGACTTACACCCATCCGGATAGCAACTGCATGTTGAGTGTAACCTTCGTCGATAAGAGTCACTAACCGAGCGACTTCCACCTCCGATAAATGTCGTCTAACCATGATTAAGAATCAAAAGTCAGAAATTTTCAATTTTGACCAAAAAATTAAAAAAATTTTTTTAGCGCAGAGGGATTAGTTTTGAAAAAACTGTTGAATGAAGCGATTTGCTAAGGATTCACAAATAGAAAAGAAAAAAAAACTCCGAAAAGCGTATGAAAAAATCGAAATTCGATTGGGGGTATTAACTTTTTTATTAATTTAATTAAAAGGAGATCAGTAGAATCAAGGAATGCAGCGGTGGAAAGGTGATAAAAATCATTGGGCGATGATTTTTGAGTTTCTTAATTTGTTAAAAAAATTTTTCCAAAAAAATTTTTTTTTTTAATTTTTTTCGAAAAAATTTTTTTTTTTTTGAAAATTTTTTTTTAATTTTTTTTTTTTTCAATTTAAGCACTTTCTGGAACAAAAATGTGGAAAAAGCTCGAAAAAACAATTTTTTTCTCATTTTTAAAAATTATGAGCTTTTCAGAGCAAAAACGTGATCCTTTAATTTTTTCAAAAATTCGATCAAGTGAAACAAAAAAACGGCTGGCTGGATTAATTTGATTCTTTGTAGGGTTTTCGTGGACATATTGAACTGTAAAAGGCACACTTAACATTAGTGGTTTCCTCAATATTTTCGATCCAGCGCTTGATTTTCCAAAAAACCACTAAAAGCCCTTTTTTGTTGCATTTTCAAATTCATGTGACGGAAAGAAAAAATTTTTTTTCGAAAAAACAATGGACAGTCGTTAAGGGGAATTCATTCAAGTTCTTGAAACCCACCTTTAACTTTCTGTGCGATAATTGGTTGCTGAGATAACGATAATCAAAGATAAAAAGATCCTTTTACATTTGAAGACCGATATCTCAGCGAGGAGTGGACGTGTCAGGGTGTTTAAAAAAGAAATTAAAGCTAAATGAACAAAGTATCCGATCCTCATGGTCGTTAAGCTAAAAAAATTTTTCCACGCCCGTAGACCAAAAAAAAACTAAAAAATTTTGAGAATTTTTTTGTTGCTGGTTTTTATACGATTACTCAGAAACCGCGGAGGCTACAAAATTTTGAAGTTCTAATCCAAAAACTAGACACTTGGAGCTACAATTTCCTTTTTTTTTATTTCCTGTACGACCATTTCTCTCAAAGTTACGGCCTGTTGAAAACTACCGAAAAATTTGGAATTTTTTTTTGATCCCTTAATTTTTTCCAGTAGTGTAGTTTAATTAACATTTTTAATAAGCTGAATATTTGTATTCTAAATATTTGCACTGCGCATGCGTCAACTTTACGTTTAGACTTTCAGCGCGGACTTTTGAAAATTATATTGACCAGCACAGTGATTAGAGTAAGTGTATTTTTCTTGTAATTTTAATTATAGAGGTCACAGGACAAAAGGGCAACGTGTAGTTTTTAATAATTTTATAATAAGTTTTATTTTAATAAAGTATTGAAATTTTTTGTTAATTGTTATGGATTTTTTTTTTTTTTTTTTTTTTTTTAATAGTTCGTAGTATTGATGAAAATAGAATTGATGAAAATAAAAAAAAAAAATGTACATGCATTGATTAACAATTCTCTCGATATTTTTAAAAATTTAGAATGAAATGAATATTTATTTACTTAATGACATTGATATTGGCTGACGTCTAACAATTTTTTTAATTATTTGAATTAATTAAATGGTAATTCCTAAAAAATTACACCCGTAAATTTTTTAATTTTTATACATGAGATGTGCTTGTCACTATAATTTTCAAAAGACCGCGCTAAAAGTCTATATACGTAAAGTTGACGCATGCGCAGTGCAAATATTTAGAATGCATACATACAGCTAATTAAAAATGTTAATTAAACAACAAATAAAAAATGTGAAGTAGGAACAAATGTTAAATATACATGAACAATCAAAAATAGAGGCTTGATGACTCAAATTGCTACCAAAATATTAAAAAATGCGACAGGGGGCTAACTTAAAGGTACATTATTAATAAATTCTTTTTAAAATAAATGGAGAACGATCAAATGTTGAGAGTGAATAATAAAGAACAAACGAAAAGCTGAAAACGTGATAAAAAAAAATCAAAAATTAAAAGAAAAAAATTTGGGGTTCTAACTTCAGTGAGCTATCCCGTTGAATCTACAGTTTATGTAGAAATAATTCCAGTGCACTCTGGTGGTTGTAGATGCAAGCTGTGAATTAACTTTTTCAGTGTAGTTGCGTATCTATAGTAAGATTACTACACATTTTTATTTTATCTAGTCTGTGGCGGTGACTTTTCTCCATGAAAAAAAGTCAGGATCGAAATTTCTGGGCTTACTATAGTTTGTGCTGATAAAATTTAATAATTTTAAGTGAATTAAATGTTATAATTGATTATAATTAATTAATATCAGTAAAATAGAGTATGACTTACTTTTATGATATATCATTTTGGAAAAAGGAGTACCATATAATTAAATAAAATTTTGCAACCTTGAAATACCATTCTCCTTACAGTAAACACAGTCGGTAGTCTGGCGCTCCGTTTACAACGGAATTTTTGAACGGAACTTGGCGCCTGATTATACCGAATCTGTGGATAAACGTAAAGTTGACGCATGCGCACTGCAAATATTTAGAATAAAAATATTCAGCTAATTAAAAATGTTGATTAAACAACAAATAAACAATGTGAAGTAGAAACGATTGTTATATATACATAAACAATCGAGAAGAGAGGTTTAATGAGCCGTATTGCTAAAAAAATATTAAAAAATCCAATAGGGAGGCTAACTTAAAGATATATTAATAAGAAATTTTTTTTTAAATAAATAAATAGAGAACTAACAAATCAAACAAATGTTGATAGTAAGCGATGAAGAACAAACGATGAACTAACGATGTGATAAAAAAAAAGTTCAAAATTTAAAAAAAAAACTTCTGGGGTGCTATCTTAAATCTCGCATTGGCTGTATTGTTTACCGCAAACTGTCTACAGTTTATGTGGATATAATTCCAGCGCACCCTGGCGGTCGTAAATGTAAGCTATGAATTACTTTTTTTAACTGTAGTTTCGTATCTTTAAAAAGATTACTACACATTATTATTTTATCTAGTCTAGGGCGGATATATTTCTCCAGCAAAAAAAAAGTCAGAATTGACAAATCTGAGCGAGCTATAGTATGTGCTGATAAAATTTAATAATTTTAAGTGAATAAATTGTTGCAAGTATAAATAATTGATTAAAACGATAAAATAAGTGATTAATTAATCTTGATGATAACAAATTAAGTTAAAAAAGTACCTCAGAATTAAAATAAAATTTTGTAACCCCGAAAAGCCGTTCTGCTTACAGTAATAACATTCGGTAGTCTGGCGCTCCGTTTTGAACGGAACTTGGCGCCAAATTCTACCGAATTTGTTGATATTTATATTGTAGTAATTGCTTTTTTTCACGACATTAAAAATAAACTGAAAAGAACTACAATAATTTATCCAAAATTTGTGTAGTTACTTTTGGTAATAACAAGAGTTCATAGTAATACCCGATTGGAAAGATATATAGAAGAAATATAAAAACTTTTTTTTTTATATTCTTGAACACTTTGGAAATTGCAGTATAAAAAAATTATGAAAAAACCTTTTTTTCATTTTATTTTTTTACTTTCGATTTCATATGAAATTAATAATCATTCAAAAAAAGAAATTTATTTTCCTCAGATACCTTTTTTAAACAAGTAAAATTTTGCTACTTTGTAATGAATGTTACATTTGCATAAATGTCTTAATCGTATAAAATTAATAGGAAAATTACCCAGGATAGTCATAGTCATAACCCGATTACCTAATTACCTTTTTTCCAAATAATTAACTCTCCTCAGAAGTATTATCTATCCCAATCAACCTCAAAAAAAAAAAAAAAAAAAAAAACATCAACACCACCGTCTCTCACCATACCCATCACAGAAAAGAAAACAATGCTCAATAAATTTCTATTGAAACCTACAAATAAATAACAGCGATAAAAAAGGCATTAATTAATTTTCACCGCGCTATATACGCATACTATCTCCTAGCCTTCATTACTATCAAACGTCTACCATCGGCCTGGGATTTATTTAATGATCATTAACATTTGTATTCAGTTGAACATTTACACACAAACACACCATAGACACAAAACACATCATAACTAATAATAGATAGCTTTAAATTAGTAATCCACCTAATAATTCATTTAAACGTTTCGTTGATTCATACGGCCACTCGTTATGTAGAGCGAAGAGTGTAGTACCATCTTCAACATTGGTAAACACCGAACAATTATGATTTTAAGTAAATCTAACAACTAACACATGCAGGCATAAAAAGAACTACCTACATATGAGTATTGATCTAAACAATGTAGTTGAATGTTAATTTCAGTACTCACTAGATCCATACAAAATAATGGTAATAATAATAATGTTTGTGATGTAAGTGAGCATAGTTTTAGAACTAAAGTAAAGTACTATAAGTGAGTTCAGTAGATGAGTGGGTGTGCAATGATGTTTATACAGAACATAATGCATTAAGTGGTCAACGAAGCAGTGATTACGTGTTTAATGCATCCATAAATGCATATTCACGCTCTGTATGGTGTAACAAGACCTAAGTTCTCACGAACATGTGGCAGGAGTTAATTACTCTACGTTCTTTATAAAAATGATACCTTTATGGATAACAGGCCAGTCAGTGGTGTGTTATCATCAAATATGATGCTTCGAGGCATTAGAGTTTGTGCTTTACTTATTGTATTTCTCTATGGATTTATCGGTGGTTCCTACAGTGAACCCGCATTTAGACGGCATCGCACGTTTAATTATCAATTGAGTAGTAATAATAATAATTATAATAATGATAATGATATTCATAATTCTAAAAGTTTTGATAAGCCAAATGATAGTAAAGTGACAGTTGATTGCGTGGGAAATCGTGCTGATTCACCAGAGTGCAAATTGCTTGTCAAAAGTCATAATGATACTGTTGGGAGTAACGGAGCAATTGACAGATTGAAGGACAGCCATGTAGAGGATTCAGATCAAAACCAATCTTGGATTGCTGAGGTCTTTGGTGATGGTGATGATAGTGCTCTTGAAGAAGGTAAGAACTGTTGGGTGGATTATAAATGGTTTACTTCAAAAGTGATAGGCTTTTTAAAAAAAAATTTATTAAAAAGTATGAGAATCATCCCTGATTCAGAAAGATGATTTGAAATGATTATCTCCATGTTAATTGTATATTTATATAATATTCAAATCCGATGCTTTTAACCATTTCAAATCATTTTAAATCATTTCAAATTAGATTTCTTAATCAGGGATGCTTGAATGGATGAGTTAGAATCGTTAGATAGGAAAGAGAAAATTTTTTTTAGGAATTCTAGTGCTTATAAGATACATATCATTACCAAGAAAAATTTGTCGGCAATATTGCGTGAGACAATACCGATTGAAGTATGTCGCGTCGTAGAAAAATATATCATGTTATTTGGTAAAAATCTACTTCTTCAGTAAATAATTAAAAGATTGATCGAAGTCATTTATTTGTAAAGTCAGAGAGTTGAAATTAAACACAAATTTTTAGTAATATTATTATGGACAAATATTGGTCACAGATATTAAAAATCAATATAATTGTAATTCTATTACAGGTTATTTATCTTTAAAAATAGATTACCTGTCGGGTAAATATAATATTATCTATGAAAACATTTTTTTAAATCT
Organism: Cotesia typhae; assembly: GCF_013202065.1. NCBI lineage: Eukaryota > Metazoa > Arthropoda > Insecta > Hymenoptera > Braconidae > Cotesia > Cotesia typhae. The sequence continues at coordinate 2,469,807 of NW_027423752.1, forward strand.
TCGAGATTAATGAGTATGTTGATATCTTGACTGTGAGACTCGATTACCAAGAGTATAAACTTTTAGGTTATCTAATAAATGAACATTATTAAATATCTATTTTATCAATATATTTTAAGTAAATAGACTGTAGTTATTAATTATATATTCGATTGTTTTAAGAAAAAAGTCTTGTATGTTTTACATTTAAATAATAATGAGATATAACAATACTAATCTATAAAAATATAACTATCATCGGCATTATGGGTGTGTCTCACTCTGCGCTACTTACCTTCGCAATTTAGACTAAATTCTTGAGAATTTGTTTTTGGTTAAAGAATTATTGTTATACTTACTGTGGAATTTTTAAGCCTGAATAATGAAGAATAGCGAAATAAAAATTGAAAATTGGATGCAATACCGGCACTTTTCCGGTTATTTTGTTATTTTAGTCTGTAAAATATAGTATTTAACAATAATACAGATAATCTCGTGGATAATATCACTTTTTGTTTTAAATATTGAGGTATAAAAAAGGATAAAATTAATTATTTTTAATTTAGTTTAACAATTTTTAAATTTGTTAATTATCATTACCTCGGGAAATTTTCTCATTAAATCTTTTCAGAGGTCACTGATAAAATTTCCACGGTGTCTTTGTAGAGAAAAATTCAATTTAAAAGAAAAAAAATCAATAGATATGCGACGAACTTAAATCCACTGTTTCGTAAGTTGAAAAGTTACAGCCACAAAACAGCCCATTGTAGGCGCCGTGGCTTAGTTGGTTAAAGCGCCTGTCTAGTAAACAGGAGATCGGGGGTTCGAATCCCCCCGGAGCCTTGATGTGAAAATTTTTTTTTCTAAATAAATTTTTATCATTTTTTGATTCTAAATTACTTAATTATTTATTATTCCAAAATTTGGTATTGGTAAATGAATAAATAAACATAATTGTAACTATAATTACAGGTCGAGGAAGAAAAAAGAAAAAAGGTAAGGCAGGAATATTTTTCATGGTAGCAGCAGCGATGAAAGCAACATTATTGTGGGTAATGGTGCACGCAACGGCACTTCTTGCCGGTAAAGCGTTCGTTATTGCAAAAATAGCTCTAGCCTTAGCTGCAGCAGTCGCGCTCAAGAAGTCATTTGGTAATTAGTCAGTATTGAACCACTGTTTGTGAATTGTGCGAATAACAATTAATTGATTTTATATTTGTTATAGATCACGGTGATAAAACTTCCTATGAGATAATAAAACACCCTCAGCATAGTTACGCTTCCTCACACAGCTCAAGTATCGATTACGACCATCATGGCGGATTCGAGGGTAATCGCAGAAGATGATTTGCTCAATATATTTAATTAATTAATCTTTCATATTTAATGTACTATTTATTTATTTATATTTATATTTATTTATTTTTAAATATTTGTATCGAAAATTCAGCGAATAAAAATGTTCGTAATTTATTCTTAGTTTTTTTTTACGTTGGAAAAGATGTTCAAAAGAGAAAACGGATAAAAGTTTAATAAAAATTGTTTGCAGCATTTAATCAATTCTGAACTCAGAATTGAAAAATTTGAAACCAATCCGGCAAGTCTTCAAAACTGTTGAAAACGTTTTTTTTTAATAAAGGACAATTTGAATTAGACCGGCTATCTATTAAACCTAAGAGAATTTACTTCGTAACGTGTTACTTATATAAATTATTAATCTCAGGTGAGCCAAAAATCTTATGAAATATGTTCGTGAAGGAAGACGAAGATACCAAAAGATCAGATATTGTGGATCGGCGAATCGGTTCCGGCGTGCATTGTCGATTGCAGAGTTTAGATTATTTTAAATCAAATGTCTTAAATTATTTCTTGAATCTCGAAGGAAGAAGGTAAATTGTAAAATGTAAATTAATTTATTGAGTTGGAATTACAAACTTTTTTAAGAATATTTTTAATAATATTATAATAGGATTAGAAAATTTTTATAATTCTCTCAATCTTAAAATTTTTAATACTTACTTTGTGCACTTGTACGATGCATCTGTGTATACACACTGCACAATAGGGTGTGCCAAAATGTAACTTCTGTGAATAACCTTTTAAAATTGGAATTTTGAGTTTCGCTTTTAACAGGGGATGTGTTTGGGCATTTCCTGAGATATTTTGAGGAGAGACGACAAATTTAATTTTCATAGAATTTTTTAACAGGAACTTAGTTTGGACATTTCCGCTAAAAATTCAAAATTTGGATGGAAGTGCCAAATTGAATCTCCTGTTAAAAATTCTGTGAAAATCAAATAAATCCTCTTACCCCGAAATATTTCAGGAAATGCCTAAACACAGCTGCTGTTAAAAGCGGAAGTCAAAATTTTAGTTTTAAAAGGTTCTCCATGAAAGTTACATTTTAGCACAAACTACTGTACAATTTTGCCATTAGGCTATTGGGCCTTGGCATTTGAATAAAACAAATTAAAAAAAAAAATACTTTCCATTTATTGTCAATATCCTTTAGATAACTTTAGATAATTTTAGATAATTTTAGATAATTTTAAATAGTTCTAGATAATATTAGATTACTAAAAACAATCTTAAATAATTTTTTGCTACAACTAAGGTATATTATTAATTTTACCTATCTCTGATAATTACAGAAAAACTTTATAATTCAATACTATTAATCTTTGTAAATTATAAACATACATTATTAAGTTATAAACTTACTTAACAACTTTAAATGTAAACTTGTATTGCGCACTTAGTTTGACTTAAATAATTTAAATAATTGTTAAACAACACAGTATTCAACTTTGTATTATATTTCAGAGACCCCGTTATTGGCCATTTGGTTGTAGGGTCGTGTAAAAAGAAAATAAATAAATGACAATGGATAATTTTTAGTTATTTAGCCAATTAATTATAATCTCACACTGAAAGAAAATTTATGTTGACTCAAGAGATATTTTCTTGATCTAAGAATTTATTTTGGAAAACAAATGATTATTTTGCTTTAAGAATTTCTTGTCTTGATTTAGATTTTCTTGGCTTAAGAGCTACATTATCTTCAATCGATACATTTAGTTTTTCAACCAAAATAACATTATCGTTTAAAAAACTTAAAATAATTCATCACAGTATACTTCAAAAACTAAATAGTCTTTAATTGTTATACCGAAAAAAAATTATTTCTTGAAAATACCCTGATAGCCAGCGCTTTCTCAGTAAGTGTTGACTCCCAGCAGTTACGGTTAAGTTATACATCAAGTTGGCGGTAATTCTTCACTCAACAACAGTTGTAAGCAAATTGACAGAAATCTACGGCCGCAACTTGAATACAAGTTAACAATTAAACTTGTAGTTAAATTTCCTTTCAACTTTACTACAATTTGAAAGAAATACTTGTACAGCAAGTTTTGACGTCTATTTGCAGAGTAAGTTATAGGTAACTAATAGGTAATCGCTCGCTTTGCCAACTCTTTCCGTCAAGTTTGCTTCAAATTGCGGACGTAGATTGACAGTAAGTTATAGGTAAGGTGGCTATCAGGGTAAGTAAATTAATGACTCAAAAAAAAGCCATTCTTAACACAAGTCGGTAACATCTTGAATCAATGTTATCGACTATCTTGAACCAAGAGACAAAAATTCTTGAAAGAAATATGTCTATATCTAGTTTCAAGAGTTCAAGTTTTGAAGAAAAAAAGTTTCTTCAATGAAGATTGTTTTTCTATCAATGCAATTTCATAACAATTAAATGAAAATCACAAAAATCATTTGTCAACTGACTTTCAACTTTGATAGCATAGTAAAAAAAATTTGGAAATTCATGATCTATAAAATTAAATTGAATCAAACACCCAAATGATGCTTAATTACTTGAACTAAATCTCTGCAAGTGAAAATTTGCGTTACTTCGCGCCGCCTATCGGTTGACCATGGAACTATTTATGTGAAGTGACTTATTAATATCATATTTAATCTATTGGTATGGTGAAAAATGTTAACATTGAAAAAATATTAAATTAAACATTTCTATCATTTAAAAAAAAAAATTAAGAGAAAATCACAAATTAACACAAAATTTTTTTCTTTTAATTTAAAAATATAATCTGACCTTTATTAACGGAAAATTTTTTGTACCGACAATTGAATACGGATGTCATACATCCATAAATATACGATGTAAAAAGAAATGTAAGACATAAAAGATAGACGAAGTGCGTCATTACGGAGAGAGAAAGGGTCTTGAAAGCTAACTGATTTCCTAGAAAAGTAATGACGTCTATAACTATCACCGTATTTCCACACTCTTACCGGGTTACAACTAATTTAAATCAATAGATCATACATTAACTATTTAAGTAACTATCTTTTTATTAAACGATAAATATTAACAAAATAATAAATAAATAAATAAATTAATTAATTAATTAATTACTTATACAAAATTACAAAAACGTAACACGTAACACACAACTAGTTATTGATTTGTTGATTGAGATTCATTGAGCTTTGGTTATATTTTGAATTATCTACGAGGATCCCAAAGACCTGGACCATCCTCCATAACTACCATGCGGATCAGAGGCTGTAGCATAGATAACTTCATGACCTCCGCCGCCACTCGAGACTAATTTTTTCAGTCCAATTATTGCGCTGAGTACTAACGCTATTTTTGCTGTCAAAAGAGCTGTACCCGCTAAGAAGGCAATTTTTGCGTATGCTAATTGGGCCATTACACCTGGAAAAAAATCGAATATTAATATTGATAATTATTATACTAAATAATAACAATAAACTATATGATTAAAGGAAAAAAGTTGTTTTCAGAGTTTTAATATGATTCATAGATTTTTCATAATTTGAATTCAAATCATTTATTTATTAACATAAAATTACCCTAATAGTAGAAGCGAAATCAAAACTCTGAATAGAGCTTGACTAGTTTTATTATATTGAAGGTTATAATGCCAATCTAACATTAAGGCGATGTCTAGGGTATTGTTATTCTACCCAAATTTGTGCATTTTCAACGTCATATGATTTTCAACGATAATTAATTTATTATGATAAGCCTTCAAAGTGATCATAAATAAATAAATCTAAATTTTGTATAAGATAAAATTTTTCATTTAATTATTTTTTTTTCACACGTGAATGTCGTTCCATATGATATATTGATCCATACACAGCAAAAAATTCATTTGAAGAAATCTTGCAGTGTTGCATAGAAAATTTATCCATTAAAAAATTAGGGGAAAAGGGAGTCAATTGAACCATTCGAATTAAAAAATCGAAAAAATTGAAAAAACGCTTCATGCTCTTAGAATTATATTCTAATATGTTAAACTCGGATATGATCAAAATTTGAAATCATTGCGATCAATATATTAAAAAAATTGAGATTTTTTTATTTTTAGACATGTAAACTTTTTTTTTCGGCTGGTGACAAATTGTTTAATAATATTTCAATTTTTTAACTAATTGACCAGCAGTTCCAGAGACGATTGAACCATACAGAGAAGCATGGAACATGCGCGCGCATCTTGACTCTACGTGAAAAAACTCAGAAAAATAACCTAACAGTTTGATGAACTGAATTTAAAATGAAAATTATTTTCAAATTGATTTTTAATTTTTTTACTATAATATCTATGCATTAAAAATGTGCAACAGTAATATTAGCAAGTAACAATTAATATATTATTTATTAAAAGTTTGGGTTTGAGTCTTAAATATTATTAGTTTAATTGACCCCAAGCAGTGGTCCAATTGTCCCTGAGCGGCGGTTAAGTGAACCATTCGACGCGTTTAGATAAATTAATAATTTTTAAAATTTCACGTTGTTTATTGATTAATTTATGTTTTGATAATGATAGTAGACATACTAAACTACTATTCCAAGAAAAAAAAATTATTATTTCGTTTTAATTCGAATATTAAAAAATTACTAAACTTTTTTTGGTTCAATTGACCCCCTTCTCTCCTATACGCTAACGGAAAAAAATCTTAATTCATAAGACTTCATCATTATAAATTAATTTTCAAAACAATTTAATGCGCCATAAATTGAAAATGCAGATCTTAAAATATTTTTAGATTAAACATGAATGATTTCTTAAATAATTACCAAAAGTAGTTCCGATAATTTCTCTAATATTTCACATAAAAATTAACATACAGGAATTCTCTCAATACCCTGATTAAGAAATCTAATTTGATATGAATTAAAATGATTTAAAAGCATCGGATTTGAATACTATATAGATATACAATTAACATGGAGGTAATCATTTCAAATCATCTTTCTGAATAAGGGTAGCGCGAGTAATAAAGGGCTAAATTTATTCCACAACATGATAAAAGAAAACTCTTACCTGCCATTGCAAGACCTCCCATCATCAAAGCACCTCCATATCCACCTTTATCTTTCTTCTTACCTCGTCCTAGAAAACAATCATCATAAAAATCCACTGTGAGGATAAAAAAGTATCAAAAAATACCTTCAATAACTCCTCCAGGAATGGTCAGTTTGATGCTTCTGGAAGCCAAATACTCATGTAGCTTCCTGTCAAGCTTATCATCCAAGCTCAAAGCAGTATCATTCTCCCCACTGGACCTCTGAACGACATCAGGAGTGACTTTCGGGTCTCTTGCAATTGACACATAATCATTAACAACATAAACCGTATCGTCCTCAACAGCCCTTTCTAAAACGTCGAGCGCACGTTTTTTCAAACAGTCGAAAGTGTTTTTTTCTTTAGTACATTTCTCGAAAAATTTAACGTAATCTCCCCTACAAGTCGCAACGACCACCAGGAAACAAAGTCCAACAAAAATTTTCATCTTGCCCAATCAGATATCCAAAATTCGGATGACTTTTAGTTACAACTTAAGAATGCCTGATACTAAGCATAGAGTATTCGCGTAAACTAACCATACAACCGGCGTACCTCGACTCTTATATACCAGATATTAGGGAAACTATAAAACTTCCACCACCTTCTTTATAAGAGCAACATCACCAGCAACCATTCATTTAGACGATGATGACTCTAGATTATCCGTAATAAGAGTTGCCGCATCTGATTCGCCCAAGCCCTGCCCATTTCTTCTCCTATCCTAGTCTCCTTTTTTGCTCGATTCACACAGTTCCGAGTTGTTGTAGTTAATTCTGGAGAACGTTACGTGAAATATACACGCGCTGTTTAGCGCTGGAATATTTAGAAAAAATACTTAGCACATGTACATAATAATCTTACACTCAGCTTGAAATTAAAGAAACAATGTCGTAGTGGTTTACGAACAAGTAGACTCCTATCTGACCCGGTTGCCAAACGATCCGAAGGCTTCCGATTTAACAACAAGTGTGAGTGAGAGAAGCAACAATGATTCGCTAATAAGACCAATCCTGGTGCTCATATTCGCTATTAAAAATGGGTAATTCGACTGAAACTAAGTATTGGTTGGTTATTTTAATAACAATAACTTCTGAAAAGAACAAAACATCTGCCGGCCTGGAATAATTATAATATAAATAGACATACGTCGATGCCAATTGTTTGAATTATGACTCCGTATGAGTATTACTCAAGGAACTGTACTTTTATGAAGCGAAAGATAATTGTTCGCGGTAGTTTAATAGGATCTCATGTTGTTTTATTTCCTTGGAAATGCTTGTTGTTGATTTGATTAAGACTTGGGGATTTGATTGTTGGAGATTGCTAATTGAAGGTTGTTAATTGTGGATTGTTTGATTACAGACGGGTGAGAATAGGTTGTAGAGCGTTGAGGAAAGCAGGATATTCAGATGGGCTACTTTTTAAATAAACAAGAATATCGGAGTAGATATGTAGAAGAAATGCCCATGGGAAAAATATGTATGAAAATATATCGACATACATATGAATGATATATGCTTACACATACTCGTAAAAAAAATTGTTGATAATGTCACGTGTACAGTCATATTAGGCTTTACATAAAAATAAAAATAAAATTATATATTAAAATTTTTTATTTATTTTAGAAATGGATTACAATTAGCATGTTTTAACAAATAAAAATTGGCTAAGTAGTTTTATCAAAGTAAAAATCTACTACATACATAATGAGTTTAATTACAATTAACTTAATTTTTTTTTTTTTTTGATAACTTACTCTTAATAAATTTGTGCTACCATAAAGGGGGAATTTCTTATCTGGTTTTATGATAACACTCATATCTTCCGAATATTAATTTTTTTTTTTTCAGCTATCATATATGAACGTATACATCCAACATCAATGATAAGATAAACACAATTTTCATATATGATGCATATAAACGTTCAAATAAGTAACTTGTCAATTCCATTTTAGAAAAGTCTTCATTAAGATAAAAGAACTTTAAATTACAATATTTATTTATCTAAAAAAAAAAAAAAAAAATGATGAAACTAAAAACCAATTCATTGGTTTGTCCAAACATACTGTATTTAGATTAGGGGGCATCCATTGATTACGTGAGCTATTTTTCGATCAATTTAGACTCCTCCCCCCTTTGGGTGAGATTTGTCTGGACCCCCCTCCCCTTACGTGAGATTGACGCTAAAAATATTTTAAATTAGAATTATACACTAGTCACAAAAATGTATTTATTATTCGGGAAAACAATAAATCATTCAAGTATACTATATTTAATTTATTTAAATTAAATATAATTCAAAGCAAAAAAAAAAACATAAAAACAACACTTTTTAAAAATTTTTACTCAATCCATGAAGACTCATGTACTTTTTCGATTGAAATAATTGGACATATTATCTGGGATTTCTGGTAGTGCTGGAAGACAGTCACGGGAAACGTCTACGTTTTCTTTGTCTATCCACTCCAAACTTTCGTCCACAACGCACAGAAGCTCTTTAGCACAACATTTTTATCTTTGTTTATATTTCTCTCGAACTAAATGATTTTAATAGACATAAATTTTATTTTAGCGGGCAAAATGAACACTCAAAATAGTTTTTTTTTTAATGTCTGTAATATTTTATATTGTATGAAGTTGAGGTGAGATTTTCGATTATCCCCTCCTCGGTTTAGATGAGATTTGGTGAGATTTCATTGCACCCCCCCCCTCATTCTGAGCTCACGTAATTAATGGATGCCCCTATTATTACTATTTGAAAATATTAAAAAAAAGCACCAAAATAATGTAGATTTATACAATTTTTTAATTAGAACGTCGATGTAAAAAATTTTCATTCACGTTTTCGGAAAAAATAAATCTAAATTAATTGTACGTACGGATATAAGCTTTTCATATATTACTTCCGTGGGAAAATGTGGGCTGAAATCGACAGTGGAGGAAGTAGGGTAGCTTCGATTACAAGCTAGATTGCAATTAAATGGGAACATGTTTCACTTTTAGATGGAACTGATTGATTAAGCGAACAGTAACTGGAGCGATCGTGTTCAATTCACCATTTGGAGGGCAGTTGTTGTTTGTTGCTTGGATTGATACTTCATTTAATTATTGTGGCTTTGTTTTGTGAGATTCGATCGCGGTTTGATTTGATGGGAAATGGATTATTGGGACCGTTATGGTTCGGAGGTTATTATTGGAGAAAGATGGAAATGTTTAAACTGATCTATCGTGTAAAATTATGGTCTTGGTGTACAATAAGTTGTTATGAAACAAAACGTAAAGTAGTAACTCACCGATGAGTTTTTGCAGCGAAAATGTTGAACTATATATCAATGGGTTCGTTATTGACATATTCAGATGAAAGAGATTGTTAAAATGACTGTTGATTGCCAAGTACTAGAAAAATGATTTTCATTTGTGAAACGCCTTCAAGAGAGTATTTAAAATGATTTGAAGGATCATAAATTATTAAAAATTATGAAAAATCAAATCACTTTTAATACTCTTTAATTTCTTCGCTTAATAAAGGTGTGGATATATTTTGCAGTTAGAGTCGTTCGGGGTAACCATGCGCATTGGGTAAGTGTGCGCACCTTGTTTATTTACAAAGGGCAGAAGGGAAATTCATGTTAAACGTAAGGAACTGAAACTTAGAGTAACAAGGACATAATTAATCTGCAAGATCACTACATCGTGTCGTCCATTTATTTTTAATAATAATTAAAAGAATTCGGCCTCTCAACTATAACTTTTGTCATTTTGGCAAAGATTGTCACATCCAGTTGAATATTGAGGTAAATGAATTTTTTTTATGTTAGTTGTTTATTCAAGTTAAGGGGGATAGCCACTGTAAAATTTCGGAAAAAAAATTTTTTTTTTTTTTTCATTAAACTGAAGTTTATATATTCAAAATTATGTATTTCAAATTTTATAGAAAAATTCCGAATAGTTTTCGAGTTATAGTCATTTTTATAAGAGCGCGTCGATTGACCGTTTTACGCGCGGCGCTTCGACGAAAACGTCGCCTGCTCGCTCCGTCTTTGATTCGTACGGGTTGGCGATTGTTTTCCCTCACGATTGTCAACCGTTACAATTATTTGACTTTTAACGTATATTTTTTCTTATTGTTGAGATACTGTACCTCATAGTTTAGTTGTTTTGTATGAATACACACTCGTTCTTTAATTTATTGAGTTTCTTAGTGTACTCGTTATTGTTTACTTACTTATTTTTTTAAATCTTCTGATCTTTTTTTTTTGTTTATTTAACAAAAAAATTTGTTAAATAATGGATCGTAAACAAAGTAAAGTTATTAAAAACGAAAGAAAACTGCCAAACGACAGGAAAAAATTTAATCGACCGCTCAACAGATATGAAACTGAAAAAATACTGGCTCTCAACGACGTGATAGTGCTTCCAAGAGGAAATTATCACAAAAATCTGATTGTACAATTGATTCGAGTATTAGCTACAAAATTATAAATTTTTTTCGATATTTAATTTACTAAGTGGCTGTGTATCGTGTAAAAAGTGTGGTGGTGATGTAAACTTTACTGAGACAAGTATTCGAGGATTAGGTTTTAAACTAGTTGTGAATTGCAAAAATGTGATCCAGTTTTGATAAATTCATGTCCACTCATCAAGAATGCGTATGAAATTAATCGCCGTTTCATCTTTGCAATGCGGATAATTGGTATTGGGTTATCTGGAGCTGAAAGATTTTGTGCTTTCATGGATTTACCACGACCAATGTTCCATAGCTTTTACGATCGTCTGGTCACACAAATCAGAAATGCAGCTAGAAACTGTTGTGATTTAGTGTTGAAAAAGCTGCTAAAGAAGAAATCCAAGAAACCTGCAAGCATTTAAAATCCAATGACATTCCTGGAATTTCTGTCTCCGGTGACGGTAGTTGGAAGAAAAGAGGGTTTAAATCTTCATTTGGTATATCTTCTCTAATTGGTTACTTCACTGGCAAAATCGTAGATGTAAGTATGAAATCCAGTTATTGTAAGATGTGTGCGCTAATGAGCTCAAAAAAGGAACAGCTGAATACGATCAATTTATGCAAGACCATGCTCTAGACTGTCCAATAAACCATGAAAATTCTTCTGGACAAATGGAGGTAGATGGAATAAAAGAGATGTTTATGCGATCAGAGTTATTACATAACGTTAAGTATGTAAACTATATAGGTGATGGTGACACTAAAACGTATAAAAATATTTGTGATGCTAAACCGTATGGGGACATGGTGAAGATAAAAAAAAGGAATGTATTAATCACGTGCAAAAACGAATGGGCAGTCGACTAAGGGCTTTGAAGAAGCAACGAACTAACAAGAAGACAAAAACAGGAAAAGAAGAAAATACACAGAAAAGTTTAGGTGGGAAAGGTCGATTAACGGACAAAGCAATTAATGAATTTACAAAGTATTATGGTTTAGCAATCAGACGTCATTCTAATGATGTTGATGAGATGTATAATGCTATTTGGCAAACATTTTATCACAAGTTTTCATCACCCGAAGATCCGCAGCATTTTCTTTGTCCTGAAGGTGCAAATTCGTGGTGTCAATTTCAAAAGCTCTGGCAACAAATACTTTGGACTCATTAGTTGAAAAACCACCACTTCCTGCAGATATTGCGGAAGCTTTAATACCGATTTATGAAGATCTATCGAATCCAGAGTTATTGGAACGATGTGTCGGTGGGTTTACACAAAATAATAATGAAAGCTTCAATGCATTAGTGTGGCAGCTCGCCCCAAAAACAAATTCTTCTTATTCCCTTATTGTTGAAATAGCTTTATATATTTCAACAATTACATTCAATGATGGGGCTCTAGCAACTCTGAAGATATTAGAGAATCTCGATGTTAAAGTAGGACCAACACTCTACTCATACTGCGCTGAGCGCAACGCTACTCGGGTTAAAGCTGCTGAAAGCCGCATGGAAACGGCCAGTAAAAAATAAAAAAGTCAAGGTCAATACTAAAGATAAGGAGGAAGAACCCTCATATGGCCCAGGACTTGATAGTTTGATGTGAGTATGAATATTTTGTGAAAGACTAGATTTTAAAGTTGCGAGAATCTTCTTAAAACTTTACTCGCGTTTTTCTCAAAACGACTTTTTTCAAACTTTCCGGTACTGTAACTTTCGTAAATATGAACCGATTCTCAATTTTTTTGTTTCCCCGTATTCGTCTACTTAGTGGCTATCGTCGCACGTAGGGGATTTTGAAAATTTTAATTTTTAAGATTTTTAAGGCTGTTTGAGTCCAAAAAATGAGGAAAAAAGACGAAAAAATTTTCAATATGGCGCCATTTTTTCTCAAATCAAAATTTTCAAAATCCCCTACGTGCGACGATAGCGACATTCCTATAGATTAAAATGCCGTTTGGTTTTTTTGTTTCAGATAATCCGTTTTTGAGTTACAGTACCGGCAATGGAGGGGGAAATTTTTTTGGTGCTCTACAAAAATGTTTATAACTTTGTGATAACAAAATATTTTTGAATAAAAATTTAGGAGAATTATCCTCAACATATACTTTATAAAACAAAAAAAACCCGATCCCCAAATTCCTTTATTATCCTAGTAAAAAAAATTCCCGAAAATTGCCTATTTTTTCCAGCGTCACAGTGGCTATCCCCCTTAAGTATTCTGTATATAAATTAAGGTTATGTTTAATATGGGTAAAGTTATAAAAATATAGATCAAAAATCTCGGTCTGGGGCAAGTGTGCGCGGGTAAGTGTACGCGTTCGCAATACATAGAACCTCCGACAGAGAAATGGATACAATGTACTAAATGCATAGACTGGTGGCATGAAGAATGTACCTTTTATGAAGAAGGTAGTTTTGAGTGTGATCGCTGCCAAAAATATTCTTCATGAAATGAACTCATTTTAAACTTCTATAATTTCTTTTAACTTTAATTTTAATCATCTGAATTAACGTTATTTTATGTTTTCTAAGTTGATTTCTTATTATTTATTTATCTAGTCTTCAAGATAATTAGTAAGTACCCAAACGAATGCGCACACTTACCCGCAAAGCGGGTCAAGTGTGCGTATTTTGAGTTTCTCTCATTAATTGTTTTTTCCTTCTAAGTATCAAAGTTTTATGTAATATTACTTGATTTTATTATTAGTTCAATAAATAATTTATCGTATGCATGGGTTATTCTGTCTTTATTTGTTATTGTTTAATTTTAATATTAGTTTAAATCCTTAAGTGCGCACACTTGACCCGAACGACTCTATATGTGATTTTTTTTTTTTTAAATAGTTTCTATTAAAAGATGCACGTTTAAATTATAATTTTCATTGAATTATTATGGCTTATTTTACATATAATAATATTAACAAGAATCATTAAAAAAAAAGTATGGATATCTATCAAGATTTTCATCTATGATCGTGAACTAGTGGACCAATTTTCAGTGATTTGAAATTTAATAACGCTTTCAATATAAGCTGTCAATTACCACAGATTCATTCACGAATTAGTCCACGTGAAGAGATATCGTGATTGAAGTAATTATTTATGAATGGAACCGAGTTTCACTTCAACATTGGCCCTCATAATTTTATACCGTAGCTTTGATATTAAATAGACAAGAAATGTGTAATTCATTAGATTGAGCAGATAACTTACTTCATATTCTAGGAACTCGAATTTAATATAAAAAAAATTTTTTTACCATCCCATTTTCAAAAATTTAGTAGCTATTTAGGCAATTCATAAAAAAAAAGCAAATGTAGTTGTTTTTAAAATAGAATATAGTCTTATAACAAGGTCTATATTTTCATTTATAAATAAAACAATGAACATTGTTTTTAAATAAACACTCAATCATCGGTCATCAAATTATCATAAGGATATATTACCATGTGTGTATATTGTAAACATGGAATGTTAAAATTGAAAAATAAATAATTTTGTCAAAAAAAGTAAATTTAACTAGCACAAATTACAAAATTTTACTAGGTGATTTTTCAGATTTTTCTCAAAGATTATATACTTTTTCATTCATTTAAAAACAATTAAATAATTATTTGTCTGAGATTACACACTTATCATCGATGAATCAGTTTTTACATATTTTTATATTTATAACACATTAAATGAACTTTCCACGGATATCAATTTAATTTAATCAAAATAATATATTGACACAAAATAATTTCTGGAATAAAAACAGTGAGACCTTTGAAAAAATCATGTTTAAGGCTATCGTGCATAAAAACTCTTTCGTCGTGCTACTACTTTCTTTCGGCCTGCTGTTATAGATGGCGCACGAGTATTCCCAGCGCAGCACAAAAGTTGGACTTTCTGCCGTGAAATCGCAGCCAAAAGCACGTACTTTCAACCGGCGTAGTAAGAAAAGGTTATTTTGCCCTTGGAAAGTAAAAAAGAAAACCTTAGATCACATGTTTGTCGACCTCGGCTTCGCCTCGACCTTCACATTACATCTGATCTGAAGCTTTTCTTATTTTCCTTTCCAAGGAATGTAATATACTATTTTTACACGGAAGGCAAAATAACCTTTTGTCATCTATAAACTGCGTCTATTGCTATCGTTAAAATTATAAACGAATGAAGCATTCACAAGATATTGTAGTTTCAAAACTCCAATCTAAAATTCTGACATAATTCTCATTTTTTCGATCTTGAAGAGTTTGAAAATGACTTAATAATAAATTTTTGCAAGTTTTGAAGTCGAAAATAATTTTCCAGATTTTTTTCCTTAAATAAAAAATTGTACAAGTTCATCTTCTATTTTTTCAATAGAATTTCTTATTGAAAGAAATTTCCTCAACAAAAAAAAAGTACGAAAAAAAGTCTACAATTTTTTGGAATTAGTGATGCGAAAATGGAAGATAGACGAAAAATTCTCGGTTGCTGATGACGCTAAATGATTTTTAGAGAATCTATTTTTATTAAATATTTTTACAAGTAATAACAAATAATAAACAACAAAAATATATCAACAACTAATCTCGTGACCAGAGAAAATTTTTTCCGCTTCGAGTATTATCACGCCTTGCATCACTTTCAGGGTCGTAAACTTCGACAACTTCTTTAATAACATGATGATTGTACCCCGGTACGTCTTTGACGAAATTTCTGTAGGGACGATAAGGATAGAGGTGCTCTTTGATTGTATTATGATCATAACCGTGCTCGAAATGATGTTGGAATCCGTTGAAATTATTGTAATTATTTTGAAATCCAGAAGGTGCACCGTGAGAAAGTCCGGCGATGTTTGGCGAGCTCACAAATGCATTCCATCCAAGTAGTCCGCTTATAATAAGCGCTACTTTCGTGAGTAACAAGGCTTTCTTCGTCACGACAACAAGGGCCCCGAATACCAAGGGAATTAATGAGGACAGACTGAACTTCAGGCCCAGAAGAAAGGGCACTACTACGCTCTTCATTATCATTCTTCCTGAAACAGAATAGAAATATAATCTTATATTTATAATCGAATAGTATCTTACTTAGCAGTAGCGAGCTATTATAAGAACTATACATTCTACAGAAGAGATTGATAGTGGGAATTAATGAGTTCATTGGCAATGGCCTTGATTTAACCGCCACCTAGCGGAAGAATCTCCAACCTTGTACACCTTGAACTTGATAATATTCAATGCCAAGTTATCCTTGTACCGACTGAAGTGATCAAGACGTTAATGCTTCAAGGTTTTGCCTCTAGAGGTTCCTATTTTTTGTTTATTATTTTTCTTTATATATGTAGAATTTTGTGAGAAAAATAAAGAAAAAAATAGAAAATTAATGGCAAAAAACTTATTTTGAATTTTCAGACACCGAGAATTTTTATTTGTAATGAAATTTTCAAGTTAAAATAAAAATTTTTTGTCTTATTTTTATTTTTCCTTCAAGGAAAATTAAAAGAAAATAGAAAAAGTTATTTTAAATTTCAAAGTATTGACAATTTGTTTTTGAGATATAATTCTTAAATTAAAATATAAATCCCTAATCTTCAAATATTTATTTTTTTTCATGAATATTAAATATTGTAATAAAATCATAAATTTATAAAAAATATTCTTTTAAATTGAAAAAAAATTTTTATGTAATGAAATTTTTAAGTCAAAATGAAAAATTTTACTGTTAATATCAGTAGAGAAACTTTTTTGTGAAACTGTTAACTTGTTTTCGAATTGTTAGATTAATAATAGCAAATGCGTTATGATTATAAGAAGTTATAAAAACATTCATCTTAACTCAACACTTATCAAGACTTAATTGAGCGGCCTTAATAACAGCATGTGCTTGATAGATGTGATTAGTAAATGCCTGCTTGTTAATTTTGCAGAGAACATTTTTCTATAAAATGCCAACAATTATTGTATGTAATCTCGATGCTTGCAAAAAAATTCATAACTAGCCTTTTTTTGGGATCATTCAGTAGTTTTTAAATTATAATTAATTATTATTTTTTTTTTTCAACTAAATTATTTTTCATTTATTTTTATTTATTGTTGATGACTTCATTTGTTCAATTAATACATAAACAATAATGTTCCTAAGGTTAGAATGATATAAAAGCTTCTTAATAATCAACTTCATGTACACATTTTGTACTTGTCCCACCAGTCACAATAAAAAATTTTTTTAATTTTTTAATTGTTTCTACGCAGGTAATCAGTCTAATTCTTCATAATATTGAATATTTGTATAATAAATTTTGTATTGAGAGAGAAGTATTTTTTAAAAGCTTAGTGGTCGAACTGAAATTCGACTTTAAGTACATCGCGGTAACCCTGAATAAAAAAAAGTATTGAGACAAAGAAAAAAGTATTGAAACTATTGGATTGACTAGAAAACCAATACTTTTCACTACTTTTTTTTGGTCAGAGAAGAGAGAATGATTTTTCAACGTCCCACCAGTTACACTCAGTCAAACGATAATTACGAGAAACTTAAAAAGTAATCGAGGTTTTTTACAAAAAAATGTTGTTAATTAGTTATTCTTCTATATTGTAAGATACATTTTACAACAGTTTAAGTTTCAGTCACATAATTGTAGCTTATAATTGATGGAATTCTAGAGTCAAATGTCCCATCAGTCACTATGGAATGCCTCTGATAGCACTTACATATTTTTTCAGACATAAAATAACTGAATAAAAAATAAAACCTCACCTGGACCAAGTTGTCGGTTAGAATGTCCAGCAGCTCTTTCATCAAGAGCAAACTCCAGCATCCCATTGCTATTCAACGCAGGGCCGACTTTCATCATCAATCCTGGATAGAAGTATCCTAGGTCCCACTTCATATTTCGCCTCTCCATCATCCTCGCAGCAGCCTTGACCACATTACTAAATTCCTTTGGATCATAATCAAGATCCATCAGATCCCTAGCTTCACTTTCAGATTTATCCAGCCTCACATCACCAAAATCCAGCCGATTGTCATCATTCATCGACCTTAAGACACTAAAACTGCCCTCGTTGAAGCACTCGAGTGTTCCGTGAACTTTTTTATCCATACACTGCGTAAACACTCGCGAAAAACTACCCTCGACATTGTCGTGGTTCCGATTGTTTTTGGACCCAAAATTGGGATTGGGATTTGAATTAGTGTCACTGTTTTCAGAAATATTCTTATCCTTAGGTTCCATTATAACCGTAATCACAGTAGGAATGTAGATCGACAGGACAATCAACATAAAATCGCGTAACTTGGTCATTCTGCGACATGTATGCTGCTTGAAATCAAAAGTTTGAATAACGGTCGAACACTAGCGACCCTCAGGAAGATGTCAGAGGATATATAGCTTCTAACCGTTGGAAATTTCACCCGCCAGAGAACAATTAGTTTCACTTGGGAGATCTTTTATCATCGGCGAAAGTTGAGTGAAATATATATGCTGATATATTTAATGGACTTATTGTTTGGTATGCCAAAAAATTCTCATCAGATACACCGGATGCACCTGACAGACAACAGAACATAATTTCCTGTACAACTTTTTTATTGTTAACAAAAGTCGCGATTAGTCTCACTAGATATCATACGAATCACAATTTCTTGTGTTTTCATAGTTGGTCCATTCGTTTAATTGCTTTTGATAACAATGAGTGATTTTACCGATTTGTTGTACAAATTTAATTATTTTGGTAGGAACTCCACGAATTAACTAAACAGGCTTAAACGTGGTAAATTTCTATCGTACACTGACAAAAGTATTTATTAAGCTTTATGAACTGTAATTAAATGATTTTTTACTTCAGGTGATTTGATAAATATTGATTGACAGTCTATAAATTATT
This sequence comes from Cotesia typhae, assembly GCF_013202065.1. Lineage (NCBI taxonomy): Eukaryota > Metazoa > Arthropoda > Insecta > Hymenoptera > Braconidae > Cotesia > Cotesia typhae. The sequence continues at coordinate 2,488,490 of NW_027423752.1, forward strand.
TAATATTATTAAATAAATTTTTGATTGACTAACCTCAAGTTTTTTTAAAAATGACAATGAAAGTCTTGATGGTTTTTCTGCTTATTGCTGTGATGTCGGCTGTGGTTTTTGGTCGTTGTAAAGAAATCGGTTCAATGGTAAGTTGTAAATAATGATAATAATGACAGTAATCGAAGTTATTCATTTAATATTTTTGTATTGTATGATTGTAGTGTATGCGAAACACTGATTGCTGCAATAATCTTGTGTGCGACAAAAAAGATTTTACCAGCGAATTTTACTGCACTCATGCTACAAGAGCTGACCAATTCGTAGAATATTGATGGAAACTTCAAATCATGTTTTGAAAAGTTCACCCGATTCAAAAGGATAAGACCCATCAAGTTTATTTGATTTTTAATTAACGTTAATATTATAAGCAGTTCATAAAATAACAATTTAATCACCAAAAATTTATAAAATATATTATGTAATTATAATTATGATAGTTGTTGTAAGCAATTATGTTATAACAGGAACAGTAAGTTTCTTTTTCGAGTTTTCTAAAAAAGTCTGGTTCTACAATCTAATTTAGATTTATATTTACGAGATATTTAATTTACACACTCTTATTCTAGCCAATAAGGAATTAGAGCCTATTTTTCGATAAGTTTCAATAATAAACTGATTTCATTTTAATTACAAATTTTATATTTTGTGACTTAAAATATTCTCTGTAAATTTAACACAAGGAAGTGTTAAGTATCTGATACAAAATTTTTTAACGCAGTGACGCAAAATTTATTATTCCTATCGACTCCAAATTTGGTAGGAATCTTCTGTAAGAGATGTAGAAATAATCCATAAACGAATTTTACAATATCTCACCTCACAGAGGGTTGCGGGGGTGGGTATTAACAATCAAAATTTTTAATTTTCAAACTATAACTCCTAAAGACTTCAAATTTTGTAAGAATTTTCTGTATGTGATAAAAAAATAATTTATGAACGGATTTTACGATATCCTACCCCAAAGAGGATTGCGGGGACGTTAATAATGAAAAATTCCCGTTTTTAAACTATAGCTTCTATCGACTCCAAATTTGGTAGGAATCTTCTGTAAGAGATGTAGAAAAAGTATATGGGAAAATTTTACGATAGCTCATCTCACAGGGGTTTGCGAAGGTGGGTGTTAACATTAAAAATTTTTAATTTCCAAGCTATAGCTCATATAGACTCCAAATTCTCATTTAAAATTTTTTTCTTCGTATCAATTATTATTCATTTTTGAAAAAAAGCCACGCAAACATTATAATGATTGCACATTGAAAGTTACAATGAATATTAGCTGGAATAATTACATGGATAAAAGGTATATGCTAATTCGATGAAATTTGGAATTTGTGAAAGTCAAAACAATACTCTAATCAAATTTCACGTTTAGATCTAAAAATACAATTCTATAAAATGCCCAGCGAAGCGGGCGGGTAACAGCTATAGTATGTTCATAAATATTTTTTCCATGGAACAGTTATCAAAGTTTATTTTTCCATTAAAATTTTGCCATGGCAATTTCCGACGCTGATTATCAAAAATTTATACCAACAATCTCAAGGTCTCAAAATGAATGAAAAATGTTAAATTAAAATTATATTTATTTATAAATAACAATTTTATAAGTTACACATTAAAATGAATCGGTTTCATAAAGAAAACCGTGTATAAATAATTAGTCATTGGGTAATCTGTCCGCGGTGATCTGACTAGGAGTCTGCCTTTAACTTAATTGACCAATGCACAAAAATTGACACATTATTAAACAATCCTTAAAACAACTGTACAAGACTCCAAGTAAAACCGCACTAAGTAACCTCGGGCACGGTAATCCAATCAGTAAAATAAACCTCAAATGTCCTCCCAAGATGGCGTCTGTCCGTTCGTTCGTAAGTTATCCGTTCGTAAGATACATAACAATCCGTGAGTGGTCTATGATTTAGGTCTAGGTCTATGGCATTTGACAGCGAATTCCAGCAGGATCGGTTAAGCAGCTAATATCAAAACAGTAACTAAGTCCAATCGGTAATCTTCTCGGTCGATAAGCGTCTCGTATGTTGAGTAAAGTTAAGTCTTGCAGTGAACTTAGTCAATGGCCGTTAATTTATGATTAATGATAAATAAATAAATATAAATAAATTAATTAATTAGTTGGCTTGTAGGCATTGTAGGCAAGCTCGGCTCCAGTTGCCGATCTGCCCCAGCCGTGGTGTTCCTCGTGGTGGGCCGGGTGAGCGACAACCTCGTAGCTCTGGTGGTTCTTGTTTGCCCAAAGCTTTTGCAGACCCAAAATAGCCGATATTATCAGAGCGATCTTGCCGATCACCAGGGCTTTGAATGCCAGAAGAGCCAAAGCTCCCAATACGATTGGCATCAAAATTGCAAATTTCATTTTCAAGAGAAGCAGAAGTGGCATTAAGGTTTTTGCGAGCTTCTTCTTCTTACCTCGGGCTGCAAAAAATTCATAAATTAATTTTAAGATGCAAGAAAAGTTAGAAAAAATTTTTCAATTTTATAATTATTTGATTTTCTTTCAAAGTTTTAAATCTAACGGCAAATTGGTACCGTAATTTCATATGACACATATTTCAAAGTATATTAGAAAGTATCATCAAAATTTGCTAGCTTAAATCGAACATTGAACTTGTAAATTTCCAAAAATATAAAAATTTATTAACAGATGAGTATTTTGACCCAAATTCTACAAGTTTCTTTTCACGAATAAAAAAAAAGTCTGATCAATAAATATTTTTCAGAAGTTACTGTAACTCCAAAACCGGTTTTCAGGTTAAATCAACAGTTTTGAACCGAATTGACTGGGAAATAACAGAGCATACTTGGAACATTTTTGATTTTTTTTTTTTTCACAAATTAATAAAAATAAAATTATATATACATATGCACAAATGTACCTTCGTCGAATGACCGTGAAACTTCTTCGGGTAAACTGAGCTCGACGGTGTGGGTTGACAGGAATTTTCCTGCCCTGTCAACAAGAGCCTCATCGACGGCAGCCTCACGAGCTTCCATTTCAGTTGGCAAACTAGCTTCGATGTCATTCAACGACCTTGCATTGTCAGCACGACTATAATTAACATAAAATTCACAGTTATTAATAGGATTATTTATAATTGTTACATAACAAAAATTAAAGTCATTGAAATCGGTCACTTTTGTTTGATAAAAGTCTTTTGTTGGTGAGTGATGAAAAGTAATAAGATAATAAGTGAAAGTTGTAATTCCGCGCACATTATTTCATTAAATTCCACAATTCACTTTCAGGATGATGGATATAATGAGCAACCACTTACCTTCTCTTGGCCTCCTCGGTCTGAACGATTTTAAGCCCATCTACGATACTGATGTCCGCGGATCTCGCGACCCGGTCAACGAATCTCAATGCTTTCAATTTTAGACAAACTGACACGTCTGGCTCAGAGGCACAGGACGCGTACACGTCAACGGCATCCTCCAGAAGGGATTTTGGACCGGATTCTTGTCCCGCTGGGGCGGAAAAGACAAAACCGATCAATGAGATAACAACCACGTATCTTAGCATTTTGTTTTTTTTTTTTTAATTTTTGATTGTTATTATTAATAATATCACGAACTTCACTGTTTTAATGATTTATTTTGATCAATAAAATAAAATAACGAGTTTGTTGTTAAATTGGCAGCTCGTTGAACCAACTACGCCGATCGTATCGACACTGACCGAAAGAATCACGATGCTGCCTTTTATCCTCAACGCGAAAGGGGTCCGCGTACGTTTTTGAAATTTTGATGGCCCCCACTTTTGTTGGTCCACTGTACGAGCATTGACTATAAGCACCGTACGATCGTAACTGCCCCTGTCCCATCCACCAAACACACACAGGTACAAACGCGTGTCTTCCTCTTTTCTCTCTTTGCCTCTTTTCTCTCTTGCCACTTTTCTCTTTGCTCTTTACACTTTTTACTCCTCACCCAGCTACGACAAACGCAGGTTGAAAAAACATTTTAAATTGGATACTACTTAAAAGGAAGAAATTTATTCGAGAATTGACGATTGTCGTCCAATCGTTTGTCTATCAAGGAATATATGTGTGCTTCATGCGTGCATATATGAGCACACATGATCCGCCCTTTTACTAATACTTTCTAAGATTAGTTTCTCTCTAATACTTCAAAGCTCCTCCCATTCGAAATTTTTTAGAATAATTCGCTTAAAAAAATAAAAATTTTTTCAAAATTTTTTTTCTAACAATTTTTAAAAAATTTTGTATTAAAATTTTTTTTGTTTTAAAAATTTCACTTTTCGAAATTTTTCTTTCTTCAAATTTGCTTAAAGTTTTGGAAAAGTAAACTTCATTTCTTTTTTTTATCAAAATTTTGTTTCTATTTCTATTCAAAAAGTTACGGTCCAAATTTTTCTTTCTTAAAAAAGAAAGTTGAATTTTTACGGAAAAAATTTAAGAAATTTCATTTCGATTACTTTTTTGACTAATAATTTTATCAAAATTTTTTTTTCTGAAATCTTATTTAAATTTTAAACAAAAAAAAACGGTTTGCACGTTCTTTTTATGAAAATTTTCAATTAAATTTTTTCCTTGTGCTATTTCAATTTTTTTCTTAAAAGTTTAACTTTTTAAAATTTTTTTTTCCTTAAAATCTACTTAAATTAAACAACAATTAGCATTATTTTATCGAAATGTCTTTTCAATTTTTTTTATTAATAATGTTACTGTCCAATATTTCATCTCCTGAAAACTCAATAAAATTTTTAAATTAAAAAATTTCTTTAACCTTTTTATGAATATATTTTTTCAAACATTTAATTTCAATAGTTTATCAAAAATGATATTTTCAATTATATTTAAAAAATTTTTTTTTCCATTAACATAAATAAATTTTGCTTTAATTTTTATTTCTACCTACGAGAACATTTTCTTCTAAATTTAAAAATTAATTTGTACATTTTCAAAAAATCGAGATCCCTGCAAATTTTCTCTAATTAAGTAATAGTTATTAAAACAAAAAAGTTAAAATTGTGAAATTTTACAGTTAGAGATGTGTATATAGGAGAATCCACGAAGACAAGAATTAAGAGAGTAAGAGAGTTAAAAAAAAAAAAAAAAAAAAAGTGGACATAAAAATTGTGTCGCCTCGTGTGCCCGATGGCTATAAGACCATCAGCGCTCGCGACAACAACCCGGCGTTCTTATACTATGAATAAATTATTGTTTATCTTTAAATTTTAAACGTGAGAATTGGGCTTTGGGAATAAAAATAAGATAATTAATTTTTAAACTAAAATTTACATTGACCTCAAAAAGCATCCTCATATGTATCCTCTTAAATTGGCAATATATTCGCGAATAAATGCGCGAAGAAATTTGATCCTTAATTTCGATCTTAAGTTTACTTTCAAAAAATGAAATTTTGAAAAGATGAGGAACTTTCCTCGTTAACAGCTAATGTAATTAATTCATCGTATTTGGAGTCAGAGCCTTAAGGACGTTTAACGGTTTTTACGGAATGCACGGTGAGGCGAGTTGGGCTCGCGCCAAACCCGCGGAGAAGACGACTGGCCGCGCCTCCCGTTGACCCCGAACCGATCTCAGTCTCTTGTCTAGAGTGAGAACAACTTTAACAATTTTTATTTGCTATTTTAAATTTATGGATCAGCTTAAATTGTATTATTTGAATGTTGCGTTAGAAATTTATATTTGTAACAAATGGTTCGTTAATATCTTTCGGAACAGATAACAGTCAAACTTTCTCCGCTCCGGTCCAATCATACGGACCTGTCTCTCAACCAGATACAATAAAGTAAAGTAAGAGCGTATTTTAAATTGATGCCGTACTCTCGAGACTGCGAGGCGTTTTTTTTTTAATAAGCATACATTATTATTATTATTTATTTTTTTTTTAATTAATTTATTTATTAATTACTCTCTAAACATGAATTAGTGAAAATTCACTGGAATAAGTGAATATTCACTAATTGTAAGTGCCAATCGAACCACTGCCAATTCCAAGTGGTTCGATTAGCACTTAGAAAAAGTGAATATTCACTTATTTCAGTGAATTTTCACTAATTCATGTTTAGAGAGTAATAGTTATAGCAATAGGCAAATACTTTGGCCCAGTTCAAAAATAAATCAAATTGATCAATTCGTTAGTTATCTGTATGATAAACTTTTCAATCATAATTAAGAATTCGAAGATGCTTAATCAACTTTGAAACTAAATGATCACTTAATATCGTAAAATGTATCGTAAAATTTAAAAGATTGACTTTCATTGACGTCATCTAACTTACGTCTGATCGTTTTCTAAATTATTCGACAGCTTTCAATTTTTAAGTATATGGACAAATAGCTTACAAATTTTTACAGGTTCATCTTTAAATTACTTCTAGAAGACAGATTGTATTTCAATTCCGTAAAATGCATGTTACAATTTATAAAACAAGCTATAATTTACACTGTTACATTTTTAATTACACTTCGTCTTTAAAAATCGATTTAATATAACAATTGAGTGATACATAAAAGTAAAGAAACATTAATTATCAGGGTATCGACGATATCAATTTTATTGTGAATCTGAATTCAAAATTTTTAAGTTAAATTAATTATGAGTCTTACGGATGTGAATTTTTTTCAATTGAAATCAAATATTTTCCAAGAAAAATTTTTTAAAAAAATAAAAATATCCTTGACATACTTACAATAAATTTATAAGTTACTATTTTCAATTAATTAAATTTTGACAAAATATTTTACAGTTATTTTTAAAATATTGCAGAAACACAAGTCAACATATTTCATTCTTGTGAATAGAGTATTTGTTCTTGTAATTTAATTAACGCTTAAATGTTAAGTATTAAAAACTAAAATTACTGAAAATAATTTGGCGAAATACGGAGGATGGAATGAAGGATGCTGGAAAAAATAAAAATCGTGGGAAAAAAAGTTTTCGGCGCTACTTTCTCTCGATAAGTGAAGGAGGACCAGAATTCTCCCTTACGACGAAAAATATAATACTGCTCATCTCATCTCATCTCGTTTCGTCTGGTTCCATTTCATAATTTGTTATAAATTTTAAAATTTTAGGTGTGATTATACTGTACCGTGGACAGAGATACTTATTGCCGAGGTGCGATGACTAAAAAATGAATAAAATGATCGGGCTCATGGAGCAGGTACTACGGGTATAATGGAACACTTTCCTCTCCCCGACTGCGGCGAGAGTGAACTCGCTGGTCGTTGGAAGATCGAGGTCAGGTCAAGGCCCCCGTCCGACCAACCAGACTCCAGCTTGTAATTTTTTTTCTTTTTTTTCTGTTGTATATTTATTACAGTTTTTGTAATCGATTTATTGTATGACTTCTTGGACTTTACATGAATCAAATGTTTGAGGGTGAAATTTTAGAATATTTTTGAGAAACTTTATTCTTAGAAATTTAAATTAAATTATTAATAAAATGTGAATAAAAATCAATTGTAATTGCAAATATCGAGTCATTAACTATTTATGAACACTACATGGTGTTTTTGCATAGAAAAAATTCCAATGTTGACATTGGAATTTTTACAATGTTAACATAGTAACTTTTCCAATGGTAATATGATAGAAATATCCATGTGACATAGGAAAAATTCATTTATGACATGAAAAAAAAATTTTTTTTAGTTGAAAAAAAATAGAAATCAAAAAAACACCATTCTGAAATTTTCAGGATATTTGTAGAAAATATCAAAGTTTCAAATGAAAGAAAGAAAAAAGAAATTAAAAATATTTATCATCGAGAAAATCGGAGTTTTTTCGGAAAATCTAAAAAATAACGATGAAGATAGGTTCAAATAATTTCTTTCTATTTTTTCTCAAAAAGAACATTTAATAAAAAATATTTTGAAAAAAAAAAAAACATCCCGATAAATCAATTTTTGAAAAAGTTATAGCAATTTAAGTCACATTATCTATAGTCTTCTAGATTTTTAATTTTTTCGAAATGTAAAGTAAAATTTGAAAAAATTTTCCTTGAATTTTTTTATCACAAACCGACTGTATATCACTATTTTACTTTTAAATTATTTGAAATTGCTCGAATGAGAAAATTGTTATGTAAATTTGTAATTATTTAATTAAGTTACAAAAATTTTAGTGATAAATGAATTTTTCCTATGTCATATGGATATTTCTATCATGTTAATAAAGAAAAAATTCCCATGTTAACATTGGAAAAATTCCTATGTTAACATTGGGAAAATTCCTATGTTAACATTGGGAAAATTTCCATGTCAACATAGGAATTTTTCCTATGCAAAAATAGCAAAAATCCCTATATTTTTTTCGCCGTGTAGGATTTTTCATTTGAATTTTTTTTTTTCTGAAAAATTGTTGACATTGCTATACGACAATTGCTACAAAATGTCATGATACGTACGATTAAATTAAAAACTATCTCAAAAACAAAATGGAGTACTACTCATTTACCAAAAAAAAAAAAAAAAAGATAAACCTATTTTGATGGCGTTTTGAATCCAACAGACCTCCAAGATTCAACCTAACCCAACCTGGACGGTCATCCAGCCAGATAATGACAAGCCACTATGACTCGAGTTTATGCCTCAACTACCCAATACTTCTAAACAACAACCATTGCTAAAACCGCTAATGAACCTCCAACCTCCTTCATGGACAGTCAACCTAAGAAATTGTGTACACAGAAAAGAAGGCTCACTTCAGCCGAGAAAATATTTTTCTTCCGAATCATTTTCTTGAGCGAAAACAAATTTTTTTTTGACCCAAGAAATTTCTCTTATTCCATCAAATTAATTCCCTTGCGAGGCGCGCAGTAGCCTATCGGATCCGGCCCTTGCTTTCCAAAATACATTGGACCGGGTTCGAGTCCGGCGTACACCAATGAATATTTTAAATATTTAAGTCTATTATTCTGCTGAGCTCAAAAAGATAATACGAGTTCAAATCCCAAAAGTTTACCCCCTACCGTAATCGCTCATGACCTTAGTAGTTTATACGATTTTAAAGAAACTAATAAAAAAAAAAAAAAAATTCCCTTGCTGTAAGAAATATGTATCTTGATCCAAAAAAATTTATTTAAGTCAAGAAAATTTTCTTGTTTTGAGAAAATTTAGTCCTTGCTCCAAAAAATTTAGTTCCTGATAGATGTAAATTTCCTTCTCTTGAGAAAATTTCTCTCTTGCTCCAAAAAATTAAATATCTCGATAGAAGTAAATTTTTATTGATTAACATATCAAATGGAAAAATCAAATAATATAGAATCATTTTTTTTCATTCAATATGTATAATTGGGTGCTAAAATAATCTAAAATGGGTATCACACCCTCCGATGGGTTCTCTCACACTTCAAATGATTCCTCTTTGAATTGCTGCACTACAAATCTAAACATCACTGATAATATCATCAATAAAATGAAGCAGTTGATTACGACAGTGACTACAGGGCCCTGTTGTTCTCAGTACAATTGAGTTTACCAATCCAAGTCAAGCCGTTTCCTAAAAAATTCAACTTCAAAGCAACCGACTGGGAACGTCAATCCTGACAAGTGCGAGTCGAACCTATTCAAAAAACCTTTAATAAGTACAAATGCCAACATAAACGCTCAAAGAAGTAACTTCCAGCTTAGAACCGAACATCCAGGCATCAAAGAACTAGTCGACATTCCTCATAAAAAAAATAGTCAAGTATCTACGCCTTCATATTGACCATCTCATAAAATTCAACACTCATATTTATGTCCAGCTAAAAAAAGCTGAAATGGCTTTCCAGACAAATAGAAAAATTGTAACTGATAATTGTGTTAATTAATGTTTCGAAAGAAGGATTGCTCGCGACTGTGTTACTCTCTAGTAGATAGCATGAATATTTAATTAAAATTAACGTCTCATTATCCATATAGTTAGGTCACATAAATTTTTAGTGAAAATTTCTCTGAAATAATACTACGATTTAAAAAGTAAAATAAAAAAAATCAAGCTACGAGTCGCTCTGCTAACTTGCAAACTAAAATAAATAAATATGTAGATATATACACCATGCATAAGTGACCTGATAAAAATATCTCAACCCAAATTACTGCAAGAAAAATTTTAATTTTTTCAGCTTAGAAATGAAATTATTCAAGATTTTCAACAAATTAATTTCTTGTCACAATAATGCCCATTTTTTCAAAATAAATTTTTTCTCTTCATCGATAACAAAAATTTTCCTGTTTACTTGATCGCAAATTAGCATTTTCTACCTCCAAGTGTTAGAACAATCCAACTCCATCTTTCTCACACACACGTCTCCAACTTATATAGTAAAAAGTGAGTTATAGCAGCAAAGCGATTGACTGTCAAGTCCGCTTGGATGCTGTCTGCTGTCGGCCTGGTTTACTTCTTAGTACGTGAGCAAGTCACACACGCACACTTGGACATTCTTCGTACTTATACAAGAATATATTAAGTATGTATTAAGTATTAAAAAGCAGAAACTTGATAACATAAGCGTTTAATCCATAAAATAAATAAACCTAAGCCTTCTTATTTTTTCCCAAGCCCTCTACTTTTTCACCCTACAAATGACCCTATAAAACAACAATAATAATCTACATTCTGGAATCTAAGCTTTCTCAAGCATCAACAAATCAACCACTACTGCACTAGTGGAATTATTTTTACACACTACACACATTCACATTGACAATCGTCTCAACTGGACATTAATCGGCAGCTATATCAAGTGTAAGGTGGAAAGAGGCGCTGCTCCGGTGGCCTGCATCTACATAATCACATACGGCTTCAATATTACACATAACACATCCTATTTCATACATTACATGTCCGAGATCTGTGTGAAAATTATAATTCAGTCAAGCTCTAATTGCTATTAATATTCAATATTTAATTAACTTGCCTAAGAATCGGATTTTTAGCCAATTATTGTTTCCATTCGGGCCGAATTTCTTTCAGGAAAACGATGACGACTTCCGGTTGGCGGTCAGGTGAAAGTTAAAGATGAAAAAAAAAAAAAACAAATGGATTTTAGTAAAAATGTTTATTTATTTTTTATAAAACAAATATTAAATAATTTATGATTACAATAATTAAATAAATTATTTATAATTTTAATATTAGTCTTCGTTTTGTTTTCTATCGATACATGCTGGAAAATAAATAAAATACTGCGGGTGATAAATGGTAATTTGGATGGATGATTACGATTGTGCATGGGATAAAAAAATGGAAAAATCACAGTGCGGTCAACGATTTACAAATTTTATTGGAAATCGCGGTTTTAGGGCAGAGGATGTTTTATTGTTGGCTTGTAGGGAGGTTCCTAATGAGGTGAGTTGATAAATTATAATTTATAATTTGTAAATGTAAATGGTAATTTAATGAGTTATGAAAGTTTTAGTGATAATTATTATGAGGAGGATGATGTTGAAGAGGGATCGGGTTTGTAAGCGGAGTACGCGAGTTCCTGAGCAGAAGATCGCGCCCATCCGCTCCCTCCGTGACCGACTTGGACTACCTCGTGCCCGTGCTCGTGCCCGGAAACCAGTTTCTTCAGCCCGATTATTGATGCGAGCACCAGGGCAAGTTTACTGACGATCAAGGCCTTGCCCGCTAATAATGCAAGCGCTCCCAGTGCCAGAGGGACCAGGGTTCCTCCGATTAACAAGGGGATTGCCAAAAGTCCCCCCATGTTTTTCTTCTTTTTGCCTCGACCTTTAATCAAATATTTTTTTATGTTATTTTTCATTGTAAATTTTAATTTTGTCGAAGTTTGATTTAATTTTTGAAAGATTCAAAAATTTAGAATAATTAAAAAAAAAATTGGAAATTCTGTGGTTTTAATTTTTGGTACAAGACTAATTTCGAAATTTTGGAAAAAATTTGGGTAATTTTTAGTAAAAAATTACAAAATTTTGACAAAAAAAAAATTCCGCAAGAAAAATTTAAATTATAGTTAAATTTAAAGTTCCAAAAATAATTTTAAAGTTTCATATTTTTTTTTAAAGCAAATGTAAATAATTAATCTCAATTTTTCAAATTTTTCGAATATAAAAAATTTTGGATTTTCTAAAACTGAATTTTTTTCAAATTTTTATCTCAAAAGAATTACAAAATAATCAATAAAATACATTTTCTTTAGAATTATAAAAATTTCAAAAAATTCAAAATTTTTTTCAAATTTTTTAATTAAGTAAAAAATCAAATTTTTGAAAAATTCCAAAAATTTTAGAACTTACCTTCTTCAGTAAGACTCCTCGACAATTCTTCAACATTAGGAAGCTTCAATTTAAGAGTATGACTCTGGAAAAACCGAACAAACTTGTCAAAAATCATAGTGTTAAGCGCATCTTCCTTGTCCTCTAGCGCCCTGGGTAAAGAGGCTTCAATTTCCTGAGGTGTCTTGGGAGCTTCCTCAATTTTCTCTCTAGAATTTTCGTCTCGCACAACCGTAACTCCTTCGGCGATATTAAGCTGAGCGCTACGCGACACGCGGTCCATCGCGGTCACCAGCTTGAGTTTCAGACAAGAGCTCATCTCCTCTCCCGAGCATTCTTTGTACACCTGATAAACATACCTCAGCTCGCCCAGTAGACCGTTTGCCGCCGAGGAGCGCCCCGTCTGCTCGTCAATCGAGTTTGTCTTCGCAATCGAGTCCGTTGATCTTCCAGCGGCTGATACAACCAAGATCGCCAAGGTGATATAACAGAAATGGTGACCCGTATGTCTCATTTTCTGTAATCCAAAAGTTGGAAAATTATTTAATTGATTGAAAATAAATTTTTTTACAAATTTTTCACATTTAAAAAAGAATTTCTAAAAATTAATAAATAAATTAAAAACATTTTTCCAAATTTTGCACATTTATATAAAATATTATTCAAAAATCAATAAATTAATTAAAAACATTTTTAAAATTTTGCACATGTAAAAAAAAATATAAATATTGGCAATTGGTATCATTGATAATGTTACACTGAACGAATAAAAAACTTTCACGTAATATATTATATATTTTATGAGGAATTGAATACGATACGATACGATGCGAATGAAGAAGTCTATCAGTAGGTAAGCATCAACATTGCCGTTATATTTATACCCGTTGCCAATGATCTCAACACACTACACCGACACACCGATCGACATCATTTAAATCAACTGACCACGCATTTATGTCTTTTAAGACTGGGTCAGTAATGGAATAATAATAACAATAATGATTGTTGTTATTATTATTATTATCTATTTGAATCAAGTGAGTATTAACATAAATACAATGAATATTATTCCTGAATTATATAATATTTTTTATACCCCAATTTTTTTTTTACAATTTTGGGGTCGAATCTTAACATTTTTTCAAACTATGATCTTGGAAAATTTTCTCATTAAAAGTCGATAAATTATTGATCTGAAAAAATTTCAGGCTTACATTTCATCGATTTTTGAGTTAAGTTTACCAATAAATTTTTTTATAATTAAAAAAAAAAAAAGAATGTTTTAATTTTGATTGAAAATTGAACAGTTATTAAACTATAATTTTTAGAACAGTCTAATGACTGATTTTCGAACGAAACAAAAGGAAAATTTTTAAAGAATATAATTAAAAAAAGAAACTGTAATCCGATTATAATTTTTTTCTCGTATTTAATTGAAAGTCAAAAATTATTAGACCGAAAATGCTACTGAAATATCAAGCTTTAATTAAAGTATCAAGGAATTTTTTTTTAATTACTATAATTAACTCTAGCTTCAATTAAAATTATTCTATAATTAAGCCCCAAGTTCTTTACTAATAAAAATTTTTGCGCTTGAATTGCAGAAGTTTTAAATTGATTATACGGTAAAAAAAAATTTGTTCGGATTAAACATGTTAATTTTTATTTTTTCTTATACTGATTAAGTACCGAAATTTTTTTAATTATTCTGAATAAAACCTGATCACTTATCAAAATAAACCGTGATTAAATTTTATCGATTTTTTACTAAAATTTATCAAAGCAAAGCTATTTTAATTATAAATCAAACCCTATCTCTTGGAAAATTGAAAAAGTGAAATTTTTTTAAATAATTTTAATTCCACCAATTTTTCAAAAAATACTTTTTAATTACAAATTAATCTCCACCTTTCAAAAAAATGAAAAAAACCCAAAATGTAAATTAAATTTACCGATTTATATTTAAAATTTGTCAAGAAAAAACCTTAAAAAAATCCGATCAATTATAAAATCAAACAACAATTTATTCTTAGTTTCATAACTCATCGATTTTTAATGAAAATTTATTCAGAAAAAATTCATTTAATTCAACCATAATTTGAACTTAAATAATTAAAAAAAGAGTCAAAAATTTTTTACATACTCTCAATGAAAAATCAATGAATTATAAAACCGAACAATGAATTTTTCTTCGTCTCATAATTCCTTTATTTTCAAATAAAATTTATCAAGAACAAAGTGTGTTAATTAAAAATTAATCTCAACTTAAAAAAAAAAAACAATAATTTCCGCAAATTTAATAAAAAATCGATGAATTATAAAAATAGAATCGATCAATTGAATTTTCAAACCAAAAAATTCAGTCTCTCAACAAAATAACCCTACCAAACAGTAATAAAATATTTACTTCCCTTTTCAAATATAAAAAAGTCACTGATAAGAATATTAAAAAAAATAAACAACAAACCACTGATAAAATTCGACGTACGTTTTGTTAAAAATAATAAAAGCCGGACTAAATAGACAGATACAATAGATGGTGGCGAGATGTTAAATCTTAGATGCCGATGTTAGATGATGCTTTTCTTGGAGAGCACTCTATGATGACTGTACGTAACGGAAGCCCTGCCCTAGCTCTATATATCTGGTCAGGTGTAGATAGACTCAGCCGTACTCGGGGATATTTCCCCACTTGCCTCCCACTTTTGATCACATTAAAGAAACTGCACTCGCACAAGTACACACCGGCTTAGATATTATTCTGTACCAATAATAACAACAATAACAAATCTTTATGGGGGTATGCCCCTCTGTACATCAACACTGAAATCTCGAGTAACAAAGTACAGAGGAAGTTTGATGATGACGACAGCAAACCACCCAAGTGAAACGATAAAACCTGCTTTTTTATTTGGACTTGTGTGTAAACTCTTTTAATTTCGAATATCATTAGATATTATATGGATGCCTTTGTTTTTTATCTTAGACGTCATTAGTAGGTCTGTGTGAGTGTGGCTGTGCAACGTCATTGGTCAATTAGTACTATTAACAGACAATTAACTTGTACGTCTATGAAATTCATTCACTCACATATGCAGGTACTGCTTTCATATATTGTACGCTTTTGATGTACTCATACTAATTATTGTTATTATTCAGTGAGACGAGAAAACGGACCGCGGACCAAAAGTTTACTGCATGTTAATACTAAGATGGAGGGTTTTTATTTTTTATTTTTGCTATTATTAGTTAAAACTGCATTTCATTATAATAGTTTCTTTGACCTGGTACTTGTTATTTATAGTTATGGGCTTATGTTATGAGTTATGAGGATAATTATTGTTGTTATGACCGAGGATGTATTATATTGTTTTTTGCTATCGGTAACGTGACAAATTGACGGACTAGGTGGATAGTGTCTGGCTAATATGAGAGAAATCTTGAATTACATTTAAACCTTTTGAGGGAAAATTAAATGCTGAATAATGAAAATTAATGTGTTTGTTTTTTGTCAAACATTGTGGTCACCGTTAATTTTTAATTGAAAAATAGTTTTTGTTTTTCTCTTTTTTCGAAAGAACGTTTGATGGAAAGTTTGAAGTTTTCATGGGAGTAAATTTGGAATTTATTTTAATAAGGTCAGAGTTACTATTGCAAATTTGTTTAAAATCAAATTAGTAGTCAAATTAATTCAAATCTCGGAGATGCGTGTGATCATGTATCCTCATATTCTCACGTGATGGTTGTATCTGATCATATTGTGATCATATATAGAGACATGTGATCATATTGTAATCGCACATGATTAATGGTGACCACATGATTATATTGTGACCAGATGTGGTCATATGTGATCATGTTATGATCATATTGTGACCAAGCGTGGTCATATGTGATCATGTTATGATCATATCGTGGCCAGGTGTGGTCATATGTGATCATGTTATGATCATATTATAGCAATGTAAATAGTCACATGTGTGATCTTAGAGTTACCATAAATGGTCATGTGCAACTATGCTGTTATGATAAGATATCATATTGTAAGCATTTGTGGTTACATGTGAGCCAGTTATGACCATACATACCTATATGTTATAATGTGACTATAGATTATTACGTGTGACCATACTAAGACGCCTGTACTCATATTGTGATTATGAATAGTCATATGTGACCACGTAACCTTATAATGACCATATTTATCACCATTCAAGATCCCGTCTGATCAAATAGCACGCATTTTAATAAGAAATAGTTGTTTTAAAAATTTTTTTTTATAAAAAAAATTTGTTACAATGTATACCTGATCTGAATGCAAATTTTCATACGTCTTTAACTATTAATTTAAAATAAAATGTATCTATAATAAATTGAACAATATTAGTACTAGTTGATGGGTCATATCTGGACATTTATGAGCTTGAAAATAATCCAAAAAATTAAATTAAAATCTGTCATGCATGTACAGTATACATGTTTATATGATTATATATGCATATAACATAAGGTGGATACCATTTCCTAGTCAATTAAAATAACACATCTATGCAAATAAAGGTTCATTTAATCTTTTAATAAATCTAAACGTGTTTATACGGCATACGCCGGCTAAGCATACATTATACATTATATATTATATATTATATACGTATGGCGATTCAAAGTTTTCACTTGGTGTGACCCAGTTACTGATTCTTAGGCGAGCGCGACCATGAAAGAGAAGATTATATCAAGGTTGAATTTAATATATATATTTTTCCTCCATCTGCGGATTAAATTGACCAATTTTTTAGTAATTGCTAGTTTTGACTCGTCATTGTATACACTACATCTATTAAGTATTAAGTGGTTTTTATTTTTATCACAGGTTGTAAAATTTTCATCTATTTTTTCATGCAGCCATGCTTCAAATATGGTTTTTAAATATCGAGTGACTTATTTAGGAATAGTTTTTTTTTCTTATCTAATTTTTTATGCAACGAATCCTCTCAATTTTATTGATAAATGATAATATACAGTGCGTTGAATATATTAACATTAAGAATTTTTAACCTATCACAATTTTAGTTTTCTTATGAATGAATTTCTTTAGGTAAAGAAAAACGAATATTGTAGTAAATTGTTGATTTATTGGACGTAAGAGATCAAAATTTGTTCATCAATTGGATAATTGACTGTTATCTTTAAAAAAATCTTAATTTAATCAAAAACTGGGCCCATAACCTGATATTATGAATTTATTTTAGAATTTTTTTCATAGGGGATACTTTTTGTCGCGATTTGTTTGGGAATTCGTACATTCTCTCTCGACCGGAACTCAAGTGCCTAAGACTCAGATATAGATACGGAATGGAATGGAATGACGTACAGTATGGTATAGTATCGAATGGAATGGAATGGTACAAGGAATATGGTGTGGCATGGAGTTGATCGCGTTACCGATTTCACGTACGTGCCGTGAAAATGATCTTCGCAACTGGCGAAAGCGAGGATCCGAGATAAAAGTAGACGCAGCTACTCTACTTCCGGTTCGAAGTCTCGGTCATGGTGATCGTCCTACTGTGAACAGTTTTATCTTGTGTTTATATTAAATTTTTCATTAAAGTATTTAACATTTTTTATTTACATACGCTAATTGTTTTGTGGATACGAATTGACCGGAATTCACATTCAAGTTATTCAATTATATCAAATCCGGGGATTAGAATTAAACACAAATTTTTATCAAAACTAATCATGGAGAAATATTGGTTAAAGATTTTTAAAATTCAATGTAATTGAAGTTACAATAAAAATCATTCATGTTTAAAAATATATATTTTTTTCATGTCAGAAAAGTTTTATTTTGGAAGAATTTTTCTCATTCTTCAAGATTAATGATTATTGTATCAATATCTTGATTGTGAACTCAGAAATCGAAATATATTTTTTTAACGATTAAATTATCGAGAGTATAAGCTTTTAAGTTACCCAGTAAATAAACATCGACAGTTAAGTACATTTGTTATTTAAGATTTTAAAGTAACCACACAGAATTGATTAATTATACCGTGTTACTAATGCCAAAAGAGCGTATCTTAAATTAAACACTTTTTTGATTCTGCAGAGCCACAGTGGCGTAAAAAAAAATTAGCTGAATAAATAAGAAGGAAAATTTATTAAGATATCCTAGTAGCAATTTGATTCAAGTCTTGGACAAGTCTGGCTTAAGAATCATGATGAAGTATCTATATTAGGGTGTGCCAAAATGTAACTTCCGTGAAGAACCTTTTAAAATTGGAATTTTGAGTTCCGCTTTTAACAGAAGCTGTGTTTGGAGGTTTCTTGAGATATTTTGGGGTAAGACGATAAATTCGATTTTTATAGAATTTTTTAATAGAAGCTTAGTTTGGAAATTTCCGCTGAAAATTCAAAATTTTGCCGGAAGTGCCCAATTGAATCTCTTGTTAAAAATTATATGAAAGTCAAATAAATCCTCTCACCCCGAAATATTTGAGGAAATGCCTAAACACAGCTACTGTTAAAAGCGCAACTCAAAATTCGAATTTTAAAAGGTTCTTCACGGAAGTTACATTTTGGCACACCCTAATCTATATACAGATTTTTACAATTATTTGATAAAAACCTTACGGCCGACCATTCTTCAAGAATCGTCGAAGAATCGCTCCAGATAATTTACCAAGGTTATTGGGCAAGACTGCGGCCAGAATTCGTCCAGAAAATGGTCAGAAATGATGAAGCTCCCTACCTCCACTTTTTGAAACTCAGTTGTGAAGACAGAAGGTCTCATACTTATTTCAGTATAAGAATGCGCACTGTTAGTTTTTGACTTTTCTCGCGCAAGTCTGGATGAAACTTCTTTACCAAAAATTTGGACAAATTCTGGCTACAGACTTGTGACTGAACTTATCCAAGAATTGCTCCAGATTCTGTATTAAAATCTTGCTCAAGTCTGTGGACAGTCTGGACAAATAATCTTGAATAACTGTTTGGCTCAAGAATTGTCCGATTCTGTTTCTCGGGGCTTGATTAACTATCTGGTCACAGAATCTTCTCCAAAACCAATGTTACCAGGGTACGCTCTTTTGACTTTGAGACAAAAAATTCTAACTTTTTATTTTAAAAATTGGACTCCTTGAAAATGTAATCAAATTCAATAATTTTTTGAAAATTGAAGTTGCCGCTTTCTTCCTTGGTCGGGGAAAAATATAGTATACACTCCTCGGGAAGTAAGTAAAAAAGCCTCAGATCACATGTTTGTTGACCTCGGCTTCGCCTCGGTCAAAAATTATATACATGTGATCTGAGACATTTCTTACTTTACTTTATTGTGTAATATACTATTTTATTCTTTTAGTTGAATAATAAAATATTTTCCATGTCTTCTATTGTATGAAAGTGTTAATTATAGGTTAAGAATAATTTAGATTTGTTTTCGTAAAAAATAAGATTTTAAACAACTTACCATATAGGTTAGGTATGATTTTTTCTTAAAAAAAATTCATAAAAAAAAAAAACGAGTCAAATAAATTGATTTATTTGTGACAAATATTTCTTTTTTTCTGTGTATGTGAACGTCAATCTTGAGTGTTTATTTTTGGTTCAAGAAGTTTATAGTATGAAAACATTATTTCTAGGGCAAAAAATTCAATAAACTATCATAGAAACAACTAACAAAGCTATTGTATACCGAGATAGATGCATATTAAAAGTAATAGTATTATTATGCTTTTTAAACAATGTTTCATTACTTTTAATGATGATTACCGTCAGCGATACAGTAATTACGTTAATAAATAACCATTACCGTAAACTGGTTTTATTTATTTACCTTAAATTCAAGTGAATTTGAATTCTAGCACATGTGATAGAGAACCGATGTAACATTCATATTAAGTCAATAGTAAATAATTAAATCAATAAATAAATAATAATAATAATAACATTTTTTTTAAAGTGTAAAAAAGAGTCTAGTAATGATAATTAAATTGCATGAACGAAGTAACTCTCTTTCGACAGTAATTTATAGAAAATAGCTGTTATAAGTATAAATAGCTTCTCAGTTTTTTTTATCTTCAAATATGGACAAATGGAATATCTGTATAATTTATACCAGTGAGATTTCAATGTTCACTCTCCTTATTAATTTATGTTTACAAGTCGTAACAAAGTATTACAAAAAAAATTCTATTGGATAGTTCTTGAAATTTTCATGTGTGTATGACTGGAAAATTTCAAATCAGTGCTCATAATTAATAACAATAAGGTTTTTAAATTATACGGTGGTAAGACTGATTGAAATTCGTTTTGATTTTAATTTATGAATAAAGTATACTTATACTTATATGCGAGTATATATTTAGAATGTAATAAATAGAATTAAATATCGACAATATAACATGTCATGCTTGGTCATTCAGGCCGATACCACAAATATTCCCATTCGATGTCCCGTTTTCTTTTAATTCCGATCTCGAGCATAAGTACACATAATCAGTCGTGTGAATCGAACGATAGTGTTGCTGTAAACAAGCCAATTACTCATTAAGTAAAACAACTCTCTCATACAAACAAAAACAAACTTTAGATTTGGTTCTATTTCCAAAAAGAAAATTTTCCGAATTTGACACAAATTTTTAATTACTTTATGGAGGTCTTATGATATCATATGAT
The DNA here is from genome assembly GCF_013202065.1 of Cotesia typhae. Classification (NCBI taxonomy): domain Eukaryota; kingdom Metazoa; phylum Arthropoda; class Insecta; order Hymenoptera; family Braconidae; genus Cotesia; species Cotesia typhae. Next base: position 2,509,450 of record NW_027423752.1, read on the forward strand.
TTATGGTAATTATTTTTCAAAAATTATTTAATTTAGACCATCAAAAATAAAAAAAATTAATTATGTAGATTATTTCTAGTTTAATTATTAATTAAATTTATGAAACAATCTTTTTATGAGAATTTTGACAAAAATTCAGAAAATTATTATCAATTTTTTTCTCAAAAATAAAATAAGCTTCTAAATAAATGACTAAGGTAAAAAGATTCAGTTATGGACACTTGCAATTTTATTTAAAAAAAAAAAATCAACTCTAATAAATTTATAAATATAATTTTTGAATTATAAATTTTAAGATAATTAGTTTTTTAAGAAAATTTAATTTTTTTTTCATTAGAATAAAATTGCAAGTGTCAAACAACTAGGCCAGTGTCAATAACTTCGTCTTTTACCCTAATTATTTTTTAAAACGAAGTAAAAAAAAAAAAAAACTTTTTATTGTTCCACATGAAAATTTACATGTTAAAAAACTTCGAAAAAAAGCAACTTTACTTCTCCAAGTTTTTTTTACTCACTCTAGACTTATGAGCAAAAGAAACTCTCAAAAATTATAATTCAAATCCTTGTTATTAATTTATATTTATAAATAATAAAAAACTTTAACCTCTTAATTAGTAAGGATATGAATCAGCTGTAAGCATCCGTCCTCTTTCTATCGTCTACTTTCTCTGTCCGGTGACGATGCCACGATAGTCGTGTTCTCTATCGGATTATAGCAGAACTACTACGGCGATATTTAAAAATTCAAGGTTGTTTTTTATTCTTAAAAAAATTAGCGGTGATGAATAAATAAAAATAAAATATTCAATGTTTAATTTTTAATTTCCTTAATGGCATTAAAAGATGAGTGTCAATTTTTCGTGGGATTTACATTCCAAATACTTTAAATTCTCGTTTCTCGGAAGCAGATTCGTTAACCATTAGATTATTTAGCATCTGACGACGGTTTATATGAGCTAAATAATCAAGAGAAAGACATCGATGGGATTTAAAAAGTATGTCACTTGGTACATTAAAGAACATGCGGCCTCATAGTGCGTAACAGTGTTTATAATTTTCTCATCTTTTTTTATTCGGTCCTTTTATAATTTATAATATTATAAACATTATTTTTAAGTTCAGTTTTCTTAAGACGAACATTAGTGGTTGAATAATATAAAAAATTTTTATTTATAGCATCAAACGGTATTTTATAAATAATTAATTATAGTAATGTAATGAATTTATCCAAAAATAAGTTACCAAAAAATAGAGGTGAAACCGCTACGAGATACTTGAGGCCGGATTGCGTAACGGTAAACGGCATTATCTCCCAAGTATCTCATGATTAAACTTGAAATAGTTCTTTTTTTTTTCTTCAGTCATTAAATGTCAATAAAACACAACCCACATCAATAATATTTATTAACCATTCCATTGATATGATTACACATATTAGAATTTATGAGTATTCAAATTTTATTGTTTGTGATAAGATGGAAAAAAATGGTGTCAAAAAATTTATTCACTTGCATTTTCTTTGGAATTGACATACTTTTTTTTTTTTATTAAAGAATTACAGATTGAAAATTATATAAAAAGTTAATTTCTAAAAAAAAAAAAGAAACCAGAAGTATTAGACATAATTGTTTGTGATAAATAAATAAATCGTAACAAAAAAAGATTTTTTTTTCATTAATTTTAGTTAAAAAATATTACATAGATTAATCATAAAAGAAAATTTAATTTTTAGAACAATTATAAGTTTGAAATCTTTTAAAGATCCCGCCATAAGACAAGCAATGCCATCTAAGGTATCGAAGGACAAAGATACTAACGCTATCTAGTGGCAATCTTAAGAAACATTTTATTACAAGCAATTTTTACCATCTTACTCGTAAAAAATGATCAAATAGAAAATTCAATGGAATTTTAAGGAAATATACGATGTAAGTGATATTATTTTTATTTGGGGATATTTTAAGAAATTTTTTTTAATTCTTATGCGTAAAAAATTTATTAAATTACGCTTGTAAATTTTTCAATCATTTTTTTATGATAATTTACAAAAACAAAAAAAAATAATTCAAGTTAGTGTCAATTTAAATAAATAAAAAGTCAAACTAAATACTAAAATTTATTTAATAAAAAGAGTATTTCGAGGTACCAGTAATTAAATTAAATTAAATAGAAGAAAATAAATAAATAATTAATTAACAGAACAGAAGAAAGATTTAAAGATTGTAGATATATCGGTGGAGATCATTTAAGCCTGGGCTTGGACTGGCATTTGTCCGCTGTAGGCTAATTGTTGGGCATGTTGTTGTACATCTTGAGGTAAGCTTCTCGCCCATCCATGGCCACTGGAGGAGCCACCACCTCCGTATCCACCGCCGAAGTCACCTCCACTGAAACCACCACCACCACCACCATGACCTCCGTCGTCGTGGCTGACCACGTGGCTAGAGCTGCTGCTGTGGTGGGGGTGTGCGACTACCTCATAAGTCACGTGCTTCTGTCCACCAAGCAATTTTTTCAATCCAATGATTGCTGATATCACGAGCGCTATTTTACCGACTAGAAGTGCTTTTCCGGCGATAAGAGCTATTGTTCCCAGCGCCAAAGGCATCAAAGCTGCGGCTTTTAATGCCATTGCCATCATTATCGGACCCATCATTTTCTGCTGCTTCTCTGTAATTAATTAACGATTTTTTAATTAGTAATTGTGTTCATTAGACGCAGCCAAGCGGTTGGTTATTGAACATGTTAATTATGTTGGTAAAAACTGTTATTTATTTAATAAGTGCCTTTAAATTTATTTACCGGTTAGTGGATGGTAGTAATTGGGAATTGTTTTTTATGCAGTGAAGAAACTGGTTCAGAATATTTGATTGACTGTTGTTGTTAAATTAGTTGTGATTTAAAATAGGAATCGTCAAGTTTTGAATAGATGATGAAATTTACGGAAAAGTCTTAAATTATGCTAAAAAATTTATAGAAATTACACTTTTTTGGTACATTTGAAAGAAAAAAAAAAATGCAAATAGTCATTTGTTACACATGAACTTGAAGAAAATTGTTTATAACATTATTCATGCCAACACAAAAAAAAAAAAATTAACTTGAATCAAGAAAATAATTGCAAAGAACTTTATCGTCTTAATTTGAGTAGAAAAATTTTTAAACTAAGAAATTTTTCTTGGATCAAATAAATTTTATTTAACTAATAACATGTAGTACAGTCTAATATCGATAATTCAGTCTGGACTAGTGACAACAAATGCCTATTGAAATTATCAGTTGGTTTATTTGAAACACATATCAAATGCACTGAAGGAGGTTATCCGACTGACTGTAAACACTCAAAATACTGTTTAAAAAAAATAAACTAGACAATTTATTTTTAGCACTCTTTTGCGATGTACATGAAAGTATAGAAAATGAAATATTTTGTTGATAATTAGTTTCTCGTCCTAACCTAGCTGCATTTTAATAATTCGGTTTATACACAGAAAGAAAAATTTTTTGACTGGAGAAAAAAATTCTTGGCTCAAGAAAATTTTCGGGTGCCTGAAGGAAGACCGAAGTTGTGTTGGCCGAAGTAAAAATTTTTCTTGAAATTCTATTCATGGTGGAAGTAATTTTTTCTTAATTCAAATTATCATAAATACTTGAAACAATAAATTTTTATATTTAATTAAGATTTTTAGATACTTTAGGGAAGCAGCGCCACCTACTTTAGCCGAGAAGAAAATTTTCTCACCTTGAGAAATTTTTTCTCTTAAATATTTGATACCCATCTTATATTATTTTAAGGTGCAATTATACATATTGAATGAAAAAAAATGATTCAATATTATTTGATCTTCCCATTTGACATGTTAATCAATAAAAATATTAATGAAAATTTACTTCTATCGAGATATTTAACTTTTTGGTGCAAAAGAGAAATTTTCTCAAGACAAGAAAATTGACTTCTATCAAGAAATAAATTTTTTGGAGCAAGAGGCTGAATTTTCTAATAACAAGAAGATTTTTTTGACTTAGACAAATTTTTTTTTATCAAGACACGTAATTCTTAAAGCAAGAGAATAAATTTTGTTGGAATAAGTGAAATTTCTTGTATCAAAAAAAATTTTTTTTCCGCTCAAGATAACAATTAGGAAGAAAACTATTTTTTTGGCTCAAGTGAACCTTTTTTTCTGTGTAAGTAATCTGAACTAGAAGAAATATTAACCAAAAAATTAAATCAATTTCCAAGATTATTCTGGTTGTACGTTTATTGGTAATGTCTTTCTAGTTGTTTCTTAATTTGAATATGTGAAGGGTCCTGAGATCAGGCAATTTCACACGTGAACACTACTTACTTATTTATCATTTTGTTATTTTTTTAATCATTAAATTTAAAATTAAATGAATCAATTTGCGAAGGACTGTTTGTTACATATTCCTGATTTTTTATTTAATAATTACTTGATCAAAAAGCGTCACAGTATCTGATTCAAAATTTGAATATTCCCTGTCTTATATGTTCTTAAAGAATTTTTATTTTGTCTTGATGCAAAACCATGAAACTCTTTAAAATTATTTTGTGGATTCAAGAACTTTTCTCTGGATTAAAATAATTTTTTTCTCAGTGGAGATGTCTCTACATCTAGAAAATTAATTAGTACTAGCTGTGCTTGAATTTCAAATTTCTTAGAATATTTCCAAGTAGTTCTCATATCTTTCTAAGAAATTAGAAATGATAAGAAATAATATTCTTTAAAATCAATAGATTAGTTTATTTAAGCAAGAGCGGAGTCATGGAAGTAATAGTTTTTTTAAAGTAAGGTATTTGGGCATAATAACGCCTAGTTTAAACATATTTATAATGGAATTGAAAGTCAAATATCCGTAAATTTTGATGTTGATAATTACTTCTGGACATTTGTCATAAAAAATTATAAATAAGGGGTTATTTTCACTTTTAAACTTTAACAAAATTTAGTATTTGAGATCAATGGTTATGTTAATCGGAATTAAGCTACAAATTAAACCCTTAAGCTAAGATAAAAAGCACACATTTTTATAGTGTTTGTCTATAAATTTCGATATTTTCTGATATAACCTGGTATGAAATTTGCCACATTAGGCCTGATAAGACCATAGATATCCATATATAATTTTTCGAATGAAATTAGTGTAAAAAATCTACAACAGAGCGCGCATGATCGCCGAATTGTTTTGCTTCAAAAGACTTAAGCTTGAGGTGATAAGTTACATAAAAAATAAAAGAGGTGAATCCACTTTTTTAACGAAATTCCTAACAATTTTTCCATCCTATTCCTACACTCTAAGAAGTACTACGTACCTAAATTACGTAGAAAAAAAAATTACTTGAATCAAGTAAATAATTTTGAAGAATTTTATTTTCTTGATTTGATGAGAAAAATTCTTAAACTAATAAATTTTTCTTGGTTTAAATAAATTTTACTTAATTCAAGAATTTTTCATCTTGATCCAAGCCAATGAAACTCTTCAAAATTATTTTCTTGGTTCAAAAATTCTTCTTTTGATTCAAGTTAATTTTTTGTTCAGTGTGCCATTCATTTACGATGATCAAAGATTCAAATTTGTATCAGCTTAAGGGCAAAAAACATTACATATAGATATACTGTGATAATATCGTGTATATATATTAGGGTGTGCCAAAATGTAACTTCCTTGATGGACCTTATAAAATTGGAATTTTCAGTTCCGCTTTTGTAATCAGTTGTGTTTAGGCCTTTCCTAAGATATTTTGGAGTAAGACGATAGATTTTATTTTCATAGAATTTTTTAGCAGGAGGTTTAATTGGGCACTTCCGCTGAAAATTCAAATTTTCGCTGGAAGTGCCCAATTAAACCTCCTGCTAAAAAATTCTATGAAAATAAAATCTATCGTCTTACTCCAAAATATCTTAGGAAAGGCCTAAACACAACTGATTACAAAAGCGGAACTGAAAATTCCAATTTTAAAAGGTCCATCAAGGAAGTTACATTTTGGCACACCCTAATATATATGTAAGTTATATCAATAAATATCTTTGAAACTGAAACTTATTTTTTAACTATCTCAAGAAGCTTATCTGATGTTCGTTGTTAGTTTTATTAACTACTAAACTAATTTCAGGTAAATACATGTAAATTGACGTAGACTACAATAAACGTATAGAATTTATTGTTTATTTTCATAAATTACCATATCAACCCACAAAAAGTTATATTAAGCTAGATCAAAACATATCTGAAAATTTTCTAATAAGCTCTAATTGTTACAATTTTTTTAGATGTTTTATTCTACTTTTGTTCAGTAATTTTAAACAAAAAGCTTATTAGTTAAATTGGATAATTTTTAATTATAACAAACTTCCCTTAGCTAGACATTACCCGCCGGTACCTTAGTTTTTTGAATGAAGCATTTAATAACATTTATACCATCGTTAAATTCAAAAATAAGGAACCTCGTTAAGTATCAAAGTACTGCAAGTAATAATAATAACAATAATGATAGTAATTTAATACTAAAATTCCAGAACTTTCGAATGATAGAAGCGAGAATATAGAACATGTAATTGCAGACACGGGAAGACTAGACAAGATGGTACGAATTAAAAATGACAAGTGTGCAATTTCTATAATCACGTAGATACGAATGTGGAATAGGTGAGGTGAGGGTCGAGGTAAAGTACCATGACGACAACCGGGAAAAGAAAGTATGTCAGAAATTCCGTCTTCCACTCAAACATTCTTACGAACTTACAATCTTACAGTTTTAAGGTAAGTATAGTACAGGATCGGTTTCCTAAACGTTTTATTATCCTGTATTTCTCTTTCTCTTTCTTTTTCATGCTTTTTACCTTCGCATACATTGCTTAGTGAATACCATACGCAGCATAAATGATTGAGTCAGAGAAAGAGAAAGAGAAAGAGTTAAAGTAACCTCTCACCGTCAAATCATGAATCATGAATCATGAACCTCTGTTTTATTCAATATTTAATGTTCAATGCTTAAATGTGACCGTGTGAGACAAGAGTCAAGAGCAAACGGAACCAGTTCCTCAGTGGGTCAACGGCATCCTCGGCAACTTTGTACCACCTCCTCCTTCGCCACCAACACCGTCGATTACATTACATGTGAACGTACCTTACTTATATGTGTGGTAATATGTTGTAAATGTATTAACCATAAGTTAATAATATTAGCGTGCATGCATGATTAATTTATATGCGAGTCCTTAAATCTGGCTGCATACTGGGTTACATCTGTATTTATGTTTATGTTTGTATGTTTACATGTTTATATGAGAGTACGGCAGGTTCATAATTTATTTATGGGTCACGAGTAATTCGTTGATCTTGTGGATCATAAAATTTATTTTGATATTTTACATTTAAGGACTTGGTTATTGATTATGATTATAATATTTTTATGGTATTAACTAAGCAGTCATCACTGATTAGTATTTTATAAATTGAGATTTAAAAATTAATTTAACTTAGAAAAGAATTTTTTTTTATATCAAACATATAGCTGACGGAAGCACTATTCTGTCCGAAAGTATAATTATAAAAAAACAGAAATATAGTCCGCTAGTAAGTGGACAAGCATGGATGAATAACATTCCATACTTGCAAAGATCGACTCCTATGTCCATTTTACGGCTTTAAATAAATCATATTATTTTTAAAAAGAATTAAATTAATCAAAGGATATAATTTCTAAAAGTTTCATCATCTTTGATCGAATGAAAAAATCATTTAAGAATTTTTTCATTCAATTCAAAATGATCAAATTCTTCAAATTAATATTTTTAGTTCAAGAATTTTTCTCTTTAAACAATTTAATTTTTATATCAGTGTAGACGTGTAGATTTTTTTTTGACTGTATAGATGTACTTTTTTTGCTTATTAAAAATTGTACTTATTAATATTTTAGTCTACTTAATTTTTGCAAATTAACGTAAAGGAATCAAGTGAAATTTATTATGAAATTAATGAATATAATGATAGTAATTCATAAAATTCTGGACATTAATTTAACTTAATGAGCGAATTTAATTATTGTTATTCATAAATGCAGCGACCCATTACCGGAACGGTTTCGTGAGTTGTTTTATTGTATACTTGTGGATACATATAGATATTCATAACTGGTTATCTAGGCAATGAAAGTACATACTTTTATTTGTAACATTGTTGAAGGCATTGATAACTAAATATTTGAACTTGATAAAAACGTATTTGGCAATTTGTCTTGTTATGGTGATTTGATTATTTTTTGTCTTTAAAATTACATTTAAAATGTTTTTCATAAATTTTATAAAAATTCAAATAATTTTCAAAAATTTTTTTTTGCAAAAATAAAATGATTTACATTGAAAGAATATTTTTTTTTCTACAAAAAAACTCTAAAAATCCTAAAATTTATTTACATACTTTTTATTAACAATTTTGGATCGATATAAAATTTTTTTTTGATAATATAATTAAAATTAAATATAAAAAAATAAAATATGCTTTAAAATGTTTTACAGAATTTTTTATGCAATAAAAAATTGAGCACCATAAGACTAAACAATTACTAAACACTTCCCATGAGTTTACATTAAAAGTATTAAAATATTAATTGTAATAATTAAAAAAAATTCCTAAAATTAAACTGCAGATGCAGAATATGAATAAAATTATTATTTCATTAAAAAATCAATAAAAGTGTATTTAAATTTAAGTTAATTCACTATCACTATTTATATTTCCACCTCTTTTTTTTTCTTAAAATTAAATTAGCTTTTTAAATGTTAGCTAAAAAATAATAATAAAAGCCACCAAATCAAGTTAAAAAAAATTAATATTAAGATTAAGATGCTGCAAAAATAACTTTTTTTTTCATTTTTAATGCAAATAATTAATAGGATAACTAATAAATGAACCCAAAAAAAATTTAATCAAAATTGTCATACAAAAATTAAAATTTTTTTTTCAACAATCAAAAAATTATTAATAGCTTAATAATTCACAAGCGTTTTTAATTGTATGCATTTACATTCTTATTCATTCCATTACACGTGTACTTAAAAAAAAAAAAAAAATTAGCTTTTTGAATTAACAAGCAAATTTAATTTTGTGAATAATTATTTTTAATTGAACCATGCACATTTATCAATCAAAAACTATGCGCTTAAAAAATAGTAAATTGAAAAACACTTACTCTTTTTACCCCGTCCTTCGACAAGGCTCTCACTGAGATCATCCAAGCTCCTTCCAGCAGATTCAACCACCCCAAGAATATCGCTGCCCTTGAGGTCAACTTTGATGGAGTGTGTCTTGAGGAACCTTCCCACCCTGTCAAAAATCAGGGTATCTACATCCGTCGAGTCGATAGATCTGAACGAAAAATAACCATCAGACATGAACTTTAATAAATAAATCGTAAAATGTGACCCTCAAAAACATACCTGGGTGCACCTTCCTCTGCAGAAGAAGTCTTGACCACCGTAATACCTTCCGACAGGGTGATATCCTCTTTGTCCGAGAACATTTTATCAACAAAATTAAAGAACTTAACTTTGATGCAGTTAACGGCATCATTTTTGCTGCAATCCGAGTATATCGTTGCCATTAGGTCGTTGTCCCTCGATTTGTTGTCAGCGGGGAGTCCAAGGACCACGACCGCCATAATGGCCCACAATATTGGCACAAATATTCTTCTACCCATTGTTGAGGATTAAAAAAAAAATAATAATAAATATCCAAGATATTTATCCACTTGTGTTTGACTTTAACAAACAAACTTATAAATAAATAAATAAATAAATAACAAGCAAGAAGTGTCGAGTGGACAACAGCTCCTTGCTTAAGTAAATAAACAACTGAGCGCGGTATGTGACACAGGATAGTGGCGTCGACGTTGTTATGTTGCATCTAAAAGAGGTTTGGTTTGCTTTTATACCAATGCGGACGAGGGGATATTAAATTGTGGTGTGTTGTGTAGTGGTACGATACATACGGGAGTTCATGGGGACTCGCTGACTTACTCTCAAAGATTGCCCCCCACTCGGAGCTGCAGGAGTATCATCATCATCATTATCATCATCAGAAACAGCAACAGCAACAGTAAAAAAACAAGAACAAGAACAAGATACTGGTATCTTGGCTGCTGCTTCTTTTGTCTTCTGTCCTTCTCTTTCCTTAATATTGCTTTAGCCGCCCCTCCAGCTCCTGATTTGCCGGGGCTACAATGAGAGTGCAGAAGAGGGATATGGTAAAGAGGATCATCTAGCGACCCGGTCATCCCTACGTCTTTCTCCAGTTCACCTTCACCATTCAGAGAACGGATTAAAGGTGAACGAGATAGGAGAAAGAAGATCGTCTAGAGAGAAAAAGAGAGTCAGCTGATGGTGATTATCAAGGGAACAAAAGATTGTGAAAGGATTACGGTTAATGGCCCTTCAGTTTTGGTGGTTGTCCCGAGTTTTAATTGATAGAATAACAACATGAGAAAGATTTAAATGGATTTGGCTTTTATTATGCCTGTCCTACGGTCATCATGTCGTGGGACTTCTTTCACTTGGTGCTGACATGTAGCAGACCTACTTTGCGGGACTAGAGGTCAGAAGATGAGAATGTCAAGGAAATTTGTACAAATAGTTTGAAAAATTTTAATACAGCGAAGGGGGAAGAAAAATTTTTATAGTAGAAGCTATTAAAAAAATTGAATTAAATTTTTATTGCGAGTATATGTTAAGCAGCGCTTAAAGTCAATTTTATTGGATAATAGATTGAAATTATGATGAAAATTGTAATTCGTAACCTCAATATCACAGTAATTATTTAAAAAAAAAATTATTCAATTTATATTTTATACGTTGTTCTATTAGACCATGAAATAACAGTCCGTTCAACCCCGAGTTTTGCTGCATCATAATAATTACTATGTGTGCTCAAAACTTATTAACATGCTTTAGTATAGAAATCACTTAGGCTTATTATAATAATTTTAGTGCAGTATATTTTTTTAAAGCTTCGATTTTTTTGATTTTAATTTGACAGGATCAATAAAAAATTCTTTTGAATTTGACTTCTAATTATGAGTTATAGAGAAATTTTAAACTTTACTTTTTCTAAAATGAAGCTATCAACTTTTTTAAATTTAATTCTTCTAAAAAACTAATTATATGAAAAGCGGCAATAATTTTTGATAGTTTTTTTTTTTTTTAAGTACATTCATTGTTTTTTTCTTCTGAATTTTTCGAAAAAAATTACAAATTTTTAAAATGGCTACTAGTTTTAAGATCGAAATATTTTAATGAGAGAAAGTCATTAATTTCATGATTCAAATATTAATTTGTACCACCCCTAAATTTCGGTTACAATCACTAGAACAAATTTTATTTAATCTATCTTGTCAGAATCATAATAAATCTTTTTTTTTTTTTTTTTTTTTTTTTTTTTTAACTTAAGGCTATTATTTTTGAAAAAATATTCAAATTTAAAAACTTCTAGGATTTCGTACAAATTCGCTTGATTTGCCTAATGTTGATATCAAGCCATATTTATGGATCGTTTTATATCAATTCAATTATGATGTTATAGATACAAAAAAAAAGTATTCATGTAAACTTTTAGCTCTTTATCTCAATAAGTACTGAAGTTGTCAATTTTGGGAAGATATTTTCAAAATACTTTTAACTTTTAAAATAATTATTATATTTTTTTTTTATTAAGAGTTATTTTTTTATTTGTATTTTGATAAATTTTTTGGAAAAAATATTGAAAATCGAAAAATAAAATTGTTAGTATCTTTTATTGTTATTTTCAATCCGAACAAAAACAGTTTCATTGTAAACAACCGCGCCAAGTCCACTTTTATGAGACTTCGAAAAAAAATCAAAAATAAGTTTTTTAAAAAAAATTATGAAATCAAAAAAACTCCAAGTACTGTATATAACTTTATTAAAAGTATAAAAAAAAGTTAGTAGCAAGTTTAAAACTGAATGAAAATCTTTTTTAACGCACTTGGCATCCGTCATGGAGTACCCCAAATTTTTTCGTGAGCGATATTTAATTTCATGTGTACAAACATACAGAAAACATTAATGTCTTAAGTTCTAATGATTTGGGGTACTCAAATTTAAACTAAGTGTACTAAGCTGTGGACCTCTTCGATTGAAAAAAAAAAAAAAAAAATTATAAAATTTCACCTAAAAAAAATTTTTTTTTGAAATCCTACCGGATGGGATTCAAATAACTTTGAATTCAAAGAAAAAAATTTTTTTTTGTGACTACAATAGTTGATTTCTATGTCATAATAAATAATTTAAATTATATCTTGAGTGATTTATAATAAGCGTAAAACATACTTGAATTGTAATTTTGACTTGATTTATATATGCATATCAGAGCATATCAGAAATCATGGACATATCAATAAATTTAATTTCGGAGCAAACGTATTTTGTAAAATATTATCTTAAATAAATAATAAATAATATTCCAATAGATTAAAACAATGTATTTAATAAACGCATCACTCGTTGCATATTTGTTTACTAATTTATTTACATTGTGCAAAGTCATTCATGGATGTATTGGCTTTACTGAAACACTTTTTTCAGACTAAACATTTAAATGGAGATTTATGGGTCTTGAGTCTCGATTTGTGTTGAATCACTAGATTTCTTTGTCGGCTTACTTAACTTTCTAGCGGGTTTTGCAAAAACCATCTATTGGTATAGCACCCAAATCAATAAAGCGATACGAAATAATCTGACAAATGTCGCTTTACATTATCTAATATGATTAGAAGATTATATGATTACTGATTGTGATTTTATTACCATACAACAAAATCAAACAAAAAGTAAGTTAAATTAGTGCACTGTTGCAAGTGGATAGCAGAACAGTTATCTTAATGCCACAGGTCGTATAAAAATGAAAAACATTAATGATGTTTTAACGATGTGTAAGTTATATAAAGTACTATAGTATTAATCTCATATTTCTTTGATCACAACTAATAATTTTCTTCACTAGAAAAAAAGTTACCCGTTATATTATGCCTTAAATGTTAACACTATAAAAATGATTGAGTCTTTAATAATTTATTGTTTACACGATCTGTTTGATAGAAAAAAGTAATTACGATAATAACAAACCGGACATTTGGCTGACTGAGATAATCGAGTTTAAAAACCTTCAAATCACTTCAACATACCTGATAATGGACCGTTAATCTTCGTTATTAATTAACAAACTAGTACTATTATTTTAATTATTATATTTATAAAATACTTTCGTCATTGCTGGCAGTGTTGGATGTATCCCCGATTTCTGGGTTATGAAATCGATTTCACATACTGAAATCATCACCGATCGATAAATCCAGTTGTAAAGAAAGCGCACAATTTTCAGGTGACCGATTTTTCAGTGACCTCGGTGGAGAAACAATTGACTCCATTTTTGCATGATTTTCAGTTTCAATTTCAATCATTTACTAGAGAGCGGAAGGTACAGCTATTTTTTAACGTGTATGGGGAGAGAATCCGTTTAAGGAAAATGCAAGTTGTCTATACTGGAAAATAAAATAAAATTACAAGAACAAAATCATTTTGAAGGGAACCAGTTGTCTTGACTGAAGAATTTTTCTTATTGAAAATAATTTTTTTAGCTTTAAAAATTCTACATGGTTAAAAAAAATATTCTCCGAAATTAACAATAATTTCACTTTTCTTTAACAATTTCTATATTCTTGGTTCAAAAATAAATTTTTTCATTAAAAATACAAAAAAGAAATCTTTTACTTGAATCTATTCTGAAAAATATTATAGACATATTTTTCATGAAATAGAAAATCTTATAATTTTTACTTTCCGGGCATATTTATGTTCTTTAATAGCAATAATTTAGAGCAAAAAAAGGAAAGTAGCAAAATTCTAATTAAATGTTGAAATTTGAGTAAAGCAATATAATTTTATAATTAAAGAAGAATTCGAGGATTGTTTGTAATGTTGAAGCAAGTGAATAATATCTTAAATCAATGTTGGTTTGAAATTTAATCGTTGAGAGAAAAATTATGTGAAATGAATTAAATCTAGTTAAAAAAATTAGTAAAACGGTTGACTCTAAAGGCCATCCCGCTTATTCCATATATAAACTTTCAAATTTTTACTTCTAACGTTTTTGAGCTCTTCAAGCTCAAAAATATAATTTTCGAGTCATTTTGAGCTCTCCAAGCTCAAAAATCTGGTAGAAATTTGATAAAACACTATATTTTGAATTTTCAAACCGCAATAACTTTTAAAAGTTTCAATCAATGATTGTTGAAAAATTTTCAATTTTTTTAGCGGGAAGTTTAAAATAATACGGCTTATGACTGAATTGGTAAAATTTTTAATGAAAAATTTTTCCTATTTGTTTCATTTTCTTGATTTTGTTTATAAATTTCTTGAATTAATTTGAACTGAATATTCTGTAACAAAAGTGAAATTTGTAATAGAATATTTCTTGAATCAAGTGATTTTTTTTTTCCAGTCTACGATTTCTATTACGAAATTTTTTTTATCTAAATGGATTTTTTAAACAAATTTTTAAGCTAAAAAATCCTTATTTTTTCAAACCTATGCCATGCAAATTATAAAATTGAATCAGAGATATCGAGATCTAGAACATTAATCAAAAAAATCTTCTACAAAAAAGAAAAAAATTTTTTATATTCTCAACCATGGTTTGTAACTGGGTTATATTCTAGAAAAATATTCTATTTCACAAGTTTTTTTAAGGGGTTAAAAATTCTTTATTTCCAAGATTTTTATGTTTCGTTCAAATTTTTTTTATATTTTCATCTGTAATACCGAAACATTTCTCACTTTCCGGTTTAGCATATCTACGTGTATTCGATCATCGATGACAATAATCGTGATCTTGACAACAATAGCAGAGCCCTTTAAAAATAAACATCGTCTGAATTAAAAAAATGAGTGCTGAGTGAATCAATTGGGCCAGTTGGGCATTTATAACTAGGTCGGAACCATTTTGCTTCCGATATATTTCTTCTTCGTCATGATCATAACCATAATCTTGATGACTTCGTCTTACTCGTACTACTGGAGGTTCAGAATACCTTCACAACTAAAGTTAACATTCACATTTAGTATATCAGTGAGTGAATCCTCGCGACCGAGATCCCGAGACCTCCGACCGTGTGAGCTTGAGAAAATGTTCATGTCGCTTTGGGCAAATCTTCTCTACGTAGTATTATATTTACTTAGCTGCATTTCGTATACGCTACACTGCATTGTATGCCTCAAGAAATCCAACGCAATGCTCTAATGTAATGAGAGCCTTTGACTTGTAAACTGACACATCGCCTATTTTGCCTACTTATTATTTATTTTATTTAAGCTACTTTACGTACTACTTGCTGTCATATTCATTTAATTGGTCGCTGACAACTATTGATTGTATAGTACAAACAGTTTATCATAATTGAAAGCTTGCAAATATGAAAATTAATTAGCATAGTAATGGATAGAACGAGTCATCATTTGATGGTGATAATGATAATGTTCATTAATCATAACATTAGAGACGGTGTTAATCGTTGTAATTATTATTAATTATATATTGTCTGGATATAATGGTGTTGTTGATGATGATGATGTGAGCTAAAGTCTGAAGATTATGTTGAGATCATGTAGATTAGTGGATCTCAGCTGAATCACAGGAAAATAACGGTCTATTTTTACACTAATGTGATGTTAGTGGACTCCATTGTCTCATTTCAAATTTATTCTTGGCTTTGAGAATATTTTTATTGCTGTCTTTTGTTCTTTGCATAAACACGCGAATTTCGACTGAGTTGGATAACAGTGTAATACTTTTGAAGGGTTATATGCACTTACACTGAAAACGAAAGAACTTATTTCAATAGAAAAATCCTTGAACTTAGAAAATCATTATTAAGAGATCTATCGTCTTGATTTAAGGATGTAGTTTAGTTAGTCACTTTCGAAAATTCAAGTTTTTGGAACGAAGTTCTTTATCGCGCGTTGCGAAAGGGGGCTAAACGGAAAAAATTAAGACGAAAAGTTGTAACGACACTTTTTGCTATAGTAAGCTATTGTAAACTATTGTAAACTTCGTTCCATCCGGGTGTCCTTTGACACCTCTCAAGTTTTTTTTTTTTATTTTTTGAATGCATCTGTACCTAAGAATTCCCGGGGATGTGTTAACTATTTTGAGTGAATGCTCGAAGAAAAAATTTTCTTTGCTTATCTCAAAATAATCTTAAAAAAATTTTCAAAGACTATAGCTCACAATGACAGAGCTCTAGAATATTGTAATGAAGGTATCCGGAGGAGAGTCTCAATCTGAGCGTCGTACTGAGAGGATCATTCTATAGTATATGATAGTTAGTTTAGTGCTATCTCAGCAACTTATGAAAGTGAACTACATAAAGCTTATCAGTGTGATAGTGTGGATCAATGTTCTTTTTTTTTTTTTTTACTTAATTTCGTTTATATTTGCTTTTATTGAACTTTACTGTATTGATCACGCAGTGGATTTTTGAGGTTATCGCCTACAATGTCATCCCCGATAAATAAGAAAAGAAAAGCAGGACAGGAGCCCGCAGAAAATATGAAATTGGCTAAAGCCACAAAAAATCTATGTAGCAGAAGAGGTCAAACTCACTTCAATTGAAATTGAGAGAATTTTCAAGGAGTCAAAATAACAGTCAAATAAACAAAGAGACAACGGATGGTAATGCAGGTAGTGCTCCCAACCATGGATGGGAATACCTAAAAAAGACCCAATGCAATCAACCGAGAGATTAATACGCAGGGAGGTACCTCATCCCCTCATAATAAGCTCAAGATAATGGCCATAAATGTCAACTCTATCCAAACAAATAAAACACGACTTGAACTTACAGACAGAATTAACCACCACAAACCAGATGTAATACTCATTTCAGAAACAAAATTAAGAAAATAACACAAACTATCTCTAAAAAATTACACAATAATCCAGACTGATAAATCAGGCATTAAACAAGGTGGCCACACGGCAATCATCGTCAAAGACAAAATAAAATTCGAAACTGTCTCCCAACCATCATCAGTTAGAAATACTAAAACTGAATTCTCGATTATCAAACTTCAAAATCCAGTCAATATGGATTGTAAAACTTTCTTAGTCAGTATATATGCAACTCCGGATAACAAAAAAACCGTTCAAATTGAGCTAGAAGATCTTTGCTCCAAATTAAAACTGGACAATTCAAATACATTCTTTGTCATTGCAGGTGACCTCAATTCAAGAAGAAGAAACTGGTAGGGCTCAACCACTAATGAACGAGGCAAATACCTAATCAAATGGGAAAAGGAATCGGCCCTGAGGTATCAAGCAAAAATATTTGCCACTAATGGCCCCTTTCACACTTCAAATAATTCATATCTGGACTGCTGCATCACTAACCTAGCTATCACCGACCTTACTGACAACAAAATCAATACTGTCGACTATGACAGTGATCACCGGGCACTTGTTTTTACAATTCTGCTAAAATCAACTATCCAAGTCAACCAAGAAGCCAAAAAATTCCATTACAAAGTCACTAAGTGGACTCGCTTTGCTGAATGTCTTGAGAAAAAATACTTATTAACACCTCCGGATGATAGAAACCTATCGATCGAAGAAATTGACACAAACATCCAAAGAATATCTGAATCTATAACAGAGGCCATCAACACAACAATAACATTTTTCAAAAAACAAGTTAGTATACTAAAATACGTAAACTCCAGGATTGAAACTCTCCAGAAAAATAAATCAAATCTCATCACCAAGCTCTATAGGACCCAAAGACTATACTATTTCAGGATGAAAATTTTACAGGGAAAATGAACGAGACGGAGACAGCAGCTTGGATAAGTTTCAAAAATGTGTCTCAAAACTTTTTAGAAAATAAAAAAAGCGAAAACTAAAAGACGTTAGTAGAAGAATTGGTGATAAATTATAGAAATTTAGGTTGCTTAATGAACCTCAAACTACACTTCATGGATTCTCACATTGACCACTTTCCAGAAAATCTTGGAGAGTACACTGAAGAACAGGGAGAACGATTCCATCAAGACATAAATGAAATGGAGACTAGATATCAAGGAAATTGGAATATTAATGCGATGACAGATTTTTGCTGGACACTTAAAAGGGATACACAACATACTGACTGCTTCAAAACTATTGAACTAAGCCGATTTTTCATTTCAATACTGCCAAAATTGAATTCCTGTATCTTTGTATTAATTTTATCTAGTGTTGGTATTTTTTTTTTTAACGATCAACTCAATGATAAAATGCATTTCACGTTGCACAACTTTTTCTAACATATCATGCATTATGTCTACAGTGTAAATCAAAAAAATATGAAAATAGGCGCTCGTTTTAATTTTTTTGCAAATTTCATAATTATTAACTTTTAAATTCTATTTAAATTCTATTTATTAGTTTTTAAATTCGTTGGATTTTCACTAACCATCGTTTTAGTTTCTTCACTGGTAGATGTGCATATTCGACAAAAACATTTTACGTTTAATGACTTTACCATATTAAATAGAGTGTTGCCCTCTAAATTATCAAAACTGAGGGAAATAATAGATCCTTTAATGTTTTTATTTCCGATATTTCTTCCGTCAGTTTCTAAAATTTTTATATCTTTCATTATAGGCTTTAAGACTTGATCGATGCTAATAATATCACTTGTTCGAAATAAACTTACTAAATGAATATGATGAAGTTTCGAATTTGAATAAGAGGGAAATTTTCGCACGATAAAGTAAACTGCACCAATTTTAAAATTACTGGTTTTTCTTCTCATTGAATTCATCAAAATAAAGCTGTAACTGTAGTCTGTATAATGATTCTTGATGTAATTGTTATATATCGTATACGTATATAACAATATATCAATCGTTTGATATTTCATAAAATTATCTATAATTTTGGAAACCATTCCGAGGGTAAAAAATTGCGATAAAGCATTTCCGTCAAAAAAAAAAAAAATGGTAAATTTAAGCTAAAAAATGTAAAATCTTTCTAACAAAACTGAAAAAAATTTGTTTTTGTCTATTTACGTTTCAAGCAAGTGTAGTTATTTGAGTAGTTTTAATATTACTTATTTTCACTCATGATTGGTTTCTTTCACATTTTTCAACGTCAAATACGCTCAACCTACGATTCGAACGTTCAATACGTTGAATCTACGATTTAAATTTTGACTCGGGGCAGTACAATAATAAAATGATAATTTTTTATGTAGTGTGGAGTACTAAATTCCATCACTTACTTTTTAAGCTCGTTAAAAATTCAATTCTAACATTTTAAAAAAACAATTAGTATTATGATTTATTAAGTGCTACAAATAAAAATAAAGTTTAAGTTATAAATAAGAAAAGACAAAAAGTATCGAGGAACGCATCAGAGTATTTACCACAAATAAAACGAAAGTCTTCGCTTTTGCTTTCAATCTAACTAGACAGTTTGTATCTCTTTTCAACCAATGAAGCAGTAGCCTATTACCCTCTCCGAGTTCTCCTTTTATTTTTATTATCTTCTATTATGCCATTGCTCATTATCCAGCGCAACGGTTTGCAAATCTTCATCGTAGCAAGGATGCGGTCTGATCACAATCTAAAGATCTTGGACTGGTTATCTTTATCTTAATCTGAAATTTGTGGTCAATCATATTCATATATACAATATCATAGCAGCAGAAGTGGTACTAATTATTAAATGTGTTAAATTGACAAATTTTTTTTAATTTAATAAAAATAATGGTCGGAAATAGTTAGCCAAGCCCATGACTCGCCGTAAAGTCAACCAGACTTGAAATGCCAAGGTCTTTTACATTCAACGACAATTAGGACTTTCAGTACTACCGCTTAACAACCGGTGACTTAACATTTAACAGAGACTGTATTAACTATCAATTTGTATGATAATGTAAGCTTGTCCGCCATGTGCCGATAAAGATGTGTGTTTGAGGGAAAGTGCATTTTGCAGTTCTATGCCGGATATATCATACTTTGTGTCTTAAAGATCCAGGTCGAACATTCAAAGTAGTTATTTCTATTTTTTATTCTAAAGACTTCCGATTGCATATCATCAATTTATCTGGTGATGGATGACCCAATTTTTTGAATATAATTGTCATTAGAAATTTGACAATTATACACAGTTTGAGAGCTTGTTAATATACTTATTAGCAATTGGTGATTAGGTCCGAAATTAGCGATAAATAAAAAAATATGTTTATTTTAAATAAAAAAAAAAAAAAAAACAATGTTGTTGATTAATAAAGTACAAACAAATTGTTATTCTTGATGAGTGATGAGGATAAGAATATAAAATGTGCCGGTTAAACCAATTTTGTTCTAATTATTGAGATAGTATTTCAGAAAAAATAATTTTGATAAAAAAAAAAATATGCTATTTAATTAACAAATTCTCATGTTAATACTCATTCAAGTAGATTTCTTTTAAATGCATGAAAAAATTGGTAACGGTCAATACTGAAAGATTGTACTAATTTTAAAAAATTGTAGCAACTAATCTTTATCATCGAATTTCGACTTTCCTTAATATAGTTAATTTATTAAGTAATTTTGCTTGAAAATAAGTTACAATTTAGCTTGATATGTGCAAATATATTTTTTGATAAGGGGCCGTCTATTAATTACGTGAGGTGTTCTAATGGGGGAGGAAATCAAGCTAAATCTTATCAAATCTTTTTTAAAGGAGAGGGGGGTCTCAGCGAATATCACGTAATTTTTAACTTCCCGCCCAGAAAAATTGAAAATTTCCAACAATCGGGAATTTATCGGTTTTACCCCGTTTTACGAAAATCGAGTTTTCATCAGATCTCGACGTTTTAAGGTCACAGAAAGCTTCCTTGACTATTCCCGCGAGGGTGTCCCTGCGATTGTATGTATGTATGTAACCTCTTTTAACTTTTAAACAACTTGACCGGTCGTATTGAAATAGGTGCCAATCTAAAGAGTATCATTGCCATTAAATTTCATGAAAATTTGAATCGATTCTATCTGCTAAATTTTAAGAAATCTCAAAAATAAAATTTTCGAAAAATCGTTTTTTTTGGAATATCTTTTAAATGGCTTTACTGATCAATTCCAAAAAATTATCCGCTTTTGAACTTGAAAAACCACATTGATTGCTACCAGTCCCGTCAAAATCGGTTGATTCGTTCGAGAGTTATCGAAAACAAAAAATTTCGAAAAAAAATTTTTTTTTTATCTAACTTCGACATTTCTTTTGGGATCGTTATTAGTGAAATGAAATGATTAATATAGCCTAAAAAATCACATCGTTTGCCGCCAAGAACATAAAAATCGGATGATTGGTTCGTAAGTTATCGTTGTCGAAAAAATTTGGAAAAAGTGAATTTTTAATTTTCAATTTTTTACTTTTTTTATCATTTTAAAGCTTCATTCATTCTGTGCATATGTCAGTAATAGGAAGCATTATTATTTAAGGTATTGTTGATCTCAAATATCAAATATATAAGGTATAGCTTAATTATTTAAGTAAGTATGCCAAACCTTGGCCTTACGGTACTACACATAAAATGTTAACTTTTGTTTTTGTTTAAAATAAAAAATACCATGATTTGTTTACATTTTAGCAAACATCTTAAATAATTATTAACATCAAAATCTATGGATGATAATCTTTATTATAAATCACTAGTATCTTTTAACCAAGCCGTATTACTCGCAGGTACCTTATTATCTGTGACAAATATTTAAAGAAATTTGAATATTCAATCCATTTATCCTATTTATCACGAAACATTAATCACTTCTTACTCCGGTTACATATATGACATATAATAAATAAACGTCAACTGCATTTGATGTATATACATATAGTTAAAGGCCAGAATCAGGTTTTCTGGACACATGCGACGTTCGTAAGTATAACGGTCACTCGATCGAAATTCTGAAAGCAATAGTATATATACATTTATCTCTCATATACGTATACATAAAACGCCTCCATATATTCCCATAAAAATATTCCAAGAATTGCTGGAAAGTTAAAATTTTGAACTTCTCTCTTACTTTTCTTAAATTTAGTTTGGGAGTTTGAGGTCAATGACTTTGAAGGTTTTTATTAAAAAAATTTATTTTCTTATTTTGTTTTCAATTGTACAGTTCATTCAGAGTATTTTAATTCATAATTCACCAATAATTTATTTAAACAATTATCCTATTATATGTTTGATTAATGTTTGATTTGTACTATTCTATAAATTATACAAAAGAAATTGTGGCTAATAAATATTATTTTTTCATGTAAATTTGTGTAATTAATTACAACTTTAATTACACAATGAAATGTTGTAGTTGTTAACATGTTAACATTAACATATGAATAATGAAACATACAATTATTTACACATATGAAATCATATTTGATTAATAAATTAACAATAATGGCAACAGCTTACAAAAAAATGAATTATAAATATAAAAATAAATATTTCAAACCATATTAAGTATTAATCACTCATTCGATTAATCAATTTGAATCATAAATGCTAACCATGACAGTCAATTATTGATGTTAACATTAATTTCAATAATTATTGTTACGTATTAATGTTAATCATCAATGCTAACCATTAATGTAAATATTAAGTGTTAATGTTCAATGTCAATCATTAATATTAATTATTAACGATTAATCATTAATGATTCGTTAATCAAATTTTCAAAATATGGTTTTAATGATTTTAATTAATGATGATTTAATTAAATAATTTAATTTAGTGTTATTAAGTGATAATGTAGTGAGTTATTTGGCAAGCGTTGATAGCCAATGGCGACTTAGTGGTAGCCAGAGAACGGCTGGTTGGTTCCGGCGTAGTTATTACCGTGGCTGTCATCCCACCCTCCGGAAGACCAACCATTGGTTGCTGGGGGTGCCCATGCGCCGACGTTGCCTGAGTTCCACCCTGCGTTGTACGCGGTGGTGTCTACGCCCTTAGACCAGAGGGATCTGAGTCCGATGAATGCGGAGAAAGCCAGGGAGATCAATGAAGCGAAAATGGCTTTCTTGGCCAACAGAGCGATTCCGAAGTATGATAAGACAGCAAGGGCTCCCATCTTCAATTTAGCGATCGCCAGTAAGGGGAGGAGAGTCTTCAAGAGTTTTTTCTTTCCACGACCTGTATTTTTTTTTAATTAATTAGATATAGTTATTAATCAAACCATATTTCAGATAAAATTTGTTAAACTTTTTGGAAATTTGGAGATGCTATTTTATTAAATATTTAGTATGAATTTAAAAAAAATTTTTGTTAAATATAATTAAACAGTAATTGTTAAAATTACTAAAAGTTTGTAGAAATTGATTTCAAGAAAAAATTATGAACAAAATTTTATACGTTAAAATTTGACTCCATAGAAAAGTATCAAAAATGTTATAAAAAAAAATAATTTGTTCAAATTCTACATCATTATTTTTTTTTTCAAGATTTACCAAACTTCACACTGAAATTGTATCAATTTTAAATCAAAATTTCTAGTTCAAACTTTTGATACTTTCTAAAAATTTTGCCCTCAAAATTCACCAAACAAAATCCAAATTTTACAAAAAAATCTAATCAATTTTTCGTCAAAGGAAATTCTTGTCTAATAAAATCAATTACCTTCAACAACTTCATCAACAGCTTGTCTAACTTCTTGTGGGACAGAGTCAACCATTGCACGTGCAGTCTGTCCAATTTTCTCAGCAACAGGCGCAAAGTTTATCTACAGAACATAAAAAATCCAAATTAATTAAACTCATTTTTTATAACAAAAAAAAAAAAAAAAAATTAAATTGGAAACAATGGAGAAAATAATTACCCTGAGGCTGCGTCCAGTCAAAAAGTCGCTAGCTTCATCACTGACAAAGTTCTCCAAGGCACTTTGACGTCCCTCAACATCGTTGGCAGCATCTATTTCTTGGTCGTAAATCACATCTTTAGCAGTCCTCGAGTTCCTGTCGGCGGCCTTAACCAAGCTAACACCACTGAATAATTCAATGTTGTCTTTGGTGAAGAATTCCTTAGCCTTTCTGTAGAGGCTCTTTTGCACGCAGGATATGCTGTCTTGTTCGAAGCACTGGTTAATATCCTGGCCGCTAATTAGCACAACGGCCATCGAGAAGCACACGATTTTCAAATACGCGTTCATTTTCACGTTTTTGTTTAAAATAAAAAAAAATAAAAACTAAACTCCAAAAAATCTAAATTAATAATAAATATAAATGACGGTACTGTCGTTAAACGGAGCTTAACACTCAATACTGTCCCTCACGTGTTTTAAATTTGGTATGGTCCATCCTTCCAGAATCTTTAGCTTATATTTGGCGTTGTCCCCTCCTCACCGGCACAGGGCCTAAGAAGGAGCCCAGAAATCCCCACCGGTTTGTGTCGCCGTTGTCAGCCGATTTTAAACTTCTATTATTATTATTAATATTAGTGTTATGCTGGTTTGGTGGTGGGCAATGCGTATATCGTACGTCGGTTTGTGTCCCGTGCTCGTAATCGTTCCTTTACCTCTACTATACTTGCACACCAATACGTTTTATTATCATTTCCCGTGTAAGACCAAAAGTATTCACCAATGAGGTGAACCACAGAAAGATGGTGGGACTGAACCAACCGATGACACAGGCAAACGACAAATAGAAAACCGCACCTTCACAAATCTTTTTTTATTTTATTTTTATTATTCTTTCTTGTCTTTGTCATGTGTACACAATGTTAGATTCATCTCTCTGGTGTAAGTGCTTTCAGAGTACATACTTACAGAGACCTATTTCTATTACATGTTTTTTAGTTTCTTTTTCTTTTTTTTTTTTATTAGAAAATTGTTAACTTAGAAAATAATAAGGAGTTTTTTTAGAAAAATTTAGAGATTAAAAAATCATGAGTTTACCAATTAATTTATTTAAAAATTAATATTTTAACTTGATGTAATCAGTTAAATTAAAAAAAAAATCAATGTTACCTGGGTGATGATCACACATGTGATCATATATAGGCTTAGAGGGTCACAATGTTCATTTAAGATTCTACACATGATGATACAAAATCATACATGATCATAGATAGAATTATAAGGTCGCAATGTTTCTGTAAGATCACACACAAATGATCATATGAGGTCAAATACGATCACACATAATCATATGTGGTCGCATTAATCACACACGTGACCAGGTGGGATCACATGTAATTTTATATGATCACACTAATCACACGCGAGATCATATATCGTCACGGTAGTCACACAGAAAAAAAAATTACTTGAATCAAGTAAATAATTTTGAAGAATTTCATCTTCTTGGTTTGAGTTAAAAAATTCTTAAACTCAGGAATTTCACTTGGTTTAAGTACATTTTACTTGATTTAAGAATTTTTTGTCTTGATTCAAGACAATGAGCTTCTTCAAAATTATTTTCTTGGTTCAAGAATTTCCTCTTGATTTAAGTTAATTTTTTTTTTTTCAGTGCATGCATGGACACAAATGATCACAGGATTGGTCATAAATGGTCCTATTCGATCACAATTATTTTATATGATCACACCATAAACTATATGGTCACATATTCAGATAATACTAAAATTTATATATGTCAACATGTGACTATAAATGACCAATTATGATTTTAATGAAATCGTTCTAAAAATATGTTAAATAATAAAAGTGTTTGTATGATCATTCATGGAAGAAATTACTCTCCAATTTAAGTCTAATATAAATGAAAATGAAAAGTAAGCATCTTACGTAATACAACAGTCCCTAAAAAAAAATTTACAACTTTAATATAACTGAATAACGTCAAAGTAACTCCAATTATTTAGAAAAACAAAGTCATCGTTACACTTAAACTACTTTTTTATTAACTAAGATCACATCTTGTTTTTACTTGAAAGAAAACTTGAAATCATGTAAGTACACTTGACTTTACTTTTCAAATAAAAAAAAAAAAAAAGCTTATGATATATGAAGTATGATTTCTACTCTTTTATAGATTTAACTTTATTGCAAAAAAAAAAAATTTTACGAGCATAAATTTAATATGTAATCATAAAAAATACTTTAGCCGACAACTTTTTTATTGTTATTATTTCCGACAAACTTTAAAGGTGAAACACGTGTTAATTGACATACAAAACGTGATTTGCACTACAATTAGAGCGTAAAAGTGTCAAAAATCTAGACGAAAATAAATTTCAAAAATTCCACCTAGTTTTTTTTTTACCAAGTAAATTGTGAAAGTAAAATAGTGTATTACAAATAATAATTTAACATTTTTTTCTAACGGGACTAAATTTCAACTGATTGAATTTTTTTTTAAATCAAAGATCAATTGTTTCTGTTAAATTTTTTCAATAAAACCAATAACTCGACAGATTAAAAAGAAAAGTTAAAAGCTATATTACATCCGATAACTTTTACAGTTACCAGTATAGATATCTCAAATTGATATTAAGGACATAAAAAGAAAATTGACGTCAACAACAATCTTTCTTATCCAGAAAACTCATCTTGATTGGAAACTCCACTAACCCGTTCATGCTATTATATCTTCCTAAACTATTTTTAGCCATACCATTTTTAGTTACTTCTCTTTTTTTTTTTTCTCTTTATTATAATTACAATAGGAGTCTTTAACTTCGGAAGCTCATTGTCAGTCGGCGTTGCGAGTAAACGAAAAAAATGTACGAATATAACGTATGATCCTATATAATGAATAAAAGTACAAACGTGCGTCATAAAGAGTGAAAGTCACTAATGGAGTAATTATTCCAAGCACGAGTGTTACATGTCACTTGGACATGCTTACAACGAAAATAAAAATTACTCGACCGCACTACCAAAAAGTAACTCGAATCATTACCATTCATTACATTATAATTTACTTTCTATATCACTTATTACACGTCATTGTAATTATTATTATGGCTCTAGGTCAAAGTTACTCTGTGAATATAATTGAAGAGTATTAACTTCAAGCATAATATAGACATCGATTAAAATAAATTTATTATTATAATTATTATTAGTTAATTAAAATTTTGTAAAGTGTAATGTGTAACATATACGCATGTTAAATTTGTTTGTGTAGGGAATGTCAGCAAAGACGTCATCGGGTGTCTAGTATTTAAATCAATGAAAGTGATAATATAATATCGTCTTATCTCAATAAGAAATTTCATTTTCTTCCAATTTCTCTTGCAAGATCCGTCAACAATTAGCATAAATGGAAAAATGAAAATAAATCGATATTTATCGCGTTGTTAAAATAAATTATCGAAATTGCACGTGTATAATGTACGTAGACATTGTAATATAATGTAACCCGCCCTTTCTCAATACAAGCAAATGTAAAGTCGTGAGAGACTAAAAGGCGGCGAACCGCATAAACGAAATGAAATCGAGAAGAGAGTTGGTGCGCAACTCTGATATTGCCAGGCGAGTCTTTCATGTTCTTTCATGGGTCAGAGTAGAAAGTGATGCTGGACAAAGTAGTCCAACGAAGGTCAGAGATCCAGGATACGCTTTTATTTTAGCATGCTTTTTTTGACTACTGACACTTTTTATTTTAATTCATTCATTCATTCATTTATTTGCCTACAATAAAAATATAATACCACATAAGTAACTTTTTACGATCACTAAATTTCCAATCTTGTTTTTTTTAATCATCAAACAAAAAAAAAATATCAGTAATAATTTTCAGACTTTTAAGTTTAAGATTTGTCTCAAAAAAAGGTCAATATCCCTTCGAAGAAAACTATAATAAAATAAATTAAAATAAAATCTCGGAAAACTAATGTCAAGCTTTGAAAATCTAACATTCTGCTAGACTATTTATGTTAACCTGAACAAACAAAAGTATACGGTAGACACATATTAATGTGAACGTGGGTTCACACTACCTATGGATAATTTAAAATTTAAATTTATCTCTTCGGTATCTAATATATTTGAGAAACGTTATATTATGATCTAGGAATGGATGCTAACGGTATTTATTTTGAAAGCAACTGTTACTGTCAAGTGTATGTGTACTTTGTGCAATAAACTGCTAATTTGATTGTTTGATTTTTTTCAGTGCGCCGGCAAGACGTAAGATAGGTCTTTAATTATGAAAAAAACTTTGGAAGAAATTAAATCGAATTTTCAGTCCAGTAAGTGCTCAGTTGGACTAGATTTTGTTTGATACGTCAACCGCTTACGGTTTACTTTTAAATTTTGCATTAAAAGGTAAAAAATTTCAAACATCAATTTTTTACAAACAAACAAATAAAAATTAATTGTTGTTGCACGTATAATAACAATAATAAATTTTTATTCATTATGAGACTTATTATTGCCTGAAATTACAATGATAATGTGATGATTAATAAGTATTCTTTTTTTTTTAAGTACAGAGAAATTTTCAAAACTTTTAAGTGCTAAATAACATTGAACCAAAATTCAAAAATGGTACTTTCTATTTTTCATCACTTGCCAAAAATTATATTGATAATTCAAAAATTGGTTTTTGTTCGAATATTATAGGTATAGTACACATAATAATTATGTAATTTTTTAATATTAATTTTTTTTTGTCAGATATCTCGAATGAAAACGAAGTCAGTGAAAGAGTTTCATGAATTATCAACAATGATTATCACAATAAATCGTTAATTACTCGAAAAATTTTATTTCAGTTTCTTAAAATCTTATTCAGCTCTCAGAAATTTTTTTTCAAAAAAATTTGACCAAAATTAAAGAAAATTGTATTTACAGATGTAGCTTACATTTCTGTACAGTAATACGCACATAAATTGCGTCAAAAATTTTTTTTCTTTCAAACATTTAACACTTTTATGAGTAAATTTAACACAAAATTTTTTTGGAGCAATATTTTTGATTGTGCAACCTTTTTAAATTAAATTTTACGTTAAATTAATTAACAAATTCTATTGGCAACAAATACCAACTTTAAGTGGTCACTTAGATTATATTTAATGTTAACTGTTAAAATTTAAATGTTCAACAATTGACGGAATTGCTTTTTTCATCTTTAAAATTTTGAATTCGTGCAAACTAGACCAGTTTTCAAATAACGACAATTTCAAATATTATTATTTTTTCCATCACTTGTCAGAAATTTTATTGATTACTTGGAAATCGGTTTTTATATGAATATTACCGGTGAAACTATGTAATTTTTCGACTTTTTTTTTTTTTTCAAAAATGTCTATTAAAAACGAATTAATTGAGTGAATTTCATGAATTTTAACATTAATTATAAGAATAAATTATTATTTACTTGAAAAAATTTATTTTAGCTTTTTGAAATTTTATTCAGCTTTCAGAAATTGATTTTTAAAAAATTATGACCAAAATTTAAAAAAATTGTGTGTACAGATATAGCTTTAATTTTTCTACAGTACATATTGCAGATTTTTAATTTACTTTTTCGATAAATTAATTTATTGACAAAAAACACCAATTTTAAATGGTCTTTTGGATTACCTACTTAATTTTAACTTTTAAAATTTAAATGTTCGGGAAAAAAAAAAAAAAAACGATTGAAAGTCGACCATATTAAATTTTTTCATCTTCAAAATTGTTTTTAATTTATCTATTATGTATTTTGTCTAAAGATACAATGATTCAAAATTTATAAAAGTTTGCTTGGATAACTACTTACGATACGTTATAAAAAAATTTGATTTTTACTAGAAGAGTAGTTATTTAGTTGTAATGAAATGAAGATAAAAATTCAACAGATTAGTATATATCAGGAAAAAACAAAAACTATAAAGAAGCTACAAAAAAAATCGAGCAAATTTAGTATCGAAAAAATTGAATCAGAATGGTATAATGCAAAATGAGAATGAAAGTATAAAATTAAAAAGAATTTGTATCGTAATTCATTGACAATGATTACTAAATAAACTAAAAAGAAAAAAAATATCATTAATAACAGCTGAACAGGTAGTTAATGCGTTCAGGTATAATTCTCGTCTGCTGCAAATTCAGCTTTATTCTCCTCGTTTTATGATATTCGAAACGTAAAAAAGGAAACGCATGGAATCTGTGTCAGTAGGTCTCGATCTCTGTCAGCTGAATCCTGATGCCACTAACGCTTGAGTGGGGGAGGGGAATAGAACAAGTTAAAGGAGAAGGAAAAAAAGAAACAAGAGGAAGAAGTGAAGATATGCCAACCGACAAAAAAGAGCAAACATGTTTTAAACCTCTCTCTTTGTACTTATACTCATATTAATGCTTGATAATGTTACAGTCTTATACTCGAAAATCTCAAAGTCGCACATTCTTTGATTGATTCCGCTGACTAGCAGAGAAATTTCATTGCCTCGAGGGATATTTCATCATCTTCATTTGTGCTTTTTTTTCTTCTTAATGTTAAGTATATATCTAATTAGTCGAAATGGCGACAACTTGATGTGAATTGTCACCACTGTTATAAAGAATGTGACCTATTAATTGAAAATTTTTTTTTAATTTCAACAGAATTCTAATTTTTATTTTTTTATTGTAAAATTTGAAAAAATTATAAGGAAACATTTTTGATACGTAAAAATTTTTCTCTAAAAATTTTTCAGTATAAGAAATGATTAAAAAAACTTTTGAGTCAAAAAATCATTTTTTATCTATAGTGAATCTTGTTTATTTTCAAACATTTTATTTTTCTTTCTAAATAATTATTCATTTTTCTTTTTATTTAATATCGAGCGAGGGCGCGCAGTAATCTATCGGATTCGGCCCTAGCTTACCAAAGCAATGGACCGGGTTCGAATCCGGCGTACACCAATGAATATTTTCAATATTTAATTATTCTGCTCAGCCAAAAAAATAAAACGAGTTCCAATCTCAAAAGTTTACCCCCTATCGTAGTGGCTCAGAACCTTAGTAGTTTATGCGATTTTAAAGAATTAAAAAAAAAAAAAATATATCATATATATATAAATATATATATATATATATATATATATATATATATATATATATATATATATATATATATATATATATATATATCAAGCGATTATTTTGTGAATAAAGTTAGTTTGAATATTTTTATTTTCTATACAGTAAAAAATTTTGCGTCATTGCGTCAAAAAATTTTGTGTTAAAAATTTTTATGTTAAATATCTAACACTTTTTTATGTTAACTTAACAAAATAAATGTTAAATTTACACATAAAAGTGTTAAATATTAAAATAAAAATTTTTAACACAAAATTTTTTGACGCAATGACGCAAAATTTTTTACTGTGTAAATCTTCTCAATCTTAAATTTTTTATGTAAAAAAAATTAGTAATTTTTTCTAATAATTTTTATCCAAAAATACTCGGGTATTACAAACACTTAATTTTGTTCAAATCTGTAAAAATCAGTGAATAAGTAAATAATCAAACAAGTTAATCTTAACATAATATCCCCGATTTCTCACTGTCTGTTTAATAAATCCGTCTAATAACGGACTGATATTTGAATATTTTATCACTATCTCTAAAATTACCATCAAATAAAAATACTTATTCCCTGTACCGATAATCCCAGACAGGAATCCATTTAAATCTCGCCGGGAATCCGGAGGAATTTAAATGTAGAGTTTCAGGTAATATAACAGTAAAGCCGTAGAGTATCGAATAAATATCGTTTGACTAAAAAAACAAATTTTTATAACTCAAAAATTTAATAGTTTTTGAGACACAATTGTTTCTAGTAAAAGAAATAATTCGAAATTGTTATGACTACAAATTATGACTTTAGTAATTTGTACGCTGAAAAAATTGAAACAAATTCAAGAAATTATTCTGCACATAATAAAGAAAGTTTTACATTTTATTCAAAAATTTTACCTCTACAAAAATTTGTGACCAAATCTCCAAAAATCTAAAATAAATTCTGAAAAAAAAAAAATTAAATATAAAATTAAACAGAATGTCAAGGTCGTTGGGTTGATTTCCTGGAAATGAGTGTACCACTTAATGCATTTAAAACTCAGTAAGTGAAGAAATGGTAAACACATATGTATGTATATAAAACGCAACAAGCAACAGGTCGGCGACCCACTTTCTTCGAGCGCGGTGCCTCTTATATATATATATATGTATATTGCCATCTCCTCCTCTTACCTTTTTATTTAATAAATAAATTATATTTTTTTACTCACTCTCGGCTCAATCAACCTTTCACAAATAAAGCTACGAGTCAAGTTTGAGGCTACACTACACAATTATAAATACTGTTGTTTTATTGCAGATTTATCATCAGTACAATCTTAAATAAATAAATAAATAAATAATTGGACATTTTTGGTAAATTCTAAATTATAAAAATTGTTATTTGTTAATGCTAGAGAGACTTTTTATTGTTGTAAATCTGAAGCCACCCGCGATAGGGTGACAAATTAATGTCTTCAATTTGTCTTTTACGACGGTGAGGTTCTACTGGAGCGGGGGCGGCATAAACGATGTGATTTTCACTGGGCTGACTGCTGGCGGAAAACTTCTTTGCTGCTAAGACGATTGAGAGCATTAGTGCTAGTGAAGATGCCATTAGTGCTTTCATTGTCAGGAATCCCAAGGTTCCGAATCCAATTATTCCAAGCATTTTTCCTGAATTTAATATTGATTAAAAATCTATTTATTAATTACAATAAATCAATAATTTATTAATATTATAATTAATTAGTAATTAATAAATTAGGAAAAAATTAGTTCGGGTTTTTTTATTTCTTCAAATTTAAGATTAAACTTATGAGCAGTCATTTGAATGTCTATAAAAGTTTTGGCCCTATCAATAATAAATCAGGTTCATAATATTCATTAATTATCTGAATTTTTACTGTAAATTGAAAATCTCAGTGTAATAATGGATTAAACTATCTAGTGACTATTCTAAAACTATTTTATTGTAAGTAAAGCTATTAGATGTAAGTATTTTCTACTCGAACAATTAATGTATAAAAGAAAATAAAGATTAGCTATAATAAAATACTATATTAATATTATAAAATTAAATTTATAATATCATAAAATAAAATGACTAGTCAATTGTACTTAATAGCACAAAATACTAATATATTATTAAAAAGAACTCTAATAATTAAGTTGATTGATTTTGTAAAAAAATTGGTAGATCTAACCGTCAATAAAATAAATTTAAACAACCAATAAAGTAAAAAATCCAATTATTGACACAGGCTTAGTTATTGACAGTTGCAATTTTATTTTCATTAAATAAAACAAATCGACTTCAATAAATTAATAAATATAATTGTTGAATTATCAATTTTAAGATAATTGGTTTTTTTAAAACATTTTATTTTTTTAATTAGAATGAAATTGCAAGTGTAAATCAACTAGGCAAGTGTCAATGATTGGGTCTTTTATCTTAGTATCTTTAATTGTTAATTTAATCAATTTTTACTATAAATTGTAAATCTAACTATCAATTAAATAAATTTTTATTTTAGTTTATGGTTAATTATTATTGCCTATATCTTTAATGTAAAATAATCGTTGATTCAGTAGGTAAAATTATAAATTCTACAAACCTTCGTTGTTTAACCACTCACAATAAATTAAAAAAAAATTTTGTTTTATTCTTTAAAATTTTTTAATGAAAATATTACGTACCCATTAGTAATGCTAATATGAAAATATTGTTGTTGCCTTTTTTACCACCCCCTAATCCATAATCATTTCTTCTACGACCTGCAAAAAATAAGATATCACTCTTTTATTCGATAAAAGAAATAGAGCATTTTATAAAATAGTTTAAGAAATATATTTAGAGCTTTAATGCCCATATCCTCTTTTATAGAAAATTTAATTTTCGACAAAGAACTTTATATCAAATTTTCCATCACTTTACTCGTTCGACCGTAAAATGCGAAAAATAGGAATTATTTAGTAGAAATTTGATTTTGGTGATATGTAATTACCAAAATATATGAGTTGAAGCCAATTATCTGCAAGTATTTTCAAAGAGTTTCTTATTGTCTACTAATTATGCTTTGTTCCATTACAGTAGCATTTAATGCCGATAAGTTATAGAATTTTCTATGTATTTTTGATGAAAAAACTTTGAAATAAAAAAAAAAGTAATTGAAATTTTCAGGGATTTTTTTAATTATATAAAACAATATTATGCTAAAAAAGCATCATATATGATCTAATATGCTTATATAGTCCGACATAGCCAATTTTCATATTAAGCCATACATGATACCACATCAGGGTATATCAAAAATTCTATATGGACACATCATATTTTTTGAGGGGACGATAATTGGACTTATTTGGCTAGATAAGAAAATTTTTTTACGAGAAATAAATAAGAACAAAAGAAACATCTTCATACATACTAGAGTGTGCCAAAATGTAACTTCCGTTAAGAACCTTTTAAAATTGGAATTTTGAGTTCTGCTTTTAAGAGGGAATGTGATTAGGCATTTTCGGAGATATTTTGAGGTGAGACGATAAATTTGATTGTCATAGAATTTTTTAACAGGAGCTTAGTTTGGGCATTTCCGCTGAAAATTTAAAATTTGGCTTTTAAAAAGTGCCAAATTGAATCTCCTAATAAAAATTCTGTGAAAATCAAATAAATCCTCTTACCCCGAAATATTTCAGGAAATGCCTAAACACAGCTGCTGTTAAAAGCGGAATTCTAAATTCCAATTTTACAAGGTTCTTCACGGAAATTACATTTTGGCACACCCTAATACATACCAAAGATAGTTCTAAAAAATATCAAAATTTTATAACATTCATATTTCACCGACAAACATAATAATTACTCTTACATATAACCAGACAAAAATTCAATTTTCAAAAATTGGCCCAAAAGCAATATTCCTAAATATTTGAAAACTCACAACTTTGTTATCAAAACTCAAAAATATCAATGCCCTAAGCTTTTTTAGAACTTAATTAAAAATTACAGTGACTTCAAGCTAGCAATAGCAAAATCCATTTTTGACGGATCTATTTTTGATAGATCGTTATCGATTGCTCGGAATCTAGACAAGCAACAAAATTCTGAATACTGCAACAAATTTAGCACCACAAATAAATTTTGTTACTTGAATAATGAGTCAATGCATGGTGGATGAGTCCATGCTAGCTTGATAGACGTAAAAATTACCTTGTTCATCACTAGTCAAGCTCTCCAAATCAAAGGGCATTAAACTGCTTAACTTAATCCTCAATTCTTTACCCTCAAAAAGTCCCAAGACCGTACTTTTAAGGGTCCTTCCTCTTCTATCCAACGAATGCACATCATCAACGCTGTTATCAACAATGCTGATACCATCGGTGATTTGAAAGCGCTTCGTAGAGGCAGCACGTTCCAACAACTCCTGGATAACTCTTTTCACAATTCTCACTCCGTGGCAAGAAAGTGATACATTTCTTGGGTCCTCTTTGGCGCACAACATCGGCAGGCCCTTCCAAGGGTCCCGATAGTCCCTCAAACAGTCCCCATATGTCGCTACCAACAACAATATCAACCCACAGTAAATGAACTTCATTTTAATTTAAAAAAAAACTTGAACTACTTGAACAAAAAAATTAAATTTGGCACTTATTATAATTAATATCGGGACCACCTTAGATTCGTATCTTACCAGCAACCCAAAGATGACTAACTCTATTGTAAAGCATCATTGGATTTATATAGATTGCTCCTCGGCAAGTACTTATTTTTTATTGAAGATTTTAGTACTACAAGACTGACGTTAAACAATTACCGTAAACAAAAACAAATTCTTTCTGGATCTCTGCACACCAGATTCACAGTTTTTCGTATTTACCTTTTTTAAAAGTAAGATAAAAGTTAAATTAAACTTCCGTTTCGCTTGTCCAATTTTCTTCTCCTTCTTTTACTCTTGAATTGCTCCTTGTAATTTTTATGTTTACTCTTAAGTTCGTTCATATATTTAGACTACTTTTAGATATATAAATAAATGAATAACAAAACCGGGTGTTTTAGAGCGTTACGAAAGGTGTATTTAGCATGAGCGTTAAATTTATAATTTATAATAAATAATAAGTAATAAATGTAAAATATTATTAATTTAATGTTTCCAGGAATCCAAAGCACCATCAGTCGCTAGGTTTTTATGGAACTGAATTGTTATATTTAATAGCTAAATAATTTCAGTCGATATCATGCCAAGAATTTAACGGCTGGTTTTTATTTAAACACTCATGAGTTTAGTGTAACACATTTTATTTATTTAGATTTTATTTGTGTTTCAATTTTTTTTTTGTATATTATTGTGCTAAGGCTCAGCTGAGAGTAATGGTAATGAGTAAAACTGAAAATTGGTGGGAAGAAAATACGAGCGAGGAGATAAGAGTGAACAAGCTGAGATAAAGAGAGAAAAAGATCGATTAATGAATCTAGTTCATCTCCGCATGCCTTTCTCTTTTGTTCCACTTCTCTATACGTCACTAACATACATATACACACATATACATATATGTGGATATACTACGCTTAACTTAACCAAGTGTACTGTTGCTTGTGATTGTTTTATTATTATTATTATTATAATTATTATTGATATTGTTGTTATTTTCATTTATACTGGAAGGTAATCGTCATTGTGATTCTGATTATGGCTGAGAAGATGGGAACAAGTTTGTATAATATATATACGTCCGTTAATATATATAAGTAAAACGCACCCAGATGCCGTGAGAGTATAACTAGAGCTGCAATTCGAAACCACTGGCTCAATTGTTTATAACTTACCGGCGGCTTTGCACGCGTCGATATGTTTTTATGTTGCTAAGATTTTTATTTTTTTCGGTAGCAATTTGTAGTCTGTACATTGTACATTTGTAAAAGAATCTGTTAACATTTAATGAGCTTTTCTAATTGCTGATAAATTTTTTTCTTACATCAGATAATTTAATAAATATCTATTAGCAGTTCTTATAATTTTAATTTTTTTTTCTTATTTGTTTGTTTTAAAGTCGCATAAACTATTAATGTCATGAGCGACTACGAGAGAGGGTAAACTTTTGAGATTGGAACTCGTTTTATTTTTTGGACTGAGCAAAATAATACACTTAAATATTGAAAATATTCATTGGTATACGCCGGACTCGAACCCGGCCCAATGCTTTAGTAAGCAAGGCTCGGATCCGATAGGCTACTGCGCGCCTAGCAGTTCTTAAAATTTTTAATTTATAAGATTTATTAACTGTTATTAAATCACTTATTCAAAAAAATTTATTAGCTATTGATAAATATTTATTTAAATGAATAAATATTTGTTAACTGTTAATAAATATTTGTTTAGATTCTTAAATAAAAAGTGAGTATCAAAATTCTAATTCGATACTTTTTACAATATAGGTTTTTACAATATAGGATAAGCACTCAAATTGAAACCTTCTTTCATTTACTAACATCATTTTTTACTTTTTAATTAAAAATTTGTAACTTAGAAATAAATCAACTCCACCCATAACTTCAGTTGATACTAAAATTTTATTAGATTTATAGTTTTTTAATAAAAAAAAAAAAAAAAAAAAAAAAAAAAATAGTAAAAGAATAGTTATAAAAATCACATTGGTTTTTTTTATAGCGAAAATAATTATATTGTATCGAATTTTGATTGTAAAGCGTTATATGGCATAATTTGACTATGAAAAATCCTTGAATAGGCTCGTCAAAAAAAGACAAACTAAAAAAAATAAAACATTCACAGTAAAAAATTTTGCGTCATTGCGTCAAATTTTAAGTGTAATAATTGTAAATAAATGTTTGATAACTATCAATAAATGAACTTTTCTTTAAAAAAAAAGTATTTTATAAAAGTAAAAAAAAAAAAAAATTTTTTTATATTAAATAAATGGATAAATTTTTTTCCAAATAAATTATTCTATTTACAATAAATAAAATCTCCTGTTTAAAATTGTACTTTACTGTCAGGATTCAAAATTTCTAAATGTTAACCACAAAACAATGTATTGAGCACTATAGAGTAATTATTTTTAGTATCTAAAACTAATGAACAGAAGATTATCGCTTTATTAAATTGATTCTTGATTCCAAATAAAAAATTATAAGGTCTAATTTAATTATTTAAATAACTAAGCTAAGCTTAGAAACCTTTTAATAAACCTCGCTAAACCTACAGATATTTTTTTTAATTCCAAATACATCATAAACATACTTTATTAACTGGTTGTAATATCTGTAAGCTTAACGATCACACAAAGGTTCATAAAACTTTATTTTCAAGCCCGTTAAGTTCAGTAATTATATTAAATTTATTATATTAATAATAAGGGCCTAAAATATGGTTTTATGACAAAAAATATTATTGTAATAGAATCGAAATTTTTTCAAAATTTAAAAACTTCAAAAACGGTACTTGGAACAAAATTTGGCTATGAGTCAAAATTTATAAAGTTAACTTTGAGTTTAAATTTAGTGAAAAATCTTAAGAGACCTTTTTTGTAGAGCTTTCAATTTCCTAAAAGAACATGCCCTGGTCTTATCAGTATGACAATCCGTAGATAAGTTCTAAAACTCCAAAATAAGAAAATATAATTTTCGTCTTAATTAAATGAAAAATTAAAATTTTGTTGTTTTCAAAAATATTTTCGATACATTGAAGAAAAAAAAAGTAGTTAATTTTTTTTTTGAAACAGTCTAATGAATAGACATATGTATGATACGTATAATAAGTAATGAAATAATAATAAAATGATAAATAAAAATGCGGTTAAGAGGATATTGCTTGTCGGTGGGCACTATCAGATGCTTATGAATCATCAAGAGTAATCCCGTTATACCGCGCCCGAATTGAATGTGGTGCCAAGTGATTGAAACTCGCTGTCCGCTGCAAGCTGTATATAGTATCTCAGAGATACTCTTGACCTCGTCTTCCGAGAGTGATCAAGGATAAAAGAGTGCTCACCGAAGGTATTCAAATAAATAGCTTAAAAAATTAACCAAGCAATAATGATAATAATAATGATGATGATCGTGGTAAGGAAAGAAAAAATAATGTATGCTGTGTGCTGGAGCACAAGGTGCGTAAAAATTCATTCAAATGAGTCGGCCTCGATTCATCCCGCTTTCTCCAGATACGCTACAACCTTTTCGGATATATTGTATTTTTATTAATTATTATTATATATTTATGAGAGACAATATCTTCTTTTTCGCCATTTTGTTTTGACTTTCGATTTCTTAGGACTCATTGTTTTAGCTAGTTGTTATTGTTTACCTGTTTTTTTAGTTATTCTCTTGCTAAATTAAAAATTTTTCAACCCAAACTTTGTTAAAATTAAAAAAAAAAAATATCACTTTTTTATAAATTTTACGATTTTTTTTTATTATTACCTGTACTTTTCAGAAAAAAAATTTTCATTGGTTTAGTTGTATTCATATTTTTAATTTTTTTTTTGAGAAAATCGATAATTTTTCAAATTTCTTATTTTTTTTACTTTTTCTTCAAACATTTCAGTTAATTTTGTGCAATAGTCTCTTCTAATTAAAAAAAAAATTAATTTTTTGTTTAATCTAAGATTCTATTTTATAAAATAAAATTGGAACAAAAAATTTTCTTTTCTAATAAATTCTTTAAGCTTTCATTTAAAAAATTTCTCCAACTATTATTCGCAAAGTTATTAATTCCAGAGAAATAATCAGAGCATTTTCTAAATTTTGAATTTTAAATATTGATCTCATTAAAATTCTATCACTGATCCAAATTATGAAAAATCAGAGCAGAACGTCGCCCCAAAAAAATTATAAAAATTTTTTTTTTAATAATTAATACCTAATGATTAGCCTACTAACTTTGATGAATAAATCAAAATTTAACTTAATAAATAAACAATATTTTTATTAAAAACAATAAATATATTTTTATCAAACATATAACACAACAATAAGTTATCATACAAAAAGAGAGGCCTTAAATGAAGAGGCAATGAGATGAACTATGACAAAAGATCGACAATTCAATGAGTTATGAGGAGACATACATTACGAGTAGTCGCGAGTTTAAAAATAATTATTAATTATCAATAATAACTAATAATTACAACGTCCGTATCGGTCAATGTATTAGTTAGTTACCGTCTTCTGTACAAGTATAAGTAAATTGCATAATACTAATTAAAATGAATAAATACAATTAAAATTTCTTATTTACAACTACCGTCACTAGTCACTACTGTATCAGTGCGTGGAAAATAGCGTCAGTGGTCCGAGTATGGGGTTTGACAGAATATACACACGTCGTAAGTCATGAATAAACCACCAATAATCAAATTTAAGTAAAAAACCGGGCAATGTCAGGGAGTAAATAAATATTATAATTAAAATAAATAATTATTAGGTAATGTTGATGGATGATAAACCGATAGCGGATAAGTTCCCGAGCTCTAATTTACCGATTGCTGGGGAGTGGCAGGAATGTGAGCTGAGTAGGCCAATTCCTGTGCTAACCGTTGCTCTGTGGGTAAAACTTGCCCGTGGAAGTTTCTCGCCCAACCAGAAGAGTAACTATCATGACCATGGCCTTCGCTGAAGGAATGACTGGCGGAGTGATGTGGATGCGCCACAACCTCGTAAGTAACGTGTTTCTGGTGTGAAAAGAGCTTCTTCAAACCGATGATACTCGCTAAAAGAAGCGCGATCTTCGAAAGGAGCAGAGCTTTGCCCACCAACAAAGCTAACCCTTTGAAGGCTAGGGCCCCGATCAGCCCGATTTTGAGAACTGCTGCTGCTAGAAGAGGTCCCATGTTGTTGCCCTTTTTCCCGCGGCCTGAATGAGTCAAACAAAGAGAGGTAGGCATAAAAAATGTCAAAAATTAGCACAGAAGATCAGAAATTTAGAGTCTTACCATCAATGACAGAGTTATCGGCCCTTTCTAAAGACAGTCCCAGGTTGAAAGACCCGGTCTCGTCTTTAGAGGCAGAAACTACAACGTCGTCCTCAGGTAACACTCGCCATTTGATGCTCCGAGACTTGATAAACGCGTAGATTTTTCCAGTTACGAGGTCCATGAATTCGGAATCGTCATCACTGCTGCGTCCTGCTTCGTAGGTGATGACTTCTTCGGTTGCTTGGCTAGTTTTTCGGATTTCGATATCGTCTGTCAGCTCGATGGAGGCTTTTTTGAGCAACTTGTTCATGTAAGTGACCAGCTTTAGCATTACACAACTGCTTATGTCATTTTGCGAGCACTTGTTATTCAATTTACGCATCAACTCTTCCTCGTACTTGGCACGCTCGGTCAAGGTCACAGTCTGCTGCTGCTGGTGGTGCTCAATTACTCCGATTTTCTCGATTTTATCCATCGGATTACCGAATGTTGCGCTGATTAGGCACGTTACTAACAGTAGTATTGCTCCTTTCATTTTATCTGTGTGATAAATGGCTGTTATTATTGTTGTTATTGTTATTATTAATAATTATGTTAATATTCACGGTAACGTTGATGTTCACAAGTTAAATTAGGGAAGGATAGAGGACAGGTTGACTGACACTGATGGAAAAAAGCTCACCTCTATTATCACGAAGCCAAAAAAAAAGTCACTCGCGAAAATGATTATCGCGAACCTTGCTACGCCGAAAAAATGATAAGATAGTGTATTAGTGAGACTATAATGACGGATAAGTTCCTTAATCGATGCGTGCAAGGCTTCTGGTCCTGCGTCTCGCCCCGGTCACTTTATATACGTAGATCTCGCATAGTAGATCCGAGTGTGGTGCCCACCATTAGAGCACACTGGAGGTGGAGGGATCCAGTGCTGAATCGATGGACGGGCTGCATTCGTGTGGATGGAGAACATAGAGACCATTGAGGATAGTTGCTGCAAGTGAGAATCAAGACAAGGACAGAAGACAAAAAGAAGGAAATTATATGAGGAGAAGTTGTATTATGAGTATTATATATGGGGAATAGACATTAAGGTGGTTAATGTACTCCTCTTATACTCTACTAGGTTAGTTGTGCGGGAGGTAAAGGTGTTTCCTCTCTGTCTTGATCAACGGGTTCTCAAGCGATGTAAACAAAAACAAGAGCACATTCGTTCACATGCTTTTTTAGATTCTTTTATATGCGACTTCGATTCTCACCTTCTTCATTATTGTAAACAAAATTATAATATTGATATTCATGTTATGATATTGATTATTATAATTATAATGATATTTATGGTATCAATTACCGTAGAGATTTTGATGATATTGTCAATAATAATGATGATATCACCCATTATAATGACATTGACAATGATAATGATATTCATCATCCCTGATAAAACAAAAGGATTCAAAAGAATTAGAAATAACTTGATTTTTAATCATTTTTAATGATATCTAATCCTTCCAATTCTTGCTCTTATGGGCGTTTAACACGGAGAAATTCTTTTTAATTCTCTTTTTTAATCAGAGATAATAGAAATTTTTACCATGATGATGGTGATAATATTAATCATGATAATAATAATAATGATGATGATATTCATCATAATGGTAATATTGATGATGATTGATGATTGCATTGATATTGATCATGATGTAGGAAATAATAATTGTGATGATATTCACATCATAGTACTAATAATGACACCAATGATGATAATGATAAATATAATAATGTTGATCATGATATTGAAAACAATGATAATGATATTCATCATGATATCAATGATAACAATAATAATGATATTGAAAATGACGACCGCGATATTGATGATGATATTATGTAAAAAAATAGTCATGAA
Organism: Cotesia typhae; assembly: GCF_013202065.1. Taxonomy (NCBI): domain Eukaryota; kingdom Metazoa; phylum Arthropoda; class Insecta; order Hymenoptera; family Braconidae; genus Cotesia; species Cotesia typhae. The sequence goes on from NW_027423752.1 coordinate 2,552,335, forward strand.
TTAACCAACCAAAAGCAACTTTGGTTTCAAAGATCTTAAAACCAACGGAAAGTTCAATAGATAGCATACTTCTTTGAATCAAAAAGTTAATAATTTACTCACAAATATTGAAGATGATTATCTTTACTAACTGGTGATTCATGTATAGAAAAAAAAGGAATGTTAAGATAAAAATGAAGTTGAAGGCATAAATTCCGGCAATAAATCAATCTTAAGCAAAGTGTTTTTTCCGTTCTATCACGATCTCTAATTTTTTAGCTTGCTCCGGCAAAACTCGTATTAAATGCGAATGCAAGAGGAAAGGAAGCAAGTGGAATTTAACGCAGCACGATTAATGACGAGTTTCATATAAGGTTGATACTACACACAAACTGGATAAATATGATGCCGTGCGTGCTCTAGATCCGTGACACCGTTCTCGCCGTCGTGGGGCTGTTCCGCAGCATCGCCCCATTATTTATGATTTTAGTGTTATTAAATTTCATATATGTACATTAGATGCACGTATACATACATTTATTATTTCATTACAATGTTGCCCAAGAAAAAGATTATTGTTGCGATTATTTACAGCTATACTTATAGTCATTGTACTATCGCTACGTGAGAATGCTATTACGATTCTTTAAGTAATTATTCATTTAATTATTCATCTGATAACCGATCACCATTATTATTAAGTGCAATAACCGTACCAATCAATGAACGATGTTTATTGAGTGAATTATACTTTCTTGAATCGAATCGATTGGTGAAAATATAATGAATGACTGTTTACTATTTGGTCGTTAAGTGGAAAGTAAGTTATCGCTATTTAGATTTAAGGAAGCATATAACTATCCATTGAACTTTCCGATGTTTTCAAGATTCGTGTGATCAAAGCTACCTTTTTTTCTTTTGTAGAATGTCATTATGATTATCAATATTATTATGAATGTTATCAATATAATTATCATAATTAATAATTTTTTATAATAACATAACACAATTATTAATTAGGTTTGTTCGTTACCCTTAAACATTTATTGCATAGAAATTTTGAAATTTAGTAGATGAAATTATGCCGATAATAAGTTATGTAGGGCAAATGTGCGCAGCGGGAAAAAGAGCGCGATCCCATATATTTGGGACTCAAATGAATGGGTTTGGGTACTCTTACCCACTGCGCACACTTGCCCCACATGACCCTACGATATTTTTTATGTATCTTGTTCTTGTACTCTTATTTTTTTCCATTTTTCATGAAAATACAAAAACTGAAAATCGACTATTCTCGTAACTTTAACCTCAAACATCTTTTGTATCAGTAAGTTCAGTGAAAAATAATAAGAGACTTTTTTTGCAGAACGTTCAATTTTTTATATCAAAATATAATTCTTCCTTATGTTAGAATGGTTGTGAACCACTCAAAAAATTACAAAAAACCAACTAAATTTTTAGCATGTTATTAGCCTTTAAAACTTTGGATGCCATGGTGGTAAAGTTAATATTAAAATAACTTAGTAACTAGGCAAGAATTTTTCTGCTTTTATTTGATACCGATTTTCTACCACCGTAAGAAAAATTTCCAAATAATATAAAGAAGGACCACTCTTCAAAATTTAATTCTGCTAACCAGAAATTGAGAATAAATTTTAACGAAAATCTAAAAATTTTTGTGTTCTACTTTTATCTCGAAAAAGTCAACTTATCGAAAAATCATAAGAAAACTTTTTTGCAGAGCATTTTATTTTTTTTAAATACAATTTTGATACTAGCAGGTAAGTTGCTTGTCAGACAAGATATAAAACTCTAAAGTTAAAAAATTTTTTTTTTATGTTAAAGAAAAAATAAAAAGTTTCAATTTGCAGTCTCTAAATTTCAATATTAAGGACTCAAATTTTAGCAGGGTTTTTATTTTAGCATTCTATGAAAAAATTTCAAGATCATTAAACAAAAAAATTGTCGATTTTTTTAAGCAGACTAAATTTAAATTTTCCTAAAATCTACTAAAAATGTTTGAATTTAATTTTTTAGTAGATTTCATAGAAATCTAACTATTGCATTGGTTCTCATGACGGAACTTTTGAAAAATTTTGCTATATTCCGACTTAACTCGACGAGCTGAGTCAGAAAATACATATGGTTCAAAAGTTTATATATGTATGTATATATATATACGATATAACGCAGCTTGTCACGACGATAGCATCACCAATTTACAACGGATCTTTACCAAACTCAAAATACTTATTCTACAGATAGATACCGAAGTTAAGTTCGAAGATAAGCTTAATCGATCAAGTAATTTAGAAATGCCAAGATTTCAAAATTTTCAAAATCATAAAAATTCATATTTCTTCACTTTCTAACTCGAATAACTTCTGAATGGAATAACTTATTGAATCTCTGTAAACTGCATTTGAAAGTGCTTTAAATAAGGTTTAATTTGAATACCAAATCATATGTGTAGTCTTAAAATTAAGTCCTATTCCGCTATGCCAAATACCACAATTCGTTTGCTTCTAAAATTGACTGTGACGTTGATTATAACTATTTTCTAATTACGGTTATCAATGTAACGGTTATAATAAAACAATAAATGAATAAAAAAATTTTTTAGGTTCACAAAATTAAGTCAATATAATCAAAAATTAATTTACTATAACAAATTTCATGTAATAATAATTAATATTAACAAATCTCATGTAATAATGATTAATTATGATAAATTTTATATAATAACTGTGTAAACTTTGATTACAATGATTACAATATACATCATACGTTAATCTAATTGTATTTTTGATTAATAAGTGATAAAATGAAATCTACTTCCATTTCGGCTGCCGAATGGCTCTTTTTTTTTTTTTTATTGTTAATGGAGCGAAAAATTCATAAAATTCTCGTAAAAATCACAAAACCACAGTAATTTATCAATATAATCTCGCGACTAGACATATGAAATTCATGATTGCTAAATAATAATGCAAAAGTACTAAAATTTAAACGACATTCATTAAAATTAAGTTGTTAATCGAAATGAAAACCGACAGAATTTAAAAGCAAAACATAATAAAACATCGTAGCAGAAAACCAAAAATTAATAATCTTCATAAATTGATAATAGCAATAGTAATAAATAATAAACAATAAACTACACATATGAGAAGTGACCTCGTCTGGACACCGAGACACGTCGAACGAGTACTCTCACCGTTTGCTCAAAAGGGAAGAAAGGAAGTGAGGGAGAACAGAGTTTGCGGTATTAGTATTAATCCGGAGCAGCTTTCCACGGTATTGGTGACGGAAGGTCAAGAGCTGTTAGATATCCGTTTATATATTTCTAATGTCTATAAATATCTGTATGTTTAACGTAAGTGCGTCTACATTTATTCATATCCTGATACTCTTGGGAACATTTATGCGTTCTTACACACACGGAGCCATACACCTATAACAAATGTATGAAATGTTAATTAACTCATCGTTTAAAACGTACTTATAATATATTATATTGAAGTAAGATGGGCAAAGGAGGCCAATACTTTTCAATAATCGTGTCGAGATGCAAAGCATGGATGCGTTTTGGTGCCACCTTTTCTTGCAACAATTATTAAATTTAATATATTCGATAAGAAAATAAAAAAGATTCGGTGAAATCATTTTTAGATGTCAACCACAATTTTTTGATTTGCAGCCTCATTTTTTTGAGAAAATTGCTTCTTCTTTGGATCTAACGGACAGACGTGATATTATGATTTGATACTAAAAATCATATGATGAATTATTTTAATTTAAACGTAAACTTTTTCCACATTATAATTAATTTAAAAGTGATCAGTCGAAAAAATAACTTTTTTGCACGCTTCATAACGTGATGCGGTTGAGGTAGTGTTTTACTCCCTTCAAATAGATCTATCACAACCATCTTGCACTTATTCAATAATATGAACATATCGAGAAAAAACATTAATTAAACCATCTTGTACTTTCTAAAAATCATCTTATGCCGCTACTTTGGAAAAAAAAAAAAAAAAAAAAAAAAAAAAACATTTCGAAAAAATTTTACGTGGATATTCTGATATCTGTACGCTGATTTTGTATGTACTTACGATAACTCAGGAAAAATTTTGATGTATCGAGACCGGGCTTTTTTTTATTAGTTCCATAATTCGATGAACTGGTGCCGTATTGTCGATCGAGGCGAAGCCAAGGTCAATAAACATGTAATCTGAGGCTTTCTTATTTACTGTCCAAGGTGTGTATACTATTTTTCTCCTTGATAGAGGCGGAAAGCGCCAACTTCGTTTAGCGCAGCAGGACGAAAGTTGACGCTTTCTTCCCGTCGAGCAAAAAATCGTATATTACACCCCTTGGGAAGGAAAATAAAAAAAGCCTCAGATCACATGTAATTGTTGGCCGTGGCGAAGCCGAGGTCAACAAACATGAGATCAAGCAATCATATTCCTAGATTTTTTTTTGACTGCGTGCGCATATGACAAGAAAAATGATCGCCAATAATTAAAAAAAAATTAGAAAATAATTTGTAAAAAATTACTTTATTTTTTCTCTTTTAAAAATCATTTGTACAATTTATTGAAAAAAAAAAAAAAATTAAATAAATGAGCGTTATAAGGCGTGGAGTTTTTAATTTTTCGAATTTATTTTTTCTTTGTGAATTATCGGAATTCGAGCCGCTAGTAATGAATATGAAGCATATTAGAAGTATTTATTGATTGATATTGAATTAATGGCGTGATAAACTTGTAATAGTCAATAATTATCGTAATGGCAATGAGAAGAATAATTCAATCATTGATTGTACTGGTGGAGTATTTCCGGTCTCTCTAAAGATTAAAAGGAGGCCACTTGGTCAACAGGTTCGCAGTTCCGTCCGATTCTTTGGATCCTCAGTGAGAACTTATTCGACCGGTTTAGTTCTTTATGTGTGTGTCTTTGTGTGTAAACACACATTGTATATGGCGAGTTAGATAAATGCTGGCGAGTTCTAGAGGCAATGGAGACTAGTGAAAGATACTTCCTTTCCTACGGCATTTAAATTGACATTTATACGAGTATTTATAGGCACGGAGAAAATATTTTCGCGGATTTTTTCGTGGAAAGGAAGAAAGTTAAGGAAAATTTCTGAAAGGATTAGACGTTGATGAGAGATTTTTTCTTCTGAAGAAAGAAGGGTGGAAATATATTTCTTTAATAAATAATTAACAATTGTTAAACAATGTTGATCTGTTCACAGAAAAAAAAATTTACTTGAATCAATCAAATAATTTTGAAGATCTTAATCTTTTTGATTTGAGTGAAAAAATTTTAACACCAAGAAATTTTTCTTGGCTTAAGTAAATTTTACTTGATTCAAGAATTTTTTGTCTTAATTCAAGACAATAAAACTTTTCAAAATTATTTTCTTGGTTGAAGAACTTTTCACTTGATTCAAGTTAATTTTTTTTGTAGGGAAGTAATTTGTTTGTACTAAGTCCCGAGGTGGGAATTAAACAAAAATTTTTATTGAAATTAATAAGACAGGAATATTGAGTATAGATTAGAATGAGCCAAAAAAAAACAATTAATTTTTTTTTTCAAAAGAATTTAGAAATTTCGTTAAAAGTAGTAAAAATAAAAATTCTGTCAAATTTTGAGCGCTTAATATTGACATTTAGAGATTATAAATTAAGATTTTTTATTTTTTATTGCAATAACACAGTGAACAAATTTTTTTAATTTTAGAATATTTTTTCTCGTTTACATATTGAAGTTATAACAAGTGTGGGACTTATTGTTTTTCGGAAAATTTGACACTTCAAAATAAATCTCTTTTAAATTGTTGATAAATTCACTCTTTTAAAAGTTATTTAAGATTAAAGTTAAGATCCTGATAAATTTTAAGATTTTTTCAATTTTCCAGCAAAACTATCAACTTCATCGAAAAATGTTACTGGATTTTTTTTTGTACATAATTTTATTTCCTACTAATTATCCAGGCTTAATTTTACGAAATTCTTTTGGCGTTCTGAATTATTCGCATCTCAATGGGAAATATTTTCCAGAAAAAAGTCCAACAGGTTTTAAGAGGAGTTCTTGTACATATATTTTATTAACCTACAAATAATTAAAATTATCAATAAAATGCAGATGAAAATATTGTAAAAACCGACGACGTTAGCTGAGTGGTCAACAGCGCACGGCCTACAAGCACTCGAACTAATTCACCGGCCAGGCGGGGGTTCGAATCCCAAGCTGGTCTTGGCTTAGTTGAGATTCGACTTATGCGTAGGTTAAGATTTTCACAACCCAAAAAAGACCCCAACGTACCACTCCCAATAGTTAAGGTCGGCGATATGACCACAGCAGTTCAAACCGACTCTAAATCAAAATTAATTAAAAAAAAAAAATTAGTGTAAAAAAAATATTTTCTACAAAAATGACACTTACATCTATTAAAATAAAATGCGTAATTTCGAAGATATGAAAAATTGAATATTTTAAATTTAAGAAAAATTTTGAATTAAAAAAAAATTTTTGAACTTAACGCATTTTATTTTTAACTTAATTTTTTGATTTTCTGAAAACCAATTTAATTTTTTAAATGTCAAATGGTACGAAATGAAATAAAAATTCAATTTTTATTATTTTTGCAGTTTTCAGAAAAAAAAAACTGTCCAAAATTTTAAATTTCAGCGGAAATATCGAAACTAAACTCCTGTTAAAAAATTCTATGAATATCAAATAAATCGTTTCACCCTAAAATATCTTAGGAAATGCCCAAACACAGCTCCTGCCAAAAGCGGAACTCAAAATTCTAATTTTAAAAGGTTCTTCATGAAAATTGAATTTTGGCACACCCTAATATAACATACATACTTTCACATATTTATTACAATTACTTGTTCATTATCATAATAGAACATTTATACACTTATGGGTGATGATAATACCATTGCGTTAATCACAACTACTATTTCCACTATAATTAGCCGTTTAATAAAGCTACATTGTAACTTGTATACAAGCTATATTCCAAGAAAAAAAAGTAACGCTAGGATACTTATTGTCCGCAACGAATATTTACTAACTAAAAGAAATATCAAACCTATACTTATCATAAAAATTAAATATCATCATAAATAACAACCTGCCATACATTCTATGCTTTGATTCTAATCATAATAATAATTGTAGCTGCCTATGTTTACCTAGATGCTCGTATTGGTATGCGTTGCACGTCGTAAGCACTATAAAAAATGAAATTTACTATTAAAAATAAAATGAATAAATTCAGGTTTCCATAATTCTCAGCTCTCAGATCCAGGTTCTAATGTCGTTTATCGTAAATTAATGTTATGCTGATAAATATACACACTCGTCGTCCATGACCCTGTTCTTTGCATACCTTCCGGTTCGCAGATCGTGGCACACCTTGTTAGCTCCGCCACCAGCTGCAACTCGATGCGCTTGATCTTGATCACTAGTGAAAATGGCACGGAATGCAAAAAAATTACTTGTGTCTTGCCTCTGGAATATAACCATTTATAATTTATATTACTTATATTAACTGTCTGCATTTGTCAAGACTTTAAATGATAAATAATTTCAATAAAACATGCATATATTATTCTATTTTATTTTCTAGGGTCGTAAAAAATGCTCACATTTTATTTCTTTAACAAAATTTAAGTTGAGGAGAAGTTTGTGAAAATTTAAGAGGATGCAATTAATTTTTAATGTATGCTAATGAAAGCTGATTTTAGTGATAGATGATGCGTCAATGGCACAATCGAAAGAAAGAAAGAAAGTAAAGGAAAGTGCGCTTTTAAATGGCAATGACGTCAATGATAATTGATAATCTTTTAACATTCGAGTAGTATGGATGTATTTTCTATTTAAATATATTTTTGTTACTTTTTTTTTACATCTTAACTTACTTTGGTAAATGATTAGATTAAATTGTTGCTTTTCTAAATGTGTACATCATTTGATTGCTTGAGTGGAGGCCGAATGCTTAATAAAATTATTTGTAGGAAATTGAAATTGATGGTTATTGTTAGTTCATATGTTGTTTATTTTGTTGATAGTTTCTAATGACAATGATGATGTAGACTATGACAGGAAAATGATGTGTTTGTTGAAATAAATAGAATACTTATACGGATAGATCAGCCCAAGGACTAACAATAAGATTATAAATAATTACTATCAAGCAAGGATGAAATCTGGTGTGAAATAATATTTGAAATGACCAAAAATGAATATTTCCAAAAGTTGACTTTCATTAAACAATAGCAAAAAAAAATTGCATAATTTTTCAATTTTTCTGAAATAACTAAAAATTTATTGAAATCACGGACAATTCAATATATTAAAATTTGGAGAGGAAAAAATTTTTAATATTACAGTGACCATTTTTTCATCCCACTATTTCATTAAATAATGAAGCACACCAAAGTTGTGTCAAAAAATTGCGATCAACGCTGGAAACTACAGTGTCATTTTTTGAACGTATAAGAACACTTAAAAATTATTTTTACGAGAAAATGGTTATACAGAAATTGATGAAGCATCTATCACAATTTTTGAGATTAAAAATTTTTTGTATATTGGGGAAATTTATTGAAAGATTTTAAAATAAAATTTTTAATGTCTTTTCAAGAAAAATTGAAAATAGTTTGGAAAATCCGAATGTGCACGCCTCGTAATCTCATTTTTTACAATAAAATTGATTAAAATAAGATATAAAATGTAAAAAAACACCTCAATAGTCAATGTAACTTTACCGTAATTTGTAAGTAAGTACTATTTATAGATATCAGATGAAGTTACATTCACAAGGTTACAACTTAAGATTTTACATTTGACTTTTTTTTTTTTTTTTTTTTTTTTTATTCACTAAACAAATAAGAAAATGCTTTTAAAGAAGTTTAGCAATTTTTTTTATTGTTTTTTTTTATATTTATTACTGCTAACAATTAAATAATTAATCAAATTATAAAGAAAAAAAAACAGAAAACTCTGCTATGGTTTAGTAGCGCCATAACTCTAAGGTGAGGAAAAAAAATACTATAATAAAAATGTATGGATAAATATACAAAAAAATCAACAGTCATATATTAGTTTTTTATAAATGATAATTTAACGATAGTGAATTGAACGCTCATATTAACTAAGAAATTCTGTCGTGTGTTACTTTAGATAATTAAAAAAAATTCCGGTACGATAATTTTTTCGACCAATTTTGATGCCACATACACCCATCCATACACGGATGTCCAGAAAAGATTATGTTTAATGTTATTATTTACAATGTTAAACAAAAAATTGTTATTGAAATATATTTTATGTGCCTGACAAATTATTTGACTTGATATAAGTGCACTCAAATTAACCTGTAAGTGCAATATAAATAACAAAAAATCAATTTCAGTTTCGAGAAAACTGCTTTTTTTGAAATGTCGAGATTAGAGCACAACCTCAACGCTTCGCTTATGAGGCGTGCAGTTGAAAAAAACTTGGGCTTTATCAGCGTTATCGATTCAATAATTAATAATCAACTTTTTATTAGATCTCAACGTTTTTAGGTCTTTAGAACCTATTTCGACCATTTATTTAAATACGCCTTTTCGGCTTTAGGAATTATTTTTCTTAAAGCCAAAGGAGCTACGTCGAACAATTTTTTTAATTTCATTTTGAAAAACTAAATTTTTTCTCTACGAACGTTCGGAACTTCAGGTAGATAATTAAAGTATCAACAGATTTAAAATAGATTTTATTGAAATAACTTTTTATATATATTTACAAATTATCATACTTGATAAAACATACAAAATTATTTAAACATTTACACGAATAAATTTACACATACATAATCAAACAACAAAGTTCAAAAATATATATATTATCGTAGTCATTTATCATTTCTCAATATTTACACTCTAAATGCCACTTGTCATGTTTCACATAATACTAATGCTTATGAAAGTTCTAAATATTAAATCAAATTAATTTATACCTTGTCTAAATTAATTTAATTTAATTTAATTTAATAGGGCTTGTAACCCGAGTAAGCTAGGTTTGAACCGTATGAATTCGCATCTGGCTGATAATTATGGTAACTAGGCTCATGATAATGATCTTCAGAATATCCAGAACTACTTGAGTCCTTGTAATGAGGAAAACCAATTCCACTTTGTGAGTACACTGGCGGCTGATAATTATTCATCAGAGGTTTGCAGAATTTGAAAAACGCTATCACACCTGGTATCACTATCGCCAAAAATCCCAAGAATTTTTTGAAGGACGCCAGACCCAGGATTAGCGGTAAAAATAGTAGTAGTTTCAGTTTAAAGAGCTTCAGAATTATTAACATTGGTATTAATAATTTTTTTAGGCGATTGCGTGCTGAAACAAAAACAATTTTTTATCTTCACAATAATTTATGAATTATAAATTATTATTATCGAGAAATTTTATTAATCAAAAAAGCTGCGGAATTCCTTGTCTTATTTCGCCGGTAATTCTAAGGAATGAATATTATGACACAAATATAAATTCTACAAGAATTATGGATGAAATCATAGACAATAATTTCATTAAATAACTTATATCATAAATGTAATAAATCATTAAATGAAAATGTGATATTTCAAGCTCAATAAATTTTTTTTTTTCGTCCAGAATTTTAAAAAAATTTTATACACACTAAAAAAAAAAATTCTTAACTGGAGGGTAAATTTTCTTGGCTCAAGAAAATATTAAGGAAGATTGAAAATTTCTAGAATGGAGTGAAAGTTTCTTGAGCCAAAAAAATTTCTTCTTGCTCCAAAATAACTTTTGTCTACCTTCAAATTTTCTTGGTATAAGAAGTTTTTTTTTCTGTGCATGAATTCGCGAGATTATGATGCGTTAATTAATTCAAAAGGGACTTCTTAAGGTTGCTCGGAGGAATCCCGGAACAAATTTTGAGAATCTCTTCTACAGTCCTTGCGAAATTGAGAATAAAAGCTAGACTGGCCGAGTTCCGCAGAGTTTTCTCTGCGATTTCTTTGGACTTTCCTGAAAAACCTTGAGAAGTCGCTAATGAATTAATCAACGTACCATAATTTTGTGAATCCATACTACTACTATATTAATTGCTTATCCAAAACTGGGTAAGATTCTGAAGGAAAAAAATTTTTATTGAGCTTAAAATGTCTTAGTTTTATTTAATTTTGTACTAGCAATTATTTATAGTTTAAAAATTTATAATTTTATGGTGTAAAAATTTTTTTGGATTAGAATTATACAATAAAATAATTCAATAGTCGAATTTTATTTATTGTAAATCACATCAAATGAGTGTAATATTATTCTGAATATAATTTTGTCGTGAGAGTAAATCACCGTGAAATCAAAATTCTTAGAGGTCGTTATTCACAATGATTTGCAGATAAGAATATTAGCACTAACAAGAACAATTTAAAGAAACTACTTGAATTTAAATTTACTACAACATTCAAGTGACATGAAGTCATGACTAGGCAGTAGCCTATCGGATCCGGCCCATGCTTACCTCAGCATTGGACCGGGTTCGAGTCCGGCTTACGACAAGGAATATTTTAAATATTTAAATGTATTATTCTGCTGAGCCCAAAAAGATAATACGAGTTCCAATGTCAAAAGTTTACCCCCTACCGTAGTCGCTCATGACCTTAGTAGTCTATGCGACTTTAAACAAACAAAAAAAAAAAAAAATTTCCAAACGATGGACATGAATTAACTAAAATTAATTAGTAACATATTTCAGTATGTTATGATCAATTAAGTTAAAAAATTCAAATTTTTCAAGCGTATACTCTTAGTAGAGATAATGTGGCCCTTTTCTTTATTACCATTTTTTAAATCGAAATTACAGAAAAATTCATTTATTTTGTGGTCGATTTCATGAAATTTACCTAGAACTGAATAAATTTTACAGTAGACTACGGAAAAATTTGTTGAAAAAAGTTAAAAAAAAATTATCTCACTTACTGACAAATGATCAGTTCGTGCCATTCGTCCCATGATTACCGTGAATTTAACGGTAATTTTCAAAGAAAATTTCTTTCAGTATAAAAACAAATATCTTAATAATAATCCCTAAAATTACTCACAAAAAAGTGTATCCTTTTTATTTTCAAGCGTATCTAATTCATCAGCAATTTCGTCCAAAAACCGAGGTGAATATACTTCATTTTCACCCGTTTCCGATGACGGTATTTTAACTTCAATAGCTACTGTTTTCAAAAATTTTTCCGCTTTTCTTTCGACAAATTTCACTAATTGATCCCATTCACTATCATCTGACCTAAAAATGAATTAAATAAGTCTTATTAACACAAAATTATTTCACAAATCATAAATTTATCATGATTAATAAATTAATAATCATTATTATTATTTACCTTGGTGAACTAGTATATTCGAACGGCTGCCGATTAACTTTCTGCACCAAATCTCGCCCCATTCTGACAACCCTTACATTGTCATTTAAATAATATTCATGCTGCTGGAAAAACTCCGACAGTGAGTTTATGGCACGTGATTTAAAACATTCTGCGAAATCTCCGCCCAAACAATTCTCGTTCATTTTTGCAATATAAGGATCCACGTGCTGACCGGTACCGAATCCAATCCAGTCAAACAAATTTTTTCCCTGGCGGGTGTTGTTTGAGTTCGTTTGTGATTCTCGAAAGTCATTGATTTCGAAATTGACTTTTCCATCTGAAAAACATAAATTTTATCTGTCAAAATTTAGTATTTGAAGAAGAACAATATTTTTATGAATTTAGATAATGTACAGGACATATATATTATTAACGAATACCATTACAACCGATAAAAAATTTAATAAAATTTGTGTCAGAAAGAAAGCTGAGTTGAATATTTCAGGCAACAAGAAATTTCTTTAAAAATTACCGTTAAATTCACGGTAATCATGGGACGAATGGCACGAACTGGTCATTTGTCAGTAAGTGAGATAATTTTTTTTTAACTTTTTTTTCAACAAATTTTTCCGTAGTCTACTGTAAAATTTATTCAGTTCTCGGTAAATTTCATGAAGTCGACCATAAAAAAAATGAATTTTTCCGTAATTTCGATTGAAAAAATGGTAATAAAGAAAAGGGACGCATTATCTCTACCAAGCGTATACGCTTGGAAAATTTGAATTTTTGAACTTAATTGATCATAACATACTAAAATATGTTACTACATATGTTTTTTTTAAATTTAATATTCTTTACACACTGAATATTATTTTATAAAATCACTGTAAAAAGCATGATTTTTAAGATTAATTTTGTGTTAAAATCTAGGAACAGAAAAAAGAAATTAAGACTTTCAGATATAAATATTTACACAAAATAAATGTTGCATGAAAAATTTTTCCATTTAAATGGATGTACATTTATTTAGATAAATAATTTTTTACAAAAACATTTCATTTGTAATAAATACATGAATTAAAGCTATTCTTAATACTACATATATCCATTTACAAAACTACAATCAAATAGTGTCCGAGTATTTTAACTCATACTACATAATTTTTGTTGACTGAAGATTAATACATTTCACAAAGAAAAAGTCTCATATAATTATAAAAAATTTCCCTGAATAAAAAAAAGTATTGAGACAAAGGAAAAAATATTGAAAAGTATTGGATTGACTAGAAAACCAATAATTTTCAATCGTTTTTTCTTTGTCCCAATACTTTTTCTTCATCAGGGTCACTAGGAAAATCACGACATTTCTTAAACATGAACTGTATGCAATACATAAACAACACGATTATCAGAATTGATATGATCGTAACCATCGTCCAACACCACCACGATGCCATAATTATTTAATTATTTTATTTCTAAATCAATGAGGACCCTAGATGATCGATGATTTTTAAAACAGAATTTAATTACAGTTTTTTGAATTACAAAACTGAATTCTTGTAGTTTCTCATGAGATTTTCCTTATTTTTTGCTAGGATTATCACTGAGTTTTATTGCAACAATTTGAACTTTTTTGAAAAACAATATCCTGTAACATGAATTTTATTATTACTTATTGGGTTAATTGAAAAAATTCCATTGCAAATCAACGTTAAAATTAAATCATATAAATATTTGGATATAAACCACTGTCAAAAATTAATTCATTGTAAAAAGAACAATATCTAAATTTTTTGTAAACATTCATCGCATTTTTGAAAGTTTCTCACCTTAAATCTCACTATGTAATTAGCCTTAAATCTAACTATTTCACAAGCGTAAATAAAATTATTTTAAAGACACTTGACACTTTATTTAACACCACTGACAGTAATAACTATGAATAAAGTACAATAATGTAAATAGACAAGAATCAAGTAATATGAACTGTAGTTGTACTACTTGCTAGTAAGCTTTTGGATTAAGGTTGTTATATTAAACACAGATATTTTATAAAATAATATTTTCTGAAATGTTTTTGGAATTCTAAGATTATTTCAATCAAATAAACCAAAAAAACCTTACTTTAGGTACTTTTCAGTCTTTTAAAATTTTTGTGACCTAGTAAAAAGAAAACTCGATGGTGGGGTCCAAAAAACATCTGGCGAGGGCTGGAAAACTGAACACCCTATTGTATTATATCATTCGATGGTTTACAAGTAGAACCCGGAAAAGGGGGAACTTTTTCATAAATCGATATTTGGAATGTGATATCATCAAGGAGAACGATCAAACTGGCGGCCAAAATAAAATTTGGTCAAAATATCTGTGTTTAATATAACAACCTTAATCCAAAAGCTTACTAGCAAGTAGTACAACTACAGTTCATATTACTTGATTCTTGTCTATTTACATTATTGTACTTTATTCATAGTTATTACTGTCAGTGGTGTTAAATAAAGTGTCAAGTGTCTTTAAAATAATTTTATTTACGCTTGTGAAATAGTTAGATTTAAGGCTAATTACATAGTGAGATTTAAGGTGAGAAACTTTCAAAAATGCGATGAATGTTTACAAAAATTTAGATATTGTTCTTTTTACAATGAATTAATTTTTGACAGTGGTTTATATCCAAATATTTATATGATTTAATTTTAACGTTGATTTGCAATGGAATTTTTCAATTAACCCAATAAGTAATAATAAAATTCATGTTACAGGATATTGTTTTTCAAAAAAGTTCAAATTGTTGCAATAAAACTCAGTGATAATCCTAGCAAAAATAAGGAAAATCTCATGAGAAACTACAAGAATTCAGTTTTGTAATTCAAAAAACTGTAATTAAATTCTGTTTTAAAAATCATCGATCATCTAGGGTCCTCATTGATTTAGAAATAAAATAATTAAATAATTATGGCATCGTGGTGGTGTTGGACGATGGTTACGATCATATCAATTCTGATAATCGTGTTGTTTATGTATTGCATACAGTTCATGTTTAAGAAATGTCGTGATTTTCCTAGTGACCCTGATGAAGAAAAAGTATTGGGAAAACGAAAAAACGATTGAAAATTATTGGTTTTCTAGTCAATCCAATACTTTTCAATATTTTTTCCTTTGTCTCAATACTTTTTTTTATTCAGGGAAATTTTTTATAATTATATGAGACTTTTTCTTTGTGAAATGTATTAATCTTCAGTCAACAAAAATTATGTAGTATGAGTTAAAATACTCGGACACTATTTGATTGTAGTTTTGTAAATGGATATATGTAGTATTAAGAATAGCTTTAATTCATGTATTTATTACAAATGAAATGTTTTTGTAAAAAATTGTTTATCTAAATAAATGTACATCCATTTAAATGGAAAAAATTTTTCATGCAACATTTATTTTGTGTAAATATTCATATCTGAAAGTCTTAATTTCTTTTTTCTGTTCCTAGATTTTAACTCAAAATTAATCTTTAAAATCATGCTTTTTACAGTGATTTTATAAAATAATATTCAGTGTGTAAAGAATATTAAATTAAAAAACAAAATTAAAATTGAATTACGAAAATTGACAAAATAAATAAATTTTCTTGGACCAGGATACGTATTTTCTTAAAGAAAGAGAATTAATTTTGTTGGAATAAGTGAAATTTTTTGTGTCAAAAAAAAATTTTCTCTTCGCTCAAGAAAACAATTAGGAACAAAAATATTTTCTTGGTTCAAGTGAACCTTTTTTTCTGTGTATGAAATTATATCGTGACAAGATTTTCTAACAAATAAAAGTCTACAAAATTCTTTAGAATTTTATGATAATTATCTCTCTGTCTTCGATAAATTTTTGTCAATTTTTAAATTATATAATTTCATGAAATTTTTATTAAAATTATATGAAAATATATGAGTTTCATGCTAACAAGATTTTATGAATTTTATATATCATTTTACAAAATTTTCCAAGTCTTTATAAAATTTTGTAAAATTTCAGCACTAAAATTTTATAAAATTGAAAAAAAAAAAAATTTATCATTTGATAAAACTAATTATAATTTATCTTGAAGTCTATATTTTTACATACCGATAAAATTACTTACGTTTACTTTCAGTCGATGTGTCTTCAAAGGTAACCGTCAAAACCGACGTTACCAATAGAGATAACAAAAACTTCTCTAACAAAGATTTCATCAATTCCATCTTTTGATTTTCAAAATATCTTCATCTGAAAAAAAAAATTAATTACTATCATTAAAATTATTCATAATCTACAAATTTTATCCAATAATTTACAACCAATCCTTAAGTTTTAAAGTTACAATAATTATAAAAAAAATGCACACCAATTTCGTTTAAGAAAGCCGATAAAAATAAAAAAACATTTTTATTACTCACATATTTTTTATATTTTTATGGATAAGCCATAAAATTTCCGAAGTGTATAACAGTAATTTACATTCCATGTCGTTGATAGAATAAATTAATTTATTAATTGATCAAAAATGCGAAATAGCTACAGTGATATTCAAATTTAAATACAAAATAAAACGAACTGTAATTAATAATCAATAATAATATAAACGAAACAAAATAAACTGAAAAATTTAAGCGCAGTGTTGCTATCCACGCGGTTCTCCAGTAAACTACCGGTTAGTTTTGTGTACACTCGACACGTACAACGATCACAACAATACCGTTATCTTGACAAGCCAATGAGGACTTCCATCGAGAGAGAATGTCTTCAAATTCTTCTTAATGTTAATGTTAACTTATATTAAGATTGACTTTATTTATTAAATTAATTTAATTTGGCGCAGATTTTACGAAATTCTATGTTTAATTGAGTTGAATGAATTTTCCGACTCAATAACTAAGTAATGAATACTTAATACTTAATACTTACGGAAAATCACTAATACAAAATTGGATCAAGTGGTTCGACTTTTAAAATTTCGATCGAGACAGTAATGAGGCCGAGGATAAAAAATACTGAAGACGAAGAAGTGCGAAATGAAACGGGCTTGTGACCGAGTGACGGTTTTGACTGGCGATTTGTATTTATATGCGAAACGGTATTATGTATGTTATATGTTGGGTATTGTGGGTATATAATGGTTAATATATAAAGTAGTGTAAGTGAATTGTAAGATCAAGACATGGATGCGTGGGTTTGTTATTGAGAAGGAACAGAAAAAGGATTTTAAAAAAAGGATTTTTTTTTTTAACTGGAAAGTGAAAGTTCAGGAAAGGATGGCTAACCGGAACTGGATTTCTTCTTAATGGCTTTCAAAAAAATGGGTATTCGTTTCTTGACATAACAGTTAGGTGTGCGTCATAAAATGATATGAATAGTGGGATTTTCTGCCGTATGTTTAACAGTTTAATGAACTTTTTATGTCAGGTTGAAACTTTTAATTGGAAAAATTTATTGAGGAACGAATTTATTAGTCGGAAGAATTTGAGAAAATTACTGACAAAATAAAGATGTTTTCTTTTTTTTAATAAGAACGGTTGTAATTCTCCGTATTTAGAATGGAAAGAGTTTACTCTCGTAAAAACATTTTAAGGATTAAGTTAGTCTGCGAAAATTTTTTAAAGCTTGCAGAAAAAATAAAATTTACTTGGTACAAGAAATTTTTTCGAACGAATTAAATTGTTTCTAAGTGAGCACAAATTTTTAGTTCTAATGATGTAAATTTAATTTTCTTGAGTCAAGTAAATTTGTTTTCATTAAAAATTTTGGTTCTGTGTCAATCTGCCTTTTTTATCGACATTATTTTAAATAAAAATTCTAGATGAAAATTTTTTGTTTTTGATTATAATTATTTAATAATATTAATATAATACTGTACTTTTCTAAATTGTATGTGAAAACGGTATCATGGTAAGAAAATGATCTTGATTCGAAAGGAAAAAAGATCAAACCAAAAAAATTACCTTAAAAACTTTACTTTCTCAAACTAAACAAAAAAGTTTTTAAACTAATAAATTTTATTTCATACAAAAAATTGTCTTTTTCATTGAAAATCATACTGTTGCAAATTCTTCAGAATGATTTTGTTAGTCCAAGTTTATTTTTTTCAGTTGAAAATTTTTTTTTCTCATTTTAGTGCAGAGGTAGAAAATTTCTAGATAAACTGGGTTTCATAATTAGTAAAAACATTTAAATTTACAGCATATATTACATCAATGAAACTATGACTGAAAAATTGTGTTATAAACTCATTTTAGATTTTTAGATTACCAAATAAATAATTTTATACAAATTTCATCAGTATTTTTCTTAATTCCTTCCGTATTCTTCACATACTTGTTAAATTTTTATTTATTCTCTTTGAAAAATTTCATTTAATACCTCGGATCGTTTTTTAAAAAATGTGTCACTCTACACCTCCAGATAAACTTTTTTGAGCTTTTATTTTTACAATTGTATTATACAAGCTTACGAAACTCTAATGGTGAATATATTATCATTTTAATTGAGCACTAAAGATAATTGTAGATGTTTAAATGATAACAATACAATAAGCTTAATAATGATCAATTTTCGAATTAATCAAAATGCTTAATTTCAACAAAATGTAATTATACCGCTTCATTATCATGATAAAATTAATAATTTAAATATTTGATTACTGACTCGTGATGGTTATGTTCTATCTAATATACCTTCATGATAATTCATTAATCATATATATCATATTATATATTATATATTGAACTATAAATTTAATTGCCTTTGTTCCCATGAAAAAATTTATATCAAAAATATATGTATAGATTTGTTAAATCTATTTTCAACAAATATTTTTTTGGCGATCAAAAATTTATTTTGAAAATAAATTAGAATTCCATGTAAAAAAAATATATAAATATTTATTAACAGATTCTTATATTCGTATATTTCATAGAGATTGAAATATGTTTTTTTTTTGTTTTCATACACAGAAAAAAAAAAATTTCTTGAACCAAGAAAATTGTAAAAAAGACTGAAGTTATTTTGGAGCAAAAAGAACTTTTCTTAGCTTAAAGAAATTTTAACTTCATTCAAGAAATTTTCAATCTCCCTTAAGATTGTCTTGATTTAAGAAAATTTACGCTGGACTCAATACTTTCTTTTTTTCTGTGTAGATGCATTTCTTCACTACAGTTTAAAATATGTAAAGTATGTACGAAAATCGTCCAAGAGTTAGCTATCAAAACTGTATTTTTTATACATATTTTATTAATTATTTATTTAGTTTTGATATATTTTTAATATAAATTTTTTTCAATGAAGTAATTATAAATTTAAATCCATCATTACTTTATAAATAATAAATAAATAATTCAAAATAAATTCCAGTTCCACTGGATGAATTTTTAAATAAATTATTTTAGTTACTTAAAAATATTTAATTAAATTAATTATAATAATCTGTTTGTTTTATTCTTAAACAACCACTTTGATATCAAAAACAGTCTGTGATGCCACAAACTAATCACTCTTTAGAACTAAGTCAAAAATAAATAAATTTAACAAAAAATAAATTAATAAATAAATAAATAATTATCTAAATCTATACATTTAGTTCCTATAATTTTCTGGCGTGAACAAGTTTGTCGATATCCTGATAGGTTGCAAGCATGGCTTGATTTTGCCTTAAACTAGGATCATCTCTGGCTATTTCACAATTTACGTAAACGTCTTCGCACTTCACTCCGTCCTGGCCATCTTTGGCGGCTTTCATGTACCGGAAGAATCTCAGCGTTTCGGGATTGTCACTCGCCGGTCGACGTAATTCATTCAATTCGCGGGATAATTGAGCTGATATGAGGTTTGAATACGGTGCAAAACGGGCCGGGCTGCGATACATGGCACATACCGCGTATTCGCGACATCCCTCAGTGGTGTGTCCAAGACGGGAAAATACTGCGTCCAGTCGAGAGAGCAAGGGCGAATAGAATGGATCGTAGTTTGTTAGAAGAAGAGAACTTGAAGGAATCTCGTGAAATACCTGGAAATTAAGAATTATTAGGTTATTTTGTTAATTTTATTCTTTAACAATTATTTCTAATAGATAAAATTTATAATATAAGAAACTTTAATGAGTTTCATTGATGACACATTCAAAATTTCATAAAATCTAAATTTATTGCATTCTAACTGTTAAGCCGATAGTAAAAATATTTTTGATGTCATTAAATTGACAAAATATAACAGAAAAATGCTGAAATTTTGGTAACAATAACTAATAATTCGAAAAATTTTTAAGTGCATGATTCATCAAGTTTATTAAATTTTTAATAAAAATTAGGTTACAATGATAAAAAAGTCAACTTGATTCGAGAAAAAAATCTTGAACTAAGAATAGAATTTTCAAGAAAATAATTTTTTGAGTTAAGAGAAAAAATTTTTAAACTAAAAAAAAAATCAAGCGGAAAGTTACAGGGATGGTCTTTGGGGTCAACCATTTTCCAGGTTATTTTATCAATGTCTGTAACTAAATTTATTATTTTCAATTATTTATGGATAATTATAAATGATAACTCAAATATTTCGCAGTATTTTCCTCACTGAACTCAGGACGAGCTATTATTATAACGTGCATGCGCACACAGGACAAAATTTACCGTAGATCATGCAAACACCTTCATTAAGTCAAACCGACTATTCTATTTTAAATAACGCACGCTTACAACGCGCCATCTATTTACGTCATTTCCTTTATTACCAACATAAATGGAAAAAAAACTGAAAGTACACTAAAAAGAAGTTTTCTGCTCGGCACCATCTACTGTATAGTAAAGAGTGAATCATTACCGGTACAATCTGTACAGCTGCGAGTAGCAGTTTGGATGGTGACCGTCAGGATCCATTCGGGTGCCATTCACGATACTATTGCTTCCGTCAGTATTATGGAGGGTAGAGGTAAGGAGAATCATCTCATATGGGAGAAAAGTTGAAAAAGTGTCCAGCTGTATGCTATAAATAACAGTTCAAAATTCTTCCACAATCGCGCTGGTTTACACAAAGGGTATGGTATGAATGTAGCAATTGTAGATGAATTGAAGTATGCCGAGTTGAAAAATGTAAAATCATTGTCGACTAGAGTAGTCAATTATTTAAAATTTCAATAACTTACGTAGTACAGAATAATATAGTAAATATAACCTTAAAAAAATATTATAAGGGAACGTGCACCTAAAGTGATTTTATTTCATAAACTGTGAATAGTACGCTTATTGGTTTATTAACATTTAATTTTATAAAAAAGTACGTGAATACCAAAACAGTTATGGGTAAAGTTTGTGTTGTGAAAAGTTGTCCAAGTGGGCGTAAATCCAAAAATAAAAAAAAATGGTTCGCCTCAGTCTATTTCGTATTTCTAACCAACAGTATGTAAATCAATTTATTATGAAAAATTTATTTTATAAACCATTGCTCATTTCTATAATTTTTTTAGTCAACGAAGGCATATTAATTTTTTATTTATCTAATTTCACAGACATCGGCGAGATTACAAAATTGGAAAATTTCGTTGGGTATTGAATTAAAGGCTACTGATTACATCTGTCATCTCCATTTTAAAGAGGAACAAATAAAAATGTACGAGAAACTGTACATAAAAAGAGAGCTCAAGATTATGCCTTTAGGAAAAAAAAATACTTAAAGAAGAAGCTTTACCAATGATCCAGCATCAGTTTATTCCGATACTTGAACAGGAGCTTCTAACAAGTACTGTAGATGAACTGGAAAAGCCAAGCTTACATTTAAATAACTCTGGAGACGAAGAGCTGTTTCAAGTGCACGAAAACAACATCGAGCCACCGAAAATATTAGCAGATGAAGATGTTCCTAATAATCCAATAGGTGCTGTTGTTCAAAGTGAACAAGACTTGATAGAACCACCTCTCAGTCAAGACGCATCTAAGGATTCCTATAATCTGCAAGAAATCGAAGCTCCAAAATTACCGCCGTTTTGGCTGTATATACCCAAGCCCAATGGATTTGTATTCATGCGAATGGACCCAACAACTCAGCAGATCAAAATTCGGTTACGCTTAAACAAGGATACATCTATTACTGTATGTATTAATTAATGTTCGAGTAGATACATCTATTTTTTTAAAACAATCATTGATTATTTTAAACAAGTTAGTTATTTTTCCTAACAATGAAGAACTACCTCTAAACGAAAAATTGCATTCATTAAGTTGTGTCTATAACTACTTAAAATCAGTGGAAAGGTGGCCTATATGCGTTGGTACTTAGATTGACAGTACTAAGTAAGGATTGCTTGTTTTTTGATAAGTGAATGTATGAACTACTGAGGACAGAATTTATACGAATTGAATTAATATATTTACATTAATTTTCAGGTATTCAAAACTTTGTAAAAATGTGATAGTTGGTGATGACATTTATAAAAGAAACCAAGCTAATCCGAGATGTAAATCTTGTCGAATCTTACGGAATCGATTACAGAGTCAAAAGTCGACTTCAATGAATTTGGAAAGAACAACTGCTAAAAAAAGACGTGCTTCAAATCTGGTTAAACAGTGCAAACGTTTAAAACAAATGGTAAGTTTTGTAAAATACAATTGTTTGAAGCTAGAAGCAGCATTTCATTCTTACTATTGTTCAAGATTTGTTAATTTAACATTTATTAATTTAACAATTGGAATCGTTTCTAATTTTACGTTTATCACTTCTACTATAAATTCTATGTTTAAGCAGTTATAATGCTTACATAATTTAACGAAGGACGACAACAAAGGGTTTATAAATGTTAGGTGGAGGGTGTATATAATAAAATAATAAATTTTCACATTCCAGTAATAAGTCTTGATACTATATACGTATTGAATTTATCTGACATATAAAGTAGATCTTTACTAATTTTTATCATTTACAAGTACCTTATTGTACACTATGGCCTTTAATTCAATATTATTTAACATTGGTTATGGGAAAAGTTGATTTCATGCTCGACTGGTTTTTCATTTTCACCTCTACCCTCCATAGTCAGTATACAGTTTTCCTAACCTCACTCTCCTCTAGATAGTAACGTGTAGATTGTGACAGTCGCGATCTCGTATAGTGCAGAGCAGAAAAATTTTTTTTCAATGTAATCATTACTTTAGCGTTAGATTTTTCTCCAATAAATTTTTCTATTTATTATATAGTTAAAAAAATTAGGAAAACGGTTGACCCTGAAGGCCATCCCTGCAACTTCCCGCTACTGTCGTAATTAAACGCTCGAAATTGAACTTATTATGTCTTTGAGCTCTTCGAGCTCAAAAATCTAATTTTCGTGTAGTTTTGAGCTCTCTGAGCTCAAAAGTTTGATAGGAGTTTAATTAATCACTTCTTCGTCAACGATAACTCACGAACGAATCAACCGATTTCAACCGGCTTGGTGGTCTATAAATTATTTGAGTTCCATGAACTCACATGAGTATCACAATAAAAATAATTAAAGAAAGAAAGCGAAAAACATTTTTCAATCGTAAAGGACTTTCGCATTTTAAGTCATGCAAGTTTATTAGTTAAAATAATGAAAAATTTGTCTTTTTGTTTAGTGAATATAATAAATCGTACAACGTCAAGGTATATGACTTTATAGGAATAAATAGATGAACATGTACCAAGCTTGCGTGATAAATTGTTTTCACAAGACGTAAAGAAGAACTAAATTAATCTGAGGAAACAAATCCGTTAGTGTTATTTTTTCTTTTTACTTTTGACTCCTGCTTATTATTTATTATCAGTTCAATCATTCTTATTTCCCTATGCCGCATGTATAGTACCGAAGTATTATACATTATACATATCTTCCGACAGTTCCGTTACTGGAAAAATGCTTCATGTAGGTCGAAATAGGAAACGATTAATTTATGTATTTTCTAGCTATTATTGTGATATTATCTAAGCGGTGTTTCGGATAGATCTAAGAATAATCTTAAAAGATCTAATTAATTTTTCCATCTATCTCACCAGATAATTTATCGTTTTTTTTTATTACAAATAAATTAAACCACGATAAAAATTTGATTGGAATCTTGCTATAAAATTTATTTTCCATTTCTTGTGATAAATCTTTTTTTATTAATAAAATAAATAGTATTATACTTTCAAATAATAAAATGTATAAATACCATATACATAATACTATTAACTTCCATTGAGCAACGCATGGTCTTTAATGAATTCGAATGATTGTTTCGTTCCGCTCGTGGGACTAAGAATGATTCTGCAGAACTCGTTATTTGTATCATAACAGAAGTTTAGTAAAACAGTATTTTTAAAATCGAACAAGAATCATCAAAGTAATAATTTCATTTTCTTCAAAAAAATTTTTTTTTAAAAACTATTCTAGGTGCGTTTAATTTAACTAGCAAATTGCAGTCATTATAGATCGTAGAAAATAAACCGAAATTTCTACGTAGATTATTTACAGAAGAAGATCCTGAAATTAAACGATCAGATAGATTGGCAGCTAAGAATAATAATATTTTCTTCAAGATCCGAAATTTTACTCCTATGACCTATAAGCATTCATTTTATGACCTATAAGCATTTCACGGCCTAGGCCGTGAAAAAAAGACGGTATGGTAGAGTTCTAGAAAAGAGTCCCTGTACGGACGCCACCCAGCGCTCAAAAGTTGAACTTTTGGAGCGAGTATAACAAAAAACCTTTTTTCAACATAATAGTTACTGCGTGAAAAATTTTTATTTCTTCAGCTGAGAAATAACATTGTTGAAAATTTTATTTCTTATCACAACAATGCCCATTTTTTTCAAAAAGAAATTTTTTCTCAGCGTAGCGACATAAAATAATTTCTTAGAAAACATAAGATTGATTAGTGCAATATGGTTGTGATAGAAGCATTTTAAAATCACAAAATTGCTTGACCTTGATGTGTTAATCATAAAACACTATCTCAACGGTGTTGGCGTTATGAGGTGTGCAAAAATAAATGAGTATTACCTTAAAGTCTTGTTTTTTCGCGTAACCATTAGCAGCATGCCTGGTATAGTATCTGTCATTAAGCATGGCGACCGGTGACAATCTTGAGTCAATAAAAGAATACCTCGAGTCTGGTTTCTGAACTTGCATCATTCCTTCCTCGTACATTGCAGATGCTGGCAAGGTTCCCAAGGGTTGTTTCGCCAGATAATCATCATTGTAGAAATCAGAGTTGTCTTTGAATTCAAAGTTTTCATCCGGTTGCGCAGTGACACCTTGTGAAGACTGTGCGAACGATGAAACCCCTGCTAAACAGTCACAAAAACTGATGAACCCGCTCAGATTGAATAATCAATAAAAATAAGCGAATATTGATTATAATTCATGATAACTATTATTTGAATTTAGTGGCTAAGTAACAACTAATTACCTTTTCCTACCATTTTACCAATACTTCCAATGATACTTGGCAAAAAAAGTGCTATCAGGATACTTTTAATAACCTGAGCACCTATGATTAACGGTAACAGCAGCTTCTTCAAACCGAACGCTAAAAAACCAAGTCCAAAGCCTGTTAAAAATGGATTCTTTCCATCCGACAAAGCTGAAAGCAAAATTTTACCAGGCACTTTTAGCGTTTAGTTGCTGTTAGTCAAGCCATGCGCTTTCCATTAAAGGCCACGATCTTCAAATCTTTATTTCTTGCTGCTAAAGTTTTCTTCAAAAATATTTATAAATTTTGCCCCTTTTTTTTTTTATTGCATTAATCATTCATGCAATCATTCATAACGAGCAGTTACTTTTACACGACATTCAAAATAATTTTAAATAACATTAATATTATTACTTTCAATTGTACAATTAAAATAATAGCGTAAGTTAATAAAATTCATAAAAGAATTTCATAAGAAGTTAGGTTGATAAAAACTTATTGAATGTCTGAATGTGACTTCTAAATGCGCGTTCTCAAAAGAATTTTGATTTAAATTAGTTGATTCAATTTAACAATTATAATTTTTAATAGCGACGAAAAAATTTTTTATTTATTATCAGATCTAGACATATGGAGCCGATTTGAACATCTAAGAAAATTTGCATTTAGGTCTAATCACATGTAATATTTTTACTTAAGAGGGAACACCACTGTGACGGTGGAAAAAAAAGGTTATTCTCGAGAATTTTTTTTACCGGGAAAATAAAGGAATCTGGGAGTCGGATTTTCTTTATTTTATTAAGGGTACATTAAAGATTATTACTCTAAATTTTTATTAAAAAATATTTAATTATTACAAAGTTATTAACAATCTCGTAGAGCACTAAAAAAAATGTCCCCTTCCATGGTCAGATCGATAACTCAAAAACGGATTATCTGAAAATAAAAACCTAAATTGCTTTTTAATCAATAAAGATGTAGTTATCGTCGCAGGTACAGAATTTTGAAAATTTTAATTTCCAAAAAAATGGCGACTGATTGAAAATTATCTCACTATTCTTACTGCTTTTATTTTTTGTTTTAACTCGGCTAAAAAAATCTTTAAAATCAAAATTTTTAAAATTTCGAACATGCAACGACAACTACATCCTTACTGATTGAAAAGCAATTTGGGTTTTTATTTTTAGATGATCCGTTTTTGAGTTATCGATTCGACCATGGAGGGGAAAATTTTTTCCAGTGCTCTTACGAGATTGTTAATAACTTTGTGATAATTAAATATTTTTTAATAAAACTTTAGGGTAATAATCTATAATGTGCCTTTAATAAAATGAAAAAAATCCGATCCTCAAATTCCTTTATTTTCTCTATCAAAAAAATTCCCAAAAAACACCTTTTTCTTTTCGACCGTCACAGTGGTGTTCCCTTTTAAACATTAATACCAAATTGTTCCAAATTTAAAAATTCTTTATGAATCAATTTTAAAAAAATTTGTTTCATCCTCCATTTTGAATCATTTTAAAGCTATATTTCTCCGTGACATTTCTACCTACGATAATTTGAAATTTTATTTTCGACATACAAATATCGTCTTTTTCAAATGTTCAGCTCGAAAATTCCCCAATTATCCAAGATAAAGTATTAATTACTTAAAAAATTAACAAAAGAAAAAAAAGACAATTATTAATCATAACAAGCTTAATAGCAAAGCAGCGTTAAATAAGCTTTGTAAGCGTTTTGTTAATAACAAAAGCGATATACAATTGAGAAATAAATTAACTTACAACCAAAGAACGTTCTCGGCTGTCTCAATTGGTTCAGTTTTATTTTTAAAACATAATTTTTGGCCAGCCTGTGAACTTTATCGAACAAACTTTCGTGCGGATCTACAGCCGTAGAATTTGTCCTCTTTTCTATTTGCACTGAATCGGTAACGTCGAGTACGCTCTTACCCTTGAGGCCGTCTAAAAAATCCTCTAAATCTTTTTTTAAACATTTGGTAGCTGAGCCTTTGCAAGCTTTGGTGTCTATTGAATTTGGATTTTGACTCGGAGATTGAGAAGAATTGTTGTCGGTGTAAGTTAGCCCAGAAACGTCGATATCAAATTTGCTGGGCTTATTTTTGAAAGAATGTGGATGGGATAAATCAGGCTTATCATCCATCCAATTGTGATCTACGTAGCTAGACGTAACTTCATTGCTTCCTGTCTCGTTCACCTCGGCCTTGACCTCCAGTGCATTACAACAGGTAAATGTAATTGCAATTATTAAGTAATAATAATAATAATAACAATGATTAGATTTTTTATGACTCCAGGTGTTTCTATAAGCCATTTTGCTGGAACTCAGCAATCTTGAGCGTGATTATTGTTATTTAGGATCAAAAATGGCTCGGCTGCATTATCATCTTGTTAGCTAGAAGTAAAAAGTCATAATAATTGAGTTTATGTATAATAATAGGCAATAAGAACTAAATTGCTGTTAAAAATAGAGTAAAAAATTGATGTAGTTTATTGTAACGATGTTTACTTAGTAGATATTTATTTTTGCATGGATCGTAAATTTACTCATGATTTTTTATTGTTATTTTAATACTTTCTACATCAAAAAAAATTTTTTTATCATAAAAAATGGACTTGTCTACATTTTGTAGTAATTTTCTCTGAATGTCTAAAATTTTCAAAAATTTTAATCTCTGAATTTTTTTTTTTTAAGTTGTAATTTTTTTAAATGTTATACCTTTCCAAAAATGTTGTAATTTTCTAATTTAAAATTTAAAAATTTTTTTAACTCAGCATTAAAAAAATTGTATCCAAAATTGAAATTTTGAAATTCAAAAAAATTCCAAAAATTACGCAAGCAAACTTCTCAAAAAAATAATCGTAATTTTAAAATTACTTAAAACTAAATTTAAAAAAAAATATTCAAATTTTTTTTCACCTTTCAAAAATTTCAATTTCCTAAATATCAAAAAATTTCTTTAAATTTCAAAATTCTTTCAAGTCGTCCAATATTTTCAGATTTCAAAATAATTTGCCCAAAAATAATTTGCAGCTAAATAAAATCCTGATATTCCTAAAATCTGATGTTTTATTTTGCCCTGGATACACAGTTAAACTTTACAATGCCTTATTTTTTCCGGATTCCTGTTCCTGTGTATAAATTTAATAACAATAATGTAAACTATTTAATGGTCAATACACACCGGTCATTCACCGTACTATCACTATTGTGCTCTCTCAAGGCCACTTGTCAGACAGAAAATATTAATGAAAAAAAAAAAATACTTACACGTGTTGTAAACACAGTCCTTAATCTCAAAGTAATTAAACAAAAAAAATATTTATCGCACTGATTAATAACAAATCTTGACTACTAACTCAACTTTGCTTAGATTTATATACAAAAACTTGAATAAATAAAATAAAGTTGTTAAACATTCAAAAAGGAATGAAAAATCGGTAAAGCAGTGGTACTAAATCGAGCAGTTTAAAGTCGGCTCGCGGACGGCGGACTCCACGGTACTGGCGAACGCACTCTTGGAATCGGTTGAACGCGGTTAATCTGGGTTACCCGGCCATCAGTCGTCTGTCCATTTGTACACTACTGTAGAAGAGGGCTACCTTTACTTCTTGAGCCTTCCTTCTTCCAATAATAATAATAATGGTAAAGTTAAAAAGAAGAGGAAATAATAAATACATAAAAATACTTAAATGTTATCGCTCTTTTTCTCACCTTTCTATTCACCGATTTACTTTCTTTATTGCTCTAATCAGGCTTATCATTTACACTTTGTCGTTCTTACACACCTCACTAAATTTATTTATTTATTTATTCATTTACAGCTATTTATTTATTTATTTAACGACCGAATTCTACTTATATTTAAACTTGAAATTTTATTAATTTTACATTTATCCTAAATTTTTTAATATAAAAAACCTTTTTTAAATCCTTTATTTTTTATTACTTTAATTCAATATTCATAAATAAATTTGGCTTAAAAAATAATGATAATTTATTTATGAGATAATTTTGAAATAATAACAACAGAACAATTATAATTAAGAACAAAAACTGACCTTAAACTCAAAAAAATTTTATTCCAATCAATTGTAATTATATCGAAAAAGGATTCATCAGATATAATTATTATTTTCTGGGTGCTTCTCAAAAAAATTTTCTAGAAACTTCGATAAATCTCGTATATCGATTAATTATTTTCACGTGCCGAAATTTAACTCAGATGCTTGACATCCATGATTTAGCTATAAATAATTGTTTTCTACTTGTGAGTAACAATTTGATAATCAAATCCTTTAATATGTACACGTTTTGGAACTATAAGGTAGTTGTTGTAGTTAAGACATAGCGTCAGAAAATTCTAAATTTTTGTATACGTATTACGAACATGATGATACAATTATCCTTAAAATTTGAAGTCGATTAACCACCTATAACGCAAGAAAATTAAATTTAAAATTCTATGGTGCTACATTTATTCAATTTTGAGTTTCCATTATTACAAATAATACATTCACAATTTATCAAATGTAACTACTAATAAAGTCACACTGAAGAAAAGGTTCACTTGAGCCAAGAAAATATTTTTCTTCCTAATTGTTTTCTTGAGCGAAGAAAAAAAATTTTTTTGACACATGAAATTTCACTTATTGCAACAACATTAATTCTCTTGCTTTAAGAAATATGTATCTTGATGTAAGAAAATTTATTTGTCAAGAAAATCTTCTTGTTTTGAGAAAATTCAGCCTTTTGCTCCAAAAAATTTAGTTCTTGATAGAAGTAAATTTTCTTGTCTTGAGAAAATTTCTCTCTTGCTCCAAAAAATTAAATTTCTCGATAAAAGTAAATTTTCATTTATATTTTCATATTAACATGCCAAATGGGAAGATTAAATAATATTGAATCATTTTTTTTTCATTCAATCTGTATAAATGCACGCTAAAATAATATAAAATGGATATCAAAGATTTAAGAGAAAAATTTTCTCAAGATGAGAAAATTTTTTCTCAACTGAAGTAGGTGGCATTGCTTCCCTAAATTATCTAAAAATTTTGATCAAATATAAAAATGTATTGTATCAAGTATTTATGATAATTTGAATTAAGAAAAAATTACTTATACCAAGAATAGAATTTCAAGAAAAAATTTTACTTCGGCCAACACAACTTCGGTCTCCCTTTAGGGACCTGCAAATTTTCTTGAGCCAAGAATTTTATTCTTCAGTCAAGAAATTTTTCTTTCTGTGCACAATTTAGATTACATGAGATTGCATTTACTATTCTAGTATGCTCTGCTCTTTAGACTTAGATTTTTTTCCTTCTTTTTATTTGTATTTTTGTATTTTACTATTTAATTGATTTTTCTTATTAAAGTCTCATGAATCACGTTTTAATTAAAAAATTTAGTTTTTGTTGTTTTATTTTGAGAAGTGTTGAAAATGATCTTCTCAAATTTAAAACAAAATGAGCTTGTTTGTCATTTTGATTTATAAAAAACTCTTCATTTATTTTACTTTTTCACGTCAGATAATCATTTGATTATGCCTAAATATGTGTAATAATAACAAAAAATAGTCACTGATGGTTTCAGTGGATTTTGTCCGTATTTAACTATAAAAAACCTCTCTTGTTACAAAAGAATTATACTAATGAATTAGTATATTTGAAATAATTCTAATTGGATTTTAAAAAGAAATTAATTCTTTAGTCTCTCGGATTTTAGTATTTTTCTTTACTATAAATTTATGAGTATCTCTCTCGAACGATGCTTTCCAGAAGAAATTTCTATTTTCTTGGTTTCATGCCTTTAATAATTTTTTAGAAGGAGTAAACTAATCGGAAACAGATGTAGTAACGGAAAATATTAGAGTTTAAGATGCTTTTTTATTTTTACTAGTTTTAAATAGATTGTAAAATCACATGATGTATGGTTGTAAATTTAAGGATTAGACGGGTAACAGAGACTGTTCGACATGTTGTCAGCAGATGTCAAAATATTTGTAAGTTTCTGTTACTGTAGAAAATAAGAAATATGTAACGTGAGGTATGAGTGAGAGAGTGAAAAACAGAGAGAGAGATTGATTGATTGATTAATAATTTATTAATGCCAAGGCACAGGCCAAATGGCAATATTAAATATAAAAATATTACATAAGATATTGCAATATAAGTAACAGTAAGTACAAAACTTAGTCTACTGAAAAATTTGAGATATAAAATAATATAAATGATTCAACCAATAACTCTGTTACAATAGCTTCAGATAACCTTTTAACTACAAAGTTCTTCAAAGTCTTTCATAGTCTTTAATAAATCTTTTTTTTTTTTTTTTTTTATTTAGTTTAGTTAATTAGTTTAGTTTTTTATTTAGTTATCTAAAGTTAATAAATGATCAAAAACTCTGTTCTTAAACACTTCTAAGCTACTTGAATTTACTAACTCATCAGGTAGTTCTTCTCTCTCAGGTAGAGAGAAATTAACTTACTTTCATTGTCTAACAGAATCACATCTAGCCATGAATCACAGTCACTTTTATGGAAAGTAGCACCATAAGGTACACAATACAGTGATGACTCCACAATGAAATCCTTCAAGTGATTTGCAATATAACTATCCTCTATCAGGTTGCTATTCAAATCACCAGCTATAATGATATTATTAAAACTTGGAGAGAGTCTTGAAAATATTTCAAAGAATTCGTTGAGAAGTAATCCTTTAGGTCTTCGATAGATACAAGATAGTAAAAGATGCGATCCTGTATTCAAAGTTAGGTCAACAATAAGAAACTCCGGTTGATTTAAGTAGTCAGAAGTTGAGATGTGAAGCACTTTGGTTTTTAAGGATTTATGTACTAGCCATGCAACACCACCTCCCTGAACGTACCGACCAGAAGAGAGAGAGAGAGAGAGAGAGAGATTGATTGATTGATTGATTGATTGATAGTTTATTAATGCCAAGGCACAAGCCAAATGGCAATTTTAAATACAATATGAATTACAAATACAATAATAATAGAAAAATTATATAAGTACATAAACTATAATAAAGATCTAATATAAAAATTTATATTTATTTTATCTGATTCAACTAGCATACTCACTAAATTATTCAATTTATAACAGCCGATAAAATAACAAAGTTGGAGAATTTAACACTTAGAATCTAACAGTAATTATCAGAGAACTTATCACTTTACAATAACAAAATTAATAATCCAAATTCAACAAATGGTCAAAAATTTTATTTTTGAACACTTCAAGACTAGATGAGTTTACAATCTCTTCAGGCAGTTCTTCCCACAATCGTATTACACTCACTTGGAATGACCGCTCCATGAAGGTCGTAGCAAAATGCGGAAACGTGAAAAGAGAGTGTTTTTGGCTGCTAACCTATCTGAACGTCTGACTTCGGTCTCCTCAACAAAAGCATCTCGTAGGTACTTGGGTTTACCAACTTGAAGTAGCTTAAGAAGTAAGTAACTCATGAAGTACATTCTACGATATTTCACAGTAAGCCATCCCAATTCTCGTTGATAAGGTGTTATATGCTCATCTTTTCTAAGATTAAAAGTGAACCTAATTGAGCAATTTATTGCACGTTGAAGTTTCAAGTCATTTTCAAATGTTGAATCTACTAATACGATGGAACAGTAATCAAGAAGTGGTAAGATGGTGGATGATACTAACAATTTCCTGATGTCAGTTGAGAAAATGTTCTTCCGAACCTTGAGAGAATGCAAGGCTGAATTAACTTTGCTAACCACTAGCTTGACATGATGATTCCAACTTAGGTTCCTACTGATGTGTAATCCCAAGCACTTGGTAGTATCAACATATGGAATTATGACACCATCTATAATAATAGGTGGCAGATCAAAGTTACTCAGTTGTTTCAGCTTGCTATTTGAACCCAAGATCATTGCTTTGGTCTTGGACAAGTTTATCTCCAAGCCATGCTTCCTTGCCCAATCCGCAACTGATTGTGCATCAATGTTGACCTGTCTGACTGCCTCTTGTAGTTGATACATAAAGAAGTGTAGATAAATATATTTGTCATCAGCAAACAGACCATGGTTACAATACACTAACCATCTGACAACAGAATTCATGACAATTAAAAACAGGATTGGACCAAGCACAGAACCTTGAGGAACACCAGATGAAGTTCTAAGGAGCTGAATTGGAGTCCCAAGATTATTCAGTATTGACTGAGAGCGATTTGATAAGTAGGAGAAAAACCAGATAATTGTTTCCATTGAAAAACCAAGCTCAAATAACGCAATCAGTATGATCTTGGGGTCAACATAGTCAAAAGCCTTACTCAAATCAAATAAGACTATTATGGTAAGTTTATTTTTGTCCATCGCCTGCCTAATATCATCAGTGAGCCTCAGTAAAGCTGATTGTGTGCTGTGATGTTTCCTAAATCCGGATTGCAAAGGATCGAGTAACTCGTTATCCTCCAGATAGGTTATCACTTGATTTGCAATGATTCTTTCAAACACTTTGGCCAGATGGGATAGATTTGCAACAGGTCGGGTATCTGACGGAGATCTAGGTGGTGAAGTTTTATTCAAAGGTATAATAAATATAATTTTCCAAATGTCAGGGAATATTCCAGTATCAAGAGATCTATTAAATAATGCAGTAATAAACAGTGAAATTTGTGGAAGGTGATCCGTAGCCATCTTAAATCCAATCCATCAGGACTTTTTCCTTTAGACTTTGAAAGAGTAATATGCAATGCCTTAGTAACATCTACAATGTCAATCATGGTCCACTTGAATAAACAATTGACTTGTCTTGAATAGTCCATCGGCAGCAGATCAACAAAATTTTTATTGCAAGGTGGATGTTTTCTTACTATGTTTGCGTAATACTCATTCAATTCAAGAGCATCAAAAAAGTTTAGCGGTGATGAAGGGTTAGACTTAATTAGTCCAAGATGTTTAAGCTTACTCCAAATAGATGAACCATATGAAAGATTTGAAAGAATAGTTTTTAAGTATTCTTCACGAGCATGATTTAACTCAGCTTTTAAGTTTTTTCTCTTAATTCTAAAAAGAGCAAGCAAATTTAGGTCCCGAGTTCTCCTAGCTTTCTTATAAATTTCATCGCGTTCTTTGCACTTCACTTTTAATTCTTTTGTAAACCAAGGATTACTTTGACGGACTATCTTCTTAGTAATTTCTGGTGCAAACAAATCCAGAGAAGATAGAACACCAGATTTGAAGATAGTCAGCAACTCATTTGGATCCGAATTCTCTAGTATAGCATTATCAATTCTTAAAGTGTTCATCAAAGTTCTTGAAAGAGCTTGATGATCACAATTTTTTAGGTTTCTAAAGGTAACTTTCTTTGGTGCTGGTTTTGAACAATTTAATTTATATTTACAAAATAAATAGTCATGGCCATCAATGAACGGAGAATCGGATTTAGCAAACGAAACTAATTTACTATCACTGTCAAGCAGGATGACATCCAACCAAGAATCATAATTATTTTTATGAAAAGTAGCTCCGTAAGGTACGCAGAACAGTGATGATTCAAGAATAAAGTCTTTCAGGTGCCTTGCAGTATAACTATCTTCTAACAAGTTACAATTTAAATCACCAGCTATGATTATATTGTTGAAATTTGGAGCAAATCTTGAAAAAATGTCAAAGAATTCGTTAAGAAATAGCCCTTTCGGTCTTCTGTAAATGCAGGATAATAAGAGGTGAGATCCAGAGGATAAAGTGACATCGGTAATTAAATATTCTGGTTGGTTTAAATAGTCAGAAGTTGAAATATATAAAATCTTGACTTTTAAGGACTCGTGGACAAGACAGGCCACTCCACCTCCCTGGATGTAACAACCAGTATCTGCATGTTTTAAGGTTCGATCTCTTCGAAAAATATTGTAGCCATTCAATGAAAAAATACTGTTGTCGTGTGAGGGTTTTAACCACGTTTCAACAAGGATAATAATGTCAGGTTGAGTATCATTAATCAAATTCAAGAATTGAGCAGTATGGCCAACAAGGCTATTTATATTTAGACTAAGTACATTAGATAAGAGAGAGAGAGAGAGAGAGAGAGAGAGAGAGAGAGAGAGAGAGAGAGAGAGAGAGAGAGAGAGAGAGAGAGAGAGAGAGAGAGAGAGAGAGAGATGGTCCGAGATGGTGGTGAGAAGGGACCGAGCGGCCCAAGTAATTTTAAAAGAGGTAGTTGTAAGTTAGTCTAATACCACCCAGGCTAGTGAGCAGTTGTATGTTATTTTCCCTTATCAATAAATCTATTATTATACTTTTAAAAAATATTGTCTCGTGCTGTAATTTCTTTTAATTATTATAATCTAAAAATCTATATTCTACACAGATTACATACAAATATCTATAACATATGTAAGAAACAATCAAAGAGTAATGGACGCGTGACGTGCACTTATCGCGATCTAGTCATATAGACCTTATACCCGTTACATTAATGTGACTTTTTTCCTCTGCTATAACGCATAGTGTAACGGTTGACTTGACGTACATAAGCGACATTTCTTATGTTACATTACATTAGGACATATAGATCTATCAAACTAAACGAATTTTATATTGTAATGACAATGATAACAACAATAAAAATATTACATATGACTAGTATTTATCGTATCGTAAGCATCCGATCTATGTAGATCATTATCATTTACCAGTCAATTTAATACTCAATTGTTGAGGGCATTTAGCAAAATTACTTGTTGACAAAAAGTAACGGGCTTCTCGTATCGGATCGATTGATTTCTGTTTAACAACTGAATACATTGTAATACTTATTATGTTCCATGTCTAGTGTATATGTATGAATTTATGAAGAGTAATAAGTATTTTTAAGCAGCATTCCAGTTCCGAGATTTTAAAAATACGAAAACGTGTATAATTATTACGATAATTATTAGCTGGACGTACGTCACACGTGTGGCGAGTGTCCAAATCTGTCAGTGGGTCAACAACTCCTGGGCCAACGGATTTTATGTAAATGGCCTTGAACTACAAATATTTAATATATATAGTAATAGTATGACAACAACAGCAAATAAAAATAAAAATAAAAATAT
Source organism: Cotesia typhae (assembly GCF_013202065.1). Taxonomy (NCBI): domain Eukaryota; kingdom Metazoa; phylum Arthropoda; class Insecta; order Hymenoptera; family Braconidae; genus Cotesia; species Cotesia typhae. The sequence goes on from NW_027423752.1 coordinate 2,589,253, forward strand.
CAATCGAATTACCGTTTATAGGCAGACCTCAAATATTTGGGTCATGTCCTTCAGGTTAATAATTTTTGAGTGGTTCGTCGTATTTTGTTGTTCATTCTCGAATTATTATTGTATTTATGTTGGATGAATAAACGGGAAGATAATTTTTTTTTTAAGAGGAATTTGTTGTTTTTTGATTGTAAGGATTCAAAATTGAATTTATGATTTAAAAATTATGCAATGTTAAAATATGTTAATGTTAATTTTTCGAGGTAATTAATCTTTAAGATATTCAATTGTTTAGTACTTTCACTGACTTCTGCTACGATAATTAATTACTATGATTTCAGTTCTTTGTAGAATGTGTGTGTCGTATCAGAAGTCAATGGTTAATATAAATTTTACAGCAATTGTTTTTTACTTAAAAGTTTATCATGTAAGCATAGACAGACATATAAAAATTAATTTGATCCGAGAAAAAAATTTTGAAACCAAAAACGAATTTTGGAGAATTTTTTTGAAGCAGAAAAAATTTTGAACAGTCCTAGATTCTCTTGAACTAAAAAAAGTCTTTCAGAAAAAAAAACTGTATTTTTTTGTAAAATTTTACCACGCAAATGTTAACAGACTGATGAAATGTTAACATTATTCATTTTTGAACCTAGAAGAGAATTTTGAAAAATTTTTTGAAACAGAAAAATTCTTGAATTGAGTAAAATTTACACGGAAAAAAAAATGGAAAAATTACATTATATACACGGTAAAAAATTTTGCGTCATTGCGTCAAAAAGTTTTGTGTTAAAAATTTTTATGTTAAATATTTAACATTTTTTTGTATCGATTTAACACAATAAATGTTAAATTTACACATGAAAAAAAAACATGAATATAAACGTGGCCCGTCGTAAAGAAAACTGGAAAAATTACAGTTTCAGATTGTAATTGTAATAGATTTTATAAGAATTATGGCCACGTTTACATTAAATAATGTAATTTTTCCATTTTTCTTTTGTCCGTGTATTTAAACCAAAAAAAATTTGGCTTTTTAGCTCAAAATAAGATTATCATATTTCAAAATTATTATTTCCATTCAAAATATTTTCAGTTGAATTAAATTAATTTTTTTATTAGTGAGCAATAAATTTGAACACCTATGTACTTAAAAAAATTTATTAATAGATAGAGTCTTGTTGATTGAGATTCTTACAATAAAAAAATACTCTAAGCTACAAAAAATTAAATTATACAATTTGACATCGCTACGCATTAATGCTTGAGTTTCAGATATCCTATCCTATATACAAAAATTGATGGTACAATGAAGTTAGCTTAGTATCGAAAACATGGACCCTGATTCCTTATTGGTTTAAGATTAGAGCGCGCGCGTATGCGCGCAATTTGAATTTCTAGTAAAATAAAAAAACTGATTATTTTAAGTAGTTATATTTGACAAATTTTATAAAAATTACACTTTAAGTAATCATTTTTACCGAATTGTTATAAAATTTGTCAAAATTACTCTTAAAAAATTTATAATTCTTCAATTTTACATTTGAAGCGTTGCGTTAATATTTCAAACGTATAAAATAAATTAAATAAATAAATAAATATAAAAATAAATAATGCAGTCATTTTCAATAAAGATTAATAATTTAATATCTTGATAACTAAATTTGTCTTCGCTGTCTATAGTAAGCAGGAGGATAATGGTAAGGCGCTGGATATCCTGGTAATCCTGGATAAATGTCATTCCTATGTGACCAGCCTGGATCTTCATTACCGTATCCTGATAACAAAAACAGTTACTTAAAATTTACTATTTACTTTTCTAATAAAAAATCAAGTTTTACCAAATCTTTATTTTCAAAGATTATTATTTATAATAATTGTATATGAATATATATATATATATATATATATATATATATATATATATATATGTAATAATATATATGAATAATTAAACAATAAATTACCAGAAGGATAATCAACTGGAGCTTCAGCAGCAGTGCCCCAATGGAACGGAAAAGTGAATCCATGATGAGGGACCTTGCAGATTCTCAATTTGGATAAAAATCCAGGCACGAATAATCCCCCAATAATTATCAATTTTTTAATTAAGTGCACGCCCAAAAATATGGGAATCAAAATTAATTTTATTTTCAGTAAATTCAGCAGAATAAGAACTGGCAGGATAATTGCTTTCTTTTTTTTGTGGAAAAGCCGTGAGTTATCTGAAAAATGAAAGATGATTGATTGATTAAGCATTAATCAACTTGTTAATGATTTTCACATTTCTTTTACAATTACGAAGAATGAACTTGTTAATAAATGAAAATTCAATGAAGTCGAAGTACTGAAGCTATTAATCACTGTTATTAGTTATTAGACGCTTTTTTACAGTGTAGATAGACGATTGATCACGCTGATGATTACGCAGCAACCTGACACCTGTTATAATCGTCGATGCGTACGCACGGGCGCTGAACAAAAAGATAATTTCATGCATTCCAAAGGAGAAAGGCTCGTCGATTTATATATAGGTACGCGTTAGTTCAAAATTAATTTTTTTTTCAAAGTTTACGATCAAGAATTTAGAGCAGGAAAAAAAAGGCACAGTTATGCAAAAAAGGGCAGTTAAATATTGAAAGTCATTTTTAGATATAGTAGGTAGTTTCTTTACATGAACATGTTCTATATGAACGTAAATTCGGAATAATATCATTGTTTGAAGTATGATCTTTATTGGAGAAAAAATTATAAAAAAAAAATTGCAAAAAATTATGCATTCTATGAAAAAATTTGCTGATTTGATTGTGTATGGTCAATTTTTATAATTGATTACATATGATCCGACACAATTGTATATAGCCTGATACGGTTATCTATGGCTTCATCAAGCTATTTATAAAAACAAAAAAAAATCTATTGTGATTTTTCGATATTTTTTTTTTTTTTAAATTTGTCCCTCAATAAATGACAAGTTGAAAAAAAATTGGCTCAGTACACGGATAGAATAAGATGACACTGAACATAATCCCAGATTATACTCAGTAATGTATTTGGTGAAAATAATTTCAGATAGTAACTAGTATAATCCAGATTATCCTGGCTGATATCTGGATGATACTCATTGTAATCTGGATTATACTGCGTGATATCTGGATTATACTCATTATAATCTGGATTATACTAGCTACTACCTGAAATTTTTTTTACTCAGTATAATCTGGGATGATATTCAGTGTCATTTTGTTCTTTCCGTGTAGTTGATTAAACTAAAAAAATAATCTCAGATAAATTTCTTAGCAAAGCCAAAACATTAATTTTTATTTTATGAATCAATACCTTAAACTTAACTCTCTTGTAATGAAAAAATTTAGCGATCATGTGTCCTCTGTCGGAGATTTTTAATACTGCATTTGATCAAAAAATTTTATATGGACATATCAAGTCATATATGTGTCGAAATGGCCTAATATGATCATATGAGACCTGGTATCGCTAATTGTTCAATCAGACCATACATGAATATATTAAAACATATCAAAAATTATTAATGGACTTATGAGACCATATCTCACTATATATGAACATGTATAAGGCCACATCAGAAAATTTTTTCATTTTGTTGGAAAAGTTTTAGAAAATGTAATTTTTAATTTGTTTTAGCAAATTTAGATTTCGATAGAGGGGAGACATGTGTGGTAGCTGATGTCTTTTTAAATTTCCAAGAAAATTTTTTTCCAAATAAATTGTATGTATTCGTCACATGTTAAAAAAATTGTGAAAATTTATAACAATAGGTAGTTAAAAAATCTATTTCTCTTCTCAATTAATAATGCAAAATTAAAAAAAAAAACTACCTTTCCCGCCTTTTTGCATCTGCACAAGCTCATCTTCGTCCAATACAATTGGTGCGTTTGAAAATGATCTACCGGTACTCAAAGCCGGTTGGAAAGTATAAACTAGAGCACGTCTTTTAATAATTTCCTCTACGGTATCACGCAAAAAATTCAGCGTTTCTGTCACACCGAATTTGTAAGCCTTCTTTGCTGGGACTTTTGGCAGAATTGGCTCCTCTGTCACTGCAGGTATCCTTATAAATTTTATCGGCCCATAGCTGAAGTCCTAGATTGTCAATACAAATCTTTAATAACAAATAGTGACATAATTATACATAAGAACTGAAAAAAAATTAACTTTATTCAAGAAAAAAACTCTTGAATAAAAAAATCATATTGAAAAATTTTGTCTTGAATTAAGATAAAAAATTCTCGTATAGAATTTAACTGAAATTTACCAAGAAGTATTCCAAGAAAATTTTTTTAAAAACGGTTTTCTTAATTTATTATTTCAGTGGATTAAATGTATAAGTAAATACCTTCTCACGCACGTCGTTTAACCACCTAGCAACACGATATTTACCACATACCACAACGTCCCTCTTGATAACACAATCTCTGCGACATCGTGATACAAAATCACTGGAAATCGTTTCGTTAACATACTCCGCGGCAACTGTATTTGCAAGTACTGTTAATGTAAATATTATTGATGACACACGTTTTATAGTCCTTGATAATTTTAATTTTAATAATGATGATGATAATAATTTGGGTAATTTCGGGCGAGGAAAATATTTTTTTGCACCGTCAGTTTTCATTATTCAGCACTTAATCGTTTTCTATGTCATCTATGTGATAATCTGATGACTTAATTGACAATTTTTTTCAGTTTAATGTCATCGCACTTTAGTTAGAAATCCATTATGCTAATTTTGGGTAATAATAATTCATGACACTGAATTTAATTAAAAATTTTTTGTTTGAAACCTAAAGATTTTTTTTTTTTTTATTTATTAAAAAGTTCGGAGCAAGATTATCAAGAGTGCAAGAGCCTGTAGTTACTAGTTGCGAATAGAAGATGTTCTGAGCATATATACGAGAAATGAATATAGGTCGGTGGGGGTAACGGTCCATTGCTTGTGTTAGAAATACTCTTTACTCGTTACTATTACTCTTTTCTTAGATGTTGGGTACTAGATACCTCATGGATTGCTGATCGGAGAATGATTGAGGCTGTTTATTATAAAAGCAAAGACACTGATGTGTACTCATTGTCTAGACTCTGGTCGGGGTTTTCATTTTTGTGGCTTTATGTTGATGGTCTTCAAAATTTAATTCGTGGAACGGCTTAATGTGTATTATTATGCATATTAAATTTGTCGCGCATATGTAAATTACTCACGATTGTAATCAGCGAACCGTAAAAATTTAACTAAAAAAATTTTATCAACACAAACTTATAATTATTGAGTATTTTTTCCTGCATGATCGTGAATTCAATTTGTTTTGTCATTTAGTTTGGATATGGATTTATTTAACTGCGCGTTCAAATTTTAGTGTTGAAAGTTCATTAACAAGTCCCGTTTGATTCAATTTTAATTAACATTTTTGAAGATATTAGTGTTATCTTTTATTTACAGTTTTAAATGATAATTTCAAATTTTATTTTATCGTTAGAGTGCTTTATTTGAAACGACTATTTTTTTCTTGCTAACGCTGTGAAATATTGTTCTTAACATCAGAAAAAAAAATTTTCTCAAATTTGCAGAATTAGAAGTTGAGAAAATTTTTTCTCAAAAAAATTCAATATTTCTTGATTTTTAAATAATTAATTGCATAACTTGAAAAATATTATGAAATGATTTGTTATCCTGAATATAAATCTATTAACCTATCAAATTTTATTCAGACATTGAAATCTTGTTATTTAATCTGTGCAATATATAAATTGTTAATCTTAATTGTTAAATTCTTATTTTAAAAAATAACACGTGAAGTTACTTTATAAAATATGCACTTTTCCTATTCGACCTTTCGCCTTGGCATTGAAGTTAAATAAATATCTTCGAAAGAAAGCATTGTGAAGATATATGCAGACCGATTTTGTAGGAAATTAAATTCTCTACAAATGTTAGGCTCGCATTTTTTTAGTAAAACGAGCTATTTTCTCAATATTTTCAAAAATATGCTAAAAAATTACTTCAAGAAATAATCTAATTCACAAACGGTGAGTTAGAGTAAAGTAAAATAGAATAGACGAAGTAAAAATTAAAAAAAAAAAGTGATTCGAAATATATAACATTTAAATGGAAAAATTTCAATGTGAAAGAGGAAGTACTTAAAATTAAAATTAAGGGGGATAACCACTGCAAGGATCGAAAAAATAGGTGATTTTTAGGAATTTTTTTGATTGGGATAAAAAAGGAATTTGCAAATCGGTTCATATTTATGCAAATTACAGTTCCCACCAGTTCAAAAAAAAAAGTAGTTTCGAGAAAAACGCGTTTTTGTCGGAGTGCCGCACTTGTAAAGTCATTTGACGCGCTGTCATAAAAATTACTGTCTCAGAAAATATTCGGAATTTTCATACAAAGCTCTAGATACATATTTTTGAATATATAACCTTTGATTTAATAAAAAAAAATAAAATTTTATGTTTTAAATTTCATAGTGGTTATCCCCCTTAAGGGCCCAAGCTTTAAAAGAATTTTTTCATAAAAAACTTTGACAAAATTATCCTTATTGATACGAAGTACTGTTAAGCAGTAGATTCTTAACACCATAAAAAAAATACAAACAAAATTTTGACTTATTTTATATTTACACGACCGTGAAAAGTTTTTGGCGATCTTTATTAGACTTCAATTTTATCTAGTGTAATCTTACGCGGTATAACCAGAAAAATTACTGGGTAAAATCGGAGATTACACTGAGTATAATCCAAAAATCATTTAGTATAATCTGGATTACATTTGCTATGATCTGAAATTTTTATTCACCACAGATATCACTGTGTATAATATGAAAGGATATCCAGTGTCATTTTATTTTTTCCGTGTAGAATCAAGCGTAAAACTTATTAATCTAAGAAATTGTTCTTGGTTCAAGTAGATTTTACTTGAATTAAGAGTTTTTAACTTCCCGCAAAGTAAATTGAAAATTATCAAAAATTGGAAAGTTATTGTTTTTGCCCCGTTGTTCAAAAGTCGAGTTTTCATCAGATCTCATCGTTTTGAGGTCCTAGGAAGCTCCCCTGACTATTCCAGCGATGATGTCTGCCTATGCGTATGTGTGCGTGTGTATGTGTATGGATGTAAACCTCTTACAACTTTTGCACGGCTCGACCGATCGGATCGAGTTAGTTGGCAATCCAAAAAGTATCATTGTCATTAAATTTCGTGAAAATTTGAATCGATTCGGTTCGCTAGATTTTGAGAAATCTCAAAAATAAAATTTAAAAAAAATGGTTTTCTTGAAAAAAAATTTTAACGGCTTTATCATCGATTCCAAAAATTAATTAGCTCTTAACCTTGAAAAACCACGTCGATCGCCACCGGTGCGGTCAAAATCGGTTTACTCGTTCATGAGTTTACGGAAAGTTGCAGGGATGGCTTTTAAGGTCAACCGTTTTCCTAATTTTTTTACTGAACTCAAGATGAAAATTTTCAAAATCATCATTTCAAGAATTTTTCTCTCAAATACAGTTAATTTTTTTATCAGTTTGTAACATTTGGTAACCTTTCGCCTTACAATTATTCAGATCAATTTACCAATTTGAGGATGTACTCAGATTCTAGAAATCAATTGAATCTTAATGAAAGAACGTAACGTTAAAATTCACGTCTTTTTCTTTCTGAAGTAAACCACAATCTTTTCTACTTCTATCGTGGTGACAGGATGGAAAAAGTTGTGTCTTCGATGAAATGAGGATACTGCATACGGTGAAGATATTCTCAGATAAAATACTTTTTATTACCGTTTACTTAACTAGTGTAAGTTGTTGATTATGAGCGAAAATAAACATTGAGTAATGTATTATGAGTCGTATTATTGAACAAAGACAGAACTTACTTAGAGGATTTCTAACTCAACACTACTTAGCAGCGGCCTTCAGTCTTTGGCGTCCCATTTAATTACTTATGATCATCATTGTTATTATCATATGTGACGGATTGAACCTAAGTATTTAGTTGTCGGTGTCCAAGTAAGAATGGGGTGAAAGGTATTCTCGTGACCTCGTTACAGGACACGAATTGACCTCTCAGTCTCATCGCATTCAAGATTCTCCACACGTGCTAGTTGTCGCATATTTAGCTAAAACTTTAGATCTTAGAATTCTATTTAACTCGATATTTATGTTTTATGAACTAATACTAGTACCAGTACTCATAGGTCTTGATGGATAGATATTCAAATGTAAGTATTGAGGAGTTGAACAAGTGCGTAAAAGATATGCATTTTTAACCTCTGGCTTCTCTTCATTCTATCTTATTGAATTGTATACGCTTGTGCGTTACCGATGGCCTGATTTGATGGGCAGCTTCAACTTTAACATTAAATGTTGATTTTTTATTGAGTCTTTTATCATGTGTGAAGCATTAAAAGTTTTGATTGAGGCTGGGTCAATTGAGATAATAAAACTTCAATAATTTATTTCTTCTTAATTGTCCCGGCAAAAAAAAATTAGTCTCACTATGTATTTTATTTTTGAATTCGTATTCTGAAACGTGTATGATTTAATGATGGGTTCATAAAGAATTCATTTTAAATTTCTTACAATATTGTACGTTACAATTGATTTTTAGTTAATTCCATTTTCGATCTAAGACAAAAAATTTTTGAAGCTAACCGGTTGTCTTTAAAATTATTTGTAACTTGAAAAAAATATCATCCTTTGAATTGAGATAGTTTTTCTATCATTGAAATGTCCAATATCGTTTAACATCCTGCTTTAAAAATTAATTTTGAGAAATCTGAAAAAAACTGAGAAAAAATTTTTTGTTAAATATGGTTTTTTTGGAAAAATTTTTAAAGGGCTCTACCGATCAACTCCAAAAGTTAAAAAAAACCACGTGAATCGCTGCTAATCCGGTCAAAATCGCTTAATTCGATCAAGAGATATCGTGAACGAAAGAAAACCGAAAAAAGTGTTTTTTCGGAATTACTTCGAAATTCCTAACTCGATCAATTTAATCTTAAAAATTCTTCAGAGGGTTCTTCAGGGTCAATCCTTTTCCTAATTTTTTTTTTTTCGTTTGAGAAATAATAACCATTTCAAATTTCTAAAGTTTTTTTAGATATCTTTCGATTTTTTTGTGCTCAAAGAGTTCAAAAATCAACTAATAGGATTATATTTGAGTTTGAAAAAAACGTAAAGTTCCAGGAATAACCTGCAAGTCAACCATTTCTCAAATTTTTAAATTACGGAAAAATATTACTACCGTAATCAAATTCTCTGGTCTTGGATCAATTTAATTTTTTTTTTTTTTTTTTTTTTTTTTTTAGTAAAGAATTTTTAATTTAAATATTCTTCAAATAATACTTAATATTCATTAAATTTAAGAAGAATCCTAATTGTTTCGTGATCATGGATTATGGTTAATGAAACAAAACCAAATCTTAATTTGTTGGTTTTCATCACCACAGACAATGACAATTCAACGTGGGAAATTTGTCAATAGCAAAGGGCATTTAGTGTAACCTCAACAATTTATGGCTGCCAGTTAAAAAGAGTTCGTTTAACTGTGCTCGGTAATAAACATTAATGAATGCCTAATATAATATAATAAGTAGTTAAATTTGTTTAGAGCGCATTGTGGATTGAAGTTCAAAAATAAATTATCTTTAAATTAAAAAATCTTTACCAAAAATTTTTAATTAAAAAACTGTTACAAAGTGGTTACAGTAATAACTTGAACTATTGTTGTCATTTCCTTTGACATATGAGGACAAAAGCAAATAATCGCAAAGTAAATAGTTTGAAGAAAAAAATGATTATCATTATTACGGTCACAGTTGTTATCATTATTTTGTTTTTTTATTAACGAGTACTTGAAACGACACGGATAACAAGAATCTAGTGTGGATAATCGATGAGTACAGGTACTTGGTATAAATAACTCGTTGCACTTGATTAATACAGGAAACGAGTGGTTATCATTAAAAATGTATGCGAAAGATAAAAAATTTACGGTTCATTTTTTCAGCCCAGTTTCGAGTGACTTGAAGAAAAATTATGATTATTCGCTGAAGAAAGTTTTGTTTGAAATATTGTTATGTTAATTATGCAAATATTGCGGAGTCTATTGGCGTATAAAAAGAATTTATTAGGCTTTGAATAAGTTCACTGGCTGTGAGAAAATAAATGTGTGTTAAGTTAAGATTTAGTGTGTTTATTTCATAAGTAGGCGTACTTTTATTGAGAACTTTTATTTATCTCGACAATTCAATGAAAGGATTTAATTATCTGTTGGGTATTTGTTAACTGTTTATTTAATTACTTTCGTAGTATTATCATTAATTATTCTAAATAAACTTTTTTTCACGCTGTAATTTATAAAATTCACTCAACTGTTATTAACTTTCATTATAAGTAAACTTTGGTGTTAACATTAATTTTCATTTTTTGTGAAAAGAAGTAGAGCTTCTTATTATTATGAATTTAATGGATGAATTTGTGATTGTTTAACTATGTATTAAAGTAATTTAAGTTATTGCACATGATCTTGAATGATTATGGACAGGGAATTAAATCTTATTGTAAATTCGACAGATCAAACATTGATAATGTGATCATTTAAAGTTTTGAACAATGTTAAAGAATTGTAATTACTCTTTTGACCAATTTATATTAGTTCATATTAATAAAATAGTTCAAGTACGTTTATTTGTAGATTATATCTGAAATAGTAATCATGTAAAGAGTATACATATCAATCATTTAAAAAAGTTCCCACAAATTCCAACAGGTGGCGCAAGGTCGCAAAATCTTCCCGCTGTCACAAAATTAGATCTAACATAAGTCAATTTTTATTACAATCAAAATGATTTATGGCGCTGGTATCAAGTGGATTTTGCAGGTCATTTCTGATTCGCCATTGGGGCAAATTGGGCCAATAGGATTATTAGTTACTAAGTATGTCCCTGTTAATAATATTGATCGTGCTCTAAAAAATCAAGTCCTTAAGAAATATTAACGCCATTGTCATTCTTAATAAAAATCGTTCTTGTGCATCTCGTGAAGCTACACAGATTTTTATTCAATTTAAGGTAAAGTACTCCGTAGCTGCTCAAGAACACCAGTGCCTGCACACTCCATGTATTTGTATGTCTGCATTTTTGAATTTAAAATAAAATTATAAATTATGTAATTTAACTAAAACATTATCAATTTCTAACATTTATTTTAATTGAATTTTTTTACGACTCGCGGGTATTATATAATATCTAGAACTTAAACTATATTCTGCTACATTACAATATTTATTATTTTATTTTTTTTTTTTTTTAATTTATTTCACGATTAGTAATCATTTATTGCCGTTACAATTTATAAAAATTGTCAAATATTTTCTAAATTAATTTTCATTTTTCGGACACATAATATATAACTTTGAAAAATAAGTAATTGTATAAATTCTTGACGAAATTTTATATATAACTCTGGTTAGCCGACGTTTTGGATTTTTTATGTTTATTAAATTAAAACTGAAAAATATCTTTTAAAAATTGCGCTTGGATTTTTTCAAGTTTTTTACAAATGAAATGATATTTTTTTTAGTTATAATTTTTTGAATGAAACAAAATCTAAAAATTTTTCGATGTTAGCTCACTTAATTTTCACAATTTCTCAGCAACAAATTAAAATTTTTACAGTTTCTACGTTCTCTTCATTTGGAAAAGATTTTATCTTTTGTCTCTAATACCTTGATCAATGTTAGTTTCTTAGAAAAATTCATTTTAAAAATTAAATATTCTTATGTTAAGAGCTGATTAGTTTTCGAAATTGATCGGGAAAGCTGTTTGAAAGTTTTTCCGAAAAAAACCATATTTAAAACAATTTTTTTCGCAGTTTATTTTTTATTTTTTTCGCACACATACGCATACATGCATACAGATACCATCTCAAAAATCGTCAGATAAGCTTTGTAGGACCTTAAAAATTCGAGATCTGATGAAACTCGATTTTTGAAAAACGGGGTAAAACCAATAATTTGCCAATTTTCAAAAATTTTCAATTTTCTTATTGAGAAGTCAAAAATTTTCTGGTCTCAAACAAGACTTTGATAAGTTAATTGCTTGAAATTTTTTGTTTCCTATTATCATTCAAATAATGTTGAATTATTGAATTCATATAAATTAGTAATTCTAGTATTTGATTATCGGAAGTAAAACACTTATCGATTTAAAAAAAAAAAAAAAATTAATTTCATGCAATTAAAAAAGTGAGTTAATAATTACTATATAGTGTCAGAAGCAACGTCGAAAACATAATATTTTTTCATGTTATTATTTTTAATGATAATCCCGGTAAACTACTTAACAGTATAATGTACATTTTCTCACTTAGGATTGTACAATAAAAATAAAAGTTGAAATTACGTATACAGTTTAGAATACCCTGGGGAAAAGTCTTCACTCAATTCAATCGTTCACATGGTTGATGAATAAAAGTACTTATTATTTTTATTTTTTTATCATTGCTATACTGCGAACCGATAAGACGTATGGTGTATTAATACTGTCAGAGTTAAGTGTGTCACGATTCACGATGTTCTGTTGGATTCAAGATGCAGAGATAAGACCCGAGTCATCGTTTGGAGCATATCTTATGATAACAATAATAGTAACAGATAAATGTAAGATGCGAATGTGAATATAAATACATTTGAGCGTCGCACCTTTTATTGGTAACCTTGCGTTTAATTATCGTGTCTGTCTATATACAAGTATCATAATTGATGATACATAAATATTTTTATTTTTGTAGTAGATAATAATGTCTATGGATTTATTTATTTCCTGGTTTCGAGTACTTGAGCTTACTATTCTTATTTAGCACTTCAATAATAATTAATTGTTAATTAGGATGAATGAGGGATTTAAATAACTTTTCACTTAATTTTGTAATTTTAATTACGTAAATATTCAATTGCCTCCGATTTAAATTTAACTGAAAATAATTAATTACTTTTGGCCCTTATAATTGGTACCAATGAAATTTAATTAATAATTAATTAAAAATAAACAGTAGAATAGGGGAAGAATGATAAAGGGTAAAACTCTCGCAAAACTTTTTATTCAAAAAATTACAAATATACGATACTTCTATTTTGTGTGAATATGGTCACACATTGACACATCAATGATCAAATAGTAATATTTTACGCATTTCATAAAAAATTAAAAAAAATTCAAATTAATTTATTATTTAATATTTCCACGTCATGAGTTTAATTTTTTAGGGCTTAAAATGACAATACTACATATGTGCATAACTTAACCTTATTTAAAAGTTGCAAAAAACAAAAAAAAATTTCAGAATCTTTTAAAATCAGTACAAGGTATTACACAAAAAAAAGTTGAGCCAAAATTTTAACGTTGATCTTCATTTTTGCATTTATTCAAAATTTGGCATTTTTTGAATTTTCTTTCCAAAATATTTCTTTTTTTTTTCAATAACCCCAAGTGTCACCTTTCAAACAAACGCAAGGCCATTTTTGTATCTATAATAGCGATCGAGATATTACAAAAACGAAATTAAATAACTGGAAAAATCGCGAAGTTTTGAGTTAGCATATCTTTTAAAAAATTTTTTTTTAATTTTTTTCCTTTGGCAGAACTTCGTTCTGTAATAAAAGAAAACTTCTGACCAAAATTTGCCCAGGTCAAAGTTATCCGCGGGTCGGAATGTTTTATTTTTCTCTTTCGGTTTGTAATATATTGGTACCGCGACTAGATAACCGCGAACAAAATAACCGAACGACAAAATAACCAAAGAAAAATAAACCGTGGACAAAATAATTATGTGAAAAAATAACCGCAGATAAAATAACCGAACGACATTATAACCAAGTAATAAAATAACTGAACGATAAAAAAAAATTATAATAAAAATATTTTCGAACAAAATCCATGAAAAAAAAAAACACATCAAAATAACAAGCTTACTTGTTGATCTATTTTCGAGAGATTAATTATATTAATTACATTAGATTAATTATAAACTTTTAATTCCGGATATTTTATCGTTGGGTTACTTTATCCACGGTTATTTTGTCGTTCGGTTATTTTTTCTGCGGTTTTTTTTTGTTACGGCGTCGTAGTATACTATTACATAAGTCATGGTGCAATGAATAAAATTCATAAGAACTTTACTAAGGAATGGTGCTTCATCTCATTGCATTGAAAAAATAATATTCAAAGGATGAACACCTAATTTTTATTTTGAGTATCTCTTTTAAAAGTTCTTCTTGAAATAACTTTTGAATGTGATAATATAACTTATTAAATTTCTATAAATTTCGTTTGAAAGCTCATGAAAAGAGCTTTCACTTTTATATTATTTCATTTTTTAATATTAAACAGAAAATTACCCATAAATCTATGGCTATTTGATGAATATTTATTACAATTCCATTCGTTTTTACTGTTTTTACGATTCTGCAAATTTAAAGTAACTTTCGGAAATTTACTTTCATTTCGACTGTATAATTGCTTTTTTTTTGTCTTTCAATTATCATAATGCAGTTCAGTTTATATAGTAGAGTCATTCCATGTCAAATCGACGAATAGTTAGAATTGACCCCTTTGGATTTGGACAAATTTTGGTCAGAAATTTTCGGAAGGGATCGATTCCAACTACTTGTCGATTTGACATAGAATATTCCATATGATCTAGTATTAAAAGTGTTTATTATCATTTCATTGCAACTTGAACTGTTTTGTCTGTCTTTGTTTTAAAAATCGTACAAGTACGATGATCCACCTGCTTTCTTTGTCATTAACGAGACAACTGAAATTACGACGAAAAATTCTAGACGTAACTTGTAGGAAATTAATGCCTCTACAAAAGAGATCTCATTAACCATTTTTTTCAAGTGCGTCTTTCAAAAGATGTAAGAAATTCAACATCTTAGAAATTAATTGAATCCGGCTTTATTATTATTTAGTGCAAATTAACGCTTAAAAATCATATTTTATCATATTACTTTCTAAATTAAACTATATATTTAATTTAAAACACTTAGGGGAAGGTAGCCTAAAGAGGGTACCTCGCCCAAAGTGAGTAGGTGCTGTTTTGTTGTGACATTGAATGCGAATGTCAAAGTATACATTTGTAGTGATCATGGGAACACTCCTGAGTATTTGAAAATTCTGATTAGGTGTTCGAGTTTTGACAGAAAGTAACTAAATACAAAATAAAGAAATTACTAAATTTGTTAAAATTACGAATGGAATGTGTCATCAGATGATCTAAACACTATTACACTTATGATAATATTGATGAAACCATATTATTTTTGTGCCATTTAACTCTAAAGGAGGATACAAGTTCGGACGGTTCCTTTAGTATTTTTGATTTTACAATTGTTTAGCAAAAAAAACGTGTACTGGGGCAAAGCGGTTAGGGCAAAGTAGGTACCTACTTGCGCTGCTCTGATCCAATTCTATATTTGCTTTATCATACAATATCATCAAGTAATACGTAAATATAAGAAAAAAGTGGAAATACATTCTTGACTGAAAACTTATTATCAATTTAAATAGAAAAGTGCTTATTTTGCTTAAAATTAATGCAATAAAAATAAGATCATTATTTGAATGATTGCAATGCCTACAAATCTTTTTTTTATGTCAGCTAAATACACAATTTTATTATCAAAAGTAGTTTTATCATTAGATTCATCTGTTTGTAATGCTTATTCGCTTTGGGCTGAAGGGTAGGGCAAAGCGAGTTTTTAAACAGTTTTTATTTTTTATTGATAAAAAATTATTAGGCCCAAATTAAGACAATATTCCTATCTAATATTGATGTTCGATCGCTACTATGTCGTTTCATATATGACTATACATAATCTAATATGCTTAAATAAAATAAATTTTTCGTCTTGATTCCAGGCAATACTACTCTTAAAAATTATTTTCTTGGTTCAATTTGCAACAACTGTTTATTAGTTATTATTTGCAGTTACCTGCATTCGTCTCTGGAAAGAATTAATAATCGATGTGATAAATACTTCCAGTATAGAAATTTTTAAAAATAAACTTTATGATTTATTATGTCTAGATTACCTCTTTAATCTAGACATCTAAATATGAACTAAATTCTCAGGTAAATTATTAAAATTATTAAAATCGTAATTATGAATGTTGTCAACTATTAGCTATAATTTTCACTTAAACTGTTTCTTACAAAATTAGTATTTAAGCAATATTACTTTTGGCATAAATCAATAAATTTAATTCAATTCAATTTCTTGGTTCATAACAAAAGTTTTTCTTTCAATTCAAATTAACTTTTTTGTTCGGTGCATGATTTTTAAATGTATTTCATTTATATAAAATTGATAAAACTTGATCAATTATAACTTAATTTTCAGCGCTACAGTAATTAATTTAAAATAAAATTCATTTAACAGTTTTTCATCAGTTACATGATCAATGATCAATAACCGTAGACCGTATAAGCTAAAAAAAATTGGTTTTAATTGTAAAATTTAAAAAACTACGCCATCTTTTGGCGCTAAACTTAAAAAAATCGTTTAGAGTAAATAAAAATCTGTTACTATAACGTATAAGTTAGTTCGAGGAGCGCGAGTGAGCTGCGCGCACGCCAACCAGTCAGATCAATGTGAACTTGATTCCGCGGTGATTCTGTACCAAAGGACGGGCGAGGTCATCATAATTTATTATATCTCTGCTTCGCGGATACCAGAAAAGCTGGTTATAGCTGTAACACAAGAAATATATATATAGTTACTCATAATACGTCAGACGGAGAGAGATTACATTATAGTTTACACGCGTTACGCTTAACTTATAATATAATAACATAGCAGACGCCATCTGCAATCTCAACACATGTCGCATGTCTGTAACCATCAGTGTACACTAAAGTCGGCGCGTAAGTTTGATGTTTCTGTCAAATGTTGTGTCTAATTCGCTTCAAATTTATTTTGTGAAATAAATAAATTAATTTTTTTGTTTTGTTGCAGTTTTAGAGTGACTTGTGCCATAAAATATCTACAGAGGTCAGATATAAAGCTGTAATATATATAATATACAAGGATCATAGATAAAATAAAATATAATATAATATCGTGAACGAGAAGTATAGAGAAAAAATAGACCTGACTTGTAAGAGGGGAAAGTTTCGGATCAGGACACGTGAATTCTAGTATTCAAGGATAGGAATAAAAATGTCGGGCTCTAAAATCCAGAGAATTGATTTAGAAAAGCCAAGATGGGATCAAAGTACTTACTTAGGACGTGCCAAGCATTTTTTCAACTTAACTAATCCCTTGAATGTGTTTGCGTCAGACAGTGAACTTGACAGGTCACGGGAAATTGTTTCTAAATACAGGCAAGAGTTTTAAGAATTTACTTTTCATTATTATCACAATAAGTATTTCTTGAGGGTGAAAGTAACTGACAACTTAGTTTATTTTTCATTTTATGAATTTTTTATTTTTATTGTTGATTGTTTCAATTTTTTATTTACATTTCTTTTAATTTATTACTTATGACATTAAAGTTAGCTGTCACTTGACCAATTTATAATTTTATTTAACAATTAAATTAATTCTAATGAATTATTTTTAAAAAATTGCATTTTTAATGTTTTAAAATTTCTACATGTAAATTTTTTCTTCTTATTTTTTTTTGCCATAATTTATTTGTTAACAAAAGTTTTAAAAATTATTAAATATCTGCTAAATTAATTTTCATTATTACTTTTTTTAATTTTAATAAAAAATTAACGATTGATAATTTTTTCTGATCACTTTTCAATTTTTAAAAAAAGCTTAACATTAGAGAAATGTTTTATTAAAATTGCGTTGATAAAATTGAAAAATTTTTCAAGTAAAATTAAAAAAAAAAAAATTTTTACCATATAACGTATTTTTTATAAAAAATAATCAGACGTTTGTTAACTTCAGTATGATGTGTTAAATTTTTTAAAAAACTTCAAGTTAATTTTTCAAATTTTACTGATTTTATGTGACAGAAAAATTGACAACTTGTCAATTTTTGGAGCTTTTTTGAATGAATAAATGAAAAAAAAAAATTTCCTACATAGAGACAAAAAATATATCTCACATTTTTTCTAAGCATTTTTTTTTTTTTAGTATCGCTACTTAATTTATTCTCAAAATACTAAGTATTTAATTTTTTAATAATTTTCTGTAAAAATTTATTTGTCAAAAATATTAAATGTTTTATTTTTAAATATTTTTTTGTTATATGTAATTTGTCGAAAAGTAATTTCTTGTCTGTTATTTTCCTTTCCATCTATTTTTATCCTCACAGTTTTAAATTAATTCTTTCTTTTAAGAACATATTTATCGACGTCCATGAACTCGAAATCTCTAATACAAATTACCATACGTATCATATTAGTACGACAGTAAATTACCAAAACTAATAGGAATCTTTTTTGTATATAATTATTTTTAATTTATTCAATATGGTTTTACAATTATCAGCCGCAAGACGCAATCGTTTTAAACGGGTCAACAATCTTGGTTACGAAACACATGAATTACATTTTATTCAGATGAAATTCTGTGTTATAAACCCGAACGCGTCAATAAAAAATATATTTTTATATTATGTATATGATAAGGATAAGATAGTGCTCAATGTTAAACTTAATTACTAATTAACAGTTAAGTGTTCTAATAACGACACATTTTTTATGTTTCAAACTCAATACTCGATTTCTGGCTTGTCTAATTAATAAAAATTAATTATTTCAGAAAAGGAGAATCGCTGGAAAGCTTGAAGATAACCGAAGATGAACTGTGGAAGAATAAATATTTATATGACAGTGCGTATCACCCAGATACTGGAGAAAAAATGCTCGTTATTGGACGCATGAGTGCCCAAGTTCCCATGAATATGTTTATAACTGGCTGCATGTTGACTTTTTACAAGTAGGAGTTTTTTCAATTTTTTGGTATAAAAGTTCTAAATTTTGGGAGTAATTTATATCAAATTTCAGGAAAAGCACCCTGATAGCCACCTTACCTATAACTTACTGTCAATCTACGTCCGCAATTTGAAGCAAACTTGACGGAAAGAGTTGGCAAAGCGAGCGATTACCTATTAGTTACCTATAACTTACTCTGCAAATAGACGTCAAAACTTGCTGTACAAGTATTTCTTTCAAATTGTAGTAAAGTTGAAAGGAAATTTAACTACAAGTTTAATTGTTAACTTGTATTCAAGTTGCGGCCGTAGATTTCTGTCAATTTGCTTACAACTGTTGTTGAGTGAAGAATTACCGCCAACTTGATGTATAACTTAACCGTAACTGCTGGGAGTCAACACTTACTGAGAAAGCGCTGGCTATCAGGGCATACTTTCTTTAAATAACTACTTTCTTATCAATTCTTTCACTTTTTGAAGTAATCATTTTTAGTGGAACCCATAGATGGCACTTTTACACTCTAATTGTCAGATGAAAGAAGAGACTCAATTTTGTTAAAAGCAATTTCATATTCGGACTAAAAATTACCGTCTATAATCTTAAAGTTGTAGTTTAATATGAAAATTAATCTGATAATTTTTAAATTAATTTTACTAGAAGTTTTAAAAATTTAATTTTTTTTTTTAATTTAAAGCGAATGAAAATACTATGAGGTTATGAGTTCTCTTTTCTTGTCTAAAATGGTTGAATTAACATTGCACTTGCACATGAATGCAAACTCGGGGACAACAATTTATTTCAATTGTATAGAAGCGAAGCTCCACCTATGATTAGTTATAAAAAATCAAAGAATTAGCGAAATATTGAAAGATATACGATAGATTAAAAAAAAAAAATAAAATTTTTGATTTCAAAAATTTTTAAATATACCAATTGATTTTTGATCAACATTTTGAAGGTATTAATTTTTTTCATATTAAGAATCAAAAGCAAAACAATCCAAAAAAACATTTCGAGAGCAGATTTTTGAAATTTGGTTCTCGAATTTGTTATGAAAATTAATTTTTAAACGATTTTACGACTTTCTAACTGCTACATTTTTGAGTAAACTCTTGTTAAATTGAATTTGAAATTGTTGAAAACTTATTATCGGACAATTTTAAGACTTTTTTAAGACACTCCGTTTTAAGGTTCTCGACGGCTCTGTCGCTGTTAGCTCATCTTAAAATAGTCTCTAAATTTTTTTTAAGACTATTTAAAGACGCTCTGTAATAATTTTTCTGAGCTCTGTCGCTACGAGTTCACCTTAAAGTGGGCTCTAAGAATTTTTTTAAGATCATTTTAAGACTATTTTAAGATGATATCACAGCGACAGCTCTTGAAAATTATTATAGAGCGTCTTAAAATAGTCTTAAAATGATCTAAAAATCGTCTTGAAAAAATCTTAAAATAGTTTTTAGAAAATCCCAAAATAGTCTTAAGAAATCATTAAAAAATTTTCAGACTATTTTTAAATTATATCACAATGACAGCTCCTGAAAAATATTATAAAGCATTTTTAAATAGTCTTAGAAAAATTTTAACATAGTCTTGAAAAAATCTTGAAATAGTCTTAAAATGATCTTAAAAAAGTCTTAAAAAAATTTTTAGAGACTTCTTTAAGATGAGCTAACAGCGCCAGAGCTCCGGAATATTAAAACGGAGCGTCTTAAAAAAGTCTTGAAATCGTCCGATAATAAGTTTTCAACAATTTCAAATTCAATTTAAAAAGAACATACTCATAAATGTAGCGGTTAGAAAGTCGTAAAATCGTCTAAGAATTCATTTTCATTACAAATTCAAGAACCAAATTTCAAAAATCTGCTCTCGGAATTTTTTTGTTTTTTTGGCATCTTAAAAAAGTCTTAAAATTTCGTTAATTTCTTTAATTTTCAATTTTTTATAACTGAAAATAGATAGAGCCTCATTTCTGTACATTTTCCTTAATGTTGATCATGGATTTATCAATAAATAAGTTTGAAAAACTTCTTAAAATGTTTATCAGACGTTAAAATTTTCTATAATATTAAAAGAAGATAATTTATAAGATTTTTTGTTTAAAAAAAATTTCCCAATTTTTCTAAATATTGCTTATAAACAATTAATCTTAAAAATTAGTATTCTTATTTTTAAAAAATTTTTTTCTTTAAATAAAATTTGCCAGCTAATGACTTTTCTGTCTGAAAACATGAAACTAAAATTAACCCCGCCTACATCTTTACCAGAGGCTACAAGTCTACTTCAATGACGACTTAAAAATACCCAGAACAAGAACATAATACTGCTCATTCTAAAAACTCAATAATTTTTTTTTCAGATCTACACCAGCTGTCGTGTTCTGGCAATGGTTCAATCAGTCCTTCAATGCGGTGGTTAATTACACAAATCGCAGTGGCGCCAGTCCAATTCCCACTGAAACTTTGGTACGCAGCTACGTAGGCGCAGTAGGTGGCGCAGTTATCACTGCTTTGTCACTGAACCGTTTAGCGCGACGCGCGCCCCCTCTGGCAGGTCGTTTGGTTCCATTGGCAGCGGTAGCTGCTGCTAACTGCGTAAACATTCCACTGATGAGGATAACTGAGTTGCAAGAAGGAATTGAACTTCAAAATGAGGAAGGAGAAAAGTTCGGCAATAGTAAAAAAGCTGCTCGGGAAGCCATTGCTTCTGTTACTATGTCCAGAATTTTGATGGCATCTCCTAGCATGGGTAAGTCAATTCACATTATTTAACTTTAATTAGATCAACTATAACAATAATAAAAATAACGATAATATTAATTGTTAAACCAGTTCTTTCACCAATACTGATGAACTTCTTGGACCGACGTAACATGTTAGCGAAAGCAAAATGGGCTGCAGCGCCAATCCAATTAGCAGTTTGTGGTGTCTGTTTAACCTTCGCAACTCCTTTGTGCTGTGCTCTTTTTGCTCAACGAGTGCCGGTTACTATCGACCACCTAGAGCCTGAAGTACAGGAAGCAATTCGTGCTAAAAGTCCAACAATCAATATGCTTTACTACAACAAAGGGTTATGAACAGCGACATACAAGGTTATGCCTCATCCCATAAATTTCAAAAGTTGGGCGCAATTTTTTTTATTGTTACTTTAAATTTATTTTACGTTGATCGAAAAATTAACTTTATTCAAACGAAAAAAAAATCTTTAGCTGAGAGGAAAAACTGTTCAAACTTTTTCTCTTGAATTTAGTTAATTTTTCTATCAGCTAACAGATGGCCATATTCTTAGATAACTGTTTTGTTGTGGTTATGTTACTGTTACTCGCTATGAATAAGAATCTCATGAAAATTCCTCAGAATGTATTGTACACCTAACCGTGAAACAAAGACACTTACAACTTATAAATACAAAAAAAAAAAACATTTCATTATATCTAAGAAATAATTAATGAATCTCTGGGAGGCATTTACGAGGACTGAGATTTTACTCAGGGGATAAATGACAATAAATAGACAATTAATCTAAACGATTATTTGGTACTTTATTAGATAATTTATCATAATGAACATTATTTAATTGATGAAAAATAATAATTAATTAATATTGGTTTTAATAGACAGAATCATCTCTTACAGGAACAGTTGGCTTGCGCTTAGCGTCCAAGTGAAGGTTGTATGCGGAGTGTGTAAGAGAAAAAGGTTTTCTTCTATGGAAATTTTCCTTGATGTTGAAATGCATCGGTGGAGGAATGGGTTTAATTTTTCTTCCATGCCGACCATCTTTGCGATGCCAGAGCCCACTACGGGGCCGATTTCCAAGCTCACGGTTCCTCTGAGCGCTGCCAATAGGTGTCGACCCGTGATTGATGTTAGAGAGCCGGCCTACGGTAGCCATACAGGTTTTGGAGAGACTGAAAAGCTTCTTGCTAGGCATCTGGACGATTACTCGATCGTCGCCATCTCGACGGAGAATGATTCCTGCGGTTCCAGCTGCGTGGACCAAGAAACCTCCTACACCTGGGTATTTTTCGACGCAATTTACAACAGTGCCGATAGGTAGCGCTCCGAGAGGATAGGCGTCGCCCTCGAAAGCTCTCACGGTCATTCTAGGAATTCCTAAAGATGTCCGGATTACTTGGCCAGCTTTCATGTTCTCGGTCGCGAGAATGTAACTCAGTTCCTTGCCGTGGGCTACCAGAGCCACGTGCGCTGTTCTGCAGCCGTCTTCAAAGACTTCGATGACTCGCTCTTCTCTTGGGGGAGCATCTGGGTCCGTTGGTCCATCACGTTTCCATTTTATCCAGTGATATTTGTGCTTTATTCCACCACCTATTCCGATGGTTACTAGTCTTCCTGAAATTGATAATTGAAGAATGTAGATTGTAGATTTTTTTGATTGATGGACAAATGTAAAAGACATTTGAGGAACTGATTTTCAAAAGGGTACCTTTTCATATTTTAAAAGAACAGTTTTTTGATCTTTTAAATATTAAGTACTTCGAGAATTATAAAGATTTCTAAATGAAAATCGAATTGTAGCTTCATAACCGATAGCACTTTATAGCTAAATTAAAAAAATTCAATAAAAATATTTATAATTAAAGATAACCAGATTTTTGTCTCGATTAATCAAAAATGAAAAGATACGCTTTTAAAACTCAATTCCTCATTTAGTGTTGATAAAAATTTTCAGACATAACAAAAAAATGTTAGTTTTTTAATGTAAAATAGTTCCTTTTTCATTTATATTTTAATAACGATGATTAAATTTTATAGATTGTTCTAAGGACGTTTTAGAATCTGCCCTTGGAGTCTGAATTGCATTAAAAAAACCAAAAATCTTATTTAGTGAAAATTACTGAAAAATGGTGAATTTTTTTAATATAAAATAAATACTTTCGATAATGATAATGCAGTTTTTTAGATATTTTTACGGACATTCTAGAATATGTTTTTGCAAATCGAAACTATGAGTTATGAGGAAGCAAAATAGTACACAGTCCTTCGGAAGTAAAAAAGAAAACCACAGATCACATGTTTATTGACTTCGGCTTCGCCTCGGCCAACAATTACGTATGATCTGAGACTTTTCTTATTTTCCTTCCCAAGGGGTGTAATATACTATTTTTATCGACTTGTAATAAAAACTAAAAAAAAATTGTCAAATGTCTGCTGATTTCAGTATCAGTACCACATGAACTTTACCTAGATTGTAGATATTTTTTATTGCAAAAAAAAAAAAAAAAACTAGAAAAATGAATATTACTGAAGTTAGCGGTGAGCTGTCAATTAAAAAAATTTTTTTAACAAATTAAATACAATAAAAAAAATGCTTCTAAAAATTTTTACTTGTAATTTTTATTGATTTTCACATATCAAACTTTTTAATTAATTTTTTTTTTTTTAATAATTTGATTGCTATAAAATTCTAAAAAAATTTTTAATATCTGTCAACTTCATGAGTGTGAATTTAGCAGACATTTGATAATTTTTTAATAATTTATAAACAATTTATTTGTTACAGAAGAAATAGTATAAAAAATATGCACATAGAAATTTTCACAAGTTTTTTCTATGCAATTTTTTAGATTTTTTTGACAATCATTAAGTTAAAATTAATTTAAAAATTCTCAAAAATTAAGTGTCTGTTGAATTCACCCTCATTCAACATTCAGTGTTATAAAAATGAACAATTTATATAATTTTTTCATTTAAATATTGATTTCACATCGAAAGTTTTTTATCATTATTAAAGGATTCGTATTAACAAATCTTTTTTTAAATTTAGTTATTAAAAAAACACAAAAATGAGATGTCTCTTACAAATTTTCGGAAAAGAACAAAAAGTAAAAAAAAACATAACCCACATCAAATTAAAATTACAAAAAATTCAGAGACTAAATTACAATAATTTCACTGTTAACAAAAACAATATATTTTACCTGTAATAGGATCCCTTCCAGCAAGATTAGTAACCTGAAGAGGCTTGACGGTGTACTTATCCTCGAAATGTACGTGTCTTCGGTAACTTTTTCCTTTAATACCAGGTTTTGGTTTTCCGATATATGTCCAAGATGTTGTGGGACGAGATTGTTGCACTTGACCAGCTACCGAGCCGTTGTAAATGATTAAATCGAAATTTTTACCAATAACACGTTTTAACAACCCGGACATCGCCATTTTTACCACAACAACAAACTCTATGTAACAATAATAATGTGAGTGTACATACATATAATACATAATAATAATGTAAGTTTGTATCGCCCTCTATGCTGTAATATTTCGTAACTCAGTTGATAAGACTCTTCTTTATCGTGTAAAAACTTTGTTATCTCTGCCTGTAAAAGTAGTTGCGCGCGCGCAAGTATCTTATGGAAACTATATTATCAACTACTCTATTGTTAAATTAACCCTGATAGTCACCCTGATAGCCAGCACATTCTCAGAATGTAGTTGACTTCCAGCAGTGACAGGTAATTTAACATTAAGTTCACGGTAATTCTTCACTCTATAACAGTTGTAAGCAAATTGACGAAAATCTACGGCCGCAACTTTAATACGAATTAATAATCAAACTTGTAGTTAAATTTCTTTTTAACTTTACTACAATTTGACTGAAATATTTGTACAGCAAGTTTTGACGTCTAGGATAGAAGGGCCATTTTTAGCCACCTTAGCACCGTTTTTGGCCAGTTAGCATTTGAATTAATTCATAAAAAAATATAATATTGTAACTGTAGGAAGTTATGGATAGGATTAATAATAAATAAAGAGAAAAGACGAGATTATTATCCACATAGAGTGATTTAAATAGAATCTTTATTTTAAAAAGGAATACTTGATAGAGTTTAGTCGCAGACTAACTACAATGTACAGTTAAAGCGTAAGCTTGTAACTGCTTTAGTATTAACGATTTTTGATTACTGCTCATGTGTTCTTACAAATTTAACCTGAGAGCTTGAAAGATCATTACTAGTCTCGTTAAATAATTGTGTAAGACTATTTTTAATAGCATCAGAATTTTATAAAGCGTTGTGTCTTATGCAGCCTGGTCTATTTGGTAGCCAGCTCGAACTTAAGCCGAATGTACTCCTTCATCGTGATCTAACAAGAACAGACACTTAAAGTTCCTTTTGCTCGAACTACTTCACATCAGCGTTCATTTATTGTAACGGGTTTTAATTTCTGGAACTCATTATCTTTTGCGATAATGTCTTCAAGTACAATCAATAAGTTTCGAAATAAATGTATTTTCTACTTGTTCAGCTTAGAATGAGTGAATGAGGATTATTTTATGTTTTTCTTTTCTATTTTTAAAATTACAGTAGAATTCAAGCTAATAATTAAGTTACTTGTACTCAGTTACGATATATGGTCATAGGGGATGTAATCCCGTGATCTTATAAATTAATAAATAAATAAAATTAATGTTAAAACTATTTTATTTTGAGGTCTAATACTCTGTATTGTCCTTAGTAAAACACATTTTTTTCTTCTTAACTAAGACCGTAATATTTGGTAGTACTGTACAATGTAAAATAAGGAGTCCTTTGTATAACTCAAACGTTTTAGCAATCGACTAAAACTCAATAAATGTTTCTATTTTTTTATTAAAAAAAAAGATAAATAATAACAAAAAAATCTTTTATCACATTTTTTACCATTTAAATTTTAATATTAATACGATATCGATTATAATTAAGTTGTAGCTTAACTGTAAATAATTATATCAAGTAAACTAAAATATTTATGATAACAGTAAAATATTTTAGGCAGTAAATCTATACCATAAACATTTGATACACAGAAAAAAAACCTTGTTTAACCAAGAAAATTGTAAGGAAGACTGAAGTTATTTTAGAGCAAGAAGAAATTTTCTTAGCTTAAAAAAATTTGACTTCGTACAAGAAATTTTAACTTCATTTAAGAAATTTTCAATCTTCCTTAAGATTTTCTTGATTTAAGAAAATTTACGCTTGACTCAAGACTTTCTTTCTTTCTGTGCAGTTATACTTATACGTGATTTTTTCATTTCATGGCCGATGAGCTGTTAGGTTTATTAATCAATAAATAAAAAAAAAAAATAAATAAATTTCTTCAATCATCATTGAATCATTTTGCATGCAGAAAATTTCTATGCTAATAAGTCATAAATATACAAATTTAAGTCTTTTATATTTGTACAACTTTTAAAACAAAAGATTTCAGTAAAATTAAAACATTTAAAAATAAAATAATTCTTTTTATAAAATCATAAACACTAATAAAATTGAAAGACTCAAATAACAAACAGCAACTGATTGCTCTTCGGCTGCCACGATGAAGGTAATAAACTTGAAACACGAGTGCTTATAACTTGGCCGCCGAGTAATCTAAAGCTTCTAAAAAAACAGCAGAGGGGTAGTATAGTAGAGTGCCCTCATGAAAGAAGAACCACCATTTCTAAAGTGAGAGAAATAGCTTAATAAGCTACTACTTTCCTCCCCCTTGCCTGACAGTAAGACCTAGAATTATAAAAAGCAAACAGATGAAGCTGGGCAAAAAAAAAACTAAGTAAAAATAGAGGACTAAACTGAGGAATGAGAGATGAGGGGTGAGGGGTGAGTCGATGGTTAAGTTGGACGTGTCTGTGCATCCGGGTCGGGTGTGCAAAGTGTGTCTGGTGTGAGTTAAGGTACAATATATACACAGATATATAAAGTAAGGTGGGTAAGATGGCGGACAATTTGCCGCTCGACTACTCTTACCCGCACTCCAACTTAAACTACCACCCTCGACAATTCCTCTCCATCGTCGTAGTTGGTCTGGTCTATGTACCAGTACAGTACGGGTAATAGATGTTCCTCCTTCGCGACAGCCAACGTTTCATGCGCGCGCGTTTAAACTTATCTAATACCACTACATACACCCCAGCTATTACTATTATTACCCTAAAATTACAACTACAACCACAGCTACAGCTACCGATACTTTGCTGGAAACTACCGATCAGTTTGCACACCAATAAGGGTCGTAGGTGTGCATTTTATTGAGATTAATTTTGTGTGTCTTAGATTCAACAGTAGTCTCATCTGAATTAAATTTAATAATGTTAATTGATTTTATATTAAAAGATTAAAAAAAATTTTCAGAAATCTAATAAATAAATTGTTTACAAAAATCAATTCAACTATAGGATAAAAAAATTTATCTTAATTACTAAATCGAATATTAGCATATCCAGTTTTGATCACTGAGTAATCGATCACTATTTCAACTGGCGCAATTTTGTAAATACTTTTGAAGATTCTGCTAGATGGCGCAGAAACGCTAAATTTTCTCACGCGTTGAAAGTTTAGCTAGACGTTATTATTACAACTAAGTGAATTAATTCATTCGTTAAATTGCTCGCTCATATCTATAATTATTATAAGTTACTTAGTAAATCCTCTGAATGATTTTAAAATTTTAGTAAATCTTTAAGACTTTAATCAATTTCTTTTTTTTTTGTTTTTGAGAATAACACTTTCGAAAAGTTGATCGAGTCTCTTATAATAACATATTTTTTTCGACTAGAGAAAATAATTCAATCATATTTTAATCCTAGTTATTGATGATTATTCAACAAATGTTTGTAAACACCTTCCAAATGTTAAAAGCTAAAATGAACCTTAATTTTTCTAAATGGATTCAAATAGTTCATTATTTTTTGTAACGCTACACTAATAAAAATTTCTGTTGTAATTTTACAAGAAATATATTGAAAGCTAATAAGCAAAACATTTATTTGAAATTACAATCGGATATAGTAATATTACAAAACATATGTAGCTCTGTGAGGTTACTAATTTTACAAAACGGTTTTGTAATCTTACAAATATTTTTAGATTAGCTTTGTACACTGAGAAAACAATTCATTTAAATGAAATGAGGCTTGTTAACTATAAATAAATCTCTTATTTAAATATCACCAGAAATATTTATTTGATACAAATAAATTGATTTATTTGAGACAAAGTTCTAGTATATTTGAATGAAATACAGATTTGTTTATAGTTAACAAATATTTCTTTGGTGCTAACAATGATATTTGTAAATTTAACAATGATATTTTTGTAAATTTAAAAATTAAAAGAAATAATTTTGGAACGTACTTGGTGTGCGTTATCGTGTACTTCAATTTTTTTTAAGTATCCTAGTAGATACAATTTAGGAATTTCATAACAAGTGAAATATTTCGTAACTACGCACACTAAATACGTTCCAAAATTGTTTCTTTTAATTTTTAAATTTACAAAAATTTTTTTTTAATTTTCGAAAGTCATATACAACCATATCGGTTACTTGGATTTTTTAATTTTTTATTTTATATCTTTTTGTAAAGAAATAAAAATTTTTTTTTTTTAATAGCCTTATGAACGTGGACTTGGCACGATTTTTTTACAGTAAAACTGTTTTTGTTCGGATTTCAGTTTTTTTTTGTAATTATAATAAAAATTGACAATTTTAATTTAATACATTTCCGATGGCAAACTATCCCCTTTAAGCTATAGTTCATGTAAAAGTTATTCTTGCGCCGCCTGGCGTGTGTAATTGCAAGCTGTCAAATATCTTTTTTTCACTGTAGTTTTCCATCTATCATAATATTAGCATGCATCGTTATATTATTTAGTCTCTGGCCGTCCGCTTTTTACATAAGAAAAAAGTTAAAATCTAAAAATCTGGGTCGCTATAGTTTGTGCTGATTATTTTTAATAATTTTAAATAGAAATTATAAAGATAATTGATAATAATCAAGTAATACGCCTAATAAAAAGCATGAACTACTATTATAAAATATCATATAAAAAAAAAAATCAAATTAAATTTGAAAAAAAACTTGTAACCTCAAAAAACGATTCTGCTTACGGTATATACACACTCGGTAGTCTGGCTTGAGAACGGAACTTGGCGCCATATTCTACCGAATCTGTTGATCACATTAAACTTTTATTTCTCGTAGAGTAACTAATAAGCATTAATAAAATTCCATCAAGTATATCCTTTGGTTTAGATTAATAGACAAATTATCAATCATAATATTTATATTTTATAAAATCGTAAAATAAATTTCCATGGTTTTTGTAATATTGATGATTGTTACTATTTCTTTTATTTTCGATTTCGAACTTTCTAACTACAGTTTGTGTTAGAGTAACATTGACGAGCCCTAGTGAGCATCGACGCAAGCTCATAACTTTTTTTTTTAACTGTAGTCTCCCATCTAGTAGAGAGTTACCATACATTCTCGAATTATTTAGTCTGTGGCATGTCACTTTCTCCATAAGAAAAAAGTCAAAATCTAAAAATCTGGGTCGCTATAGTTTGTGCTAGAGAATTTAATTAATTTTAAATAGAATTTATTATTTTCAATGACCATTATCAATTAATATTGATAATATAACATATAATGTATAATTATAGAGTAATATTGGAGAAAAAAAAGTTCTGTAGAATTAATAAAATTTTACAACCTAAAAATATCGTTCTGCTTACGGTAAACACATTCGGTAGTCTGGCGCTCCGTTTACAACAGAATTTTTGAACGGAACTTGGCGCCAGATTCTACCGAATCTGTAGATTTTTTATTCATTTCAAATAAATCTGCGTATTTGAATCAAACAAACCGTTTTCTCAGTGTAAAATTACAATACTTTCCTTGAGTTTTACTTGAATTGAAATAATAAAAAAGAAAGATTTGATTTAATATTTGTTGTCATTTTATTTTTCTGAAGCGCTGACTGAATTTTGTATCTCACGTAGACCTAATTTTTACAACTCAGATGATATAAAGTGAAAATAATATCTACCCTAACTAAGAATCGAACGTGACCGCGCGCTTACCAGACCGATACCTAACGCCCTACGCCGTACGACCGATAGGTGGTTCAACATCTCATTATTCTTATAAGCTAATCTTATGAAGTGATTGAGCATTACGGCTTATTATTTATTATTTACAGTATTTGTGTTATTTGATGCGGTTTATTGATGGAAAATAACTAACTTTTACATTATTTATAATTCATTGAATATTATAAAAATTAAAGTCTAATATCTAGTCATTCAAATATGTTGATTTCCAAATGATCGTTTGAGCGTATTATTAAAATTTATAAAAGATAAATGAGGCCTCGAATTTATTATTACAAATAAACAACCATAGACTACAAATTAGTAAAAATAAATATGAAGAACATTGTTGTTTTTTGATACATCAATCTCATTTTTGTAAAACTGAGAAGTATTTTTTTTTAAATTGGAAAACAGTGAAGTAGAATTACAATTCGTGGAATATAATTAAAATTGTCTGGTAACATTACATTGCACTGTGTAATTTTATAATGAAAATTAGAAAAATAACAAAAAGCTTGTTAAATTTTTTATGAGATTATTGTTATATAAATTACAATATTTTTTTGTGATTTTACATACAATTATGCCGAATCAGATCACAAATAATATTTGCACAATTGAAAAGCTTTTTCTTAAAAAGTTGACCAACCGTTCTGTAATATTACAATGCGTGTTAGGTTTATACATGAAGATTATAAAATTACAATACATTTTAGTAGATTTCCTGACAGGTGTTAGAAAATTATATTAATTGTATTTTATTTGGCATTACTATATACTGATTTGGATTGTTGACAGATAAATTTATTTTGGTAAAAAAAAAAATCGAAGTAATTTCAAGATGAAGATAATATGAGATATTAGTTTTCTTTTTCAGATTGATTCTCTCTATTAGACCCACAAATCCCATTGAAAATTTTAGTGTGTTCAACGTTAGATTAACTAGGAGTTGATATGCAGCTGAGATAGTTCGCAAAAGTCATAGAGAAGAGAAGAGAAGAGGAGCGAAGTTGTCTTAGTATTCCGGCAGCCATCTTCTCACTTAATAAAATAATTACCCCAAGTCAATTAAGCCCTTGCCGTCTCTTCTCATTCCATTAAATGTGGAATTCAAGATTCCGTGATTTAGTGTACCTGGGGTGAGTTCAGTACTTTTAATGGTTCCCGTCCAGAGTGTGCGTAGACAGGTAGTAGGTAAATGAAGATCCAAAATAACTCCAAACCTGATTAGATATCGACGTAGCTGATTATTGTCGACGTGACTCGGAGGGTTGAAGGGTATATTGAGATACTCGACGGGTTTTTCAGCTTGATTTCGGGTTTTATCGGGTTTTTAGATTTTCATATATCTTTTTAGATACTTTTTATATATCTTATTTGATGTGTCGTAAGAAAAAAAAGTTTAAACCCAAATGTGAATGCCTTAAGCACTCGTGTCATATGTGAATCGATTAAAGTAACGTTTAAATATGCTACAAACTTCCACTGATAATTCTAATTAAACCTCGAAAAGAAAAAAAAATTATCAATGGTAAACTACAACAATAAATTGAAAAATCAATGTTAATAATAAGTTAATTACGAATAAATTGAAAGTCATCAATTTTATTTAAAAATTAATTCTAACCCATACAGGAAAATACGACGGGGCCAGGTATGGGCCTCGCTTGGCGCAATGCTGTCAATCTCTGGCCCATGCTCGTAAACCCGCTTTGGCCCAGCTTTGGTAAAAGTCTGGGATGATAACAGGGTGCCAGGCTTGGTTGTTATCATTGGCCCAGGTATGATCGCCTAGGCTGGTCCATGCGTGGTAGCCAAATCTGGGCCATGCTTGCTAACCAAGGCTGTCCCAAGCTTGTCAGCCAATCTTGGCCCAGGCTAGGTAATCAAAATTGCGCCACGTTTGATTGTCACTACTGGCCCATGCCTAGTTACCAGAACTGGATAATAGTTAATTTTCAAGTCTGGTTTATGCCATTTGATAAAAAATGATAAAAAAAGAATTTTGTAAGTGTTATTTTTTTATTTTAATTTTGATGTAGAGCTAGCGCAAATTCAGACCGTGACTCTTGATTTAAATCTAACTTTCGCTAATTATAGAAATAAAGTGAAAATCGCGTCCGTTCTAATCGAGATTCGAACCCGAGCCGTGCGCTTCCCAGACCGACGACTAACCTCTACACCATACGACCGGTGAGTTGATGCACATCTCATCATTCTTATAAGCTAAATCTATATGGTGACCAAGTGTGAC
Source organism: Cotesia typhae (assembly GCF_013202065.1). Classification (NCBI taxonomy): domain Eukaryota; kingdom Metazoa; phylum Arthropoda; class Insecta; order Hymenoptera; family Braconidae; genus Cotesia; species Cotesia typhae. The sequence continues at coordinate 2,622,361 of NW_027423752.1, forward strand.
GATTTATTATTTATATAATTTATGTTATTTAATATTGTGTTTGGATGAAAATTAACTATTTTTTTACAAATGTTTATTAGTTATTAAAAAAATGCAAGCGTCACGTTCTTATATTACTTTAGATTTCGTACATCGTTCTGTATATTTTTAATATCTTATTATAAATTTTAATGTTTAAAATTATCAATATTAAAAATTCAACTGTAAATTTTATATTTTAATTTTCTAAAGACTATATCAATTTTGACGGTACGCAAATGTTTTGGTTGAATAATGAATTTTTCAAGAGGCTGGGTTAAACAGCCTTGGCCCAAGCGTGGGTCGCCAATGAATGGCCAAGGCTAGGTTAGCAAGTCTTGGCCCAAGCTTGGGTCACCAATGAATGGCCAAGACTAGGTTAGCCAGTCTTGGCTCAAACTTGGATAATCATTGGCATGGCCGAGGCTGGGTGAGCCAGTCTTGGCCCAAGGTTTGGTGATCATTGGCATGGCCGAGGCTGGGTTAAGCATCCTGGCCCAGGCATGGGCCAATATAGGTAGGCCAAAGCTAGGTTTCCCAGTACTGACCCAAGCCTGGCCCCTTTGTCAACTCTGGGGGTTTCCTGCATGGGAAAGCTCCTTCAAATTTTTCCGCAAGTAGTATTTTTTTCATACGAATTTAACGCCCTCTACTGATCCGATGTGTGAATCATAAAAAAAGAAACAATCAAAGATCAAATTACCGGCGGTCAGCCAGCAAAATTATCGAGTATAGTATCAACTGTCTTCAAGCTGTACTTAGGAATACATTTTCACATACAGTTGCTCAAAGGACAGAAAATTTACCTGTAAAACGGAAAAAATTAATTACCATCAAATAAAACAACAGTAAGCTGTAATTTTCATTTCAAAACTTTTCATGAAGTAGATAAAGAGATTAATAAACAAATCGAGTTGAATAATTGATTTTTTCAAAAGCCATCGTGTTCACCTCTCAATAAAGACTTGAAAAATCCAGATCGTAAGCTATCAAAACCACTTGATTATGTAAAGATAGCAAGTAAGCGATTTACAAAAAATTTCAAGTTTCTAACAGTATGCTTTTTCTATCATTTATAGATACTTTATGATTGTCAGACACGATTTGATGTGGCAAAACATTGAGATCTTATCTTTCGACAATAATCAAGCATATTCTTGCGATCTCGCTGGGAGTATACCACAGAAGGGTTGAAATTACACTGAAATAAATTTTCTTCAAAAATAATAATAATAATAAATAATATAAAATAATATATAAAATAATAATAATAAATTTTACTATAGCCTAACGTAAATATTATGAAGTTTTCTATAAATCTGAGCTTGCCATAAAATAAATGAGGAGCTGATTTTCAAAAAGGTATCTTTTTATATTTTAATAGAGCAGTTTTTTTAACTTTTAAATCTTAATTACTTGAAAAATTATAAAGATTTCTAAATGAGAATCGAATTGTAGCTTCATAATCGATATTACTTTATAACTAAATTAAAAAAGTTTAATAAAAATATTTATAATTAGAGATAACCAGTTTTTTGTCTCGATTAATCAAAAATGAAAAGATGCCCCTTTGTAACTCAACTCCTCAACTGTCCCAGAATTACACTGAATTTGACGGTAAAATTAAAAGAAAATTTCTTTTTGTGTACAATTCCTATATCGCAATTTTTGCTATTGACTGAAGTCATGTAATTTTGGATAATCGATTCCAGTATGAACCCCAGACACTTCTTCACCGACTCGAAAATAAAGGGACTGAAACAAAAAAAAAGAAATATTTAATCGCAGAATAATACGAATAAAATATTAAATTATTTAAGTACACAACAAAATGCTAATGTTGATCCTTTCATCTCCATCTTAGTCTTTAAAAATCCGCTTTCTCGCTTGCCAATCTTCCTACAGCTTCTTCATCTCTTCTTTCTCCATAAACCATAATTTGCATCCCCGTATTCTTGTACCATCAGGAATAAAAGGTAAAGCTTCTCTTACTTCCTCTAAAAACTACCTCAGGCAATTCTCAGCGCCTTTCTTTCATTCGAAAAACCCCGACTCTACTTCTTTCTCTCCCCCCCTACGGCTCATGGAAAAAGATAAGAAAAAGTACATTCTTATGAACTAAGAAGGTGGTCTCGATGAAACATTTTCATACTTTTTCCACCAACTTCCTCAACCTCCAGCCAACTCTCACCCCTAAAAAAATCTATATCATAAACTTCAGCCACTTTACAACTACACAAGAACTTATATAATTTTTTTTAATTGTGTAAAAAGTTGGGGTAAAATTTATCTGATGAATATTTAGTGTCCTGGGGTGTAAATTTGATACATTATTTTTATATCGTATAAAAAAAAATGTTGAAAAAGTGATCAATTGTTGTGGAAAATTATCACTTGAGAATCTTACAACTCGCATCAATAGCCAGTGGTTTGATAAAAAAAAGTGAACAAAAATAATCAGAGTTGACAAAGTTTATAAATTTTTAGATTTTTTAATCTACGTTCCGTTATAGTAAATCAACTTCTCTTTGAATTGAGATGGAATTTTTTATAACGTACGAAGAATACTCACATTCAAATTTCAGACCAACTGTAAAAAAATTTTTAATTATAGTACACCGATAAAAAAATTAACTTAGTCCAAAAGAAAAATTTTTAAGCCAAGAACATAATTTTGAAGAGTTCGATAAACTTAAATTAAGTGGAAAAATTCTTAATCTAAAAAAATACTCGTTATCCAAGTAAATCTTATTTGATTAAAAAAAATTTTTTTTTGATTTAGGATAATCAAATTCTCCTTTAAGAGTAAACATTATGTACAATCCAATTGAGTATCTAAAATCGTTATTTGTTGTCGATAGAATTAGTCAACTGATTTATCAAAAAAATGAATTAAAAATCGGTATTACTATACAAACATTTTAGATGAGTTTATGGTGTGTTAAAATCAATATCTTGCTTACGGCATCAAAGCATAGTAAAACTAAAACTTACTAATTTTCGGATTCTCGATATTTGGCAGACCTAAATTAAAAGATTTTCGTAAAAAATTAAAAACAACTCCTCCATTTTTTACAATGGATAATTATGCAGGATGACTACCAACACGATTAACCGCCTAAAGATTACTGTACACAGGAGTAATGGTGGTGGTAAACGACTCCGGGTTTCGGATGAAAACCTCGCGGATGAGGATATGACGCGAAGTAGGGTGCAAATAATAACAATAATCATATTTTCCGGCAACATGGCCGCTGTGTAAAGGGTGACTGGGGTTGCACGAGAACATAATGGGAAAGGGGTGAAGGGGAGGCTAGGTAGCTCCAGTTTATGTGGGAGAACTGAGGGAAAGGGGAGAGGGGTGGCGAATGCGATCCTGTGAGTGGTGCTGCTCCCTTCGCTCCTCAACACTCTCTATAGATACATACACATAATACTTCGAAGAAGGTACAGCACTATAGGAGGGTTATCGTAATATTACAAACCATCAGGGCCGTATCTATATCCGCTTCCTCAATATGCGATACAGTTAAATAATGAGTCCCCACGCAGATCGCGCGAATCACCGCAGAAGCCAATTGTCGCCCACTGAACAAGCACACCGAGAACTACTGAAACTTTGGCATGTCTTCCCTTTGTGTCTTTCTTAATGCTGCGAAGTATTAACCCATCCTGCTAGCCAATATCCTTCTTCTTCGTTTTCTTAAAAATACGTTTTGCTCATATATAAATATTCATATAAATATCTATATATACATATATATATATATATATATATATATATATATATATATATATATATATATATATATATATATATATATATATATATCTTTATTATAGCACAAAGAAGTAAAGTTTGCTTTTGCCGTTATGTTGCACTCATATCTATTTCCCTCGAGCTACGTGCTATAGCTACCTGTTCTGACGGTATACGTTCTCCACCACGCCCTCATCTCGCTTCGCGTTACCTTCATATCATCCCACTTGTATTTTCGCGTACTTATTTATTTAGTTTGATATTATTATTATTTTTATTATTATTGTTATTACAATTTTTATTTTATTTTGGGAAGGATTTTATTTTTTACGCGGATAACAACGTCCTGGCCACGTTCCTCAGGCTCAATTCCATGTCGACGAGTTATAGGTAAATTAAAGTGATGAAAAAAAGTTGCGGAAAAAACATTGTGGATATGACAAAAGAGATGGCGAGACGGAAATATAATTAGCAATAAATTTAAGGTTCGCAACGCAACTTTACCTTTTTTTATTTTATTTCCTGTTTCTATTTCGCCAAGCTATATTTTTTTTATATTTTATTTTTTCGACGTACTCCCTGCGGAAGAGGAAGATTAAATTTATTTTTCTCCATTTGTGAATATTTTTGTTGTTTCGATGCTTTGTTTAATTAGTTAATATTTACTCTGTAGAATTTTACGGAAAGAGAAGCAATTTTGGGCGGCAATTATTCGTAATACAAAAAGTTTGCTTATGTTAGACGGAATTAGTTTCTCAGGAACTCTCAAATTGATATTTATAAGACTTTTTATTTTTGGTATTTTTGAACGAAATGAGAACAAGGAAAAAGTTGGAAATTTAAGTCAAATACATACAAAAAAAAAAGTACTACTTGATTCGTTGTAATGAAATGAGTACGTCAATTAGCATGTTGTATGAAACAAAGTTTAGTTAGGTTAATCAAAAAGTAATCAAATAAGTTCTTTAGGAGAGCAATGAAATGATTTTTATTTTTGAAAACATTTCAAAATCAACTCTTCTGTAAGGAGAAAATTTAGCCACCATGCATCCTCTACCGGAGAATTTCAACACTTCTTTGATTGAAAAATTATTCATTGGTAAATTTAACTATTTCAGACCTGATATAAACGTGTAAATTCATATTAAGACATATCAGGCCAGATTATATATCCTGACATGGCCAATTTTCATATTATGCCATGTACGATTAAGTGACACCGGAAAATTTTTTACGAGTTAACTAAATTTTACTTTGTATTTCAACTCTTGAATAAGAAATTGTTGGGTTAATTTAAATATGAGTGCATTTTGTTTGAAAACATAAAACTGGTTAGTTTTTTTCCTTTATTCTCTTTATTTTATTTTCTTGCTTCTGTCCAAAAATTTTTTTGAATTAATTAGAATTGAATACCTTGAAACAAAAATCGTATTTAGAAAAAAAATATTGACAAAACTTGAACCAAAAAATTAAAAAGATTTAAACCGTTTTAATCAAATAGGAAAATTCATATACTTAGAAATTGTTTTTTGGTTTGTAAATAAATTTTACTTATTCAAGAATTTTCTTACTTAATTTAAAATGATCTAACTCTTCAAAATAATCTTCTTCTTTCAAGAGTTTTTTTCTCAAATCAACTTAATTTTTTTTATCAGTGAATATTTTTCTTGAATTAAATATACCGAAAAAAAAAAAAATACTTCCTTTAGGAAAATTTTTTTGACACACGAACGTATATTCTTCATAATTATAAAAAACATGTTTTTTGTTTGAAAAATTGATCGGATTCATCAAAATAATTTTAAACTGATCCAAGTAAAGCTATAGCTATGTTCAGCGTTTATATATAATAAATGCAAAAATTGATGTTATAAAGACATGTTATTTAAGACATAATAAAAAAGCGGATCCCGAACCGCTTAAGAGGAAAACAATGAACTGGAATAAAAGACCATTGTATTGTGTACTTATTTACTTATATATATATCCTTTGCAGAGTAGAAGAGTGGTTAAGAATTCTTCATCACTGCTTAGTGCGCGGTTAGAGTCTAAAAGTCTCGAGTAGAATTCGAGAATTGAGTCTCAGTAGCCTGCATTGAGAATTTCTGCGGATAAATAAAATAAAGGGAAACTTTGTAAAACTCGGTGCAGTATTATCCCTTAAAGTATCTAGTGTAGTATGCATGTATATATAGATATATCTATATGTAAAGTAAATACTATTACTATGTGTAGTAGTCTTTTGGTTTGATCTGATCCGTCGGGAACCACGACGCCTTTAGCAGGTGAATGTTCAATACGAACTCCCAAAAGCTGTCGGTCGAATCCTCCACATTCTGGTTTTTAGAGTCCTTTTAACATTCACCAGAGAAAACTCGAGCATGTGAGTAAAGTATATAACTCGATAATACTGTCATGTATATATATTGAAATAAAATGGATGGATAGAGAATGAGGGTAAAGAAGAAGAGGAAAAAAGAGAATGGAAATGGAAGAAAAGAAGAAGAAGAAGAAGAAGAAGAAGAAGAAGAAGAAGAAGAAGAAGAAGAAGAAGAAGAAGAAGAAGAAGAGGAAGAAGAAGTAGAAGGACAAATGCCTGAAGTGACACCTTGAGCAGGGTTGTGTCGGCCGAATAAAGAAGTCGAGGGTGTGTTGTTAGGAGGCAGAGAAGCATTGAGGAGAAGGGGTGTCGAGGGTGAACAGAAGTGTGCAAGTGTAAGAGGGTGAGGCAGAGAAGAGGACGCAGGAAGCACTTAAAGAATTATCCGAATTCTGGGGGTGAGGTTTTCAGTTGGAGATGGAGATGGAGATGGGTTGATGGGGATGGATCCTGCCGGAATGGGTGAGTGGGTGAAAAGAGCTTGGGCACGTGCATTAATTCCCAGGCCAACACCTAATACCTACTAATACTGTGCTCATGTATCTATCTACCCTTTTACCGCTCGATGTGAGCTAGATACTCACAGTATATATCTATGTATGCATGTATGTAGAAGGACTAAGGATAAAGACGAACTCGACGACGGGACCGCGATCGGGTTGTCTGAAGATCGACAATCGATGTTTAACCACGACCTTTCTAGATATAATGATGCCTTTAGGGACTCTTGACCTGATACGCCAGTTAGGTCCAGTGGTTTTTTCAAGATTCGGTGATTGATCGATCAGGTATTTTATTCTCTTTGTTGATTTGATATGAGAGTAATTATCTACTGGATTGGCATAAAAGTGTTGTTAGGGTTATTGTTTGATCGAGACTTACATATAAATATGCTAAAAAAAATTGTTTGATTCAAAAAGATTATTTTCTTTGAAATTTTAGTCCTACTTCGAGATTTTCCATCCGGTACATTGAAAAATAAATTAGTCAAACGGTTAAACCTACAGGCCATGTCTGTAACTTCTCGCCAATTATAAATGCAAAACACGTCAGATTGAACCTATTTGGACGTTTTCAAGCTGAAGCCTCTATTTTTTATTTAATGAAAAACATCCGATTTTAAAACGCTTGGTGGCGTTTAGCGTGGTTAAAAGAGCTTTACCAAAATTCAGTTCTGATAAATAAGTGAAAAATTATATTGAAGAAAACACAGACACACATGCGTACAGACATTCGGATATCATCGCCAAACTAGCTAGAATAACTTCCTAGGGCCTCGAAAGTCGAGATCGGATAAAAAATTGATTTTCGAAAATCGGGGTGAAAACATTAATTTCCTGATTTTTAAAAAATTGCTAATTTTCTTTTTAGTATTAGTATAATCTACTCATTATAATCTATAATTATTTTCGAGGTTCATCGGCTTGCTCTAGGTTGAAAAAGTTTTGAGCTGTGAGAAATTTTTTTCCAGAGTTTTCCGTCTTGATTCAAAACAATGAAACTCAGCAAAACGATTTTCTTGACTCACGAATATTTTGCTTATATCAAGTCAATTTTTTTTTTTTTTTTTTTTTTGTTAACATAAGAAATTCATGACCTAAATCAGCAAAAATATAATTTGAAGATTAGAAAAAAATTTGCGATTCAAGAATTTAACGAAGTCAATGAAGCAGTTCACTATTTTCTTCGATTAACGGTAATATTCATTCAATATGTTACCAACTTGTTTCAAGAAAACCTGCAATGCTCGAGTTTTCGTCAATTCCTATATTATGAAAAGTAAGGTTCAATTACGTGCCGAAATAAGTTCATATTAAATTTTCTATTTCTTTCATTTTCATTGATTATTTTAATGAAGAAATCAGTTTTTGAACCATGAATATAAAATTCTTAAGAGAAAACAAAGTTGCACAGAAACGAAAATTTACTAGATTTAAAAGAGGAATTTTTGGACCAAAAAAATCATTTTAAAGAGCTTTATTGTTTTCAATCAAGACGAAAAATCCTTGAATCAAGTAAAATTTACTTAAATAAAAAAAACTTCTAAGATCAAAATTTTTTTTATTTAAATCAAGACTATGAAGCTTTTCAAAATGATTTTTTTGGTTAAAAAAGTGTTTTTCTAATTCAAGTTAACTTTTTTTTGTGTAAGTTTCACAACGAGAAATTTTTGAATGAAAACTGATTTTCTTAAAAATAATTTAAGTCTTGCATCAAGATAATTTCTCAAATCAAATTTTTTTTTCTTGTGTAAGTTTTTTATCTCAAATTTAAATACCAAAAGCAATTAATCTTTTTCCATAACTCTAAATTAAAATTTTATCATTTTATTTTCCCTAATCAATAGAAAAAAATATTTGAACTAGTTGCCTGGTATAAAAAAAATCTTCAATCAACGTTTAAAGATTACATTTCCGACTTTTCGTGAAAATGTTTTAACCTAAAATGGCTTCAATAATTACAATTACTGTCATAACAACAATAATGATAGTGATAATAATAATAATAATAATAATAATAATAATAATAATAATAATAATAATAGCGATGCTTGCTACGTGGCCTCCAAGCGGCGCATCGCGGGAAACGCAGACCATAACATCAGGTCTGTAGGCGAACGACGTAGCCCGTGCAGTGGGCCAACTACCCACTGCATGGAAATAACTGAGTTACCACAAGATACCAACTCAGAAGTGCTCCCCACAACCGGTCCTTTTCGGATGAGGACCATTCATCAGGTGGGAGGAGCACGCCGGACCCGATGAATGATGACGACCCTGGCGCCTTAAGGACTTACTTTAAGTGGACGGAGGAACTGAGAGTCGATCTCTTGGTGTGCTACCAACGTAGCGAGCCGGGGGTGAGCGGCTATATGGCCCGGATGCACACTCTTTGGAGTGATATGCATCCGGAGCTAGCGCATTTTACGCCCAAACACCTGCGTAATTATGCCGCTCATCTTCGGCGAAATAGAAGATCGCTTGTGCCGGACAGAAGGCAGTCTAATAGACTTTCCTTTCCGGCGCAACTACACCAAGAGCGACGCCGTTCCTCCTTGGACAACAACAATCCCTTTGTAGGACGGCAAGTAAGTATATCTAAAAAGATAACTTACTCCCAACAACAGCTTGATGCGGTAAACGAAGATCTCCGTGCAAACATCCTGGAGGATTCCACCCTGCTCACTGTGAGCCAGGTTGTGTATGGTGCAGCAGTTTCGGCTTTTCCGAGAGAGAGACAATGTCTCTCGATCGAGGCAAGGTTGAAACAGCGCATCTCACAACTTGGCTTGAAAATTGACATGTCCCGGAAACAGGTCTCCCGCATTCAGTGTGTGATTGAGTACGACACAACTCAAACACCATACACGCCCCGAATTCGGCGCATTGCTGCTGAACTTCGGTGGCGTCATCACACACTGAACAAGAGTACTCTTCATGTCATCAAGGAAGAGTGTCTTAATAAATTGCGGGCTCTAGTGGCTGCTAAAAAGTCATTAGAGAAAAGGCTGAAGCGGTTGGTCGACAACTCGTTGTTTCGACCCAGCCCTTCACGGTTTCTGACACCAAAGACCGATGTTACCGGGAATTATCCAACACCTGAGCGGGTGGAAGCTTTTTGGACTGAGTTGTATGGAGATCAACCAAACGTGAACGCCAACACTCCAGCTCTGCACGACTTCAAAGTATTCTGTCGGGAACACCGTCGACAGAATGCTGATGAAGAGAGCCCTGCAGTCAGTGTGGATGAAGTTCGTTCAGCTCTAAATGGCAGCAAAAATTGGGCTGCCCCGGGACCAGACGGCATTAATGTCTTTTGGTGGAAGAAGTTTACTTCTACCCACCTCCATCTGGCCCGCATATTTACATCATACATTAGAGCTGACGATCCGATTCCGGACTGGCTTGTAGAAGGGCGAACCGTACTGATACCTAAAAGGTGACTTGTCTGACCCTAAGAATTTCAGGCCTATCACCTGCTTGAATGCGGTTTATAAAATTTTTACAAAAATTTTAAATAACCGTATCTTGCAGCAGATAGAGCCTGTATGGCAACAGATATATGAACAACGTGGCACTAAAAGAGGCCTGTCAGGTTGCAAGGAGAACCTGATAGTGGATCGATGCGTCTTACAAGATGCGATCTACTATCAACGCAACCTGTCAATGGCTTGGATTGACTGTCGCAAGGCATTTCACTCAACTCCACATGAGTTGATTTTATATCTACTCAAATGCCTGGGAGTCAATCCCGAAATAGTGGAATGTATTCGGCGTACAATGCAGCTCTGGCGAACGCGATTTCACATTGGAAGTGGAAACGCATTGCACGTAACCGGAGTTGTAGAGTACAAACGAGGGGTCTTCCAAGGCGATTCCCTGAGCCCTCTGCTGTTTTGCATTTCACTGCTGCCTATATCTGTTGTTCTCCGTAAAACTCATGGGTACTCTGTGGGGCCTCCGGGTGATCGAAACTATTCGATTACCCATCTGCTTTACATGGATGATCTGAAGTTGTATAGCGCTGATAAAGATCATCTACAAGCGGCCCTCAACATCGTAGCAGAGTACACACGAGATGTCGGAATGTCTTTTGGGTTGGACAAGTGTGCGGTCGTACATCTGGCGAGGGGTAAGTGCTCTGATACTGGTGATGATGTCGAATTAGTGGATGGGAGCGTCTTAAGCCAATTAGACGCCGGGGAGTTGTATAGATATCTAGGAATGGAAGAGCACCGCATGCATGCGGTCTCTGAAGTCCGAACAACTCTCCAGAGCGAGTATGTTAGGAGACTCCGGAAAATTTGGTCCTCCGAACTTTCCGGCAAAAACAAAGTCTCAGCTACTAACATGCTCGCTGTCCCAGTCTTACTATACTCTTTCGGTGTCCTGAAATGGACCCGAAAGGATTTACGAGATCTCGACATCAAAACCCGTAAGATCATTAATATGAATCGGAGCATGCACCCCAATTCATCAGTCGCCAGATTATACCTCTCCCGGTCCATCGGTGGGAGAGGTTTGCAGAGTTTGGAGCGGCTTCACGACCGTTTGGTCCTGGGTTTAACTCACGAAGTTGTCAATTTCACTGCAGACGAGGATGACTTTCTTATGCAAATTGTACATAAACATGAAAATGCGCATAAGGGGTCATTCTTGTATAAGGCAGCAATATATGCGGCAAGAACCCTTGGTCTTGGAGAAATAAACGCTCTTATGGAACTCCGAAAGGAGGAATTTAAGAGCGTCATCAGGAACGCCGAGGAAAAACTACTCCTTGGCGAACTGATGGACAAGTCCATGCACAGCGTGTTCTTTAAACACGTGCGTGATCATGGCTTGTCCATCCAGCTGACGTTTTCCTTCTTAAGGTCAGCGGGCCTGATGTCCGAGACTGAAGGGTTCATATTTGCCTGCCAAGATGGTGTCATTAACACTCTTGAGTACCGTAGCAAGGTGCTCCAGGTGCAGCTTCCGGACACGTCCTGTAGGAGGTGTAGACAACATCCGGAGACGCTTATGCACCTTTTGTCGGCATGTCCAGTGCTGGCGAGAGGTGCATATATCCAGCGTCACAATGCTGCCCTGAGAGTACTGTACTACTATCTTCGTCATTGCTACGGTATTGACGTGACACCAGTGCTGCCTTATTTGCCAGGAGATATTCCCCAGGTTGTTGAGAATGACAGTTGCAAAATTTATTGGAACATGCCATTTGCAACAACCCGGCGGATAGATCACAACAAACCTGATATTGTGCTCTTCGACAAGGCCACTCGTGACATTTATGTCATTGAGTTCTCGGCCCCGGCTGAATACAACATCTCAGCCAAAGAAGAGCACAAAAGACAAATATATCAGGATCTCCTGTTTGAAATTGGCAAACTTTACCCAGGTTACCGTGTCAAGCTCGTCGTTTTGGTTGTCGGCGTCCTTGAGGGATGAAACAGTCTTTTGTGTCTTCACTTGCGAAGATACCGGCTTGCAGTTCAGCAGCCGTGTCTCTAGCAGTGCGGATGCAAAAGGCTGTCATTTTGGGATCCCTGCGTCTACTTAGGCAAATGAATTTGGCCTGCTGCACTCACTAACCGCCTTGTTGTGTTGAGTGGTGCAGCAGTAATGGATGGCGCTCAGGCTGGGCCCTCGGAGAGTCGGACTCCGGGGAAAACCCCCCTGAGCAATTAATAACAAATAATAATAATAATAATAATAATAATAATAATAATTATAATAATAATAATAATAATAATAATAATAATAATAACCTCTTTACAGGTCGACAAGTGAGCATCTCCAAAAAGATATCTCACTCAAAACAACAGCTCGACATAGAGAGAAGACATTCTCTCTCCTTCGAGGCGAAGTTGAAGCTGCGCATCGCTCAACTTGGACACAAAATTGACATTTCTCGGAAACAAGTCTCCCGCATTCAGTGTGTGTTAGAGTATGTTAGTACTCAAAGACCATACACGCCAAAAGTTC